>NC_142431.1:197500-1539375 GCF_059516105.1 Syngnathus floridae
AGGGCGCATTGGCAAGCGGTCGCAAACACCCCAAGAAGCGGCTGTCTGACATTAGCTGGCGGCGGCGCCCTGGTGCTAACTCAGGGCTCACCTTATCGTCAATGATGACCAGGTCCTTGGGTTCGGTGCGGTCGATCTTCAGCACTCTGTGTTTGGTCTGAGCCTGATTGCTCCCCACCAAAAAATACCTCTGCAAAGGGCAAGACCAAGAGAAAGCGATTGCCCAAGCTTCTGTTCTCCTTTCTTTTGTGATTGTCGTGATCCACTTACGGCTCGGGTCTCGTACAGAACCATCCTCTGGAGTCCACTTATGACAGCTGCAGACTGAGGCATCTTTGCTCAGGGTGACTGACTGAGCGAGCTCAGGCTGCTACAGACAGACAGACAGGCAGGCAGGCAGGCAGGCAGGCAGGCAGGCAGGCAGGCAGGCAGGCAGGCAGGCAGGCAGACAGACAGACAGACAGACGAAGACGTACGCATGCATGTAAGAAGCAGAGTTGCAATTGGGTGTGGCTTCCCAACAATTCTGCTGTCACCACCGTTGAAGTAGTCAAGCGACGGACGCTTGTCTTTAACAGACGCCAGTACACATTTCCCCGCAGGTACCCAAGATAAATGCTTTCAACGTCCCTCCCAATAAAACGTGTTTTGTCGGCATGAGAATGGATGGAGCTAGCATATTCAGGCACGCGACGGCGTGAATTTGTTTAGGTCAGGTGACTTGATTGTCATCAACGCGGAAGCCGTCAGTCAGTACGGCGGCCGGCGAAGACCAAAAAGTACACACGACTTGGCTTACTTTCGTTTCTAACATTCACTTTTCAAAGCCGCATGGTATGCTTTTCAAATAGTCCCTTGAATCAAAGGTAGTGCTTTAGTCGAATATCTCTACCGAATCGCCGCAAAACAGGCGAAGGAAATGCTTGTTGACAGTTGCTATGGTAACAGACGCCACCGTCGTGTCATGACACGGAGGAAGGGAAGCTGTTCTTGTCAATATTTTCTTTTTCAGTTTTCATCGCGTGAGAAAGTGTTTTCTAAGCTACCGTTCCCAACAGGTTAGCTCGTCACCACCGAGTGTGTAGTAACACTTTGCAGCACCAAACCTGGTAAGAGCTGCACATTGACGTCATGGCTGCTCAAATATGTCATACAGTATCGTTCGTTCAGTAAGTCTAGGGATGCGATGATTACTTTGACCAATTGATTTAGCCTTTATTCACCCATTTCCGAGCGGTAATCATTTGCTTTCTTACAGTCATTGAAGGAGCGATGGATCTGGTGGACAATCTGATCGAAGACGACGCCGAGAGAGAGCGTCTGCTTTCCAAACCGACTTGCTTCCTTGTGGTTGGAAGGCCGGTAGGGAAATGGTCACTTTTGGTGGAATACACTCATTTGACAAGATGTGAAATACTGCCACCTTGTGGTGCTATGTATGCTCCGTGGTTCAGTTCAATCAATAAATGCTCGTGAAATGAAAACAACTTTCACCGTCAACTGGAGAAATGTTGTTGCTCAAGTGGCTTTGTTTTCCTCAAAGCTTCTGCGTTGTTTGTTTGGAATCCATTGTAAATGGAGGCTCACTAACAAGCGCCAATGCTTCACTGGCTCAGTCAGCCCCAACAACACACATTTGGGACATCTGCCGTTGCAGGGCGTCGGCAAATCCACCCTGGCCAAAAACATTGCAGACACCTGGGGCTGCGTTTTAATCGACGGTAAGCGTCTCATCTCTCTCGGTCGCTCGCTCGCTCGGCCTTTTCAGTTTGCTCATTCCGTCCCATGGTCCCCGCCCGACGCCAGACACGGAGGTCCTGGACTCCCACATCAGAAGTCAAACAGAGGATGGCGTGAAGGTAACACCTTCTGCACTGCGCAGAGCAGAGCAGAGCAGAGCAGAGCAGAGCAAAGCAGAGCAGAGCAGAGCAGAGCAGAGCAAAGCTCCTCCCGCCCCCACACTAAAGCCAATCTTTTCACAGCTCCTGGATATCTTAAATGCGGGCAAAAGCATCCCGGAAGACGTGGTTCTTGGCCTCATACTGGACATGTTGAGCTCCACCAAAGTGGAGCATTACGGTGAGGCTCGCTTAGCCGCCGCCGGCACGTCTTCGTGCTCCGAGGCTGAAACGGGTCACACGCGGCAGGCTACGTGTTGAGCTGCCTGCCGTTCATGTCGGAAGAGGGCGTCGGCGTGGAGGAGCAGATGGAAACCATCAGGAAGCTCAAGCTCAAGCCGGACTTCATCATCAACATCAAGGTGATGCCGCCGCCGCCGCCGCTCCTGGAGCAGCGCAAACAAAGCACGCCAAGATGTGCTCCCGCTTTCAGTGTGCCGACAAGGACCTGGTCCAGAGGCTGTCCAGTCAGAAGCAGCACCCCTTGACGGGCCTTCTCTACAATCAAGATCAATGGAAAGTGGACAATGAGTTCCACGTCACGGGATTCATAGAAGAGGAAGGGGCGGAGGAGGAGGATGAGGAAGACTCGCAGGTCGATACTCAGGCTGACAGGCAGAAAAACAGACCCTTGGCCACCCGCCACTTGTTGTCTTGCAGGATGAGGATGAAGAGGAAGAAGAGCAAAGCGCGCCCAGGTGCACCATCGACCAGCTGGTGTGGATCCCCGAACGCCAGGCCAAAAACACTTCTTTTCGAATCAACGCGTACAAGGAGATCATCCTCAGGCCGCTGGAGGTATGACACGGCACGGCACGGCACGGCACGGCACCAATCGTCGGCGCAAACTGGCTTTGCTTGACGCGGTCGTGGTCGTTCAGGACTACATGATGGACCACAACCCCATTTACCTGTTGGAAGTGGACGGAAGCGAGACCCCGGACGAGTTGCTCTTGGTAAGCGGCACAAACGGCACGGCCCGTGGGTCCAGCCAGCCAATCCCACCCATGGACGCGTGTCCCCGTGGCCTTCTAGTTTGTCCTGTCCCGTCTGGCATCCATGGCCATCCAGCGCGTGTCCGTTCCGGTGGTCCTCCATCAGGACGAAGAGCTGCCCGAAGACATAGAAACGGTCAGTGGCGATTTTGTTCCGAGCGCGCCCTACCTCCCTCCCTCCCTCCGTCCTTCCGGTGTGTGCCAACGCCGCCACAGCCGGCTCCTCTCTGCTTCGTAGGAGGACCTCCTGAGGTTCATGTCCTCCTCCAGGATGCTGGTGCCGGGCTTCCGCTGGAGGAGGAGCCGCTGGGGGCGAAGTTGTCCGGTGGCCCTGAAGGAAGGACGGCTCGTCCCCGGAAAACCCGAATTCTCCGTTGGGTGGGTGAGAGGGGGGGGGGGGTTGGGGGCGGCGCTTTGAAGGCGCCGTGGTCTCGAGCGACTTTCTCCTCCCGCAGCTTCCGGGACAAAATGTACATCCTTTCGTCGCAAGAAGCCTACGACAAGTTTGTCAGCAACCCTAGGCGCTACCTCCTCCCGCCCATGCCCAGCCCGCCCTGCAGGGTGTGCATCATCGGAACGACGGCGTCGGGGAGGCCCGAGCTCTCCGTCCTGATGGGCGCCAGGCACAACGTGTCCGTGCTGGAGCTGGAGAAACTGGCCGAGCCCCTGCTGGCCGAACTGGAGACGGAGTGGCTGGCTAAAGTCAAAGAGGACAGCGTGCTGGCCGCCATGGAGAAAATCAGGACCAAGCAGCAGAACGAGCAGAGCTCCGGCAAGTTGCCATCATGGCCGGCCGGCCGGCTGGCTGGCCGGGGTTTGTCGTGGCGACCTCACCTTTGATCCTTTGCCTCCTCAGACGGAACCCCGGCCGTGGAAGGTGAGCGTGCCGTGCCGCTCGCGAGATGAAAAGGAGCCAGCGGCAGGCGGAAACGCTCTTGCGCTCGCTCTCCTCAGTGACCGAGAGCCATCCCGAAGTGGTGGCCCTGGTGCAAACGGCTCTGGAAGAGGCCAAAAAACAGGACGCCGCCAAGGAAATCTACGCTCAAGCTCTGATGAAGGTCGTCAAGGAAGTAGGCACTTTTTCCATTCAGAACACCTGCGTGCGCCGCCGCGCCACGCCGCGCCAGCCATCAAAAAGCATTTTGTCTTCCCAGAACGAGGCTTGCCACCAGGGCGCCGACGTGGGCAACGGCTGGGTGCTGGACAACTTTCCCAGGAACGCCTCGCAGTTGGAGGCTTTACAGCGCGCCGGGATCCATCCCGATTTCCTCTTCTGCCTCATGCACACCGAGGGCACTTTGCCAGGTAAGCGGCGGCGGCGCCTGGCCTGGCCTGGCCTGGCCTGGCCTGGCCTGCCCTGGCCTGGCCTGCCCTGGCCTGGCCTGCCCAGGATGGCCTTGTCATTGCTCCGTTCCGTTCCCATCGCAGATCAGAGCGGCGCTCCACAGACAGAGAGCGGCGAAGGTAAGAGTCGCTTTTCTTCCCCCCCAAAACGTCAAGCCGGCGGCTCTCTCACCGACCGCATGTGTCAGATAAGGCCGAGCCCAAAGTGGAGAAGGATCAGTTCACCAGACAATGGGAAGCCCTGCAGCTCTCGCTCAGCATCAGCCACTCGGTGCTGCAGACGGGCGGCAGGCGCCCCGAGGAACTTCTGGATGAGATTGTCCAGCTGATGGAGAGTGAGTTTGGAATCCACGGTCCTCGCGAGTCCGTAGCGGGCCAAATGGCAAAAACCACGTGCGGCCCTTTCACAGAGCCCTTCAAGTATTTGCCCAGAGAGTTCTCCGCCGTCGACTTGGACGAGGAAGCGGAAGATATCGAAGCCATCGAAAATCTGGAAGTGGACGACGACGACGACGACGACGACGACTCCACCGAGGACACGGCCGAGGAAGAGGAGGAAGAGGAGGAGGAGGAGGAGGGGGACGACGTCAGTGGAGGCAGCCCCTTCTAGACAGATGGATACAAATGCTTTCAGCTTTGTCTTCATCTTTCCAAACGATAGTTTGAAAATGCTTCTCTCGCTCTCAAAGTCAGAATCGACGTCCGACGCCAATTCCAAGAGGGCTTTCGGCGACACCTTCATCTTCTGCCCGGTGGTGCTGAAAAAGCACAACACGCTGGTGCCCGGCACCGACGAGATATCGGCCAAGTATCGTGAAAAGGTCTACTACTTCTCCAACGTGGACGCCAGGGAGGTCTTCATGCTCTCTCCCGAGCAGTTTGTAGGCCGAAGCCAGCTTCTCAAGGTACCGGCCGGCGGGGGGGGGGGGGGGGGGGGGGCTATGAGCCGGATCCATTGCAAGCTGCCCACCTCTTTCAGCCTCCCGCCCTGCGCATCTTTGTGCTGGGATGCCGTGGCTCGGGCAAGACCACGCAAGGCGAGTGGCTGGCCAAGCAGCTAGGCCTCTTCCACATTCAGTTCAGGGAACATCTGCAAAGGCTTCTGGCGCCAAAGATCAAGCAGCGGGTCAACCCCGCCGACGAGTCCACCGAGGAGCATCTCAAGGCCTTGAAGACGGCCGTCGAGGACGCTCAAGGGGAGGAGCCCCCTGAGGTGACCCGGCCCGGCCCATGGTGACAAACGGAGGTGCGCTTGGAACTTCCTCTTCTTCCTTTGCCCATTAGGAGGACGAGGGGCTGACCGATGAGGAAATCGGCATCAAAGCCTACTTGGCCGATGACGTTCCGTTGAGTTCGCAGGTCCTGGAGGAGATTGTCAACCCGTACTGGAAAAAGGAGCCTTACTTGTAATGCCATGCACGCGCGTGCGGCCGGTCGGACAGACGGCCGGTCGGACAGAGGCCGGCCTGCCGGCCTTCCCTCCGACAGTGTCCAACGTGTTGAACGCCCTTTCAGGTCCACGGGTTTCATCCTGGAGGATTTCCCTCACAACACCGAGGAGGTGCAGCACATGATGCAGCATCATCTTTATCCCGACGCCGTGGTCACCTTGATGGCAGGCGTGGAGGACATCCAGGCGCGCCTCTTGCCCAAATTCTGGAGCAGGTGGCAAGCTCACTGCCAGCGGCGCGAAGCTTTGCTCGACATCCTCCGCGAAATACACACCAAGGCTCGGGTAGGTCCTCCTCAGCCGGGCGGGCTGCCGCTGCACACTTGCGCCGCTGAGCGCTGTTTGCCTTTCACCACGCAGGAGGAGAACATTACCAAGAGGAGGGCGGAACTCATGGAGGAGAAAGCCGCCTCTTCCACGGCCAAAGTAAGCCACACGTGAGCGAGCGAGCGGTGTCAAACCACGGCCACCCTTTGACGGCCATTTCTCGTCACCAAACCAGTTTAGTTGCCGGGCGGAAGACGAGGACGACGAAGACTCTGCCAACATCGAGGACGAGATCGAGGCCATTTTGGAGGAGGAGTACCCGGTGGAAAGGTACGACGAGTTCAAGGACGACGACGAAGCCGAGGAGACCACCACCGAGAGGCTCAACACGGAAATTGAAGAGCGTTACGTGGCCGACTCAAACAACATGGCCATCGTGCTGGTAAACGGGATACGGTGCCGCCGCCGCGCATTCGGGTGGTGGGAGCACCTCGCCTAGCTTAGCCTAGCCTAGCCTAGCCTAGCCAGCACAAATCAAAGGCACTCTTTTGGAGCCCTCGTCCGTACATGTGCGAGGTTTTTCCCTCTTCCCCTAACCCCTTCCCACACAGGAGGTTCTGAGCGAACTGAAAATTCCCCGGATATCCATCAACGCCGCCCGCAAGACGCCCGTCGTCCGGCGCCAGCTGCTCCTGAAAGTGGAGCCGCTGCAGCTCAACCGCGAGTCGCTCTTCCAAAAATGCCAGCCCATCTCGTACAATCTGGCACAGCTGCTCCTGCTTTACTCGTACAAGTTCCACAGCGCCTTTGGCTGCACGGACCCGGTCAAGGTAAAGTTGCAAACGCCGCCTTGCCGGAGCGGCCGCCGTCCGTGCGTGCGTGCGTTTAACCACGACCAGCCTCGTCATCCCCGCAGCGCTACGGCGAGAGAGAGCTGATCCAGCCCGTGCTGTGGCCTCTGGAAACGGCCTTTCCCGTGCTCTTCAACCAATACATCTACTTCTTCGGCTCCAAGAAGAACCAGCAAACGTTCATGCTCAACCCCTTGAAGTACCTCAGGCAGTCAAAGCCCTACCCGATGCTCCCTGTCAAAATGGCCGTCGTGGGACCTCCCAAATCGGGCAAAACCAGCGGCAAGTGCCTCGATTGCTCCTTGCTTCCTTTTTTTTGGTCTTAACTTTGGCACAATTCCTTCCTTCTGTTTTCCATCTGCCGTTCCCTCAACTTTTCATTGCATTTGCGCATTTGTCGACGCAGTGGCCACCATGTTTGCGCAGAGATACGGTCTGGACCTGTTGTCCATCGGTGGCGTCATGCGCCGCATTCTTGAGGAGCAGGAGCACAGCGACCTGGCGCTGCAGATGAAGCTGCATCTCAACCGGGGCCTGGTGGTGCCTGATGAACTGGCCATCGAGTGCCTGAAGAAGGTGCTCATGAGCTTGGTCTGCAGTACGCAAGGGTGCGTCGGCAGTCCGTATTTGACTCGATGATCACTGCACTTCATATGAACGCACTGCCGCCGTGCCGGCTTTGGCCACCTGGGGGCAGTGTAAGAATCTGAGATGCTCTTATCGAGCCGTCTCTACTCCTCCCAGCTCGTGACCAATATTTGTCACTCTTTGCTGAGGATAAAGAAGATATACCTTTTTGGTGGCATTCCAGGTACGTGCTGGACGGCTTTCCCATGACCATGAAGCAAGCGGAACTGATGCAGGCCAACAGCATCATCCCCATGATGGTGGTGGAGATGGAGCTGGATACGGTGGAGGTGCTCAAGCGAGGCCTGGCCAGCAAGATGGAGGAGAACAAGTCCGAAAGGCTCGACGTCGCCCTCGGACGACGAACCGACGGCGCTGACCCGTTTGCTTTCCCCCTGGCGACAGGCCTCACCTGATGCACGACAGCGCCGAGATCCTCCACATTCGCAACACGTGCTACCGGCGGGAAGCCGAGCTGATGAGCCGCCACTTCCGCCAGCAGTACGACAACTGGATCCCGACGGACGGCCTCAAGAGCAAGTGGTACATCTGGGAGCGCCTGATCAAGGAGATTAGCGTCAGCATGGAGCACGTGCACACCTACCTGAGGAGAACCAGAAGCGGTAAGAGCAAAAGGAGGGAAGCTGGCCTCCCGGGCAGCCGGGCGTGCTCCAACCGTGCGCGCATTGGTGATGCAGGTCAAGCGGGCTGCATCAACAGGCAATGCGTCACGCCGCAAGAGTTTCAGCGTCGGATCGGAGAGTTTGCCCACTACTGCCCGGTGTGCCTGGCTCTGCGGGACCACCTGGTGGACTGCTCAGAAACTCCATCGCTCACGTACGCCGCCGAATACAACAGGCGATATTTCAAGATGTGCGACGCCGAGCATTTGGAGGTCGGTCAAGCCGCCGAAAAGCGTATTCGGTCGCGACGCCCGCCGGCGCTCTGAAGCGCGATGCATTTTTCCGCCAGATCTTCCTAGCCAGTCCGGATGAATTTGTCAGCCCCCGCTGCCCGCGCCCCCTTCCGCAAGCAGACCGGCTTCCGAGGAAGCTAACGGAGGCGGAGGTGAAGAACAGATTCCCTCAGCAAATTGAGATGAAAGGCTTCTGCCCCGTCACCTATCTGGACGGCAAACTGAGGTACACCCGATGAGAAGAAAAACGACAACAATGGCCGAGACAACCCCTGGCTCCTTCCCTCCCTCCCTATCTCACAAGGTACGAAGCCCTGGTGCACGGCAGCTTGGAATTTGCGCTGGAATACCGAGAGCGGCTCTACACTTGTGAGACCAAGGAGAAGCAGTACAAGTTTTTGAGGTAAGCCAAAGTCTGTTTGTGTCACTGACTGGCTGGCTGGCTGGCTGGCTGGCTGGCTGGCTGGCTGGCTGGCTGGCTGGCTGGCTGGCTGGCTGGCTGGCTGGCTGGCTTGATGGCTGCCTGGCTGGCTTGATGGCTGCCTGGCTGGCTTGATGGCTGCCTGGCTGGCTGGCTGACTGGCTGGCTGGCTGCCTGGCTGGCTGCGATGCTTCCTTCCTCAAGCGCTCCGGAACTCTACTGGGACCTCAAGCTGCCCAGTAAGGTTCCCCCTCTTTGCGAGCCCATCACACTCACCTCCCTCCCCACACTGGGCTACCTGGAGCAGGTTAGAAAGCAGCCCAAATGTCAAGCTGTCACACTTCCCCGGAGGAGGAGGGCCAAACGGCCATTTGTTGTGCTCCCAAGGGTGTGGCGGTGGGGGTCATCAAGGCCATGACGGCGGTGGGGTGCCTGAAGCCCAAGTTTCCCTTCTTCAGTATGGAACGCTCGGCTCTCCACTACCTGGCCTTCTACATGAAAGGTAGGCCCTGCCAACCTCCCTCCCTCCCTCCCTCCCTCCCTGCCTCCCTCCCTCCCTCCCACCAGCTCGCGCCTACTAACGGCTAGCCAAGCTTTTGCCCCCCCCCCCGCAGCATTCAACCACAGAAGCACGGAACACATTCGGCAGATGTACAAGGAGAAGTTGGCCTGCTTTGAGGAGAAGTGCGAGCTCATTCCCTACCTGAGCTCGGTGATGAGAGCCAACTACAAGCTCCCCAGCGAACGGCCCGTGGACTTTGACTTGAAGCTGAAAAAGTTTCTGGCCTTGAGAGTGGCGGCCCAGAGCCAAGCGCCGTCTGCAAATCCAGCCTTGTGATTGATCAATGTGCTTATGAACACAAGAATAAAGGAAATGGACATATGCACCTATATAGTAGTCACATCTACTTTTGGCTTCCAAACATAGTAGTGGGGGGGGGGAAATGTTGCATTTCATTGAAGCACCCAAAACACGATTGGAAGCAAAGTGCAAACAAGAGGAGGAGCACCTTGAAGGGCTTGGCGCCAGCTTCACTGGAATGCAGACAGCTGTGGACAGCACACTGGACGTGGCTCTCTGTCCAGGAAGCTGAGGCCCCACGTCACCCCGCCTGAGGCCAGCCGGCCGCAACATCCTCCACAGCCAGCCTTCACAACCACCATGAAGCCCAAAGCAGCGCCACGAATAGCGCGGTGGCGCCGGGCCTCGTACCAGCAACACGTGGACTGCGAGGAGGCCGAGCAGCGGCGCCGGCAGGTCCGCTTGGCTTTCTGGGCCCAGCGCTACCGGCCGCTGCACGAGCGACAAGTAGAGGAGGAAGTGGAGGGGAAGAACAAGAAGGAACAGTACAAACATTTGAGAAAGGTTGGTCACCGCTTAGCTATTCTGCTTATTTCGTGATCCAATGAACGACCGACCGACCGACCGACCGCTTGTTTGATTTGGTCATCCGAGGCTGCGTATGACAAGAATGCGTGTAAGAATGCATCATTTTCTGACGTACACGGTCAGTTTTCGGCTGCCTTTTCTGCCTCTGTGAAGCGTCACTTCAAATGACACACAGTTGAAATTGGACAGCTTAGCAAGCACGTACTGCATGGTCGAAAATTGCATTTCATTAGACGTCCACTTTGCCATCCATCTACGTATGTATTTCCCGTATAAAGGAGGTCAGCGGACAATGGTGTTTCCATTTGGAGTGGAAGCTGAGGAAACAAGCCCCGCTGGGCCATTGTGGTTGTACACAAGCAATGGTCCGCGCTGTATTTGCCAACGTTTGTCTTGCAGAATGTGGGCAAAGCACTGCGCTCCACCTGGAAGTGCCTCATGCTGGGCCTGTACAATTTGGCTTCGTGCTACTCCACGCCCGCCAATGTGGTTGCCACCTTTGTGCCAGACTTCAGCCCAGCAAGGAACAGAACCTAAACAGCTCTTCTCTGCATTCAGTCAGTCAACCGTGTCATAATAATCATCCGTGATCATTTCCATTAGATGGCCTTTCTCCTTAAACGTTAGCATTAAGCTAGCTGACTTGTAGAAGTAACAACGGTTTGGTTTAATGTTTACTTTTGGGCCCAACCAATACAGATTCTTTTTTGTTTTTCAAAGCTGCCGAAATGGCTCGCTCTGGTTAAACGGAATGGCAACACCGCCCCCCCGCGGATGAAAGAGGTATTGCCTGGCTGTCAGCGCGTGAATATCAGAGAAGCGTGTGTATCTGGCGTGATGTTTGTGTCAAAAATAAAAGCGCACACATTCCACTATCCATCTCAGAATTGAATGTACACAACAGAAAAATGCAACGAAAACAATAAACATCGCATGGGTGATTCATTTGACTTAGCTTTGCCCGAACTCCGGCCGGCCGCTGCTCCGAATGCTTCCAAGTCCCATGCACTTTTACATCTCCACACACAAGGCGGGCGGGCGGGCGACCGACCTCCCAGCCGGGGCTGCCTCGCTGGTTTTCATCCACTGCATCTCCTCTGGATGGGCGGCGGCCGTAAAGGAGTCCGTCCATTTGTTTGGGATTCACGGAAGTGGTCGCCGACAGTATTTCCCTTCCACATGCCAAAAGCGTGCCACCCCGAGACGATGTCTTCATGTGCAATTAATAGCATGCAGCGTGAAATGGAAGCGACAAGGACTTTGCACAGAGGGAGGCAGTCATCGTGGCGCTCGCTCGCGCGCAAAGGGACATTCAATTAGCAGGACAAGGGTGGCCTGGGTTGCACGGTGGACGTGACGTCAGGAAGGCCCGCCCGCCCGCAGGTGATTGCAGGCAAGTCACTCAACCGATCATTTCATGACAATTCATTTAGGTGCCAAGAAAAGAGCCTCACATCCTTCAACTTGAGTTCCACTTTATTGTCTACATGTAATATATATCAAACACTACAAAGTCAAAGTCAGCTTACAAAAGCACCATATCATGATACTATAAAAATAGAGAGCGCTTCTTCTCAGGCTTTCCTGTATTGGGCGACTCCAAATTTGTCTTTCATTGATTGTTGCTTGACTTTGTTTTTCGTGAGGCCACGGTTGGCCACGGTTGGAGGGGCTACATGGAGGGGTGCGCGTGTTGCGAAGACGGCGAAGCGGTGCTGCCGCCAACGGCCACCGACCCCATTGAGGAGGACGAGGAGGACAAGGGCTGAGGCGCCGAGTTGACGGCGACGGGAACGGCGGCCGCCGCCGAGACGGTGGCCGGCGGCGCCGACGAGGTGGGCGCCGCAGACGACGGGTCCGTCTTGCTGCTGTGCGTGACGAAGCGAAGACGAAGCTTCATGGCCGGCCTGAGGGTGACGATGATTTTCTCCACCTGCGCATGGACACGGAGGCGTCAGGCGCGCGCCCAAGCCAGGCTCGCTTGTCCCGTCCGTGTTTGACCACAGGCTTCGGACGGACGCTTTTGAGAGACCTGCTCCTTGACGCTGTCGCCCGTGTACATGTACTTGATGTGGTAGAGGAAGTCGCAGATGGGGTCCATGTAGTTGAGATGCTGGCAGTGTTGGTCCACCACCTGCAGCATCTCATAGAAGGCCACGCCGATCTGGAAGACACACTCGCCGCCGTTGTGTTTGTGCTTTGCAAATGAAAGCACAAATGCCCAAAGTGTCAAAGGCAAACAAACCTCCAGCATGCATCGCGTCCTCTCCTGCTGGAAGCGCTGCAGGAAAGGTCCCACCAAGTGGTACACATATAGCAGCTGGAACTCTGTCTGGACCACCGGCTTCAGTGTCTCCGAGAGGAACCTGCACGCACGCAAGCACGCACGCGGCGATGAGATCCTGGCGGGATCGAGGCGGTTTCCGGTCGGTCGGTCGGCCGGCCGGCCGGCTCACTTGGGAATGAGCGAGAGCTGTCCGATGGACGAGTGGTGCCAGACGGCGTGCGCCAGCGCCAGCACGTAGCTGCAGCCGATCTCACTGTAGCTCTGGTGGCAGGCGGTGAAGTCCAGCAGGGCGAAAGGGTCCCGCGACCAGGCCGTCTCCGACGCCAGCGCCGGCGAGCTCATCACCGTCACGATGCGGTCGTGCAGCACGATCCAGTACGGTTCCTGGCGGGGGAGAGCTACGCTCGAAGCGGGCGGGCGGGCGGGCGAGCAGAGCGTGCCAAGGCGCCCAACAACTTACGGGCAAGGCGGTGATGACCAGGCCGATGGCGTTCATCCAGGCTGTGATGTTCTCGCGGGGCACCAGAGGTTGACTGAAACACAAGAATGCGGGTTTCCGACAACGACGGCAACGTTGGATCCCATCGAGGAGTTCAGGGTCGTGAAGATCCTTTTCTCACCTCTTGAGGACGACGTTGAGGAGCGCGTTGCCCACGTCCTTGCCGGGCACGGCCAGCGCCATCAGCTCCACGCAAGTAACGTGCAGGGCGTGAGCCGCCGGATTGGGGAACTCGTTGAAGCGCCAGTCGCAGTTGGGGAAGGGGCCGGGCGACTTGCCCGCCATGGGTGGGCTACGGCTAAGGAAGCGCAACGCCGGCCCGTCTCGACTTTTCAAAACAAGAGGCGGCGGCGGCGGCCAAGGATATTGTCCACCAGGCGTCCAATCAGCTTGCAGTAGTAGGTGTCGTCGGGCGTCCAAACGTTGTCGTCTCTTTGGTTCATGCCGAACTTCAGGTAGGTCTCGCTCAGGCACCAACCGGGAGTGCGGTTGTCCTGGGCCATCGACAAACGGCAGCTTGCTTATGCTGTCCCGCTCAAAGCGGACCCAGGGGGGCGCCAAATAACGAACTATCTGAAAATGCCCCACCTTGAGTGACAACATGATGGCGTGCACCAGCTTCCGCTTGAGGCTGGTTCTGTCCCTCAGGTGGCGCTCGTAGTAGTGCAAGGTGTTGTACAGGTAAGTCACCGGCCGGTCTGCGAACGCCAACAAACAACAGACGGGGTCAGGAGACCGGCTGGCTTCAAAAGAAGGAAAGAAAGAAGGAAGGAAAGAAAGAAAGAAAGAAAGAAAGAAAGAAAGAAAGAAAGAAAGAAAGAAAGAAAGAAAGAAAAAAAGAAAGAAAGAAAGAAAGAAAGAAAGAAAGAAAGAAAGAAAGGCGCTAGGATGTAGAGAAAGGGACCGTGGAACTTGTAGAGGCCGCCCAGGTGGTCCAGTAGGGTCTCCAGCGACTTGGAGACGGGAATGAGCTCCAGGAAGCGGTGGATGACAATGTCAAAGACGGGCAGGAAGCGCAGGCACACGTTGCCAAAGTAGATGGGCATGTACTGGTGCTGCACCGGCATGGGTGGGTTGAGCTGCTCCGCCACGCCCTCAAAGTACAGTTTCTCTGGGTATTTCTGGGGCAGGCAGGCACGACAAAAGCATCAAAGCCTCGGCTCCTTCACTTAGCGCGCGTGCTGCTCCCTTACCTTGTGGTAGCTCATGTGCTTGTTGTGCCAGTCGCTCTGCAGCCAGTGCTCGGGCGCGTTCTCCTTGACAAAGTCGTTGACCCTATTGCGGAAGTCGTCCGACTTGAGCAGCAGCAGCTGGATGATGAAGTAGCACACCTGGGCCTCGTTGCGCTCGTGGCTGCGCATCGCCTGGCGGGCCGACAGGGGAGGGGTGAGCGGTGGGCGGGGCGGGCGCCACGGCAACGGGCGGACGGGCGGGCGGACGGGCACGCCGGCGGCCGCTCACCAAACACAGGATGACTCTGTCCAGCGTGACAATGTTGTACTTCCACACCATGTCGTTGAGGATCTCGATGCACTTGTTGAGCTGCGGGCCGCCGGGCGACGTGGAGAACTCGTACACGAGGAAGTCGGCAAAAGTGCGCATGTGGGCCACCAGAGCGCGGGCCCCGATTCGCTCCAGGACGCTGAGCAAGGGGAAAAAAGAAATGTTCATGCTTTGGCTGGCTGGCTGGCTAGCTGGATTGTTTTCTTTTTTCTTTTCTTTTCTTTTCACAGTACTGACTTGTAGCCAATCTGGTTGATGTGGTCAGTCTCCAGCAGCATTTTCCACAGCAGGCAGAGGAAGAAAGGCGGCGAGCCCTGCATGGAGAAGTGCGTGATGATGTCCTCCTCGTTGGTCATGGACTTCCACTTGCGGTACTCCTCCTCCACGTTCTTCTTCAGGTTGAAGCGCGGCTCCTGAGGAACGTTGTTCTGCTTGAAGAAGGCCTGGCGGCAAACGAGCAACGGTCAAAGCGGGCGGGGAAGAAGCACGAGAAGAAGCACCGCTGGGATCCCAGCCCCAACCTGCAGCGGCGCCGGGAAGCAGGACAGGGTGTGCGCGGCCCAGTTATGAGGGGTGAAGTTCATGATGGTCTGGAGGATGTCCTTACACCACGTGCCGTGGATGGAGTCGGAGCCTGTGAAGAAATCTGCGCGGGCGGGCGGGCGGCCGGCCGCTGGCGTCAAAAGACAGGCGGGGACGGACGGACGGCGCGCCGGGATGCGGAGCCGTACCGGTGACGTGCGTGGCTCTGGCCAGGGTGAGGATGAGCGCTCGATTCAGCTCCTCCGATTCCACCGACAGAACCGTCTTGGGGTCGCTGAGGAAGCGGGTGAACTGCGGCTGCACCTCCGAGCTGCCCAGCGCCGTGATCAAGCGCAAGGCCGTGCTCTCCACGCTGCCAGAGACAATGGCGGCAAGTAAGGGTGGTGGTCCGCAGCAAGCGACCGGCCCGTCCGTCCGTCCGTCCTGGCTCGGCCTCGTGACGCCAAAGTTGTTACCAGAGATGCAGCTGGTTCTGGTTGGTCTGCGGCACGGCGGCCAGACTGTGCAGGTGACTGAGCAACTGGACGCGGTAGTGCGGCTGGATGTGGTGCATGCGGTAGCTGAACATCTCCAGCAGAGTGTGAAGGATTCCCCACGCGTGAGACTTGAAGACGTTGGGCAGCAGCTGGCCTGAACACACACAAGTTGGACATTTGATCATGTTGGCGCAGCTGCCGCTTTGCGTCGGTGGGCAGGCCGCCGCCGCCGGCGCCGCCACTCACTGATGAAGCCTTTGATGCCCAACGACTCGATCTCCATGTAGACCAGCAGTCGGCTGTACGTCTCCACCAAGGCGGGTGCCAGGGCGAGGCTGGACTTTGCGTGCGCCAGCTTGATGACCCGCGTGGCGATGCTGTGGATCAGACTGCAAACGGCGGCAGAGTGAAAGGCAGGCCCCGCTTCGGCCATGGGATTTTGGGCTTTTGCCACCACTCACCTCATCTTGGCGTGCACGGTGACCGAGTCCAGCAGGTTCATGGGCAGCGGCGTGAAGGAGCCCAGCGCCATGCAGTTGGTGCCCGGCAGGTTGATTCTCATGGACTGAGTGCCGTAGATGGTCTCCACCAGGGCGCCCATGGGCACGCTGAAGCAATCCGAGTTGGTGCTGTAGGCGTTGCACAGCAGGGCGATCTTGTAGTCGGACATGCCCAGAGACTTGTTGCGCAACGACTGCTGCAGGAACCTGCCGGAAGGAGCCGCCGGTGGGCTTACTCAAAGTCGCCGCGCCGCCGCATTCGATTTTGCTTACTCGTGGTGCAGTTTGAGCGAGTGCGGGATGGGAATCTGCAGGTTGGAGTCGCCTTGCGCCTTGCGGTTGAGGTGGATCCAGATGCAGGTCATGGCAAAGGCGTGGGTGGACTGGGGCTTGTTAATGTCCGGAACGGGAATGCACTGGGGAAACAAAGGCGGAAGGCCAATCAGCCACCGGCGGAGGGATCCGGCGCCTTCCCGTCGCTCACGGACCGAGCGAGCGACCGACCGAGCGACCGACCGACCGACCTCCTTTTCGGGATACAGCAGGTCAAAGAGCTTCATGACGGGAAGGAAGTCGCCCAAGGCGTTCTTCTGGATGCTTCCTGATATGAACTGCAGCAGGACCCACATCAGGTGGTCCCTCCCTTTGATAAGACCCCTTCCTGCAAGCTGCAGGAGACAGCACGTACAGCGAGCGTGAACTTTGCAGGAGAGAAACATAAACAACAAGCCCGAGACCCTGACCTTCTGGTGCAGCGAGAGCACCATGTGCGGGAAGCTGGCGAACTGGAAGAGGACGAAGAAGATGAGCTGCGACGACAGGTGCTGCCACAGCAGCTGGCTGGTGCCGCCCGCGTCGGCGTCAAAGTGCTCCTCCGTCTCCGAGCGCTCCATGGCGTACACCACCAGGTCCACCAGCTGCTCCTCCAGCACGGGACAGCGCTGCTTTTGCTTTCCAGCGGGACAGACGGACAGACAGACAGACAGACAAGTCAGCGACAGGAAGGACGGACCGAGACCACGACGTGGCGTAGTGAGTCGGTTTGGTCTGCCCCGTAGAGACCAAGAAAAAAAACAAATCCAGATGGGCCGCATTCACCAACAATTAGAAGGAGGAGGAGCAAGGAGGACATACCTGGGCAATGTTCAGAGTCTTAGCGAGACGAGCGCAGGAGAGAAACAGAAAGAGGGAGGAAATCAAAGAAAAGAGGGAGACAAGAGAAAGAGAAGAGTGGTGACTCACGAGCAAAGAGATTGCTTGGTGCCCCCCACCCCCCCCCCCCCCCCCCCCCCCCCCCACCCAAAAAGCATGCGGGTGGGCGAAACGTAGCAGCGGTGCAATGCGGGTGGCACGTTTTTTCGGCAGAGCAGCGTTTCCCAAACAAAATGACTTTTCCGACATTTTTAGGACCGTTTTTCATTTGTGGGAAAGAAAAAGCCAGGAAAGCAAGACACACCAGCGCAAGGCAAGGTAAGGTAAGGTAAGGCAAGGCAAGGCAAGGCAAGGCAAGACAAGGCAACGGAGCGGAGCGGAGGGCTGCCAGGAAAGCCGAGCGTCTGCGGGTGGGCTACCTGTTTGCTGAGTCCCAACATGTTGCACACCATTTCTCTAGAATAGGGCTGCTCCAGCACGTAGCGTAGCAGGCCCGTCTGCGGCTCAAACAGGTCCTGCGCGCACACCGCAAAAGTGAGTGCCGCCTTGCCATCGGGCGGGCGGGCGGGCGCGCTCCTACCTTATCGAAGGGCAGCATGCCTTTGAGCGGGAAGCGCAGCGTGCTGGGGTCCAGCTTCCAGGAATTGCAGATGGCGCCACTGTTGTTCACCACCGGCAACAGGCTACAACGACCTGGCGGCGACATTAACCAGGCTGAGCGAGCGCCGTGCCGAGCCGTACGCGTTTCCGCTGCGCTTCGAGCTGGCCTTCCTTTCCTTACCGCAGATGGAGTTGATTCTGGCGGTGGGCCGGAAACTGTCCACAAAATCGGATACGCAGCTGCCGAGAAGCTGCGGGCGCAGGCGTGGGTGCGTTCAGAGGAACGGAAAGGGGAAAAGCGGAAAAAGCTACGGCCGTCCTCACCCAGTGCGACAGCTGTCCCTCCGGATACAGTTTGCGGATCTCCGTGATGGCAAAGTAGGCGGGCAGGAGGCAGGCGTTCCTGTCCAAGATGTACTCCACCACCTGGAAGGCACCACAAAGCGCAGGCTTACTTGAAGCCCCAAAGGCACGCACGCACGCACGCACGCACCTACCTCTCTGGCCGTCAGCAACTGGCGCACGATGGCCGAGCTGACGGTGATGGGAACGGTCTGGATTTTATCCAGCACGGCTTTCAGCAGGTCTCGAACGCCCTGGAACGTTCCGGCGAGTTTTCAAAGGCAGCTTGAAAACCAAACAAAAAGACTCAATGAAGAAAGAACAAGGAGAACCTTGTAATCTACCCCGCCGATGATTTTTCGGATGAGTCCGAAGGTCAGCGCCCACAGTTGAGTCCTTTCCCACTCCAAGTTGTCTGAGCTGATCAGAGCGGTGCACACCATCCTGAAAATGAAATGCAGAGTGTTACAAAAAAGAAAAACAAAGGGGGCGGGCCATCCAAATTGCGGCTTTGCTCGCGTACTACCTCGGCGGCAAGAGATTCGTCTCGACGGCCATGGCCAGACAGTCATAGAGGAAGGAGATTCTTTTGGGACTGTGCTGGCCGTGCGTGAAGCGCACGATCCACTGCACGCACTGCTCGTGAGACTCCTGCGGGAAGACGAGAAGCCGAGTGATTCCCACCGGTCCGAGGTCATGTTGGCGCGGCTGTGCAAACCTGAGGCAGCGTCCCCCAGTATTGGCGAAAGGCCCCGAGACAGCTGTCCAACTTTGTCCTCTCGTCCTCTGGACTGTCCATGCACATCCTGACAACGCAGTCGAGTTTTGAGCATGCGTACATTGGGGATGGGCAACAACAGTGTATGTCCATTAGGAAAAAAAACTCGGTATATTAACAGCACATTTGGGCCATATTTAAAATGGCATTCTTGTTCTACATCTGGTTGGGGAGTGCCAATCCCCCCAGCACTGATGAAACATGGTGGCCCAACCACGTCCATAACCCGAACCCACGATAAGCGTGCGTGCGTGCGTGCGTGCGTGCTCAACATTACCCAGCAAAGGCCTCCTCCACCATCTCCGTTTTCTGCAGAAAAAAAAGAGCCCAAAAACGCCAAAAGTCAGACAAGTATTACACAAAACGTGATCCTGCTCATCATTGACTAATGTAACGAATTTACTCATGTTTTGGAGCTAAAACACCATGGAAATGATTGGACACACACAACCCTCGTACCTTAGTACAACGAAATCGCTCTAAATGAGATTAGATTGAATAGAGTGCAAAAAAACAACAAAGGTTACTTGAGGCGTATTGTGTGTTGTGAAAAGTGTTGTTGTTTAGCATCGTTAAGCGAGAAGCTGCTGCGAGCCGTCTCGTCCCCCACCCACCGGTGCCTGGCAAACACACGGAAAGATGCTCCATGAGCAATATTACCACAACATCCTCAAAGATGCTCTGGAGCTGCGTCTCCATCGTTAGCGCCATGTTTTCCGCAGCAAGCGCCTCTTCTTCTTGCAAACGCTCACATCAATCCGCTCATTCGCTAACAAAAACGACTGCCCGCCTGCCCGCCTGCGAGCGAGCGAGCGAGTGCAACAGTCAAAATGCTCCGGAGTCACACAACGTACGTGGACGTATTGAGTTCCGGCCTCTGTGGGCCAATTGTTTCCAATATAGTAAAGGGTTGAAATCGATACTTGCATTGCGTTGGGGAGGAGCGCTTGTTTCCATTTGGCGACAGTCTGTGTGTCTAATTGATTACTTTTGCTTTGTATTGACTATTTGAACCGCATTGCCCAACGTCATCAAGACCCACTCACAATTCTATTTAAATGAATACACACTCGTATTAAATAGGCTTAAAGGGTGTGTTTGTTTTCCTCCGCAAGGGTGGGGTTTTTTTTCCCCGTAATTGGGATCATTTCCACTTGCATATCTACACACAGGTGAGCTCAACAGGTGAGATCACATTCCTCAGGTTACCTGCTTCTGTCTCTCTCTCTCTCTCTCTCTCTCTCTCTCTCTCTCTCTCTCTCTCTCTCTCTCTCTCTCTCTCTCTCTCTCTCTCTCTCTCTCTCTCTCTCTCTCTCTCTCTCTCTCAAGACATCACAGTCCTCGCTTGTCAGTTGCGTTTTGGCTGTCGTCGTGACTTGAGTACATGTTTCCCAATGTGTCCGAATTTGGCGGCGGGATCGGCGTCTATCTGGATAGAAACGTGAGGGCCCATTCCACCCATGAGAGCTGTTTTCTTCCTTGTGATTTTCGGGGCTCTGGACTCCTCAACAGGTAGGTAGGTAGGTAGGTTGGTCGGTCGGTCGGTCGGTAGGTCGGTAGGTCGGTAGGTAGGTAGGTAGGTAGGTAGGTAGGTAGGTAGGTAGGTAGGTAGGTGTGCGGCTGGCTTCGTGTATCCGTCCCGTCTGCTTAGTGGCTGGCTCTTTTGAAGCAGGGGTGGGGATAATGGGCTGGGGACGATGGGGGCCGAGGGGGGGCGGGGGGAATAAATCGGTGAGTGGGGCTAAAATCTTTTCTTTTTTTTTTTTTTTTTTTTTCTTCCAAAACATAACGGAGCATTTTACGACGAGGCCTTTGGGGAATAAGTAGAAAACTATGAGTGTGCGAGCGCTCAGTGGTATGGTGTTCCCCCGTAACCACCGCAGGCTCATCCTGTCCGCCGAGCCCCGTCAACGTCACCTTCTCCTCGCTGAACCTGAGGAACGTGCTCGAATGGTTCCCCGGAAAGCAAACTCCGGAGGGCACCCGCTACACCGCGCAGTTGGCCTTGTAAGCGGCCTTTCTGCATACTCTACATTTGTAGTATTTTGCCGTCAGCGTGACCTCTCCTCCTCCCTCCATCAGCTACGGAGACAGCGTGGGAGCGAGCGAGCCGCTGAACTGGAGGCCCGTGCCACGATGCAAGGAAACGGAGAGGACCTGGTGCGATCTGAGTAACGAGACGTGGGACCCCGAGCAGTTGTACTACGGGCGGGTGCGCGCCGGCAGCGCTGCCGCCTTTTCCGAGTGGGTCGTGACACCCAAGCGCTTCAAGCCCAAGGCTGACAGTGAGTCCAGCGACACACGCTGCGAGTTGAGATGCAAACGCTCCCCGCCGACAGGGGAGGGATTAAGAAGAAGAAAGGAATTGGATCTTTTTTTTTTTTTTCTTTTCCAAAACTCAAATTGCCTAACACATGGGTGTCTTTCCCCCAATAGCAAGCTTTGGGCAACCTCAGATCTCGGTGGAAGTGAAGGAGCACGTGGCCATCGTGTACCTGTCGGGTCCAATGAGGTATCAGCCGGATGAGCGCGGGCCGCCCATTTCCATGGCGCAACTTTATCCGCAGATGACTTACAACCTGTCGGTTCACGATCGCCGTCGAGAGCGAGTGGTGAGTGAGTGAGTGAGTGAGTGAGTGAGTGAGTGAGTGAGTGAGTGAGTGAGCAAAAAGTGTAAAAGCTCCCGCCAGCCAGCGACAAACGGCACCGACTCCCGTTGCTACTTGACAGAGCCATTATGCAGTCACATCCAGTCCGTACAAATACAGACTGATGGATTTTGAGACGGAATACTGCTTCTCGGCCGAGGCCCGATTCCTCGCGGGGCCTTTCCACTGCCACCGGTCCGAGAGGCGCTGCATCACCACGGGCGAAGGTTGGCTTCTTTTGCTGTCGGTGATGTGACGTGACGTGACGTGACGCGACCCTTCTTTGCCCAGATCCGGTCAGTGGGCAGGCGCGACTGGCGGCTGTGGCTATTGTGGTCGCATCGCTGTGCATCTGCACCTCTCTGGTGCTGGGCTACCTTCTCTATCACTACCTGACGGGCGACGGACAGAAACGGCCCCGTAGCCTGCTAATGGTAATAACCAGGCTGGGCGACGTGTCGTGGGCGACGCACTGGCTATCTAGCTTCTCATGTTTCCGTCCCTTTGCCTTTCAGAACGTGGCTTCTTTTCACCTTCACCCCGACCTTGCTACCTCGCTGCCGGACCCCGTGAGCCCCTTGACGAGCCAGCGTAGCGCCGAGGATGACGCCGAGAGCAACAAGGCGCCGGACTGCGGACGTGGCGGCCAGCGTCCGCTGCCGCCGCCGCCGCCCCAAGAGCGTTGCGGTGACTCTTTGAGCTACGGTGTGGTCGGGCCGGCTGCGACGGATGGCGGGAAACCGAGCGGTGCCCGCCCTGAAGAGTTGCGCCTTGAAAATGCCACTTCTCAGTGCTATAAGCCGCAGGCGCAAAGCAGACATGCTCTGGATAATGCCACCCAAACACAGGCGGACTTTGCAACCACGTACCTGGTACCTACAGTTCCCGACGGCCTGAGAATGGCCGCGACGGAGGCCACCGGGGACTCGTACCGGAGGCCCAAAGAAGATAGGGAGAGGCCGCCGCCCGCCTTCACCTCCCGCGGTGACCCCTGGAACCTAGTCGCGGACAACGTTGACGTCCTGGCGCCAACGGGGGCGCAGCGAGACGAGGAAGGGGGACCGCTTTGCGTCCGACGGGACCCTGAAAAGAGGGAGCCGGCGCTGCGGCCGGAGATGACGTCGGGTCGAGGGGAGGTCGCCGAGGCCGATCTGAGGTCGGGGAAGCCGTTTGTCAGGTATGCGTGGAGGGAGGAGGCGGAGCCGCTGTGCTGGGAAGTGGAGGACATGGAGAGAAAATGGGACTTGGTTATCTCCGACAAGTAGGCCTGCCCATGCTGCTGCCTGTTCTTCGGAAGTGGGTGTCCCACCGAGAGCTTTTCACGCAACTGAAGCACTGCACTTGTAACAGAAGCACTGCACTTGTAACAGAAGCCCTACTTTTTTTTTCTGCTGCAGTTGGTAAACCCCTTTTTTTTTTTTTTAAACTTGTTTGTCTTAATTATAAGAATAAAGCAGTTTGGATAACGGATGAATGAACGGACATTTACGACGTGCATGGGTTTTTCGCATATATCACATCGCTTTATTGTAATGATGAATTTGGCATATCACTGGGCGGGTGGGCCACAGGAGCGCCTGTGTCCACTTCCGGTGGGCTCGGATTTTCCAGCGAGCCGGCATTTAAAGAGAGAGAGAGAGGGAGGGAGGGAGCTAGAGAGCGAGCGAGCGAGCGAGGGAGGAAGGGAGACAAACCGGACGGCTGCCGCACCATAGCGCTCGCTTCCAAACACTCATGCTCGCTCACCTCGCTGGCGTTCGTGGACTTGAATTTGAAAGGACGCAAATCGCCTTTTCGAGCGCGCTAAAGGCGGTGCAAAGGAAGGGAGCAAGGACAGAAGGGCGGAGGGAAGGAAGGAAGCAAGGAAGGAAGGAAGGAGAGCGGCGGTCGACGGCCGGACAGCGGAGAGGAGCGGCAGCTCAGTGCATCATTGATGGGATTCCTGTGCTCGCCCACGGCCCCATTCTCGGACAATCGATCGCAAGCCATCGGAGGGAGTGCAATCGCTCAAAGAAAGGTAGGTAAGTGCGTGTTTGTCCTTTTCGAAGGACCCGGATGAAGAGAAGGCAATTAAATTGCCGACTGTAATTGACACGACACACAGCACCATCTCGACAGCTTCTTCTTGTCTCCTGATAGCGTCAAAAAATCTGCCTGGAACCACACCCAACAAATATTTCCAACAATTTGGATTCAGGTGCTTGTTCTGCTTGTTCTGTTTTGCAAAGCATAACACACTGAGGTCATCTGTTGGTGCGTTTGTTCGCGGCCCCATTTACGCTCGCTTGCTTTTTGCCAAACGCGTTCTCTCGGACTCACCGCCAGCAGGTCGCTAGCAAGAAGTGATCGGCAGAAGACGCAGCAGGAGCAGCCATCATGTTCAGCTGGCTGGGAGGCGACGACCGCAGGAAGAAGGAGCCTGAGGTCTTCCAGACGGTCAGCGACGGCCTGAAGAAGCTCTACAAGACCAAGCTGCTGCCGCTGGAGGAGAGCTACAAGTTCCACGAGTTCCACTCGCCGGCGCTGGAGGATGCCGACTTTGACAACAAGCCCATGGTGCTGCTGGTGGGCCAGTACTCCACGGGCAAGACCAGCTTCATACGGTGAGGACGACACACAAACACACACAAATTCAAGTTGATTAGATGAAGGCACAAACGAAAGCACCTTTGAAAAGAGCATTTCGCTTGCCGTCTCAAAGGGCTTGGGCTACACGTTTTTTCTCTTTCGACGTTATACACTTTTGCTGCGGCCGACGAGCCGCGGCGAGATATAGCGCGTTGTTCTTATCTAGGACCATCTCAAAGCCAAAGGAGGTTCCGTGTTTTGCATTCCATAAGCGAGCTGTCGGCGGCGGCACCGCCAGGCGCCCCTCAGCAAGGTGTGTGCGCTTATTGGAAAGATGGGGGGGGGGGGGGGGAACGTCCTGACATCTGTGAACACTTGAAAGAAACATTTTTCAATCCGAATTTCCAGCGGCCCCAAGTCACATGCCGCCCGCCCCAGGGCAAGATTGCGTTTACGGTGACCTCGGAAAAGGGGCCGCTCGCGCTCACCCTCGACAATCTGGAGGCCGTTTGCGCTTTTGACGCGCAGGTGACAAAGTTGACAGGCCAAAGCGCGGATGACGCAGCAAATTCTTTGGACTTCCCCTGCGCTCCCCTCCCGACTCGGGTGTCGCATCAAAGCGGCGATGCGCCCGCCGACGCTCGGATAATTAAGCAGACAGGTTTGTCAGGTCGCGGGTGCCAAGCGAGAAGATTGCGTTTTCTCGTCGTGGCCATAAGGAGCCCGAGCGGACTTTGGGAAGATTAAGCCCATGCGGCCGCTAAAGCCGCCATCTGCCATCGGAGACATTTGCGGCGACTTGTCTTGCAGCTACCTATTGGAGCAGGACTTTCCCGGGATGCGCATCGGGCCCGAGCCCACCACCGATTCCTTCATCGCCGTGATGCACGGCGACACGGAGGGCGTGATCCCCGGCAACGCCCTGGTGGTGGACCCCAAGAAACCCTTCCGGAAGCTCAACGCCTTTGGGAACGCCTTCCTCAACAGGTTTGCTCCTCGGGCCGGGAGAAAGAATGGGCAGCGCGGCGGCGCTACATTCCTAAATACTCCATCATCAGGTTTGTGTGCGCCCAGCTGACCAACCCGGTGTTGGAGAGCATCAGTGTGATCGACACGCCGGGGATCCTGTCAGGGGAGAAACAGAGAATCAGTCGAGGTATTGCCGGTGGAACGTTGACGCGAGCGGTGCCGGTCCATCGGACGCCGCTTTGCTTCTTTCAAAGACAAATGCGCATCTTCCTGATTTGCGCATTAACGTTAGGGAGCGAGCTAGCAAGTCAGCATTTTGCACCGCCGAGCGGCATTCCCCGCACGGGACGGCGCCGTCGCTCCGGCAACGGCGGACACGCACAAAAGAGGTCCGGACGGGCCCCCCTTTTTGTCTGGCGCCGTACAATTTGTGTCCACGCTTGACGCGTCGCTCGTGCCTGCCTTGTTTTTTGTGTGTCCAGAGGAGGCGGCGTCAGGCTATAGCGGCCTGCGTCGATGCCCTTACGGAGGTATTGCCCGCCCGCCCGCTCGCCCGCCCGCCCGCGTTAACCACGTTTAGGAATTTGCCGACCGGCTTCTTGCTCCCGTTTTTGGGAATCCGAGCACATGGCTTGCGAGACTAGAATAGCGTGAGGAAAGAAACAAGCATGTGCAGATACATTCCCGCCACCAAGACCGTGGAGCGTTTGGTTGTGGGCTTTGCGCAAGAAGCCGCACACTAACAGCATTCAAGCTAGCTAGCTAGCTAGCTAGCTAGCTAGCTTGTCCTTGGCTCGCTCACTCGCTCGCGACTTGGACTTTGCACGGTGTGTCAAAAGCACGTTTGTGGCAAAAGCACATTGCTGCGGCCGGCGGCTTCCACTCGGGACCTTTTTCCTCTCAGGCTACGACTTTGCGGCCGTCCTGGAGTGGTTTGCCGAGCGCGTGGACCGGATCATCCTGCTCTTCGACGCTCACAAACTGGACATTTCCGACGAGTTTTCCGAGGTGATAAAGGCGCTGAAGAACCACGAGGACAAGATCAGGTACTTGCAGCCGGCGGCGCCTTTGCGCCCGCCCGATGCTAGCTCCATCTTTTTCCCGCCAGGGTGGTGCTGAACAAGGCCGACCAGATCGAGACTCAGCAGCTGATGCGAGTGTACGGCGCGCTCATGTGGTCACTGGGGAAAATCGTCAACACGCCGGAGGTAGAGGGCCACCCGTCCGTCCGTCCGTCGGTCGGTCCGTCGTCAACGGGAGCCTTCGGAGCTCGCCATGAGACAAAGGACTCGTTTGCGGCAGGTGATCCGCGTGTACATCGGCTCCTTTTGGTCGCACCCGCTGCTGATAGCCGACAACAGGAAGCTGTTTGAGGCCGAGGAGCAGGACTTGTTCAAGGACATCCAGTCGCTGCCGCGGAACGCCGCGCTCCGGAAGCTCAACGATCTTATCAAGCGGGCCAGGCTAGCAAAGGTCAACGTTTTCACATTGTCCCTATGTTTAGAAAAAATGATCCTCTTTTTTTTTTTCCTCGGTGGGGTGACGCAGGTTCACGCCTACATCATCAGCTCCCTGAAGAAGGAGATGCCGGCGGTGTTTGGCAGGGAGAACAAGAAGAAGGAGCTTATCGCCAGCCTGGGCGACATCTACAAGCGCATCGAGCGGGAACATCAGATATCGCCTGGAGATTTTCCAAATCTGAAGCGGATGCAGGTATTTGGACATCTGTCCTAGATAGATGGATATCTCCGGAGAGCGCCGTCCGTCTTCTTCCCGCATTTCTGTGTGCCTCCCCCCTTCCAGGACCAGCTGCAGGCTCAGGACCTGACCAAGTTCCAGCCCCTCAAGTCCAAGCTGCTGGAGGCGGCGGACGACATGCTGGCCCACGACATCGCCGGGCTGATGGTGCTGGTGCGCCAGGAGGAGACGCGGCGGCCGGCGGCGGCCGTCAAGGGCGGCGCCTTCGACGGCACCCTCCACGGGCCCTTCAACCACGGCTACGGGGAGGGCGCCGGCGAGGGCATCGACGAGGCCGACTGGGTGGTGGCGCGCGACAAGCCGGCCTACGACGAGATTTTCTACACGCTGTCGCCCGTCGACGGCAAGGTGACGGGCGCCAACGCCAAGCGGGAGATGCTCAAGTCCAAGCTGCCCAACTCGGTGCTGGGCAAGATCTGGAAGCTGGCCGACATCGACAAGGACGGCATGCTGGACGACGACGAGTTTGCGCTGGCCAACCACCTCATCAAAGTCAAGCTGGAGGGACACGAGCTGCCCGCCGACCTGCCGGCGCATCTCCTGCCTCCTTCCAAGAGGAAAACCGGTGCGGAGTGCTAAAGCTAAGCTAAGCTAAGCTAAGCTAGCTGCTAAGCTAGCATTCAAAACATCATTGAAATTGTCCCGCGTCTCATTTTATGGAAAGCTATGGAAGTTGTATACATGGTGAAATAAAAGTGCGACCATCCTATTCATGTACTGTCCAGCGTGTCAATGAACACGTTACCTGTCTAATTTTATTTTGATTAAAAACACTCAAAAGATCACGTTGGGCCTTTTTCTGACTTTCTACTTGCGGAATGATAAGATATTTAGGGGACGGGGGGGGGGGGAGGCTCTTGCACGCACTTGGGGGCTCTTGCACGCACTTGCAGGCACTTCTTGTCTCAGCTTGACCGTGACATGGTGGCACGCGGGAAAAGGGAGAAGCCGACACCGAGTCGGACGAGGCCGTATCTTATCTACTGCGCGAGGGAAAAAAATACAAATACGCCGCACGGACAATAACAAGTTGGCCCCTTGTCCCTGACGTCAAATGACAGCGTGTCACAAACGCGTGATAAATGTGCGTGTTTGCGCGGACGAGGGAGGAAGCCGTACATCACGCTAAACGCCTGCCTCAAGATGGCCTCCGCTTGAAGCGTGCCTGCCAAATCTCACGCTGCTTGCGTCAACTGGGGAGGGGGGGGGGGGGTCAAAAGGTCACTGAAATAGACACGAGCCAAACTTTTTGTTTTTTGCCAGGGCTTCGTTTTGGGTGGGTGGATGCCACCAAGATTTCAAGGGCGCTTTGTTTCAGGAAGCAAAATGATCTATTCCATTGTCGTCATTCCTTCGCTTAAGCGGGGAAAGGCCGAGGGCGAGTCGCCAGAAGGGAGCGGCGACACCGGCGTGTTAATTAACCGCAGCCGCAACGGCACGGTGAAAGTGCAAAAAAACGTGTCAGTGATGAACGAACAAACCAACGAAGGGGGAGGCGCCTGCTATGGAAACTTGCAAGAGCATGAGCGAGAGGAAGATAGCACAAAGAAGCTAACGTTTGTCATTTTCTTTTTTTATACCGCAGTGAGACCACAACACGATTAGGAGCAAACAGGGGTGTATTATGCTCACTTTTTATTACTACTCACTATTATTACGTTGCGCTTGAATGGGGGGGGGGGGGGTTCCGTTTTTATTGCTACTCACTATTATGTTGCGTTTGAGTCTTTGCGCTATGAGGCTCTGCTGCCACCTAGCGGTCCCTCACAATGATGTATTTTGAAAGAGAGCAAATGCATCAGTATCGTCATACAATTATGGATTTATTTTGTCTTTCCTAATGTAGTGACTGAATTTAGGCGAGCAATTTCTTACTGTACAGATCATACAAGTCAGAAAAAGAAAATCTTTTTTTTTTTTTACGCATTGGTTCTCGAGACTTTTTTGCGTACGTATGAATGAAAAAAGAAATGCATATACACACGCACACACAAGTGACTCCTTAAGTATCTAGTCTAGACTAATGCTTGTCATCCCTGAACTTTAAGCTGGCCTCATTGCCCTGGCTGGCCACGGCAATAGGCGGCAGCTTCTCATGAGCTCACGTCGCGCCTTGAAGAGGCAGCAGCCCGCCTCCGCTTTGCTTTGACAAAATGACCTTGACGTCCTTTCACGCAAGAGGACATTCAAATTGGAGACGCTGCCAAAGAGGCGGGCGGGCGGGCCCGAGTTATTAGCCGTAGCTTCTGGGGTTGCTAGGAGACGAGAGGATGAAGGCCCAGACGAGGATGGGAGCGAGCGAGCTTGGGCGGTGGGAGAAGCCAGGCCACCATTTAGGAGCCGTGTCCAAACCAACAGCCCGAGTCAACAATGGCAAGAGCGTGAAGGCTGACTGGATCTCAGCATGGCCCAAAAAGGAGTTTGGCAGCTAGGAGTGCAAAGGCGCGTGCGTCTCAGCACACTTTTTGGCACAGTAGCAAGAGCTGGTCTCGCAGCAGCCTCACGTCCCTCTTAGCAATCGATGCAATTTGAGGGCTCTGCTCGATGATCGACTCTCAGCGCAGCTTTCAGGGATGCGCTGTCGCTTTAAATGGGCGGGAGGGGGGGAGGAGGGGGGGGGGGGGGGGGGCAGAAGTTGAAAAAGGAGAGCGTTTGCCGCGAGCGCTTTCTCAGTCTGTGAAGGCTGCAGACAAGTCACAAAGAAAGTCCAGCCGTCCTATTCTGACTATGATTCATCTCCATTTGGCTGATGCGACACTCGGAGGAGCACTTTGGGCTGTGTTGACTTGTTAAGATGGCACAGAAGGAGGGGAGCGCACCGGGGGTGAAGGCCGTCCCAACCCAGCCGGCGGTGGTAGGGAGCGGCGGCGTGGTGGTGGAGGTCCGGGAGAAGAAGGGACCCCTGAGGGCCGCCATACCCACAATGCCTTTCCCTCTGGCCGTCCTCTGCCTCTTCCTCAACACCTTTGTACCTGGACTAGGTGAGTTAGTCGGAGCTACCCGATGTGCTTGACATGCGCATCATTTCAAAACCCTCAAGTGGGTTCAGAGCGACAGCGCGATGTCCTAGTCAACTTTGGTGACGTAGTTGGAAAATGGAAAGAACGCTCTTTTGCTCAATTCGCAAGTATTTGAGTACTTTTTCGGGTTTTGTCCCAGACAGCGACGGCTGCAACTTCATTGACTGATTTGCTCCATCTAATCTAGTAAATGAGCTTTTGAAAATTGGAGCGGCTTTTGCTATGTCACCGATGTGCGTTCCCGAGCATCTGCTTGAAAATGTCACAAACAGACGTGTGGCTACAGCGATGGCTTACTCCCCCCCCCCCCCCCCCCCCCACACCTTTTGGCCGCCGTGTCGACTTGACATGTCATCCTGACTAAATTGTCCCCAGCACCTGTGCGGTTGCTGGAATGCCTTGACATTTCATTGAGCGGCGGCGGCAGCAGCGGCCAGTTGCCATGACAACCCCGTTTGAAAACCAACACAATCGACTGCCGTACGCGCTTTTGTTGGAGCCACCCCGGCCGGAGGCCCAATTCAAATCATCTGATTTGATTGCGCGGAAGGACATATGGAGGCGAGCTCCTGTCCTATCTCGAATTCAATCTGGCAAGTTGCCGGTCAGGAAGCTGCAGCCGTCTTGGCCGTTCCTCGCCAAGGCTCGAGTCCTACTCTATTGTCCGTCGTCCCTGCACGACTGTGAGAAGGAAAGAAGAAAAGCCGGCTCGCTCACTACTTTTCCAGCTTTGCTCTCCTGCTATCTTTTTCGCACACACACACTCGGTCGCTCGCTCGCTCGCTCGCTCATTAACCTCCCACACAAGCAAGTGCTTCTGAGACTTCTTTGTGGAATGATAGTCATTAGTCTGGCTAATATCTGGGCAAGCACACTGGCTCGGTGAAGATCATTTTCTTTCTTGGATTGCTCTCGCTCTCGCTCTCACTCTCTCTCGTTTTCGCTGGATACGACATAATTGCCAAAGTTCGAAACGGCGCTTGGCTCGCTCTCGCCGACGCTCTAAAGCGGCGTCGCTGTCTCACACTTTTGCTTTTGAAACCAACGTGTACCAATTGATCCTATTAAAGAGCAACGAGGAGAACCTTTTGTGTTGTTATTATTGGCTAGCAGAGATAAAGTGTGCATGGAGTGGCGCTACCCGCCCGCAGTTGGGGGGAAAAAGGCAAGAGTCCTAACAACGCCATTTGGGCTCAGTCTATGACGATGACGCCGCGTGTGCCGCCGCGTGTGCCGTCGCAGGTACCTTGGTGTCGGCCTTTGCGGCGCTGTGCGGCGCTCGCAGCGAGCTGGCGGCCCAGCGCGGCGTCTGCTGCATCTTTTGGCTCAACGTGGCGGCGGCCCTCCTCCAGATGGCCACGGCCGTCATCATGGTGGGCTGGATCATGAGCATCTTCTGGGGCATGGACATGGTCATCCTGGCAAGTCAGTCGCATGTCACATGAGACAAGAGTTTTCTACATCCCCGTCCGTCCGTCCGTCTAAGATTGCGCTTTGTTTATGCAACAATTCAAAAGAAGGCAAAGACGTGCACGCTGATTCATTCAAAGCGGCTTTTTCCAATGTGCACGCAATGAGTGAGCTTTCTCATCACTTGTTAGCATTGAGCTAATTGCAAAGGCTGGGAAGGCATACGCAACATGTCCTTCTCTTCTCTTCTCTTGTCTTGAAATTTGAGCCGAGCGCACCGTTACACATGTCTTGTTCTATGTCTACCAAGTGGCGAGCTGATGCACACATTTGTGCATTGCCACTTTTCTGCCTCCTTCTTTCCTTCCTTGCTTGCTTCCCTCTCTAATGACTTCCCACGTTGCATGAGATCAATCCTTTCTTCTTTTGCCCCATCCATGCATGCATCCATCCATCCATCCATCCATGCGTGCATGCATGCATGCATGCATCCATCCATGCATGCATGCATGCATACATCCATCCGCCCGCCGAATGAGTTCCATCCTCCCACACAGCCAGCCGCCTGCTGTCTCCCTCAGATTTATGTCTTTCCCCCCTCGCCCACATTGGCGCTTTTTGTCTCAGCATGACGCGTTGCTGATGCTGAAGCACTAACTGTCTTTTTGTTTCTTTCTTTGTCTCCTTCCCACATCCTCTGCCTGAAGTTTCGGACGGTAGGTTCTTTTTCTTTTCCCTCCGTGTCCGTTGGCTTCCAAAGGAGGCTTCCCAAATCACAGCTAGCGTACCCCCGAATTTTCTTTGCTTCAACTCCATCCAGGCCACATTAGATCCTGGCGTCACTCAACATCGATTGCTACTAGTGTATATTTGTAAAACACGCATATGATTATGGCACCACCTGATAACGTTGTTTCGTACCTTGTTGTTTTGTTTTGTTTTGATTTTCCCCCCCGTCCACGTCCACGTCCACGTCGACGTCCACGTGGAGCAGGCTACCGAGATCAGGGCGTTCCGCAGGACGTCTGAGAGGACTCGTTGGGCTCGGCACCGGTCCACGGTTTCTCCTTTAAACACAACACAAAACACCTTGGTGAGCATGTGCCAGTTGGAGGTCAAGAAAGGACGCCGACATGTTTGCAAGCTTGTTAGCCGTCAGGCTGAGCGGGAATAAGTCGCGGTGTTTCTTTTTCAATGCGTCTCATCGACATCAACGTTTCCCAACCTTCCCGAGACACACGACCGACCCAACAAAAAGTGAATTGAGTCGTGCCTTGAGCTAGCTTAGTGCGTGCGTTGCGTAAAACAAAGCATTCTTGCGTTCTGTCCGCGTGACTGTGTTATATTGCCTTCCGGTGACACCGAAAGAAAGAATCGGCGAGGAGATCCAAATAGTTGCTATCAATGTCCGTCATGAGTACGTACACCCCGAAAAAAAAATGCTAATCTCAAGAACAAAGTAGCCTACAGAAAAAGTCTTTCTGTTTGGCCATTTCAGGGCCGTTTCCAAAGGCCCTTCAAAAAACAAGCTACGGATTTGTTCCATTGGCTACAAAATACTCGACAGATGGGAGACACCAACTTGATTTTTTTTTCTTTTCTTTTCAGCCGTTGCGTGTGGGTAGCGCACAGCACGACACAAAGCTTGAGCAAGTTTTCCAAAACTAAAAAAAAAAAAAAAGTCACCCAATCTTTGAATCAAGCGTCCATTCCAATTGCCTCCGTTGTTGTTGTTGTTTTGCTGGTTGAAAATGAATGTACTAAAGTCTTCTTGCATGCAGGTTTTTTTTCTTTTTAACTGTAAACAAAGTTATGATCGCAACGTAGCTGAATTGTGTGACACAACATCTTGCTATTAAAACAATGGATTGGAATGATTGCTTGTCTGTTCTGATTTGATTCGGGAAGCACACTTTGGTTTGAGGCACAGGTGCTTCCTTCCAATCAACAGCCAAGTGTGGCTTCAGCCAGGCAGGCAGGCAGAGCTTTCACTTTCTGGGCCTGAACTTGCCATCTCTGACATCGAAATGGAATAAAGATGCCTGTGGCTAAGGGAGTCCACTTAATGTTTTTTGTTTCCTCTTCGATCTCCCTAGCCAGCAATAGACATACAGGTCACAAAGTGTGCCTGCCGGTGAGGATGAAAAATCAAAACGAAAAGGGATCCTACTTGTTTGTGCCGACTGCACTTTGGTTGCATAGCGAGCAGGAAGCAACACGGTGGTCCCGCTGTCCACGATGGGCCCGGCCGGCTCGGCCTTGGAAGTTGCCGCCGACTGACCAAATAAGGAGCTTCTTCTGCAAGCACCAAAGTAAACACAGGAGAGCCGAGCCCTGAGAACGCTGTCAAAACATTTGCGACGACTCAAAATGCTTTCCCACCCTCTTGACCTCCTTGGGAAAAAAGAGGGAAGCTCACAAATAGATGGACACCACCTCACAAGCCGCCATGGCCCTTTTATGAAAGGCACAAGAAACAAAAAGCCTCACGGCACACACGTTTCCATTTTAATCAATTGGAATCCACATAGTACATGGGAGCAAATCAAGCAGGACACAAAAAGGAGATTTTTGTCGATTTGGTGTGACGTGCTAAGAGATCATCCTGAGCTTCTTTAAAAGTGACCTCCAAAAGCAAACTAAAATGCCATCAACAGCAGCAGCAGCAGCAAGGACATAAGCCAGGTGAATGTAAATGATTCCAGTATTCAATCACTTGAAAGCCTCTGTCTTTTTTTTTGGGGTTGCAAGCTGGTCTCAATCTGAAGCGGAAACACGGAGGGCCGAGAAGACGACACTTCCGGTCCTGGTCCACACCGACCGACTGACCTCAACGACTCCCTCCCCCCTCCAAACCCTGATCATCTCGTCAAAGTCCAGCAAAACAGAAAAAAAAAGAAAGAAAACAATTAAAAACGCCAAGTGTGTTACATTCACTTTCGGCGCTTTTTTTTGTCCGCACTTGGGCCTCGGACCGGACGCGTGCTCAAATCTCACAGCCTGGACCCGGGCGTCAAGGCGGCGGCGGCCTGCGGCCCTCCCAGTAGCGCCGGTAGGTCTCCTGGAACATATCCTTGCATCGTAGCTTGGCGTTGAGCCGCGAGCAGATGAGGAAGGAGCCGCCCATCTTGCGGTGCAGCGAGTACGTTTCCTCGGGCGGCGGCGTCAGGCGGTGGCGAAGCATGACCGGGATCAGGTTGTGGATGCGCTCCGTGGTGGACTGCGCGCCAAAGTCAAACGTGTCCGGCGACGCAAAGGCCTCGCCCAGGATCATCACCGCGTCCACGTGGGCGTTCTCCATGGCCTGCGCGCACGGACCGGGTCAGCGCATGGCCTACGCGCCAGCGCCTCGCCTATGCGTGCACGCTGACCTTTGACTCGTAACCGGTGAGGAATTTCATCTCGATGGACTTCTTCAGAACGCCTTGGCGGTCGCCCTCGGCGGCCGAGCGGATCACCTGGCGCCGCCAATGAGCGGGTCAGCGACCACGCCGCCTTTGAAACGCGCTCGCGACTCGAGGAGACTTACTTCGATGTAGACGTCGGTGAAATGTTGATCGAAGCCTCTGGTGGCGCCAAAGTCCAGCAGCGCCACCTGTGGGCACGGCAGTCAGGAACGCGGAGGCTCCTTTTTCCCTTTGGAGACGGACTCACCTTGTGCGTCTGCGGATCGTACAGGAAGTTGGACCAGTTGGGATCGGTCTGCATGAAGCGGAACTCAAACAACTCTCTGAGGCACAGCTTCAGGATGTTCTCGCAGATCTGAACGCGCGGCAAGAATACGTGGCGGGTGAGCCAGCCTCGCCAGGAAGGAAGGAAGGAAGGAAGGAAGGAAGGAGGGAGGGGGCGCGGTTCCTGGCCTCTCCACCAGAGGGCCTCCTCTCCCGGCTCCCTACCGTGTTCTTGAGCTCCTGCGGGAGGCCCTCGGCCTGGTCCAGTGGGAAGCCAGCCACCAGCTCGGTGGTGAGCACGTGGTTGCTGCTGAGCTCCTCGATCACCTCCGGGACGTAGAAGAACGGGTGGCCCTTCAGCAGCTCCCTTTCTCGTGCAGACAACAAGTCAAGCGTTAGCAAGCAAGTTCACATTTTCAATGTCGCGGCCAGGAAGCCCGTTTATTTTCTCAAACAAAAGCAAAAAGGCTGACCTAAACTTCTTGGCACAGCGAGCCTCGCGCAGGTACAAGTCAAGCGTTAGCAAGCAAGTTCACATTTTCAATGTTGCGGCCAGGAAGCCCGTTTATTTTCTCAAACAAAAGCAAAAAGGCTGACCTAAACTTCTTGGCACAGCGAGCCTCGCGCAGGTAGTCGCACTCCAGCGCCAGCTCTCTCCTCATCACGTCTATCATGTGCTCCGGAAACAGACCTGCAACAAAGCGCAGACGTCAGATGTTTGCTTACAGCCGCTTTGGTCGTGGCTCTGCGTGCGTGCGTGCGTGCGTGCGCGCGCACCATCGGGCAGCGCGTTGCTCATACTCAGCACGGTCATCAGATTGTTGACGTCGCTGTTGATACTTTGGGCCACGCCGGGATACTGAGCAGGCAGGACAGCAAGCAAAAAGGATTTTGCATTTGTTTGTGGCAAAGGAGCAGAAAGCAGCGTCCAAGGAAAGGGGCACGCGGCCGGACGGACGGCACCTGGATTTTCATGGCCACCTCCCTGCCGTCCTTGAGTCTGGCCAGGTGGACTTGGCCGATGGAGGCGGCGGCGAACGGCCGCTCCTCAAACGACTCCAGCTTGTCTCTCCAGTTGGGGCCCAGGTCGCTGTTGAGCGCTTTCTGGCCACGAGCAGAGGCAAAGAGGTCCAGCGCGAGCCTCGCCCAGCCAGCCAGCCAGCCAGCCAGCCAGCCAGCCAGCCGGCGAGCCAGCGAGCGCCTTACCGTCATCTGCTTGATGGGCATGAAGTCGGCGCTCTGCCGCACGCGCTCGAATATCTTGGCCAGCTGCGGGTTGATGAAGGCGTCGTCTGAAAGCAGGCAAAGTCAGCAGAAATACGCCACTTTGGCATCTCCGAGGATGCCGAGATGACCTCATCAAGGAGAAAACGGCAGGTGTGGCCTTCAAGAGGCGACATGCAGAGCGCCTAAAAGTAGCGCAACGGCGGCGCATTCTGACACTTTGAAAATAGATTTGCGCCCGTTGCGCTTTTTTTTTGCCGCGTGCGCGGCATTCGAGCGACCGGCGTTGTCTTTGTACGTTGCGAAGGGACGGACCCCAAAGGTCGGCCGGCCCGCCGCCGCCGCCTCCCTCTGGGCCTTTTACGACCTTTGCGAGGAAGACAGAAAGCTCGCTCTGTGAGCAACATAAATAAAGAGAGCTCTGGAGGGGGCCCGAGAAGTGCAACCGGATCGCGCCGGCTTGTTTACGGCCCGCGTGTCCTACCTCCACCTGTCGCGTAACCCGAGACGCCGCATGCCGGTGATTCGTTGCCCTAACACGCAACGTGCGCACTTGGCTGCCAATGAAGCCGAATCAGCGGCGGCGGCGGCGGCAGCTCGCTTTTGACATGCGTTGGCCCACCTCACACATTTAGAGCATTTCACACAGCGGCGATGGAAAACGACGATGGCGTGACAATTGCCATTGATTGACCAATTGCAATTTCAAAACGGCCAAACGGGCCACAGACCTTGAATGCTGAGCATCTGGCCCAGCTTGAGCGCGGCCCCTCGCACTTTGCACAGCGTCCTGACGATGCGCTCGGCGTTGGCCTCGGACAAGAAGGGACTGGAAGCCAGCACCGCCTTTTTATTCTCTCCTGCGCGCACAAAATCAAAGGCAGGCAGGCAGGCCGTCACACCCATCAAGCAACTTGACCGTGCCAGCCGGCCGGCCGTTGGAAAGCGTTACCTGCCGCGTGGTTGTGACGCATGGACTTCTTGGCCACCTCCGCCAAGGCGCCGATACCGAGACCCACGGCCAGACCTGCGCACATTGGCGGCGGGCCGGTTAGGAGGACGCCGCACGCGTGGGCAGGCACGCCGAGGCTAGGCTAGCGTTTGCTGTTCTCGCAGGCAGAAAAGCGCCGACGTGCTTCCCCGTGGGTTTCTTTGTCACTGTGGGGGCATAAAAATGCGGCGAGCGTCACCTCCAAAGTTGACCAGTCTGCTCAGGCGGGTCACCGGCACCTTCCTCTCGCGGGCTCTCTCGCTCAACTAAAAGGAACGACAAAGTGACAATCACGCCAAAAGGAGGCGAGCAAAACCCGGCCGGAGTCCCACCGTCTGCTTGTGCGGCTTGACGTCGGAGCGCTCGCTCTTCTCCAGGTCTCGGGCCGTCAGCCCGCTCACCGAGGACGAGGGCTCCTGGTGGTAGGCCCGCCGCCCGCGGGCCCGGAGCCACGCGCCCGTCATCAGCGGGCGCCCGGGGCCGACCACGGTGCAATAGCGCCTCTTGCTGAACTCCGGCCAAGGATCTTTGTAGCCGGCGAACGGCGAGCTCCCGGTCCCGCCCGGCCGCGGGCTCGGCTCGGAGGTTCCCTCGGCGCCGCGCGCCGCCAAATCCTCGCGCTCTTCCAACTCGGAGAAGTCGTCCCGAGGGAACTCGGACGGCGACGAGTCTTGCCGCTGACTCAGCTCCTGATCGGGAAACATTTGGACACGTTCGGAACCACGGCGAGACTCGCTGTTGGAGAGTTGAGCGCAAAGCGGTAGGTACCTGCGCTTTTGTCAGCGCCGCGGCCACGCATCGCTCGGCGGCCGACTGCAAGTTTTGGATGGCGGCGCCGGGAAGGTCTCCTGTTGAACACCAAGGTTGGTATTCAGTGTTTAATGGAGCGCCTTTGAGGTGCCAGAATTGGGGGTGCCGTAAGCAAGGTGAGATAGAGGCTGCCGGGGGCGGCTGCCGGGGGCGGCCGCCGGGGGCGGCCGCCGGGAGCGGCGCCCGTCCACTCACCCGTCCCCGGGCGCAGAGCGGCGCCCTGCGTCTCCACCACGGCGCGACTCAGCTTAGCCAGGCCTCGCATCAGCGGCATCATGTCGCCCGCCATGACGGAGCGGCTGCAAAACAACGGTGTGTGTTGAAAAGAGATGTGTAGAGGAGGAAAGCACCCTGGCTTGTGCTCACTTGACTGCTTCAAATAGTCCCCTGTGTCACCTCAGCCACACATTTGACAAGAGGCGGAAGGAATGCTGTTGAAAGTCGGAGGGTCGCATTGTTTTCCCCCTCCAGCCTTGACCGCTAAACATAGCCCCCCCCCCCCCCCCCCCCGCTCAAAATAGCTGCGCTTAGCAGTCGCTCGCTCGGTCAGGGCTTGCAAAGCACCATCGGCGCCGGCCTACACCAACTTTTGCTTGAGATGCCACTCGTCCTTCTTTGGAGTATTTAATGGCGCTCCGGAAATACATATTTGCCAGACGGATGGAGATGTTTTCGTCCGTCATGGACAGGCCTGCCAACGCCTACATTCCCCGGCTACACTGTGCTTGTTTTTATGTGCTATTCAGGTAGGACAACATGCTGAAACTTGGCTCAGTGGGGATTGGGAATCATCCACACACACACACACACACACACACACAGTGACTGAATGGCTCTGTGCCAACTTGTTATTGTGCAACAGCAAAAGATTGCGAAAGGGCACAAAGCTCCAACGGCAAAAGCAAACAATTGCTAAAGCCACAAGCAAAAAGACGTTGCTGCGGCCTTGCGTTGGTTGACCTGGCGGCCTAATTTAGAGCTACATACTCAATAATAATGTCAAACGTGAAGAGGGCAAGCGCGTCAAGTGTCGCCAGGCAGGCACTGGCACCTCAGCACCACAACAATGGTGGAGGAGCTCGATGCTCTGCGACGTGGACTTTTGGATCAAGGCTCAAGAAGACCGGCCTCCCTCATCTCCCATTGGCAGTTTACAGGGGGAGCGGTAGAAAAGTGGTTTCTCATTGGTCCGTCAAGAAGGCCGACCAGGAAGTCGTTAGATCTTATACAGCAAGACATATTCTTGGAGAAAGCAATTGTTTTCTTTGCATTTGGACTCAAATTCTGGCTGAAAGTAATACACTTTTGGAAATTCTTAGAACACGGTGTGTAAAAAAATACCTCCAAGTCACTGTAAGAAACAGCAGTGGGTATTTTTGGGGTTTACTTTCGTGCTTTGAGCTCTGCCTAGATACGGGTAATGTAATTCACATTGCCAAAATTGACCAAGGGTGGCGGAAAAACGATTTCACTCACTCCCCTGTCCAAAAAAAAGAAAAAAAACGAAAAAACACCACCGCCAATGAGGAACTACTGTTGCAAAAATGTGAATCAACTTCCCATGTCCCACTTCTAGCATGAAACAACAATAGAGAACCATCATTGGAGAGATAGACAAATGAGGACCTAAAACAAGCACTGACGGAATTTGTTGACTCCCTTATTGGACTCCCGTGTGCGCGCGGCAAACAAAAAGACACAAGTAAGCCTCAGCTGTTGTTTGTTGCACTGCAGGCGCTTCACACTGACACAAGCAACAAGCATACACGTGCAACACACACACACGCACGCACGCACGCACGCACGCCCAGTTCGGTCACAGAAATAAAAATAGAGCACCGTCTACACGTGTTAACATATTGCACGGAAAATGTTTCACTCCAATTTGAAATAAAGGGCAGAGAGAAGCGTAAACAATGAGCAAATGTACTTTCTATTTTTACCGGGAATTCAATTGTTGTTTGAATCAAAATAGGGCAATGCCACCATAAAGTTTAACGCTCTGTTCATAATAATGTCCTAAATGACAAAAACCAACAAAACATACTGACAATATATAAAAAAGAAACTATGAGTTCAATTGAACTAAAAATGTGAATTTGAATAACTCTTTCTTCAAATAAACTAAAATGCTCGAGGGTTACTGTGGCGTGATTTGAGTTATGTTGTTGACGCAGGATGCAGATTAGGTCCCTCTTCAAACGACAATAAATGATGAGATAAGGCAAACATTCGAGCGAGGCTGATTAGTGGACGGACGGACTGACGGACGGACGGACGGACTGACGGCCTTATCGCTAAAAAGGTCATCAACAAAACGTAGAGGTCAAACAACAGTCTTCATGACGTTGCACATTTTCATTGTGTTTAACAACAACGACATTATCGGAGAGTTTAAACAAACATCACTTTAAATGCATATCAATCAAATTTGGGAATTTATTACAAAAGTGTTAAATGACTTGGCGTGCTGACATGAAACCAAGTAAGCCTACAACTTTATTGGCAAGACAAAAACGACCAAATTGCCCTTTCAAACTAACATTCTGGCACTTGACGTGCATTTCAATCACATGTATGGACGGACCTATTGCGACAACGTAAGAGGAGTTAACGGGATCTATTGAATGTGTTGCCATTAAACGAACACCACCACCACCACCACCACAACCTTGCAACTTTATCGACCGCAAGTTCAAAAACAAGACGAGTTAACAAACAAACATGACGTCACTTTCCTTGGACTACAAAATGCATGCGTTGAGCGTTGATCTTATTTTGAAATAGTCGACAATTACGCCACTGCAACGGGGTTGCTTTCGCTCGCTGTAAACAAGCTGCGCCACGTTGTTGTTGTTGATGGGAGCTAGCTAGCAACGATCGCTGGGGCAAAAATAAGCACATTTCTAAACATGTGTCCAAATGCATATAAGATTTGCAGCCCTGAGATTAAACACGTCCGATAATGCGCGATAATCTGCGCGGGCGGGCGCGCACGCTCACTCACCAACAGACGTGGTTCGTTTCCGACTCCCACGAGGTCAGACGCGACTCCCAACGACGAAAAAAGCTTCTATTATGAATATGGAGGAGAAGGTTCACATTTGAGAGCGTGTGCAGGATGCGTGGCTGGGTTGTCGTTCGGATTCAGTTAGGCCATGAGGTCAAAAGTCTCGATTGACCAAACTCTGCCCAGGTAGGCAGGCAGGCAGGCAGCGCCGAAATGTACACGAAGCAAAGTTGGGAGGAAGGCATACGCGTCGCGCGCCCCCCACTGGGCCCCGGTGGACGCAACGCAGCGCAGCCTAAACACCACGCGCGCGCGCGCGCGCGCCTCAACTCGTTTTTACATTCTCGCACTCGGCACTGTCGCCCCGCCCATGCCGGTTTACCATTGGGTGTCGAAGGCCGAGCGAACTTTCTCATTGGTGCGCCAAGAAAATAAACGCGGAAGTGCTTTGTTTACTCTCGTATGACCTAATTATCAATATGATTGCATAATGATGTCTATTTAAGATAAGATAAATACATGAAATCATTTCTTTTCTTTCTTTATAAATAAGCTTCGGTTGTGGTTTATCATGTTATTCTGTTGTTCAAAAAGGCCTCCTAAAGGTCACCTAAACGCTTTACTTTTGTCATGACGATGCCTTTTTTTTTTTGTCGAGCACATGCTGCAACACTGAAGCTCAGGTTCAAATGACGGTGAAAAAAAATCAAAAAATGCATCCAAGAGACAAACTAAACGCTAGAACAAAATAGACTGTATTATAAATAGAGACAAACAAGGTTAAGAAGTTAACATGCACTCCTTTAAGAGTGCAGAGAGAAATAAGACGTGTGGTGGTGAAGTCACCTGGGTAGGACAGTCAAGGCACCGCCGTGGAAATAAGGTTGCTCAGCTCAGTAGGAGTGTTCGGCAGCCACTACCTACCGTGGTGAACAGGACAGGCTTTGGCAAGAATGCTCACTTGACCCCCAAACTCGAGACATTAGATCCAAGCCAAACACACTTATGGAAATCTCCCAAAATAGCAAAGCATTTCCCAAATGGCGTGGCACTATAATGTTGACACTATAATGGCAAAAACTCCAACTGGATTTCCAAAGACGTTTTGAGCCTTCGTTTTGTGTTTTTAAGGCACCATTTGCATTAATTCTTCTTTGACGTGAACCTGAGTTCCTAGTCCTTCCTCGTGCTTCCACTGGAGGGCGCCAAAGTTGTAAACTACAGGGCTGACTGTTAAGAAATTGGGAGATAATTAGGAACACACTAAAAAAGAAAACAATACAAAGAAAACATGACGCTGCTTTCGAAATGACAAATTGTGATTGTTTTCTTTTCAGTGTGTCCCTTACTGCTCCTGCGACCAAATTCGTTCGACTGCTGCAATTTGAAGCAAGAGTCTGCATGCTACTCTGTTTTTAAAGGCTGCACATGAAAGGGTGCCACAGACTTGTTTTAGAAGGTTTCTGCTGGGGATGAAATCATAACTCTAATATGGATAAAAGCGCTCAAGTTTCAGAGTCCAAAAGAGCAGAAATGATGTCCACCAGAGAGTCCAGTCCGGAAAGGTAGCCGTCCTCCCGGTTGCCTTCCTGCCAGGACGCTCGGTGGTCGAGCCGCTCGCCCTCGGGGAGCGGCGTGGTTTTGCCAAAGTCGATCATCCACACTTTGGCCCCGCCTCTGGTGTCGTGGACGAAGAGCAGGGAGCTGCCGATCACCTGCGCGACAACACCAGAGCCGAGAGGAAGAATGTTGCTCGTGCTTGTCGAGGGAGCGCTGCTTACCTCGTGACTTTTGAAAAAGGGCGACATCTCCAGGGTGCTTCTGATTTCCTTCAGCCTGGCCAGGTAGCCGTTCTGCACGCACACACATGCGCGCCCGCCAGCCAGCCAGCCCGCCAGCCAGCCAGCCAGCGATGAATGGAAGCTTTGAGCATATAGCGACTTGCACGGGAGCTGCTTCAAACGCACATTTGCAGCAAGCAGCCAGCCAGCCAGCCAGCCAGCCGGCCAGCCAGCCAGCCAGCCAGCCAGCCAGCCAGCCAGCCAGCCAGCCAGCCAGCCAGCCAGCCAGCCAGCCAGCCAGCCAGCCAGCCAGCCAGCCAGCCAGCCAGCCAGCCAGCCAGCCAGCCAGCCAGCCAGGCAGCCAGCAGGCCAGCCAGCCAGCCAGCCAGCCAGCCGGCCAGCCAGCCAGCCACCCGGCGCCCTCGTGAGTTCAGGCGCTTGGGTTTGGGACGAGCCGCTTTTGGATTCCGTGCCCACTTACCAGAATGTCCTTGTTGCCTTTGACAAACTCGTGGAAGGCTGCCATGACTTGCTCGCGCGTTTTTGTCCTCTTAAAGTCTCTGTTGACAGTGCCGTCCTCCTTCTGTGGGATGAAAGCACCTCCATTGTTTGCCATACACGAGGAGTCACCGTTTTCCGACTCGGGTTGAGGAAGAGGATGGGATATGCGGAAGGGGGGGGGGGCAGGCAGGGAGGCAGGCAGGCAGGCAGGGAGGGAGGGAGAGAAGACGGAGCAGCAGCCGGGCAACAGACGGACAATGCTGGAGGAAGATGGTGCAGGGGAGGTTATTTTTAAGATTGGACGTTTTTTCAGATTTAGGAACATCCGTGCGTGCCCGATGTCACGATGGCTCCCATACACGTCGACGTGCGAGCTGCACAAGCGCTGCAGATTAGCGCAAGCCGCTGCTAAGCAACCAGGTGCTGTTTGGAGGGACAACATCACCCCCGCCCCGCCTTCACGCTTCAGCTCTGGGAAGCCGGCGTACACGTGCGCACACGCACACACGCGCACCTCTGTTTCTGGGGATAGCCCTCAGAGCCATTCGTGTCCTTATATAGCCAGCCGCAAGCGTGCGTGCGTGCACGTGCGCGTGTGCACGTGCGTGTCAGGGCCAGATGCTAAACGCCGACCAAGCTGCCACCAACAGACCTCTCTCAAACGACAAAGAAAGACGCCACCACTGTGCAAAAATAACAGGAAGGACAACGCGCCCCCCCGCCCCTCCCTCCACATCCTGGTCATGGCGAGCGCTCACCTTGACGCCTTCGATGCGGAAGCCCAGCGTGGCGGTAGAGCTGATGGTTTCGCGCCACTGCATGTAGCGGGGCTTGGTGACCGCCTTCTGCAGGTTCTCCTCGGCCGTCGGCGCCTCAGGGTCCACCTCCACCATCTTTTGATACATGTCCGGTCGCGGCGTGGGCTTCTTGCGGGCCTTGGTTAGCTCCTCCTCCAGATACGTCCTGACAAATAAAAGAAAAGTGCCCACCCATGGAATGGAGTTGTTTTGCGTAAGGAGGCCCATCAAGTCGCCTCGTTTGCCTCTCCCAAAGCAAAATGGCCGCTCCTCTCACCTCACCCCCATCTTGCAGTCCATCACGCACGGGGAGTCAAAGTCGGCCAGCAAGTCCTCCATCTGATTGTACTTCTGTCCGTCCTTTTCCACGTCGCCGTGGTAACCGGGCACGTACGGACACAGCACGTCCCGCATCAGCAGGGACAGACAGCGCTGCTCGCACTCGCAGTGTTTCTACAAGAAGACGGGGGGCGCTCAGCGCGTTCACCCGACCCCCACGACCCGGACCCCCATGACCCGGACCCCCACGACCCGGACGCCCCCCCCGCCAAGCGCTTACTTTTAAGATGCGGCCGTTGGCTCCTGCCTTGAAGCTCCCTGTCGGGAGAGAGACAATGTTAGAGAGCAAGTCTCCCGACCGCGCGTGCGTGTGTGTGTGTGTGTGTGTGTGCGTGCGTGCACATACCAGCGTGGCCCGCCAGTTGTATCCAGGGATATTTCTTCTTGAAGGACATGACGAACGGCGACCAGTGGACCATGTTCTTGATTTTCCTCCATGACTTGTGCTACAAAGAGACGCCTTGGTTAGAAAAGGCCACCCAAATATTGTGGACGGACGGGCACACCCGGGGCCCAAATGTGCGCCGCGCAACGACCAGGCGGCGGCTCGGCAAGCGTTTGAACGTTAGCATTTCATCAACTTCCCTAAGGGTGTCACTTGCTCTGCTTGTTGTTCCAGCCCCAACAAGTGGGGTTTTTGTGGATCTCCAGGGAAACAAAGCTCTCAGGCTTTAGTGCCCAAGACACACACACACACACACACACAGACACACACACACACTTGAATCTTTATGACAAAAGACAACTTGCTACACACATGGCTGGCCGGCTGTCTAGCGGGGTTTCTTCCATCTCCCACACCAGCACTTTTTGTCTTTCCAGAACACTTTGAGGGTTCCCTTGGCAACCAGCAAAAGCACTGGTGACGTCCAGGCTCTCCCCGTCCACAAAGCCATTTATGCGGGGTTATCCCTTTTTTTAGTCACGGACAGACAGAGCCCGAGGCCCAAAGAAGGAAGCCGCGTGACGTCGGCCCACATGGACCCCGTAAAAATGTCTCGGACGAAACGTGACTATCTATGGACCGCATTCACACACGCGGGGAGTCACATGACGGCTTCCTCGCTGCACTTCACTTTGAGCACTTCACATGATGATGACTGAGAACGGACCGGGTCTTGTCCAACAAATTGTTGATACTGGAAAAAAGAAAAATCGTTTGCTCGCTCCTCTCGACATCACTGGAGCGACTGCGTGACAAAGACGCCGAAACTTGCACAGAGCGAGAGAGAGAGAGAGAGAGAGAGAGAGAGAGAGAGAGAGAGAGAGAGAGAGAGAGAGAGAGAGAGAGAGAGAGAGAGGAAATGGTAAGCAGAGGGAACTTCTTGCAGGCAGGAAGCGAAGGGGGGGTGGGGGGGGTGCCGCTCGGCCTCCACTTGGCCTCCGCTCGGCCTCCGCCACAGTATTTTCCACATCCGCCAGTGAGTACAAACAAAAACAGCCAGCGAGGCTCTCTGCAAACAACACAAGAAGCGAGCCAAGGCAGGAGCGGGCCACGGGGCGGCTGCAATTTGTCATAGCTTCAAACTCCGTCATGTGAAAATGCAGGCCATCATATGATCACAGAGGACGAGGGAGGGAGGGAGGGAAGGCCCAATCATTCATCGATCCATATCAGCCAGCAGTGGAGATCTGCGACAAGGCGGCTATGGCTCACGGGCAGCCACTTCAAATTCGAAATGGGGCAACAGCGGCGGCCTTGGTCGGCGGCCTTGGTCGGCGTTACCGTCCGCCAACGCGGTGTTTCCCTCACATTTGGAGCTTGCGCACACATGCAGCAGCCGAAAGAGGGAAACTCGCCTTGACGTCACACGGTTGCCAAGCGACGGGCCGCTGCGGGAGCTGACATTTTCCACTGCGGCCGGCGCGCACACTGCAGCGTGTCTTTGCTGCGTGTCGCTTTTTACGGGCTTGACTCTTGGGGTGCGGCTTTCCAACTCGCAGCCTTACGGATTGTTCAATATTTGGCAGAATCAAAGTGCACGCGCTGGGCTCTCAGTCACGCTCCTCGGCCTGCATGCCGCCGCCGCATAGCGCTTGCGCGATCAAGCACGCCTAATACTTGGCTGCTTGTTCATCAGACAAAATGTGACGAGCAACAGGTGGGCGCGCAACCGTCGCGTGGTTCGGGGAGACGGGACGGGACAGGGCGCTCAACGGGACGGGACAGGGCGCTCAACGGGACGGGGGGAAGAAACGCTAAAGCCCAGTTTGAAGGAGAACGACCGGCACAAGTCGTCTTTTGGTTTTGGGCTTGTTTGTTTTGCTATTGGCAGCGGAAATATGCAAAGAGAAGCCTCCATTCAAATCCGTCAGCCAAAATAAACAAATCGGAAGGCAAGACACCTGCGCCCGTCGGGAGGGACATCGCTTGGCGGGGGGGGGGGACACGTTGACTCGGCGTCGCTCGCGCTTCCCAAAGTTGCAAAGAGCAACAATTGGCGGACTCCCCATTTATTCCGCCAGACCCAAACGACACTAGAAATGAGAGTTACAACTCCACTGGCGCCGACTACGGGACCGGAGTGGAACGTACCATCACCATCAGGTTGAGCGTGGCTTTGGCAAATGAGCTACGAGCAAACACAATTGGCCACAGAGCAAAGTGCGTGAGCGTTTAGTGCTTGACGCTCCGGCGCATTGTTGTTTCTTTTGTTTGAGTGGAGAGGAAGCAGTTGTTTGACGCCACAGCTCAAGACAAACCGTCCCAAACAACGAGCCGTCGGTCCGTCGGCGCTCGCTCTTTTCGCTTGGAAGAAGAGAGAAGAGAGGTGGAGGTCAGGCACAGGGCCGGCTTTGCTCCGAGCCCCGGCGGCACCTCACGCGAGGCGCTGACGGACAAACGCTCACATCTTCACAATGCCACCAGAGAAAACAAACCGGAGGCTTTTTGCCGAGGCCACCGGGCTGCGCGACCTTCAGACAGTACAAGTTATTTTCCACTCTGCTTCTTTGTCATATTTGCTTTTGGGAAGGCTCAACGCGCGCACGTCCTACTTACCGCTTTCTGCCGAGAGCTGAGCTGCGCCGGCGTGAGAAGGTGCCCGCCTCTCTCCGTGTCGGAAAGCTCCTCTTCCGACTCTTCCCAGGACGAGGAGAAGCCGGCCGAGGAGGCCGAGGAGGAAGACAGCTTCCTCAGGGCGGCGGCCGGGCTGGAGGCGGGGCTCGGGGCGCCCGCCGGGTCCCCGGCGGGGGTCGGAGCTTGGCTTTCCGGCCCGTGCTCGGTGACGACCACGGCGGGGATGGAAGGAAGCACCGCCGGGCGGGGGCCCCGGGGCTCGGGCGGCCGCGCGTCCCACATGTCGGTTTCCGCGCACGTCGACTGTAGCGGCGCCTCGGGAGCCGGCGGCTGTCTGGCGCTCAGCTCTCCCGCCTTTGCACCTCCTCCGTCACCGCCCGGCGTTTGTTTGTTTTCCCTCGACCCGCCGACCTCTTTTATCCCTCCATCTTGGGCCGAGGGCGCTCGCGAGGTCTGCGGGGCACCCGGGACGAGGTGCGCTCCGTCCCATTTTGGTTGCGAACGGCAGCCGCTTTCAACAAACAGTGTGTCTGCGCTGTCGTGGACGTGAGCGGCGCCGCTTTCTTCCCGCTCGCTCTCTTCATCCTGGCCTTTTCTCCCATTTTGGAGAACGGGAGCAACTTGACTCTGGCGGCCCCGGGTCGCTGAGCATTCCAGGGCTACCCCGCCACGGCCGGGAGGGGGCGGGACTTGCCCCGTCGCTCGCCTCGGAGACCGAGGGCTGCGCTGGAGCTCGCCGGCGAGCACCTGGGCACGAATCCCGGAAATGTGCGCCTCGAAAATGCCCACTTTTCCTTTCACCTGCAAGTCGCGCACACACACGCATGAAAGCGTCTCTCTGGACGACGTCAAAGCAAATGCTCGTTTGTACGCCGGAACGATCCGGCCTCCGGAAGCGGCTGTTCTACCTCCACGTTCTGCAGCTCTTTGTGAATCTGCAGCAGCTGGGCTTGGCGTCTCCGCTCCTCTTGCTTCTTCTCTCCTCCTCCTCCTCCTCCTCCCGCCAACAAGTCCTCCTCTTCCTCGCCGGTGCCGGGCGAGCTGAGTCGTCGGACCCGTCGGCCAACGTCCACTCCGAGGAGCTCCCGGCACCGCGGCGACGGAGGGCGAGCGCCCGGGCTGGGGCCGGGCGTGAGCGGGAAGACAAAGGTCTGAGGCGCCGTCCCGCCAGGGCTGGTCTGCACGGACACACGGGACTTTTGAGGAGCAAGGTGAGATCTTTCGGAGCTGGCCTACCTGAGGGCTGGCTGGGCTGTAGGGCATTCCAGGCAGCACTTGGCAGTAGGCGCCCCCATCGGGAATGCGCGGCATGGCTCGGCCGCTTCGTGGGCCGGCGTCGCTGGAAGCTTGCTGGACGTGAAACCGATTTCCGCTGTTGACACGTACAAAAAAAAGCTCAACGCGTCGTGCGTGAAATGCTGCACTTAAGGTGGCGACGGTTCTTGAGCGCGCTCGCTTTGTCACAGACGCGTTCCGGGCGCCGTCTCGCTCGCTCGCTCACCCGCTCATGGCTGCCAGGCGTCGCGCTTTAGGGCAGATTGCGCCGTCCCCGCGGCCGGGCCGAGGGTCCCGAAGGCTGGCCAGACATCACGGCGCTTCCCCTTCAAACGTGGGCCGGTCCATCCGGGGGCGAATCCCGCCTGACGACAAGTCAAGAGGAAAATTAGCCTGCTGAGGAAACAGAAAGAGACGCGCTCCCGAAACAGCGGAGCCGTCGAGACTTTCCGTCGATTCCCGGAGTCCTGAGCCCGAAAACAAAAAGATACCATTGTTCTGACTTGGGGAGGGGGGCGGGGCGGGGTAGGGCAGGGAGGGGGGTGACGAGAGAGCGAGAGAGCGAGAGAGAGAGAGAAGGAAACAGGTTCCACAATGTTTGAGGAGATTTGGAGCAGGCTGTTTGGAACCACGGCAGTCAGCTTCCCAAGATGCAGCTCAATTCATTTCCTCACTTTCTTAACTTGTGCTTTTCCCCCAAATCAACATTGGGCAGGTGTCTGCCTTGAAGGCTTTCCATTGACTTGTTTGAATAAGAAGACCAGAAGCAAATATTAGCTGTCTATATTTGCACTTGCTATCATCAAAGATGAGTGAGGCGAGGCGAGGCGAGGCGAGGGGGGAAATATTACAATGACTCGGTTTTAGTGAAAACTTGGTCAATTTGAAAAGTTTTCCAGCTAGCCAGCCCCCATAGCCATCAAGTGGAAATCCTGTGATCGATCCAATCGGGCCATTGAGAACATTTGGGAACTTTTGAGCCTCTCAATGGACACATTTTTACTTGTGCATTCAGATATTAGGAACGGTTTGCGTTTCCTCTACACTTTTACAATGACTCAATCGTTCGGGTTTTTTTCCCTTTTCCTAACTCCTTTAAATGTCAGGAATGCTCAAACTGTGCAAAAGTGGAAGACAGCTCGGCTTTTTCTTCGAATCAACACGATGACGTGACTTAGTGTGTTGTCAAGGTGCGACGGACAATGAAGCAGCGTTTCAAAACTAGGAATTCAAGCGACACTGCAGGAAAAAATATGCGAGACTAACTAACGCATTGAAAGGAGGGAGGGAAGAAGGGATGCTGCCGCCGCTGCTCCTCCTGCTGCCAGTCCGACACAAATGGAGGAAAACAACACAAATGATGACTGTAATAAAGATACATGTCTTACCTTACGAGCTGATTCGTCCGACACGGACTTAATTAGACGCAATAAGGACTAAAAAGCTACTGTGCGACTATGACGCTGTTGGAAGGGGGCGGGGCGGGGCAGGGCAGCCAGGGGAGGGGAAGAGACGACGGGACGGGACGTTATCTTAACTTGTTGACGCTCGCAAAGCGAAAAAGCGTCGCGCAAACAACAACAAGCGTCTTTTCCTCCACCGGCGTGCCCGCGCTGGTCTCGCTACCAATCGGCCCGGGTGGCGGCCGGCTCTCGGGAAGCGTCCGGCTCCATGTGAGCAGCTCGCCAACTCCATCCACAAAGTCGGGCGCCAGCTGCGCCGCCGCCGCCGAGGACCTCCATCCGCGCCGCCACTGCCAAGCCGGAAGTGATCGGGAGGGAGGGCGCAACGGGCGCGCGCACGCACACTTTCACTTTCTTGCGCCCGCCACGTAATCGTCATTCACCGTGTGGGTGAATGGAGGCAGGCATTGTGAATTGTGACAAAGCACAACTTGTCAACTTGAATGAGACGACAACAACAAACACTGTGGTTGTCGGGGGGTTGATGGCATGATGCCTTTGTGATTGACAAGCAGCCGGGCACCTCAAGGTCCATCCAACGTCCTGGTGAAAGGAAAACGGATGAATGGACCTTGAGGGCAGACGCTGCTGCCGCCGCCATCATTGAGCCAACATTGAAAATCCGTTGTCAGTCCTTTACTTCCTCTCTCCAGAGAAGAAACCAAGCAGTAGGAACATCCATTTTGGCATTTTTAATATTAAAATGAAACTCAAATCACCGGTGGTTTTTCTGCCTTTGAGTACGGCTTCTAAAAGTCATTTCCAATGTCCCTAAGTTTTGGCAGGCTAAAATACACAACTTTGACCCGATTCGGATGGATGAAAAGGCGCCAAAATGGACGATAGCGGCTGACTCCAGCCAGCCGCTTTTCCACACGCGTCATATACAAAGAGCCCAAATATTACCACAGCCCATAGAGAACAAGCAGCTCTTGAAATTGTTGACGGTCGCAAACCATTTCAGCTCAGCCAGAGGGAAAAGGTAACGAACGACAACAGAGTTCTTTGTTTGACCCGCTAAGGCGAGAGCCACCGACAGGCTTCGCAAAGGATCTGGCGCTCTCGGATCATTCATCGTGCGCTTCGTGAGAACTGAAAGAAAGAGCCGCTTGAGGAAGAGGGACATACGGCCTCGGCGAGCCAGCCAGCGAGCGAGCGAGCGTGCGAGACGGCCGCTCCAGCACGTCACCGCTGGCGGTTGCGCTGAACAAAGGCCAGCACGTCGTCTTTGGACAGCTTGTCGGGGTCCACGCGCGTCTGAGAGTCGTGCACAATGACGCCGTCCTCCCAGGCCCAGAAGAGACGCCCGGCGTGGCACACGCTGAAGCAAAACAGACAAACAACAAGTTGGCTGCAGAAAAGTCACGACGGCGGCCGACCTACCGGAAGGGCGAGGCGGCGTCGCCCGGCGTGTCGTAGCTGGACTTATTGGTGCTCTTGTTAAAGAAGAACTTCCTGTTTGTAATTTTGCTGGAGGACATCATCCACGGCTCTAGACGCAGGCGGCGGCGGCGGAGGATGATGAATCAGAGCTGGACAAATAATGGAGTGGAGACGTGTACCGTTGGTGGTCTTGATGATGTAGAGCCCGGTGGGAAGGAAGTGGCGGTCGTCTCGGCCGGTGTAAGACAGACGCGGGACCCCGCTCGAACTCTTGGTCACCTTCATTTCCAGCCTGAGGCATTGGACAATGAATGCACGCGCGCGCACACACACACACACACACACACACACACACACACACACACACACACACACACACACACACGCTGCCTTTTGAGGTCAAAGAGTCATGGCGCCGCCGCCGCCATCGTACCGGACAAAAATCCTCTCCATTTCCTCCAGCCTGTAGACCTCCTTCACCCTGTTTGGAGGCAGCCGATGGACAATCATCCACGGAGGGAGCGATGGGACGCGACGGCCGTTCAAAGTGGCCCGGCCGCGTCTCCCTTTGGCGATAGATGATATGAATGCAAATGAGGCCATCCAGGTGCTACCTACCTGATGGGGTTCATGTCAGGTCTGCTGGGCTTGGCCACCGCCTTCACAAACTTTTCGGCCATCTCGATCCTGCACACAGGGCTTCCCATCAGAAGGCGTGGAAAAGCCAGTACGGAAGCAGGCGCTTCCTCGCTCTTCCCACCGTCTGTTGAAGTGCTGATCTCGGACGTCGGTGCCGTTGAGGACGAGCGCGTCCATCACGTGCACGGCGTTGATTCGCCGCTGCGCTTTGCCCTGCGAACGGAGACGCACGCGCGTTTACGACGCGCCACGAAGCGCGGCCGCGCCGACCTCGCCGACCTCGCCCTTCAGCTCCTGCACGATCTCGGCGCTCAGCAGAGAATCTCTGGGGAGCTCCAGCTTGAAGTTCTCGAGCTTCCTCCAGCGCAGAGGCATCTTTCCGTCCCACGTGTAGATCTGGGACTTCTGCGGGGGCGGGCGGAGGCAGGCGCCTTTGCCTCAAATATTTCCACCTTGGTGTGCGTGTCGTCAAACGGATTGGGATTGGCACTCACGCCCAGCGCCAGAAGGAAGATCTGCTCGCCGCCTCCCACGATGCAACGGTGGTCCAGGACCTGGCGCAGCTTCTTGAGCGTGGCCGGGTTGAGCGCCGTCGGGCTGCTATGGAACGACTCCGCGTCGGGGTTCTGGGGCACGAGTCACGTTTTAACTTTGGGAACTTTGAGATGACGCCGCCGCCGCCGCCTTCACAGACCTTGATCAGTTGGTAGAATTTGGTCCTGGCATCCGAGGAGGCCGGCGTCACCCTGGCCTTGTCGGGCACCTGCGAGCGAGCGGAAGGCGTGAAGGCGGCCGAGGCGAGAGACTCGGAGCGGAAGGCGGCCGACGCGGAGCGGAAGGCGGCCCACTCACCCCCCACAACTTGAGACACTGCTTGCGGAGGTCAGCTTGCCGGGACTCGGCCAGCGCCCTGCGGGTGGCGACACGCTCAGACTCCAGCCGGCCGGCCGGCCGGCCGACCGCCAGCCATCGCCGGCAAATCTACTCACGGGTCCAAAACAAAGGCGTGGATCTTGGCCAGGGCTTTGATCTGGACGGCGCACAGGCTGGCGGGACACATTAGACCGCACCGCTTCAGTCAGAGATGTGAAGCGAACAAAGGATGAGACGGGTGCGGGCGGGCACCTCTCGTTGGAGTTGACCATGAAGTGGTAGAAGTCGGCGTCCTCCTTGACGATGGCGAGGGGAACCACGTCGGTCACGTCCAGCTCGGTGTCGCGCAGCTGCTTGAGTTTCAGGTTGACTCGGAACAGGTACTCTCTGACGGCCTCCGAGCCGGGCTTCAGACCTCGGCACACCACGTACCTGGCGCCGCAGAACCCCCGGCCGGTCGTGCCCCATGGGGTGTCGTGACGTTTACCATCTGACCCCCTCCCTGCCGATACGGTACCTCTCAGAGTTAGCGGGCCGACTGGTCACGGGTTTGAAGAGCGTGATTCGGTCAAAGCAGAGGTACAGTAGGTAGACCAAGCCTACGCTGAAAGGCGTGAAGAGGTCAAAGGTCTTGCAGACAAAATGGCCGCCTCAAAGAGAAAGAAAGACAGAGTTTCATTTCCAAGAGTTGAAACAACGTGGAGCGGCGTGGCCTCAATGGCCATGGCTCAACAAAGCGGGCCCATCTACCTGTCCTGAGTGTAGAGAGAGCGGTGAGGAACTGGCAGAGGAGCAGCTGTTTGGTCAAGATCTCCTGAAGGTTCTCCTGGCCTTCCACAGAGAATCCCTGGCGGGCGTGGCAAAGACGACGCAAGACCACACTTTAGGGGAGAGCGGGCCGACCAAGCCAACGTGATTTTGAAACTCTGGCGCCCGTGCCATGCCGGTCACTCGCTCACCCCGTCCGCCATGAGGAAATGCAGGCCCCGCCCCTCGGTGCTGTCCAGCACAAAGTTGCGGAAGGCCGTCACGTTCTCCGGCCGGGTGATGTCGCCGTCGCCGTCCACGCCGCCTTCACCTGGGACACGTCGACGGCAGAGAAATCAAGGCCGCGTGCGTGCGTGCGTGCGTGCGTACGGCCACCCAACCGGCAGAGACATTTCCAAAACGGCCGGAGCTCCTTTTGGGTGGAACCGTTTCAGACGCACTCGCTAGCGTCCTACCATAGTAGGGCTCAAAGAGCTCGCTGGGCGCGGCGTAGAAGTCTTCCAGTTTGAAGTCGCAGGGCCCCTTCAGCGTCATGCCGAAGCCTTTGGCGTGCCAGCGTCTCCTCCACAGGATGTACTCGGAAAAGCCGCCGGGCCCGGCGCATACGTCGCCGAAGTACAGAAGCTCGTTGCCGTTGTCGTGGGTCAGAGACTTCTACGCCAGGAGCGACGGGTGTCAGCGTCACGCCGCCGAGGAGTGGCGCAGGCGCAGGCGCGTGCATGCGCGCGCGCTCGCTCACTCACCCCGTCGGGACCTTTCGGGTCGGTGAACATGTGCTCGAAGCAGTAGTCGATGTTGGCCATTTTCATAGCCGCTCTAAATGCGGCAAACCGTTAGCGTGACGGACGGCAGCCTGCAAAAGGCGCAGTGGGCACGCACCTGTTGAGGAAGACGCCTCCCCGGATGGTCTCGAAGGGGTTGGAGCGAGTGCGCGCTCTCCTCATCTCCTCGCCCTCCAGATCGTCAAACACCGTCTGCAACCACGATGGCTCGGAATGTTTGCTCTCGATGACGGAAACGGCGGACGGCCGGCCCCGCCCCGCCCCGCCCCGCCCCCCTTCAGCCTCACCTTGCACCTGAGAAGCGTGTGCAAGAGGTCTTCGCTGCAAAACTGGGTCTCGTCTTCAATCTTCATTTTTTTCTGCAAGAAACCAAAATGGAGGAATAAGGACGGGTCCACTCCAGAAAGGTTTCCCCGAGTACTTACCGGTCCCACCGCCATCCAGTCCCTCAACTCATCCGCATCGGGAATTTCCGTGGTGCATTCGGGGAACCAGTCCACTTTCTCCGTGGTGTCGGGCTAGGTGCGAACGCAAAAAGCGTGGGCCGTCGTGGGCGACTTCAGACCGTCACCAGAGGCTTCAACTCGCCGAGCGCTACCTCAGGTTCATCCCGCCAGTCCACATTGAGCTCCCCCTGGAAGCCCCGCAGCGTGAGGCCGAGACCGCGCCTCCCCCGCTGGGTGGACGCCTCCACGATCTCCTTACGGCCCTGGCCGAATTTGCCCAGGCCCTCGCCCTGGCGGAAGCCCATCTTGGCCTGCCGAACAACAACTTGGGTCAGACTCAAAGTCTTCTTTTTGCATTGAGGAACACTTGCTCGCTTTGAACGTTGCGCTCGTTTCAGAAAGCAGTGCGACGTGTCTCACCGAGACACATTGCAGTGCACACTTCTTGCATTCCAAAATGTTACCATGAGCTTCTGGGACACGCTGTTGTACATGGAGAACTTGGAGTCGTGCGGGGGCGAGTCCGCGTCCCCGGCGTGCGCCGATACGGACGGCATGGAGAATCCCGCTCGGGGCTCTTCTTGGTCGCTGAGAGAATCATTCTGGCTGGAGTCTGGAAAGGAAAGCAACCGACGCAAAGAACATAACTTCTGCCGCCGTTAGATAGGCGAGTAGCATGAGCCTACCTTGTCTGGACAATCTGGACTCTTCATCAGAGCCGTTGTGGTCACTGCGCTTCTTGGCAGCCGAGCCAGGAGCGGCGTCGTCTCTTCTCTTCATCGTGGCTGCTGCAGAACAAGGCGAAAGGAGTCTTCGTTTGAGATTCAGTTCGAAGGAGGCGAAATCTGTGGTCCAACAATACGGCAGTACAATTTGCTCGAGCAAACACCAATGGACAACTATGGGCAGTTTGCGCAAAATGATTACGATTATTTTTCTGTCTGGCTAATGGCTGGCTGGAAGCTCCGGCCAGCAAGCAACAAGCACGGAGCGTCAGTGCCGTGTCAAAGAACTCACTAAGACAGGAGCCTGGAGAGTTGAGACAGAGCTAGACATGCTATCAAGAACATCCCAGAGCGTGTCGTGCATCTCACCGCACGTGATCGCCGGCTTAAAAAGTCATCAAATCCAACATATTTCAGCGAGGCGCGCTCTTCGATTGACCGTCAAACGAAAGTGCGCAACTTGAGCTGTTAGCCACACACATTAGCATTGACAGACGGCTAACTTTGGCCGATTCCGCGTCACTTTCTCAGCGATAGAAGGTCAACTCGGTGCGGGCTTCAACGACCCGCTGAACAAATGGAGCGTTCTCGGGATAGTTACCGTAACAATCGCTCGGCGTTTCACATGGATAGCCGAGGCAGCTTTACTGTTATTGTTTCTTTCGCCTTCCAAAGAGGTCCTTTGGCTGCACGCAGGCGCTGGTCGCGAAATGATGACGTCGGAGCAGAAGCAACCGCCAACGCTGCCTGTTTGAAAAACCAAATTGGCCGCAACGTTCATTGTCTTTCAAATCCATCCATTTTCTATACCGCTTTTCCTCACATTCCCTTTTGAATCCTGAATGTGAATTGACAACTTTTTTTAATGAAACAATTATGTCCACGTTTCTACAATCTGTAAATATCTCAAAGAATGTTGTCACCTTTTCCTGGTAAAAGAGTTCAGATGTTCGTGGAGTCATTTCGTATAATTTAGAAAACACTTGACACAAAATGTGAACATTCCCGTTACGGTGTAAAAGTTTAGTTTCGGAAGAAACGTGGCTTTTCTTCACTCTAAGAATAACAATTACGAATTGAAGTTTGACGTTCATTCTTCATGAAGCGATTAGCGTTCAAGTGCATTGTGTTCTGGATTGCACTAATCCTTATTTGGCAATGGCCAAATGGGGCGATCCTAAACCGTCCCTCAAAACACTGCAACTGTTTTCATTGTTACGACAGGACAGGTATTTGACATGATTTGAACAGTCAAATCGGCTGCTGCTGCTGCTGCTCTTCGCTTTGGCCACCTGGAAGCAGTATAATACTAAAATGAGGAGAAACAGAGTTGGCTTTCGCTCATCATTCAACTGCAGTGGCATCAGTGTTTTTTTTTTTTTGCAGAAGATAAATAAATAGTCCTTGCTTGTGAGTATTGTTATATAATGTTGCCAGATCATTCTTACTGGGTTCCATACGTACGTCACTCTGTGCTGATTGTGTAATTTAGTGGCTTTTTTGGACCACCTCTCCCATGTGCGTTAAATCCAGCACATCTCCAGAGGCCGGTCTAATCCTCCGCTGACACCGTTGCACACACGAACCGTTCATCGGCACCACGCATGTGAACAACTTACGCAATGACGCTGTATATATCTAGACGATCCGACCCGTCCGTCCGGTGACTGCAGTGCAAATGTGAGACCAGGAGGCGAGGCGAGGCGAGGGTGCCTTTTGGACACACAAACTGAACCCGAGGGCCCTGGAGAGGACTTTTGCCCGTTTGAAGCAGTAGAGGAGGAGCGCAGGCATGTTTTTCTTCCGCATCCCTCGACTGACCCCGGGATACATTCGATACCTCCAGGTGCGTGTGCGTGCGTGAGACGTGGATCAGTCTTGAGGTGGAAATTGGCACTTGAAAAAAAAGTCAGACTTTTGGGAGGGACCCAATGTGGAGTCCAGACAGTTGGTTACATTGACTGCCATTCGAAAAAAAAACACGAGTGAAATTTGTCAAACGTTGAGCAAAACTCAGCCGTCGTCACTTTCTTTCAGACCCAGGCGGTCCTGCAGAGCCGGGAGGGTCCGGCGATGCCCCGCCTGGCGTTCCTGCTGGGATTGATGGGGGTGAGCGTGTCCGGCTACAGCTGTCGCCAGCTGACGCTGCACTGCAAGCCTGCCGCTCGTCTCTTCAGATGAACAAGAGGGACGGACGAGGTCGATGGATGGCGACCGTCGACGGCAGTACTGCCACCGGATTTGCTGGCTTTATCGTCTACATGAAAACTTTAGATGACAACAATTTCAAGTAGCTAACATCCTATTAGATTCAGTGGGCCACAAAAGCGAAATGTCATATTTTTGCGGCGACTTTGCAATTTGGGGGGGGGGTCAGAAACCTGCACAAGATGATTGCACATATCACTTTGACACGCTATCACTTTGACACGCTGAATGAGATTAGTCGACGACGGCGGGCGACTGCTATCGTCTTGAGTGGTGACCTGAACCGGGCGATATCTGAGTGAAAAGTCGCCCACGTCAAAGAAGCTGAGCAGAAAGTGTTTTGTGTTTTTGTTAGCGTAGGAACGTAGCGGTGACCAGGCGTGTCAATCGACGCTTTGGGACGAGATTAGCCGGGAAGGAGGCCGGCCAGATCCTCTTAGCAAACATCCGCTTACATGCGGCAGATTAGAGGTCACTCACCCTGAAATGGAGATGTGACGTTGAGAAAAGAATTCAAATTTAATGTCATATTCCAAAACTAAAGATTTGGGAAATAGTCCTACAAAAAAATTCCTATACTCTGGGAATATTAGGAATTTGATTCAAAAAAGGGAAAATATTGTAGTTCAGAAAATGGATGGATCCGACACTCGAAAGTAACCTTTCAAGTACGATTCAAAAGCAAGTCAACCTCATCAACAGCATCATCTGCTGGCTCAGATGGGACATTACCTCTTGCCCCAATGCAAAACGGTGCCACTGCTAATCACTAATGAGAAGAAAACAAAGACAAATATTTTCCAACTCGATTCCCTTGCAAAATGCTTTTCTTTTTGCAAACGTCAACATTGGCACATTGGCCTGCGCCTACATTGACACGGTGTCGCCGTGACGTGATTAGGGTCGCGGAAAGGTCGGTCCCTGCCGTTTTCCGATCCGATTGTGCTGTGTCGCAGACGCCGATAAGGTCAATTGACGCTACTTATCTGTTTGTTCAAAGGCCGATAAGGAACAGCAGAAATACGCGCTTAGCTGTCAAAAACGAGCCACGGAGGGAGGTTTCGGGCCACACTGAACAACAAGAAAAATACAAAATGTTTTCAAACATTAGATTGCTTGCCAATGTGAAAAATGGAGCAGAAAGACATCCGAGCAAATGCACAGTGGCTGGATTAAGTTCTTTCATAGGATGCCTCCAAAGTCGTGCGATTCAAGAGTTCCGAAGGGGGAAAACAGAAACCTTGTTTAGTCTGGGTTGTTCGTGGAACTTACAGAAAGTGTGTCACGTATGTGTGTGTTTTTAGGATAAGTGGTCATGGTTTTTTTTGTGTGTGTAAAAGTGAATGTCAAAATCATAGCTTTCTTTTTTTCCTGATATATCCAAAATATACGGTGGCAGTTGCGGGCAAATGCAAAGTGTCAAGTCATTGCTGTGGATTGTGACCGTCAGCTTCTCGCTCAGGTGAGGCCCGCAAACAGGGCTGGCTCCATTGTCAGGCTGCTCGCATGGGGAGAAGGCTCTTGTTCCTCTCAACAAAGACGCCACTGTCGCCATCGAACGAACGAACGAACGAACGAGAGAAGGAAGGGAGGAAGGAAGGAAGGAGCGAAGATGCCGCCCGTGCAAACGCAACGCCATCCAGCGCACGTGAAAGCCAGATGCGGGCCGCCGCGGAACACGCGCTCTGGCTTAGCTAAAAAGGTCTCCTTAAAAGCCGGCGCTTGGATTTCATCCGCATTCCTGAGCGACTTACTGTAAGCGCACGCGGCGACGGCCACTGAAAGTCAGGTGAGCCGTCTTAACCGGAGGCAGGGAGGCAGCGCGGCAGCGGGGCGAGCTCGCTCGGCCGGCCGGCCGGCCCCAGATCGAGCGATCAAGGCATCGATTGGGTTCAAAGGTTGCGCTTGAGCGCTCGCGGGTCAACTACGGTTAAAGAAAAGTGAAAAAAAACACAACAATGCACAGAGCTCCGTCCGTGCAGAGGTAGGTGCCTGACGTCACGGGAAAGCGCGACATTGTTGCTCGAGCACATGACTGCAACTCTTCAGCGGGAGCGAGGGGGATGCGGGAGAGAGGAGGAGGAGGAGCCAGCCCAGGTGCTCACGTAAAGACCCAGCAAGCCAGCCAGCCAGCCAGCGGCCAGCCAGCCAACCAGCCAGCGAGCGCGCGCACGCACGCCAAACAAGCAGCACTCGACTTTGTGAATGAACAATAGCTGGATGCGAGCGCAGAGTCGCAACGTTTGGGGAGGTCTCACGGTGATATTGTTGTGATCCAACAAGTGGAGGGAGCCATGTTCCGGAGAAGCAAGAGCAAAGCGTTGGTGGAAGAGGCGCCGGAGGAGGAGGAGGACGACATGTCTTGGCATTTCCGTCACTGCTACAAGGTAACTGACTGGCTGTTTGGACTCTTGTCAACTTTTTCTGCTTAAGTGGTCAAGACATTCCAGGGCTGACAATTTTGTCTAGAGTTGATTCAATATGGCTCCAAGTGAGCGGAATATCTTAAGGACACCTTTCAATGAGAAATTGAAGTCAATGAACAAAGTGGAATCACAAGACGGCAGGCAGCGAGGGAGCGAGTGAGTGAGTGAGTGAGTGAGTGAGTGAGTGAGTGAGTGAGTGAGTGAGTGAGTGAGTGAGTGAGTGAGTGAGTGAGGGAGGGAGATCCCTGAAAGGTTCCGTGTCAGCCACAGTTTGCAAGCAGCTGCAGCAGCAGCTGCTTTATGTCAAAGTGTGGCGAGAATGGCGAGGGGGGGGGCATGATCTTCAACACACAAAACACTTTTGGGATTCCATCTAATCTTATTTGGTTTCATGCCACTGGCTTTTCCTGGCGTATTTACGAGCGGCTCCTCCGCTACGGCTCTGATGTGGTCATTTTGCATCTCGGCCGTCTGTCCAAACATTCCAAGGTTGCACAATAGAACCTCTGAACCCTCGGACGGTCCTTGACTGCCTTTCTCAGGCCGGACCTCTCCGACGTGCTTCTCCCTTGGGAATTTGGACTCCCGCTCCGATCTGAGAGGTGAATAAATCCCACGGGCCTCAGCTCAGTCACAAGGACAAGTCTGAGCTTTTCCCAAGGAGGGGGCGGGGCGGGGCCGGGGCCGGGCTGGGCCGGGGAGGTCACACTTGATCAACATGAAGACAAGGATGACTCTTGCTTCTCCTCCACCACGTGACACTGGACCACATTGGCAGATAGACAAAGCTCCTACGGGATGTCCATCCATCATTTGCTCTCCTGCAGACGTTCCAGCGTAAGCCACTTTGAAGCCATTGCGGTGGATTTGACAAAAACAAACAGGACGGACCTTCGTCATCAGCAGAGACCCTCGCTCGGTGTTGTGAAGGTTATCACTTGGTTCGGGCTCTAACGGAGTCAAGACACACACACACGTGTGTTTGCTTTGGGGGGGTGCAATTGTCTCAACTGGCACACGTGTGCATTTCAGGACAAAGACGTGGAAGGAGAGGAAGAGGAGGAAGCCGTCACGCACGTATCCAAGGTAAACAACAAATTCCATTTAATTCCTTCGGGCAGCTTGAGCATTAGCATCGAGTTTAGCTTTTGCGACATCTTTCCAGATTGTAAAGCAAACGTCACGTAAACATCTCGCGAGAAATGCATGAAAATGGAGCTTTGCTACGGGAGGACGAAAAATCGGTGCAGCAAAGGCGCTAAGAAGAGCACGAGCGGTGGACCTGGCTGCACGCACGCACGCACGCGGCGTTCTTGTCAAATGCCGAGAAGCTGAGCTAAAGCAGAGCCGCGAGGCTCGGCGGCTCCAGTGTTTATCAGTAAACATGTCCATCAGTTAACATCAGCACAAGCGCGTGCTTATCTAGCTCCGTTGCGCGTGCTGTCTTAAAAGGCTGACTCGGAATGGCTCAAAAGCGCAATTTGGAATTCCAACACTTGTTCAAATGCTGTCACACACACACACACACACACACACAATGTTGGGTCGGGTGGAGGCGACGCTGTTGACTTTGTTTGTACGTTGGGCTGGAGAAGGGAAGGAAAGGCAACATTCTTTGAGGGGCTGCAGACATTGGGAAGGAGGGAGGGAGGGAGGGAGGAAGGGAGGGAGGCCCAAAATAGGCCTTTCACTCGGCCATGCAACTTTGGCTTCAGCGGACCTTTGCGAGGCACGATTGGATGTTTTTTGCCTCAGCAGCGACTTCTTCACACGCAAACAAAAGCGGCGTCGGCGGCCTCGGCGTCATCCCAACGGTGGGAATGTTTTGATAAGAGCCAAGCGGAGGCAAAAGCAAGAGCGTCCGTCAAGATTGCTCCATAATCTCGCCGCTTACGAGTCCACCGAGGCTTGAGAAAGAACTCGGTGTGCCGTAGTTTTGCGTCACATGCTTTGGAGGACACGAAAAGACTCAAAGAGGTCAAGCGTGCTTGCTTCAAGCGACTTGGAAAAAGGACACCGAAATGAAAGGAAATGGCAAAATGTTGTTTTTTGCGTTGGAAACGTTACGGCTGTAAATGTCTTCTTGTGACAGGAGGCCAAGGTGAAGATGATGTCCAAAAAAGACAGGAAGGATAAGAAGATGTTGTCCTCCAAAGACGACGAACACTTTTTGCTGACCGGAGAGAAGCTGGCGGAGCGCCCGGCGGGGTAAACGTGCAAACTTTCAGACAAGGCTCACCTCACCACAAGGTTGAGGAGGCTTTGATGGGATCTTCAAAGTGGACTTTCCAAAGATGACAATGGTTTCTTTGCAGGGGTCACAAGAAAGAGAAATGCGAGAAGCCCGACAAAGCGCTTTGCTTCTGGGAAAGCGTCACCATGACCATGAGACACATTTCCCCCGCCAAAAAGACGGACGGGCGGGAGCCATCCCAAGCGCGGGACCACGGCGCCGCCCCAAACGGACACTCGCCCTCTCGGAGCCCCGCCTGCGCCGTCAGGTGGACGTCGCGCGCCAAAGTCAGGCTGGCCGGAATGGGCAGGATGCCCAGGAAGAGTCTGTCGGACGCCGCCTGGCAAGGCCTGGACTAGACCCGGACTAGACCTTCTCGCAGTCACAGACGCCAACAAGGAATAGTTTGAGCGCCAAAGAAGGCGGAATGGTGATTTGCGGCCCCTTTAGAGTGCCTCGTCGTCGCCGCGCGCCAACATATTTGGCTTTGGACGTGGAGGCATCCGTTTTTTTCCTTTCCTTTGTTTGAAATGACGCCAGGTTTGTCGTAGAACCGTCAGCCCGTCGAAAACGGAAGCCGATGATGTACCGCAGGTACGGCTGATGGGAGCGCTGTCATGCATGTCAAGGGCCGAATGATTTCCTCATTCATTTGGTTTGTTTGTTCCCACAAGGATTTCCAGGGCTTTCATAATCAAAAGGAATGCCACGCTTATAGAAAACAGGCATCACATTTGGTTTTTGAAGAAAAAGACAAAGAGAAAATAGAGAGCAGATTTTTGCGAGGGTATCTGACACTGACTTTTCTTTTTGTTTTCGTTTGGTTTCATTTGATCAAAGGAAAAGTGAAGTGGAAGAGGCCATTTTGGTCATCTTGCAGCAGCAGATTGAAGCGCGCCTTCACTTTCCAACGCCAGAGTTAATAAAGAAAGAAGATGGGCAGCAATCCGTCCGCCCGTCCGTCCGTCCGTCCATCCATCCATCCATCCATCCATCCATCCAACAAGCGTCTTTCTGATTGTAAACATTTAATGGTTTCGTCACGCTGGTCGCCGGAAAGACGCACAAGAGGAAGAAAGATTACAAAAAAGTTGCAAGACGGATACAAAAGTTCCACAAGGGCCATAAATAACATTTCCCTTTGACAACTCTTAATGGCGACTGACAAAATAAGCGTCAACAGACGCGTGTGCTCCGTTATGAAGCACAAAACATGGCCGTCCGCCCGCCCGCCCGCCCGCCCGCCATGGGTCAATAGCAACTCTCTCTAAAAGACACTTTGTACATGGATATTTACACACAGCGCTTGGGTTGTTTCCCGTCGCGCATATTCAAGCGAGCCCAAAAGGTAAACAAGGTTTGGATGTGGTACACTCACGGCTTGGGACGCTACGGGGGGGCGGGGCCGGCGTCTAGAAGCGGAAGAGGTCGATGAAGTGTTGCGGCGAGATGGGCAGCAGGCAGCCGTCGGGGTCGTTGGCCGTGCACGGGTGGCCGCAGTCCTGACAAAACAAGCGGGTCGGTCGGCTCATTTGGACCGGAGCGCAGGGAGGGGAAAAAACGCACTTCATCACGCGGTCACAAGAGGGCGACAAAGGCGCGTTAAATGGCAAGAGAAGAGCCTTTCCTCGTTACCTTCCAGAAGAGGACGCTGCAGTGCCTGCAGAAGTGCAAGGTGTCGCCGTACTGCTCCTTGACCGGGTAACGCTTGTGCAGGGTGAAGTACATCAGCTTCCAGTCGACGCCGTCGCTCTTGGTGAGGACCAAATGCCGAGAGAGGTGCTGGAAGACACCACGTTGAAAAACAGCAAAAAGGGAAGGGAAGGGAAGGAGCTGTGCAACAGCCAAAGTCGTTTGCGCCTCTCACCGGCTTGTCCGAGAAGTGGAAATGGCACAGCCGCTTCCACAGCTTGCGGTTCTCGCTGAGCACGTGCAGCGTGGGCGTGGCCTGTCCCAGGTTGATGATGTCGCAGGCGTCCGAGAGGTTGTACAGGATCTTGTTGTGCGTGTACAGCGGCAGGTCGCTGAACGACACGCCCGAGCGCATTTGCTGCGCACGAGTACACCACGCACGCACGCACGCACGATGAGATGCGCTCCTAACCCCAAGCCGACCCGGGCCCCGTTTTCTTCCCTACCTTGGGGATGTGCAAGTCATTGAGCTGCCGCTGCCACTTGACAATGTTGTCTAGTCGACGGAGCCAGACGTCCGCGTTGCCCACCAGCACGCATCGGCCCACGTGCAGCGTCAGCGTGCGCAGCGCGGCGCTCAGGTCCTGCAGCAGCTCCTTGACCAGCCGCGGATTGTAGTGGTCCTCCGCCACTGGCGGCGCCGGCGCGCAGCAAAACGCTTAGCGGAGCCCGCTGCAGGAACCCGCGCGCGCGGCCGCCGCCACCTTCTCACCCTTTCGAACGATCTTCTCCAGAATGTTGAAGTAGTTCTTCTGGGCTGCTCCGCTCAAGCAGGTCAGCTGGGATCTGGCTATCAGCTGGAAAAGCTGGAAAAGGAGAGAGGCAGCCTAAAGGGGCCACAATCAAGGTCGTGCCAGGCTGGGCGGCTGCCTCGCTCACCTTAGCCACGTAGTTGAATCTCCTCAAGTCGTGGATGGCGCTGGAAAAGTCCAGGCGGTTCAGCGCCTCTCCCAGAGTGCAATAGCCGTGACGCTGCGCGCAACGACAGCGACATGACTCGCGTGCCTTCGGCGGGCGGTCATTTTCCAAATGGCGGCACCCACCTCTTTTGTGCTGCCTTTCTGCACGTTGATCCACTTGTCCCTGAAAACAACTGCACAGGCGCAAAACATGGCAGACCTTGGCGGCAAATCCAATGTGCTCTTTGCGAAAACTCACACTGAGACTTGGTCTTGTGGTTGTACAAGTCCTTTCTCCTTTTCAAGCTGGCCAACTGGCAAAGGTCTTGCGCAAACTCGTCGTCTCGGTCAGCGCAGGGGAATCTGTCGGATGACAGAAGGCTGCGGTGACTGCTTTGTTCACCCCGGCCGACAGACGGCTTTTCAAGACGAGAGGAAAGGCGGCAGCAGCAAACAAACAAACAAACAAACAAACAAACAAACAAACAAACAAACAAAAACAACGCAAGCGCAGCTTTCTGGAACCAGCATTTGAACATGGCTACAACAAACTTGATTTTGCAGGCCAGTGTCAACAATGGACGTTCTTACTCCATCTCCCGGTGGATGTCGTCCATGTCGTGGCCGTAGAAGATGATCCTCTTCCAGCCGTGTTCCGTCTTGGTCCAGCTCCATCCTGGCGACCTCCAGTCCTTGCCCAAGAAAGGCATCCTCGCTGGGGAACGGAGGGAGTGCAAGAGTGAGCAAGAGTGAGCAAGCGCTGGACAACGATGGCAAACGTTCGTTAACTCCGAGCCAAAACGCTACTCCTCACGTTCCCAAGACAATACGCGTGGCGTGGCGTGGCGTGGCGTGGCGTGACGTATGACGTGACGTTCTCAAACCGCAAACTCGACACAGAAGGTAAAAGGAGACATGACATTTGCCAGCGACACATTCGCCTCCAATGAATAAACAACCCTTTTCGAACGATAGTTAACCACCAAGCAACATCAACGCTATCGTTTTACGCAGAAAGGAAGCTTGAACTAACCTTGCCAAAGGATGCCAACTACTTTCTGGGCCTTTTTCTCGTCTCGTCTCTCTTCTCTTCTCTTCTCTTTTCTTCTCTTGTCTTCTTCTCGCTCTGCTGCTGGTAATATTGACGACGGAAGTAAACACAGCTGCGGAAGGCTCTCCGCCCACCTCCTCTCCGATTGGTCGAAGCGCGCATTGTTAGCCAGTTTGCTTCTCGGAGCGCCGCTGCGGATTGGCCGGACAGAGCTGTCAATCTCTGCTTGCCCGCTAATCTTTTCTGTTTTGTTTTGTTGGGGGCTGGCTCGCCCCCACACGTGACAGCGGTTGTCGCGCATATACTACCGTTTAGTTTTGTTTTGTTTTGTCCAAAATGGGGGGGATTCTCACATTTAGTACTAATGCAAACTAATAACAACAATGAAGAAGACACCATGATCTTCACAAGTGCGCTAATATGAGCAAGAGTGCAGCGAGTGGTCGAGCATTTGCGACTTGGGCCTTGAACATTTACCCATCTTAATCCATTTTTTAATTCCACTTCCATCAATCATAGGAACGACAGCAACATGACCTGCAGGAGTTTAGAAACAAAATAAACCCGGCAAAATGGGAGAAAACATGACAAAAGAAGCGCAAGATGGAATGCAAAATGCAAAACGTATTTGTTCCAAGTGAAGTACAATCAATATTAAAAAAAGAAGGGACCAAATAATAGCCTGTGGGTGGTACATTTGAAATCTCTCTTACAGGGCACGGCAGGGCAGGGCAGGGCAGGGCAGGACAGGAGAGGACAGGACAGGACAGGACAGGACTTGTCTGGGATGACAGTCAGTCTTGTGAAAGGTATCCAGTGTGCATCAACGTTCTTCTGTTATGCAGTTTCACAAGCTCCAGGCAGGTCCATCTGTGAAACTACCTGGGCTAATTTGTTCTCAATCCCCACTCCGGTCTGTCTGGTCCGGTCCGGTCCAGTCCTGGGCGTGCAACCAAAGTCAGCCGGGAAAGGCTCCGGTGGAAGCCGGTTTCAGTTCAGTTCAGTCCAGGTCTCTCAACTTCTTGCCGCTCTCCTTGGCATTCTTGCAGCTGTACAGCCACTTGATGATCCTCGCGTTGCGCTCGATGACCGAGGTTCCCTGGCGGATCTTCTCGTGCAGGACCTCCTCCTGCAAGCCGTCGCTGCCGTCGCGGGAGAAGCCGTCGTCCGACGCCGACGCGCTGACGCTGCGCAGCTTGACGGCCGTCTCGTCCGAGCGCGCCGAGAAGTTCTCCTTACCCAGAGACTCGACGACCTCCCCGTCCAGGCCGCAGTACTTGAAGAAGGCGTCAAAGTCGGCAAAGTTCTTGGAGTACCTGGAGCTGATGTCCGAGCGGGATCGAGCCACCCCTTTGGCCCTGCCGCTGGCGGGAACGCTCAGCACATGAGCACGAGCCTCTTTTGGGGCCTTTGCGTGAGCTCCGCTCCGCCGTCTCTCGGGCGTCGGGGTTCTGGTACTCGAGCGGCGTTCCCCGGCAGAAGGCGGAGGCGCGCCGAGTTCCTCCTCGGCGCCGTCGGGCTCCTTCTCGGCCGCCTCGGGTACGCTGACGGGTTTGCTGGCCGAGCTCCGAAGGAGTTTGCGCGTGATGTGATGTTTGCGCTGGCCGCCGCCGCCGCCGCCCACCCTCAGGAGCTCGCATTTCTGCCTGTACAGCAGGATGGAGTCAGGGCGCTTTTTGGAGCTGGAGCGCCGCACCTGCGTCGGCGAGCCTCGGGGGGTCGCCGAGCTCCGGTCGTCGGAAGGCGGGCGGACGAGCGGCGGGTCGACGAGCGGCGGGTCGACGAGCGGCGGCCCGACGAGCGGCGGGTGGACGAGCGGCGGGCTGATGAGCGCCTCGCCGGTGGCGCTGACCGCCTGTTGGCTTTTCACGTACTTGGGCCTGCTGGCGGCCAGTCGCTCCACGGCGCTGGCGGCGGGCCCTTTGGCCTCACTCTCCAGGTCCATTTGCTTGCGAAGGTAGTCCGGACCCTTCTCCAGGATTCTGGAGGTCTCGCTGGCGCTCTCCATGGTGTCTCGGTCCTCTTCAGCAATGTTTTTGCGGGCTCGCCGGGATTCCACGCGATCCCATGCTTTGCCCGAGCACGTTAGCGAATGCTGGTCTCTTGCGACACGCGGCGCCGCCGCAGCAGTGCTCGCCTTGCCTCGCCTTGCCTCGCTGCCCCGCCCGAGACAAACACGGGCTTGTTCAAAGTACACCTGATAGGAAGAAGGGCCAAGAGGGCGTGGAGAGAAGAAGTTTCTGGTGTCTGGCTCCCTCCCTCCCAGTCCCTCCCAGTCCCTCCCTCCCTCCCAATCCCTCCCTCCCTCCCTCCCTCCCTCCCTCCCTCCCTCCAAAATCCAAGCCCCACTTCCACCGTGCTGCTCCTTCTTGCGTTTTCCCAAAGGCAGAGGGCAGCACTCCAACGCGGGCGGCTCTGCAGAAAGTTTGCACCAAGAGAGAGGTCACTCTCAGAAAGGTCAGCGTCGGTCGCTCGGTGACAACATCAAATGAAGCCGTTTGCCAACGTCGGCGCTGCTATTTTGTTGATGGAAACGACGCACTTTGATGGTCACATTCTTTAAGGTCCCCCCCCCCCTCGCCAAAATGTGATTCATGGACTGCGAGTTTCTTTACCGGCCTGAGTGCACACTGACGGATTGTCCCAATTTGTCAAGAAAGTCTGGAAAGCGGCGCTTTGGCCGTCACTTTTGTTTAGCCTTGGGGTTCCTCGCTTGTCGTCCATCCGTCACTAGCGCGGGTCTGGCTAGCGTCAGGCCGGCGTCGCCCGCCACGCTGCGTCCAAGGCTATTTCTTTCCTGTAAAAAAAAGGCAAAGCGAATGCTTCCGGGAAAGATTACAAAGTGCTCGGACCCACTCGGAGACTTTGGGCGTCGGTGAGATTCTTGCCATTTTTCCCAAGATCCGACGACGGGTTCACGAAAGCTACTTTAAAGCTTTATTTTCCCGTCACTACAATTTCCAGTCCTGTGAACCAGAAAAGCGGATGGGGAAACTGCAAAGAGCTTGGATTGTGGATTCCCGGCCCGCTTGTCGACGGGCCACCAACGCCGGCCGCCGGGACCGATAAATCATTTGATATGTGTCCGCTGCTAGATGGACGGCGTGTTTGTTGATTTGCGCCTGCCCTTGGCACGCACACACGCACGCACGCACGCACGCACACACACACACACACACACACACACACACACACACACACGTACTTCCATTCCTCTGACTTGGACTTGATTTCACTGGAATAAGTCATCGTTCCGTCCGAGCGCATAAAACGGGCCGTACATCACGGCCGCTCTTATCTGAAGGAGAAAATAACGCACCAGCTTTTTCTGTGTCTATCACAAAAGCAGCCTCGCTCCAGCCGTTTCGTAAATCCCTACCGGCCGCCCAGCCAGCACACACACGCACACGCACGCACGCACACACGCACGCACGCAGACGAGGTCCCCCCTCACTTTTCATTCCTTTCTTGTTGTTCTTAACCATTCTTGTTTCCTTCAACATTTTTTCCCAGCCAGAGAGAGAAGGGTGAAGAAATTATTGAAGACGATTGAACAATTTGAAGACGTCCAGATGGCCAAAAGAAAATAACAGCAAAACGCAAACGCCAACAAACGCTTTTCCCGGACTCACGACAAAGAGCCAAAATGGCGCAGATGGACAAGTTGTGGACCGAGAGAGGAGGCCCATGGCCTCCACGACGTCGGCGAGGTCACCTCGCTGACAACGATGCTTTCACGCTTTTGCAAAGGAACCGATGACGACGTTTCCCGTTGGACGCGCCGGCTCAGGTTATCGACGCCACGGGAAATCGGACCCCCCGCCCGTCGCACGCGCGCCATCTTCCCTCCCTAGGCCGGATGAGGTCGGCGAGCGGGCCGCTTACCGCATGCCACCTTTTGTCACGACTTTTGAGTCACCCGTTAAGTAATCTGTGCAAAATATGCAAGACAGCCGCTAAGATGGTGAAAAAAAGCCGCACACTGCCGCTGTTTGTGTTGTGGTTTACAGCACAGCACAGCACAGCACGTCTTAGCCAACCCGGCCCGCTTGCCCGCTTGCCCGCTTGCCGGCTTATCTAGCGTTACATTAACGGTGGATGGAATGTCGAGATTAAGAAGGCCAAAGCAGCCGCCAATAGGACAAGAAGAAAGTGATCAGACTTCACAATGCGCATTGCACAATGACACAATGACACACTCACAAAAGATTTTGTGTCAGACAAAGGTCGCGAGTACTGCGATGAGTCGCAATGGCTCCAAATGGGACGGACGGCACCTTGGATAATGGCCAAAGTGTAACCCGAACGAGCCAGCCAGCCAGCGAGTGAGCGAGCGAGTGAGCCGGCCCGCTTGTGCGGGCAGGCGAGCGTCTGAGTGCCTTTTCATGGCAGCCATTGGGCTTTTCTGTGGAACGCCGCTCCCCAGCCAAGAATTTCCTCGGAAGCGTCACCGAGCGCCTAAAGTGCATCGTTAGCCGCGTCGGCTTGCCTTTCGGACCATTCCGGACAAAAATGAGTGGAAGGATTTGACATTGAGAAAAAAAGTCCCAAAGTCAAAGTTAAAGTCCCAATGACCATCGGCACACACACATCTGCGTGTGGTGAAATTTGTCCTCTGCATTGAACCCATCCATCCCCATGTGATTTTAATCCATCCCCTGGGGGAGAGGGGAGCAGTGAGCAGCAGCGGTGCCGCCCGTGTTCGGAAATCATTTGGTGATCTAACCCCCCAATTCCAACCCTTAATGCTGAGTGCCAAGCAGGGAGGCAATGGGTCCCATCGCAATAGTCTTTGGTATGACCCGGCCGGCCAGGGTTTGAACCCACAACCTTCCAGTCTCACTCTACTACTAGGCCACTGAGCCAAGGGCTATGAGCCGCCCGTCCATGATGCCTGGGAAGGAATTCACGCGAGAATGAAGCTGCATTTGATGCAAAAGCTACCTAGATGCGTTTTCCCTGCACGCTGAGCGCGGCGCTTTCAAAAGGCATCCAAATGCAGAGGTCCCGCGGGACGTCTCCCGTGGCTTATAATGCGCTATCGATGTCTCCTCCGGGGAATGACGGAAGAGGTTCCAAAGAGCTTCTTTATCGTAAGGAGGAAAAGGCTCAAGCGGCTTCGGCGGAACGGCGCTCGCCCGACCCCTGCGCGGAATCTCATGAGCCGAGCGACGGACGTCCGCCCATCGTGGAAAGGCGCCAAGAAATCAAGTCGTCTAAAGCGGCCGATAACAACGTCGGCGTCGTACTATCAACGAGTTCCCTCGGCTCCTCGCTCAGATGCCAAATGTGTGCTTTTTTTCTTTCTATAGCCCACGTGAGCCTTTAACTTCAGCTCGGACGACGGGCGGGAGGGCGGCCGGCCGGCCGGCCGACCAGCCGTCCGTCCGTCCGTCCGTCCAGAAAATATGCATCCACCGGCCTTTGATTCACGCGTCGTCATCGTCCTCGTCATGGGCGGGCGCGGAATTCACACGTGGGTGACTCATGCGCAGCAACGAGCGCCTAGTTTGGATATCTGCTCTCATGGCCTCTTTGCCTCCTTCCAGATGTGTGCCTTGAGATCCTCCCGCAGTTGCTCGCGTAGCCGCTTTCACCTCTCGGCTGACTCGCGAGTCCATCGGTGCGGTCTGCTCAAAAAACAACAACACGACGGGACGCACGCTGCACTTTGCACTTTTCAAAACATTCAGCGGCAAGACAGGAGCGACCGTGCGTTTGCTGCCGCTGGCCAGCTGGCTGAGTCACGGCACGAGCGAGCCGAGCGGCCTAATACTATTGCGGTGCGGATGTGCGTGCGTGCCAGAGAGCTGCGCCAATTACACGCAACGGATCCTGTCCGTCCCTGAAACCATTTACAGGCCTCAATTCAATTTGGCTTTCAAGTTTCACTAACCGGGGCTTTGCGGCCAACACAGACCGAGCCGGCTTTCATACTTGCGGTGGAGACGTACGAGCGCATTCCCCATTCTGAGGACAAGAGAAAGCCACGCGACATGAGAGCGCCGCGTTCTTTCGATAGCGCCCGCCGCCTTAAAAAAACAAAAAAAAAAAAAAAACAATCCAACCGTTTGGAGCAAATCACAAAAGGCCTGGCCCTCAAAAGCGTTCCTCAAAACTGCTGGCTGTTCCAATTGCCATGATGACCTAGGCAAGGAAAAGGGAGCGTGACCTCTTTCTCTGCTGCCATTGCGTCATGATGCCCCCTGCTGAAGCCCAGCCGGCCGGCCAGCCAGCCAGCCAGCCAGCCAGCCAGCCAGCCGGCCGGCCAGCCAGCCAGCCAGCCAGCCAGCCGGCCGGCCAGCCAGCCAGCCAGCCGGCCGGCCAGCCAGCCAGCCAGCCAGCCAGCCAGCCAGCCAGCCAGCCAGCCATCATATGTTGTCAATTTGATGATCTGGTCAGTTCCACGGCAGGGAGCGGGTCAAAGTCAACAACTTGGACAAGCCTCCAACAGTTCAAATGGCACCTGATGATCTGGTCAGTTTCACGGCAAGGAGCGAGTCAAAGCCAACAACTTGGACAAGCCTCCAACAGTTCAAATGGCACTTGATGATCTGGTCAGTTTCACGGCAGGGAGCGGGTCAAAGTCAACAACTTGGACAAGCCTCCAACAGTTCAAATGGCACCTGCTGCTGCTGCTGCTGCTGCTGCTGCTGCTGCCATGCGCTGACTTCAGCGCCAACAGGGGCACAGAGCCAACCCAATGAGAAGCTGGGAGTCAGGAACAAAAGTGTTTTGGACAGCGCATCCATCATCCATCATCTGGTGCGGGAGGGCCAACATCCCGCATATCCATGTTTATCCATGTTTGTGTTCAAAGCATTGCTTGAAGATTTAAAGCCGATATATGTCGCGTCAGAAAGGCTCGGCCGGCTCTGCCGTCAAAGCGGCAAGAAACAGGCTGAAGCGTCTTTCTGGAAGCCAGCTCCTTGACAAGTGAGCTGAGTCACTGCCAGCATGCAGCACTCACAACCTCAAATCTGCACTCGGACGTCACAGAAGAACAACAACAAAAAATCATTTGCAACTGTGTTAAATAAATCCAATAAGTCACAGCGCCTATCCTCTTTACAAGTTCTCCAATTGCCATGGATGCATCTTGGTCCAAACAAAGCCATAAAACAATGACGACTCAATAAACGGGTGTCCATTAGAGGAGCCGCAAACAACAGAAAAGTTTGAAGTCACTTGCGAGAGGGAGGAGGGTGAACAAATGGGCTGGCTGGGTGGGTCGGGACAATATACACGCCCGCATAAAAGAAGGAGGGGCATCGACTCGCAGCCAAGTACATCTCAAGTGATGGGACAAGTTCGCGGAACGAGGGAAAGGAGAGCGGCCAAACTCCGCGCGTAATCGACTTTGGAGAACTTTTACGCACGACGCCAAGGTGCGTCACCGCGCTATTCATGGATCCCAGCAAAGTCATCGGAGCTGATTGGGAATTTCAGTGGAAGTATCAAACGGGAGGTGCGGGACACGAGAGCGATATATATTGAAACAGCGGAGCGAAAGAGGAAGGATGCCCACCGCCATCATCATCATCATCGTCATCATCGTCATCGCTGGCACTGCGGAGTGAGTCACCCAGCCAGCCAGCCAGCCACCCAGCCAGCCAGGCCGAGGCGCACTCATCCCCCGAAAGTGAGCGCTCGAGCGCGGCTGAATGAGTTGGCAGCTTCCCAACCGCCGAACCCAGGCGCCCCTGACACGGGAGCCCCGTGGCCCAGGGTCCACTTATGACCCCCGGCTCTTTTTAATGATTGAAATAGACGTCTAGCGGACTTATCGAGAAGGATTTTTTTTTCTAGAAAAGGATTTACATTTGGTTTTAAAGCTACATCCAGGTATGTCTCGTGGTTTGATCATTAATCACGCTTTATTTCTTATGCTTGCTTTTGAAAAGAGAGTGAAAGTGACTGTGGGCTTCGGTATCTGCGGGGGGGGGGGGAACTTGCTTCATTTATCAAAAGGACCTAAGAAGCCCCCCAACGTCTGCTATGTGAAAATACAAGCTCGCCATCGGTATACGCGCGCGCGTGCACGCACGCACGCACGCACGCACGCACAGGAAGCCCAACTTTGGCCAAAACGGACCCATGATTGTTTTGGAAAATCCTTTCAAAGCATTTAACTGGCTCATTTAAGGGCTTCATTCTCAGTCAACGTGAGGTTCTGTGGGGGTTTTTTAACCAAGTATTTTTGATGTGACTACAAACACATCTGCGTAAGTTTTTATCACATGCCTTCATCCGGCTGTGTAAAGTGTTGCCAGGATTTGTCATGGCAAATTACATGACTTTCATCCTCTCTTGTCTTGCAGCTATCCAGAGGACTCCCACCTCCCCCTCTTCCTCCCGCTGCTCGCCCAACGCCCGCGAGAACTATGAGGGGACTGCGTGCGCACGCCTCTGTGGGACTGCTGCTGCTGCTTCTCACGTGCACGCTCGTCGGCACGGCTCCCACGACCAGAGCCAGCGTGGCCCAGGGTTCGTGGCGCGCCACCGAGCTGGCGAGGCGCGTGGAGGAGCTCGGCCGCGGCGCCGAGAGCACGACGATGACCAAGACTCGGGTGGCCGAAGCCCCCCGGAACCGCTGGAGCGGCGCCGTAACCCCCCGCGGGCAACACAGAGATTTACGCAGATCCAAAGCAGACAGAAGGGATCGACCAGTCGGTGAGTAAAGACGCCCGTCTGGTCTCGGGCTCACGTTTCGGGGGCCCAAAAGGTCCGCCCGTCACTTGCCGTGTAGAGCAGTCCCAAATAACGCCCGTAGAACACGTGTTGGCTTGACCCAAATGAGCCATTTGAGAGCCTCCCTTTCTCCCTGTACATCCAAGCCCTTGTCTTGGCTCTCAAATGCTGCGGCCTTGCCAGGTGAGTCAAGCAAGTAGCATTCCAACGACCCGCAAACGCGAGCAGAAGACGAGCAGAAGGGGGGTGGGTGGGCATGTTGGGGGTTGAAGATCGTTAGCTAGCTCTTTGCATGCGGCTAATTGCCTTGAGAACCACTTATGTGAACCAAAAGATTGGTATTGAACAAGTCAACTGTCCTGTCCTGTTCAGCAGCAGCAGCAGCAGCAGCAGCCGCAGCAGCCGCCGCCGCCGCCGCCTCCCCCGGACGGAAGGACAAATACCTGAAGCACATCACAGGTAAGACGACATGCGCCGGCCGCCGAGCTCCAGCGGACGTTGACAAACGTTGCCATTGCAGGTCCGCTCTACTTCAGCCCCAAGTGCAGGAAGCACGTGTACCACGTGTACCACCAGACCCGGGACTGCACCATCGCCGCATGTAAGCTAAGCCAGCCCGTTGCTCTGAAGTCAGGTGTGCGTCATTTAAGGCCCCGCCCCTCTTTCCCTTTTGGCAGATTTCAAACGATGCGCGCGGCTACTCACGCGTCTCGCCGGCAGCCCCATGTGCACGGGGGGGTAACGCCCGGCCAGGGCCAGCCAGCCGGCCAGGGCCAGCCGGCCAGGGCCAGCCGGCCGCTCCACCTCGGCTGCTGAACAAAGCGCCACGGGGAGCGCCCCATAAGTCGGCCGGACGGACACGGCAAAGGGGACGGACAATCGGCATGCTCTTTTCTGCAATCCAAACGCTCTGAAAAGTGCCTCCAACGTGGAACGAGCCGTGTGGAAAAACGGTTTGTTGAACTCAGCCGTAACAAGTGTCCTTCAACTCAAATCTACGCTGCTCAAAACTAAAAAAAGGTGACCGGACATCTTGGGAACCTCACACAGACAAGAGGATGGGCCGCCTGCTTGATCCCACGTAAAGGATACGGACTGGACGGGCCCAAGCACCTGCACCAGATGTTAGGCGGACTTCAACGTGGAGGGGAATAACGGAACATATTTATATTTTAAGGTTTTCGTGCGCGTTGTCTTCAACCCACGCTACACAGATATATTTAAATAAATGATATCATTGGTAAAAAAACAAAAAAAACAACAAAAGAGTCATGTTTGACTTCCGCTTTGGGACTTTGAACGCGGCCAGCACAAATGGTTGCGCGGCGTGTCGCTGCCGCGGACGGACGGACGGACGGACGGACGCAGCTGCACTTGTGGATCAGATTTTTGTTTTGCTTTTCGGTCACGCTTTTGAATCACTTTGCGCCGGCATCAAATTAGAAGTTCCGTTCGGTAGCCATCGTCGAGGGTTTGACGCCATGTCGGGACCTTCGAGGCATCCAGTCGTTATTCATTCCGAGCGGAACTTCCGAAATCGACCGCAATCGGCTACGGGTCAAGCTCAAGTATTTTTTGTAGCGTGCAAAACACCACTGAGTCTATTTTGGCCGCGTTTCCTGTCATTCAAGATCATCTGACCGGGCGCTCATCAGAAAGGAAGAGATAGCTCAGGGCAAACGACATTGAGAGCTCGGCCTTCGAGGCCACTTCCGCGTTTGTCTGGAGAGCGGCTCCGTTCAATTCAACGGAAAAGCACCAGATGGTTTGCCAAAAGTACAACTCTTGCATGAGAAAGCGTGTTTGAGCGGAGGCGGATTTGGTCAAAAAATGAACCTAATCAATCTTGGCTATCGCAGACGACAAAGACGACGACGCCCTGATACGAAACGGCTGGCGAGTCTCCAGCGCTCGCTCGCTCGCTCGGTTCCTGTAGTCAAGTCAAGTTGATTTGTATAGCCCTAAATCACAAAGAGTCTCAAAGGGCTTCACATAGCCAAAAATTGACAATTATTCTCAAAGCATCCCCTGATCATAAGCTCCCAAAAGGGCAAGGAAAAACTCAAAAAACCCCTGCCAGGGGAAAATGAGAAACCTTGAGAAGGGACCACAGATGGAAGGATCCCCCTTTCAGGATCACCAGCTTGTAATGGATGCAGAGAAGGCACAAGTAATACATCATATGAAAATCAATGAAAAAATGGTTAAACTCTCAACTTTGGCTACACTCTTGTTCATGATTCACGGCCGCCCGCTTCCTGCATGGCTTCCGACAAACATGGCCAACTTGGACTGGCACATTTTTGCACATGCCGAGGCCACGGAAAGAGATGGTGACAGTTCAGAACTTTGGACTGTAAACGGCAAGGAAAATAAACCAACAACGAACAAAGCGTCTCTTTGGTTCCTGAAGTCACAAAGATGTCAAGATGAGCGAGTTGAATTCGTTTTATTTCCACACAGGCAGGCAGGCATGGCATGGCATGGCATGGCATGGCATGGCATGGCATGGCATGGCATGGCATGGCATGGCATGGCATGGCATGGCATGGCATGGCATGGCTCTGCGCTCAGACACAAACGTGAAGAGCGTTGGTTTTCCCCACCACCACCACCACCACCAGCACCACCACCAGCAGCACCACGCAATGGGCCGACTGCATAAGCCACGCTACGAGTTGGACTGGAGGAACGCCTCGCAGCATCGGCGGCACTGCTCGTACACCTTTTCAAAGTCTTGGTCGCTTCCCTGCAGCAAAACAAAAGACAACCAAAGCGGGTCACACCACTGCTACCTGCGAGACGACGCCGAGCGAGCAGGCTCAGGCGGCTTTTGCAACGGGCCGGCCTGCCTGCCTGCCCCTTTTCCGCTCGGCTCGTCGCGTTATTCATGTGCGCCTAGCGCGCCTATTTAGGGAATGTCAAAAAGGCAAGGGGAGAACTTTCGACGTGGGCAGAGGAAGCGATGTGAAGGAGCCTGCAACTTAGCCAGTCAAATCATACGCCAAGGTCACCCGCCTTGCCGACTTTTTGCCACATTTGATTTGCAGCCCATTCATTGAATTGATTCGAATTGAATTGATTCATCCATTCAGAACACTTGGGACTGTTTTGTACGGCCAAAGCCCAACTACGGCCGCACCGAGCGAGCGAGCGAGCGAGCGAGCGAGCGAGCGCCTTTCTACTTACGTAATAGGGATCTTCGATGATCAGCTGCTTCTGCGGGTCGTACGCGCCGAGCAGCTCGATTTTTGCCCGGCGATTCTTCACTGAGCCGGCCATACGGTTCAAGTTACTGAAAGGACCAGAAAGAAGACATGCTCTTTTTGGTGACCCGACCAGAGAACACCAACGATATGGAAACACAACACATGTCCACGTGCACACTCCACAACTCAACCCGCTGCATGTGCTTGCAGTAGTTTGACAAAAAAAAAAAGTTCTCCGCTTCTCATTAATGTTTCCTGAGAAAAATATGCGGTGAAAGAAAAAAGGGGCTGAGGAAAAAAAGAAAAAAAAAAAAACTGCCCAAGGAGCATAGACATGGCATCCAAAGAACTCGCTAAGCTCCTTACAGATCAGATCTGCCGAGGGCATGTGATCTCAAAAATGATCCCTAAAAGTAGAAAAAGAAAAAAAAAAAATGACCCTGTGGCCTGAACTTTGGAAAGAGATTAAGGAAGGAACATGCTCATTAAAAGCTGCCATTGGCCTCTACGGAGCACAGTCGCACGCAACTTTTGCCTTATTGTTTGCGAGCGACAAAAGTATGGCTCACGGCGCACGCTTACGCACCTTAAATTGCTCTCGTCCATGCAGAGGATAAAATCAAAGCTCATGAAGTCGTCCTTGGTCACCTGCGAGTGGGAGACAAACGCAAGTCACGTCGGCTCAGAGCGCAAAAGAAAAATCAAAATGCACCGGCACATTTATCTGCTTTTACAAGCGGTTTCCGATCCAACGGCTCCTGGCTGACCAATGGCTCCAATAGAGGGGGCCAAAGAGTCGCCGTCAACCGGTCGCGAAACAATCACGGGAATAAACAGTTCCAAATGTTTGAACAAATTGTTTGACGAGCGCTCGCCCTCGATAGGCGAGGACGACCGACTCGCAACAAACGTCCATCCCGCACAAAAACCACGATGGATGTTTCGGCACCGACGAGCCTCCCATTGACCGTTGCGGTAAGCACATCGGGCCCGTTGACTTGCCTGGCGGTCGGCAAATATGGACGCATGGGAAAAGAAACAGAGAGAGACGGCCGCTTAATGAAGGTTGGAAGGAAGGCGAGAGCCGGTGTCAAAGCCAATGGCGCGGACGGACGGGGACATGAGCTGGGCTCGGCGCTCCCGCTTTGAGGAGATTACAAGCTTTTCAGAAGGACGACCGGGCCAGGAGGAGGAAGCGGGAGAGCAGAAGCGGGAAAGGGGGGGGGGGGGGGGGTTGCACTGAGGGCACGAGGGAGCTGAAGTGAGGAAAATGCAAGCAAGCTGGGGAGTGACGGCGTGCTCAATTTGCGGCCGCGGCCTATCGCCGCCATGTGATTCAGCGCCCGCAGCCGCTTGTCAACGCCGGAGCCGCCGCGTTTGCCCCCGAGAGCAATTTTGTCCGCGACGTCTCATGTTTTCGCGTTGCCGTCGTCACGACCGACTCGCCGAGTTGAATCGCGGCGAGGGTGGGCGGGGATTTGGCAACCGCAATTCAAATGTGGCTCCTGGGGCAGCCCCGCGCCAACGTGACGCTCCCGACCGAGCTCATTTCCAGTCGGAGGTTCACACAAAAAGGAGCCAAAACTGATGCCTCATCTTTTGACGTGAGCAGCAAACGTGTTCCACGTCAAACCTAGTCAAAGCAGCACATCTGGGCAACGTGGCCAGCAAACTGGCCGGCTACCTGGCGGGCCCTATGAGAGCTGTCAATGGCGTGGGCCTTGAGGCAGGCCAGCCCGCGGGCATCCGGCGGGCAGCCCGCGTTCCAGTCGGACGTGGCGCCGCTGTCAATGAGCCACTGCAACAAGATAGAGCAAAGGCGGGTGAGCGTGGTACCTGCCGGGCCTCGTGGCTCATAGGCACGTCGTGCCGTCGCATGCAGGCCAGGCCGCGATGGTCGGGCGGGTTTCCTATCTCGTACGTCGACGTGGCGGCGCTGTCTATCCTCCACTGGCCGGGGGGGAGAGAGCACGCGGGGCAAAACGTGAGTCCTCCTTCAAACTTCAAGGACGTGAACTCGCGATCGTCGCGTTGTTTTTTTTCTTGGATCGTGACTTTGCATTGGTGATAGCCAATGGCGGGTTCCCAATAGCGTGAGGACCCGGCGGGAATATTTTGTGGGCAATTTATGATCGAGTTCCCGAGGCTTCATCCGTTTGTTGGCCTCGCGCGGCTGGCCGCATGTCTTTCAGACAAGTTGTCATTACATTTTTGAATGAAACAATACAATACAATACAATACCGCTTTATTAGTTTGCATTGCGCCTAGTTAAATGCAAGATGCAATTATTTTCCACTATTTTTTGTAAGGTGCAGCTCACGCCGGTATATCGGTGGGTGGTACCTTGTCAACGACACCCGCATCGGTTGCCATCTTCCTAAAGACGGCCTCTGCAATGGGGGATCGGCAGATGTTCCCTGTCAAAGAAAGAGTTGACATGGGTAGACAGTCAATTCGAGTCATCCTGATAACACAATCCGGTGAAACCACATCCGGTCGGTTTGAGGTGGCGATGGGGGGGGGGGGGGGGGGGGGGCAGACTAGTGCAAGTGCAACAGTAACAATTTCACTCGATTGCCAGAGAACCCGGTGGCCGCTGGACGACTTTCGAAGCCCCCTCGAAAACGTGAAGACAAAAAGGAATGGCCAAATTCTCACTGCGTTTCCACCTTCGCTAAGTTTAAACACAAGTTCACAACTTTCACGTACATTCTTAAACAGCCGGAGGCGTTTAGACGATTTCCTCCAATACTCCTTAAGTGCATGAATAGAACCTTGGGTGCTCGTTCAAATGAATAGCGCGCAGCTTACCCAGACAGACAAACAACACCGATTTGCTGCACGAGGCTGCCATTTTGCCTTTGACGTCACGGGGCCTGGTCACGTGTTCTGCGCTGGCCAGCCCTGTGCCTGAATTAAAAGAACAAGTCGGGGAGCGGGGATGGAACGCATATATTAGGAAATACAACTCCTCATTACTCATTTCAGTACTCTTATCACCCATTACAATATTAATAATAATAATAATAATAATAATAAATCATCTAGCATCCTCTCCGATTCCAAAACATTCATGTTGAGTTCAATGAAGACTGTCACCTCCTCATCTCTTGGCAGGGGCGACAAGAACAAAGCAAGCCTATCGGTCAATTTCCGGTCCGGAACATTTCCATTTTCGATGAGCCTGATGTGTGGGCGCCGCCGCCGCCGCCCTCAGCGGGCTCGAAAGCACATCTGGCAGTAAAACAACGAAGACAGACGATATCCGGGGGCCCAAACGATAGCATCAAATTGGAAGCTGTTTTGAGAACATAAACGCTTCGGGACAACGAGACTTAACGACTCGCGTTTCAAAGTTGCACCCTGTCGCCTGCGAGATGAAAGGGGCACAAACAAGGAGAGCATTCAATTGCGAGGCGAGCACAACAAAAAGCAAAGACAGACAAAAATCCCCCAAAACACCCATTCACGAGAAACGCACATCGTCAATGCTGCGCCGCCCGCCTGTCCCACGTACGCGGCTGCTTTTGTTTTCGATAACTTGCTTTCTTTCCCATGTGGCCTTTCAGCCTGTTTATTTGTCTGTCCGCATAACCGTCGAGGACAATTCGCTATCAGGATCAATTAGGAGAAGCTGACTGAGTGTCTCGACACCGATGGAAGGAAGGCCGTGCGTCACGATTCTTTCTTGTACATTTTGGATTCATCTAGTCCGATGAGTCATCGACTTGTGCAACACGCGAGATTGATCAGGAGCACTTTGAAATGTGTTGCAGCGCTGAACAATTGCGGGAGCAACATGTTTCCACAATGGAAGCGGGCCTCCGTGCGCCGCGCCCACAATGCTGCCTATGGTCCTCTTTCTGATTCTTATTTGTCCTTCGGCTGTCTCGCTAGCATTTTCTACATTGGTTCCCCCCCTCCCCGTTAATACAACATTTCATGTCCTTCTCAGCACCAAACATTGGCGCAAACACCAAAAGAAGCCTTTTCTCCTCACGCGCCCGACAAAACACCCAAGCGGTCACACGGCGCAAACCAAGTTGTTTCCCGTGATACTGTAAAAGCGACTCATGGGAGGCTGCTAATTGAGCGCGACGAGACCCGAGCGATAGCAATTAGCGGCCGCATGCCTAATGAGCGCTCATGATTGCAGCAACAGCATGCAAAAGATGCCGGTGCAAATTGGACGTTCGCATTTGCGAGGCCTCCTCTTTAATTGAGCCCGCCGCTTCCGTTCACGCCCGGAGGACGGGCCCTAATTGCGGCGAATGACTCGGAGAAAGCGAGATCGTTTAGACGACGTCAAACACGTTCGTCAACGGGCGCCGAATTGGGCGCGGGAGCGCAGCTCGGGGGAAAAGCGCTTAATTGACTCGACGTGTCTGTGTTTACCTCCTTCGCAAAGAAGTCGCTCGGGCCCGCCCAGTTTGACGGGCAAGGAACCGGATCCGTGCTCCCCAACAATGGAGCCGAGTGGCATACGGTGCTCTATGTTTCAACAATCTCGCCGCAAAACAAAAATGTCCCAAAGAGTGGTGCCTCGAGGGTGACAATACAGCAGTCATATATTCTTGATCCTATGCGTAGAGCAACTACTCGCGGCGTTTTGATGCGCTGAAATAGGTTCTGAATCTTGTCTCTGCAAGCAACTCCACTTTCCTCCCACATTGTCTTGCGGAGCATGATGAAAAGCCACTTTTGTTGTCTGCAAATAGTTATAAAAGTGAGAAAGCGCGCAACCCGGCCCTCCAAAAACAACATTGTGTTTGTGAGACCAATCAGTTAGACGGAGCGGCACAGCTGCAAAGGCAGGCCGCACGAGAAACGGGGAAAAAAAACAAGTTCGGGAGGGGTCTGACTGTGATAAACTTATGCTGCTTAATGAAACATGTGTACGTGTGTGTGTGTACACACACACGCCCGCACGCGCGCGCGCGCGCACTGCTGTTTTACAAATGAATAAAGAACTGGTTCAAAATGGTCAAACATTCCAAAATGTAATTTCTTCATTCATCAAATGTTTTCTTGGAAAACTCCCCCCACCCGCCCAAAAATGCTTTTATGATGAAATGTAGCCAAGATAGAATGCCAAGGAATTATCATCTTGTTTGAAATCAGTAAAAAAAAAAAGTCCCCTGACAATGGGTAATAAATAAGCCATCTATTTGGGTCATGACCCTTAAATTGAAACGAATCTTTTTGTTCACACATCAGTGGCTTGTGCAGGTGTCACCTGTGCTTGGAGCTTGTTTGTTGATCCTGGCCAGCACCCAGCCACCCACTCTAAATCACACAAGCTCCTCCCTCATTTCATTCAGGCTGCAACCTCTCACCACTTCCTCCTCCGCTTCGACTTATCGCTGCTACTTCATTTAGTCCATGGCGCCCTCTAGCGACAAGCACGCCACCTTTCCTTAGCAACCTTTGTTGGGGCCTTTTGAACCTAGGAAAAGACAGACGGACGGACTCCGAGGTGATCCACGACCGCCAACTGTTCCCAATCAGTTTTGCGCACTTGTTAAGGCCACAGATACAAATTCACAATGCTTTGGCAGAGAAATAAAAAACATTTAATCACGCATTTAAACACCACAGGATTTTGGTCCTCTTGTACAATCTCTCCACATACTTACGAGGGAGGGAGCAGGCTCTATCCTATTCCTCTTTCCTCCTCTGAGATTGCATTTGTTTTTTGGCTTTGCTCATTCTGGCGGGGCCGTAGGCGGAAGTTGGGTCCTTTCCGGAGGATCAGTCCTTTTTCTTGGCTAGGCGTGCCTTCCGTTTGAGCTGCAGCGTCTTAAGCTCGGTCATGGTGGAGAAGCTCCTGTGCAGCCACACCGCCTGCGCAGAAAACACACGCAAAGTCCACTAGCTCAATGCTAACACAATGGGAAATGCCATCGAGCGGCTAACAAAACTGGCATGTGGTGGTTCTATGCAAAGAGTGCTTGCTTGCTTCAAGCTGTTTATTTGTCACCCCCAGCTGAAGGTTGGAAGTAAAAATGGATGAAATACGACAACATGTCGGCACTCACCACAATGATGACTGCGTTGAAGAGCAACGGGATGGAGAAGACCAACGATATGAACATGCCTCTGGAGTCAAAGTACTGAAACTCGGAGAACGACCTGCAAGAGGTTTCACGCATTCAGGTGTATGTTGGCATTCGTAAATTATGAACATTCCTAATACTACTCTCTTACCTCCAGTTCATTGCTGCCACCTCGTTGAAATATTCAGCACTGTACACCAAGGCGACTGTATGTGGGAAGCGAGGGAGGATACACTGCGATTCACATTTGCTGCCAAATAGCGAAATTCATCCGAAAATACACCCATTTTACAGATGAAAATCGCCACTTACGTATGAGCAGGAAGTGGCAAATCTGCGCTCTGTAATACTTGCACGTCACCACAGTCAGGCATAGACACGCTAGGTGAAACGCACAACCGCCAATAAGCCATGGCTCCGACCACTTCACCTAAAAAAAAATAAAAAATAAAAAAAGCACAATGTTTTGTACCAACGATGGCTAGCTAGCTAGTGTCGCAAATGTCGGAAGCTGAACCTACAGACATGAGGAACGTCCAAATGGATGTAATTCTTAAATTACTAAAGGCGTCGATGGGTACGGAGCTGATGTTGACGGCTTTTGGGGCTGTCATCCTGTCAAAAACAATCCAAACCACTGTCAAAATCCCTTCGATCACCTCGGTGTAGCACGAAGTCAAAACAATTCAACGAAAACGTCGCATCGAATTTTACCGTCGCATTGAAATGACGTCAAAGTCACGTGACCAGACTTAGGAAGTCCTCGGCTCCACTTCCAAGCGCAGCTTGATGTCCAATTCGAATTTTTGCTCAATTTGATCTTTATGAACTCGTTCAGTTACAAAAACAAATACGACTTCGAACGTGAACGTAATACAACTGTTGTTACACGCATGCGCACGGAGTACAACGTCGAGTGACGTACTCAAAAACAAAAGTGTCACGTGGCGGCGCATTGTTTACGGAAGTAAATGCTATTGTTTACGGATGTTAATGGCGGTGGTACCGTAGGCGATCGTTATTCTGGCCCACTTCTTTATCTTTAATGCTCGCTATGCTAATCGTAATCATCAGGAGGCTGCTTTCTCAGTTGAACTATTTAACCTATATTTAACTTGAACTATAAAACGATCGAGACAGTATACCTACAGTGACAAGTATTTGGTTTTTTTCCCAATAGTCCAAACAAGTCATTCATTAAGAAACAGTCAGATGTGACTTAAAACAATCCATTTCTATTTATTTACATACACAACAATATAAAAGTGTATCAGGATAAACGTTCAACAACAGCTCGTGTGGTTTCCGTCTGAGTTAAGTTTGTTGTTGGGCTCTTTGGTGACCACGAGAAAAAGAAAATGATCAGGTGTGACAACAACAATGAGCTTGTTTTGAGCAAAACATTCAACATTTCAACAATCGCACGCCAAACAAAGACCACAGTGCAAAATCTACAATTGGGACAGACAGATTTATGAGCCTACTGGAACGAAGGGAGACGCCTGGAAAGTCACTGGCAACTTTCTTAATGAACAGAAATAGAATAGGAATGGGTGGGCTACATTATAGACTCTCTGCGACAAGTGTGGAATTTCAGAAAAAAAGATCGTCTTCACCCCCTCCAACCTGCTTTAAACACTCAACTTTTTCAAGCGTACTTCTTAACTGCTCTGTAAACATATTTGAAGACCAAAACAAAACACATACAATGTATATTGAAACGACCCATTGTCATGTCCGTGTACAAGTGCCTTTTAGAGGCGGGGCTCGGCCGGACGGCATGTGGCGTCAGAGTGTCTGCGTGAGCGTCCGCTTGAGAGCTGAGGCTGATAACAGCTCCCGCACGAGCAGAATTGTTGCCGGCAATGAACACAGGGCTGAAAAGCAGACGGACGACCGCGGCTCTCCTTGGAACAAAGAAGCGAGCACTGTATTGTGCGGAACGTAATTGTCTCTTCATGCTACGTGCGTTCGTTGTGGCGGACAACAGCATATGTGTTCGACAAACAAAGTATGCAGTGACTTTCCCAACAGGCCGTCGTTACAACAGGAGAAAGTAAACAACAGATTCTACAATCTCAGACCCCAAGCAAAAAAACAAAACCTCACGCTGGCTCGTTTAAGCCCCACTGTCGTCCGATAAAGTGCCGTTGGCGTCGGCGTACTCGCCGTCTCGCTCGCAGATGACGGTCATGGGGCTGCTGAGGATCCGACACCGGGCGTTGTATTTACTGCTGGCGGCCGAAGGGGGCGTACGCGAGCGGCCGTACTTGAGGGGGGAGGAGGCGGGCGGCGCCAGCGCCTGGTAGCGGCCGCGCTCGTCCCGCGGCGGGGAGTCGGGCGGGGTCGACTCGGAGCGCGTGCGCTGCCAGCGGGGGTCGGTGGAGCGCAGCATCTCGGCGGCGGACATCCGGAAGGCGCCGTCCGAGCGGCTGCCCTTCTTCAACAGCAGCGCCTTGAAGCTGTCGCTGCTGGTGGACGACTTGCGCAGGTGGCGCTGGATAGAGCCCGACGGGCGCGGCGCCGGCGAGGTGGGGGGCGACCGCGAGCGGCTCCCCGACCCGCCGGGCTTGTCCTCTTCGGACTCTTTGCGGCCCAGCACCTTCCGCTTGGACCTGCGGAAGAGAGCCGCGTCCGTGCTTATTACAACGCATCCCATTCAAAATGGATAGGCGTGTTGGTTTTGCTTTTATTTCTTATCCTTTGAAAACTCATCTGTGTGCTTTCAAACAAATGAACGCTGGCGGCGCCGGAGGGAGGGCAAAACTTTGCCAAATTGCCTCGTGACCAACAAATGCTGCGCAGATTGTGCTGGTAAAGCAGCAAAGAAAGCTGCAGCGAGACCAAATCCCTAATCCTCAGATTAGATCTCAGAGGGGGGGGGGGGTGCGAGCCGGTCTCGCACGCGGGCGCACGCACGCACGTGCGTGCTCTCTTTTTGCAACCAACAATATGCGCTGGTGGCCTATATTCAAGCCGGCCCCTCGCTCGCCTTACATAAGCCCGCCGCACGCGCGCGCCCGCCCGCCCGCCCACCTGAACGAGATGACAGCCGCAACTTGTTCAGCACATCCTTCGCTGGACCTTTCCGACGTCTCCAACATTATTTGGCTGCTTGCTCAAATAAATTCCCTGCTTATTATTATGATCGTGATCACATTTCATCCACTCGTTCACTTTATATGAATTTGTGTCTCGCCCACAATTTGATTTTGGAAGCCACTTGAGTGAGTTTTGGAAAAAAAACAAAAACAAATTTACACTTTGCAAAAATATGACAATCTGCAGAAGTCAAATTGCGGGCGAGCAGGAGAGCGTGAAAAGCAAAGTGGCACGCCGCATGACAAATTTATGTCCCCCCCCCATTCCTCGCCCCTCCCCCTTGAAAGAGCAAACCTCCACACGAGCTGCCGGTTGTCTCTCTCGTGGCCGCTAACCCAGATGAAGCTCGCCTCGCCTCGCCTCGCCTGGCTTCAGAAGGCATCAATCGCTTTCCCGACCGGATGCGCGAAAACGATCGGAGACAAAAGCGTGCTACGGCGGGCAGCGGGACGTCGGGCGAGATTCCCAGGCCCTCCGGGAGGCAACTTCAAACATTCAAACGCTCCCTTACCCGCCGTGAGTTTCCCAACGTCGACAAGGTGGTGTTGCGAACACAACCGTGACATCGCAGATATTCTTTATCTTTCGCCAAGAACGATGTGGCAAAGTGACACGACGGAAAGTACCTGTGTATGGCCGCAAAGAGGTCTTCGGTGGTCCGCGTGGGAGTTGGAGTGGGGGTGACCATGCTCCCCGTTCCCTCCGGTGTCCCGCTGAGAGACGGCGTGGTCTCGTCCGTGTTGGAGTCAAACACGTCACCTGTTAGGCGCACACACGCACGCACGTCGGGTCACATCGCTGGGATGCGCCCGAGCCGCCGCCGCCGCCGCCGCCACCGGCCGCCAGCGCTCTCGCTTGGCTCACTGGCATCGGCGTCATCCCCCTCTGTCGCCACACCGCCTCTTTTCTCTCTCTCTCTCTCTCTCCCTGCCTCCCTCCAGTGTAGCCCCTCCCCCGCTTTGCTCCCACCACGAAAAGCTTCTCCCGGGACGTTAAGCGGGACATACAAAGGGCGTGAGTGAGATTACAAGTGTTGCAGAACTAGAGCGCAATGGCACTCATCAGCTGGAAGGCAAAATGGGATGGCGCCATTACTTTGCTCAAAATGTCCACATCCGCCTCAAACTTTTTTGCCCTATTTTAACATTTACAGCTCGGCTCAGTCACGAGTCTGTATCGCCAATCGGGTTAACAGACAAACCTGCGTCGTCGTCGTCCTCCTCCTCCTCGTAGCTGTCGGAGCCCGCCGCGCTGCCGGCCCCGTCCTCGTCCCCGTTCTGGGCGGGTTGGCGCTCCGAGCCGGGAACGGGACGACGCTCGTCCTGGATTTCGCTGTTTTGTTGGCATCCTGGCGTTTGCGCCGCCGCGTCTTCCCGCGGAGGAGGCGGGCCGGCCTCCTGGACCGGCCCGGGGCTCAGTGGCAGGACAAAAGAGAAGTGAGGTCTGTCGCCAATGACGGCGGGCCGGTGTCGGATATCGCAGCTGCCGTCGCCGGCCAATGCTTTCTGCCCTCGGTGGAGAAAATCACGGCTCCGCTCGTCGTCGTTGACAACGGGACCGTCGGGCGTGTCCGCCGGCAGCTTCGGTGGAGCGGAATCTTCAATCTTATCGGAAGGGCGGTTCTCCCGGGAACGTGAGTCCTCAGAGTTGGGGTGGCTCTCGGTCTCCTTCTCCGTCCGTGCCACCGAGCGCAGCTGAACACTTTGCAGGGCAAACGGCGTGATGAGGAGCACGGGCGACTTCGCGGGACTGTCGGCAACCACGGCTCTGGGCGACGACATTACGGGATTGGTGGAGGAAGAGTCGCAGGTGGGAGCGGGCAGCGGAGGCGGGGGCGGCGGCAACGGAGGACTTAAGCTCCCGTCGAGGGACGCGCCCGGACGGCAGAGCCTTTCGGGCGAGGGCGGTGGCGGGAACTCTGGGCACGTGGAGCGTCCCGGGTGCGGGCTCAGAGCCTGCGCAACTGGGGTGGGCGACGGGGAAGGCGGGCTTAGGGGGGTGGGCGGAGCCGAGGTCAGGGGAGGCCCGAAGCTCTTGAGAGAGTCCGAGGTGGTGGACGAGAGGGAGGTGGAGGAAGACGAGATGGAGAGCGAGGAAAGCAGGGAGGATTTCCTCTCCGGGATCTTGGGCCGCGGGCGACTGGCCGAGGGTGACGCGGACCTGACCCCGGAGGGGACCGGCGTTCCGGCGGTGGGGGTGTTGGACTGGCTGGAATAGCCGCTGGAAGGCGAAGTCAGTCGCTGCACACGCTCCGGGGAGGAGCTTTTGCCTTTCGCCTCCTGGAGCGGCGGCGGCAGTGGCGGCGGCGGCGTTCCCGCCCGCTCCTGGTCAGGGTGCGCGCGGCTCCCGTTGCGCTCCTCTTCCGGCCGAGGTGCGGTCGGCGCGCTCTGCTCGGCGCGGTGGCGAGGGTACTCCACGTAGTAGCCCCAAGAGTCGGCGTAGTCGGATCGTAAGCTGCTGCTGTCGCTGTGAGCGGGGGTCACGTGGCAGAGCGTGTAGGCGTCCGACACGCCGTTTGCGCTGAGTGACGTGGCCGAGCTGTCGGCGCTAACGCTACTCTGACTCCGCCCGCGCAGCACCCAAGGGTCCTCGTAGTCGCTGCCTTCGCCGGGCCGCAGCCCCAGCTGCTGCAGGGTGGCCAGCAGACTCTCGTTGAGCGTGGCGGCGGCAGCGGCGTTCTTCTGCTTGGGAGCGGGCTTCCGTTTCAGGGAGTCGCTGCGAGTGGGGGGCGGCGGCGGCTTCTTGGATTTGCGCAGGGAAATGCTGCGGGTGAGGGAGCGATCGCTGTACCAGCTCCCGTCGTCGCCCCGGCGACACTCGTACATGCTGTGTCTGCCGGGGCGCCCTCCGCCCGAGCGCAGCAGACCCGAGTCCAAATGCATGGAGGTATAATAGCCGTCGTTGTCCTGGGAGTAGAGCGAGCCGGAATCGGTGGTCGTCCGGGACGACGCCTCCGGGCTGCCGTACAGCTGCTTGATGGGAGCCGAGGAGCTGGAGGTGAGAGCCCGGAGCGGGAGCGACAGCTTTTCCGCCGTCTCGTAGATCCACTCGTCCTCTGGCCGGCACGGCGGCGAGGTGCCGGGACTGCGCACGCTGTCGCCTGACTCGACGAAAGCCGGGGCGAGGGGGGCCGGAGCGAGAGGCCCGGCCGTCGGGGAGGCGGGGCTCCGCGAACGCTGCGCCGAGGTGCCCACGGCCACCACTTGCGATGAACCGGACAGCGTGGCGTTGGGGATGAGCGACGTGCAATAGGCGGCGTGCGGCGACACCACGCAAGCCGGAGCGCCGGCCCACTCGCTGGAGCGCGTCCGCCGCACTTCCTGGGGCCCGGGCAGGGTGGCCATCTTGGGCGCGCTCCTCAGGTGCACGGCCGTGTCGTCCGCCCGCAGCTTTCCGACGCGCCTGTACGGAGCGCCGCCGCCGTCTTGCGCCTTGATGGGGGTGCTGCTGCAGACGGGGTCAGCGCTGAGCGACACCCTGGCGCCCTGGCGGGGCAGGCTGTTGAACGGCGACGGGTCGCCGCTGCTGCTGCTGCTGCAGATACTTCCGGTGGAGGACGACACGGAAAGGCCGGCCATCTGCGCGGCGATTCCCTGCCCCCTCTGAGCGCGGATTCTCCTCATGGACGGCGGGACCACCTTGGCTTCCTCCGTCTGGCAGCCGGAGTCTCGGGTGCGGCGGCGCCAGAGCGCCGAGTTGACGCTCCCCGCCCGGCCCAGCGTGGAGTACTGGCCGGGAAGGAACATGGAATGCGGTCGGGGCTCTCCGCCGCCGCTGCCGCCGCCGCCGCGTCCGTTTGCAACTGTTGGGAGAAGAAAAGAACTTTTTGTGGGGCTTCTATTGGGTGTGCCTTTTCTTGTCTGGTTTGTGTGCATGCATGAATTTGTAAAAAGAAAAAGAAAAAAAGAGAACAGTGACCAGTGAGAAAGCACCAGGACTCAATCCGACACTCGAGTGGCGGGACGGGACGGGACGTGTCGGTTACGTCGGCGTACGGCGCAGGGAAGCGGTACCTAGGTCCAGCTGGACGTTGTCGGGCAGCCCCGATATGGTCTTTCTGCGTTTGACCTTCTTGGGCCGGCGGGACACCGTGTCCGTGCTAACCAGGGAGCGCCGGACACTGGCCTGCCGGTCAAACACGGCGCCTGGGAGGCGGAGGGGACGGTTTCGGGTTAGTGGAGGGCACATGCGTGTTGATCTTCAAGCAGACGTGCAGACAAACAAAAAGCATATTTTCTTCCTCGTTTCTCTGGTGGCGCAAGCGAGCCACACTGATTGTCTGCTGCTGCTGATGATGATGAGAAAATGCGCCTTTGGGTGTGCGCGGGCCACTCAAGCAGAGGACGAGGAGAAGATGCAACGGCGGCTTTTGGGCTGAACAAATGACCCGTTTGTGCTCCGTCAGAGCAGAAAACATGCACGGCAACATGAGAAAAGACACGCTCCAAACCATAAATTGGTTAGTATTCTTTCAGAGTCAATTTGCTCATATTTTGCCAAGCCGCTAGCATAAATGGGTCAAGTCTTCTTCATACTTTGGAGCGGCGGCGAGCGAGCGAGCGAGCGCAGGAGCAATCATCCCACTTTTGCCATTTGCCTCCACACGGTGTGCCTACCTGTCACGTTGATGGCCACGATGTCGGTGGGCACGGCCTGCGCCGTCCGCCTCATCCTCTCCTCCGGGGTGGGCAGCGCGGAGGCTCGGCTCACGTCGGCCTCCGAGACGTCCCCCCTGTCGCTGGGCGCCTGCGACCGATCGTCCTCCTCCTCCTCCGCCGCCGAGGAGGCCGGGGACTGACAGAAAAATCAACACGTGACATACTAAGAAATTGCTCCGCTGGTGGCTGCCATATAGGCCTGCCTCACAGTTCAAAAGTTCTGGGTTTGACTCTCAGTCACAGTTCAAGGTATTCCGGTCGCAGCCACTAGAGGGCAGGCAAGCACCGTTGCATTCAGTCTCAGTTGCACGGAATGAGGGCGGGAGGTCACGGGAGTATGCTTCAATTCACCTTTTGGTCGTGGTCGTCGTCGTCGTCGTCATGGTCCCGGCTGCCGGCTTCTGAGAAGACGGGCCCCTGCGAGTAGTACTGCGAGCTGCGGAAGCCGTCCTTCCTCAGCTTGTCGCATTCTGCGCAAAGGTACAAAGCAGCGAGGTGCTCACATGACGCTTTTCCAACAAGTCTTCCTCGTTGAGCCGCAATGGATACGTTTTCTGTCGCTGGGCGGCCGTGACGCCAGCCAGTGACTTTCATCACTCAGCGAGCGGCGGGCGGCGTGCTACTCGAAAGCTCCAACGGGCCAAAGATTCCGTCCGATCGGCTCGTGACGGATGTTGTTGTTGCCCACGCACGCATGCACGCACGCACGCACGCACGCACGCTGTAAAATGGAATGGGACAAAGTCCAAGTGGCAAGTGCTCGGCTATTGCGCAACGCCGGACACGGGAACGCACTTACCCGATAGCGTCGTCAATGGTCATCCGCGCTTTATCGGTGCCCGAGGCAGATAAATCCATAAGTCATCGAGCGCTCACAGGCCAAGCGGGTCGGCAAGTTGCGCAACGCTGTCGTCAATTGGAGCCAGCGATTGCGCAACAATAGGTGCGGCTTCACCTCGTCCCATCGTTGCACGGACGGTCCGAGGTTATTTCACAATTGGGGTCGTCGCTTAAGACACTTGGCTTCATATCCAGTCTTTTTTTTAGTCACGTCATTGAATATGGATTTGCACAAAGAACAAGGGCGGGCGGGCGGGCGGGCGGGCGTGCGTTTGCTTGCCTGCTCCACCCTGGACTTGCACACACACAAACACACACACACACACACATGGCAGGTGCTGCTGTCATGTGACACCTGTTTCCTGCCACTGTGTGGTGGTGGTGATGGTGGTGGTGATGGGGGTCTCGCTTTAGCCCAAATCCCCAGAGGCCTTCATGTAACGCGTCAATATTGCAAAGGCAATACAATACGTGCGTGTGTGTGTCAGTATCAGCTTACAGCTGCTGCATTTAAGAAACAAAACAGATCCATGGCTTGCGAAAAAGCCAACGGCAAATTGTGAGCAACACGTGGTCATGTGAGCCCCACGAAGCCGTGACATGGGAAAAAGGAAAGCTGCGTTACCTCGCAGGGTGCTCTTCAGGTTGCCTTTGGCTTGGCGGTGGAGGTCCTCCACGCAGGGCGGCCTGCTGGCCGGCAGGAAGACGTTCTCCTGCTGGTGCCAGGGCGCCGTGTAGTGGACCGTCCACTTGCTCTCCTCGTCCAGAGTGGACACGGCTGGCGAGACAAAAGGCGGTCCCGTAAGAAGCGAGCGAGCGAGCGAGCGAGCGGCTTAACGGCGACGCAACAGCTGATTGCAAAGCGGCTCCTCAAACTGGTCCGACAAGCGAACGCAAACATTGGGATGAACCGAGGATGCATACTGTGACCTTGTGTGTGTGTCAGGGGAGGCAAAAGGGTGGCCGAGGGCGAGGTGGGTGGCTGCAAGTAGGAGACCAAGCAGATGGCTAAATCATCTCACAAGGGCCAAAGGAGTTTGCGTTGTGCCACAGCACGCACGCGCACACACACACACACAGCAGCCATGGACACAAAGCTTGTATTGTGTGGCGGCAGTGGCGGCGGCGGCGGCGGCGGCAGCTCTTTCAATAGGCCTCCAGCCGGCTTTGGAGGAAACACCCGTCTGCTAGTGGCGCGCACTGACCGCATCCCAATTTGAAACGACAACACACGACAAGATGAGGCAGGCTGGGCTGGGCTGGGCTGGGCTGGGCTGGGCTGGGCTGGGCTGGGCTGGGCTGGGCTGGGCTGGGCTGGGCCTCCACATCGCATGGGGAAAGAGGAGTTCAGAACATTCAATCGCTCAGCCTGTCCAAAATGATGGAATATCATAAGACAACTTGATTGAGGCTCTTTTTTGGGCTTGCGTCCCATCCCGTCCCTGCCACAGCGCTTGGATTTCTTTTGGAGGTCGGAGGCGAGCCACCAAGGGCCGCTTGACAGCGCTGGCAGGCCCATGCCCATCGACGCCGTTGCCATTGACGACACGCAAACGCGGCAGGAGGCCAGGCGTTCACTTGAATAAAGTTGCAATCGCAAACAAATGCCAATGCGACAGATAAGGAGAATGTGGTTTGTTGAAGACTAAAGAGGAGAAATACAATCACCAGCACAAAGTCATATCGGGGAGCAAAAAGGCTGGCCGTGGTCACCTTTCCTTTTGAAGTACTTGACGAGCGACTTGAGCGAGGTCCCAATGAACACCATGACGCCGCTGCCGCTGCCGCCGCCGGCCGCGCAAATCCAAGCCCAGAAGAAAAGTGGCCAGCTCAGCGCTCACATTAGCGCTGGCATTAGCGCTCCTGCGTCCGCGTGAGCTCTGCTGACAATCACGCTGCAACCTTCTGTCTCGCTCGCTCTCGCTCTCTCTCTCTCACTTACTCGCTCGCCCCCCTCGCCATTATCACTCCACCCCGAGGCGGTCCGGTCCTCATGGACACACAAATTTCATGCTGCTATTTCAAGCGAGTTTGCCCAAAGTGGTGGTCATCAAGCGACTGCCGATTGACCTAAGGAGTGTTTTTTTTTTCCCGCCAGCCAGCCAGCCAGCCAGTTGTTTTCAAGATGAGCCGAGCGAGTGAGCGAGCGAGCCCCCTGCCTGTTGTAAAGGGCCTGCAGCCCCTCCTTCTGTCGGCCCATTTCTTTTCAAGCCAAATGGCAGGAGACTGTTGTCTGGTGGGGGGCTGGGCCGGCCGGGCCAAGCCCAGCCCAGCCCGACGCAACAAGAGCTTGAACGGGGCCTTGGAGTTACACACTTTTGGTCCATCGCTTGCCGACATTTCCTTCCATTGACTCTAAGAGCACAAAATTAGCTGGAGTTCCTTAACTTTTGCACTACACAAATATATTACATGACTACTAGTAGTTTTGATTTTCTTCTTCCACAGTCCATCAAGTTAAAAAAGAAAAGAAAAGAAAAGAGCATTTAGTAGTATCTTTGGTCTGTCTGTGCATGCACCAAATCCTGGAGCACGTTTTGTACTTGGCTTGACACAAACGGCGTGGCACGTGTACAGTATTAGGATCAGTCAATTATTAGAGAGCCAATTGTTCACGCCCACGCATACACACACACACACACACACACACACACACACGCATGCGGTCCGCACATGCGCAATGTGGGATTTGAGTCAAAGCTCTTGTTGATCTGTTCTATGCTAAAATGCTAACTGCTTATTATTCTCTTAATAAAGAATCGTATTCTACTTATGGATTTGATTGTCACCGCACGCTGAGCCGGTGACGGAATTTGCCGGTCTATGCAGAGGATAAAGAATAAGCACCTGGCACTTGGATTCTTTTTTTGAAGAATTGTTTACTATCCGCCAAACAAATGGCTGCCTTTTGTAAAAAGCAGGAGGCGAAAGTCCTGAACAAACAGCCACGGCTGAGTCAACAATCTCTGTCCACGCTGTTAATGATTGGAACAGGTTGGCGGCGCTGCTGGCAAATGACGATGAAATGGACAGCCCCGCCCCACCCCGCCCCGCCCCTTCAAACTCTCGGGCTGCGCGACCTTTGGTCCGGAGCCCACGCTCGGTGTCGCTGCTGCTGCTGCGCTCCGCCAGCGACTCGGGCACAGCACATCATCCAAAGTCGGGCGCTCGCCCAGTTCCTTGCGAGAGTCACCAGCTGGCGCCAGCCAGTGCTGGTTTTACGGCCGGCCTCGTTTGTTTGCCCGTCTCCCGGCGCTCGCAGAGTTTGAGCCCAGGGGTCGCTAAGGGCCTGTTCCCGCCCAGCCCTTGGCACAAGCTGGCTCGCGTGCAGCCGCGCCGTCTGGGCTGATATTGACTAGAAGAGCCTCTTGCATCTCGACATCGATAAGCACTTCGAGGAGCGCTGCCTGTCACGGACTGGCCCATTGTTAAGTGGGCCACCACGGCGTCCGGGTCAGCTGATGTGCGTGCGGCCGGGGAGGAGATGGGGTGAGGACCCCCGAAAGGAAGAATATTTGGAAACAATTCCAAGAGCAACAGCGCCCCAGGGGGTCCGGCCAAACGCTGAGCTCGAGGCCGTGGCTTTTGACCTACTTCCACCTCCAATGGGTCATTAACGCGACTAACTGAGCCAGCTAATTGAGAGGAAGCGGGCTAGACGAGCGCAGGCAGTCGCAAGTCGGAATTTGTTTTCAAGTGATTGAAATGAAGCCAGGTGGCACATTTCCATGGGAAGCCACAAATGGCCCAAAGTGAAGAGCTGAAATTCCCAACTGAAATTCTTGCTATGGCAAGTGGGCGGCTGCCGCCACCTTGTGGTAAGAAGAAGACATTCAATAGAAGACATTCATCCTTCCTTCCTTCCTTCCTCTCCTAAATGGACTCCTGGAGGAATCGCAAGATTTGTTCGGTGCAGACCATTTGCAATTTAGTTGCCGGCTCCAGTTCAACGTCTCGAAAAGGGGCGGTGCGCGACCTGCCCAAAACCTCAGAGGAGAAAGCGGCAAAGCAGATGCAATATTTGGGAGTGGCGCCTCCATTGAGTTTAGCGTGATGGAGCCGTTGCGGCTGACCGCCCAGTGGCTAAGCATCCGTTAAGCTTCTAATGAGATGAGAGCGCCGCGCCGCACAGCACAGCACAGCACAGCACAGCACGTTGTGCACACAATTTTACACTTTTTGCCCCCCCCCCCCATTCAAGAAACCTTGTGTGGAATCTCCTCATCATGCCGTGTGACCTGCACCCTTCCTTCTCCATTGTTCCTCCAACCGACTGACTATGTGGGGGTGGGGGGTGAGTGTGTCACTGCAGGAAGGCGGCCAAATAATGACACGTTGCATGTGACTAAAGCCCTGAGTGGATGTTAGAAACGGGATAAGAAAGTCAGTGAAGCGCTTCTTTCGTTTTTGCTCCGTGTCAGAAGACAAAGAGCTTTTGTTGTGTCCCTCCTTCAACTGCCAATGAAGGATTAGGCAAGTTCCTGTACTAGTTGGAAAGAAGAAAACCAATCTCCAAAGAAAGCAAATCAATAGTTTGACTTTGTCCTGGGGGAAAAAACAAGACCTTGTTGAGCAAAGTGACAAGCGCAGGCCCCCAATTGGATTGGTTCCCCATCTGCTTACTTAGCCCTGGGGAGCCGTTACCGCCCATGGCTCGATAACGGAACCTGCCTTCTGGTCCGCGTTCACGGCAGCAGAACCGGAAGACTTTGCTAAAAGTGGCCGCTCCCACCTGGAGAGCCGGCGGCCGGGCTGGCTGGCTGGCTGGGACAATAGAGCATGCGTGCGTGCGGGCCGTCTGCTGAACTGTCAGTGCATGTTCGCCAAAGCTGGCGTCAGGTGAGGTGAGGTGAGGTGAGGTGAGGAGAGGAGAGGAGAGGAGAGGAGAGGAGAGGAGAGGAGAGGAGAGGAGAGGAGAGGAGAGGAGAGGAGAGGAGAGGAGAGGAGAGGAGAGGAGAGGAGAGGAGAGGAGAGGAGAGGAGAGGAGAGGAGAGGAGAGGAGAGGAGAGGAGAGGAGAGGAGAGGAGAGGAGAGGAGAGGAGAGGAGAGGAGAGGTGAGGCGCCTTCAGAGCAAAAGCATGGCCGTACCACGCTACGCTGTGTGGCTCCCTCCCAAATGGCCAGCCGGGGCTCAACTCCGCTGCGCGATCCATAACACGATCAAACACCATCTGTAATATGAGCCAGCCCCTTGGCTCCTAACAAGGGCCACCGGTGTCAGAGGTCACAAAGCTCAACAGCCGACGCGGGGCGGAAGGCTCGCATCATCATTTGCCTGCGAGGGGGATGGAGCTGGCCTCACAAAGACTGGCTGGGGAAGAGCTCCAGACACGGCCAAAGTAGGACAGTCGTTGGGCTCAATCCTTCTCGAGGTCAGGCCGCCCGTGTCCGCAAAACAAGTGAAACGTGGAGCGGAACCAACGGCAAAAGCCCTACCTTGGTCTTCGTGGAAGCTTGGCGTCTTCCCCGACGGACTTTTAGCCAGGGGACCGAGCAGAGCTTTGGGCGTCCAGAGCGAGTCTCGATTCTGGTGGACTTTGGCTGAGGAGAGCGGCCCTTTGCGGAGGCGGCCCTCGCCGCCCGCCGCTCGGGCCTGCGACTGGAGGCGGTTGCCCATCTTGGCCAAGAAGGGCTGCAAGGGCGCTGGCCTCTTGCCGCCGGCGGGGTCCTCATAGCAGGTCCAGCAGCGGACCACCGGCGCCGAAGAGAGGCACTGCACATATGCCATGGTCTAAGACCTGAACAGCGAGGGCTCAAGATCCGACCCCCAACTCCTCCCTCAATCTGGAGCGTCCACTTGAGGTTCCCCCGCCTCCCAACTCGGACCCCCCCCACCTCCGGTTTTTGTCCTCCCTCCCTCCCTCCCTCTCGCTTGCTCGCTCGCTCTCTCTCTCTCTCAGGGGATCCGATTGATCTGCATGACAAAGGAGGCTTAAGAGATAGAAGTCGGCAGCAAGTGTTCACCAGAGTGCAAAAATCCAGACAGAGCAAAGAACCTGCAAACTTTCACGATGCATCCGACGGACGGCAAAGCGGGACTCTGCCACTTAGGGAGGAACTTTGCGTGGTCCAGACCGGGCTCACCTCTGCCCACTTGCTCTTCCTCATCTAATCTGTAAAGCCAGATTAGCCCATTAGGCCGGTCTCCACAAGGCACTGGACGCAGATGGACAGGCATCCTACCGCCGCTAATTAGCTTGTGCCTCCAAAGTGCTTGATGGTGGGATGACCCCGGTCTCCCTCTGGTGGTGCTCACGCAGAAGCAAATCAAGCATCTTCAACTTTGGAAGCCTGTGAGAGTCTTCATGAGCCACATGAATGAAGAGAGCGTTTCCACGCCTACTTTTGGTTGACTCAGCACATGTGGCCCCCATTTTTTGGACCGAGCGACCGACATGAAGAAAGCCAAAATGTGTTTTGTGCCGTCAGTCCAGCAGCGCTTGAAGGATTTCTGCAAGCAGGCACCACCCAATTTGTTCCACAAGTTTGAAGGAATACTTGCTTACTCTCGAGTCGCCGTCATTCTCAAGTAACGCGAGCTCCGTTTAAGTACTCCAGCCAGCCGCAGAAATAACCACAATGTGAACACATCTGACACTTGGGCCTTATCGGCGGCTGCAAAGTAGGGCAAATATTACAACTCGGCGCTATGGTGATGTCATTCTTGCAGAAGAAGACAACAGCCAGCCAGGGAGCCAGCCAGCGAGGGCTGAACGTGAAGACGCCACCAAAGGCGCGCACGTCTTTTGCTTTGACTGCACTTTGGCAAGCCGCCACGCAGCTGGAACTTGCATGGCCGCCGCCGCGTTCGCACACAAAAACAAAGGCAAACTGGAGGCAACAATACAAAGGGAGGAAAGCTTCAAACGGGACCGAGGGAGGGAGGGAGGGAGGATACCAGAGGGGAAACATACTCTAAGTGAGTTTCAGACAAAGGAGGGATGGACTTCAACTTTTCTTTGTCCTCCCAAGCAAAAAAACAAACCCTTGGCGTCGGTCGCGGACACTTACCCCTCAAGCAGAACATTCCTTCTGACTGGAATCCAGCAGAACCAAAGGCCTACTACCCTCTGGGCCGTCGCCGACACACTGACAAGTTGCGCTCTGGCCGTGCCGTGGCGTGGCGTGCCGTGGCGTGGCGTGCCGTGGCCCTCCCGCCCTCTTCTCTCCTCTCCTCTCCTCTGGTCTGGTCTAGTCTCTCCTCCCTCTCGTCCGCCTCCAGCCGCACAGCAGCGGCAACAGGCCAGCTTCCGCACCGCAGGAAACCGCTTTGCAAAAAGCACCCCCCCACCCCCACCCCTCGTATTTGCGCGCCTGTCCAAGCTGAGCGTCATCCGTCCACGCCAAATTCGCCTGGTGGGGATTTGCGCGCTATGACTTGTTGCACTGGACTTCAGCGCAGTCTGCAAACGAAGCTGGCGGGCGGGCGGGAGGGAGGGAGGGATCCCATTTTCCACTACAGGACATTCCAAGTATCAAATGCACTCAGCAGCCTCAAACGGGGCTCCACGTGCTCTTCTGTTCCACACAGAGGCGACAAGAAGACAGCATAAATTCAAATCATGAGCACCAATGTAATCCTTTTCATCAAGTTTTGTGCCATTGGTGGTGGTGGTGGGGGGGGGGGGGCTAAAACCGCATAATTCCAAGCTAATATGATGTGTACACGTATGATCCAAACGGCCGTATGACAGATTTGTCATTTGGCGTGGCCGTAAAGCGATTTGACTCACACGCGGTGGGCGGGCGGGCGGCCTTAAACCTGCCACGCCGGGACTGATCTGGGATCAGCCAGAAGAGACCTTTACCATGAGGGGGTGGGGGGAGCCATGAGCTCCACATGAGCATCAACTCGCTCCTCACAAGAGCCCATTTCCACACGCGTGCTCAAATCATCATCCGCTCATCTGGATGGACGAGCGGCATTCAAGGAGGATGAGCGGCTCGCATTTCTGACACCTGAGTGAAGGGGGGGGGGGGGGGGCATTCGAGAACACGATGCCAACCCAGTGCCAGTACAGTGGATAAGTCAGCAATAAAAAAAGAAAAAGTTGACAAGTTGAAACAACCTGGGCTGGATCCAAGCTTAATTCCTACACATGCATTTAGTGGCGCTTGCGGCTGCTGCCAAGGTGGGCTTACTCATATTTAGGTCAACATGCCGCTCGCTGCCCCAAATACCCGCAGAACACGGCACACATCTGCGCGCGCCACACCGAGAAAACACACCACCCAAGTTGCATTTCGCATGTCGGGTTCAGCCGAGCAATGGCGCAAAGCGGAGCTGTGGTGGCGTGCCCAGGGTTTTGCCTCTTTTGATTTGTCCCATTTACAGGCAATTGACACAAAGGCGCCACCGCTGCGCTGCGCTGCACTGCACCTTCCGTCCGTCCGTCCGTCTCATTCACGGTTCCAAACACGGCCAGGCCTTTGTGCCTTGAATAATTCATGGCGAGGCTCAGTTGCAGCAAACGACAGGAGCTTACGTTACACAAGGCTTCTTCTATCTATTGATTTCTCCATTTCAGTAAGGGACATGAAGACGTCAAAGGTCAGCCTGCCGTTACCATAAAGCTCCTTTGGAATAAGTCCTGGCCCCTGTGACTACGAACTGACTCCACAAGGAGGCACCATTTAACCGGATTGCAAATGCAAGGGAAGCAAATGGAGCACAGAATGTGGACGTTGAGATGATTTATGAGTGTAAGGCCACGGGCGGCATGCCATGCCGTTCCCAAACAAACAGCCACCAGCCACCGTAAAGACAAAAGCTGTGGGCGGAGTTACAAATCTCCTTCCTTCCTTCCTTCCTTCAGCGCTCCAGAGATTGCTGCTATTGTGCCGTTACTTCATTCCGCCATTCACTGAGAAAAGCTTAGCTGGAAAGAACGGTGTCGGCCCGAGCGTTGACCTCTGCCGCGTGAGGTCAGGTCAGACGCAGCAACCCGGCCGAACAAAAATGGTGTCGAGCGGCATTCCGGCCGCATGACTGGACTCGAGGAAGTCGCGTGCGCAGGATATCCAGTGTGGACATTCACGGAGTCAAAGAGCAACTCCGGAAAACAACAACAACAACAACAACAACAACAACTGTGTGAGAAAGGAGCGGGAGCCAATGTGAGCAGGGAATTCGCGCACACACGCACAGCCTGCCTGCCTGCGTCCAGAGCTCGAAAGGGAGAATGGGTGCGGTCGGTCGGTCGGTCGGCTGCACATTCCTGATTGGTCTTGCCTGAGCAAAGGCGTCGGTCCAGCGGACCTGAGGCCACATGTGTGCTGTGCGCTCAACTTTTTGTCTTTGCGCTCCAGCCGACAATGCCACATTTCTGCTGATGAGGCACACGGCCCCCAAATGTCAACAAAGGGGAAGTTCATATTGGCTGTGCTGCAGAAATATACAACCCCCCCCCCCTCCGACTCTTCCTCAAAGGAAATCCTCCCGCAAGCTGTCAGAAGTTTCCGAGCCGAGTTCCATCTGGCCGCCGCCCCCCCCCCCCCCCCCCGGCCCCCCTCCCCTTTCCCATCTGTCTGCATCGCGACACGTTTGGTGCAGCTCTCTCACTTTGCTTCAACATGAGTCTTTCTTGTCTGATGGTGACTTTGGTCCCCACTCCAGCCGTCCAAAGCTCCCCGGTGGGGACTTTCCCGTGCGACCACGTGGGTCCCGATCCCACCCCAGTCAAAAGAAGGTTGAAAGTTGGATGTGGCTAATAAAAACAAAGCGGAAGAAGGGCCCCGTCCGACCGGTCGGCCCGGTCGCTACGGGCGGGCGAGCGATGTCAAGACCGAGTAAAACGATACGCTTCCACTAAACTGTGGGAACGGGTCGAACCACTCCGGTGAGAAAAGACGCGGACGGAGCCGCCTCGGTGGGACGCTCCCACTGTGTAATGGAGAGCAAAACACAACAGGGGGTGCCCGCGGCGCGATGCCACGCTTGCTTGACAAAACACACAATTCCACCATCCCACACAGACACGGTCGGTTTCACATTCTCTTCCCACGTTAGCAAGAGTGCCCAAAAGGAAAGGCTCAAACTATCACAGGAGGACGTTGCGACAACAAAAAATAAGACACTTACCTGTCGGGTTGCACCAGGGAGCCCACCCACGACGGTTGATGGATAGATGGATGGATGGATGGATGGATGGATGGATGGATGGATGGATGGATGGATGGATGGATGGATGGATGGACGGACGGACGGACAGATGGACGGACGGACAGATGGAGGGATGGACGGATGGAGGGAGAATCCCCGTGAAGAGAGAAGACAACAAGAATTAAAGACATGATAGATCGGCAGCAAAAGTTCAATTGAAACTGACAATGTAGTGCAATCAAATAAAGAAAGAAAGAAATAGAAACGGACTGAAAGTCATTAGCTGAAGACACCTCATGCGACTGCAATAGCATTTTGCACACTTGACTGTGTGGAAGCTCCAAATGTTTGCCTTGATGAGATGAGACGGACAGGAAGGAGGCCATAATGGACCGGCTGCTCAGCATAGGCCGCCGAAATAAGAGGACGAGCCCACCTTCGATACCCCCGGAAAGTCAATTCTGACATTTGCTTTTTGAAATACGAGCCGGGAAAAGCGCAGAGCGCGAGAGCCACGCCAACTCCGAGATACGCTTTCAAAAGTCATCATCCGGAATGGCCGCCCCGCCCCGCCCCAAGCGCCCCGGACCACATGAAAGGCCCGGCCCGGCTTGGCCCGGCCCGGCCCGCCCCACTGGGTTGGGTTCCCGCATGTTAGAGGAGCCCGAAGGAGAAGGTGGCTGCTCAGGGGCCAAATCAAAGACGCTGGCTCGCTCCTCTCAGTGAAGTCAACTTCATACTAATCAGACTCCAAATGTTGCCCAACCGGTTCTCGCTGCCGAGCACAATCACCTGCTCGCTCGCTCCCTCCCTCCCTCCCTCGTCATCGCAGACACACAGCACTAACACGGCAGCACGGCCTCAAAAGTCACTTGTAGGAGATTAAGCATTCTCTAGATGGGTGAAATGATGTTTTGCCTAATCCTAGTCAGTCGCTCCAAAAGTGACTCGCTCTCGCCGCGCAAACACGCAGGCTGGAGGACCAAAACAATACTCTGGGGATTAGCGTCAGGCTACGGCGCGTGCAAATGATCAGAGCGTCCTTTGCCTTTTAGTGTGGACGGACAGACGGCACAATTTAGGGAAACCTTTTGGGGCTTTTTCTTTTGTTTCCGGCTTTCGAGCGGCACTCCGGATTCCACCGTCGTGCCGACAAGTCGGAACGAATCATATTTCTTCTGATTCGGGGTGTGTCGTATGGTTACCTGATTGCACAAAAGCCGTTCCGTGGAAGTGGCCTGCGGTGCCGTCAGAAATCTTTGGAAGGTTTTTTTTTTCACCGTCAGGAGTCATGCACACGCAACCTTAGCCAAAAGAGCCACGCCTGTGTGGAGCCCCCCCCCCCCCCCCCCCCCCCTCAAAAAAAGATGACTCACCGCCAATAGAGTCGATGTTTTGCACATAAACAAACAACAGGGGAAGCATAAACGCACACAATCGCGACCCTGACCGCCAAATCCAAAGTATCAGATGGATTCCGGCAAAGGAGCATCTGTTTTGCAAGGCGTCAGGGCGGAAACAGCTTGATGACCATTTCCTCTCTCTGTCACATTTCAACACATTCGGATCAAATCGGCGGTGGCGGCGGCGGCGGCGGCGGCTCGTGTTTCCACATTATGCGGCGCCGTTGACATACACCGTTTCCTTTTCCACCATTGCTCCGCATACTGTACACGCGACTTGACCGGCTTTGGATGGACAACACACGCGTGACCGCCGCCGACAAAGCTGACGTCAGAACACATCCATGACACGGTTGGCTCAGATCCAAGCCAAAAGTCAAACGTGAGGGCGGCAAAGTGGGAGCGAGCACGCCGTCAAAGGCACCTAAGCTATTTGGGAATGACGGTGCACACCAGGCGCTATTGAGGTGTTTTGGCCGCCATCGTTGATGACAAAGGATTGCTTTGCACTTTTGTTGCGAGTGCCAATGACAGCAAAGAAAAGGCCAAAAGGCCAACAGGTGCGCGGCCGTCGCCGTGGCTCAGCGAGGGGTCTGCGGAGCATATGAAACAACAGGAAGACGGCGGGAGGAGAAAAAAAAACCCAGCAGACAAAGGAAACAAGAGGGAAAACGGGGGGGGGGGCGGGGGGGGGGGGGGGGGGCACAAAGACGCAAGATCTTCTCAGACCTCTTTTGTTCATCCTGGCAACATTTCCAGCACATTCCAAATGAGATCTGCGGCCAGCCAAACTATTTGGCTCTCCGGGGGAAAACATCAGCAATCTGAGGACATTCTTCCTCTGGCCGCGGGGAGGGAGGGAGGGAGGCACGGAGGGACGGACGGCCAAAGGCGAGACGGGATGCAAAACACCAACGGCTTATCTTCACTTCACATCTGGTCATGGCTAATATTGTGCATCAAGCATCTTCAGATGCGTTGCAAGCAGCATTTTTGTTGACAGCCAGCGCACCAAGAGTCAAGACGTCTCAATAAACACTTTATCCAGCTGTCCGTCTTGTCGTGGCCCTGTGACGTGATGACGGCCGGACGGACGGTCGGCCGGCGCCTACGAGAAGCCTGTTTGTCTGCACGCTATTTTGTCTTGCTAAGGCCACAGAGCGCTGGGGAGCGGCGCTTTTTGACCAAAAAAGTTGCTCCGAGCTGCCAATTAACCTTTGGTGCAGCCGCGGCCAAAAATAGAACTCCCCAATTCACGTGCGCAACAACGACACTTGCCAGATGAGCACAATGGGTCTTGCGTTAGCCGAAACCCTCAGACACGCCGCCGATGACAAAAATCAACTCGAGCTCAGCCTCCAGGTCATTAAGAAGATGTGAAGTTGCACGCCGCCTAACGTGAGCCTGCCACTTGACTTGGTCGCCGTGGTGAATGGGCCTGAGGGGACTCTTGTTGTTTTTCTTTGCTCTCCGACTGGCTCTGCGCTTGCGTGTGAGGTTGTTTGAGAGCACAGGTGACCCGTGCGGACCCCGCAAGCTAGATAAACGACTTTGGTTGAACTCTTGCCTCTAAAGTGTCAGCTGTCGCCCTTTGACCTGCACTTCCACACTACATTCTACTGTTCACTTGTGTTTGTGTTGAATCAGAGCAGTCAAGTTAGGCTAAAAAAAAATACAGACACTGAGTCATAAGGGCTCGTCTTCTCAATCCTCCTTGCTGACATAGTTAAATGCATTGTTAGGCGTTTTGGAGCTTTTTGACAGATTTCGAGAGCCACGGAAGATTGCCGAGAAAACACAGTACGGGGACTGGAGAAAGTAACCAACGAAAGAGTTGGACTTGGTGGCGTATGGAGCAACACGTTTGAGAACCCTGAACGTTCCCGGTTTTGCATGGAAGCCACAAGTGACAAGGTGACGAGGCTGAACTTACGGATTTGGACTTTCTTGGCCTCCAGGACGCCGACTCTGGCGTGCAGCGAGCGCAGGCGTCCCTGCAGCCGGTACGTTCTTCGGGACACGGAGGCCGCCGGCAGCTCGATGCCCAGGAAGACGTCGGCCGCCAGGCGCGAGAGGTCGGCCAGTTGATGGATGACGTTGGTGAGCGTGTGACAGCTCACTTCGTCCAGCGACGCGAACGGCGCCGCCGCCGCCCTCTTCGCAGTCTTGCACGGAGCAGCCGGCAACCTGCTCACGCGCCGCGGCTCGACGCTCCTCTGGTGGAAAGGCATCGTCAAAAGTCACTTTTCAAAGCAGATAGACTAAAAAGGCGCAATCCACGCGAGAACGCTGGCCATTTGAATGCAATCCTCCAATCCCGCCATCTCCGCGCAGTTGGACTCGTCTATTCAAATTCAAATGCACGCCGAACGGCGGGCGGGCGGCCGGCCGGGCTGCTGGCAGGCAGGCAGGCAGGCACAAGGGTGGGAGGAAAAACACACGCTCGCCCGCCCGCTCTCAAGGAAAAGTAAAGGAACGGGGGAAAGGAAAAACCCGGAGAATACTACAACCACCTGTGGGCGCTGGAACGGGATTCAGTCCAAACTAAAGTTCACGTCTAGGTTGTTGAGAAGACCAGAACTGGACTTTCCCCAGAAACGTGGTTTGCACGACTCGGCGACGGACAGAGCAATTGAAAACAACGGCGTACGCAATCCAGCGCCTTACGTGTACGTGGATTTTCGCCCCGCAGCATGGCTCTTAAGAAAGTGAGCAACGTGACGTGTGCAGTTAAGCGCACTAGTTTACGGTACTCCATCGGCTATATTTAGAGTTCAACTTTGATTCATATTTATAGTTTGTTAGAATGGTTGAAGCATGTGCTTCGGGCATTCACCGCGAGGGGGCGACAGAGCAATTCAAATGATCTCTCCACCATCAATTTGATGGTTGCCGAGTCGTGTAATCATTTCCGCTTCACGAAAATACGCATGGGGCGTCCGGACAAAATAGAAGGCTCGCTAAACTAAAGGCGCACAGAATATACGACACAAGAAATGAAGCGTTGCATGCAAATAAATGCACTCTTCCAGTTGGACATTTGCAAAGTGCAAGAGTGCATTGTGTTTGCTGTAAGTTCAACATTCAACGACGACTTGCTGACAAAGGAACTTTTCGACACAGCGGCGCATTGTTCACACCTGTTGGCGAGCTTCCCACTTCGAGTCATTCAAGTGGCTTCACAACACAAGTGTTGCTCGTACCTTCTTTTAAAAAAGCCTCCTCCGCATTCTGCAAACACTTGAGTTGTGACGCATCGCCCTGCCCTCCCTCGCTCCCAGCTTGCACGTGTCGATTGAGTGCGCCCCTCAATATTCCTTCCGACAAGTGCACCAAACAAATGCCACGTGAATGGGTCCAGTCCAAGAGATGAACAGAAGTTTAATTAAGATTAAATATATGCCCAAAACGATTCTTGCAACTCAGAGAGCCAAACAATACAAAAACCAAAATATGCCTCCCATTTCCGCCATGTCAACAGTCTTGCAGTGATGCGTATAGCTTGTTTTTTTTTTTCTTCTATTTTAGACATTCATTCAAGTGGGATCAAACGTATAACATCTTATTTTCCGTAGTTCCTCCGCCAGTGCACTGAATTTTCAGAACCCTCAGACCTTGTCTAAAAACCCTCCCTTACATAAACTTATTTATAGAATTATTTACACAACAAAGGCTTGAGAGAGAGTGTGAAAAACACGGGAGAACACAATTGCACAGAAGACGACGCTTTGGGGAGGGGGGAAAAAACCCCAGTGATGCCTGTTTGAATTGGGGAAAAAAAAAGGTTAAAATAATGTACTTGTAGTTGGAATATGAAGTTACATCCTGTGCTATACAGTCAGTGATGTTCTGGGGACCAGTTGAAGTGGAGCCTACTTCCTTCGTCAATTGTAACAAGCTGGGGGCAAGGCGAAGCGGCCGGGGGTTAAAGAGCAACCATCTTTTGTCAAATGTGGCTGATGGGAATGCAAACATGTCTTCCATGTGGGGACATTCCATTCATTGGTCCCTTCACCAAAGACAAACGCAACAGGACTGGAGGTGTGTTCATTTGTCTCTCTGTGGTGGCGAGTTCAGAAATAAGTCGTCTCCCTCCCCTGGCGCACCTACAATACATTGTATAAATGGACAGCGCATACACACACGCACGTGCACGCAGGCACGCTCCTCGGCCCGCCCCGACCCTCCCTCCCTCCCCCGGCGTTTGTCTTCAGGCTTATCTGGTGTAGTAGACTCTGTAGTAAACACTCTTGGAGCGCCACAGTGAGTAGGAGTTGTCGAACTTGAGCAGGTAGACGCCGCGGCCGGGGTACTGGTGGCTGCCGGCGTACACCTCCTCGTGGCAGTCCCGCCGGTACACCGGCACTATCTCGTCCACCTGAGGCTTGCCGGCCTCCTTCTTGGCCTTCTCCTCCTCGCCGGCCGGCTCGCCTGCGGGCAACCAAGCGGTAGGTAAGATCTGTCGATGCGCGGCCCCGGCCCCGCCCCGCCCCGCCTCGATCCTCACCGTCCTCGTCCTCATCCTCGTCGCTGGACTCGGACACGTGCACGCTGACCGAGGCCGAAGCCGCGTCCGTCCACTCGAAGAAGACCCCGAAGCCGATGTCGTAATAGTCGGTGGCGAATTCCCAGAAGAGGTAGGAGCCCTCTTCGTGCGTGGGCACGCGCACCGTCACCACCTCGCCGCGGCCCACCGTGATCACGCTGTCGGCGTCCTGCCGGATCTTCTCTTTGAAGTCTTTGATTTGGGGCCGCGTCCACATGGAGGGGGCGGCGATGACGGGCGGAGAGTCCGCTGCCGAGTCAGAGGAGAAACAAGGGCAGGAGCCACGTTTACAAACCACGGCCTTCCTTCTTTCCTGATCACCGCAGAATGCCAAACGGAAGCTAGTGCGAAATAGTCGGAGCGCTTGGTCAGCAATTACGACGTTCCTAGTCTGTCCCCGCATACATACTGACAGTACGGCTCCTTTCCTGCTCTACGACCAAATACAGAAAAAAGGAAGTTTGAAAAAATTATATTCAAACTATTTTATTTGCAAACAAACACAATATCAGCTCATGGTTTCCTTTTGGAAAAAAAGAGAAGGAAATGCTTAGCTCCGGACTCACTCACCAAACAGAGGCCCGTTCTCGGACGCTTCCTCGGCCGGCTCGGGCTGCGTGTTCTCCAGGCAGGGCTCGCCGCCGTTGACGGCGGGCGTGTCCTCCAGCGAAGGCGGCAAAGGCGCCACGGCGGGGGGCTCGCCGGTGCAACAAGCGCCGGCCCCCTGGTGGCCGTGAGCCACAGACTCGGCGTGCTGCTGCTGCTGCTGCTGCTGCAAGGCTGCCTGCGATGAGAGATAGGGGGCGGGGCTTACATGCAGCCGCAGACCGGAAGCGGTTCAAGTTGCGAGCCAACGGCCATGTCATAGGGAGAGATGCGTGCCACCTGCTGCTGGGCCAGCTGGACCTGGTAGAGCTGCTGCATGTACTGCTGGTAGTGCTGCTCCTGCAGCTGGCGGATGAGGCCCGTCTGCTGCTCGGGACTGTCGGGGTACTGCTGGGCGGCGTACTGCTGGAACTGCACCGCTGTCTGGGCGTTCAGGGCAGCCATGATCTGTTGCCTGCCGAGCGCAACGAGGCCACGGGGTGAAAAATGCGCGCCGGGGACGGCCGAGCGAGCGAGCGGCGGCCGAGCGAGCGACCGGCGGCCGAGCGAGCGAGCGAGCGAGCGGGCCTCGCACGCACTTCTGCTGCTCCACCCGTAGCCTCTCCTCCTCCGCCTGTCGCCTTTCCTCTTCCTCCCGCCGCCGCCTCTCCTCCTCCTCCAGCCTCCGCCTCTCCTCCTCCTGCCGCTGCCTCTCGCGTTCCTCCGCCTCCTGCCGCTGCCGCTCCTCTTCCTCCCTCCTGGGAGGCAAACCGCCATTAGCGTTTTTGGAGCGAGATTTGGGGCCGACGATCCTGCCGTGGCTTTCGCCCAGCTTCGGCGTGCAAGCGGCACACATCTTCAAGAATGTGCTTTGGGGGGGACCTTTTGCGGTCTTGCTCCTCCCGCTCGATCTTGTGCGAGGTGACGTAAGGCGCAAAGAGGTTGCAGCACTTGTTCAGCAGCCGCACAAACTCCACCATGGCCTCCTCCTTCTCCATGTTGCCCAGGGAGGCCCACTCTTTTCTGCGCTCAGACAAATCAAGAAAGAAAAGAAATGAGGACGTAACAGGGAGGCAGCTACAACAACAAAAAAGGACTTTCGGAAAAGAAAAGCAGAAAAGCCTTGCGAATTGAATGTCGAAGGGCAGAGCGGAGAGGAAGCCTGCGGCGGCGGGCCAGCAATGCCGGCGGCGGCGGCGGGCCAGCGTTGCCTGCGGCGGCGGCGGGCCAGCATTACCTGCGGTCGTTGCCCAGCACATCAAAGAAGCCCACCTCGGGGGACGCGTCGGGGTTGTAAGGGCCCAGCAGCGCCTGTTTGTGCAGGGCCACCAGCCGCAGCTTCTCCTCGTAGGTCGGGTGGAAAGCTTTGCCGTCCTTGTCTGCGCCAGAACAAAGTTTGCAATAAAACAAACGGCAGACATTTACAAGCACTGACTGTATTGTATTGGAAGATTAAGACCCTCTTCGCAGCAACTTAATTGTTCCTGGATCCACTTGATCAAATAAATAGCTAACAAATCCTTTGTTTTGCGCTTCACGTCCCCCTCAAGAGTCATCAGTCAAAGGAAACATCTCATAACTTGACAAAGTGCACAAGAGGAGCGTATTGCGGATGTCCGCGGAACATGAAATCCAATGGGTTGCTAGCGCGCTACATGTCAACTCGCTTTGAGCTCGCATTGATTCATTTGAGGAGCCGCACTTGCAGTTCCCAAGAGCGAGTGACAACAGCAGAACGGGAAAGACGTATGCATGAAATAATCACTCACTCACTCACTCACTCATTCAATCGTGACCGACGCGGAAGCGCCGCACAAGTAGCGACATGCTAACGTCACCCTTCGGTCGCCTGCGAGGTGACAGTTAGCCTAGCCGCGGCTAGCTCCACTCGCAAGTACCAACTAGGAAACCAGTTTCGGCGGCATTCGAAATGAACACTACCTTTGAAAAACTTGAGCGCCAGTCCGTAAAGCTCTTGGAGGGCGAATCCCCATTTGGTCTCTACGGACGATTTGTCGGACTCTCCATCGTCGTCGTCGCCCTCAAGGTTGGCCGGTGTTTGGCTGTCGGGCTGCGCGGCGGCGGCGGCGTCCTGTGGCGGCGGCGTCTCCTCCGACTGGCCTTGCTCTACCTCTGAGTCCGGGCTGAGCGTGAGGCCGTCGATGGACACTTCGAGACGGCTGGACGCGGCGCTGTCGAGGTAGCCGCTGTGAACCTCGGTCGCCATCATTGCAGACTGTCAGCTGAAGCAGCCACGTACCTACTTCCGGTTATCCCGACGTAACTTCCGGGATAGAGCGCGACACTTCATAAATGTCTTCTTTTTTTTTTTTCTCTCCAACACTTCAAATCGAGTTTTGACAAATCAAACATTTTCATTGTTTAATATATTTACAATTGACCGATATAATGACGTGTTTGAAATTTGTTTCAGAATTGAAGTCCGCCCGCACTGGTTAGAACAAACTATGGATCCAAACATTGAAGCCCTTAATAACAGGGCTGCCGTTGTATACCCAATGTGGTAGCGTCGTTTTGGCCGTATTGTCCGAAGAGGCATTCCGCTTTTCTGCAGCCTGTCAAACGCGCTTGGTTCCATTTGAATTGAGCTCGCTCGCTCGCTCGCTTAGCGTACGCACGCACGCCACTTCGCTGTGTTTCCCTGCAGCCCTTCAAGCAGTTGCATGAAGAAATAAACAAATGCAATTGGGGGAAGTGCAAATAGTCTGGCTTAAGCAGTAATTCAGTGTCGAGCCGCCACTGAATGTACTGGCTCGTCTGTTTGACACCTCACACTACTTACTTTTTTCCTTCAACTAACCATTATACATTTAACAGACAGACGGGTTAATGATCCCCCGTTCTGCAGTGATATGTGAACAGTCCAGTGCTCTTTGCATATTTCATCAATAAACAGAATTAAAACTTGTAGGGGGACGTTTCAAGATGTGTTGCTTGATGATGATCGACATCATGCTGTATTTAGCCTTATTTCAAGATTACTTATTGATAGATGTATCATTTTTTTAAACTACCTGACAGTATTCCCTGATGCCGCTCTAGTGAGAGCTGGCTGACTATTCCTACTGACTAGTCATTTTCCCCAACCTCCTTGCGTGTCCATAGATCTTTATTGAAATCCCTGAAGAGTACATGTGATATTGTTTTTGTCTAAAGTACGTCTTTTTTGAGGGGGTGACAGACAAATAGACAGGAAGAAGTTGGTGTCGCCTCACCTCTGTCAAGCACCTCGGAACACTTTTGAACTTGGCTTTGTGTATTGTGACAGCCCCACTTTGTTGTCACTGAGGGCCAATCACTTCTTATGCTTCAAAGTAGAGAGAGCCATAGACATCATTTACAGTAGTTGATGTTAAGTGGATGAACAAGAGCAGCGGCATCGTCTTGGAAACAAGTGTGCAAGCTGTGAAATGATGTACATATTTCAATTGGTGGAATACAACATTTTGGCAGGGTAGCTAGGACTTTTTTTCTTGTAAATTCACCAGATTTATTGGTGAGAATGATTGACGCTGACTTAAAATGATTGAGATCTATTCCCCCCCGCCCCGCGCTCAATTTCAATATTTGGACCTCGTTTTTGGCCTTTGGCATGCTTTCTCCTCTTTCTCACAACTATTCGACATCCAAGTTTGGAGAGGAAGATGGTAGTTTCCGACGGTCTCACAAGGTGACGGCTCCATTAATGGCTCAAGCCGTGCAAAAGCGGATCAATGTTTTCTCTGCCGATGTGTATTGAACGCGCATCATGCCATTAAAGCCCCTTTTCCACAGGGGCGGGTGGGGGGCCACCGGAGCTTCACACCTCCGGAGGCGTCTGAAGTTGTCGCTTAGCGTCGACGGCCGCCGAGTTCACACTTGGCACGTCACACCTTTGATCCGTCGGGACATTTAACTACGGGCGGACGTGTTCGGAGCTCACTTTCTTGGGAGACGTGAACCATGTCGGCCATCCACGGAGACCTGTCTGTCGGCGACCTCAACCACTTGCAGATGTACCGCGAAGGAAGCCTCCAGATGGGCAACCCGGGTAAGGCGTCGCTCATATCGGCTTTCAAAGCTCCACGTCATTTCTTCGCTCGTGCGAGAGATTTATTTGAGGCACTACTTTTGACTTAAAAAATAGATAAATAAAAACGAATACATGGATTATATATTAAGTAGATTGTTCGGAAAGAAATATACATTTTGTGCTAATTGTAATTGATCCCTTTGATTGGTGTACGAGTATTGGCAAAATATTTGTTTTTATCGGGGCATGATTATTTATAGAATTCACATTTTTATTACCAAGTAATCCTGACTACAGTGGTACCATGAGATACGAGCGATTCGTTTTATGCTCAACTTGCCTCATCGACCTTTCAGATATTGCCAGCGGAGACTTACCAAATTACATGGCCGCCGTGGCTGCCCCGGTGCCGCGAGCCGACAAATGCGTGGCCATCCTGACCCACCGGAGGAAGAGGACCAACTTCACCCAGCAGCAGATCGAGGTACTGGAGAAAGTGTACACCAACACAAAGTATCCAGATATCTACCTGAGGGAGTGGCTCGAGGCACTCACCGGTCTGCCTGAGTCCAGAATACAGGTGTGTTCACATACGAGGGTCACGCTCCCTCCCGCCTTGTATTCAATTAGGTCACCATTATTTCTCCTTGTGATCATGGGATGTCCCCCCCCCATTGACTTTCAGGTGTGGTTCCAGAACAGGCGAGCCAAATCTCGTCGCCAAGTAGGCTCTTCGGTGGCCACCAAGGCAGCCAATTCACCGCCATCTTTTAGCCTGCTTCCCGACAAGATGAACCGAGGCAAACAGAACTCGCCTTACATTTGGGAGAGATGCTCATGTGTGAGCTGATTTAAATGTTTGCTTAATATTTTCTCAGTTTATGACAACTGCCACAGTACAGCGGCTCGCAGGCCTGCTTATGGAGCAGAGGATGCCTACAGAAGCCCGGTCGAGGACCCCCACGGGACCAAAGCCGACAGCAGCCATTTGCCGGGGTCCCGCCTCTACGAGAAAGACGCGCGGCGAGCAAGGAGCAAGCAGTTGCGTCTCCGCGAGACCGGCGCGGGCGTCGGTCCCAGTAACGTCCCGACGTACCCCTTCCAGGACGCTTCCGCCGGCCGTCCCGAGGTTATGGTGGACTACGACAACTTCCCTCCCAACAAGACCATCGGGCCCGAGATGAAGGTGGTGATCCCGCCCATCCCCGCGTGCAGCAACTTTGTCGGGTCATCGGTCAACGACGTCAGCGGGCCGCCGCACGCGAGGGCGGGGGAGCCCTTTGATGGATTCTCCCCCATGCACGGCACAGACGCGGCTGACTTTTCCGATTCAGACTCAGACTGGGAGAAGGAGATCTTGGTCGGATTTAGTGACTTTATATAACGCCTTGGCCGTCCGCACGTGTTGCCATAACCTTCATATACACTCTACATAAAGCGTAGAGTGTGGGGGGGAATAAAATAATAAATAATCAGAAATGGATCCACAAACGTGCTCACTTGCTGTTTAATGAGCCCGGCCGGCTTTGTAATTGTTTGCGTAAAGTATCTATTTATGGTGAAGTCGAAATAAAAATCTTTGTTTTGTCTTGAATCCAATTTTCCTCTTCCTTTGCAATCTCAACAATATTTAATATCAAAAAGACAAACAAGTATTTACAAGGCGCTTGCACATACAATAGCAAGCAATCAGTCGCGGCAAATGTGACTCATGCAGAAATGCAACACCCTCGGGAGCTAACGTTCCTTTTAAAAAAAATACCAAAAGTTACATTTTGAGAGCCCAGCAAAAGTAGAAAAGGCCAACAGTAGGAATTATTTCACAAATATCGTACAACTATCTACACTTCTATAAAACATCCTTTCGCCTGCGCTCTCAACAGAGCCTGAACGGGCAAAACAGTGTTGCTGAAATAAATAAATACGCACCAATTCCACCAGTCGAACTTTGGCACTGAAGAGGATTTCTGCGGCAAAAGCACTTTTGGGTGGACCCAGAGGCCTCTTCCCGCCCCCGAGCTCACACCGCGTTGGTGTTGTTTGCCGAAAAGGCGTGCAAGTTGCCCAGCTGACTCAGGCCGCTCTGGATGTGCGCCACGTGGATCTCCACGTTGTTCTGGAAGCAACTGCGAGCACAAGGCAGAACGAGGTGGGTCACGGACAGGTCGCCAGCGGCTTCGGGCCAGTTCCATTCAATGCTTTCGAACCGCGTCGGGTTTGGCGGGGCTGGGAGAACGAGCGAGGGAAGGCGAGGAGGATCTAAGCTACCTGAGGTTGGAGGGATCGATAGATGCTTTGATGTCATCCAGGGACTCTGTGAGCGATTTGAACTCAAAGGAATTCAGGTCGCCGCCGTCCGCCAGGCACTGAAACACAACAAGGGCCACCACGTCGGTCGGGCGTTAAGGACGGCCTTCAAAAAGTGGCCGCGGCCTTCAAAAAGTGGCCGCGGCCTTCAAAAAGTGGCCGCGGCCTTCAAAAAGTGGCCGCGGGAGACGAGCTGGCGACCTTGATCTGCAGCAGCAGCGCCGTGAGGCGCGAAACCAGATGCGTGAGCCCGCCGTTGCTCACGCTCTGCCGGCCGTCCTTGGAGGAGTGGCTCAGCCGCACCATCTGCCGGGCCTCGTCTTCGCAGTGGCGCCGCAGGTCGGCCGGGTGATCGGCGGGAAGCGCCGCCTGGTCCGGAGAGAGCTGCGCTCGGCGGGACAAACCCAGGACGGAGCCGTCAACACGCTTGCCGGAAGCTGACGGCCGCTCTGCCGCCGCCGTTTACCTCGCAACAGAACTGCTGCACCTCGTGCAGAACTTTGTTGAGATCTTTGTTGAGATGCTCCAGCTCGAGCACGATGGACGCGTAGCGCTTCTGGAAGTCCAGCTTAATGGGCAAGGCGTAGGATTTCTGGAAGAAAAAAAATACAACCAATGCGACTCCACCTCGTGAAGAAAGTGTTTCTGCAGCGTTTGTACCATCTTCTCCGCTTCAGTGTTCATTTCTTTCAAGTGCTTGATGTGCTCCTTCTTGATCATCAGGATCTTGGATAACCTCGTCTGGTGAGAGAGCGGGCAAACGATGTTAGCAGGACCGGATTGGCCTGAATTCATTGCAAAGTTTGCCCGAAGACGATCCGGTGATGCGGCGCGTTGAGAGCCGAGCACGCAAATGTGCGGGCGAAGCGCTAAGGCGAGATGCGCGTACCACTTGCACCAGGAACTTGACAGGAAACCCGCCCAGGGTGTCTCCGTCTGCACCGGCCAGATTGGTCCTCCACGGCGGCTGGTTGATCAGAGGGTCATGGTCCTGAGGCAACGCACGTTAGGAGTCCTTTTGCGGACCTGCACTCCAAGCCATCTTACCGCCACAACGTGCGCTAGGTACCATGAGAGCGGGAGCGCTTGCCGACGGGTAGGGGCCTCGAGGCGGAGTCACAAAGTTGTGCGCGTAGCGCGCGGTCCGCTGCCTCTGGGCAAAAGCCAAAATGGGCATGGTCTCGTTGGGCTCGTTGCTCTGCCAGGCGGATTAACAAACAAACAAACAAACAAACAAACGGAAAGAGAAGAGAAACACTAAGTGATGACTAAAGCGTCGTGTTCCCTCGCTCCGCAGCTGATTTGACGCACCAGAACTTCGTAGTCGGGCACATTGTGCGTTCCCAGGCCGCTGCGGTCAAAGGTGACACGATAAGTGGCCGCGCTGGTGTCCACCGCGTCGATCTGCCCGGTGAACAAGCCGTCGTGGACGCCTCGCAGTCGAGCTGCCCGAGGACGGGGGGGGAGGAAAAGAAAAAAAAGGCCACCGATTGAGGCCGCCTCCTCGGGCCGACCATTTGCGCAGCGACAAGGTTGCCTGGGTTACCGGTGACTTTAGTTCCTATGATGAGAGGAAGCGGGATTTCATCCGGGAGGTCTTTGCAGTCGGACACGTCCGACAGTTTCCTGTGCTGGAGCAGGCGCATCTTCTGTCTCTTCTGCCGCAGCGCCGTCCGCTCCTCAGCAAAGAAGGCCGATGAGCACCTGGACAAAAAAGGAGCGAGCTTGAAGCCTGAGATGAAACTGCAAACTTTGAGGAGCCACAAACGTACCGTCTGGGTTTTCCCATCAACCTTCGGATGGTCCCCCATTCCACCCGTGTCAACTTCCTTGTTTTCAAGGTGGGGAAAGACTCCTTGAGACACAGACAGAACTCATTGTCGCCCTCAAAAAGAGGCCTGCGAGATAACAAGACACATTAAGAAAGCGGGCAAACGGAAACATTTGGTGTGAAGTGGCAAATGTTTTTCTAATGGCAGGACTAGCGCCATTCATTTGTCAGCGTGGAGTTTACCTGTCGATATTGGAATAGAACCATTCGTAGATGCACCACTTGTGAGCTTTGGGCAGCTTGAGGAGGTTTCGTAACCGCAACCCTATTCTCTGCGACGACTTCTTGTCGGGCGTCACAACACTGGAAAACTTCTGCGGTGTGGTGTTGACCCTCTGGCTCCTTCGCGGTGATCTGGACGGGACACGCTGCGTTGCACGATCGTCCTCGTAGCGACTCCTCTTTGAGCCGCGGGTGGGCTGTAGGGGCAAAGCCGGACGGCGGTCATGACATTTGGCACTGCGACGCTAGTCGGCGTAAGGGAAATGGCTTGCCGTTTCCATGGTGAGGGTGGACTGGCGTCCCCGTGTGTTGTGAGCTCTTGGGAAGGTGTTCTTTTCATTCAGAGTGTTGGACAAACTTCCTTCTGTGAGGAGGTCATTTGAAGGATGAGCAAGAGCGAGCAAGAGCGAGCGAGCCATTCTGAGGCGATAACTTATCAATGGCATCAGACTGAGACTAATGAGAAAGAACGTTGTGCCATCCCATGAAAACTAAGCACTTCTCTTTCTAGGCTAATAGTTGTCATAACGTCAAAATAAGCCACGTACCTTTGAGACTGACAAGTGCCTCTGCCGAGGAGCCTGAAGGAAGGAGAGCAGGAGAATGACACATGGTGCATTATAATGCATTTTGCAATGACATCCGTTGTCTCGCAGCCAAACAATGGCTGCAAAATGCAAAGAGGTCCACTCCGGTTCGGTTCGCCTTCAGTGAGGCCTAAGCCGAGGATCGAACTGTCAAGCCCGGCTAACATTACGGCGACGGCTGGCTATAGTGTGCGCAATACACGCCAACTCAAATTGTTGCTTGAGAAGCGAACAGACGTAATATTTCTGCATCGACATTAATAACGCAACGGCGGGGAAAATATTGAACTTACACACATAACGCGGAGCACATCGAGCTAATTTAGCAAACAAGCTCGAGTGGTTTATTGCCCCACCGGGACGCTACGGGGGTCCCTTTTGTTGTTAGCGACGGCTAACTAGCAGCTAGGCTAACGACATTTGTTTACTCGGTACAAGTGCCGGAAAGTTGACAAACTCCCCTGTTGGCTTTCGCTAGCCTCTCGTGCTAATCAGCATTAGCCCGGCCGACTTGGGTCGGTGGGAAGACTCGGTGGCGAAATAATCATTTAAAAAAAAAAAAAAAAAAAAAACAGACAGAAAATCGGGGCCCAAGGGTATGTGTGGCGGGGGCGTATTAAACAAGCAAACGCGGGTGCAATTTGGTGCCGTTTTCACTCACTCTCGTCCAACAGCTGGTCCAACTCCGCCATCTTGAATGAGCCGCGCCGCTTTTTCAAAGAGCTTGTCAAAATGCATTGTGGGTCGGGACCATGCCCCGAGCGAGGCCTTTGCTGCGAAAACAAGTGCGCTCAATTGCTCTCCGAAAATGATGACGTTACCTTTTTGGATTACGCACACATTTACACCAAGAACGCTTTATTATATCATGAGAATGTGAGCACTCGAGGCAAAAGGATGCGAACAATATTCGGACATGAATATGGAACACAGGACATTGCTGTTTAGGAAGAGACTTTCATTTATTTCGCAAGAGAATATGCATGAAGAGACAAAAACAATGTTAATATACACGTGTGAAAGGGACTTCACTACAGTATTTCAAACTCAGACCAAGCCTGGTGAGCGCAGTCATGAATCCCTCGAAAAACCAGGGGAGGTGAACCATTTCTCATTCAAATTGTTATCATACATTTGTTTTGTGTGGTTTTTAATTTGCAGTAACTCTAATATGGTATTGGTTTTTTTTGGGGGGGGGGGTCAGTTGGTCGGCTGAAACGCTCTCAGTGGTTCCCACGACTTCCCTAAACCTAATCTCCTAACTGTCGCCTTTTCAACAAGAAACCCAAAAACCGACTACCCACGTTGAACTGGAAACGGGTCATTCAAAGTACCTACCCGGCCGGATACAAAGCGAGACCGTTTGCGGGTAGACCTAGCGTAAAGTGACGGGAATCAAAGCGAGGGCCCCGGACGCTGTTTCGCTCAGGTCTCCGCTGCTCACCACAAGGATGTTTGGTAGTTGAACTTAATCTTCAGGAGATACTTGAGGTTTATTTGGGCTACGTCGTACACAATGTATCTGCGGCCGCGGTTAAGGAAACGGCAAGACGGAACATCAAGGTAACGCAAGCGACGCCGAGAGGCCGGCCCGTGCTGCAAGGATACTCGTTGTAGAGGAGACTGGTGTCGTCGATGTTGGTGTTGACCCCTTTCCCCAGAGGTACTTCCACGCCGTCTAAAGTGGCGGTGGCCGTCGACTCGGGAGCCGTTCGGCCCAAACCTGCACGGAAGGACCCAACATTGACCGCATTGTCTGTTTTGCCGGCATTTTCTTCTCATAAAGTAACGTATGCACGCACGTACGTACGTACGTACACACACACAATCTTGCAATATTACAAGTCGGCGAGCGTGGCACCTTTAACGCTGTGTTTGCCTTTTGGTAGTTTAGTGATGTGGGAGGCCTTTTTCAGTTCGTGCCTGGAATCGAGAAAAGAAAGATGAACACCATTAATCCGGGCCTTTGGTCTCCGCTTCCGACACGCGTCCGGATAGTCGGCGCTCACATGTTGCCGAGGGCGACCTCGGCGAGCAGCAGAAGGCCGACGGGGTCCGACTGCGAGGTGTGACAGTAGTTGGCGCTCTTGGACACCATGTCGGCAAAATAGACGCCTTTGCCAAACATGTAACCCGTCTAGCCGCACAATGGGGCACAAGTTGGTTAGAAGGCAGGGGGTGGGCGCCGCGCGCTTCTGAGAGCGAGGCCGGCGCCAGACTCACCACCGGGGCTTCCGGGGGGGCGATACGAAGACCCTGCGACAGGATGCCGGCGTAGTTGGTGGCGCGCGAGCCGTGCCACAGGAGCTGGCGATTGTGAAGCTCCTCAAAGGGCCGGAAGCGCTGGCGCTCTCCCTCGCGCTTGATTTTGAAGATCTAAAAGCACGCTCATTTCAATCAGCTCAAATTGCATTGCTCTGCACGGGCAAAGCTTTTCTCGTAAAATGGACAGGAGTTCCTTCCTGTAAAGTTAATAATAATAATAATAAGTTGCAGTATTTGGGGCCGAGGGCCGCTTACCTCTTGTACTTCCAGCGTGTACGTGTTGTGCGTGGCTGCGTGCGTGTTCTTGACATACTGCAGAATGATGTCAGCCTCCGGCGTGCCTTTGTCCACAACCTAGCCCAACCCCCAAAAAATAAAATCATTGCAGACACGGATGGATCCAAACGGTGGAGGCATCCCGACCTCAATGTCGGTCTTGAGCTTCTCGTAGTTGATATCGATGGGGTCGCTCTGGTTGTCCTGCGCTCCTCCTCTCAGCAGACTGTAAGCCACTTCGATGTCCAACAGGTTGTCCAGCATCTGAACTTTAGCCTGCCCGGCGACGCACGCATGTTTGGATCCCGGCGCCGACTTTGGGCTCGCGAGCGCATACCTGAATGTAGTCCAGGTTGCTGAGCAGCGGCGGCTTCTTCATGCCAAAGTCGTGCGGGATCAGCGTGTAGAAGCGATTGGACAAATCCAAAACGTGCGACTCGGCCGCGTTGTCCGACACCGCCTGTACCGAAGAAGCGCTTAGCGAGCCATTTAGCAGAGGTTTTCTCGTCACCAAAGTATTTCCGAATTAAAGCCAGAAAATGACAGTTGCGCATGAACAACAAACAACCGGCGGGCGAGTTTTTTGCTTTTCTTTTCTTTCTCCCCTGTAAACTGACCTGCTGCACTTCAGTGAGGAGAGCGTAAGCGCTCTGAATTTGTCTCTTGCTCAGTTTTCCCAGCGGCATCTTCTGGAGGTCAATCTGAAAAAGGCCAAGAAAACAAAACAGGCTGGTGGGTTTTGGCCTAACTGGAAGTGGGAAGCGCCAAGCCCACCTCAAACTCCACCATGGCCTTCTTCATGCTTTCCACATCAAAGATCTGCTTGATCAGATCCTGGATAGGTTTGGCCAGCTTGGACTTGGTTCCCGCCGTGGCCGTCAGCCTCTTCACGGCTTCTTCGTCCTGCAGTCGCAAGCGGCGTAAGCGCCGAGACCGAGCGTCGCGTTTGTGCGCGTTTGATGGGGCCGACCTGTCCGTAGTCGATCTCCAGCGGGTAGAACTTGTTGGGGTACTTGGTGAAGTTGGAGGCGCCCCATTCGTTGCCCGTCTTTTCTTTGTACACCGACAGGAAATTGTTGAGCGCCGAGTTCTTGTCGCCGATTTTGTCCAGCTTGTTACCCCCGATGGTGGTGCCCACCCGGCCCCACGAACGGAACACCCAGTACCTGCGCGGAAGGCAAGCGGCCACGGGGGGGGGGGGGGTCAGTAGAACCCAGCCATGCAGACAAACACGCGTTTCACTTCACTGCCGCGAGGAACTCAACAGAAATAGGAGTAGGCTTTTTTTCTTTCCCCACAGACCTTTTCTGTACGTCGTCCTCCAGCAGCTGCAGTTTGTAGTAGGAGTTGGTTCCCCGCATGATGTCCACCAGGCCCAGTGTGGCGCTGTACATTTTGCCGTTCTGCTCCAAAACGTGAGCACTGTTCTCCAGACCTGAGGAGGAGGTCAAATCGGTCAATGTTCATCAATGGAGCAAGTTCAGAGACCGTGGCGGTAATGTATTTAAAGTGAGGCCACCTGAGTCGGGATCGACGGCAGCACCTCCTTTGACTGTCAATTTCATCTTCTTGGCTTTGCTCTTACCTGGAACAGTGAGCACATTTCAAACTTGAATTCCACCCGAGAAAGGAAGTTGAGGTCACAAACCAACAACCCGCAATAGGACCAAACGGAGAGGTGTCCGTATTTTCCACTACTTAGCTGGCACGTCCGTCCGCACATTGTGTGCTGACGTGCACGCTCGAGATGTAGCCAAGCGTGGGCCAGCCATCGCACTTTTCAGCTGAGTGTTTCACCTTCTTCCTCTTTGACTCTGCCGGCGCTCTTGGAAGAAGCAGCGGCCCCCGACTTGGAGGGTGGTGCTGCGGCGGCGGCGGCAGCGGGCGCCTCCACCTTGACCTCGGCCCCCCACGGGGAGATGGCGTGCAAGGAGACCAGCTCCCCGAGCGCTTTGCCCGACGACTTGACCTCGGTGAGGAACTCCTCGGAGACCACGCGCACGCCCGCCTCCTTGGCCTCCTCCATTTTCTTGCCCATCTTCTCCACCTCCTCTGCGAGTGCGACATGACACGTGAAGCGGGCGATACGGAGGTTTGCGAGTTTGCGGCGGGCTTTCTCACTCTTGGTGCTGATGCAGAGAGAAGCCTTGTTGGCCACCGTGCCGATCTTCCCCCCCAGCTCCTCCACGGCTGCCTTGACCTCATCTTTATTCTTGGACAGTTTGCCGACAGTCAGCAGCTTCATGCCGCTGAGAGGTTTGTCTGCGGCGGCGGCGGCGGCAGAGACGCAACGCAGCGTTAGGGCCGCCCATGCTCCCTGAGCGGACGTTTGGTCTCGCATCTCACCGGGAGGGCCGCCCTCCGGCAGCGGCACAGCGGGGACGCCGGAGACGCCAGCCAGAGGCTCGGCTTTGAGCGCGGCTTGGCTCGGAGCGGGCGCCGCCTCCTTGGGGTAAACTCTGTCCTGACGCTCAAACTTGAACTTCTTGAGGAAAGGAACCTCGTGGAATTCCTAAAATGGAAAGATCTTGTCCTTTTGAGAACGAGGTCATTGCGCTGGCTACTAGTAGCGCAATAGCATTGGCGGCTAACGGGAAAGCCGTCCTTTTGTGAACGTCTAAGATGACGCCTTCATCCCACTTTTTCGGTGGCCGTCCGTACCTTGGGGGTGAGCCAGTCTTTGCGTTGGGGTTTGGTGGTTCTGTACACGCACTTTGTCCAGGCCGAGATATCCCCGGAGCAGTAATAGGCATCGCCCTTGAAGACCAACTGGCCCAAGCACTCCTTGCAGGGTTCCAGCGCGCCGAAGGCCATGCCGTCGGCCAAGCTGTCCACAACCTGTCGGTCGGTGGCAGTCGGTCGGGGTTTGACCAAAAGCTTGGGCAAAGATTTGTTTTGTTTTTTGGCGACGCGCTCACGTTGGACTCTCCCGAAGGAACCTCCTGGCCGTTAGCAATGAGCAGCTCCTTCATGTCGTTGATGGAGCAATGCTTCCTCAGTTTGTCTTTAATGCTCCAGATCAGCTGGCTTTGGTCCTGCCAGGGCACACAAAGGCACTCAAGCAGGGGAGGGAGGGGGGGAGGGAGGGAGGGGGTGGTGCACGGACGGGACGCCCAAATGGGAGTCAACGTTACCTTCAACTGAGCGTCCAATTTTTTCTTTTCCGCATCCTCCTCCTTCTTCTGCTTCTTTGACACTCCGTCCAACTCTTCGTTTTTGCGCTTTCTGGAAGAGAAGCAAGAAAAGGCTTTTTTATTTTATTTTCCCCCCTCCCCTCAACCAATCATTTCAATTCTGAAGTTATTCAATCTGATATGAATGGAATGAAAGACACTTGCGCTAAGCTCACCCTTCCGCTTTGACTGCCGGGAGCCTCTTCTTGAGCTCCTCCTTGTCTTCGGCCTTGAGCGCGTTGAAGCCCTTGAGCTGGGCGCCGCTGTACTCCGGCTTGAAGTCCAGCTCCTCCCTGCGGCCCACGAAGCAGGCCGTGTGGTACCAGCGGTCGATCAGGCCCAGCTGGGGCTTCTCCGGATCCACCGTCTTCTTCGACACGCGGATCTGATCCTGCCGGTTAAGCCAAAAATGTCAAGGCTCCGCCTAAAGCCATGAGAATTAGCGTGCACCACGTTGTTGCAGATGTTCCCACAGAGGAATGAATGAATGGGTTATTTTTTAAGACGAGGCTTGTTCTGAATTCCAAGCAAAATGGACATGGCATGGATTGAAGGTCATGAAGGTAGAGGGAATCAATTCTTAATTGTGGACAAAAGACACGAGAACTAACCTTTTCTATTTTCAACTCGCAGCCCTTGCATGTGCTGCGGTTGGATTTGGCGTATTCCACGGCAAAGCCGTTGAGCGTCTTCTCCGCTTGCGCGCCGCCGCCGCCGCCTTTCTTAGCCCCTTTTCCTACCAAAACACAATCAGCGACCAATTTGCCAGGCCTCGGAATGGAGACTGACCTCCTCCTGCGGTTCCGCCGCTTTCGATGGCCTTCTTGACTTTCTCCTGGTCTTCCCAGCGAAGGGCGGAGAAGCCGTCGATGTCGGAAGGGGACTGGGCCGCCGCTCGCAGCCAGAAGCAAGAGAAGTGATGCCAGTGTGGAACCTTGCCATCAAACATTGGTGACTGGAAGCAATACAAAGCCATCAATGTTAGCAACATATTTGGGGGTCATCATGGGGGCGTCTAGAAAGATCACAGGAAATGCTTGAAAACGTTGAATGTGCCAAAAAGGCAGTACAACTCGACCTGATTGATTCTCTCTATCTGATGCGGTAACGATAGTGCGAATCAGCTAATACGTTCGGACCACTGACTCATTCTAAGATTTGGATGCGTATTTGCACAGTAATAAACTAAAGTTGGCCTTCGATGAAATGGGGAGTCCGGGCTAAGAGACCGAACGTGAAGGGATGGATCATTCCCAGTGGCCGACGGACGGCACCCTTTAAAAAGCTAACAACGGCTTCCGCCTGCACGATGGGTAGGTACGTCCATTCAACAGTACAATCAATGTGTGAAAATACGAACTTTATTCAACAATGACGCCTCGTATTGTTTCAATGGTAAATCAATCCAAAAAAAAAAAAAACTGTTAGCCCCTTAGCTCGGGTGCTTTGGGTCAAATTTGAGAAGCGAAGACGGACGGACGGACGAACGGCGCTAACCTGCACCATGATGGCCATTCGGAGCGAGTCTTTGGCGATGTTTTCCTTGCACTTCTTACACGACGCGCGGCCGCTCTTGGCGTACTCGGCCTTGTAGAGCTTGTCCTCTTGAGAGTCCGCCATCTTCGTCTTGTTTTGGAGGAAAAGCGGACGAAGAGAAAAAGACAAAAGTTGAACACTCGACACAACAATCGGAGCGGCAAAGCCCGCGTGCTGGCCTGTTCAGAGAGAGGGCGGGCAAAACAGGAGGTCTCCTTCTCGCTCGCTTTTCCCACACCGAACCGAAACGCCGGCGAGTTGCGCTGTATGTGCACTTGAAAAGGTCACATTTGTCAAATAATTCCCCCGGCGCTTGGCAGTGTCATGACTGGTAAATCAACATGAAAACATCGACACATTCAAAATTAAGTTCATCTTTATGAGCCATCTGTATTGAATAGACGATCACACCCCGTGTAGACAGCACGAATCGAGTGGAGAATAATCGTCCGGAAGCTTGCAAGAGCTTCAGGAGCTATTCATTTGTCTGGAAAGCATCGTCATCATCATCAGAAACTCCTGGCGCTCGTTTTCAAAACTACCGAATAAATACGGTCGTTCTTTCGACTTTTTTTAATTCGACTTTTAACAGTAGGTTACAATCTCAGTTTGAAAACCATTCCAAATAAACATATAAAAATCACTGCATGATTATTTTCAGAACACAGGTCAACCATTGTCTACGATGTTTTCAAATCTGAGATGCAAGTAAACATTTCTAGATTTTTATTTTTTGCACTGAGCTATGCTTTCCAAAATGAAAGCCAATGTTTTGTTTCTATTCCACACGGAAGACTACAGTTAGAGATCAAGCATTGAAAGATTATACAGCTCATTGTATATCTTGGGGAGGTTGTTGAGGTCGTTGTGATTTGAGGTATACAATGTTTTGGCTTGAAGGTTTCGGACCCCGATGAAGACGACAATCGGCCTTGACGACGTCCTCGTTGTCACGATACAAAGTACGGAAAATGATACGTTCAAGTAGGCTACGTAGCCTACTGCAGAGGTATGGCAGCATGTAAGTCTGGGTCACTTCGAATGGGTTCCCCCATCAGCACTTGAGGGTGCAGGTTGACAAAGCGAATCCCCCGTTGGTCTCCCTCAGCCTCTCCTTGTGTCTGCCTTGGACCAGACTGAACACGATGCCCGCCAGCGTCATGCGTCCCTCCATCTTGGCCCCCGGGCGTCCGTCCGTCGCCGAAACGGCTCTCTTGCTGCGTATGGTGCTGATGAAGTAGGTGCGCACTTTGCCCTGACACTCGCTCACCTGCAGAAACATCACTCACACATGGACTTTGACGGAAGCGGACACGCACGTCCGCCAGTTATTCCGTCGGGCCATCCGACACTCACCCCCTTGACAAAGATCTCCCCGCGCAGCTCCAAGACAAAGCCCCACTCTGCCAGGATCCTGCGGGTGGCCTCGGGCACCTGGATGCGTCCGCTCACCCCCGTGCTGTCCATGCGGCTGGCCAAGTTCACCGTGGAGCCCCAGATGTCGTACTGCGGTTTGCTGGCACCGATCACGCCCGCTACCACCGGCCCGTGAGCGATGCCTAAGGTACGGACAAATCGCCACCCTTAGACATCGACCGTAGTAGGCCGCCGCAGAAGCTTTATAGTTTAATGCCCTTTGTTGTCAACGTCGCGTCTGAGGAAACACACCCGAGTGTCGCCGGACAAGGAGCGATGGCGCATGTCCACCACCGACTTACCGACACGGAGCTGAAAGTCTTTGGCGGAGTGCCTGTTAATCTCCTTCAAGGTCTCCTGCATCGCCAGAGCAAATAGAACCAGTTCGCTCAAGTGATTCCATTCGTCCATGGACGTCTGCCAGGGAGGTGGATGAGGAGTCAGACGCGAGCGAGCGAGCGAGCACGTGGCTTGGAAAGTTCACGTGGAAAGCAAAAAAAGGGGCTCTCTCCCACCTGCCTGTCGGGCGCCAGACCGGAAGCGGCCATATAGCAGCTGCCGATGGTCTTGATCTTCTCCACGTAATGAAAGTATGACTCCTCCAGCAGCTAGGCGGCAAACATTTGATTTGAAACCTATGTCCAGCTAAGCCGAGCCCGGCGCTGACTCGTGTCACCTCGTCGAAGCCGGCTATGATCTCGTTGAGGAGTCGGAGGCAATCCACACCTTCGTGCCTGATCTCCTTTTGCTCAAAGTATTCGTTAAATCCAGCGATAGACGCAAACATCACCCCCACCTCGTCGTAGGACTGCGAGTAGAGCTCCTGCAGAGGACTCTCAATGACTCAATTGGGGGGCGCAAGAAGACCATTGATGATTTCCATGAGCGGCGGGCGGATCCGCTCTGCACACGCACCTCATCGTTCTTGCTGCGGTCCAAGAAGTGGCGGGCCACGTGCATGGGCAGAATATTGTGCAGCAGACACTCATTGTGCTCCCGCAGCTCCCGCATGTCCTCCACTTCCTGCTGAGCCTGCAGACGCCACAGGAAGTCCTGCCTGGCGGTGGCCTCCCACTGGACAGCAAATACAAGTCGGACCCGCTCCCATCTTTGCCATCGATCCGGAAGGCGGACGAGTCGGTACCTGGCGTCCGTTGTAAAAGACGGCCACGATGAACATGACCAAGAGGAGGATGGCGATGCCTTTTCTCCTCACGTAGTAAGACCTGTACAGGCACCATGAACACAAGAGAAAAAGAAAAAAAAAAAAAAAAAAAAAAAAAGACAAAGCTAAAAACTTCTTGGACGTGTCAAGATCTGAATTTGCAAGTCGGACCCATGCGGCACGTCTTGGCGCGCGAGAGACAGGAAGGCCAGATGGATGAGGTAGGAATAAATGGCCACGGCCAGCAGCAGCACGGCCAGCTTCAGCAGGGAGTTGAGTCGAAGAAACACGGCGCACGTCACCATGGCGATCACGCCGCTCAGCACAAACACCTGAGGGAAGAAGGGAAAGGAGCCACTTTGGAGCTCCAGCCAGCCAAGTTCACCTCACTCCACTTGGTTACCTCCGGGTAGGAACACACGGTGAGAGCCGATGACGCCGTGTTGGTCTTTTCCATCTGGTGAGCTCCTCCTGCGTCTGTCAGAACGCACCACAACTACACACACCCACGCACACGCACACAAATGATGAGTTTGACACGCAAAGTCTTTTCTTTCAACATGGAGGTGCGCGCTCACAATGTCCGTGGAGGCCAAACCAAAGTTGATGACAACGGTCGTGAGGGTGAGCGTGTTGCGAGCGCCGTTGTTCTCGTGGATCCAGCAGCAGAACTGCTGCAGCGCCGCCGGGCTCCATTTGAACTCCTCGGCCAGCGCCAGCAGCAGCAGCAGCGTGTAGGTGAGCAGGAACAGGGAAAACTGCACCATGGCCGGTATCAGCCTGGGAGGGAACAGATGAAGAAAAGCGTCTGAGAGCAGGAACCAAGAGCCATCATTGCCGTCTTGTCGGCCATTCCCTGCCTGGGTGCCGGGATGAGGGCCTGGGCGGCCATGACAAAGAGCAGCATGATGAAGGAGCAGAGCAGGTTGGAGTTGAACATTTCGTCTCTCATCTGGGAAAACTGAAGATCGGAGCGGTCAAGTTTGCCACACACACACAGACAGCGGGCGGGCGGGCAGGCGACGGGCCCGAGCCAAGTGTGCGGCCGTACCTTGTCCTCCACGTGCGTGTCCTTGAATAGCAGGGACAGAGGACTGATGTGCTCCTTGTGCATACGCTCGCTGCTGCGGACCTCGATGGCGCGTTTGATGCGTTGGTTGATTTCCTTGGAGGTGGACGGCCATACGTTGGGCAGCGACCCGTTGGTGAACGAGGCCAAGATCTGCAAGGCAGCGGACGCCAGATTGAGCCCATCGGCACTACGGCCAGGGAGGGAGGCCGGGAGGGAGGAGGCCTGGAGTCGAGACGTACACTGTTCATGTCGACGGCGCTGCCGAAAGGAGTTTGGTGGCCGCGACTGGTTTTGCGGACTTTGCGAGGCTCGGCGCACTCATCCCGGGGGATGTCCTCCTGAGGGCAAATGAGGAAGGTGGCGATGTTGTGTCGCCGCAGGAACTCGTTCCTGTCACCTCCGTGTCCGTCCTCTGTCTTGTAGGTGCCTTCCAGGCAGTCCAGGGTGGCCTTGGAGATATGGATCCTCCTGTGGAGGGAAGGGAAATGAAACCCGGAGCCCCCCCCCACCCGTTATGCCGACGGCCGGAGCCCCTCACCCCGGTATGCCGCCGGCCTCCAGCATGTTGGCGATGCCCACGTCCCAAGACCAAACGTCAAACTGCCATTTCTGCAGACCCAGCACCCCGCACAGGACCGAGCCCGAATGGATGCCGATCCTCATGTCCATGTTAAAGTTGAGCTGCCGGCGGACGGACCTGGGGGCGGCGAGATGGCGTCAGACGCGTTTTGGTAGTGACTGAGCGAGCGGGCGGGAGGGCGGGCGTCATCACCGTATGGTGTTGATCATAGCCAGACCCATTTCCACGCAGTGCCGGGCGTGGGCGCGCTGGGGTTCCGGGACCCCGGACACGCAATAATAACAGTCCCCGAGTATCTTGATCCGCAGGCACTGGTGCTCCTGCGACAAACACGCCGAGCGAGGTTGGCGTAGAAGCAAAACGCGGGCCAAAGCGCTGGCTCGGCTCGGCTCGGCTCGGCTTTCTACCTCAGCCAAATGGTCAAAGCGTCCAAAGAGCTCGTTGAGGGTTCGAACCAAATCCTGGGCTGACAAGTTCATGGATAGCAGAGTAAAGCCCTTGATGTCGGCAAAAAGGATGCTGCCGAGCAGAGACCGACAGACAGATCAGATCAGATCAGATCCGGTTCTGCATTTGAGGACTGGCAACAAAACCCACCTGACATCTTTGTACTGGTGAATATAAATCTTGTGAAACTCTTGAGGAATGAGCTCATCTTCCAAGGAGCTCATGTCGGCTATCATTTCCAAGGCGACAAAGCGGGGCAAAATGGACAAGACCAGACGCTCCTTTGGCGGAGAAACGGCGGTGGTCAAATCCTAGCCGCCAGGGGCCGCCGGGCGGGCGTCTTACCTGTCGCTGGTTCTCCTGCTCCAGCCGGAGGCGGCCTTCGATGCAGCGCCGCGTTTCCAGGAACACCTGGCGCTGCGAATGATCGCTCAGGTAGTGAATGAAGAATCCGGCCGTGTTCATCCCCAGGTACAGGAGGCCTTGGGCCAGCACCTACGACCACCAAAGTTGCACTTGAGGCAACGGAGCCAGAAGGTGGAGAATCTTGGCCTCACCTTGGTCAAGAGCACGGCGTCGTGACGGAAGCGTACGATCTCGGCCGCCAGCTGCAGCGCCGACGTCAGCGAGCCGGCGCACATGGCCCACGCCAGCGGTAGGGGAAGCAGCGTGTAGGTGGCAAACAGCGTGAACAGAAGGTACCACGAGGGGTCTTTCTCCAGACCGTAGACCAGTCCTCCCAGAACCTGAGCCGTCTGCGACAGCCAGCTGGCCAGCCCGGCGTAATGAAGCCACCTGGGCGACATGGAGTCCTTATAGGTGAGCACCCCCGTGCAGAGCGCCACGGCAAACACCATGAAGGCGCACGTCAAGCAGCCTCGCAGGGGCTCGGCCGCCGCCGCCGCCAGCGCCGCCGCCTCCTCCTCCTCCTCGCGCGCCAAGGCCAGGTACAGAACCAGGATCTGCAGCTTGGCCACGGCATCGATCACATTGGTGATGGCCAGGGAGTTGCGTCTTTGGTGGGACGAGTGCTGCTGGTAGAGTTTTTCCAGGTCTTTGGACTTGAAGGTGTGCCTCAGGCTGGGGATGTAAATGCCGTGACTAATGCGGCCCCAGTGCACAAAGAAGTCGGCGTCGCTGGCGTATTCGTTGGCGCCGCCGGGCCCTCCCACGCTCTGGCTGAGGGAGCCGCGCATGTGGGAGGGGTGCACTCGAAAGGTGGAGGAGCGCCGCTTGACTCCGCGCGAGGCCTTGCTGCGGATCTGCCGGTTGATTTCTTCCATGTAGGCGTCGGTCACAAAGATCTTGCGAGCTGGCTCCACGCCCACCTGTCGCGCCGCAAAAGCACCGTTCGGACAGGTTCTCCCGGGAGCCCGAGGCCGGCCCACGGCGGCGGCGGCGGCGGCGTTCACCTGAGCGCTGAGCTCCTGCTGGATGATGATGTGCTTGACGGCGTTCTGCCACAGCATCTTTTTCCGCCTCAGCCCCGGGGACAGGGTGGCGCCGGCGCCGGGGCGGGGCGGCTCGCGCAGCTCCGTGGAGGAGACCTGCGTCGTCTCTGCAAAGGTCACCATGGCGGGCTTCCCGGCCGGCTTCAGTCGCTCACCTCAGATCTAAGGAAGAGCATCATCGCAAAGAGGGATTGTGCGCAGGCAGATTGGGCAGCCGGCCGTAGCGCCGGAAGCTTGCGAACCAATGATCAGTGGCCGCATTTAGACATGAGCTGGCTAATGCCCCCTGAGTTCAAGTCGTCCAGGTGGCTCTGGCTGTCCACTCTTGTCACACGTGACTCACTTCCAAGGTGGCCAATCCTATTAGCACGCCGTCTCGGAATAGTACGCTCTGAACTGAAATGGGGATAAAGCGGAGCGCCGCTACGTTCTTTTGCAAGAGTGCCACGCTCTTCTGATTTGGCTTGGTCCGCTTTGCAGAGCTTAACCCTCAAGTCAAAAGCTGTCGGAGACACGAGAGCGTCGAATGGGTCAACGCGAGCCACGTCCGCCAAGCACTGACCTGTAGTGTGATGCCTTTGGTGTATCCAGCCAGCGCTCATGCTCAGGTTTCGCCGCGGCAGAGGCAGCCCGTGCGTCACGATTCATTTTTCCCCGCGTTCGCTCGTGTCCGCTCCGTACGAAATTCAGAGATCCTTCAGGAAAGAACGGGGAAAATGGTCTTCATGTCGTTCCAGAGGCAGAACAAGGGACAAACGTGGATCCGGCGGGATTGGAGATGACCACCTGTTTTGAAAGGATGTCCGCAACTGTCAGGGAGCAGGGCGGCGGCGGTGGCTGCAAAGAGGATTAATTAGTCAGCAGCCATTCTCTCCCTCTCTTTTCTCCTGCAAAGCTCAGGTCACGCTCGCTCCATGCTGCATGCAGGGGCAAATCTTGCCCTCTCTCTCTCTCTCGCTCTGTCCCTCTCTCTTCCTCCCCCCGGCCAAGTCAGACAAATCTGCTCAAAGCTGGACTCCCAAATGTGTTAATCTTTTTTTTTTTTGGGTTGCAATCCTTAAAAGTAAACACTAGTTTGTAGACAGGGACTGATTTATTGCGGCGTGCCATTTCTTACTGCGGAGGGAGGCATGCTTTTACGTTCAAAAGGAACCAAGATTTTAAAATTCGAATCATAACGGATCACCAATATTACTTTTACAATTCTCGCCATTTATAGCTTTATATTTTCGAATTTGCATTCATGTCGTTGTTTTCTCTCGTCACGGTGGTTCCGCCCACTCACGAACTGGCAGGGGAAGCGACGAGAAGGAAAAAAAAAAAAAAAGAAAGAGCGGGCCACTCGTCAGTCACCATGAGCGGCACGGACGGCGTGGTGAGCTTCGAGAGCCCGGACAAAGGGCGAGGCCTCCGGGTAAGCAGAGCCTTCCACGTCGGGGAGCTGCTCTTCTCCTGCCCGCCCTACGCTTGCGTCCTCTCGGCCCAAGAGCGGGGAGCCTGCTGCGACTTCTGCTTCAACAGGTGGCTGGACAACTCAAAGTATCTCCGCGTCCATCTAGCCTTGAATTTAAGTGCTGTTTACTTTCTTCATATGCAGAAAAGGAGTCCATTTTTCCAATGTATTACATTGGTCTTTACATTTTCGACACTGTCCCTATGCCTGTCATTCTGTCGTGTTATTATTTTGACGAGCGGTAGGAATGAAATTCAACGTGGCTTTTAATCATTCGCACCGTGGCATTTCTTTCAGGACGACATTTGGCCCTCCGTAAGGTCGGCGCTATTAATACCGCCGAATGTTTTCAAGCCGGCCGGCCGGCTTCGCCCGCCCTCGCTTGCAACTGCTGCTTCTCGTCATCACGTAATGGGGGAGGGGGACGGGGCTGATATGGAATGTCCACCCCGGAGCTAGCAAAAGGTTCAAACGGGTTACCGAGAGTGGAAGGCTAGTAAAAAAATACTATCTTCATCATCAGAATGGTATCTGGTCAAAACATGGAACTATGTGGACGTAACGCCACAGGTAGGAAAGGATGAAAAGGTGCCACGTCTTTTTCAGGAAGGAGAGCCTGGCTAGATGTGGAAAGTGCAAGAAAGCCCACTACTGCAATGCCAAATGTCAGGTAGGGGGCAAAGGTCATCCGCTCGCTATGCACGTTTCATGGCAGTGATACATAAGGTGCTGCCCCCCCCCACCACCACCACCACCACCCCTAAAGAAAAGCAAAATGTGCCAATTACCAATTGGAGTTTTCCTGCGTGGAGCGCAGAAGGGCGACTGGGCGGCACACAAGCTGGAGTGCTCGGCCATGGTGGCCTACGGCGAGAAGTGGCGCCCGTCGGAGAGCAGCCGCCTGGTGGCTCGAATCCTGGCCAAGAAGGTGAGCGAGGAAGGCGGCGGGCTCGCTCGTGTCCCAGCTGAAACGCTGCGCCCCCTATCCCTGCAGAAAACGCAGCAAGAAAGAAGTGCGTCCGAGAGGATCCTGCTGGTCGGAGACATGCAGTCACGTGAGTCCAAAGCCAGGTCCATTTGGACCAGGATTTGAAATACAAATCCCAAGCCGGACTTGAACCCCAACGCTTACGTGAAGCCCGGCTTGAAGCGCACTTTGGAAAGGCAAACACGCAACCCTAAACGGGCGTCTTCCTTCCTTCCTGCCTGCCTGCCTGCTGCAGACATGGAGGACACAGACAAGGAGAAAGGAGACAACATCCAGGCGGACGCAGCCGGACTACATCGCTTTTACTCCAAACATTTGGACTTTCCCGACTCCAAAGAGCTTCTCTCGCTTTTCTCACAGGTGAAATCAGTTCTTTTCTTTTTTCGAACCCACTTCCAGTCAGTCCGAGATCTTGCCCAGATCTTCTTTGTCCACAGGTTTCCTGTAATGGCTTCACAATAGAGGATGAGGAACTGTCCCAAGTGGGCACTGCAATCTACCCAGAGTAAGACAAAAGTTAGTCCTCACTTTGAGCAAGTGCTTCATGCTAAGCTAATTAGCATGCACAGGACGCTGCAAAGGTGTGCCGATACTCACCCAACGCCTGCGCAAAAGAGGAAAGTTGACAGGACCTGTGGCCTTTTTCTTCTTCTGGCCACACGTCATTTTGTTCCGCATGAAAATTCAAGCAGGAATAAGTCGATCAAATGTGTTTTGCAGTGTAGCGTTGCTCAACCACAGTTGCGTTCCCAACGCCATAGTGACATTCAAGGGTCGCGATGCTGAGGTGCGGGCCGTCCGGGACATGAAGGCTGGAGATGAAGTGAGACGCACGCACGCACGCACAAACGATATGATTGTTGAGCCAGCGAGCTGAACGTGGATGCGTGCGTGCGCTTCCGGCTGCTAGGTGTTGATCAGTTACATCGACCTGCTCTACCCGACAGACGACCGCAACGAAAGACTCCGAGAGTCCTACTACTTCACCTGCAACTGCGAAGAGTGTCGCACCAGATGCAAAGTGATGACACAAAATACAAACAAGAACATGCAATGCACTCAAAGACAGACAAAACATTGGTCACGACCCACGGACACACCTCAATGCACGGACGTACCCAACACGCCTTCATGCAAATGACGCTTTCTTTTCTTTTCTTTTCTTTTCTTTTCTTTTCTTTTCTTTTCTTTTCTTTTCTTTGCGTGCCTGAGCTCAGGACAAGCTGAAGCTGAAAGTGTGCAAGCGTGGCGAACCGGCGGACGCCGAGGCCATGATGCGCTACGCTCGCAAAAGCATCCGGGACTTCCAGGAACTCAAACGTGTGAAAAATATCCTCCAAAATTTGAACGCGGCCGTTTGAAAGCCTGTCCCGTTGCACCCTTGACTCTCTGGCACCCCCTAGCGAGCTTCTGGAGACGTGCGAGCAGACCCTGGAGAAGATGGGCGGCGTGCTGGACGACGCCAACGTCTACATGTTACACTTCGACTACCAGGCCATGGGCGTGTGCGTCTACCAGGGAGACCTCCACGCTGCCGTGCGCTATGGAGAGATGCTCCTTCAACCATTCAGGTGAACCCTCTTAGTAGGATCCCCAAAAAATCCCAATCATACCAGCAAATGAAGGTGCTTTTTTTTTTGTTCTCCCTTTCTGAAACATCAGAGCTAGCAATTACAGTGCACGGTAGAATCCATGTTGCGCAAGCCAAAAGATCTCAAACGCGAACGTTGCGACAAGTGAGCACATGCCAAGTACGTATCTCACTTTTTGTCTGGGCAGCCAGCTGTATCCGGCCTACTCGCTCAACGTGTCGTCTTTGTACCTGAAGCTGGCCCGACTCTACCTGGCCTTGGACAGACGCTCGGCAGGGGTCGCCGCGCTCCAGCAGGTGCCGTCGCTTTTGCTACCGGCGCCACCAGGCGCCACCAGGCACCACGTGTTCACGAGCGGATCGTTTGTCGTGCAGGCAATGAGCATCATGCAAGTGGCCCACGGGAAAGATCATCCCTACGTCCGAGAACTGCGTGAGCGACTCACCTCATAGGAATACGCGCCGTCGTCGTCGCCGCCGCCACCGCCTCCACAGAACCCAATCCGTCCCGCCAGCGAGCTTCCGGCGACATCCGCAGATACGAGCTGTTAGACGGACGATTATTTTCATTTAGGATGGCAAAAACTTCCAATGCATTTTTGAGTTCAAATGTCAACGTGCTACCATTGCTCGTGTCGCGTGAGCCCCCACTCAACGGCCAACCTCCCTCTAGCCATAAACTAGTTGACAGCGGCGTAGAGAAAATAAGGCTTTATTGCATGACGAGCAAGTACATGTTGACGGGCGAGGAGGAGAATGCAGATGCAAAACATCCATCCATCCGTCCATCCGGCTGTATGAACACGCAGCCAGGAGAAAGATAGGGACAAACAGTGGAATGGCGAGTGACCGACGAGTGCAAAAAACACGCACGCACGCAGGCAGGCAGGCAGGCGGGCAGGTGCCTTATACGCAACACAACACATATATACTGCATTTATACGCTTATATACATTCAAATATATAGTTGTTTAAAAAAACACGCATGCATGCATAGTTGAAGAGGTTGCGGTATTTTTCATAGTACCAAGTCAGGAAAGAATTTTCACACAATACGAGTGTCTGTACAAAAACAAAATGTGATTTTATAAACACGTTGAAGGATAAATACTGACTGGAAACGTTTGGGCTAGGATAGTTGCCGAGACTTACTTGCGTGAGGCACAATTTACAAGGGGGGGGGGGGGGGGCACTGCTTTTGCTAAGTTTCAGCCCAGTCGATGAAAGGAAGCCAGCTCACGTGAAAAGGATTCACAGACTTGCCACAAGTGCAGGCACGATGTCGGCACGATGACATCATCCACTCTCTTGTTGTTTTGGTAAGCAACAGAGTTGAGCTGCTTGCCTGTTAAATGATGCAGACGCATCATTAATAGCGCAGATGGCGCCAGAGCACTACTTTTCTGTTCGAAGAAGCTCCTCCCCCCACTTCAAAAAGGTGACCTTGCGCCAAGATGGCGGCAAAGCAATCCTACGAATAAATTAGACAGCCAGCTGGACTAGGGCGCCACCTTGTGGCACCTGAAATGGGTACAGTGTCTGGAAGAGGGATGGAAAGCAACCATTTTAGCGGGGTTTGCCGACATTTCAGATGAGGCGAGAATTCTTGAGGAACTGGATGAGGACCCTGTAGACAAACTTGTACTGCGAAATGGTCTGGACCATCAGCATCCGCTGCTGCCTCAAGCCCGAAAGCATGGTGGGGATCTCCACGGGCTAAACGGGATGACAAGCAACAATGAGCGAGCGAGCGGCATTTGTTTCGGAAATCCTTTTGTGGCCGCTGGAGCCATTGTCGCCACGCGCGTGCACGTCTAGCTCAACGCAAGGTGGGGCTTTTCTTTCAAGGTACCGACCTCGTTGTGCTCCAGGCAACTGATCATCAACTCCGTGAGAATGACCACGCCGGTGCGGCCCACGCCTGCGCTACAGTGCACCACCACGGGCGGGTTGGGGCTCTTGGAAGTGTCCAGCATGGAGTTGGTGTGCCTCCTCACCGATTGGATCTCCTCCAGGTAGGCTGAGAAGAAGAAAGAGGGGAGGGAGGGAGGGGGGGGGGGGAATGAAACAGCCAGCCAGAAGCAAACGTGCACGAGGGGCGGGCGATCACCCACAGAGGAAGCCCTGCACGTATTCGGGACAGCCCTGCTCGGGCCAATCGGTGTACTGCAGGTGCCACACGGTCCGCTCCTGGCCCGACAGCAGGTGTTTGACCTTCAGGCCCGTGGTGGCGTAGCAGCCCGAGTCGGTGCGGAACTTGGTGGTCACCTTGAACTTGCCGTGCGTGGCCGAGTTGTGCTTGGAGCCCAGCTTGGGCCAGTAGCGGTGACTCTTGGAGCGCCCGCCCTCCTGGAAACACGAGCAAAGCTTGAAACACAACCAGGTGGCCATCCACCCGCCCGTGTGCCCGCCCGTGTGCCCGCCCGCGTACCTCCTCAGCCGTAACCATGGCGATGACGTTGACGCCCTGCTCCCACACCATCTGCCAGAAATCGGCGCAGGTGTTGGCCAGCGGACCCTGGGTGCCGATGTAGTGCCACTCCTCCCCTCGGATGCTGACCTGCCCGCAAAATCAGGGCGTCACGTTGCAGCCGGCCAGCGGCCAGAGCTCACGGAGAAAGCCTTCGGTCCCCGCCCACCTTGATGTGGGAGGCGTTGATGTAGCCGGTGTTGTTCTCCTTGTTGGGCACCAGCTCCACCCGGTTCTCCTCGTACGGGAGCACGTCGCGGAAGCGGTTGCGCTCGGCATTGTCTGGGAGCGCGGCGGTGGTGACGGCGCCGTCCGCCCTCTTTTTGGGCACCTGCTCGTACTCGGTGAAGACGCACTCCTCCTCCAGCTTCAGCTCCAACGTCGTGCACTGGCGAGCGGCGACGAGAGCGCTCCATGACTCAAAACTCATGGAAGAGCGACTGCGAGCCAGCGGCGGTCTTACCCGTTCGTCGGTGGCGGCCTCTGCACCGTCGTCGGCCGGACGCTCGGGGCCGCGGGCTGCGTAGAGGCCGTTGAGGGCGGCCATCATGAGCGGTCGCTTGGCCGAGTCTGCCGACATCTTCTGCCTCTCCAACGTCTTCAGGAGAGAGGAGAAGCCCGTGGTCACGCTGGCGCCCGTGGCAAACATAATGTGAAGCAGCACTTTGGCCCGCCCCTCCTTTGGTCTTTGAAACCGGATCGGATTAGTTTGCCTAATCTGCGACACTATTAAACCCTCACGCCCTCGTCTGGTTTGGGTACAAATCAAAGCACCGGCATCCAAGGTGACGTTGCCGTCTCTTTTGGCACAATGTGAAGAATAGGGACGTGACAGACGACCCCCCCCCCCAGCGTAATCTGAGGGATTTGAGGAGGCTTTAGCGGGCCACAGAGCCTCCTTGCGCTACCTCGTGCCGAAGGGCAGATTATTGCTAATCGGGGGCGAGCTGGGCTCGTAGCAAATAAACAACCTAACCAAATTGTGTTGTGAATGGAGCGCGGCCGCTATTTGAGCAACTCGCAACGATGCGGATCAATGCCCTGTTTGAGGAGTTGAGTCTTACCCTCTGCGCTATCTCCCGCTCCACGATGCTGTCCTCCAAGGAGAACATCTCCGACACGGGCCTCTCCTTGAGCGGCTCCTTCCTCACCCTCTCCTTCACGCTGGTGAGGTCCGGTTCCGAAATGGACGGTCCCAAGACGTTGCCGGCGCTCTGGTCCCCTCGCGTCAGAGCGCTGCCACCGCTGCCCCCGGCGGTAAGCTGGCCGTCCTCGGGCCCCCGGGATGGAACGGGCTCGGCGGCGACCGGGCGGTTGCGAGCGGGAATGGCTCTGGGAGGGCCCGGGTACTCCGGAGGGGGCTTGTTGGGCAGCTTGGCCAGGGCGGCCTGCAACTGGGCGCTGATGCTGATGTCTTGGTTGAGACCCGGGATTTGGACGTCCAGCTCGGGCCTCTCTTCCTCCTCCTCCTCCTCCTCCTCCTCCTCCTCCTCTTCATCTTCGTCCTCCTCGCTCTCGCTGCTGTGGATGAGCATGGTGGCGTTGGAGAGAGTCTTTTGATGCTGGTAGGCTGCCACCGGGGCTTCCTTCTGCGTGGGCGTGGGGATGGCCAAGTCTTTGGATGGCGGCGGCGGCGGCAGCGGGGCTTGCTGGGCCATGGGCTGCGGGGGCATGACGTGCTCCCTCAGAGTATTCCTTCGATGAAGAGGCGCGTTGATGCCCTTCATGGCCACGCCCTCCAGGCCGGCGCCTCTCATGCCGCCGATGATCACCTCCATGCTGTGCCGCTTGCCCAGGGTGGAGCGGTGCTTGGCGGCGGCGGCGGTGGTGAGCGGCTCGCTGACCTCCTGCAGGGACTGGCGCACCACCGCCGAGCTGTCCGGCTGGAAGGTCTTGACGGACAGCTGCACCATGCGGGTCACCAGTTCCGGGCTGCTGCCCCCGATGCAGCGCAGGCGGTGGCTGGCCAGGTCCGGCGTGCTGGTGGCCGGCCGGAAGGCCGCCGAGGGATACGGCGGCGGGGGCCGCGATACGGGGTGCCTGGCCACGTGAGCCGAGGCGGCGTAGCCGCCGGCGTTGCTCCCTTGCTGTTTGGTGTTAGCCAGCTCGGGCGTGCTGACCGTGTGAGAGATGGAGGTGCCGGCGCCAGGCGCGCCGCTCCCCCCGTTGATGCGTGGCGAGCGACAAGGCCCGCTCCCCGCTGCTCCCTGATGGGGGCCACCGTGAGACACCGGCTTGCTGTAGCTGATCTACAAGGCAGGAAGCAGCCAACATATGGTCAAGGCCCACGCGCAAATCCCGGGCCGGTTTTCCTGACCTGCGCGTAGGGCCCGGGGCTGGGTCCCAGGCCGGGGTAGGGGCCCCGCTCCCTCATTTCGGGCTGGCTGTAGACCAGCGCCTCGGGCTGGCGATAGGCGCAGGCGTTGCTGATGTTGAGACTGCGCAGCGACTGGCTGTGCAGGTCGCGCTGAGCGTGCAGCACGCGCCGCTTCTGCCGCATGACGGCGTCGTACTCGGGCGTGGGCCGGTAGGACGGCGCGATGATGGCGCTGTGCCGGTGGCTGGGGATGTAGTCGGGGCGCATCAGCTCGCTGCCCGCGATGCTCAGGTCGGAGGACACGGGCGAGGGCGGCACGAAGGTCTGCGAGCGGTTGAGCGAGCTCAGGCTGGGGCTGCTGTAGACGCTGCCGCCGTTGGGCAGGGCGCCGTTGCGGAAGGGGAACTCGGCGGTCTGGCAGCGCTCCAGGCTGCTCTCCGACTTGTAGTAGGGCTCCTCGTGGTGGAAGATGCTGTCTACGGGACGGCAGCACAGCGGGGGGGGGGCTCACACCGGAGCCGACGCTCGGCGCTTCGGGCGACCACCGTACCTTGAGAGCTCTTTGTGTCTTGGTACTGGGAATGCACCGTCTGGAAGTTGCACGACTGCGGCCGAGGCTGCGAGAAAGGAAGAGAAAAGGGAGCTGTCGGGGAATCCCTTTCAAATATTGACTGCGGGAATAAGAGCAACGACATTAGCGCGATGACCACTCACTACGCCACGGTGTTCAATTTGTCTATTTTTGAGACTTCCCGGCCCGCGTCGGCATATTTGTGGCCGGGAGCAGTAAAGGAGCAGCGCCTCCTGCGGTCGGTCGCGCGACCCCACAACTTGAGAATCTTCTCCGAGGAGCGGCCGGCCATTGTGTCGCATTTAGCTGCCGCTGTCCGCGGGCGGCGGCCAAGGAGACGCGAAAATCACCGGCTTGGGTTGGGTCGGGCCGGGAATCGCAGCGCGCAAAAATGCAACCGAAACAAAACAAGAGGCCAGACGCTTGACTCGTACCAGAGAAAGGCGGTGCGTCCAGGTGGGCCTCCTCCTGATTGGCGCCGGAGAGCGAGTGGGCCTGAAGAGACACACGTGAGGTGGAACATGAAACAGAGAGCGACTCACCGTGGCGGCCGTCATCAGCGCCGTATGCGCGCTTGGCGTGCAGACTCACTCTGCGCAAATCTTGTTCTGTTTGTAGAACTTGTGTCTGGCCGTGAACAGACGAGCCATGTACTTGGCCATCTCCATGTCCTCCTGCGGCGGGCGGCCCAAAAGATTCATTTTGACGACCCGACGTATCATTTGGCAAGTTGCGGTTTGGCGCGGCTCACCATGTGAAAGATGATGGTGTCGTCGCGACTGGTGATCTCCACGGTGATGGCCGACTTGTTGTGCGCGACGGTGCCGATGTCCTTCCACCTGTTACGCAACCCAAGGCGCCTTTTCACCCCGAGCGAGCGAGCGAGCGAGCGCACGAACGAGACCGGGACGAACGCTGACCTGTGGAGCATGATGGATCGGCCGTTTCTGTGCTTGACAAAGACGCCGACGAAAGACATGCCGATGAAAATGTCGTTGGTGTAGTTGTCCTGCGCGCCGAGAGAGCGCCGTTAAAGTCTGTCGGGGAGGCTTTGGAGCGGCGCCGGACAACGCACCTTAGCGGCGAAACTTTCCTGGCCGAAGCCGTCCAGTTTCTCGATCTCCTTGATGTAGAGCAGCTCGGCTTCGGCCGGCGCCATTCGACTGCAAGCGGAAGGGCGTTAGCGTTTGGCGGCAAAGCAATCGAGCTGACAGTCAGCGGGTCGCTACCAGTGGCTCTTGTGCTCTTCGGCCACCTTCTGCGTCCACTCCTCCAGCACCTCGTCTCCGTGAGGCCAGTTCTAGTTGTTGGCCAGGCCAGAGAGTTGGAAAGGGCGGGCAAATGTGCTGGCGGTGGCGGCGGCGGCGGCGGCGGCAGCGGGCTACTCACCACTGGGAAGAGCACATACTCCCGCAGGAAGTCCTGAGACATGAACTGAGTGAAGTCCCCAAAGTCAGCTGCAAGCAAAGCAAGGCAAGCGTTTTCTTGATGCTGAAGTCAGCAGAAAGTGTACCCCCCCCCCATTGCCTCCCCTTAATGAGTCTCGTAACATGTGACGAGATTCCCACTTTCCCAGGCCCAACATGATGCCGGCCGGCCGGAGCCTCGGACGTGTGATAACGCTCTTCCTGCCGCCGGCCAAGACTAACCTTGGTGCTGGCGATAAGCAAACGCTCTGTTTACATTCCGTCCGGAGAGACAGACAGCAAGCGGGAGGGACACTCTGTGTGTGTGTGTGTGTGTGTGTGTGTGTGAGAGAGATAGCATAGGAAGTGAAGTGGCGTGCGCTCTCTCTCGGCGGCCATATTAGGTAGCAAAGTCAAGATGACCTGAGCAAAGGCACGCGAGGTCGCGCTCTCTTCTCTTACCTTGCACGGCCAGGCCGGCCAGTCTGATGCCCTGCTCCACCGTGCAGTGGAGGCGTCCGTCCAACAACTCCTTCTTCACCTGAAGGTAATACTGGTACCTGAAGCACAAAGGCACGTTTGTTTTACAATACCAAGGAGAAAGACTAAAGAAAGAAAGACAAACTTGGCAGAGGTCGGTCATCAACGGAGGAACGAGTGACTCATTTTGGAGCCCGGCTCGGCGACGGCCCCGACGCCATGCCCGTGCCGACCGTGGCGGGCTCGCGGAACGCCAGCGGCCTCGCGGAACGCCAGCGGCCTCGCGGAACGCCAGCTTTCTTGCCAAAAGTGCACGCCGATCGATATCCGCGTTTGTCTCGGCTTGAACGGTCGTGACAAAAGATGACGATCGACTTCTAGCCATCGGCGCCAAGAAATCACGAGTCGTGTCGTGCAACCAAATCTTTCATTTTCACACTTGCAGTTGATTTCTTTATTTTTCTTTCACCTTCACCTCAGAGTCTCGTCTCCTTTTTTTAGCCGCTGTCGGGGCGGCCTGTAATCGTCCCCGCGCGCCTCCTCCCTCACCCTGTCATTACACCCGTTGGCTGGGATGCCATTCCGTTCCCGTGGCAACCCTCTAATTAGTCAGGCCGCGCCGCCGCGGCTTCAGGGAGGGAGGCGGCGGCGGCGGGCGGAGCCTGACGCGGTCGAGAGAGGCGGAGCCGAGGAAGAGCAAAAGTGTCAAACTGTGGCAGACTGTTCAAACAAGGACATTTCACTCTCTCTTCCTTTGACTAAAGTGCCTTGGACACTCATGGCAACATTTGACTCCTCCTAAAGCCCTTTGGGTCAATTTTGGGCTTCACATTTCCGCGTCCTAACGCCAAACACAAAGGCGGGTGGGCGCGCGCACGCACACACGCACGCACGCACCCTGTCGCGTGACGCGGGCCGGTCTTTGCTCATCGCAAAGCAACAATAGCGGCGTTACATTTTGGGCTGGGAAAAGGGCAGCGCTTATTTTGGGAAATAATTATAGTTGGCAACCGTAGGGGGAGCCGCAGAGCAAACCCGATGGCGAGCGACACTTGCCCACTCTTTTGACACTGGCCGCTTTTGGCAGCCGACCCCAAATCAAGAAAACAGCCAAGAGCCAAGCCACCGTAGTCACTCTGTTTACAACAAAAGCGCATTACGATTTTTGGGTGTGCGGCGAGTCGCGCCGTAATTACACTTTCGATCGAGTCACCCCCAACCCCACCCCACCCCACCCCACCCCAGCCCAAAAAAAGAAAACTCGGGAAGGCAGCGGGTTCTAACCGCAAAACCAAAGCAAACAACAAGTCTGGCTGCAAAACATTGACATTCTGGACAAACTTCACCTCTGCGTGAACCCTGTGAAAATTAGAGCCGCATTTAAAAAGAAGTGTGGCTTCCCACAATTCCTTGGCAGCCTTCTCCGTATGGCCAGCATTTTGCACTCACTTTTTGCCATTCTTTAGTCATCGTCAACATAAACGACGGGACTGAGAGGATTGTTTACAAGCTTGGAGCGAGCGGGTAGGCGGGGGGGACTTTTGCAAAGCCTGCCCGGCCGGGGCGGCGCTTAGGGGCCCACAAGCGACGCATTGTGACTAGGTCCTCTGCCGGACGGCAGCTGCCTTCGCCGAGGATTCTTGGGAGGAGTGTGCGTGCGTGCGTGTGTGCACGCATGAGTGTCTGTTGAGTAAACCAGACATCGGCCCCTTTCTCCAGCCCCCCCCACCCGCTCGCTCACCCCATCCCACTCTCCTTTTGCACTTCTGCTTGGAGGAATGTGTGGTCCGCCTCCTACGCTGGACGGCTGTGCCAACATTCCTGACTCACACAAGGAGAAAAAGGAGGGAAGGGCTGAAAGAGAACTAAATACGGGAGCGGAATGAAAATGTGCTGCCGACGCTGTGCAAGCGAGCTAATAGTAGCAGACTATTGTTTCCCCTTCATAACCCCCCCCCCCCCCCCCACCACCACCACCACGGACAGATGCGCACACACAGAAGGCCGCAGGGGATTCCTGGAATACCATCCCTTTAGCAGAGCAGATTATGGCCTCTGCAGAACAAACCTGCGCTCTCTCCTGAGCGAATGGCCAACACCTTTTACCTACCTGGTGGCTTCCTGCTCCAGGCGGGACACGCTGGGCACGTAGAACATGACCCCAAAGAAGAGCAGCGGCTCGTTGCCAAACTTGTCCAGCTGCTTCTTGAGGGGCTTCTCCAACTCCACCCAACGCTGCGCCGGCGCCTGGGTCTTCCCTCGGAACCACAGGCCAAAGTAGGGCGTCTAAAGCCGAGGGGGGGGGGACACGTCAGAAAGGAGATCTTGGTGGAGCCGCTAACGGAGGTCTCACCTCGCGGAGTTCCAGCCGCTGCGCCACGGCTTCCAGGCATTCCTGCCCCGTGCTCTCCACAGACAGTGTACATTCGATCACGTTGTTGTCCAGCAGCCGAATGCGCGTCACAAAGTAGTTCTTGCTCAGGACGTTGTAGCGCCGCGTGCGCCGCAGCTTCAGCCGGAAGGGCATGGCAAGTTCAAAGGTCGCGCTGAAGACGGAGCCGCTTCAGGAGCTGCCCACGGCCCCCCTCGCGCTCGGGCCGCGGCGCCGTGTGGAGAGATGCTCCGCGGCCAGACGCTGGCCCATTCCCAAAGGAGGACCACAGGACAGGACAGGACAGGACAGGACAGGACAGGACAGGACCGCTTCCGCCGCTGGAGACAGAAAGACATAAACACCGCTAGAGGTCTTCAAAAAAAAAAAACATTTCCATGCCGCTTGCTATCACGTTCCTTGGTGGCCAATCAGTCCAAGGACTGTCAAGACTCGACAGAATTGGTCAATTGTCACTGTGCGGTTTAGCAAAGTGGAGGCCGACAGATGGGCATTTCCAAGAAAATGCCGCATGCGCACAAACACACAGATGGGAGGCCAGATGTCTCCTGAAAGATCATCTGCTCATTTTGCTGCACTCCAGCCAGCTCAAACGCACCACACAAGTCTCATTGGTGGAAACCCGTGTCGCTCACCGATCCCGACCAAAATCCAAATTCACACGCTGCGGAGGTCACAGCTTACAGAGTAGGGTGGGAGGATGGCCGCAAAAACAACGTACAGGAAGAAGCCAGCGCACCGGCACGGCCAGTGGGCGGAGCAAAAGTTGCGCTGGGAAACGGAGGAGGCGCGCCATCTCTTATCATGTCCTTCCAGTTGTTCCCAAGAAGAACGGAAAGGAGGGAAAAATCAACAGCCGGGATCAAGAGCCGCTGCTCGTCATCGCCCCAAACCGCAGCCCTGCTCACTTTTTCCATGACATTCCCATCCCGCCAACCCAAAGCGCCCCCCCCCCCCCCCCCACACACACACACACACATTGGGGAGCAAAAAAGGACCCTACAACACAGACGCCTGCTTGTCATCGGCTATTGTGAGCTCAGGTCTATCTATCTATCTATCTATCTATCGCATGGATGTTTGGTAGTCTCTGGCCCATGATAGGAGGCGGGGCTTGCGCTGATTGACATTCCACCCCTTTGCACCTGCAAAGCATCATACATAACAGGGCAGGTCCAAACACGCTTTGTCACAAACGGGCAATGTTGTTTTTTTTTTTTTTTTGTGTGCTCAACATTTTGAAGCAACTTCACCAAAAACTCGCAGACCACTAAAGCATTGGCCCCGCCCTCAGCCGCTTGCTGAGCTAAGTTGGCGCTGCTGGCAAGATGCGGAATTCTTCACAGCTTTCAAATTCTCCGGCAAACCAAAGTGCCGTGTATTCCCCCAAAACCACTGGCCCTGCTACCATGTCATTTACACAGCGTGCTGTTGGACATGAGACGCAGCCAGATGTCCGTGGGGGAGGGGGGGGGCACGCCCCCTGCAGCAATATTTGCCTTTAGATGTTTGCGTGCATGTTTTTTTTTTTTTTTTTTTTACAGGTGCATGTCAAAACACATCGTTCACACGCATACGCATACAAATATGTAAGAGTTGTGCAATGACGCGTTCCAAAACACAAACGACAAAGGCATTTTACTATGAATGCAATATTTGGGACTGATCTGACTGCGAAGCTCCAAGGTGATAGACTGCCAATGGGGTGTCATCGTTTCCAGAGGGTAGACTGCTGTCATTTTGAACTGTTTTGAAATCAAATCTCCAGGTGATACACTGACAATGTCATTGAAGAATGATTTATGACCTCATTTAGAGCAAGCATGTCTGAGGCCAAATTCGGCCCGAGGCCAAATTCGGAAATGGCAGCAGACCTGAGGCCGTCCCAATGCAAACTTCACCCCACTCACAAAGTCGTGATGGGTGTCGGAGTGACCCCCCGCCCCCTTGCGTGGCCCTTTCCAGCCCATTTCCAAAATGCAGAGAAAAGAAGTCAAGTTGGACCGGCTGGTTTCTAGGGAGTCGACATCAGGAGAACATGCAAACTACGACAAGGTAACGAAGGAAGGAGTGAAAATGAAAGCATCTCAAAGCTCGGCGGGCGGCCCCCAGCCAATTTACCCTCAGCAAATCAGGCCCGATTGGATAGTCATTTTTAACCACAGGTGATAAAAATCTGCTCCACTTAATTGATCATTTGCTAATGATTTGATTGTGAAGCGCCAAATGAAGGCTGTGACCTTTGGGCCTTTGTTTGCAGCACTTGCGCATTTGGGTTCCAGGTGATGCGCCGCTTGCTCCCTGAGCTGTCATTTTCCAGCGAGTCAACCGTGAAGCGGCATGTAAACAACTTTGGCGGACTTTTGACTCATTTCTAGCAGCAATTTCAGACTCGATCAACCATGGAACAAGCCACGGAACAAGCCATGGAACAAGCCATGGAACACGCCATGGAACAAGCCATGTAAGCCAATGCAAGCAAGCCACTGCTCCAAAGAACCAACCCCGAGTGTACTTGCAGGTACAGGTGTTTACAGAGGGGGTGGGGAGCAAGCCGTGACAATATTTGGGATGCACCGTCAGCTTCCTGACGTGGCCCAGCCATTTGGCCTGTTTTTTTAATTTTTTGGGGAGGGGGGACGGAACGGAACGGGACAGGACAGGACGGCGGAGCCAACAGTCATTAAAAAAGTAGCACAAACAAACACTTTGAAAGAGTCCAACTCACCCCGCTACATGCCGATGTGGCCCGAAGAGACCTCTCTCCGTCTCCTTCTCTCCTTCACACGGAAAACATACTCCCCATCCAGTGTGGATTAGGTTTCCACGTGAAGCGTAGGCTTTTGCGACGGACTCTTGGCGGAGGGGAAATCAAGCTCAGTCGTAAAACTCGATTTGGTGGCGCCAGGGAAGGGGAAAAAAAGTTTGCGGCGGGTCGAATTCGGAGTTGAACGCCACCAAAAAAGGCGTACGAGCCGCTCGTCTCTCTCACGTGTGGGCCGTGGCGAAGAGTGAGTGGAGCAGCGACGTGGTGATGTGGTCTCGCTGGGGCGTCTTTGCTTTGCTAGGCTCTGCGGCGCGGTTCCATGCCATGCGATGCGATGCGATGCGATTCGGTCCAGTCCGCTGCTTGCCCTCCGGGGGCGTTCTGGACACGAGTGGGCGGTCGGGCGGGCGTGAGACGGAGTCGCTAGATGCGTTCACGAGCACCCAATAATGTCGGAATACAGCTTATTTTTGCAAAGTGGCCATTTTGCAGTAGGCGCACGTTTTTGTTCTTGCACATGCACACGCACTCTATACAACTTGTTTTAAGATGCAAAAACAACATTTCAGAAGTAACTTTAACATGTACTACACGTTGCCTGTCCACTCTTAAATATCACAACAGGAGGTGGCGAGCAGTCGTCGGTCTCCGCCACATCCGGATTAACTTTAGAGTGGCGACATTTGTTTGGAGATAACAATAAGCGAATGCTTACAGAACTGGATTTTGGATAGATGGATGGCATTTCTTCTCAGCCCACCCAATGAAAATGAGCGCCCTTCGAAAGGTGAACATGCTCAAGTCGACGCAATTCCCTAGCTTTGGTGAGTACCGTGAAGGCAGCAGACAGTGACATCACAAGGCAGAAATGTGAGGAATGCGGGGCTCCTCGGCCAAGACCACCTCCTGCCTGCCTGCCTGCCTGCCTGCCTGCCTGCTTTCGGGCTTTTCCACACAAGTACAACAACGCATTGATCTCCTCCCGCCTTTTTCGCTCCTCTAATTGAGTTACAACTCTATTGGAATAATCTTCACTTTTACACTTGTTCTTGGACTATGTGCAAACACAGTGGGGAATCTGGTTATTCCAAAAAGTCTTCCATCGTACCACTTCTGGTATATTATCTACCTTTAATTACCGGTGTTCATTTTGGTGCTACCTTCGCAAATTGACAATAAAGCTGACTTTGACTATATCATTTCTTTGGGGAGGGGGTAATTGAATTACGTTTTTGTATACAGTATTCGTTATTCTTCTTATTGACTTTCTATTTGGGTAAATAGCCTACGTCTCAATGTAAATGTTTTTTGGTTTTTTTTCCTGGACACTAACGCGCTTTTATTTGTGACTAAATTGTGACATCTTGTGGCTAACACCAGTACTGCTGCCTAAGTGAAAAGGGGAATGAGGGACCAATTATTTCAGGCCAAAGATGAATGTATTTAATCATGTTTTAAAAACATTCTTAAATATTATTTACTGACGAGGTATGAGAAAAGCTTGATTTTTTTTTATATACATGTTCGTTTGTCGCTCATGACTGTACTCTACTGCCACCTGCTGATCAAGTTGGAGTCGCAATGAATGAACCATTGTCTTCATTTGTCTCTTTTTGAAGTGCAATCCTATGCAAATGTGGTACTTGTAAGCACTATCCTGTCGTTCAAATTGATAGACGATGAAAGCAGCGTACATAAGCAGATTGCGGCAAGAAGGACGTAGCAAATATGATCGATGTGTCTGCGTGACTGCTCTTGGCAGGCGATTCACAGCACAACAGAAGGTTCTGATGTTGCAGCATGATGGCAACCATGGGCTCACACGTGCAATGGACTCCAACATGTGCTGACCATTACGGTCTGTTCTTTCTCGTTTACGTGCCCTGTAAACGTGGGCTTCAGCTTCGCTTTTACGAGAAACTAATATTTTGTTTTCACGCTACATTTAATACCGACACCTGAGGTACGTGCACACAAACTTTATAAGAGGGATTCAAAGCAACAAAGTTATCATCATTAAATATGTCAAAGGAATACATCATCATGTGATCTCTTTGTATGTGGCATATAATCACATTTTTCTCCAAATAACATGTGGACAACAAAATATATCAAGCACATACGTAAATGACCCAAATGAACCATATCATTACCTTTGCTTATATTACTAAGAATTTGGAAATGTGGTCAAAGAACTCGCATTATCGAGTTTCACATTCCCACAGGGTCATTTTGTTTTCAACTAACTAGCTAAATATGTCAATTGAAAACAGACTCATTCTCTCCTTGGAGCATTCTTTTGCTCAAATTAGATTGTCCCCAGGCAGCCAAGGCTTACAAACAAAAAAATGTGTTTTTACAATCTATTTAATGACATTGTTCTTGTTCTCATGAAGTGTATTATTTTTGTCAAGCTGTTTGGATTGTTCAGATCAAATCTCAAACGGCATGCGGTCGCTCGCTCGCTCGCTCGCTTTTGAGACGACACGAATGCGCGTCGACGTATCGTATACGGCTCCAACAAACGGTGGTTTTCGCTCGATGAGGTATTTTGAAAGCGCCAAAAGCCCTTTGCTTTTGTCCTTTTCAAAACTTGCGTGTGACAACGACCGCATTGCACCATCTGTTGCCTTTACACAAAGTCTTTGAGAAAATCGCTCGGGACTGCGGCGCACATCGCTTTTGATATTCTCCCGTCGACCGCTCATCAAAATCAAACTCAGGGGTCAGATCAATAGTCAGGTTTCCGAACAGCGCGTTCTCCTCCGGAAGACACTGTGCCGCCGCCGCCGCCGCCGCTAATGGCGGTCCTTTACGTAAGGTGAGCAAGCTTTGGGCCTGGAAGGCGCCACGTGGGCCAAGGGGTGCGTTGTTCTTTGCACGGCTTTAACGGACGCAATATCAAACGGGAACGCAAGCTCTCGGTAATTAGAGCAGAACGGATCGGCCATAAGCTTTTCATTTCACCGTTTGCTTCAAAGAAAGAAAAGCAAATTAACAATGCCGTTAAAGTCATCCTTTTGGAAGAGGAAAATGACGTGACAAGGATTCTGACCTCGTTCCTTTTCCAAAGCGCTTGAGTGGTGCGTGAACTGGAGCTTGTCCCGGTCCACTTTGAGCAGCCGAGTCATACAATTGGGAAGATGTTACATAGGGAATATGAAACACGACTAACAACAATGTGCTTGTGGCAACGTGACAAGCGGCTGCAGGTCAACTGTCAAGTCACCACGCTGATAGAAAAAGAAAAGCTTCGAGAGAGAGAGAGAGAAAATGATGCTTTGTTCCCCCGCCCACGTGGAGTGGGAGATCCCTCGCGTCCATCGCTCGCTTGCTTGCTCGCTCGCACACACACCCAATCACCCACCCGCCCACCCCGAGGCCTCCAGGAGCTCTATAAAAGGAGCAGAGCGCGGAGAGCCTCTCGAGCTGACGGCAGCTGCGAGGACGAGGAGACGAGTCGCCGCGCACCAGGAAGAAAAACTCATAGGAGCTTAAACAACAACAACTATATTTCTAGGGCGCAAACAAACAAAAAGAAAGACAAAACCAGGACGACCAGAATCGGTAGGAAAATGTCGCCTTCCTCTTTTTGCTTAGCAGGGATGAGTGCCAAATCAGATGCTTGCTTTGCTTTTCCGTAGCTATATTCTTCTTCTACAAAATGTAGTCATGGTTAATAAACGTAACCATTTTCAGACACGGTGGGGAGAGCTGAAGCAGTTGCGCAAGCCATCTGCAGTATTCCAGTCAAAGCCGCTCGCTCGTCAATGTTTAGAGTTCAGTGGGATCAACATAAGAGGGAGAGCGTTTCGAATGAAACAAAAGCTGCTTTTTGGGGGGTTTACATGTTGTCAAAATGGATGTGGGTGGGTTGTTGCACTGCAAAAAGGCAAGACACCTACCTACCTACCTACCTACCTACCTACCTACCTGGCACGGATGCCATTTGTCCGGCTCGACGCTTTGCTTTTTCTTTTGAAGCCCAGGGACATGGAGTGTCCGTGTTGGTTGTCGGTGGCGCTGGTGGCCTTCTTGTCCATTCCGGCTTTGGGCTCAGAGTGCTCCGTCTGCAAAAATACCAACAGGGGGAGGCTGCTGGTGAGCTCATCTGCCAACGTGTGTTCAACCGCACCTTGCCCGTCCGTCCGTCCGTCCGTCACTCCGTCTCACCTCAAACGCCAGTCGTGAAGGGTCGGCGGGTGGAATGGAATGGAATCTTCTTGACTCTCGCTGTGTTTTCTGTCATGGCCTCCGTTCAGGTCTGCCTGGAACTCTGCAAGTCAGCCAGCCAGATGCGGCGTCCGGCGCTCAGCATCAGCGAGGAAAAGGAACTCTCCACGTTGGAGGCCAGGGCAGCAGAAGGGCAGCGCTCGTACCCCGTGGAGCACTTCCGCTGGACTCTGCCCTCCGGGAACGGGAGCCGGGAAGGCCGAGCGGGCTCTCGTCATGTCGAGAGGAGCTATTCCATGGAGCACTTCCGCTGGGGGAAACCCCCCGGGAACATGACGCCCAGACCCAAGCCGGGACACAAAAGCGCCAAGCGAAGGCACTCGCCGTGGGGCAAACTCCCCAAGCGCAAAGCCTTCAAAGGCTCTGCCTTCCCGAGCGAGCCGCCTCGGGCTCGCGGGCATCCCGGCGCCAAGGACGCCGATCGGACGCCGGCGAGGCCCCGGAAGAGGAAGCGGGGGAGTCCCCGAGACGGCCGGGTGAAGAATGCTCAGGGATCGCTGACCGGCATCTTCGGGGACATTCTTCTCAAGGATGTGCAGAGGATCGTCGGCTAGCTGATTTTTGCATGTTGCTATCAATGGCTTTTGGTCTTTGTGTTTCTCCTTCCTTGTTGTGAAAGTCTCGACTGAGCGAATTGGGTGTCAAACTCAAGCCCAGATCTGGGCCTACGCCTCATTTGATGTGGCCGCCCAAAGCTTTGACTAATGTGCTGGCTATGGGACAAGGAGACGTCTTTGTGGACTAGGCTAGTAAGCATTGGCCTTGTTTGTAAACCAAATAAAAAATGCCAGTGAGTTCCTGACATCGGCTTCGTTTGTAAACAATACAAAAAACGCCAGCGGGAAAACGCTTGGTCGTAGCCTTCTGGTTTTGTCAATTCAATCCATTTCTTTAAGCACGGCAGGGCTAAGTCTGACCGCAAAAAGACAAGGGAAGGGCAACTTCTGTGGACTGGCAACTTTTATTGTCTAACACATCACAGGAGCATGCAAGGACAGGACAGGACAGGACAGGACAGGACAGGTCAGGTCAGGTCAGGACAGGACGGACGCAGCGAGCGCTAAGGCATTTTTCCGTCCCCAAAAAGTCAAGCTGCCTTTGTCACAAGGTCCTCCCGTTTTTAAAGTGCAAAGTTCACAGAAGGGGTCTCGGACCTGCACAAGCGCTACGTGGTCGACAGAGCTATCCGGAACTAGACGACAAAATGACTGACACGAGTAAGGTGGCTGGGTCACGCTTGGTGGTGGACAAACTGCAACGACCGGAGAGTCACGACACGACCGCAAACGAGGACGAGATTCGAGGGAAGTCGGCACGGGGGACAGACGGAGCGTCAAATTTGAGTTCCTATAAAATAGATACGTGTGTGCACGCACGCACGCACAGACAGACACGCGCACACTCGGAGTAGATGTTGAGATGTTGACTGTACACGAGCTGAAAGATTTGAACGCTTTATGCCGGGGGGACCCTGTACTCACAATGAGCTGTTGAGTGACTTCTTATCCTACTGTTAAAAAGGAATGTGAAAAATAATAAACAGGGATCAAATCATGGCCGCGCACGATGAGAGAATTGGCAATATGTCAGCACTGCAACAAAAAAAACCCAACCCATATTAAATCAGTGCAGAAAATGGAAAAGATTGTCCAAAACATTCCTACATGGCGAGCTTGACAAAATGTGGCTTGTTATCAAAGTTTTTGGCTTGCAGCAGCGGCACGTTCTTTCTTTTTTGCCCCGCCTCGCCAAAAAAAGGTTTGCCCCGGAAGACAACAAGAAGAGTGGAGTAACCTTGCCTTCTCAATACACGCAAAGGTCGGGAAACTTCATCTCGTAGATGGGCACCGAGCGAGTCTGGCTCGGCCCGTAGCCGGACGATACGGTGCCGGACGGGCTGGGCGGGGGCCTGAGAGGACACACGGGGCCGTCATTGTCTCGGAAACGGACTCGTACGGCGTTTTGCGCTCGTGGCTCACCTGATTGTGATCTCAAAGATCTGGTTGAGTTTGCTCTGCAGCAGCGTGGCCTGAGCGAGACAAAACAGCAAACGACGGCGGTGAGACAAATAGCGGAGACAGAGAGGACCAAAAAAATCAAAAAGAAAGAAAAAAAAAAAATCAAACGACGGTCTTTGCTGTACCCGAGCACCGCAATGGGCAGCGATCTCCTCAAAGGGAGCTTTCTGGAACTTCTCCACCACTTGCCTCCTCCGCTCCCGCTCCTGTTCCTCCATACCCACGCTGTCCACTAGGGGGAGACAGAAACGAGTCAAGCCATGGAAGTATTTGGAGGAAAGCAGCAATGTGATTCTTCCCGGACAGGATACCTGGCATTTTCATTCTAAACAACTTTTTGGACTTGCAAAAGCACTGCGTGGCCACCCACGTCTCACTCGTAGCTCCAAGATTGTTTTCCTAAGACGCTTCCATCTTTGAGCTGATTCCAGCAAGATGCGGCGGCGGCTCCTGCTGCTATCTGGGCCAAGCATCAGCTGTCTCAACACTAGTCAGTGTTTTATTACACCATAAATGATGAGGGGCTTAAGTCCCCAAACGGAACAAGCCAATTCATTTTGTTTTGCCTGTAGACCCAAAGCATCTGGCTGAGACGTGAACAGCATTTGCTCTTTTATGCTGGACACATCTGGCTCTGATGTCGCGAGTACTTTGGAGGAGATCAAAATGGATTCATAAAGAGAAGACTTTAGGATTAATTGAGTTTGACACGGTCAGTCGGGAGAGATTGATTGATGCAGATGAGGTCCTTGGAGCACGTCGCCTCCTCCTTTGTCAAATGTGAAACATTTGGCGCTCTATGCAAACTCCCTCTCGGGTCTAAAACGATTCAAGATTCAAGTGCAGCAAATGGAATGCGCCGGCGCCGCCGCCGCCGCCACCGTGTAAGGTGAAGCGATGTTTCAGCATTGAAACAAATACCAGATGTTTCTTTTCCTTCAAGAACAATAAAGCCTCAATCAACATTTACAGCCACCGCTTGGCAATCGAGATGTTTCCGCCTGACAGTGAAACGGGCTATGAAGTGTGACTACCGATGGCGTTCTTCAAGGTTTCAAAGGTGATCTCCTCGGCGGGGGTCCGCTGGAGAAAGAGAAAGAGACGCAGCGTGACGGGAGCCGCCATTGAGCCGGCGCAACGGTTACGCGCTGGTGACTTTTGGCTCCTACCTCTTCTTTCTCGGGACTGTTTCGGGACTCCACTTCCACCTGGAGCGAGATGGTCTCCCCGATGCTCTTTCTCTTGGACAGGCGGTCCTCATCTGCACGCAGCGCCCACGGCCAAGAAAGAAGAAAAATGCTGAAAAGCGGCGGCCAAATAAACGCAGGCGTCAGCCGCTCCCTTTACCCGTGTACTGAGGGATGTAAGGGGTGGCCAGCCGCTCCGTGTTGTAACCGCTGCCTCCGAGGACTTCCGTGATCTTGGACTGAAGGAACAGCATGCCGCCTTCCACTCTGTCAAGCGAGGAGGGGAGTCTAGGAGAGGCCGGGAGAAAAGAGGAGAAGGAGTCACGGGGAAAGGAACACGTGTGGCGCCGACGTACCTGGGCACATCCGCAAAGACGTCCTCGGGCAGCAGGTGAGGACTTTCCTTCCGTCTCGCTTCGATCACCTGACAGGGAGGGGAAAGGAGAGGAGTCGAGCGAGCGAGCGAGCGCGACCGACCGACCGACGGACGGACGGACCGACGGACGGACGGACGGACGGGGAACCTCTGGCAGCCCACGCTAGGCGTGCCCACCTCGTGTATGTGCTGGCAGAAGGCGGGGACGGTGGTGAGCTGGCAGATCAGGTTGAGGTAGGCGGCGGCCAGCGCGTGCATTGCGCAGCGGTTGTAAACGGGCAGCGCCTCATCCGTGGACAGAGCCAGGTCCTAGGAAGGGGAGGGGAGGAGAGTAAGAAGCCCTGCGGAATGGATCCCCTCCGTCCCGTGGATACCTGCAGAGCAAGCGCCAGGCGAACGAGGTCCACCACCACTTCTTCGTTGGCCAGCTCCACGCTGAGAAGACCCAGCAAGGCAAAGAGACTCTCGTAGTGGCGCCTGCCGCTGCTCTGCTCTTTGCAGCCCAAGTAGATGTGTCGGTAGAGCTGCTGGCCGTGCTGGCCGCGGACAGACAGACAGACAGAAGGGACGGCTTGGAGACGCACGCTCCAAAAGACTTCCCGAACCGCTCGCGCTACCTTTTTCATGAACAGGTTGTCCTGTCTGGAGCACTTGTCCACTTTCAGCTTCAGCACAGAGATGTCACTGATAATACTGCAAAAGCAGAGTCAGGCCGAGGTCCGAGCGCCGCCCAGCCAGCCAGCCAGCGAGCGCCGCCTACGCACCTCATGTTGGAGAATTTGGGCCGGTTGTCGTGCCTGTCGATGAGACTGAGGAGGATTTGGAGCACCAGCAGCCGAACCTCGGGGTCTTCGGTCAGGGAGAACGACAGCAGAGGCTCCAGGAAGGAGCTGGGCAGAGCCGTCAGCATGTTGGTGGTCTGGAAGCCCGCCGTCACCTGCACCCACGACAAAGCGGTCGGAAGCGTCTCCACCGCTCGACGGTGTCACGTGCGCACTTACCTGCACCAGTGACTTGAGTAACATCACCTGAATCATCCTGGTAACCTCGGGCCTGGCAGAGGATGAAAAGCGTGAAGAAAATCAGATTCCAAAAAGTGGCACAAGGAGGGGCCGCCTACCAAGAGCCCGAAGAAGGTAGCAGCGGGTGAACACCGGGAACAGGGATCTTGCCCATGATGAAGAGCATGACTTCCGACCTTTGGTAGGTGGGCAAAGTGTTGGCAAAGGAACCTGAAAGGCGCAAAGAAATGGCAAGTCAATCGTGTGGCAAAGAGCCCAAAGAAAAGGAGGAGGACGAAAGGCCACTCGCCGATGGTTCGGATAACGGCTTCCTGCAGCTGCCTCTCCTCGTGAGCTTTGATGATCTTTGTGCCGATGTTGGCGCTGCCGTCGTAGGAGCCCGTCAGCTCGTAGTCCACGCTGAGACGCAGTTGGCGCAGTAAGGTGTTGAACACCTCCAGCACGGTGGGACCTGCAGGGGTCCGCAAAAGCGTGTGAGCGACACAGCAGACGCCTCCGTGCGGGCCTGTCCAATCATCTGACCTACGGAGCCGCTGGCGGCGATGGCGGCCGCCTCCAGCAGAACCTCCACGATGCCGGCTCGGACGGTGGCTGAATTCTTGCTGTTGGCGTCCAGATGACCCAGGAGTTGCTGAATGACCAGGTGCGAGTGCTGCGACTGAGGGGGAAAGAAAGGAAAAAAAAAAAAAGAAGAAGAAATCACGTCCCATCGACAGCGTAGCCAAACACCAGCGATCCTGGCGCTCAAAATTCATGCGTGGCGGGCGGCGCTTACCTGAATGGAGTACATGATGATTTTAAAACAACGCACAGCGAAGGTCTTCCCCTGCCATAGAGCGTGATTGTCCAGATGCCTTTGGGGAGAAAAAAGAAAGATGTCACGCCAACGATATTAGCGTCGCCAAGACATCAGCGCTCTGACAGAGATGCCACGCCGTCAAACGGCATCAAGGTCACTTGCGACGCGGCAGCTGCTCCACGCAGGGAGGGGAGGGGAGGGAGGGATGACCGCAGACAAAAAACAAGGACAGCCACGGACGGAAAGAAAATGGAAGCTTAGCTGGCCGATGAGGTCGGGCGTTCCATCTCACATGAGCACGGGGGTGACGGCATTCTTGATGTTTCCGTAGGCGGCTCGGCCCAGCAGCTCCCTGAAGCAGCGCTCCGTCAGCTCCGCCGGGCTCTCCTTCTCCTTGTCTGACGGTTGCGACGGAGACGGCGAGCGACTGGTGGGGAGCGCCGGTTCAAGGGTCAACCGTTTGCAAAGCTCAACATTGCGCTCTTTGTGCGGTCGCATTTTTCGTCATGTTTGTCAATTTGTTCCGCTGTCTGAGAATGTTGAAATGTCCCGCGCGGACGTTTTCATGACAGGGAAAGATGTAAACCTGGAAAGGATTAGCCTTTCCCACATCTAATTCGTGGGAATTGGCACATGTCAAGGGCTGGCCCGTTTTTTGTCTTATTCATCGCGAGCCTCGTCGGGCTTCCGACGCACGCGCCTTCCAACCTCGTGACGACCCCAAATGTCTTTTTGTTCAAAGCAGCAGAACAACGTGACCGAAATAAGATTTGTTCTTTCGCTTTGTTGACATGCGCAAAATGTCTGAACATGTGCGTGGGAATTAACAAACGCCATCTGCGAGCCTGCAGCCATTACGCCGGCCGGGCAGGGAAGTTGACGAGGCGCCAGCGGGAGACCATCTCGTGCGGGCCGGGCGCTTTCACCTTCTGGCCCTTCCTCCTATCTGCATAACGTCCACATTTACCTCTCCGTGCGCTCGCTACACTGCAGGTTGAACAGCAGCGACGGGACAATCTTGTCCATGTGCTGAGGATCCCAGATGTTAGCTTGAAGCTCGTCGTTGACCGTCTTCCTCACCACGCCCTGAAGGCCCTTGATGCCCGCCATCCGGATCCTGATGAGAGGACGAGACACGCGTTTGGCGTTTTTAGCGACGCGCACGTTAGCCCCGCTCATGCAGATGAAGGCTGACGCCGAGGCGGGTCGCGCTCACTTGGTGCGGATGTCGGGGTCCTCGTAACCCGAGTGGCACATCTCGCTGAAGCGCGACACAAAGAAGTCGTAACTGCGATGGTAAGAAGGTGTGTCCTCCTCTATGTTGGCAAACTTGACAAACTAAAGGAGAACAAGATTAGGAGAGCATTTGTGAACCTTCCACATTGCTGACATTTAGCATCCCGTCCCTCGTCGCTGGTTTTCCTCCTCATCTACGTTTGCGGTGATTGGAAAAGGCAAGGAGCTCAGCAGTGTGTCCTTGGAAGAATTAAGCAGAGCGAGGCCAACGCCGCGGGAATTAACCTCTCAGCCGAGTCACGCCGCAAAAGTAAGTCGTCGGTCACGTGTTTACGAAGCGGGCCCCCCGGAATGGAAAAACGAGGTTAGCTCCCGTGCCGAGAAGAGCCCTCATTCCTCGCTGCAAGGCAAGTCCGCTTAACATCGGCGACTTGCTTCGGCTATCAAAGCAGCAGCACGCCTACCCAGCGAAATGAAATATTTACCGACATTCAACCAAGAGCTAGCGCGAGAGGCCAACAAAGCGCTCCGTCCTTGTCGAAAAAGCTTCAAATCAATGATCGGAATCTTATGTTTGCAAATGAATAGGCCAATAACTAGCAAGGCACCGGCTGCCACCGCTCGGTGCCAACTGGACCCAAAGCGTGCCAATGAGTCAGAAGGAAGTTTTGGAGCTTGCTCGTGCGCTACGCCAGTAAAACCACGTCCGGCTTTTCCCACTCACCGAGTTGGTTCCCAGGATTTGCAGACTGGGCTTGTCGGACTCCAGCAGCTTGCGCACCATCTTGAGGAAGCTCTCCACAAAGAGGTTGATGCTCTGGCAGTGGCAGGCCATCAGCAGCTGGTCCAGCGCTTCCATGGCGATGCACACGTAACTGAGGAACGTCGGACGGATGGCCGTCAAAAGCTGTTCCGAAGGCAGCCGGCGGGTCGGTCGGTCGGGCTCACCCGTAGCGGTGGCGCGCCACATCCCTGGACAAGCGCTCCGACAGGTACGCTCCGATACGGTCCAGCTTCTCTGGAGCCGACAGGGCGTAAAATGTCAGCTTCTCCATGTTGGCCTTCACCAGTCCATCCTGGAGGAAGAAAACATTTCGTTTGCTCGGCGGTCGGTACAGACGTTGTCCGCCGAGCTCCTCACCTCCGGGTCTTCGGGGAAGATGTTGTCCACCAGCCTCTTGTAGCGAGGCCTGAGAGCCCCGCAACAACCGCAAACCCCTGGAACACGTCAGACACATTTCAAACAATCAATCTATTGATTAGTCGGCAAAATTATTCATTGATTATTAAAATGAAAAGGAGTTGGAAAGCCCCAAAAAAGTCCTCCCTCTGAACTAATGAACAAACGTCGCAGTATTGCTATGCTTTTTTTTTTTTTGCTAAATTTGGGAGTCTCTGATTGCGAGATTTTGGTTGGTTGAAGGATTCCTGCAGTGATGACTCATCACTGAGGGGCTTCAGGGGAGCCAGAGCAAGAGAGCAGACACAATCCGAAGAATCCCAGACAACCGATGGGCTGCTTCACGGAATGTGCCCGAGAAGTGTTGCCGCGTCCGGTTTGAAGGGGCAGCTCGCGCAAAGGTCAAAGGGCAGTTCTTTTCCGTCCTTTCAGCGAGGCTTGCTATCGCGGCTGGAAATGACAACACCACACTGGGACGCATCAGGAAGATTATCAATCAGTCCTGGCGTGCTTCAGAAACAGACAGTGCTCTTCACAGGTATCGGAACAGAAACAACCGGTGCGGGCCTCCAAGCGCCGCGTCCTTGACAGAGTCACAGAATTTGAAGGCGGCTGGCTGCGCTTTGAGGGACAGGCACGCTCTTCGCAAAATTGCGCTCAGGAGGCGGAGCATCTATTCATAGCGCAGCCTGCTGCTGCGCTGCCATACGGTCATTTCATCAAAAAACCAAGAGGTGCTGGAGGTCAAAGAAAAAAAGAGTTGAATGAATAAGCGGGTGGGTTTGTGACACACCGAGTGAGTCACGCTCCAAAGCTTCTTATCGCACCCCGGTCGGCTGTCCAGCGGTGAAAGTGTCATTTCTGGGTCAACGTTTCAGAGGCAACAGAGGGAGAGCCGCTCGCCGGGCCGGGCCGGGCCGGGCCACGACGACTGAAATACAAGAGGCGCGGCGCGGCCCTGGCAATATCAATCAACTCCACTTTCTGCACACCTCCTGCTTTCTGCTTTCCGCCCGTCGAGCCTTTTGGCCGACACGCAGCCATTAGTTAACAGGAATGGAAGGAAGGACATCCATCATTGCACTTATGCAAGATGTCACACACACACACACACATTTAAGGAGGCTTAGCAAAACACATCTGCTACGGCCACACACAATTCAAAGTTCAGCAAGGTGGATTAGTGCCGATCCGACCCGATCGGACGCAGAGCTGCAGCCGTACACGATCCCCCCCCTCCCGTGGAAGCAGCCAATCACGTGGCTATTTATATCTCCCTAATATTGGCCCAGCGACATTAACAGATTACAACATCCATTTCCCCCCTGGGAAGTAAGATTAACATTCTCCCATTAGGATTAAAGATGCAGCAGAAGGGGAACGGAAATTGGGCCAAGAGCACACGGGACGCACGTTTCAAAGAGAAACCTTTGGAGATTCCTGCCTGTCGGGCGAGACAAAATGACAAACGCTGCAGCTGTGACTTTTGGAATGGCACTCGACCTTCACGAGCAAATTCATCCTCAATTCAAAGGCTGCTTCAGGACACAGCAGATGCGTTGTGGCAAGCAAGTGAAAGAGCAGAGGATGAAGAGGGCGACGATGAAGACGGACATGGGCTACCCGTGTCATTCCGGCCACTTCGGCCGACAAGTTTCGTTCACGCAGAGTGGGTGGGTGGCAGACAGACACCACACGCACACACAAACCCCAAGATGACAGGCGGCCAAATTATGAGTCACAAGTGTCGCAAAACTAGGTCGAGTTGAAAAGGATGCGGCAGATAACACTCGGCGCTGACCGCCTCGGACGGTGTCTCGGAGCGCAATGTTTGAGCAGCACGCTGAACTTTGTACAGGAAGCGGACGCCTCGGCCAATGAAATCTCGATGATGTGCTCGCCAAGACATGCCATTAAATGGGACAAATGGAGGGGGGGGGGGGGGGGGGGGGTGGGGGTGGTGGACAGCGGCACCAGCGCACGCTTCCTGGCTGCAGCCTGCAACTGACCGCTGAGCCAAAGAGTTTGGCTGAGTGCAACGCAGGCAAGGAAAAGGGCAAAATGATGAGCTGGCACAGAAATAAAACGCGGCAGGGTGGCAGGCAGGCAGGCAAGCAAGCAGGCAGGCAGGCATGCAGGCAGGCAGGCAAGGCAAGGCAAGGCAAGGCAAGGCAAGGCAAGGCAAGGCAAGGCAGCCAGGCTTCCTCAAAGCGGCTTTTCCAATCTGCCTTCCTGTCATGCACGACAAGGGCGGGAATGCGGACAAACAGGCAGCGACACGCTCGTGTCACGCTCGCTGGCCTTCCTCCCAAGTGACGATAAGATGCCTTCTTCTTACCGTACATGGAACGTGATGCTAGAGAGCCACCGTTGCCGCCGCCGCCGCTGCTCGTGTTTGCTTTCAGCGGGTTCGCTCACTCGTGCGCTCGCGCTTGCACACGCGCACACACACGCACACACACACACTCTTGGGGATTAATGCCTGCCTGCCTGCCTGCCTGCCTGCACGTGTGCTTGGAGCTAAGAGCCAGGCAGGGGGAGGCGCACGTTGATTGGTGCAGAGGCTGTGTCCACGCCACGCCATGCCATCAATTACACACACACGCACGCACATACAAAAGGGGGACGCGAGGCAACGTCACTGAGAAGCATGCCGGGATGACCTTGGATGTTCGTGTTTGTCTTCAGGCCCCCCACACACACGCGCTATGCATCGACACGTCTATATGGAATAAACCCGAGCAAATGAGTGAAATGACGCCATTTCATGACGGTGTGAATTTTAATTGGATGAGTTATCCAGTGAAAATGTTGCTTATGACAAAGCGTGACGACTTAAGCGAGCGCAAGTGAGAATACAAAAGTTGTGCCTGCGAGTGATTATCAACGCACCGTGCGGCTGCCATTTCTAAGCCTGAGGGCCATTTACTGATGTGAAGAAAGAAGACATTCTATGCGTTACAGTCTACCCTCAGCATTGGCTGAATTTCAAGTCATCCTTTTTTGTTAGCTTTCTGGGCTTTTACAGTCCACAGACGACTCCAAATTGACGGCGTCGGAAGGGAACTGCAATCGGACAGTGTCTGCTCGCCATCCGAGTCTTAATGCAGAAGCAGATGTAGAAGGCCACGCTTACCCTTGGCGGCTCGATGGTCGAGAAGCGTGCGGCAGTCCAGCGCCAGCCTCCGAGAGGCCGGGACGTCGCCGGCCGCGGCGGCGGGCACGGCGGCCGAACCCATGCGCAGCTATGCCAAACTTGCTCCAGACGATGCCAGAAAGCCCGCGGGTGTGCCAACGGCGCCTAACTCAGCAATATTTAGCGCATAGGCGAGTATTAACGAGACGGGGCAGATTAGCGATTAGGCCGGCAGCTTTGCTGTCACTCTCACTGTCAACGCGTTCCTCTGTGTCTCATTGATAAACATCTCAGCGAGAACAATGGGCCCCTCTATCCGCCGCAAGTGTCACTCTGGACCAGGGAGAGACAAAAGAGCGAGCGTGCGACAGGCCAACGCATGGAGTCGGTGGCTTTGGCATTCGCAGACAAGGGCACTCGCGTATGATAATCTGGTAGCCGAAAGCATGGCGTCGGTGGCTCCGGCAATCGCAGAGAAGGGCACTCGTACGATAATTCATTGACCGTCCACCTTGTTCAATATTTACAAATCTTTAAGCGGAGCACACGGAGGCAAACCACCATTTGAAGCGCCAAGCGTTGTGATATTCATTGATGGAGTGTCTGCCTGCCTACGTTGTGGCTGGCTTGGCTTTGACGTGAGAGTTCACCTGTCATGATGGATGTCAGCCGCTAGAGGGCGGTGCACTTGGAGCGTCGCGGTGACGGAAAGAGCTGAGCCACTCGGGCGCCCGACTGACGCTTCAGCTTGGCGAGGTCAGTCAGGAAAACCGCGGGCTGTCCCTTGGCCTGTGGAAGTTGAGCATAAACCAAAATTAGCCGACTATGGAAACATGCTATGGTCAATGGGAACATGAGAAGAAATGGCACACACGTCACGTATTACGACGTTGATACGGTTGAGGTACTCAGATAGAAATGGCCCAGGAAACGCTAGTGTTGTGTGGCCGTCTATGTTTAGCTCGTTTGTTGACATTCTCACACTTTCGGTGATTTTTTTTCCATCATACTTTAGACTTGCTTTATCCGTCAGCAGGACTAGTGTCATAAAATATGAGCAATTGTATACGATGAAATGCCATTGATGGACTGTCACTAACTAGCCCAGCTCGGGTAGGCTAACCACCACTACCACCACGAACTAAACTACTGTCAACATTTACGACTCACCATAAAAGGAAGACAATTAGTACCCACGAAGCCAGAGCTCCTCCTCTTCGATAAGTCGGACTTTCTACCACGTAAAAAATAAAGATAAAAAGAGAAAGGAAGAAGAATCGGCAAGCGATACAACTACACAGCTGTTTTACTTGCTCACTGGAAAATATGAATCAGCCCACCACTACGCTCATTTGAATATATGCAGTCCGCGTTTATACATTCAAAAAAAAAAAAAAAAATCAATTCAAATATCGTAGTGATGCCTAAACGTAATGACGGCATCATATCTGTTTCTTATTTGAACTAAAGTGACGTTTGTGAGTGTTGTTTTTTTTTCTTCCACTTGACGGCAGCAGTGAGTCGAGCTGGTACAAACCGGAAGTGTTCCTTACTGTGAAACAGGTGTCTCGGTTTACGACGGTGAAAGAAACGAACATTTTCTCATAATGCAAATAAAATATAAGACTTTTAAAGGGGGGGGGGGGGGGGGGGGGTACAGCTCATTTCATGCAACATTAATATTTGTGTGACTAATCAGCGTTATATTTTCCATAATATTTTATTTCATATATTTGTTTCTTTCTGCAAGAAATATAATCTTTATCCTCATCTCCTGGGGTCCGCGTCTCCTTTGGTCATTGGATATTTCGTTTGGAAACAGAGAAATTCGACTCATTATTTGATTTTGGTTTTAAAAAAGATACACCAAAATTGAAGTACAGATTGATTCTCTCGTTTGTTTTCTAGAGCGAGTAAGCAAAAGTCGACAAATAAATTTTCAATTTTAATTTCTGTAACTAAGATATATATATTTAGCACGAGACGGCTTGACGATTTGTTGGGGTTCGCGGAAATTGTCACACCCGGCATTTCATTAACTGACCAGGAGATGGCGAGAGCGTAACGTCTGTAGACTCGTTCTGTACAGTCAGGAGGCAGATTCACTTTCATGTATTTATTTTTTTTAAATAAAAAAGCCTTACTAAGCATTGTCTTAAAAAAAGCTTGTCTCTAAATTGTCGTTTTTTTAGGAAATAAAAAAGTGTAAAGTAAGGCTTTAACAAATAAAACTTACAAGACAAAGCCTTACTATACATGGTCAATCCTAACCCTCGCCCCTAATAACTCTAATCCTAAATAAAATAAGCAATGCAAATAGTGATTCCATTTAAAATATGAAGTTCAAAATAAAGGGAATAAAATATGCAGTGACAAACAATACTTCGTGACAAAGTGAAAAAAATCATATCAGGGATTCATTGCGCACCCAATCGTTGAGGGGAAAACAGAGAGCGCCCTCTTGAGGACAGATCTTCGAAGTGCATAGTTTTTTAATTTCACATTGTCTGAACGAGTTAGTTTTAAACACGATACATGCAGAGTTATCCACCTCTGCGCGTCTGAAGCCTTTATCCAACCTTGCCCCAGTTCGCCCCCCCCCCCGCCCCATTTAGTTATCATTTCATTCCCCCACTCTTTCAATCTAAAGACGTGTTCCTCCTGTTTTTTTTCTCTTTTTAATAATGTCCAAGCAAAAGGGAGGCATGTCCCCCCGGCAGATTACTCACTCGTCTTTGGCGTCTCGTCTTGATTACATGGGCGGGATCTGATTTGATTTGGAAGAAAGCCCCCTCGTTTCCCGGGAGCCCGAGCCGATCTCTTTAGACCTTGGCTGGTGCGCCGTGTTGTTCTTGCGTTGCTGCGCACACATTGTGATCTTGATAAATATGATCTGGAAAAAAAAGAGGGAGGGAAGAGAGAGGATTAGGTGAAGGGATTATAATTTCCAGTGATGAGGAATGATAAGAAACAATAAATCCTAAAGTAGATTTAGTTCTCAAGGAAAACCTGTTATGGAAAACAGAATAAGAGACGGACGGGGCAGAGATATTAAATAGATACACAAGGCATGACCTGTTTCTAAACTTCTCTGGATGCATTTTGATTCACTCTCTTTTTTTTTTTTACATTTAGCCTTGACTTGCGTCACTTTCTATGTAGCAAACCCGTGCAAAGTGGCGGTCAGGCTCACAAAGCGGCAGCTGCTAAGGCCTCGCCGTCGGGAGGCCGCCGCCCGCGCGTGTCAAATCCAGCCCGCTTAAAGGCCCTTTGCCACTGTCGGCCACGACGGCGGGAGGGACCCCGCACACTTTGTCGTTAACCAGGGCTGGGCGGCGGCAGCGACTTGTTGCGATAATGGGGAGGACGCTCAATCGGATACAATGTTCATCCTGGCCTTCCTGGCGTGGCGAGCCTCAAGTCTGGCCCCCGCGTCTCCACGAGGGGAGGGCGACGCCGGGCGTCTTAACCGGGCCCAAAGCCCTCATCTCCTCTGTTTATCCACGTGTGTGTGCGCGCGTGTCCCCAAGCTGGGTTTAGCACCTTCGGCCCTCGGGCGCTTTACGAGCAGACAGCTGGGCTAATCTGTCGCCCTCCCTCTCGTCTCCTTCGGTCCTGTCTTTGGAAGCCTTTGGTTCATGGGCAGGAGCCCGATGAGCATCTTGATGATTCGAAGGAGGGAAAGATCTCCGAGAGCGGCCGGCGCTGCGTGATGCTGGGCAGTTGGCGAGCGTGTCAAGTGGTCATTTTGTTTACCTCATCATTTGCCTTCTTCCTCACAATTGGCGGCCATCTCCGTCTGCATTCTTTCCGTCTTCCATTTGCATCCATTTCAACCTCCTCGGCGCTGGCCTCTTCAGCTAAACTTAGAAGTGACAACAGTTGCGGGGTGACACCAAAGTCTAAATAAGAGCAGGACAATAGGCGGCGGCGGCGGCGCAACGCTCGGGTAATCAAAGGAAGTTGGCCTGCCGAGTGGACAAATATTTTCCTTTGTCACTATACGCACAAGAGTCGCTCCAACAAATGGGGGCCGGCGAGCTGTTTTTTTGCCGCAGTCCGTTCGGCACGTACTCGAGCGTACCTCTCGCACGGCCACGGCCGCGCACATTAGTCACGCGCGCAAAAATCTGCGAGGAGCGGCTCAGGGGCCCCGCCGTCTAACGCCGGCGTGGAGGGAGGCGCGCTCGGTCACTCGGAGTCCGTCCGTGACTCACCAAGGGCACAATGGAATTAGTGCCATCCTCCGGCATGTGGCAGCTTGCTCTGGCTAAACGGTGTAATCATCGAGCCCCCCCACCCCGTACCAACTGGCGCCGATAACATTGTCTTAAGCTATACAAAAAAGATTTCTCTCTCTCTCCCTCCCTCCCTCCCTCCATTGCGGTAATTATTGAATTAATGCAGATGGAGAGAGACATCTGCATGTTAAAGTGTTGGCCTCTCTCTTATGCACAGCAGATGTTCGCCTGTCATTTACTCAAATTATGCTGCACGGATACATGGAGGGAAAGAGCGAGCAAGCGAGCGAGAGAAAGTTCCTCGCCAAGGCGACATTGTCTCACAGTCGGCGGCCAAATTCGCGTTGCAGCTGTTGGTCGAGCGAACAAATGAGCGAGCGAGCGAGCGCCTCTCGACTGGAGATTTCTTTCATCTTTGCTCTTTAAACGACGGCAAGGGCCGTTAGAGTGGCGGCGCAGGCACCCCAATGTCACGCTTGCATTTTGCAAAGCATTGTTGAAGAGACCAATGTGATTTGCTGCCACCTCGTGGTCTCTCTAAGCAATTACCAGCTTTTTGGGGTGGCATGAGCTTCGCCAGTGGCTGGCAGGCAGCAGAGATGCCGAACCTCCGTACACTATGATGACGAGGAAGTTGACCTTCCAGTTGAAGGCGTCGTGCCCTCTTGAAGATTATTTGTTGATTATTTGAAGCCATTTGGAGACACGAAAGTGAGGGCCTCCGTGGACAAGTGCATCGCTGACCTTCTCCTTGGGATTATGTCCCAGGTTGGTTTGCCTGCTAGCTCCGGATTACGCTTGATAAAAACATCCTTGTATTATTATTATTATTTTTTTTTTTTTCCTGTGCTTATTGTGTTAATACTCTGGGGCGGTCGGTTCGCCCTCTAAAAGCTCAGGCCCCGTCCGTGCCTGCCTGCCTGCTTTAAGGTAATCTTCTTCCACTTGAGCTTTTAAAATGTTTTAGGGAGGCGCGCTGCTCTGCTCTGCTCTGTCTTTGTGTTCTTTACTCCTTGGTGCGGGATAAATGACATTTGATGAGGAATCCAAAGTGAATATCTGGTGGTCTGGTGTATTTGCTGGAAAGATAGTAAAACATCAGATGATTTGAGTTCTGCTCATCTTTGTGTTGAACCCAAATGCAACATTTGCTTTTACTCTTGTGTGACTAGACTTTGGCTTTCCAGGGAAGTGGCTCGGGTCTGCCTCGCCAACCACAAGTGTCAAGACTTCCCTTTTCTTCAACAAGACCGTTAGGCATGGAAACAATCGTTTAGGAAGTAAGCCCTTACCGAGGTCGTTCCCTTTCGGCTTGATGATAAAAATGACGCCAACATGAAGCAGGCAGGGCTTGGTCGTTTCCATTAAAGCTAACTAAAAACCACATGATTCATTCGTCGAAGATTTGCAATTGTTGCCACGACGCATTTGCTTAAACAAGTCCAAATGTAAAATACTTACTGATTGGTGCCACGGCCATGCTTTTTTCGACTTCTTCTTCTTCTTCTTCTTCTTCTTCTTCTTCTTCTTCTTCTTCTTCTTCTGTTTCTTTTTCTTCTTCTTCCGTTTTATGACTGTTGGCAAACGACGTGCGGTACAGACATGGCGAATGAGTGGCGACAAGCGGAACTACGAGTTTCCAGTTGACAAATAAATCAATCCGATGGCTTAATTATTATCAAGGGAAAAACGTTTCGTAGCGCTGGCCACATTTGTGTCGACTTTTCACCTCAGATTTTCTTTCATGGATTCATCATTGCTCTCTCTATATGATTATATTTGATTTCTCATGGGAATGACGACTTGAAATTTGGGGTGCAAGTCCAGGGTCTGGTTTCCGGTCAGTCTGTCCACGCGCACGCACACACAGGCACTACCCAGTGGAGTCAGGACAACTTCCTTCTATTCTCGTAGCAAAAGCCAACAGATGCTTTCTGTTATCACTCTTAACTCTGGCTGATCAGACTTTACTTTTGTGACCCAGATGTTAAGGAGTTCAATTTATCAGATGCACCACAAGGCGGGGAGGAGGTGGGATGGATGAGCCAGCCAGCCAGCCAGCCAGCCAGCCAGTCAGCCAGCCGGCCAGCCAGCAAGCGAGCGGCCAAAATAGCCACCGCAGGCTTGGAGAGATGAGATGGAATGGGCCTTAGTATTTTTTTTTTTTTTTGCTTAGCTTTCTGGAGCGGAGTTAGCACGGTAAGGAGCTCAGCGTGGAAAGAGGCTTTGGGTCTAGGCGGGAAAGATGTGCCATATTACAGGCCGGCCAGAAACCTGCTTGATTAATGGGCCGGGATAATCACCTCATCAAATCACTCTCACTTATTAAATCTTGTTTAATATCGTAATGAGGCCCCTCCTGAGCTGCTTTGGTAAATTCCCCTCCACCTCTCCGTCCGTCGCTCCTCCTCGCTCGCTCGCTCGCTCGTTCGTCTCCGCCCAAGCCATTCTACTCTCGTGTGCTTTCCAGCCCTACTTGAAAACCCGAACCCTACTTTGAAGCCCTCGTGCTTGTTTGACAGTAAGTACGAAGGCCACTGAAGCTCCCTGGCCAGTTGCTCTGCACGTGGCTCCAAGCTTCATGAGGCTTCAGCAGCTCTCTGGTGCCATCTTGTGAATCAAATAAGACGCTTGGTTAAAGCGTGACAAGAGAGCACAAGTGTGTCGTTTAAAATGGTCAACGTTAGGATGGGTGGGGCTCGAAGCCACAACCTTGTTTCCCACACAATCCTACTCGTGCTCAGTCAAATGCTTCAAGCGCAGCCGCAGCGTGTTTATTTAGTCACTTATTTATGATCCGTGATGCTCTGGATCGTATCATCATAAATCAGAGTACGTGCGGCGGGTCAAGACCTTCTCCAAGGGTGATACCACTTTTCCAAGGCTTTGCTTCACTGGACTTTATGGAAACACTTCAGGTGGAGCAATATCCAAGCTGTCTCCTTGCGGATGATTTGTGGAGCCTATCCCGACGTCGGCGTAACTTCAAGGGGGGGCGGGCTTTCATTTACTTTCCTTGACCCCCCCCCCCCCCCCCCCTTTGCAGCTGTCGCGTACCTGGCCCTCACGAGCGGCGCCTCTCTTGGCTCCCCCGAGGCTTTGGATCCCGGCGTCAATCAATTCTTAAAGACGACTGTCTGCATGCCGCGTCACATGGACCAGCCCTGAGTGAAGGGCTTAAGGGGCTCCGGAGCTGGAATGCTCTTTGATAGAACTGGCCGGAGAATGGGGAGGGAGGGAGGGAAGGAAAATATGGGGAGGGGGTCCTATTGTTGTGCCAAGCAATGCCCTTGACGCCGGCTGGAGACAAGCGGCTATTGTTTGGACGCCCGTCAACTCCTGTCCGACTCAGGCTATTAGAGATGATCGAGCGGCCCGGCCGACCATCATCTCGGCGTCTCGGCTATTTTTTGCTCAAGTTTCTGGTTGCAGTTGACTTGTGATGAAAACGTCCCGAAGGTGAGACAGACGGGTGGCTGGGGCGATTGTGGCCCGTCTGAGCGGTCACAATACTCGGTCGGGATTGAAAGGAACCGGAAGGATCACAAAGGATGACACAAAGGCGGCGCAAAGCGAACGAACTTCCCTCACGTACTTTTCTTTTTTGGAAAACAATCCTCCGTCCTCCTTGTGAGAAGGCAGCTTTAGTCATAGTTCTGAGCCGGCTGCCTGCCCGGGGCGGGCTGGATGAGCGCGTTCCAAAAGACGGCACCCACCGCAAATGAAATACTGGGGGGGCTGAGACTGGCTCGCGGCCCCCGCAGCTGTCAGACCTCGTCTTAAGGCTCGCTCCCGGCCCGAGAGGATCGGCACGAGCCTCTGCGCGTGCGCGGCCGCCGGTCCCTGAGAGATGCGGCACCAAAGGCCCGCCCGACGCCGTTAAGACCTCCGGGCATGAGGTCATAGGCCCGGCTTTAGCCGCCTTTGTCCCGCCGGCTGATTGACAGCGGGGCTGGGACGGCAATTGCGGAGAGCCGCCGATGGCCGACGTGTCTCGCCAGGAAACGCGCCGGTGACCCGTGTGAATTTCCAGGCGGGAATTTGGATTTGCTGTTTGCTGAAAATCACCATTTGTGAACTTATCTTGCACAACAAATGTGACAAGTCTGGTTGAGGGTCCAAGTGTGACCCCCCCCCCATCGCATACCAACACAGGAGCGAGCGTCCCTTTCTCGGGAAGAGTTTGCAGCGTCATCCGGACCCGTGTGCGACTCTTTCAATCCGTAATCCGCCATAACAGGTGGCAAATTTGAATAGTCTGCCGAGGAAGGACAAATCTCTTCCTGTCTGTCTCCCTTTTTTCAGTGTCTCCGAGATTAGCCTTTGCTCATCTAAGTAATTAAAACATTTGAATTACGGGATTATGAACTGCTTTGGAATTAATCCGCTCCTCCCCTCCCTGCGCCTTGCCAAATGGGTCAATGGCAAATATAATGGGCCTCTGTGATTTCTGATTGGGGGATCCTCAAGAGGCCAAGAATGCCAATCGTGGCTATTAAAAGCCAGAGTGTCCCGGGGGAAAGGGAGAGAGAGGCAAATCCCACAAGGGCTTTGAGAGCGCCATCTGTCTTGGAGCCGCTCCACCGGGAAGCCGGATGACTTTTGCTTTCGAGCCCAAGTGACGAACGAGCGCTCGTGGCTCGCTCCCGCTTTTAGGCTGCCGACGGCACTCTGGGGCCGGCCGGCCGGCCGGCCGGCGTCGGGTCAGGGGCCAGCGTCGATCCGAGCATGTGGCCCACTTTGTGGATGCATCTTTTGGGCTTTGCCAGAGGTCCAAGTGGACACGGTGACGGTTCCCCCGCCGGAGGCCTTGTCGCGCTGCTCCTCTTGGCGTGTTGCGGACTTCCTTCTCTGGCTTCTTCTCCCCGCTGTGAGCCGGTCCAATTCTGGTTTGAAGTCTTTATTTGGGGCGCCGGCCAGCGGGGAGATGGAAGAGAGGCGAGGGGGCCGAGGGACGGCCGGGGGCCGAGGGACGGCCGATGGCCGCGGCCGGACCTACGGCCGGACTTACGCCCTTTGTTCCTCCTTTCCCAGGCTCCTCTCTTGCGCCTCCGCTTGCGTCAGAGGCAGACAGAGCGGAAAAAGGGGCCACCATCCTCATCTGTTCAATCTTTCAATTCCAAGAAAGAGTCGAAGGCCAAATAGGCCGAGCCGCACGCCAGGCGTTTGGCCCACCGGTCCCGATCGGGAGGGGAGGGTCGGGCCAGGGTCGAGTCGGGCTTTGCTTTTTGGGCTGGTACGCTCGAGCGCTTTGGCCGCCGTGTTCCTTGCAGTCCTGCATGTCACCAAAGCGTGACGCCCGATGCCGAGCCGACGGTTTTCTGGAACCTGAGCATGTGATAAGTGGGCGAGAGGGACCTTGAGGACCGTGTCAACGTTTTCTGTGCCGGAGCAGGGGAAAACCAAACATTGGGCAAGCATTGGCCGGCGGCCTTTCCAGATAGTCGCTCGGCTGTTGATCTAAGACTGAGACGCTAAAGTCCACTATCTGCCGTCCGATACGGCGGCCAAGGTCTCGCTGACACGCAGTCGCGGGACAAACACGGATGGATACCTGAAGACAATGACCTTTGAACCGCCCCCGAGGTGGAACAAAACAGGACGCGGCCAGCAAGTGACTCCAGCGACTTCCTCCCTCCCTCCCTCCCTCCCTGCGGGCCAAGAAATGAATCAGGTGGAATGATTGTTAGTACACGGGCAATAAAACACACGCACAAATGTGCACACGAGTGAGTGGCGAGCGCAGATGTGGTGTGTGCGTGCGTGCGTGCGTGCGCAAAAGAGGCAAGCAGTCTTCAGATGTAGCGACAGATGGTATTTGATTACAGAGCAGACGCTCGCCGTTGTACAAAGATGCTGTCTCAGCCCGACCTAAGGAGCCGCTTGCGCCTCCGGTGAGGGCGAGCCGGCTGGGGGGAACAAAGACTCAAAAGCGCAGCAAAGACACACAAAGGAAGCGACTCCAAAAATGAGCATCAAAGCAAAAAAAGAGTGAAAAGCGCTCAGACAAGAACAAAAGCAAAGAGCAAGAGGAGAAAGGTGAGCAGCAGGCTTGAGTGAGGTGAAGATGAGCCACACGCAAAACAGCCTGCAAAGGCAACAAATATGTTGACAGCCTATTTGGACATTTGCAGCTCACATCTAGACAAAAGTGTTTTGGAAAGGCAACACAAAAATGAACATTTCTGAAAAGAAAAGAGCAGCAAAAATGTGCGTTTTTCCTTTTTATTTCCATTTTTTTAATTGGTTTTTCACAAGCTTGCATATATACTGCACATACATTCAGTTCAAGGAGGGCGAAGGCACGAAAGGCAATTTGACTGACTACTGGTTGTGTTTGGGCCGGGCTTCAGGGAGGGAGGGAGGGAGGGAGGGAGGGAGAGAGGGGCGGGCAAACGGGGTCTCAGGAGAAACCAAAAAACAGGTTGAAACCCGTTTGAGCTTTCTAGCCTACCCTCAGCCTTGTCGGGGAACAAACAAAAACAATTTGCAAATGTCCACTTAGCTGCCAAGACCCTTCCTGTCTTCATATCATCTCTTCTTCCTTTTTTGAAAATGGACTTTCAGGTAGAATTCATTCGAAACAAACGCTTGGATCTACTTTGAGAAATGCAGTGCGGCCTTCCCCCGGTTGAAAAAGAACCCAACATTGAATAAATTAGGATAAATTAAACCAATAAATTACACACAATCTGCAGGACATCATCCACACCGACGACAGGAAAGAAGGCGAGAAAAAGCAGCCGTGATGGAATATGAGTCGGAGCTGACGGGAAAAAAAATAAAATAATAAGGAAGGAAAGAAAGAAAGAAAAATCAACACCACCGCTCCAATTGGAATTACTGCACTAGTTCATCATCATCATCATCATCATCACCACGATGACGTCATAGAAAAACAAGCATCAACAAAACACAGAACATATTGCTAAGTTATACAAAAGCACTTTTGCTCACTTAATCAGTCAGCGTCATGGATATTTACAAAGGAAAGGAAAGAAAAGGAAAGGAAAGGAACGGAAGGATGACAAGAATAATCAGAACTAGTCAAAGCATCGGCAAACAAAAAGAAGAAAATCCTTTCAAACAGCTCAGCCAATGGATCCGAGGAAATGATGGTGCGCATGTGCAAGCCGGCGAGCACGCACGCACGCACGCACGCATGCCGCCGCCGCCGCCGCAGCTTAATGAGAGTCATTTACATGTCAGGGTGGCTCTCCCGGGGGAGGGGCGGGGTGGGGTGGGGTGGGGCGGGCCAGGCCGGGCCGGGCCGCGTTGAGAATTGTGTCACTCACTGGTTCACAGGTTCTCATAATCGGCCTTTTCTCTTGCGCACGCACACGCAAAATGCAAAGCACTCAAATCAAAAAACGCTCTCAGCTCTTGTGCGCAAGGTGTGTGTCCACGCAATTTTTAGATTGGGGGAAAGTGGGACTCCGTTTTCCCGCCGTCCAACACTATTTACAGCAGCAAAGAGGCACATTTTCATCCTCTGAAAATGGACTCCACGTTTCTTTTTCCAAAGCAAAGCAAAAGAGAGAAAGAGAGAAAGAGAGAAAGAGAGAAAGAAAGAAAGAAAGAAAGCAAAATGGCAACCAATTGCTCTAAACTACAAACGACAACACAGAATGAAACAAAGTCATCGCTAAAAACAACTCAAACAATTGCCACCGCACCTTTTTAGATGTCCATATAGATTCATATTGTACAAAAAAAAAAAGAAAAAGTCTTTTGAGTGGCTCCAAGGAGGCTCCGGGAGGGCGTGGAGCCGGCTGGCAAGAGTCCGCTTTCCTTTTCTTTGTGGCACTTTGAGGCGCTCGGCGGCAAAGATGTGCGGCGGCGGCGAGAAGGCCCGCCTGCCGTCACGAAGCTCGGAGCTGCTCTGCCCGCTTTTGTTTGCTCGAGCAACCTGCCCCCTTTTCATCTATTGTCAAAAGCATCCATGAATCTGTAACGCCGACGCAACAACGTGAGCCGGACCCTCGGAGAAAATCCATAAACGACGTTGGCGGAGGCCTAATGAACGCCTTTCGAAAAGAGCCGTGTTAGCAAAAGGCTAACGTTGGCGACGGGTGAAAGCTTTTGCCGGAAACTGGACAAATTCAAACATCCAAAATATATCAACGCGTTCAAATCTCCAAATTTCAAACAAAACATTTCAAGTGATGCAAGAAGCAGAATAGTCAGCCCAGCATCTCAGCTCCCTTTCAAGACTCCTCATTGGAATCATTTATTCACTTGTTTTTTTGGGGAGGGGACAAGTGCCAAACGTCCGCAAGCAGCGGTGACCAATATTCAATTCGTCATCATACACAACAGAAAGAATCAATACTAATCACGGCAGACTCGCAACAGCAGGTCTTCGCTACTTTTGCGGGGACACTTCATCGGATGGGAATGGAGACGCGACCCAGCCTAGAAAAATTCCGGATTCCACTCTTCAGTTCATCAAGAAAAAACAAAAAAGCAACCACAAACGCAAAGCCGCGTCGCCGGGGAACGGAACGGAACGGAACGGACGCCGAGGACGGCGAGGAATGCTACCGGACAACGTTGGCAAAAGGAAGGTGAGCAGCGGAGGGAGGGAGGGAGGGAGCGAGGGAGGGAGCAAACGCAAGTGCTGAAGGCAAGTTGGAATGGGTTTACTCGTGCAGGAGCTCCTGGAGGCAGTTGGGCGACTTGAAGATGTCGGGCACCTCGCTGTCCAGCTTGCAGATCACCTTGTAGATGGCCTTCTTCCACGACGGGTCCACGTCTTTGCCCGCCACGATGGCGTTGAAAAACTCCCGCAGCGTGATCTCCGCCACCTCCAGGAAGCGATCCGGCACCTGCCGGCAAATGATCACAAAATGCTGCCTTGAAATGAGCGCCATCATTGTTTTGCTTTGGGTGATTCAGTTGACTGGATTGATTACAGGAGGCCCACTTTCTAGACGTTAGGCTTATGGCGCCGATATGACCCTAGCGTGAGATAAAAGCGTCGAGCTTCCTTAAAAGCGTTCCGCCTGAGAAAAGCCACTTCTTGCAACGTTCTCACAATGCCCATTTCCCTCCCTCCCTCCCTCCCTCCCTCCCTCGGCATGCGGCGTGACATCTTTATAAGGCTCGCTGTAAAAAAAGAAAATACAACCTGTGACCCACAAGTGGCTAAAGGACACGCACACAGTAAAGGGAAAGAAAAAAAAAACTCTCGTAAAAGTAGAAGCGCACCTGACTGCATTTCCTGTTTTGCGAACAGAGAAGTTTTTTCCTTAGGGCTTTCAAAATGGCCACCATTGTGGAAGTGGAGCGTGACCTTTTGCCTGAGCGCACGCCGTGACCCTTTGTAAGTCCAAAAAAGAAAAGGTACAAGCCGCGAGCAAACGAGAGTGTGACAGAGGCAAAGAGGAAGCACTTGAACGCTTTCGGAACCGGCAGGGCACACACACCCGCCTGGTAGGCCGGCCGGCCGGGCCGCCCGGGCCCCGACAGCGGCGCTCAGCCACAGCGCGCCTGGCAAGGCTCCGTCACACCTTGGCGCCAGCCAGCACGCTGTCACATGCAGCCGCACCTCCTTGTGCCAAGGAGATGACACATCCTGTGCGGACAGACACACACACACACACTCGCACACACACCCCGGCCACACTTTGGCTCCGTCTCCTTCCGTCAGGGCGACGCAGCCTTCAGGGGTCACCTGCTCGGATAATGCTGACTGGCTCCCTAGAAGCGGCCCAGCTCACTTCATTGTCATGCCCCAACAATTTGTGGCTTCAAAATGAAGGCTGCTCCTTCATTTTCAAAAGCTATCTTGGCATCTTGGGAATCTGAGACATGATTGGGAGAAGCTAGCTATGCTACAGCTACTGCAAGAAGTATTTGCACATTGATTTTTGGACCTTTGCGTACTTGTACTTGTGAGGACGAACGATACGGCACAATAGCTTTGGGTGGCCCCTGCTCCTCTAGTGTCCTGCAGATACTCATCACGGGTGTCAGGACACGGCAAGGTTAGCGGCCGTTTGCGCGCGCGCGCACACACACACACACGGACGGACTGTAGCAGTCATGCTTGTTCGCACACACAACACACATGGGACGACAATGTGCCCCCCTCCTCCCCCTCCCCTTCAGGTGATGAATGGAGGCTCCGAGGCCCGGTGCCTTTGCGCAGCGGTGCGAAAGGTGAGTTGTGAATAAGAAGCCCCTCCCCCCCCCCGTCCCCAAAAAATCCCAACGTCGCCGGGACGGCGTCGGCGAGGTTACGACGACCCGCCGGCGTGTGTGTTACTAAGAATATTCCCGCGTGCAATTTCTCCTGACGGACGTTTTGACTATAAAAGGGCAGCAAAACGCTGACTACGACGAGAGGCAATGTCAAGGAGAAAAGGGTATTGGTATTTTAGATCCTCTTGACTGAGGGAGGCGGGAGGGAGGGAGGTTGGGCGGGAGGGAGAGCGGGAGGGAGGCAGCGGCGATGGCGAGGGACCGCCAAGAGTCTGAGGACCCGGGGATCGGCGTCACGGCACAGTTATTTCTGTCCAATGATTTTTTTTTTTTCCTAGGTGATGTATGTAAAGTGTTTGTTTGTCACGGCACCAAGCATCAGATGCGGTTGTGAGTTGAGGCGCTCCTTCCAGCTGTTCCACGCTGGCAGAAAAAGAAAACGAGGGCTGGCTCCAGGACGTTAATCACGCTCATTCACTGCCCCCCCTCTGTCACTTGGACCGGTTGCTTTGAGACACAAGGATAAGCTCTTCTTCAGAGAGAGGGAATGGGATTTCCTGCTTTTTCGATGAGATCATAAAATATGGCGGGTGGGCAAACGTTTGAAAAGGCCTGGGGGTCCGGAGCCTGAGAAAGCTGCTCGCTCGGGGCTGCTTGGCTGTTTGTTTGCTCCCGCTTGCTTTTGGGAACTGTCAGGAGATGTATTGCACCTTCTATTTGCACAGCATTGGCCAAACAAGACAAGACCCTGGAAGATAAGGCCAAGCTCGATATGCCTGCCTGCGTGTGTGTGTGTGTGTGTGTGTGCAGTATAGCCTTGAAGGATGAAACGCAGGCAGGGACATCACACGGCCCGGTGACGGCCGAGCGGGTTAATCGCTAACTCCGGCTGGGAACCAGCTTCCCGGGACTTTTGCAGGCAGGCAGGCAGGCAGGCAGGCAGGCAGCGAGCGAGCGAGCAAGCAAGCGAGCGAGCGAGCTTCTTGTGAAACTTGAGCAGGCCTGTCGAACCTTGGCCACGCAGCCACGCTGACACGCTGGCTGGCCGGCTGGCTCTCTCAAAGTCAGTCAGTCAGTCAGTCAGTCAGTCAGTCAGTCAGTCAGTCAGTCAGTCAGTCAGTCAGTCAGTCAGTCAGTCAGTCAGTCAGTCAGTCAGTCAGTCAGTCAGTCAGTCAGTCAGTCAGTCAGTCAGTCAGCCAGTCAGTCAGTCCCCTTTGCCTCGCATATCTGTTGCGATCGATGGATCATCTACAAAGGCCTCGGTGAGTCCTTGGCCCGCGCTGTCACTTTGGACAAACACGACCCGCGTCGGCCGTCTTTCTGCCCCTGGACCACGAGAGCGCTGATAAGACTCAGGCCACGGACGAAGAGTCCAACTAGAGTCCCGGTTTTGACTCTGGCCCGCCTCCACGTGGGCTCCTGGACAGGAAAGGGGCCCGAAAGCTGAGCAAACACCCGCTGATAGCCTCGCTGGAGAATGCCGAGCCCTTGAGGCGCTTCTGCGTGTGCGCGTGTGTGCGCACGCCACGTGTTTGTGAGACTGAGCAGCAGTGGTGTCACATGAGGAGCTCTGGAGGAGTCAATGGCGGCACAGGGTCAAAGACGCCAAGTCCTAGCACGGTGCAAAGCTAGCAATGTTGATTCCTTTGATACACACTGGCAATGTGTAAGCACAAAGAGTCCAGGTCAACGAGTCATGTCACAGCAGAAGGAGGGGGGGGGGGGCTCCGGAGGTCAGCAAGTCAGGGAGACAGAGCGAGCAGGAGGCCCGAGGGAAAGAAAGGAGCGAGGGAGTCTGCGAGATGGGAAGAGGACATCTGGAGAGGGAGCTCCGGAAAGAATAGACGGGGCGGGAGGGAGGAAGGAAGGGTCACCCCACAATAAATGATGGCGAGCGAGAGAGCGGGCAGGAGGAATAAGATGTCGGGATGCAGATTGGAGGAGGACCAAGAAAGAAAGGGGGACTCATGCATGGAATTGGAGTGGGGGGGGGGGGAGTGACTTGGACACATCTGCACCTCTGATGCACGCCCCGGTCATTTTGGCACGGCTCCCTTCACCACGCTTCATTAGTCTCACACACACACAAGGAGGGGAGGTGGGGTGCCCCCAAAACGCTCCAGAAATAATGACATCATCAGCAGCTGTGCCACTGAGCAAGGTGACCAGGGACACAAGGAAGGAAAGAACCGAGGAGGGAGGCAGGAGGGACTTGGACTCAGCCACTATCACCATCACTTGCTCAAGTTTTCACTCAAATGTTGCCAGCAGGCATCGAAAAAAAAAGGTGCCTTTTGTTTTTGTCAAGGAGATTTGCCGGCTGCATCCAGAGCTCCTGCCTGCCTGCCTGGCTGGCTGGCTCTGTGCAGGCTCCGTCGAGGAGTGCGAACGCCGGTGGCATATTGCATCGCTTTTATTTTTGGCAACTTCAATCTATAGCAGCACCGTCTTATTCATCTCGCCCAGCGCAAGTCTGACTGGATGAGAAATGTTTGCCTCGGGCGCCCTCGCGTACTGCTCGCGCTTCCTCGGTACCCGCCGCAACCTCCTCACCTCCGAGGTCAGACTTTGCTTTGGCGGCGACACCCCCCGCCCACCTCGGTGAAAGGCCGGGGATAGAGGGAGCGCCCAAAACGGGCGTCGCAACAAATGGAGCCAGCCCCGAGAGGGCCGTGAAGGGAGCAACGGCTGGGGGGGGGGCACACAATGCGGCCGTTTGGACAGACAGCATCTGCTATCCCGGCAAGGGGGGGGGGGGCAGCAGGTGGAAGAGGAGGGCAGGATAGGAGCTCACTCGCTCGCTCGGTCGCTCGCTCGCTCTCCCGCCCGCCCGCCCGCTCGCTCGCCCACGGCTCTCAAACTCAAGATCCCAATCTGGCGAAAGGCACAAATTCAATGGTGGAGCGCCGTTACGTAACAAGTTTGGAGCGTTGGCACAAGTGGCGAAAAGCGCCGCCGAGGCCGCACTCTCGGCTGTTTCTCAAGTTCTTCATTCACAAGGGAAACCATCTCTTGCATTCCGACCACGAGGCCCCTGAGAGAATTGGAGCAAAATACGCCCACAGGTGGAAGAAAAGAGGAAGAGGGGGAACTCAAAACCGGGCCGCTTGTCACCACTTTTACCGGTATGCTCCTCTCTCAAAGAGATCACAGCCGCTTCCTCTTTTAAATGTCTCCGCCCACCTGCAGAACTGGGCCCGGTGGCTCCTTTGGAAATTTGAGAGGTTCCCAGAGCCGTCATAAAAGTGTCTTTTTATCCAAACGGGCCTCCATTAGCGGCTCGGACACATTCCTACTCGTGAAAGATGATGTGTGTTGTCGTTGGGGGTTCAAACGGGCAGACGGGGGGGGGGGCGCTAAGCGAGCGTTTCCACCGGACATGAAAGCGCGGGCCGCTCAAAGTCAAGGCTTGTTTGATGGCGGCGGACGTCGCAAATGAGAAAGCGCAGAAGAAAGGGAAGAAGAGAGACGAGGGGGGGAAAAGTAGGTAATTAACGCCAAAGTCTTTTAATTACCAGCTAGTGTTCATTGTGCCAGAAGGAATGTGACAATGATGCCATTAAAACTTTCCTAATAGGAGGAGAAGGCCAGGGAGAAGAAGACATGCGAGAGGGAGGACCGGGAAAGAACAAAAGCAGAGAGGCGATGGACGGAAGGGAAGGAAAGGAAGAGAGAACGGACTGAGCGAGCGACCCAGGGAGGGAGGGAGGCAGCCATATGAAAGGGAAAGAGGAAACAATCGCCACAAAAGACGAGCTGGGAGGGAAGATGGGGAGCGTATTAGGCCAACACAGTGACAGAGCAGATTAGCATCAAACAAGAAAGGCCACGGATGAGGGCGGGGGGGGGGCAGGCAGGCAGGCAGGCAGGCAGGCAGGCAGGCAGGCGAGGGGCGAGGGGGGCACTCAAACAGAGGACATATTCATTCCAAAGACGCCACCAAGGTGGATGGAACTTTGATGCTGCACAATCTGCCAAACGCAAACTTGCGTGCATGCGTAGGCTCCTGTTTCAAGTGCTGGTGCAGGCAGATAGGTAGGGGAGGAGGAGGAGGAGGAGGAGGAGGGGGAGGAGGAGGAGGAGGAGGGGGAGAGCTCCACACAAAAACAGGCCTTGGGGGCATCCTGATGCACACATGCAGTCATCGCCATCCAGCTTCACGTTTCCTCTATGACTCACACACACACACACACACACACACACACACACACACACACACACACACACACACACACACACACACACACATATACTTAAGACGGAACATCCTGACAAACTTGCGCATATGTAACACACACACACAACGCCCACGTGCAAAACAAAAAGCCCCCCCCCCTCCACATATACACACACACACACACAAACACTGCGAGTCTCGCTTGCTCGCCTGTGTGTTGGCAGAATTTGCATGGCTGGGCACATTTTGCCTGGCGTTGGCCCGAATCAGCTCCCGCATTTCTCTCACACACACACACACACACACGCACACAGACACACACACACACACACAGACACACACACCTGCCGGGCCAGCTCGTATGCAAAACAAGACAGTCAACAGCCCCGCCCGGCCGGCACTCCAAAGACTTCTTCACCTGTCCTGGCCTCTTCTTGCAAATGCTCACATTTATGAATGCAAATGCAAAACTAAAAAAACAGGGAGAAGCCGTTTGCCCTCGGCCGCTTTTCCAGGCGTACGGTGGCCGAGGGGTTTCGCTCCAAAAGCCAGTCCTTCTTTGGAAATCACACAAATGAGGCTCAATCACAAGCAGCAAGGGAACCACTTCTTTCTTTCTTGCTTGGGCCGATGGCAAAAACGGGGGCAGGCACTGGGTGAACAAAGCTTGCAGCTCAGCTTACCTACCGTCGCAAGCGACTCATCCAGGCCCGCCTGGCCTCCGAGTGCTCGTGCCAGCCCAGCTCTTCAAAAGCCTCCCTTTAGAGGACGCAAGATGGATGCGGGAAGTGCTGTGTGTGTGTGTGTGTGCATGCGTGTGTGTGTGGCCCCGGTGGACAAATAACGCGCACAGAAACAGACGGGCCCAAAAAAAAAAGCGTGAGTGAAGCACTTCAAGTGTGAGCTCTGCAAAACTCCCACTGCTCGCAAGGGCACTTGCATCCAATACGTCATCCCCCCCCCCAACCACCTCCACCACTCTCCCCTGACTCCCTCCCTCCCATGCTCTTTCTTTTGTCTCTCACCCTCCGTACCCTATCTATCCATCTCCTGCTTTCCCCTTCTCCCCCTCCCCTCTTGCTCTGGCTCAAACAGTAGGACGCTTAACCTTGATAGCGCTGAACCCCACCCCGCCCCCCAAAAGTGACACACGCGCACATAGGCGCGGGAGAAATGCTTTGCCAGCATGCTCGGTCCGGTCCAAGGGACGGGCGGCCGGCCGGCCGGCTATACCCTTGCAGGTGAACGGGCCGCTGCTGGCAAAGTGCGCCACTGCAAAACGCTGGCAGAAGGAGCAAAAAAGGAGAAGGCGGCAAAAGGTGAAGTTGCCCGTCGCTGCAAGACGAGGAGGACGGACGAGGAAGTAGACAAACAAAAGATGGGGAAGAGGCGCTCCGCTCGTCTTCCTCATTTGCAGAAAGGCCAAAACAAAACCGCCTCGCCTGCGCTAAAGATAAGCTGCCGAGGCCTTCCAGTTCCTTTCGACTTGTATCGAAAAAGAAAAAAAAAAAAAAAAGGGCCATGAAGACAAGGCAGCGGCGTGTTTACCTCAAAGTCGTTGGCCTTGTTGTAGTGCATGTTGAGGGCCCGGAAGAGCTCGCAGTCGCGGCTGACGCTCAGGTCCTCCACGCCGGCGGCGCCGTCGTTGATGGCCTGTCGGGCAAACTTCTCCATCTGGATGTAGTAGAACTCGCGGAAGTTGCTGAACCACTTGATGAGCTGCGAGGTGATGCAGCGGTTGAACTGCAACAGGGACACAAACGGCACGTTTGGAGACGTCAAGCTGCCGAAGCGCCAGGAAGGAGAAAAACGTAATAGAGACGTGAAGTAAGACAGCGAGACAAAAGCGCTGAAGTGAGAGCGTTCATCTTCCCCGCTGGGAAACAAACACCCGCCCCCCTCCCCTATCATAACTGGAAAAGGGTGGCGGCGGCGGCGGCGGCAGCGGCAGCGGGGTTTGCTCCGCAAAGGCATAATTGAGCAGAAAAACGATTAAGTCATCATGTGAAGCGCCCTGGCCCGCGGGGGGCTCAAACAAGTACTTAACCCCGTTGAGCAATTACACCCTGATTCTCCTCCCCTCTCCTCTCCGCACCTCCCGGGCAGGAAGAAAGAAAGGCGAAGAAAAAGAGAAAGGGGCCGGGACCAGCAGCCGCGGCCAAGACTGCGGCGATCTGATCCGTGCCGCTCGGCTGGATTCAAAAGGGCCGAGTAAACCTATTAAGAGCCTCAGCGGGTTCCCGGCTCTTTTTTTTTTTCTTTTTTACGCCTATGAAAAGCAGATGAGGACATACGCCGGCCCCTCCCAGCGCCGCCACCGCCACATGGCTACAAGAATGTATTCTTTATCCTCTGCAAAGAATGACTACCATTAGCGTTGGTCCGAGTTGCGAGCCGTCTGTTATACTGCCCCCGGGTGGCCGACAAGTGAAATGCATTCCTTTTATCATCGTCTCTAATTGGAGGAGGGGGGGGGGGGGGCCCAGGTAGCAAACATTTGCCGCTAGCCTGGTAAGCATCATCTGCTCGCTCGCTTGCTCACTTGCACGCAAAGCGCCCTTCCTGTGCTCTGCAGAAGAAGAATGAACTGGGGGGCCTCGATGCAGGGGGGGGGGGGGGGCAAAATCGCTGAGCGGAGCGCCGAGCCGTTTTGACATGGAGATTAGACTATTGTTCCCCGACACGCAGCGGCGTGCACGCGCTCCTCGCCATCGCCGATTGTGCCATGTAAAGACGAGGAAGTCGGCAAAGGCTGGAAGCATCGGCGGGTGACGTCACGGCCCAATAAGTCCGCCTGACATTGTCGCGGCCGTTCGGGAGGTTGCTTATTGCGACGGGGGCTGCCCTAAAGTGCGTGGTGAGCAGAAACTGGGAAATGAGGCAGAGGGGAGGGAGGGAGGGAGGGAGGGAGGGAGGGGCGGGTGCAGGTCAGCGCTGTCGGACAATGGCGTTGGGACGGGGAGGGGCGGGCAGGCGGGCGGGCGGGCGGCAGGGGGTCGGAACGTGAGCAGTCAGCAGGCCGGGGTCGTGACATGGACGCGTCAAACAAACAAACCACTGACACTTGGAAATATTTGCCGGGCAGCGAGCGAGCGAGGGGCTGCTTAAATGCACACAATGGCCTCGCTTTCCACCAAGCAGCTCCACTTTTGCCCCAAAAAATCCAGAGCGTCCACGCAGCGCTCACACCCCCTTTTTGTCTTCCGCCTCAAGCAATACAAACAATAAATGAGGAAGGATCGTGCTCGAAAACAAAAGGGCCGTTGGTTAGCTCAACTCGTCGGTACAGCACTGATACGGGTTTTGTCCGTTTACATTGCCGGCCGGCCGGCGGGCGGGCGGGCGGGCGAGCGTCACGTTTGTCCGTCAAGCTTCCGGGAAGGCGACGTAAGTGAGTGAATTACTGCCGACGCCGGCGTTTCCCAGCCGCTCGCTTTGAAGATTGCGCCCGGGCAAACGGCCGCCATCGCTCACAGAAGAGACCTTTGGTGTCAGAGCAAGGCAGCCCGCTGACGGATAGACGTGTCACTTGATTACAGAGACAGCTCAGGAGGAAATCGAAGCGAGCCCCCCCCACCCCGATCATAAAAGACACAGAAATTCCACCCGATCTAGAACCGTTTTGCTCAAGGCATCCGTTCAATCAGCTTTGGCCAGTCCCTTTGCAGCATTGGCCACTTTTGGCTCATTAACTTGCTGGTGGGAGGAGAGGATAGGATAGGATAGGATAGGATGGAGGACACCCCCAAAATCCCACAATAGCAGCTGAGGAGTGTTGGGTGGAAAAGGAGGGAACGGGCTCAAAGGAGCACATCAGCGCTGCTCCTTAATCAGACTTGGCAGGGGTCAGCCAGCACTCACATGAGATGCAACGTATACGTGTGCGTGCGTGTGTGTGTGTGTGTGTGTGCGTGTGTGCGTGCGTGCGTGCGTGGCTCGCTAAGAGGCAGATGAGAGAGAGACAGCGAGAGTGTGTTTCTCACACTCACACTCAAGAGCCTGTGAAAGGTCACCTCTTAATGCTAACAGCGCCAGATAGAAGGTGCCGCGCACTCACGCACACACACACACACACACACACACACACACCGTGTCTAGAATAGAACACACTCCAGCAGGTCCTTGCCTTGAAACAATCAAGCTATTTCTTTTCAATAGCGGGCGCCCTTAAGCAGAGCAGAGCAGAGCTGAGCTGAGCTGAGCGGGAGCGGTCGCAGGAGCGGTCGCTAGGCCTCCGCTCGGACAACGAGATGACCTCAGCGTGCTAAGCCACGTCCAGGACAGGCAAAAGCAGAAAGACAGCGAAGCCCGTCTGGGCCTCCCTCCCTCCCTCGCTCGCTCGCTCGCCTGGGCCTCCTCCTCGCCCTTGCTGGCCGGCCGGCCGGTGGCGTAAGCCCTTCCCAGTCAGCGGGGCTTTCCAACGTTTCCTGTTTTGGCAGGGGCCAATTGTGGCAGATAATCTCCGGCCACCGATTGGCTGACTGCGCACAAAAAGCGGCCCTGGAAAGCGGCCTTTTGTCAGCGCCGACTCAAATCCAGCCGCTGGCTTTTCTTTCTTTCTTTCTTTCTTTCTTTCTTTCTTTCTTTCTTTCTTTCTTTCTTTCTTTCTTTCTTTCTTTCTTTCGCGTCGCATGTGCCCTGTCTCGTCGTCAGCAAAAAAAAAAAAAAAAAAAAAGGGGGGGCGCAACGACCCTCCTCGACCACCAGCCTGGGGCAAGCCGGGTCCGACGGATGGGGTGGATTTGCGCTGGATCGGCCGGCGCTCGGGACGTCTTCCGGGTTCTTTGAGGCACGCGTGTCTTAAAAGGCGAGTCGACACAGGACGGGCCCGCTTCCCACGTTCATTAGAGAAGGGGTGGCGGCAATCTCATTAGCTCGTCCGTCTAATTCCCACACATGTCTACAAACTTGAGGCGCGGGCCCCATTGTCTCGCGCCAAAAACAAAAACAAACCAATGTGACTGATAATCCGCTTAACGATCTTGACCTTGTTTTGTTGTCTGACGAGGTCGCCTGTGATCCTCCTCCTCGCTAGCCATCAAGTCACTCAAACAAAAGTGCTTTGAATCTTTCATAAGAATAAATGTTGCCTGTTTGTTTTTGGGGCGCCATTGGCAGGTGCCCCCTTTTTTAGCCCAGCGAAAGTCACGTGACCCGCAAATGGCGGCGGCGGCGGCGGCGGCATCCAAGAGGAGGCAGCTGAGAGGAAAAGGGGAACCTTTATCTTCTCATTTGAATAAGATGGCCTGGATCTGTCACAGTGTTTACCCCTCCCTCCGTATGGTCAGAGAGGGGCGCACGCACGCACGCGCACGCACACACACACAAGCAAGCGCAACCAACAAACACGAGCTATTGTGCTGCGCTATTTTTTTGCAGTGCGGCTTAAAAATGAGCTTTGTTCATGTTCTTGATGAAAGTCCCACTTGCCGTGTATGCTACGACGCCCCCCCCCCACCTGCTCGTCCCTCCGTTGCGCAGCCCGCACGCGACTTCCTCGTCTGGCCTCTTTTGCATAAAACCGCAAGGTCGGTCGGCCTCATTGTTGACTCGAAGCGAAGCCTGAACATCATCACAAATCCAAGTTCCCTTTTTTTGGAAGCGGGCGTGTCTTTACGAGAAAGCCAACTCACCTTGACATCAGAGAAGAACATCTTGAGCATGTTGGAACTCGGGTAGCGGGTGTAGAAGAACATGAGCTTGGCCTTCTTCAGATGATTGGGCGAGAGGCCTTCCTGTATCTGAGAAAGCTTGTCGTTAAGGAGCAAAGGTTTGCGGACAGAGCATCACACAGTGAACGAGCAGGAAATTTGCTTGAACTTAGCGGTGGCTGTATGGAGCGAGCGAGCGAGCGAGCGAGCGGCGTCACGGCTAATAAAACGCAGCTGACGCCTTTTTTTGTTTGTTTTGTCGTACGTCGGCGGGCTCATTTCACAGTCAAAGCGAGCGAGCGCCTTTTGGCCTGCTCCGTGCGCTACCCTCCAGCCCAAAAGAGGAAGAAGAAGGGCTGCGGGCGGGGAAAAAGGAGCCCATTTGCATATCACAGACAAAGACAGCAGTTAGCGCCAGCGATGGACGGATGGGCAAGAAAGCCTAATGGCTTGGCGCCGCTGCTCGCCAAGCTGGGATAGATATCCAGCTCTGATGTTGCTCTTAACGGGCCAGCAAACAAGATTCAAGCGGAGAGCCGGCGAGCCCGGCCGGCGCCGAGACGTCTTCCACCTGGACCGAGCGGCAAAGAGAGGCGCTTTTGCCGGGGCTTCTAATGTGCAATGACATGGGGGGGGGGGCTTCCAATGTGAAATGACATGCCCCCCCCCCACACCTCTCTGCTTCTGCCAAAGCCTTGGAAGGCGGAGGAGAAGGAGAAGAGGGCCTCCGATGCTTTGGATCGAGCCACCCGCATGAGGGGGGGGGATCACATCTGCGCCGCTGAATGTCCCAAGCCATTTCCGTGCCGAATTAACGTCCGTATAATGTGTCTGAAGGAAAGGGACACAGAAGGACGCCATCGGCCTGTTTTGCGCTTCGGCTTGTTCCCAAAAAACAATCAGAAGTTCTCACTCTGGCAACTTGCCATGGTGCAAAGTGGTCAAGTGTCCGTCCAGCTTTAGGCAAGGCGAGAAGGCATCAGCACATGCAAAAGATCCTTAAAAGATCCTGTCTACTTTGTCTGAGAAGCAGGGGGGGGCAGGGTCTTGTGGGGAGGGGAGTGGAGGGGCACTGGCAGGCTGGCGTTACTCCTCCAGCAGGCCCGGCCAAAAGAGCAGCACTTCACTCCCCATGCCGCACCATCTGCTCCAGTGGAGGGGACACAATGGACGCGTGCGCGCGCACACAGACACACACAGACACACACACACACACACTGGCGGTCGGTCAGGTGGCTTTCAATCAGCCAAGGTGGGATGCTCCATCGCAAGGCTCCATCTTCATGGGCTCTTTCCCTTTTGAACAAAGGCGGCCCGGCCCAGCCCGGCCCGGCCCGGCCGCGGACGCCTGGCCTCTCTTGATCGTCTGCAATTCCCTCACAGCTTGCAAATGGAATTGCCATTGGACTCGCGCAGCCATTATTTTGTCATGATGGCGCGCTCGCACCAGCTGGCTTCCGCCGTTCGCAACCCCGACAAGAAATCGACGCTCCCCCGACACTCGGCCATCGCCGGCGGCGGTGGGAGCCGCTCGCCTGCCCGATTCCAGGTGTAGGGACAAGATGAGTCCGAGTTGGACGGCGGACAAACGAGCAAAAAAGCCATCGCCGCCATCTGCTCGGCCACGCCGCTCGACTTGAGCGCGCCTCGCAAAAAATGTCCGACAAGCTGTCGCCGACCTCCGAGAGAACTTAAGAGCGACTCATGAATTGGGGCAAAAACGATAAAGCGGCCGTGCGCAAAGCGCCGCCATCGATCCTAAAAAAGGTGCCCGGCGCGTTAAAAGCCGGCTGGCCGGCCGGCGGCATCTGGCCCGGCTGCTCGCTAGCTTGCTTGTTGTGTGATTATTTTCCACTTTCTTCCAGTGCCCCCCCCCCCCCTTGGTTTTCATCCCTCCATCAAGAGCAAAGGATTATGGATCCTGCGCAAAGCGTTGGGCCTCGGGTCTGAAGACAAAACGAGACGAGGTAATGAAAGATAAACAGCTCGCCGCAAACACCTGTTAACGTCCGCTTCAAAAGAAGAGACGGGGGGGGGGGCGGCAAACAAACACAAAAAAAAGAAGTATTTGGCTGCCAAGCAACAGCCCAAAGGCCCCCGGGCTGTTGACAGATCTTTATGAAATGAAAAGAGAGAGAGAGAGAGAGAGAGAGAGAGAGAGAGAGAGAGAGAGAGGGAGATGACAATGCTTGTGGGCTTTTTACACAGCGATGGATGATAAGAGGAGCGCAGGAGGCAATCTTGAATACGCATCCTGGCCGAGTCCTCGGGCCAACCTTCTGGAACATGTGCAAAATGCAAAAAAAACAAGGAAGCCGTAAATAAACATGGCCGCCTTCCGCCGACCAGACCGGTGATTCATTTAGCAGGGAATGAATTTGAATGACTTGAAGCTTTCTAAGGATAACCGAGGGCACCGATCAAATTTTCATGAGTGGGGGGGGGGGGGGGGGGGGGGGGGGGCTAAGGAGGAATACGGAAAAGAAAGAGGAGGGACTTTAGCGCTATTAGCCTGCAGTCTCGGGAGGCCGAGATAACTCAGGATGGAGAACAACCTTGTGGGCCAAGTTTTGAACAAAAGGGGCACAATAAGGGGCTGAGTAAGCCATAAGCAACAAGAAAGCCAGCCAGCCAGCCAGCCAGCTAAAAAGGAAGAAGGCTTCCGTGGCAGAAAAGGATACGTTGCTGCCGGAGTAAGGCGAGATGTCCGACATGTCCTGCAGGTCGCCGCACTCGGATTTGATGAGCGACAAGGACAGCCCCTCGGCCGTGGCGGCGGGGTGCGGCGGCGAACACGAGCGATGGTGGTGCCCCAGGTGGTGAGCCGACGCCATCTTGGTCCTCAGCCCGGCGCTCTCCCGGGACAGGTCCACCGAGTCCGGCGAGGAGCGCTCCTTGCCGGGGTAGCCGCCCGAAGGTGGGCCCAGCGGGCTCTGGAAGGGGTAGCCCATCAGGGGCAGGGGGAAGGGGTGCCTGAAGGAGGGCGGGCTGAAGCCCATGCTGGCCGACAGCGACGAAGGGTGGAGGGACGGGTGGTGGTGACCGCCGTGGGCGCCCACGGCCGAGGACTGGTGCTGCTGCTGCTGCTGCTGCTGCTGCTGCTGGTGGTGGTGATGGTGGTGGTGGTGGTGGTGATCGCCGGGCGTCTTCCTCACCACCAGCGGCAGGGCCTCCGTTTGGTCGTTGGCCGCCGCCGGCATCCCCGGGATGCCAAAGGGATCCAGCGGATTGGGAATGATGACGTCGGCGAAGCACTGCAGCCGCTGGTTGGCGCCGTGGAAGTTGGGGTTGTCCCCGTTGAGCGCCGCCGAGAGCCTTTCGGGGGCTAAGGGCAGCGGGGGGAAGGCCTGCTGCTGGGGGGCCTGCGGCGGCCGCGGGGGCTTAGCGAACACCTTGACCACCGTGTCCACCACCTGCGTCATGGCCGAGTTGAGTTCCTGCTTGAGCGCTTCCGCCAGCTGCTTTCCTTCCGAGTGCAGCGAGGCGCCCGGGCCTGCCTGGCCTTTGCCGCGGCCCGGTCCGTCTCGGCCCGCTTTGTCTCCGTCGCCCAGCAGAGACGGGTCTCGGAGCAAGGCCCGAGCCCGATCCAGGAAGTGGCCCGGATCCAGGTCGGACATCTCGTTGTCGGAGCGCAAGTCGTCGGCGCCCGGCTCGTCGGCGGCCGGCTCGTCGGCGCCCGGCTCGTTGTCGGACCTGGCCGGGCTGTCCTCGGACAGGTCGCCCGTGTCGTCGTGCGGCTCGTTGTGCTCCGAGTCGTCGGTGGAGTCGTAGATTTGGAAGAATTTTTCCTGGAGCTGTCGGAGCTGCTTCTGCATGTCCTCCAGCTGGAGCTTGAGCTGGCGCCGCTCCTCCTGCTTGTGCTCTTTCCTCTGACACGCCAGCTGGGGGAAGCTGTGCTGCTGCTGAGGCAGACGCTGCTTGCGCTTGTTCTCCCGGCCGCCGCCGCCGCCGCCGCACAGCTCGCCCGCTCGAGGGCTGCCGGGGCCCGGCCGCCGGGAGCGAGGCGCCGGGCACTCGGGATCCAGCTCCCGCTCGCCGTCCATCTCGTGGCGGGACGAGGGCGGGCCCAGGACGCTGGGGGAGTGGCTCATGCCGCGGATGATGTTCTCCACGCGGGCCCGCTTGGCGCGCAGGTGCTCGTCGTTGAGGCGCTCCAGGTCGCCCGGAGCGGGGGGCCGGCCGAAGGGCGACAAGCACTCCTGGGGGGTGCTCTCTTGCGAGGAGTTGCTGCAGGCGTCCTCCTGGGGCGCGTCGGAGCTGGCGTTGGAGAGCCCGGAGCCGGGGAAGCCGTGCTCGCCTCTGTCGGGCCCGCCGCCGCCGCCGCCGCCGCCGCCGCCGGCGCTTTTGGCCAAGTTGCTCTTGAGCAGCTGGGAGATGATGGTGCTGCCGGGGAAGGGCATCATGGCGTCCTCGTAGGAGTTGGCCCGCTTCAGCAGCTTGCGCAGCACGTTGGACTTGGACTCGCCGTCGCCGTGGTGCGGCTGCACCACCGAACACTCCACGGGCTCGCCGTCCGAGCCGTGGTGGGCGCTCAAAGAGTTCATGGCGCTAAAGATGGCCGCTTTGGCGCGGGCGATGCTGTCGGTCGTCGCTGCTGCTGCTGCTGCTGCTGCTGCTGCTGCGGCGGCGCTACTGCTGCTGCTGCTGCCCACCGTCCTCTTCACCCCGATGTCCACGCGTCTTCGCTTGGTCTGTCTGTTCAGGAGGGAGTCGCTGTCATGGTCCGGCATCACGGGCTGCTGCTGCCGTCGCCGCCGCCGCTATCGGGCCATGTCCCGCAAACACGCGCGTGTTTCTGAGCGGAAAGGGATCGAAAACAGCGCCGCACGTCAGCAAACGTACCTCACCGGCGGCGGCGGCGCGGGTTGCGGCGGGCGGGCGGCTGGCCTTACACGTTGGTGAAGCGCGGCCACGGCAGGCAGGCAAGTGGGCAGGCGGGTCTTCCACCTACAGAGGGAGGGAGGGGGGGGAGGGAGGGAGAGAGAGAGGGAGGGAAGAAGGGTTGTGGGAAACGGGCGTCAGAATTAGGCCTCCGCATTCCGGGGCCGGCCTACATGGGCTGAACCAGTTCCCACGCCACACAAAGCAGCATAAAATTATGATAATGACTTAAGCACTTGTCCTCATTTCCACGTTTGCCAACGTTAATTGGAAGGGGCACATTCAAGCAAAACGGGGTTAAGACGGACGGCCGGTCGGCCGGCCGACCGGCGGCCCGAACCTTCGCCTTCCCAAACGCTCGACCCGACCAAAAGCAAAAGAGGCCGACGGACCGGGGCCCAGGCGGCCGGCCGCTTTAGCTTTGTGCGTGTTCTGCTTGCCGAGGCCACTTAATTCTGCTCAATCGAATGGGTCACGCCGGTCAAGCTCGGACTTAAAGCGCTCTTTACAAAAATAAAAGGAAGCGGCGGCGGCGGCGGCGGCCAAATAGAAAAAGCCACAAATGCAGGAAGAAAAAATGCCAGAGAATTGTAGTTAGCCCCGCAGCCTATAGCTGTTGCTAATTTCAAATTTGAGAAGAGGAAAATTCAGAAAAGTGCTCACACAAACGCTCCTTTGGTGCCACTTGAAGAAAAAAAAAAACATTTTGCACCATTTGAAAAGGATTACATTTTCAAAAAGCAGCATTTGGGAAATTAAAACAAGAAGAAATTTGGCTTTCACAAACTGAAATGAAATGATTCGGGTAAAGGGAGACTCTGATGTTTTTCCAGAATTGTTAGAAGAGCTCAGACGGGAGGTGAAGCTTCTCTTAAGGACACACACACACACTCGCACAAAAGATAAAATAAAAAAAAAAACAACAAGAAAAAATGTGATCACCAGAAGCCTTCAACAATGGAGCTGGAAATAGTCACCAGCACTAGCACCTGTCTTTTGGGAGCCAGCACCTGTCTACCACAACACACACACACACACACACACACGCACGCACGCACACACACACACACTCTCTGTATGCTCATAAACTTCCCTTTTCTAGCAACAAAAAAACCTTGTTGAACACAATCCAATTTTGCCATCACGAAAAACGAAAGGTGTGATTCAATTCAACCAAATTATATTTTTCAAAAATATCACTTTTTAAATTTTATTTCATTTTAAATTTGACCAATTCGTACCGGACGTGCGCAACTTGATAGAGATGCGACTCGTATTTGTACAATGATGATGAAAATGATCGAAACGGACTTTGCAGGTCATCAACTTACTTTCAGCTTTCCCGAAGCTGGAACATCCTCCTCACCTCACTGATCAAATAGCGCATAACATTTCCTCGCCAAGATAGACGAAAAACATCCAACTTAATTTTTCATTTTTCAACATGCGCTTCTTTCTTTCTTTTTTTTTTTTTTTGCTCCGACCGCCCACCGGGCGCGCACCGAGATGGGAGGTATCCGAGGACAAGGTTACTTACCCCCGTAGATGATGATGATGATGATGATGACGACGACGAGGAGGAGGAAGAGAAGGAGGGGGTTACCCAAAAAATGACACACTCACACGCTCTGCCACCAAATAGAGAAAAGATCGCCGCTTGTGCCTGGATTGTGGAATAAAACCAGGCGCAAAAGAGGAAAACAAGAACAAGAACCAAAAAGCGATGCGCCGAGCTTTTTCGGCTGCCTTCCCTATATTGCCACACGAGAGATGTGCGGTAAGTGCGAGCGAGCGAGCGAGCGAGCGAGCAAGCGAGCGCGAGCAGCCGCAAGTGTGGCTGGCTGGCTGGCTGGCTGGAACGGGCGGACTGGATGAGGCGAGGCGAGGCGGCGCGCTCCTCCCCGGCCACTAAAAAAGAGCAACTTGAAGACGCAGCTGAAGGAAGCCGGAAGACGTGCGAGCGTCACGGCCGACGGGGCGTGATGTAACCGTGGCAAGCCACCAATAAGAGACGACCCCCCCCCCCTCCTATCCAAGCCCCCATCCCACCTCCTACCCCCCCCCTCCCCCCCGCGAGAGGAGAACCGAGCACTGAACTTGAACCGGGACCCCCGACACCATGCGCCCATCTTTTCGTTCTCGCCCCCAAACAAATAATTTTCAAGCATCGTGCCAGTAAGAATCTTTTTTTTTTAAATGTTGCAAACATGAATTGGTGCGATTTCAATGTTGGCGTGCTTTCCGGGTTAGTTTCTATTGCCACGAAAAGTCGCGTTGCGCGCGTGGAATTCGCCTTCTTATTAAACTGCGTGCGCAAGCGAGTTGGCCTCGTTCTCTTCTATTTGCTCGTCTGAAGCCAAATCGCACTGGACTCATATTTCAAGCTTGCGCACCTGCTACAAGCCCCGAATCTCTTTTTGCGTCTCACGGGAGGAAATGTGAATTTAGTTTCGTCATCAATTTATTAGAACGTGTCTTTCAAACGGGACGAGTCTTTTTTGAATTCCAATTGTTGCGAGATTAAAATTGCGGGGATTTTTTGTTTGTTTTACTTTTAGGATTATTGAAACGGGTTTCATCTTTTGCATACGTGTCGTTTTTGCATTTCTCCTCCAAGTTGTGCGTCATATTCGCCCCGTTTCCACCAGAGGAAAAGGGCGAGGTGGCACGCCACCTCCCGATTTGGCCTTTTCTTTTCATTTGGTTTGCGTGAAATAATTATGGCGTCAGCAAAGTTTGAGTCTGCGTGCCCCGACCCCTCCTAACACCCCCCAAGCGGCCCGCCCGACCGCGCGGGCGGGCGGGCGCGCGCGCGCACGCCGTGTTTCTTTCTCTCCGGGTGCAATTTCCAGAGGGGAAAAAAAACAAAAAAAAAAACAAGCGAAAATTAAAAGTATCAGAGCCGAAATTTGGATGTTGGCTCACTCGTCGTCGATTTAATTTTGTCGTGCCGAAGCTCTTTTGAATGCACTGACATATTTATGGGTGGTGAGAGGGGGGCAGGCCGAGGGGAAACAATATTGCCCCCACACGTGTTAAAGGTGTCCTTTGATTGCTTTCACGGATTATTCCAATGACTATTCATCTTTTTTCGATGCTTAAAAATATTTGCAGTATTTCGGTGTATTTTTATCGGGCAGAATAAGACGCAACAATTAGTTTTAAAAAGAAAAAGAATAGAGGGGCGGGCATCTTAAAAGCTGTTTTTCCCCCCGGCGAGGATGATGATAATAATAATAATGATGATGATAATAATGATGACGACGATGAAGGGTGGGCGTCGGACTTGCACAGCTCGCCTGGCGATAAAGAGTCCTTATAGGACACTTAATATAGCCAATTCCATTTCAGGAGAACCTGCAATAATGTTACACTTCATCGAATGACAAGACTCCAATCAAAATTCAGCCTTGATAAGAGGCACTAACGCCGTGCGTAATACTTTTTTTTTTTTTTTTAACTTTCCGGGGGCGCCTTTTAGCAACACATGAGGGTTAAAATATATCGAATCAACTCCTCCGTACGATGCTGTGCATTTCAACATTGCATACCTACTACAATAAATATTGTTCAATCTATATTAACACCATATGCCGATGACGATTTTTTTTTCTAAATAAAAAAAAGCTTTTCCACATTGGATGCCTGTCGAACGTGCATGCGGTCGTACTAAAGCCACTGTGGTGTAGCTATTAAAACGAATTAATTGAGTGTAAAAAAAAAAAAAAAAAAAAAAAAACAGATCGCGTTGGCCGTAATTGATGCGCCGTTGTGGAAAAAAAACAACACAATTTGCATACACTGTTGTTACTTCTTGGCTGTGAGAGCTGGCAGAGTGTGGCCCTCGGTGACCCACATCCCTCTTGCCGGGCTAGACAAGTATATACTGCTTGGTGATTATGGGGAGCGGGCGGTCGCGCACGCGCGCGTGCGTGTAAAGTTGGTCACCCACAGCCTCTCGAATTCAAATATGCTGCTGCCTTATTTGCATGAAAGGAGCCCTTGTTCGACAAACACAGCAGCGAGAGCATAATAAGATACTTGGGCTAATATGATAAGAATAACAATCATCTTAAATGCTGCAAGTCCAAACCACATTAAAATACGAGAAAGAAACATTCTCAACATCTAACACGGTTGCATTTGATTTGCTTGAGATATATATATATATATATATATACCGTGTGGGTATTTATGTTTGCCGGCTCGTGTGACGTCATTGGAGCCCGCACAACGCAATTAAAAAAAAAACAACGGCGCAAAAAACAGCAACAACTCGCTCAAAGTCAGAGCCCGGTACCCAGCCCGCCTTTTTCTTTCAACTTCGCTCCTCTACGTGCGTGCGTGCGTGACACGCCAACACACGCACGCGCCATATTCATGCATCGATTTTTTTTTTTGTGCTGTGCAAAAATAAAGCTTTCAGTTTCACAGTATCATCAGATCAAATGGCAACCGCTTGAAAATAATCATTTAAATTTACTTTCATTCTTAATTTACTGGCATCTGTTTATTGTGATTATTATTATTATTATTATTATTAAATTATAAATTAATGAAAAAAATCTACTCTGATGGGGACAGATGATTTTTTTATGCGGGAGAATTCTTGTTGTGCTATACACACGCGCACGCACGCACACGCACGCACGCACGCACGCGCGCGCGCACACACACACACACACACACACACACACACACACACACTTGTCTGATCTGAGAGGGACAATTAAGAGTAACGGGGTGTGTGAGAGGCTTCCTATAGGGAATATGCTGCCAAGTAGCTGTAGAGTAAAGCACCTCTCGGCCACCCCCCCAAAGCAAATGTTTTTATCGGCCTACCTGTTGTCTGTCCCGTGTAACTCCGGTGACCTTTGAAGTGTGCACCTCAAGCCCTTGCTGGGCGAGCGTTGTGGACTCAAGCAAGCAGCCTGTAAGAACAAAACCAAAAAAATCAGCATGAAATGTATCCTACGAATGTTGCCGTATTTACTTTCTTGAAATGAAGGCATGGCAGATGGATTCGTTTCTTTTTCAAATCAAATCAACTCTCGTAAAATGTATTTTGTGGTTGTTTGGAACAGACGAATTGAATTCCCTATTGCTTTGGTTTTCCTAAGATTTGCTTGAATCCCGAGAACCCAGGTTCTGTGCATTTACTGGAGCACGTCGGCGTCACTCGCACACACGCTCCCGGGCGGGCACGTTCAAAGACCCGGAGTTCCCCCCCCCCCCCACTGGACTCGGGCGTCTGCCAGCGTGGCTATAAATCACCCTGGTGCTGGTGCTGAGGGCAAGGCGCACCTTGTCCACTCCTGGGCTGAATAAACCATAACATCCTGCCTCTCGTGCCGCCCGCCGCCCTCCAAGCACGACCTGAGAGGAGACCCCCCCCCTCCGCCTCCCTCTTCCTCCCTCCCTCCCTCCCTCCATCTCTCCAATGACTTCCTGTTTGGAGAAGAGGATGAAGGCTAAACAGAACAAGGGCGGCAAAAGGGCAGCAAGCACAAGCAACGGGCGGGCTCCTACGCCCCGAAAAGCTGCAAATCTGAAACGCACGCACGCACGCACGCACGGCTGCCCACATGAAAGAAAAGGGGAAGGCAGAAGAAAGAAGGTGGCAGGTTATCTGCCGATTGTTCCCCTTGATTTTTACAGCCTCGCCGGGAGAAGCTGAGCAAACAAAGCGCCCGGCCGGCCCGGCCCGGCCCTTGGCTCCACTTGAAGGTGTCGGTGCGGACAAAAGACGCTCGGAATCACCGTTTGGCCGCCCGTGGAGCTTGGCGGGCTCCCACGCCGTTGATTACTTCCTCCCCAAATTACCTTTGCAAGTACAAGAGAACCTCAAAAGCTGGAATTGGCGGGGCGGGGCGGGGCGGGACGAGACAAACGCACGTGGGGTGCACCAGGTCTCAGGGATTTATACATTCCAACACACACACACACACACACATTAAAAGAAGAGATGGCGTGTATGTTTATTTTCGAGGCTGGGACGCTCGGAATAGCGAGCGCGAGGCACGGCGCTATTTATACAGCGTGGCTGTCATCGTGGCCGTAATGTCCAGCTTGCATTGGGAGGAGACGCCAATGGCCTTTTTTTCGTCCCATGAGCACCTTCTTCCACTCAGCTGCATTGGACTGGAGTGTGGCCAGTGCATGTGTGTGCGTGTGTATGCGTGTGTGTGTGCGTGTGTGTGCGTGCGCGCGCATGTGTGTGTGCGTGCGCGCGCATGTGTGTGTGCGTGCAGCACCGTTCCAAATGCCTTCATACGTCAACTACAAAGGAGGCCATGCCGATGCATGCAGAGCACCAAGAATAACCCTTTGTCTCGTTCTGCTGTCCAGTAAATGTTGGGGGGGGGGGGGGCATTCAACATTTTAGCGTGACAAGGTTCGACTTGCTCCAGGAGTGCAACAAGTCGTTTCTAATTTGGGGAAGAAAAGGCCACATTATGTTTTTCAGGAGACAACATCGAGGCACATGGGCCTCTATCTCGCTCTGCTGTCCAGTAAATGTTGGGGGGGGGGGGGGGGGGGGGGGGGGCATTCAACATTTTAGCGTGACAAGGTTCGACTTGCTCCTGGAGTACAACAAGTCGTTCCTAATTTGGGGAAGAAAAGGCCACATTTTGTTTTTCAGGAGAGAACATGGGGCCTCATCTTGAGCCACTGGAGGACGAGGACTGGCGATGGGTCGCTCAGGCAATGGCCAGATTACGCCACGCTCACTTAAGAGGGAAAAGGCGGCGCCCTCTTAGCGCAAGATTATCCGTTAAAAGGAAGGCGGACGGCCTCGGAGACGGCGGATGAGAGACGGATGGATGGATGGATGGATGGATGGATGGAGAGCTTGCCGGGCCGCTTGCATCAATCTGATGAGAAAAGACGTGACGGACAGAAGCAGGAAGGATGAGCTTTTCTCCACGAGATGCGTGCACTCGTGGATGACCACGTGGGACTCCAAATTCAAGTTCAGAGCATGAAGGCAACGCCGTGTTGAAATCGTGCTCATCTTGAAATGCAACGAGAAGAGGCTCAATCAAAAGGGATGAAAAGATGACGCCGCTCTTTGTGTTGCATTCAAGAGCCCCAATTTCACCATAAATACTGTTTGTTGGTCAAGCAGGTCATTAATGAGTGACAGAAAAGGTAGTGTGTGTGTGTGTGTGTGTGTGTGTGTGTGCGTGTGTGCGTGCGTGCGTGTCATAGTAATCCCTATAAAATCCAGATTTCTCAATCCGCAAACTCAAGCTGACACTTTAAATAAAATCATTCTAATCCCGCATGCTAAGAGAAATGAAAATGAGGAGATTAACGTGTGTGTGTGTGTGTGAGTGTGTCATCCTCTTTCCGTCACCCCCTGAGACTGTCCTCCTTCCTAACATTGCGAAATCCAGACACACAAACCAACTGTTCCTCCTGACCACACGCACGCACGCACGCACGCACGCACGCACACACGCACACACCGTGGAGCAATTGGAGGCTGATCCAATGAAAGGAGGGCCAGCGATGTGTCTTTCTATTAGCTCCTAAGTGTTGCGAGCCCATGCAGAGGCAGGACGGTGCTCCAGGATCAAAGTTGAGCATCCCAAATTTAAACATGCGTTTGATTGTCGGCAAGTAGGCCAAACGGGCCGTGATGGCCTTACGGGCACCGGTGGACCCACTGGGTTCAGGTGGGTCCCTTACTGGTGATGGCCTTACGGGCACCGGTGGACCCACTGGGTTCAGGTGGGTCCCTTACTGGTGATGGCCTTACGGGCACCGGTGGACCCACTGGGTTCAGGTGGGTCCCTTACTGGATTGGCTGCGGTGGGGACAGGCCAAAAAAACCCAGAATCTTCTGGGGAGGGGAGGACATTTGTCACAGGGGGCGAGCGAGCGAGCGGCGGCGAGTTGCTTCTTTTTCCAGCCGGCTTCGTGACCCGCAACTGTCTCGCATGAGCGAGCGAGAACTATGACGGGTCGAGCCCCTGCGCCGAGAACCCTGGCGGCTTCCACTTTATACGGACGAGTCAAGCGCACTTCCCTTTGTGAGGGAAAAGCCAAAGTGAGACTTTTTGTCTTTTGCAGCAACTAACTGAGGGCAGGTGTGCAAGCAAACACACACACGCGCGCACACACACACACGCACACACACACACACACACACACACTGGCACACGTGAAATGCACAAAAGGCTCATTGTGTGCGTCGGCTGGGCTGTTCTCCTTTTTAATCTGGGATTATTCCCGTCATGACGGCAACACAATGCTCGAGTTGATGATGGTAGGAAACGTCGCCCCAATGACGTCGGCGCCGGCCGTCATCGTTCATGTTGCGCTCGTTCACGAGCAGACAGACTAACCGTATTCAATCTGGTTCATGACACCGACTTTGTTTTTTCTTTCGAATCTTCAATTTGTACCATTCATGCCAGTTTCATGAACACATCAAGACAATGACAGATTGCGCACTTCAAAACGAACCAGGTCGACCAATAGCATCATTGGAGATAAAGGAAGAACACTCACGGGCATAGGTTCTTGATCATCCGCGAAGAAGGCGTCACATGACTTGTCCCGTCTGCGCGTTGGTGCGAGGCTGGAAGGAGCAGCACAAGATCCGTTCAATTCAGGCCGAGCGCTTTTCAAACACTTTGGAGGGCAAATCAGAGCCGTTTTCACCAATCCGGAGCTCGATCGTGATGACGAGCGGGGCTGACGACGACGCCCGCCGCTCGCCTGACCTGAAGCGCCGTGCAATACATTGCCGTAATTGGCCTCTTCATCAGTACTCGGCCCCGGGGTCCGAACCTCATTACCGCGCCGTCGGCAAAAGGGGCAAAAGGGGCCTCCCAGGAAGCCGGCCGGGCCTTCCTGCAGCGGTCAACCCAACCCAACCCAACCCAAGACAAGACAAGTTTTAGCATTGCCGCTCCCTCGCTGCACTAAGCTAGCAAGTCAGTGCACTGACAAAGACATTTTGTACCCCGAAACTCCCGAGCCATTTTCGGAGCCAGCGAGATTGAAGTGATGTCATCAAGTGGTATTTAATTGCACAAAGTTGTCCCTTGTTTGGCGCCAACTTGCCAACGCCGGGCGGAATGCTAAAGGAGGGGGGCGCTCTGCGGGAATTGCCCGTTGACAAGTTGAACTTGACGCGAGCAATCCAAGCGACAAGCCCAAAAGTGTCGGGTCGTCAACGCCTCAGGACTTTGGGGCCTCCTTTAAGTTGACGTCTTTAACACATGAGAGCGCCAACAAAGTTAGCCGGCTGCGAGGAGAGATGAAATAGAAATTAAGCCCCCCCCCCCCCCCCTCCCTCCCTCCCTCCCCGGTGAGCAGGTGGCTGAGAGGAATGAGAGGTGGCGCTAACTTGGCTGTCATCGTGTTTTCCGACAAAAAGCCGCAGCCTAGCGCAGCCAGCCGCGTGAATTATACATCTAGGGCTGCAATTCTCTCAGAGGAGGAGAAGCGAGAAAGGGGGATGAGATGGACGAGGGGGGGGAGGGAGGAGGGAGGAGGGGGGGGCATCAGGTGATGCGGCGTTGGAGAGATTAATGGCGGGAGAGCTCGCCTTTGACGCGGCGTTACTTGGCGCTGCCTGGCTTCCTCCCTCCCTCCCGCCGCTTATTGGCTTTTCACGGCGCGTTTATTTGGTCGCTTAACAAGCAGCGCTCGCTGTCACTCTGTCGGATGCATGGCGGCAACGGGCACAGTGAGAAAAAAAACAGGGTGAGATTGTGACAGGGGCCAACTGGAAAACAAACAACGCTGCGCCAATGTTTCCAAGGAACACATTTTGCAACATCATTCTAGTCGTGTCATATTTGCCAGTTTTAAACAAGTAGTACATTTTCCTTTTGGTATTTTGGAATTACTGATCATTTGTTATAAGTTGAAGTGTAACAGCTCAAACTCTTTCTGTATTCATTCCCCTCAAGGGAGCTTGAACTGTCCCCCCCGCTATAATCCGTCCGAGGGGGCCGTGACCCGCGCATCACCCCCCCACCCCCCGCCGACGGAATAAAGGGAAGCTCAGGACGGGATGACAGCACAAGTCTTGCAAGGAGTTCATATTACGGCGTGGCACGACAACAAGAAGCTACTGTTCCCCGCCAGGTTCCTTGCCCCTTTTGTCTTGGAGGGCCTGAAACTGAATATTAGCATGAGAACGATGGGGGGGGGGGGTGGGGGGGCTCGCGGTTGGTGGGGGCTTGCCGCGCTTGCCGGGGCTCTCCTTTCATGTCGCGCAAAAAGTGTTGGTGGCAAGAAAATAAAACACACTCCAAGAGGCGCTAAAAGGTCTTCAGGTGTGCACGGACGGTCACACGGACGCTCGCACGGACGCTCGCCCGCCCGGCCGGCCGGCCACCGAGGGGTCACGGGCTCGTTTTACCCCCGCCCGGCTTCGCTTTCCTCTGTCACTCACGTCACGGCCGGGCTTCACAAAGGAGACCGCGGGGGAGCCCGCCCGGCGCGCATTGTGCTCATCCGTCAGCCGCGTCCCGGCTCTGCCGCACAAGCCTTCAGTCAGCGAGCGGCCGACCGGCCGACCGGCGCCGACGATTCGCACGGCCGTCAAATATTCATGCCGGCGCACCGGTGACCTTTTCACCCTTTAGGCCGAAACAAAAGAAACTTTACGAGGAACGGGGCTGTCAGGCAGGAGAAGAAGCCCTGTGGACAAAAAAAAAATAGGTGGCCAATTTTTGTGACAATTAAGTGACGCTCAGAGGGAACGACTGCAGCCACACGCTCGGGAGGGAGGGAGGGAGGGTGGGAAGGAGGGGGGGGTGGCATTCCTGCTGGCCACGCGTGCCGTGGTGTGTCACTTGGGCTTTTTGAACGCCAGTCGATAAGACCCCCTTTCCGCTTCCTGAGCACTCGCTCGCTGCAAGCCGATGCCATTGAACGGGAACGAGGCTATGGGGGGGGGGGTTGCCCTCTCAAAAAGACGGCTTTTAACTGCACGTGGATATCTACCCAGCCGATAGTTTTCCACGGCAGGAGATCAAACAGCGCAACAAATAACCCGGGGGCGTGGGGGCGGGGGCCTTGTTATGCTGTTGCTGCCCATACTTGGCACTTTCAAAGGCTAAAAGTGCGCTTTGGACAAAAGGAAAGGCTCTTGCGCCGGCGCCGCGCTTTCAACTTGCTTTTGTGAGCCTCCGTGCAGATGTCACCAGCTGTTTGCCCGCACGGAGCCTTCCCGGCTGGCGCCCCCGGCCACATCGGACGACACCTTTCAAGTGTCAATCAGGAGAGAGGCGACTCCAATGCCAGCTTGGGGCTTTTGGGTCACTGTCCTGAGAAGAGTGCCAGCGATTTGGCCATTGATTTGCGCCCCCCCCCCCTTACAGCCCCCCTCCAGCCGCCTACAGCCTTCCCATCTCCAGCCACTCAATAGCAGAGAGGCGGGAGCCAGCCGCGCGCAGACAAAAGAGGCCCGTGGGCAAGGTTAGCCGGAGATCACACAGGGCTGCTAGGCTAGCGTTAGCCGGCGCATTAGTGATTAGTGATCAGACGCCGCCCCCCCCCACCCGCGTCCTTCTCCTTACTCGCATAGAACGAGAGAGGTCGAGCGAGCACGTGGCCTAATTGATGCTGTCTTTTTGCCCTGGAGTGACCCAGATCGACAGTCGTCTCCTACAAATTCTGAAAATCCAAACGGTGTCGGAGGGCGAGCGACCCAGACTCCGGCCGACCCGTAGACAGGAACCCAAACAATCCCCTAACCTAACCTAACCTAACCTAACCTAACCTAACGAGCATTGGCACGCCACCTGACAAAACAGGTCGCTTTCACTGACGGAGCGACAGCCGGCCGGCCGGCCTCTATCGCCGCTGGCCCGCCGATAACCTCCCTCCGTGGCCGCGTGGAGAAACAAAAGGCCTTTGAAGCGCGCAGGAACCCGCTCCGCCGGCTGTGATTTATGAAGCGAGAGGGGGCATCGGCGACCTTTGTGTTTCCTGCCGTGTCGTCGGCGGGTGGCGGACGAGGCAAAAGGCGACACGTACGGCGGCTCCCGCGTGCTCAACCTTTGCCGTGCTACGACCAGCTCCATTGACAATATTTGCCCAAAAAACTGCAGCTTGATTCCAATCCACTTAGTCAGACGATTGTAAATAAATCATGCTAGCGACGTGGCTAGCTCACGCTTGTGGCTTGCCATTTTGTAGAGGTCGTGACCACCCATCAAAACGAAACACTTGGAGCGTACGGGGGTCAAATTGTTCAAAGGCCGCCTGTAATGCTGGCGGCCGGCGTGTGGCGCGGCGCGGCGCGGCCTCGTTAGTGTTTGTTGCGTGTGGCCGGCCCAGCTGCCGTGTGAATGACAGGAAGCCGTTTATATATAGAGAGAACGTCTTTATATTTAGCCGCTAACTTCAATGCTAATCTCAAGGAACAGCCACTCGGGGAGCAGGCGCTATTACTGGCCATTTTCAGAGTAACGCAGGAGGGGTTGGGGGCGATGATTAAAAGTCCATCGTAAAGATGTTTCCTGGCGGCCGTACAACAGATGACCCCTGTCGCCGCTTGGCGTCACAAAACAAAAGGAGGCCAAATCGCTCCTGAGTGACAGGCGTGTTTCATAAAACAACTTCAGTGAAGGGGGGGGGGGGGTATTTTCCGAGAGCTAATATCCTTTAGCGTTAATGGCCCGTCATCGGGAGCGTGCTCCCGTGACCTGTCGTCAAAGTGGAAATCACAACAAAATTCAAACTCGTCCGTTGTCGCTAAAGTCAAAAAGCCGCAAAGGACAGGGCTGACCTCGGCTAACCCGCCACACGCCGGCGTCCTGCCTCCCCCCCCCTCGTGACCCCCCTTTCCTCGCAGTTCATCAAACGCGTCAGAAATCAAGAGTGACTTCCTCAATATTTGCTCATCAGCCACCCACCTCCTGACTTGCGAGGCCTCGCTGAAAGCATCTGGTGGACGGACTGCTTCGGGCAGACTGCTCGCTTGAAGCCCCTCCTTGTTTTCGTGACGGCCTCCTGCAAAGCGCTGGAAAATAGCAGGAAACGTATATCTGTCATTGTCCATTCAGGAGATCACCTGTAAGGAAACAAAGCGCTCAGCAAGTGCTGACACAATCATCCCCGCCCGCGCCTAGCAACACATCCTGGTTCCGGCCCAGACGCCAGGGACCGCTACAGTACGGCCCGGCGACTCCGCTTCCTGTGCTGGGGGCAGAGCGCCGGCCGGCCGGCCGGCCGGGCGGGCGGATCATCTCGGCCTCCGAGGGGGAATTCCGATGAAATCACGACTTTTGTGAGGCGCTCGTAAACGAAGAATCGAAGGGGTCCGAACGGCCGATAGCATCAAATGTGCCCGACGAGCGAAGCCGATAAGGACAAAAATAATCAAGAGTGGCTTCGGAGCCGGAAGGCGGCGGGCGACGGCGGAAAACAAACAAAATGAAAAGGTATTTCAAGCAAAACAAAATGTCATCGGCAAGGGCTTGAAAAATGGATACGGCAGATTTGCACCCGATGGACGACGCCTTGTGACAGACGGACGGATGGGGAAGCCCCAAGTCACGACGAGCGTTGACTGGACTTCAAAGAGCAAGCTGACCTTGGCTGCCTTTGCCGGCCGCCGCCGCGCTACCTCGTGTCAAGCCGCCGCTTGTCACTTTGCAAACTTCAATGGCTCCCGCATGTTTTGGCCGCTTGGCTTCTCCTGCCTGCCGCCTGACTCAGCAAAGACAACGGACGTCGGCCGGCCGTTTGATCTGCTCCTCCCGTTTACAAAGAGCGCCCGCCAGGAAGTGGCGGCCTCCGGTGGCCTGCCTGTTCATCCTGAGGGGGCTCGGGGTCCCGGACCCGCCCTGCACCTGGGACACCAACGTTTATGCAGAAAAGCAACAAGCGTCGTCAGGCACCTCGTTGGTATCCATCTTTCTCTTCTCTGTCTAGTTTTTGTTTTGGGTGACTGCGCTGGTATTGCCGATCGATCCGCACGTTTTGCTGCAATGTTTGTATTCAAATCTGCATCGCGAAGGGCCCGACGGATGCCGCCGGGCCGGGCCGGGCCGAGTAGGGCCGAGTCGGGCCCGGCGGCCGCTCATCAAAGACGCTCTGTCCCTCTAGAACGTAATGAATGCTAAACTGCCATCTTTGTTGTCGGCCGATCAAAGCGTCGCCGAGCTCGTTCGTCTCTGAGAGCCACTCAAGATTCTCGCCCACTTCAAACTGTCAATTTGGGCAAGGCACGCACGCACGCACGCACGAGCACGCCGCTATTGCGCCATTGTCTCATGCAACAGCACCTGTCAGCGGCGTGTTGAGTTGCACATGAGGGCGACCGAACGAGGCGTGACGACCTGGACCATACGTGAGCCGGCGAGTGCAAGTGCGAGTGCGTGCCTTTGTAAGCCGTTATTCCTTGTTAGATATGTGTGTGCGTGCGCGCACGATTAATCCACTGAGCAAAGACACTTTAAGCTGTTAAACAGCTGAGTGTCAAAGGGCTCTTGTGAGGGCCCTGTGGCGCCTGCACTGACCCCTCCAAAGTGCGCGCGCGCACACACACACACGCAGATTCATCTTAGCTGCCCAGACGGAGCGGTCAACTCAGCTGTTGCGACTTCTCATTTCCAAAGTACATGACAAGAGCATGTGATGAGGATACACAACAAACGCGTGCGTGCGTGCGTGCATAACAATGGCAATGTGTCTTTGGCTTTGCCACTTTTGAATGGAGTACATTTGCATGCCTTGAAGGCGAGGCCATCATGCGCAAATATTTCCATTCTTTTGAGGACGATGATCAAAGACGATTCTTCCCCCCCCTTCACTTTCAGATATCAAATACTTGATCAGTGTTTCGTTAAAAATATCAATTACTATATTTTGTCCATGGTTGTCATATTGGATGAAAGCCAAAACACTTTCTTTACAGCAATATTGAATCTATTTTTTCCCAGAAATTTTGATGAAAAATCGTACGAGAAGGGAGGAATGTTGGAAAGGACGTTTGCATGGCGACAGCAGGTGTCCTTTCTGTCCATTCGTGACAAGTGGGAGTGGAAAGGTGCGCGACAGTGGCCTTCGCAAACTCCATCCGTCCGTTCGGAACCGAGCCACGTCCGCATTACAATTCTAATGGCGGGACATTGTTTACCAAAGCACTTTTCCTTGGCCCCACAAACCTTCCTTCCCTCCGTCCTGGTTGTGCATTTGCAGCTCCCCCCCCCCACCCCCCACGCAGCCATTATCTCCTCTTATCTCTTTCTAAGTCCTCGTGGTCCAAGCCCTAAAAATGGCCTCATATTGTTGCTCAGGAGGAGTTAAGATGCTCTTGGCTGCACTGAAACGCTCCCAGCAGATGTTCTGCCATTTGAGCGCATTTTACTGGCCAGGCTTTTCTTTCTTTGATAGAGGGAGGGGGGGGGGGGGGGGGGTAAAGAATAGAATAGATGGAGGGAGGGAGGGAGGGCGGTTTTCACCATTAGAAGGCCAACAGCTGGTTGCTTGGCTTCCTCCCTGGGTGCATTAACCTCGCTGGCCCTCTTGCAGCAGTGCCAGGGCAAGGAGCCTCTCAGCATCTGGAGCTTAAGTCGGCAAGCAAAAAAAAAAAAAAACAACAACATCAATGTCACCAGTCTGGCTGCAAGATGGAAGCGAGTGAGCGAGCCCGTTGCCAAACGTTGGCATCCTAAGGAATGGGCCGAGAACAGAGTGGAAACGCTGTTCCCAACGCCGTACTTGAGAATCATGTACTTGATCAAAACGCAAATACACATCCAAAAGTTGGGTTATTTTTGGCCCAGCTGGCCCTCAAAGACGAGACGAGACGAGCGCGTGTTTCTCTCCGAATGGATCTCCTGTTTTTCCTCTCTCTCTCTCTCTCTCTCTCTCTCTGTGTCCAATTTGCAGCTTGCGCTCACATGCATGCGCAGTGTGGCTTTTCTTGAGTAAACACGCCCATTGTCTGCACGTCTCTCAACCCTCAGCAGCTGCTTCTCCTCCTCGTTCGTCATCATCGTGGCCGTGGCTATCATCACAGTCGCCATCACCGTGGGGCGGCCACAAAAGGCGCGTACAGGCGGCCGGGCGGGCGGCCACAATGGGCCGGGCGGCTCCGAGGAGCAGATCGAGGCTCCGAGCGCTGTTTGAATAGGCGGCCGCCGCCCCTTTCTTCGGCTTTTGACAGGCCTTTGTCGGCCGTTGTGTGTTCAAGGCAAAGGTGCGCGACAATACGGGCAGGTGCTCCGCCTTTCACCTCGCCGCCGTTTGTTAGCATAGGGAGCGGGAGCACAAAAGACGTGCAACGGTCAAGGAGAAGGCCGCCGCCGCCGCCGCCGCCACCGCTCGCGCCAAGTTGTCATGGATGGCGGAACGTGTCTGGTTCCATCTGCAACGCATTTGACTTGACATTGAGCTCCTGCAAGCCTTTTTGGGGATTTTACAGAATATGCTTGATTTTTTGGACTGCATTGTGTTTTCCCAAGCAGTTATGGATCCAATTGTTAAGAGTTGGCCCAACTGCCTGCCCCCCCTGCACACGCACAAGAGGCAAAGGCTGCCATCCTGACACAATTCCTCACTTGCTAAGGGTCCCCCCCCCCCCACTCCCCACTCCCGGCGGGCGGCTGCCGCTCTCTTTGCCACCAGCAAATCCGGGTTTGAGCGCAACTTAAGCACTTAGCCGTAATCCCCATGAAGAGGCGATAGCCCCCTCGCTCGCACAAGTCACTTTTGCGCCATTAAAAGGCGCACAATGGGGGCGTGTTAGGGACTCACTTAAATGGATTGAGCACAAAGCCGCCGGCGCGTGATAACTTTTGAGCTGCGAAGAATCCGCCATTTACACCCCTCCTTTTGTGCATTCTCCGCCGTGCACTTGTCTCAACAGTCTAAGCCGCTTTCTTTCATCCCTCCTTTTTTGCCCCAACATCTCCACGGAGCCCACGCGAGGGAGCGTCGGCCCGCTTCTAATCTTTGCCACCTAATCTGGCCTCCAGTGGAGCAAACGGCACGAGCGCTAATTCCCATCCTCCGCCGGCCGGCCATATCGGGTCAAGAACGCCCAAACATAAGCAGAGCAAAGCTTCCGACGGAATTGAAACACAATCGTCCACAATCAATTAAGACTAGGAGACGCGCCGGCGGGCGAGGAGGACGTGACGGCGTCAAGGACACGTTGTCTGGGAACGACGCAAAATGAGGTGCGAGTGCACTGTAGCAAAATATTCCAAAGCTCAAATTGGATGGCACCATTTGAGATTTCAATCGATCAATTCTTTTTCTATACTTGATGTAGTGTACCTGAAACGATTTTACTCAAGTTCATTTACGTTTTATCTATTGACAAATGTACATGATATTGGAAGTATCAGTCATCATTTCTTTCTTATTAGCGTATGAATTATAATTTGCCATTTTGGTGGTAGATTGTACTTCCTCAATTATTTCTTTCTCTACAACGAGAAGCAAAACCAACTCCTACGTACTGTTAATATTAAGAAAGGTCGGCTAGCTTGATACTGTTGTACAAAAGACAATCATCCTTCCACGCGTCCATTTTCTAGCAAAGTCGGAGCCGCCGACAAAATGATCTCTTTGAGGACGATCCGTTTGGCTGGCGTGGGTGGCGTGCGGGCATTGAGGCCAGCGTGCCGGAGGAAAGCGAAGCGGGCTAATCCAGAGGTTTGGCCGGCCGGCATCTTCCGGCGAATCTCAGCGGGAGATAGCGGGGGGGGGGGGGGGGGGGGGTAGCATCCTCGGGGCTGGCCTCCCTAATGGTTTGATTAAGCTCATTGAGCCCGTACCCCGACGCTCGCGCAGGCTAAACCTCCATTTAAGGGCTAGACAAAGACGGGGCCCCGGGGACGGATCAGATCAGGCTTTTTCATGCCGACCGCTGCCGACCGCTGCCACTGCCACGCGCTCACTTCTGTACGTTTGCAATGTACATCATAGACAGAAAGAAATGCTGTCTCCCTATATAGACAAATAGTATAGCAAATTTGAATGGTGACACAAGCCGTCCGTCCTAGTGCGAACCACAGTGGACGGGCCGGCGCTTGCCATTCTGAAGGCCCCTTGACCCAAACGGGATGGACCGACACCAAACCAAGACCGTGGCTAAGAAATGACCAATGTAGGTCGGATGCCCACGGTCCGCCCGCCCGCCCGCCCGCCGCTGCCGCTGCCGAGAAGCGCCTCGGCATCTGCGCATTGTGGCCGTCAAGTATTGTTTGGGAGGATAAAGGCTCGGGGTACAGCGGCCAGCTTTCCCTCCCTGACTCTGCTGGCTGGGCTGTAAAGCTACTAAGTAGCAGCTGTCCACCTGGCCAAGGGAAAGCCTTTTAGTGACACACACACACACACACACACTGCATGCCCTCTTGAGAGGAGAAATGCTCTCTCACTACTTGTGTACACTTACATGTGTGTGTGTGTGTGTGTGTGTGTGTGTGTGTAGAGGAGGCCCAGATGGTCAGGGAGGGGGAGCGGTGGCCAGTGTCGCCGAGCGAGAGAGAGAGCGAGCAAAGGCGGGAAACAGAAGAGAGCGAGCGAGAGAGAGTTGGAACGAGAAGGACGAGGGGCCGGCGGCCAGGCCCGGCCGGCCGGCCGACCGACGCGCCCAAACGGGAAGACGGCGAGAGTGGAGCGTGACGGCCGCGCAACCCTAGCAAATGCTAACACGCTAACACGGGCGCGCAGACAGACAGACAGACAGACAGACAGACGGGCACTTCATTAGGTACACACACGCCTCCTTCTCCATTAAGCGCCGATAGCTGTTTCTAATATTTGGTGTTTGGCTACGTCAGAGAGACAAAATGTGGCGAAGATGGCAAAGCACATCTTTATGCCGACGATTAACATTTGATCTGACCAATACGTTTGCTGCCAAATAAAATGGCGGAGAATGAAGAACTTCCTGTTTTGGTTTCAAAAAGGGACAACATTTCAAGTGAAATGTGGGCTCGCACGGAAAGGAAACTCTTCTATCCAGATGGCGATATTATTATTATTACCCTTCTGCCCGCCCGGCCGCCCCCCCAACCTTTAATTCATTTATTTCATGTCACAGTTGCGCTTTGATCGCTCCTCTCCAATTATTAATGCGCTTTCACCGCCGCACGCTGCTCTTGAAGTCATCGTTCCAGTCTCGCCTTTGATTGCTACACCTGATGGGAAAAGCGCTCGCTCGCTCCCTCGCTCGCTCCCTCGCTCGCTCTTCCACCCCATTCCAAGTCTGACTTTTTTTTGTTGTTGTGTTGGAACATTTGCGCGCACGCACACACACACACGAGCTACATTGTCTGGAGTCCCTCCAGAGGCATTGGCGTGTGTCACTCATCTATTATTGATCACATCCAACTGCCATCATGGAGTGCGCATCATTTAGGGATGTGCCATTCTGTGCTCTCACACACACACACACACACACGCACACACACACACACACACACACACACACACGATGGCTCAAGTACAATGGTGCAATCAAGAATATTTGTATAAAAGTGTGGTAAGCTGTTCACAGAAACAGCTTTTGTGATTGCACCCATGTTGCCGTGGCAACACCAAATCCCTGACTTTACTTGCCTATACTGATATTTGCCAATCGTATTGATTGATGAATACTTCTGAGCCTGCCCGGAAAAATATTTTTGATCATAATACGGTCCGAAGAAGATCATATTCTACTTAAAGCAAATCAACGACATAGGGACATTCTTAAACAGGACAGCAAATTAATGACAGCATTCTTTGCTGAATTTAATTTTGGATGTAATATTGCAAGAATATCTGCCTGCGAGTATTGTTACCTTATCCATTTATGTGTGTTGTGGAAAGGTTTCTCAGGCCGTGAGAGGGATGCCATTCATTAGCCTGTATATGGTGTTTTGCATTGTTTGCTAGCATGAAGCTAAAACAAAGCCATCTATCTGCTTTGTCTTACATCCGCAGCTTGGAATTTTAGGAAACGTATTCATCAAGCGATATTGGGAGAAATTGAAGACATTACCGTCAAGTTCATGTTGAGTGACATCGTGGAATTTGCCGGGGCGACTCTCACGACGCCGGACCCTGGGACACAACAGAAACAGAACAGACTTGTTGTTTGGGTTGACGAGGTGAGACCGGAGTGGAGTGGCCCACTCGACAGCCGCCCGCTCGCTCGTTCTCTTGCACCCCCCCCATCCTTTTTTTTTTTTTTTATCCAAATGCAAGTCACCGTGAAAAATGTGCTGGTCCAATATTTGCACAGAAGTGGTGCTGGGACAGACAGATAACCTATCAGTATTTGAGTTTGGCTTCCCATGCTCCAAATAGCCATCCTCCGCCTGTTTAGCTTATTGATTGGCTTGGCAAGAAACTAGGTCCCCTCAGCGGTGACCAAGGTCATACAACACATGGACTCTGTGCCACCCATACAAGCGCCCCCCCCCCCCCTCCCCCCCTTAACAGCCGACTTTGCTTTTCCTCCTGCTCATTGCACATGCTCGTCGCACACACAAAATGATCCAAAACAAACAAACAAACAAACAAACAACCAGAGAGCATGAAGACACGGTGGAGGATTGCGCTCCTATTTGCAGCCTGATGTGCGTGTGAGTGTGCGATGACTCAGGGTGAGGACCGGAGGCGGCGTCCTGCGCTCACTCGCTCGTTCGCTCGCTCGCTCTTGTGTGGGAATCAATGAGATTGAATTGTGAAGGTTTTCTCAGGGGCACGAGCCCCGCCTGTCAATAGCGCTCCATGTCACAAGTGCATCGCAAGTGCACCGACCGCTCTTGCCCTTCACCACAAAGCGACCAGGTCGGGCCGGGCCAGGCCAGGCCAGGCCTGGCCGGTCCGACAAAGGAAAACCCGCCGGACGAGACGGCATCCACTTGCGTCCCATTCAAATAAGATTCAACCCGTCGTTTGGCTTGGATTTTTACAAGCGGCTGCCCAAGCCCCCAATTTTCTCCCAGAATACGCTGATAAACATTCAATCGATGTTCCGTGGGCCACAGCTGCGCGCTGATCCGGGCCCCGGGGCTGGCCCGGAGGCTGCGGCCAGGCCGGGCCGGGCCGGCCTCGGAGCGGTGCGCGGGATGGGCTCCAAACACACAAGAGCGCTGCGCATATTTGGCTCCAAAGGGCAAGTTTTGGCTTCCATTTTTGTGCCACCGCCGCCGCCGCCGCAAAACAGCTGTGTGCGATGTGGCGCTGGCGTGCACTTGCACTCCATCACTGTCGCCTACTGTTACTTTCTTCTCCTTCGCTTCCGTCCGTCCGTCCATCCATCCATCCATCTATCAGTGAGCGTGCGCCAAGGGCACCTGCCTGATGGTTACTTGGATTGTTGCATTGCATTGGTGCTCACCTGCGCTGTGTCTTCTATTCTTGGCGCTTTTGTTTCTTCCTCGTCCTCTTTGGCTGCTATCTCTTTGGCATCTATCTAACCATCTATCTAACCATCTATCTAACGTCTATCTATCCATCCATCTATCCATCTATCTATCTCTCTGTCTGTGTCTCACTGGCTTGCTCCCTCCTTCTGGCATGGCTTGCTTCCCTTGGTCTGCCCTTGCGCCGTTTCTCCTCTGGCTCACCTCTCGTTAAGCTCCGGTGCCACCGCGGCCGCCGCCGCCGCCGCCGTCGCGGCCAACCACCCACGCGTCTCACACCTACCAACATGGTTTTTTTTTTCGTCCTAATGGCAAGCATTTGGATACTTTTGCCATGTTTTGAAGTGCTACCTTGCGCCTTAAAAGTGGACCACAGAGGAAAAGGTATTGCGCAAGGTGGCAACTCCATTTAGGATGGAGGTGGCTTGATGGGATTGATTTGAAAGATTATAAAGTGCAGCGCCGCCCCCGACGACCGTATTGAGTTTTTTTTTTTTTAATGTATTAATTGCAAATAATTCATTGAAAACAAATGGACTGCGTCGCATGGAGCCTCAAAACACTGCTGCTGCTGCTGCTGCTGCTGCTGCTGCTGACCCAGCAATCATACAATGCGTCAACTGAACTCAAGCTAATTGCCTCTCACTGTCCAGGTGTCCCAATATTTGCGTTGAGCCTTCCCTTGACCACCCCGACCGCAAACACGCACGCACACGCACGGCTCCTCCAGCGACGGGCGCCCGCGCGAGACAATGCATCGCAAAGACCAAACTCGGTGTGAAGGGCTAAAATAATTGTCGCTAATGGCGCCAGGTCCACTTCACGCCATTTAGGGTGTGAACATAAGAGCCGCCGCTTTGTCCTGGCTAATTTTCTTTCCAGTTGAGTAAGTGGTCAAGGATTTTTTGAAATTTGCAGCATTGTTTCAGGAGGCGTCCATTTTGGAGAGCGGCGACCCCCCTCCACCCGCCCCCTTCGCCCTCGCCCTCCCCCTACTCCAGGAACAATGGCATACACTCTAGAGATGCGGCGTATGAAGTATGTTTATGAGAGCGCCGGCACCGCAAAAGCGGGGGCGAGATTGCACAACGCAAGGAAGGAGCCGACCAGATACGGCGGGCTTGTTTGAAACGCTGGAGCGGGAGGTGGCGGCCCGCGCTCAGCTCACGCCCCGAGGCCGGCCCCGGGGCTGGCGGCCGGCCGGCCGGCGTCACCCCCCTTCCTGCGACTTGCACACCCAAAAAGTTGGCCCTCTTTGCTAGGAGCCACACATGCTCTCTTGTCATCTCAATCTTTCTTTTCCACAATCACAGAACAAAGAGCAGCAGCGTCGATGTGACATTTGATAAACACGCATTCGCATTAGCGTTAGCTGAGGTCGGGATTAGCAGCGTTCATCCTCAAACTCTTGTGTGTGTGTGTTTTTTCTGGCTCTCTTTATGGATGGACCTCCCCCCCACCCCCACCCCCGTTGTTTGTGTGGCCGTCAGAAATCCGAAAGGACGCACAAATATTTGAAAGGGTGATTACAAATCATTTGGGAAAACAGATTATTGAGTGTTCCTCTTTTTTGCTGCGGTGGTTGTTAATCAATGTGCAAACAAAAAGAGGCTGCTCAGAGGAGTCAAAGGGGGTCACCCGCACAAACCCGGTTACTTTGTGTTTTCTGGCACGCGTCCCTCGAGGTGTCACATTTACGCCGCCGTTTCTCGGTTGAGACGGAAGAATTAGCAGGCGAGAAAGAGCCGCCGTTGACCGCACACCGAGACGCTGATCAGCTTAGCGTCTTTGAATCTTCGCAAAAGACGTTTTTCAAACTCCCGAGCACACGGCCGGCCACACATGCCGCCCGCTGAATCGAAAAGATATCTTTCTGTACATGGAAGTGAGCAAAAGAAGTGGCCTTTTGTTGTCCTCCTTGGGCACCTTTGTGCTATTTCTCTTCTCAGCCACATTTGATCTTCAAATCTAGGCCGCTAATAATTGATAGAAAGAAAGGAAGGAAGGAAGGAAGGAAGGAAGGAAGGAAGGAGGTCCTATTTGCACAACATGTCGTTTGGTAAGAGCGCAAAGCCATGCGGCGGGGATGACGTGAGGAGTCGCATCAGCGTCCCAGCTCATTAGATGCAAGAACGGAGCAAGGAGCCCCAACAGACGGCGCAAATCAGCGCTTATTTGCGTCCTTATTGCTCGCTCATGGGTCACAAATGCCGTCCGTGGTGAATGCCGGCAAAGGAGGAGGGCCCACGCTTCCCCGCTCGCGCTCTTTAATTGGAGACATGACAAAACAACTGTCCTTCGCATCTTGATCGCTCCTTCATTAAAAGCTTGCGCTCTCCTTCCTTCCTGCCTCACTTTATCCGATTAGAGCCCCCATTAAGCAAAGCCAAGCGGGCAGGGCAGAAAAGGCCGGGCAGCCACGCAGGCAGCCACGCAGGCAGCCACGCAGGCAGGAGATGCTCATCGGCATCACGTTAGGAGATGGAATTTCCGCAAAGACAACTCGGGCAAATGAAAGCATTTTCAGAGAGTGGTAGGAGAGGCACGCACGCACGCACGCACGCATTTGCAGTGGGACCCCCACCCCGCCCCGGGTGACCCGTCCAGCCTCCTCATCCTCCCAACTGGCAAACAGAAGCGGCTGAAGGACTGCTAAACTGTACTTGAGCGGTCCTCCAGTGCAAACACTCATTTACCTGAAGTGATTTTAGCCCTCTTCTCTCCACAGCTAATGGCGGCGGCCAGGACGGCCAACAATTAAAAGTTGCAAACCTTGTCCGTCCGTTGAGCGAGAAATCATCCGAATAAGGCATTAGCGGGGCAAGCGCCGGTCCGAAAAGTGCTTTTGTTCTGTGCGCTGATGTAAATAAACAGCACCGAGTTAAAAGTCGCTAAGTAATACGGATTTCTCGCCATCAAGTAGCTCTAAAAGGGTTTGGGATTTGCAGAGTGGACATAGCCTTTTTTTTTTTTTTTTTTTTTTTTTTTGGGGGGGGGGGCTTCCACTCAGAGTGGTCGGTCTGAGATTTCAAGAGGGGAATTATGCGAAAGGGAGGAAACAAGCGGCGACGAGGAGGCCGAGCGCTCCCTCCCTACCCCCCTCCCTCCCCCGGGACGGCGCAAACGCGTCGCCGGGCCTTATTTCGCATCGGCTTTGCTCAGATCTGCCCTAATCCTTCCCTCTTGAACCTTGGTCCAGCCCAATGTGCGTGCCAACAGATTAGCACAAAGAGAACGCCGGCGAGCGCGGGAATTCAGCCCGGCCGAGGACCCCGGCGTGATCGCGCAAAGATACCTCGGCGCGCCGGCCTGAAATCCAGATTAAGCAGCCCTCTCAGGGCGCATATTAGCATGAGCGCAATGTCTTTTATTTATATATTTATCTGATTTGCAAAAGAGATCATACGAGCTTGAGTGTGACAAAATCTGCCTTGGGTGCTTTAGGAGGGACGAACGAGACCGTGGCCGGCCGGCCGTAATCCACGCGGCTCAAAAAGCCGGGGAATTATTTAAGAAGCCCTTTGTTGTATTCCTTTTGGAAGAGATGAGCGAGGGAAGGTGGGGGGGGGCTACTCTGCAACAGATTATGCGATTTCAATTAAGAGGCTAAAGATAAACGATTGGAGGATTGCCATGTCCCTTTTTAAAAGGATATGAAAAAGAGCAGCAGAGAAGATGACGACGGCTCAAGCCTGCCTGCCTGCCTGCCTGCCTGCCTGGGCCAGCTCCAATTAAAGCCACAGTTGGGAGAGCTGTAATATTTCCTTCTGTTCTCCTTTATGTTGAAAACCTGAGCGTCCAAATTCAAGCTTCCCCTTTACTTGTGGACAGTGGACACCACAAAGCAGGCACAGAAGCACAGAAAAAAAAAAAGGCTGGATAAGAAATCTCAATGATAAAATTGGACAAGATTGTTTGCCTCCATTTCTTAAGCGCATGATCCCAGAAGGAGCGCTCTGGCAAACTTCTCCTTTTAGCGGCGGGCCATTGTTTTCCGGCGCCGGGAGCGAGCAGAGGAGCGCTCGCTCCCTCGCTCGCTCGCGGTGGAGCGCTCGCAGTGTTCCCAGACCGCGGCCCCTCTCTGCTGCGCTGGAGGGCCCTTGAGGCGGCCATTACGCGGACGCCCGCCTCGCAGAGGCTCGTCCAGGCATATGGGTAATTACTGAGCTAATAGAGTGATGGAGAGAGAGGCGGAGGCAGGAGCCTCGGCCAATTAGATGATGCATTAGTGCTCTGTCTTTTGTAAGCACCTAATGTGCGGGGAGAGTCGCGCCGCGCCGGAGAAAACGTGTCATTTGCAAAGGGTCGGGATCTTTGAGCAAATGCAAACAGGCGAGCAGAAAACATGCTCGGCCTGCCGAGGCAGGCAGGTAGGCAGGCAGGCAGCAGGCAGGCAGGCAGGCAGGCAGGCAGGCAGGCAGGCAGGCAGGCCAGCCTTGCATTTGCGCAATTACGGGGCGAAATGTATCCAATGGCACATGTAAACACACGCGCTTTGTTTTCCTCTCAAGTGTGTGAAGTCACGGGCCGAATGCAGATGAGTCCGACTAAACGGGGACACCTCGGCCGGTCCGTTCGGGTCCGCTACGAGAAGCCACTCCATCAATTACGCTAAAGAGGCCGCCTAATGACGCCCGCAGCTGTAATCACACTCAGCTCAAGCGTTTTACACGCCTTCTCCTCGTTTTGTTTTGCGCTATTATCATTCGTCCTACTGGGGGGTGGAGGGGGAGGGGGGGTAAAATTAAAAAAAAAAAAAAAAAACATTTCTAAAAATGCAGACCGGCGCATCGAGCGTGCTTTTTGTTGGTGTCAAATTGTGGGCGCTTTGCCCTTGTGTCAACTTTGAGAGTTGAAGTAAGGTAATCTCTGATTCAAATATTAGCACTACGGAGGTCGGAGGTCGCAACCGCTTTAGTTGTATTTGAACTGACGGCCATGTGACCTTGCTACTACACGCTGACAACGAGGGAAGTTGGAGGACAATTTTGAATTTTTTTTTGTTTTATGCCAACTATGGGCAATTTTTTTTTTTTTTCCTTCTTCTTTCCGACGGATTGATCTTTCGCTTCAAAGAATTTGCGAGCGGGATCACCTTGAGGAGCTGAGCTCGGGGCAAAATGAAAAGCCCCCAAATCTGTTTTTCAAGAGCGGTTGAAAGGCGGCGGCGACTGCTGAGCGCGGCCGCCGTCGCCCAGCAAGACTCCTGCCATGCGCCGGCCGCCATTGAAGTGTCGCCATTGAAGATGGCGCGCTTGAGCTTTGCGGAGCCACGTAGGTGAGCAAACTCATTTGTGATTATTTCCCTCCCCGAGGGCAAACGTCATCATTTGGGTCATTAGCACGACGAGCGGACGAGCCCAGCGTGTGGTGACGGGAAGCTTTGCATGGTCCGCCTTAAGCCGGCAAGGCTGTGTAAATAGCGCTCGGCAACCGGAAACTTTGTTACTATTTTGGCTGGCCGGCTGGTACGAGACAGTGCGGAGAAACTTGCGAGTGGGGTGGCTTGCATCTCAAGGCAGCGCCGCGGCCATTTACTTCACTGCTTCTCACCAGTGACAAAACCAAGCTGGACACAAAAGACATGCTAATGCGTGACCCGCCTCTCCAGTCTCACCTCCTGCTATAGAGAAGCGCAGTTCTCAAGTACAGCCAACCTGGGCCCCCCCGGCCCCCGTCTCCCTTTTTTGTCTCCAGACTGAGCGCGGTCTTTTTTGATTCAGTATCTGCGGAGGTGGGACTCGAGGGCCCTTCAGACGTCTACCGAGAAAGAGCGCACGGTGGGAAAGAGCTGGAGAGGAACAGAGAAGTTTTGGAGGATGCCCCAGGGCGACGGCTCCATCTCTGTCATGCTAATCTGGCCGCGCCGCATCTCCTCTCGGAGTGGACTCGTTGGTGTTGTTGACTGAAAGGATCTAATGGTGAGCATGATTGAAAGATTCGTGAGTGAAAGCAGAGGCTTGGAGCAGATGGAAAACGATTTTTCGAGGAAGTAGAAATGGCATCTGATGGACACCTGAGCGGGGCGGGCTTTCGTTCAAGCCAGCGCCACTCCCTCGCCTCATCTTGCAAGCACAAATCAAACATCCCCAAACGGATTTTGCCATCCGGGACGCACCAAACGGGGGGAAATTGGCACGCCTCACTTTGTACACAGAGCCCGAGGCGCACGGCTTTGCATTTTTCAGGCAGCGGCGATGGAAGACGCTGCCGAGAAGCCGGCGAGCCGTTTCCTCCGTCCTCTTGATTACTTTATTGCGCCTAAACCTTGGACCAAGTACTGGAGCAAACGGAGCCAGAATTTCCTGGAGGTAGCGTATCGCTCAGGTCTCAATTGGTGCGTGGAGAGGAGTTGGAGAGGTGGGGTGGGGTAGGGTGGGGTGGGGGCTCTTCTGGCGTGTTTCTCCACAGTCATGGAGAGTCTGTGAAGCAGCAGAAGCGGCTTGGCAGTGGGAAAGCCTGCCGTGGAATGAAGAGCGACGTGCCAAGCCTGCAGCTAGCAAGCAGCATCCTTCGCCACTCGCTCAAAACTTGCAAAGTGTCACTCGGCTGGGGGGGGGGGGACAATGAGAAGAAGAGACGCGCAGAGAAGGACGAGCCTCCGCCATCTGCTTTGGAGCAGGCCCAAAAATCTTGAGCCATCCCACAATCCCTCGCTGGCGCAGGCCCTCGGGCCGCTTTCTCCCGTCTCGCTCCTCCGCAATTAAGTCATTAATTCCTTTCTTCGCTGCCTTTCCTAATGAGCGCAAACAAGCCTGGGTCACTTGGCCGAGCGGCCAAGACTAAGACTAAGGCCTAAGGATGGCGAGGAGGCGGCGCCGTTTCGAGACGGCTGCCAAGTGCAAGCAAACAACTTGAGATCTTTCAGCATCTTCTGAAAGACTTGCAAATGGCTTGCAAACAAACTCCCTTCCTCTCTCGGCAGCATTTTGAGAGTGCAAGCGGGGCTGGCTGTTTTTGGCTGCAAAGGTTTTGGTGGGCAACGCAAACTATAAATAGCAACGCAAACAATGTGGCGTTGCCTGACGTTCCAGCCCGTAATCAGGCTGATTGTGCGTTATTATGTGACCATCTGCAGAAGGGTGTCGGGGGGCTCGGTCGCCGCCGAACCGGCCCAGGGAATCAGATCGTCTTTAATAACACATTTTGGGGATAAATGCCTCTCTCGCTCTCTTTTCCTTTTTTTTTTTTTAAATAGTCACAGATTGCTCCATTTGTCGATCTCCAAACGGGCGAGAGAAGCGGTGGACAGATAGAGCAAATCTCCAGATTAGAGATTAGCCCTGCTAGCAGATTTAAAAAGGGCCGTCTGGTGCCGGGCCAGGCTGCTCGGGCATCCGTGCGGCTTCCGCCGGCTCGGCTCGGCTCGGCTCGGCCCTTCCCGAGTAGCGAGGACGTGCCTGCCGTTACATCCCTGACGGCTTTTGCCTGCCTGCCTGCCTGCCTGCCTCTCTTGGAGACTTTGGGCTTCAAGTTGTGGACGGACGACTTCCTGGCTGGAGCCCAAGATGGTTAAAAAAAAAAAAAACTACCCCCTTCTCCCTCCCTCCAACTATGTGGTTCTTTTTAAGCAGGTTTCTCGGACCGAGTTAATGCCCATTTTAGCAAGAGTGTAAGTAATCTGCTGTAATCGGCACGTTCACCCAAACACGCGGGCGGCAAATGGATATGATGGAAAGCAACGTGGTGTCAACCATCACACGCTCCCCCCAGCATGCTTGGAAGGGGGGGAAAAAAAAAAAAAAAAAGGTAAAAGGGTCAGGCGCAATCTGCGTCAATTTCTCAGCCATTGGGATGTTTTTAATCAGGTTTGGAATATGTTTAACAGACATTTAGGGCATCTGTTGACTTGCTAAATCTCATAAGCGTCGCCTAAGCGTCTCGCAAGCGCGCGCTCGGGCGGGCTTATTGGCAAGAGGCGCACACACTCAAATGTGTCTTTTTTTGTTTGTGTCAAACAAAGCAAAAGGCTCAGTTTGGATTTTGCGATCTAAGTGACAAGACTGACGTCAGCCAAAGCGCGTCAGGCACATCCACATTGGGTCGAGAAAAAAAATGACGTTTGCATTTCAATCTTCAATTAGCGGTTGGCAGCGACAGCTGCACGACGGCCACGCGTTGTGCTCCGACGCTGAAGGCTGCTTAGCATCCAGCCAGCCAGCCAGCCAGCCAGCCGGCCAGCCAGCCAGCCAGCCAGCCGGCCAGCCAGCCAGCCAGCGGTGCCTTAAAGATGCAGACGGCAAATCTCGGAGAGGGCCGAGCGTCCATCTGCCCGCCTCGCACCGCTAGGCTTTATCTTTTCTCATCAGCCACCACAAAAGACCCCCAGATCCAATCACAGGATCACAAGCGGGCCAAGACCGCGACAACGGGAGGGAGCCAAGGAGGAAGGCGGCAGAATCCACGGCCCAAGATGGCACACATATTTATAGCGTAAGCCATTCCAAAGAGCGAAAGATGCACGGCGACCTCTTCCAGAAGTCCAAAATGAAAAGAGAGGTGTCACAGCGGAAAGACGAGGGCAGAAAAATATTGAAAAGGCGGCCAGGCCCGGCCTAGCCGGCTGGAAGCCGGTAATTGCGTGAGAGCGGCTCATCAGTGGCAATGCATTAGAATAATGGAAATAGATGGACGGCGGAGACCTACGGAGGGCAACGCGAGCGAGCGAGCGAGCGAGCGAGCGAGCGCCACTCGCACTCCCAACAATTATGTCATTAGCGCCATCGCACCGCGTTGTGGCAAATGACAAAAGTAAATCCAAACGTGAAAGCGACAAAGGTTTTTGTTTTTCTTGTTCTACTTGCAAACAGGGATACAACATTTTCTGGACGGTTTCCGCTAAACGTATTGCGGGGCAGGGGACAAATAGACAAATGAACTCACAGTGCACAGGAGGGCGGCCACGACCGGACTTGTGTGCTCCTTCTTACGTTGTGGTTAAGGAGGCTGGCTGGCTGGCTGGCTGACTGACTGACTGACTGAAGTGATTGAAGGTCAGCCATCTGAGGAGGGAGAAAGGCAACCATTAGAACAGACTTCACTTTGGTAAGCACAACATGATTTTTGGAAATGTAACCGAGTCAAAGTAGCTTGTTACTAAGCAACCGAGGATGTCGTCCAACATCACAAATCACCGTCCCCTGTCTACTTTTCAATTTTGACGACAGAAACCACAGACCACGTCTACTCCGTTGCAAATTGCTGCAGCACGAGCACGGGAATCCCCATTTTTAACCCATCACCGTTTGACCCCCATCGGGCTATTTGGAGATCCAGACGGGACCTTCCGCCCCCCTTTCAGTCTGCACAAAAGCAACAGACGAGAGGAAAAGAGTTAAATGTGCGGCACTTTCCTCCTTCCTATGGTGGCGGCCCTCTCCCATGTCTAAAACCAGCGCAAGGGGCCTTTCAAACGTGCCAGGACCTCGCTAGGCTTAAGAAAACACGAGGGGGACGACCCTTTTAGCCCCAACGAGCGTCGGGCGCATCCGCTGGACACGGCGGATACTTCCCGCTTTCAAGACGGGCCACCCGCTGAGAAGAAAAACAAACAAGCAAATCTGATGGCAACTTACAAAAAGAAGGCAGGCCACTCTCAAATGCAGTCTGTGCTTATTTTAATGGAGGATGAAAAAGATGAAAAGGGAAGTGGCGCGGAGCAGCGTGGCGCGCGGAGCAGCGCGGCGCGGCGCGGCGCGGAGCAGCGCAGGCACAACAAGCACGCGCAGGCACAACAAGAGGCCATTGAAAAGCATCAGCAGAGTCTTCAGAGTTAGCGGCGGTGTCACGCGTGTTGGACAACACGCATTTATCTCAGCGGCACGCGCCATTGTGCGCCAAAGGTGCGAGGTCTTTTCTTTTTCTGTGAAACCTCTTAGCGCGCCACGAGTGATAATGCGTCTCATTCTATGCTAATGCGTGCGTTTTACAGCAATCAGGCGACAGGTGACGATGGCGCTCGCCGCCAGAGATGTCGGTGAGCGCGCAAGTGTGGACGCAAGGCACCATTAGTGACTTCCCGGGCCCTCTTCAGGAATACAATGGGCGGCAAAATTGCTTTAATGGGAAAAAAGGGCTAATAGGAGACACGCGTGCGCGCGCACGCACGCACACACGCACCGCCTTAGCAAATCACTCAAGCCGTGGAGAGCTTGGCGCCAGAGAGGGAGAATAGGATCACTTGAAAAAAATAGACATGGAGGAGAGAAAATAGATGGTGAGGAGCCAGCCGCTAGCCGCTAGCTGCTGCTCTCCTTCCACTTACTTCCGCCCACGGCTTTTCCAAAACCAGGGCCCGATAGCCCCCAGCGAGCGGCCGGCCGGCCTCCCCGGGTCGGCCGCTCGCTCGCTCGCTCGCTCGCTCGCCCCTTCCTCAAACAAACGACAAAACCTCCCTTTGCCATCCATTCCAAACAGTGCCGCAAAGTACAAATACTTGCTTACATTTTTCAGCAAGCCGTACTTTACAAGCTGAAATTGCTTTTTGGCTGGAAATCCAGCGAGCGAGCGAGATGTATTGCATGTCTCTCCTCCTTGCTCACTCACACACACACACACACACACACACACTTGCTGTGTAAGACACGTCTGCGGTTTGCCTTTCAAGCGCCTCCTCTGTTCCCACCAGCAAAGGCCGGTGAGGCCCGCAGCATCTGTTTGACTGCAGGCCACGCCATAAGGTGGCGGGACTCCGAGGATCCTCGGCGCTCCCTCAAGATGGCTCTCCGCCGCTACTTTGAAAGGCGCCGCCACCGCCGCCCCACCTGCTTCCCCTCCGTCTCCCAATCGGCACCGTGGTCGCTTCCGTCAAATGATTGTCAAAACCGATGAGACGTCAATGGGTCCCCTTCCCTCTGAAGCTCCCGGCCCCTGGAGGAGGACGGGGTGTCGTCTGGCTGGGCCGCGTCTTTGGGTTAGGGACGCGTGGCATCACGAGGAAGACCCGTGCCTCAGAGGAACAAACAGATTAGCGACTGGCTTCTTTACTCCCAGCGCGACATTCCCGGGAAGGTCTCCTAAACAGGCGTCGCATTCCCCTCCGGGTGCCTGGTGGCAAAGCCACCAGAGCCCCCCCCTTCTCCTGCCCCCCCTCAAAAACAAGATGAGAAACAGATCTGATGGCGCTCTCATCTGCACCTCTGTTCGTTCTTCTTGTGGAACCTCCAAGGTCGAACACCATTGGTGGTTTGAATTTGGAACGCTTTTCTCCCGTAGGAAATAATGGAAGTGCAGCATTGCGCGCGCGCACACACACACACACACAGACACACAGACACAGACACACACACACACTTGGGGGGGGTCTTGTGACAGAGCGGTTCTCGGCGGCTAACGAGCGGAGCCACAGAAGGTACGTGCAGCCGAGCGTGAGCAAAGCATTGAGACAGCACGGAGAGGAGACGAGCGCCCGGCTAATGCCGCGTTAGCGAGCCGCTGACGGCGTGCCTGCGCGGCCCTTCCACACGGATCACGGGGGCCCGCAGCGCGACGAAAGGAGACACCTCGGGTCTCGGGGGGGAGCCGTTAGCCGTGACACGTCTTTGGGCCACCGGTTGCGACTCCTTTCGCATCTGAGCCTCTCGTTTGGTGACTCGCGCGGAAAGGAGGGGGCCGCGGCGGGGCGGGGCGGGGAAGGTGAGCTGCGACGACGGACACTTGCGGTCCGACGGCCTTCGGGAGGGAGCCAGGCACCTCGGCTAATCGGACCTGAAGTCCAGTTTATGGGATGTTAAGTCCTGCCATTGGTGAGAGTGCGGCATCAATGGAAATGTCACTCACTTGAAATTCAACTGTTAGACATGGCGTCACTTGTTGGCTTGCCTGACACTTTCAAAAACAAAAATGGGACAAAAACGCTGCTAGATTTGAGGGGGGGGCTGAAAAGAAACCATGATGGAACACTCAAATACTGGAGGGCATCTTTTGAGCAAGAGTCAGTGTTGCCACAGCTACCTTCACAACAAAAAACAGATTTCTCCTGACTTGATTTGAAATGAGATGGCATTCAGCAGGTGCGGAAGGCGCACGCACGACCACCGTCAACCATGCAACATTTTCACAGTTAAACGTGTCAAACAAGGAAAAGTGTGTCATCGTAGCTAACCTTAACTTTTGCAGAGTGGACTTTCCAACCCAGAAGGTCTGGACGGCGAGGCGGACGTGCGACCCGCACGGGCCGCCCTCACGTGGCCTTACTGGACACAAAGCAGATCGCTAAGTTTTGCTCACCGTGGTGAAAACGGCACCGCACCGCATGTCAACGGCTTACCTGCACCGAGGCCGTCGTCTCGTCCATGTGCGTGCGTGCGTGCGTGCGTGCGTCAAGGTTGTGTGTGCATGTGGAGGGTTGGGGGGTGTAATGAAGAGGCAGGCATTGTGCCTCTTCATAATGACATCATGGCTCTGACAGAAGCTGGAGAAGATGCCCGAGGTTCTCCGAGCGGAACTCTTCAGCTTGGCGCAAGTGTGCGTGTGTGCGTGTGTCACTCCCTAGGCTGTAGGAGCCCTCCTGGGCTTTGTGAGCTAAAGTCAAAGCGTCAAAGACAAAAACAAAACTTGACCACAAGCAATATGAAACAGAGGGCAGGCCATTTGGCCGCTGCTTGTGTGGAAAAGTGCGTGTGTGCCTGAATAGAGCAAAGACACCCGGGTGGGAAAAGACAACAGTGGCGGTGCCGTGCCATGGTGGGAGGGAGGGAGGGAGTGATAGGAGAGCGGTCCAGGAAGTTGGAGGAATATGCGAGGGGTCAACTCGGCCTGCGGGCTCCGGGGAGCCTGGCTCCGAGGGCTTACCACGAGAAGCGTTGCATCACGGGAGTCCTTGGCGCGTCCTCTCCGCCTTCCCTGTGGCAAAGACACGCGTGTGCGTGTGCACCTTGGCTCGCTGCTCACTCGCTTGCAAACAAGGCAGCACGCAAAACGGAGCATCCTTGAATATTAAGAAACATGAAAGGCTTTTTATTTATTTATTTTTTTAATCTACATTACATTTGAAAAACATGGACTTAATGTTATTTCCTATTGATTCACATTTACTAGTCAATATTTAGTTCGTTCGTTTTGTCAAGTAGAAAATTCGACTCAAAATGAACACGTTAACAAGCGCGTGGGTGCTGCTGTTTTGATGAGCGACCGACGGACTCGGCGCTCATGACACTTGGAAAGACGAAAAGCCCACATGACCTTTGTGAAGGCTCAACTTTGGCTGCGTCTCGTGAGACTAGCTAATGCGGCGACCTGTAAGCGCGCCGGCATCAAAGGCACGCGAGCGGAGGAGCGCTCGGCGGAGGCCGCTCGAGACGCAAAGATTGACAGGCTTCCGCTCGACACGGCGGGGAACCTCTGGCCCCCGACGCGCGCGCTAACGAGAGACGGGGCCTTGTGATGAGCGCTAATCGCCGCAGACTCTTGACCCCGCCGCCAATGAGGTGGGCGCCGGGGAAGGCGAGGCGGCAGCTCCCCTGACCTGTGCGTGAATATGTCACGGCGGCTGACGGAGGCATCGAGCCGCTGGGTTCATGTTCAGTTCAGACGCTCTGTTAAGGGGGCTCGCTGGGAGGGATGGCTCGCTCTGTTATTAGCGGCGCCACATTTTGCCGCGGCGAGGGAGTAGAGACATTTTCTTCCTTGTTAGGGAGACAGTCCACCGTGGGTGTGTGTGTGCGTGTGAGAGAGGAAGCAACATCGCAGCATGTCTGTCTGTCAGGTGCGTTTATTGTTGTTTGCGTGGCTGGGGAGTGTGCGCAGGGTTAGGGTACAGACAGGAAGGAAGAAAGAAAGAAAGACAACATTGTCGCTGCCTGCGACAGCTCTGGCTTTCAACGTGCACCAATGACATCACCACAAAGTCGTTTCAATGTCAAACTTGACTATGTCCACAAAATGGGTTGGTTATCTTGCGCTTTGTGACGTCAAAGGAGTTGTTTTTGCCAAAAGTGTCGACTTTCTTGATTGTGAGGCAGAACGGCGGCCCCTTTTAACTGGGCCCGGTGGTTTTGCTCCTTCACTTGCATAGTACAGGCCGCGATACGGATATGAAAAAGAGAAGGGCGCGATCCCGTCCGGTTTGGGCTGTGAGCGAGCGCCTCCGGCTTTGGGAAGTGTACAGGAGAAGGAAGAGAGAGATTTTTCTCCTTTCTCTTGTGTCTACCTGCAGTGTAAGAATGACGCCGCGCAAATGGGGCCAGCTGCATCTACTTGCTCCAGTCCACTTTGGCAAAGAAGGGGTGCGCTTTGATGTCGTCCACGCCGGCCACTCCGGCGCCCAGCCGCTCGCTGGGGTTGTACTGCAGCAACTGGCGCACACACACACACACACACACACACACACACACACACACACACACGGGAGGGACGGAGGGAGGCAGCCTTCAACAACAACGACGACGACGACGATGCCACTTAACGGGCTTTGCTAACATGCAGCCGGCAACATTTTTCACCGTGTTCTCATGCGCACCTGTTCCAGCAGCGACCTGGCTTCCTCCGACACAGACTCTGGGATGTTGAGTGCCGTGTGGCGTCCGATTCCCGCCGGATGGCACTGCAGCAGCGACTGCGGGGAGGAGAGATAACCATCAGCGCAAACAGAAAGAAAAGGAAAAAAAAAACGGGGCAAGCAAACGGGACGCCCGCCGAGCGCGGGAGCTAAGGGAGGACGACGCGGCACCTGAAACAACAATGATGACGGCCGTTCTGCTCTTCTTGGAACTGCCCGTGCGCGTGCGTGCGTGCGTGCGTGCGTGCGAGTGTCACAGAATGGAAAACAAAAGTGTGTTTTTCATCATGACAATTTTGGAAAAAGTTCACCGGAATGGTTAACCAGGCGGGATTTTGAAAAGCAAACGAGTGCACTCGGCCAAAAATACAACGAAAAAAGTGAGCGAGCGAAAGGCAGCTCAAGACCCCTAAGTGCACACACTAAAGCCTTATTGTTCAAATAATTGACAATAATGGCCAGTAATCACCGCGAGCAGCGGCGCATCTTCCAACGGAACACAGAAAAAACACACACGCACACGCACACGTACAAAACGACTGCGCACGTGTGTGTGTGCGTCAAACCGTGGCGCTTTGCTTTGTGTGCCCCCCAGCTGGATCTGTTGCCTGGCTGGCTCCCTCCCTCCCTCCCTCCCTCCCTCTCGATACCTGCTGCAGGACTTCTGGCTGGGTTCCTGGCTGCAGTCAAGACCGCCTTAGGCAAGATCTTATCCTGCAAGGATCAAGAGGCGCTATTTGCGCTCGTGTCTGTGTGTATCTTTGCCAGACGTAATCATCAAAGGAGACATCTGTGCCGCTGACTTGTTGTTTTTTCCCCAGGTAAGCGCGCCCGCATATTGTTCGACACCCCCGACTCGTGTTCGGGACGTTGATGGGCACCCTTGATGGCTGATAAGGAAACATGCCCACTGGCAAACAGTTACATTCGATTTAAATTTAATAAACAATGAAAAATTGAAGGCCCCGTTTTGCACTTGCACTCTTAGACCATCAGTTCTGTTGCACCAATCCATGTCGCGAGGAAGAATAAAGAAACGCCAATGGCCCCAAAAAATTCTTGATGCCGTTTGACAGTTCTCCGTTCTCTGTTAACCGTTGTGAAATAAGACAAAACAAAATGATTCATCCATCCGCGCATTGCATTTTCAAACCAGTGTCTAAAAAAAAAAAAAAAAAAGTCAAAGTAATGTCATAGTAGAAGAAGACAGCGCCAGGAGGCAAGTCTGCTCACATTAAGCCCAAACAAGGTTATGAAGAGCACGCAACGAACCAGTTTCTCACTTCGCGCTGGCTCTTTCTCACTTAATCGTTTGACAGACAAATGTGAGCTTGGGCAAACGGCGCATTGCAAACGACTAAGCGAAACGGAGGAGTCTTCAAAGGACGGACCCCGGCCGGCGCCACACGGCCTTTGGACCGGCCGAGCGACGGTGACTTGAGAGAGCTGCCCCGGTCTTCACCTTCAAGGCCCGCGTAAGCGCCGCAACGCCGCGGCAGCCAGCAAAGGGGCCCGCCGAGGGCCGACCCCGTGGCCCGGCAGATGGAGCTCAAGCTGGGGGAGGAAGTCACACCGACACCCCTGGCGCTCCCGGAGAACCGCAGCGAGAGGCGGTGGCGGCCAAGACGCACCGTGCTCGCGCACACGATCTGGCAGCTCCAATCAAAATGCCAATCAACATCCCATAATACCCGAGCAGCCAAAGGAAGGGGAGGACAAAACAAAAAAGCCCACTCGGCCCTTTTTGGACTCACCGTGCTCGTCAGCAGCTCAAAGAGGATGGCGCCCAAACTCCACCAATCGCACGCGGCCGTCTCCTCGCCGGTGCCGCCCACCTCTGAAAAAGAGAAACACATTTGGGGTCCATCAAATGGAGCAAAATAATGATCCACTTGCACTTCTTTTAAAAGAAAGAATTAGATCGACTCAATGTGCGGCGGCTACTTGAGTTTCAAAACACTCCACATTGTCCCAGGCCGACATCTTGAATCGCTCCGTCATACTGACACACTTGCTTCAAAATGAGCGTGCGCGTGCACACATGCGGAGTGTGTGTGTGTGTGTGTGTCATAAAAGCGCAATTTGCATCATAAAAAAGCAGTTAAATTGAGGCAAGCGTCTGCGCGGCAACTTCACGCCATCTGCATGACCCGACCTCCCGACAGCAAACAGCGCACATTAAGAAATGGAAAGCGCAAGAGCGCAAATCATGTTGTCTTTGTGCCGTTTGAGGCGTCGCCATCTACGGGGATCTGAGAGTCATTCCGCCCATGTCTCGCGGATGCTTCCTACACGTTTAAAAAAAATCAAATAAAAACATTGAAGAAATAAATGTGCCGGCGGCGGTCGAGGGCGCTCGAGCGAGCCATCGAAACGACCACGACGGGGAAAGGCTAAAAAGCAATGCGTCCAAATTTGACACAGACAGAAAAGAGCGCACGCTCTTTTGCCAAAGTCAAAAAGTGCGCGTGGGTGCATACTAGTACAGTAGCTGCGCTTGGAAGCAGATGGCTTCTCATGCCGCTCAACTTTGCTTTGGGGGGGGGGGGGGGGTGTTGTGCTCACCCAGGGGGGCGCCCGTGACCCCGTGTGCGCCCAGAGATCAGGCTTCTCAGCTGGGGGAACACGAGAGACAAAGACCCCTGCTCTCCTGGAGGGGCCGTGTGGCTCTCTTGCAGCCAAGGTTAGACAGGGCTATGATACTGTTGCGCACACACACATGCGTGCGTGCGTGCGTGCGTGTGCACACACTTAGCGCTAACTGAGCAACCAGTCTTCAGGGCTCCCCAGGACTACTGTTTTGACAACCAAGGAGAGAAGATCGTCATTGAACGGACTAGTGATACCTGCGTAGCCCTTAGCTGGAGGGGCAATGGTCAACGCACACACACACACACACACACGTCTGAGAGCAAGGTCGATGTCATCACAATGGATTAATGTCGAAGGAGCCGCAGGGAGAGTACAGTGGAGCTGGCTACACTTACCGCTCTGTCAGAGCGATGCACGGAGAAAGGGAGACAGAGGATGGGGGAGGGAGGGAAGGGGGGTTAAGCGCCTCCAGAGGCCACAGGTCATCGCAGAGCTACCCTTCCGCAGAGTGACTGCGCCTTCAACTGGACTGCATGCCAAATATTTAAGAACAATACAGCACACACTGCGCTGGCTATCTCCAATCACATGGACTGACTCTCCTGTGGGCCGTAAGGAACTCTCGCTCTCAAACACTTGAGGAAAGAAGAAACGCCGTTTAAGCAGATGAAAATTGCACTCAGGCATCAGGTGGGATGATGTCACACACACACACACACACACACACACAATTATAAAAGCAATACAGAATGATGCATACTTTTTATGATGGTTGGTTGTCTGTGTGTGTACACACTTATCGGCTTTACCTGCTGCCGGCACTACAACTGAAATATTCAATCCAAAGTTTCCCTGAGCTGTCCTTCCCTCTCCATAGAAAAATAAAAAGGGATTCAATTTGCTTCTGTTTGGCAAACATTCAACTGCTTGTTTTTGTTTCATCTCGTTTCCTTTGACTAATTATAATAAACCAAAACATTTGCCATCTGATATTTATTAGCGGTGACCAAATGGTGAGAAAGTAAATAAGCACAAGTGCAAAATAAACAGATTAAAACACTGCCACTGGATTTTTCCAAGTCCACTCCCTGCTCGTGTGTGTGTGAGCGTGTGCTTTCAAAACCTGTTTCTCTCCTCCTTTCTCTCTCACACACACACACACACACAAAACCATAGAGAGAGAGCAGACCCCCTGCTAGCTCTCTGGCAAACACTCATAAATCTGTCATCAGGAATGAAGCCATAGAGCTGACCCTGTCTGGATAAACAGCAATACAGAACAAGGGCAAGAGAAAACACACACACACACACAGTTTGGAATGACAAGCATATACATGAAATGAATAGAGGTGTTAAATTCAGATTTGTATATTGGACAAAAGTGTGAAAAAAAGAGCAATAAAGGCAGACAGGCAGAAAGCGAGCAGGCAGCACACGCCCCCTATTGACGGCCATGATGACAACGCCATGAATACCATCGGTGGTATTCAAACTAACAATGGGATTTTTGGGATGATCCCGTACATGTTTTTAATGAAATGTCTTTGGCTGTAAGAAGATATGATAAACAAAGGAAGTAAAGCGCAAAGCTGAGCCGCAATAGCCCTGATGTTTTTTTTAATGTATTAAGGCGCGGGATTATTCGGATTACTGTCTTTAGGTTATTTGATCAATTCTCTGCCTCATCGCTCAAGACGCTGGCTATTTATTGTGTTGGCCTGTTTACAAACTAAGGACATTTTCAACATAGAACATTTTATTTATAGAAATAAGGCTATTTTTAATTTTTCATTCTTTGCGTTAGGCACAACCAGTTTGAATATATTCTATATGGAAAATATGAATATTCAGTTGACAATATTTTCTTTCATTTTAGTTCAAAATATAGTTTTTAACCTGATTAAAAAAAAAAAAGCAAAAAATGCCTCTCAAGCCTTGAGGTCATCGACTCCACACAAAAAAATAGTGATGATTGTTTGTACGTGTCTTACGTGTTTTATGAGAAAACTTGAACTGGAAATGCAATGAAAAGGACATGGAATTTATAGACGTAATGGAAAAAACTAGGACAGATGACAGGTCACCTACCTCACCTTGTAGGAAAAGTCAAGAGTATCAATTGGATAGTGTGTGTGTTGTTTTCAGCAAGAAATGTGAATTCCATCCGAGTGTGTGAAAATACCAAAGCGCAGAGCAGAATTGCACTGTTGCATTTGGTGGCAACCGCTTTGCTTTGGCCAGATTTTGAGCAGCGTGCCGTGCCGGAGCCTGCCGGGGGCAACCGGCGAGGGCCGAGCGGGCGCTGCGGCTGGACTCACTGTTGCGCAGCAGCGCCCTTTAGAGGACCGCGACAGCATTGCGACAACATTTGGTAAATTCGCACCGAGGCTGGGGCAGAAACGCACCTTCCCATCCACTTTATATTCATTTCGAAAGATTTTCAAAAGTTGTCAGAACCCTGACGACAAGGGTACGTCAACAAATAGGTGAGAGGAGGGTCTCACCTGGCGCGCAATACATGTTTGCGCTGGCCTCTTTGTCGCACGACTCCTCCACATCTGTCCAGCTGCAGAAGTAAGTCAGCTGAACATGACCTGAAAGAAAAAGAAGAGTTTGGTTTTCAGCACCTCGCCAGTCAAGCGTCACTCTGACTTTTCCAACCGTCGGCCTCTCGACGGGCACTTCCTTGCTTGCGGCCGCTCCTTTGCGAATCCGTTTCAAGCGCACCGCCCGGGCGATTACTCCTGTTTAGCGGCTAGCCGTTAACGCCATCATTAGAACTAATGGTGTCATTAGGTAGCCGTGGCCATTAGCCGGGGCTAGCCAGAATGATGCGGCGCGCTACTTGGTTGATGGGCCCTTTAGAACAATAATTACCACGGGGGAGACTAAAACAGCCACTCAGCTAATTAGACGCTTGCAGATAACGAGGTGGAGAGAGATGATTGTGGCACGACGAGAGAAGAAAATGGGGAGGAATGTGCAGGCCGGCGACTAAAACCGGCTCTGCTTTTTCTTTTGCTGGACAACTGATCAGATGAGAGAGGGTGCTCGCCAGACAACAGCTCAAATCTAGATCTACGGATAGAAAATGGATGGAAAGTGCCTCCCCTCCCAAGCAGCAATCTTTCCACACACACACACACACATTGAAGTCTTTTTTCATTTGTGCGATGGTTGATCAAGTTGGCCATTTGAGTTTCATAGCCACTCTCTGGCTCTCTATCGCTCTCTCTCACCTTGGCGATCGAGGAGGATGTTGTTGGGATTGAGGTCCCGGCAGATGATGCCCTCGCGGTGCAGACAATCCAGCGCCGTCAGCAGCTCCACGGCCCAGCGACAGACGTAGGCCTCCGGAATTCGAGCCTGCGACGCGGCCAGCGACAACTCGTCCAGCTCGGCAAACAGCCGCGATACTTCTTGGTGGAACTCGACTTCGTCGGGCGTAACCGCCGACGGCTGCGTGCGGCGATGTGGTGATTTCTCACGGGCCCGAGGGGGTTGGACGTCGGCGACGGCGCGGCCCTGTATCGCTTTGTCGCCGAGGCCCACGTCGAGCAAAGAGTCGTTATTGGAGGCCTCGGCCGGCATTTTCTCTGGCTGCTTTTGTCCAAAAGTCAAGCTGTAGTCATCCCAGAGGGAGGTCAAGAGGGATGAAGACGCGACACCGGGGTCAGGTTTTGCCTGCTGCCCTTCCTCTTCCTCGGGGAGTTGTAGAACATCCGGCTTGCTTGACCTTTGAGGGGAGGCGGCCACCTCCAGGCCCGGACGCGGCGCCGAAGTCTCCGATGGCTCTCGTTGAGAGTCGGCGGGCTCGCTCACGACGGGGAGATTGACCAAGAGGTCCGGCGGATGAGCCTCATCCTCCGCGGCCGCCTCTTCAAAAGAAATAACCGGCACTGACTCGTTGGAGTCTTTATCGCCGCAATCTAAGCCTCGTAGCTGAGCACTGTGGCGCTTGACCTCCAGAGCCAGCTCTTGAAGGTTCTCCACCACGGGGGGCTCTTCATGGGAGGATGGGGGCAGCTGGACCTGCTGCTGGGCCTGCCGCTGGGCCTGCTGCTGGGCCTGCCGCTGGGCCTGCTGCTGGGCCTGCTGCTGGGCCTGCTGCTGGGCCCGCTCCCCGTAGTCTTGGCAGGTCACCTCGCTCGCGCTGTCTTTGCTGTCGATGCGGAAAAACTCCATGGGCGTGCGTTTGGACCCTTCCAGAGACGGCAACCCGTCCGAGGAAGGCGGTGGGCCCGCGGGGTCGCCCGGCTCCGGACAGCCGGGGGACGAAGGCGGGCTGTCGTTGCCGAGCAGCGAGCGGCTGCGCGAGGAGGCGCTGGCCGTCCCGCTGGCCACGTCAAACGACACTTCCCGCTCGCTCGTCACGTCGTCGTCCACCTCCAGAGCGTCCGGCTCCACTTTCTCCTGCTCGTACTCGTTGCAAAGCGTTAGGTAGCTATTGGTGCACTCCTCCTCGGACGTTGCGCCAGAGTCTGGGTGGGCCGCCACTTTTTGGCGAAGCCTGGCAAAGAGACCGCTTTTACGAGGAGAGGCAGCCGGCTCACCGACTTGCTTGTTTGCCTGCGCCGCAGAATCGGAAGCGCACGCGGCGAGCGGCAAAGAAGAATCCTCAGCCGGGCGCGGCGCAGCCGACTGCGGCGAGCGTACGGCGGCCGTATGGCTCTTCTGGATAAAAGGAATGTCGAAGCTGTCGTCCGAGTTGCAAGTGTGCAGGTACTTGCCAATGTGGGACCACAGCTTTCCGCCTGCAGTGGTACACACAATCAAGGAGACTTAGGCATGCATGGTCGAGATCAAAGCTGGCTTATGGCTTTTTTTTTTGGAATGAATACATTTGTCAAAACTGCTGGCGGGAAAACAACCCAAAGCGCAAGCTCACAGAAAATAAGTCCAAGTTGGAATCCTTGAGCACCACCCAAAAGGTGAGAGCGATGCAATGAGGCCCGGGTGTTGGCGTCGCTAATGAAGCGTGCCACCACCTGCTATTGCAATAATGACCTGTGACACGCACAGCCATCTCCATCAAACATCTGCCCGGCCGGGACAAGGGCACGCGCGAGACCGGCGTCAAGCGTCTTACCCTCGGCGTGGCCCAGCAGCAAGAAGACCGTGTCCTCCGAGTCGATGAGTTTCTTGAGCTGCACCATGTGCGGCACCGAGCGAGGCGTGATGCTCTTCTTGGCCCGGCCGCAGTCGCTGCTCTTCCTCAAACCCTGACGGAGGCCAAAAAAAAAGGATTGGAGACGTTTTGCATTATCACCTTCTCGACTATACACACACTTCCGCAAAGGCAAACGTTCGTTATGGTTTGGGGGAAAACGGCTGATCCTACTGCCCTTACAGCTGTGAAAGTTGCGAAACGCTCTGACAATGCCCCCTGGTGGCCAAGCGCACACCAGAAGGCGCCTCAAAGGATTCATCGTGACGAGCGAGCTATTTAATTCTTGCCATTCTTTTTCTTCTGACTCCAGCCTGGCAAAGGCACCATTATCTCCTAATGCCAGGGATGCCCCGACTCAAAGTCAGCGGATCCATCAAGCTATACAAGCGTGTGTGACTTTCAGAGAGTCGCACAAATCCAGTTCGCATTGGCAGCAAGTGTCCGCAGATATGTCTCCATATGCGTGTGTGTAGTCATGTGTGCCCACACCGCACGTTGACATCTGGCACGCGTCTCACACCTGAGCGCAGAGGAGCTGACAGGGACAGGCCCATTAGAATCAATTACAGCGGTCACCGACAGCGGCGGGGCGGGGCGGGGCAGGGCGGGGCGGGGCATCTGGCACACTTCACACTCACCGTCATCAGGACAACGACACCAGACTTACTTTCATGACGAACATCTCTCCTGTTCTCTTGTCCATGACCAAAAGAACCTGCCATGGCAGAAGGAAAGGGAGAGGCTCGTCAATAGGCAGCTTACAAACGGAGATGACAAAAGCGTTCAACGACGGGCTCGTATTCCACCCGAGCGCAAACTAAACGAGACGGGAGAGGGGGGGGGGATGAACCCGTCGGGCCCCGCCGTGTTTGCCGGGCCAATGTCACAGCCGCCGAACACTGATTTAAGCACATTAGGGCTCACATTATTAGCCGATTAGCCGAGCAGATGGGTGCAAACAAATGAGTTTGCAGTCAATTATTGAGCATAGACACGTAACATTTCTCATTTGATTCTTTGACATTGCGCAAGTCGCGCCATCCACTTTTTGACCGAGATCATGTTCAGCGGTTTTGTCCGAGCGCATTTCATTTCGGTCTTTGTGCATTTTTTCGAACGCTGCCGTGCGATGTGTCAATCAACGTAAGCGTCCGTACTTGCCAACGAGTTTCTTGTTTTTATTATGATATAAGGAGGTTTTATGATTCAATCATTTTTTTCCGCATGTGTCAACGGTTTCAATTAACGAGCAGATGTCGCCAGCGCCGTCCTTAAATGCTGACCTTCCTTTCACACGTGCCACCAATGTTCCAATTTCTTTCCTTCCTTCCCTCCCTCCCTCCCGCTCTGCCTGATATCTTCATTTGCGGCTCTTTTCTGTCCTCACATCATCATCGCTCTCGCGCTCCATCATCAGCCTCTCGGGGGAGAGCCCGAGCATATGTGCGCGACCCGGTGAGTGAGTTTTGTGCGCGTGTGTGTGTGTGTGTGTGTGCGCGCTCTTTCCGCGTGACCCTGGCCGGGACCAAACAGGTGCGGGCTAAATGGATATGAATGGAGATGTGAGTAAACAGAGCGGTGTCGCTAGCCAGGGCGCTAATATAATTAAGACACAAACATCAGGGAGGATGGGGGGGGACGGCGGCAGGGCGAGGAGCTTTCTCCATCTGTCTCTTCTGTCCCCATTAAAAGTGAAAGGTGGAAGGATGAGACGAGGAGGGCGGGCCGCTCAGCGTTTTGCCACGACTCCAATTGCCAAGCTGCTTTGAAAGTGATGGAGCGGCCAAGTCGGGCGCGGCGGCGGCGGCGGCGGCCGCGCGCCGCTCTCGTGTCAACATTCTCCTTAAGGGTTTTACGCGCGCGTGTTGAGGATGAGCATCATTGATTCGGTGTCGCGCGGCGCTCGCCGAGCCGCTTGCCAAGTCATTTCATGGCTGAGTGGGGAGGCTGCTTCGCCGGCAGCTGGCTGACAGAACCGGCAACCCAAACTGACCTTGGTGCTAGTCATAAGCGCCGCTAAACGTGTGGATACACGCACACACACATACACACACACTAGCTCTCTACAATCGTATCAAGTCAATCTTCTGTTTTATTGCTGAAGGAGGAGAGGCCACTCGGGGACACGCTGTCCATATTCATCAGGACACGAGTCAATGAATGTTCCGCACTTGCATGAACAAAGTGTTTGGTGAAGACAGACGCAAGCATTCGCCTTTCACCTTGAGCCCCGCAAATCCACTGACATTTTTTTCTGTTGAATCGAACTTGTGCTCCCAATATACATACAATAAGTGTCAGCATTTTCCGGGTGGACTTTCGTTATCAGAAAAAATGTCGACGGCTCGGTCCCTAACCCCGAAAGACAGACGGCCCGTTTTTACGACCTTTCAGCGACTGACCTTATCGATGACGCCCACCACCCGGTAAGCGGCGAGATCATCGGAAAGACTGTGCTGGCTCCCTCTGCTGGTGGACGCGCAGCACTGCGCCCCCATCACCTGCAAGCAAAACGGTCATTCCGCAAAGATTGATGCACACCTAATGAATGAATCAAACAACATGAGCGAGCGAGCGAGCGGTGGCCCACCAGCGTCTGCGAAGGCGCCTGGCCCATGTTGGCGCAAAGATGCCGACTGGATATTTGCTCTGCTCGCATCAGGTACTCGGCCGTCTTTTTCTTGACCGCCTCTCGCCGTGTGGGGCTGGGCTCACCTGCGTTGGGATGTTCATTCATTTACAACAACATTTTGATGAGCATTCGGGAAGAGGAGGTCAAGGAATAGCCATTCCTGCCTGATCCCCCACTCTCACCTTGAACACCTTGAAGCAGCAGGTCCACTCCACTGCGGTAGAAGGAGAACGCCGCCCGGTAGTCCTGATCCTTCTCCTTCTGCGCAGCCACGCAGATAAGCTGGCTGGCTTTGTCCAGGTAGTCGGCCTTCAGCTTCTCCTTCTTGGAGAACAGCGACGCGCGGCCAGGCCGAGGGACCTCCGGCTTCGAGGCCAGGGAAGCGGGCGACGGGGGGCGGCGGAGACGGTGCAGGGAGGGCAAGCGAGGACTGCTGCTACTGCTGCTGCTGCTACTGCTGCTGGCGGCGCCCCCGTGCGGCTGCTTCGGGGAAGTGCGGCCCAAGGCCACGCCATCGTTGAGCTCGGCCAGAGACTGCGTGTCCACGGCCAGGGAGTTCAAGTCGCTGCTGTCACCGGACGGGCCTGGAAAATGTGCGGATAGAAGGAACATAGCTTTGCTTGAATGTGAATTGCAGCTCTCATCCAATTATTAAGACCAAGAACTCAAGCTTTACCGCCATACTCCGACGTGATTGTGAAATCTTCTGCACAGCTGCGGTCTCGTTGAACTGAAGAAGAAATACAAATGGATTGTAAGGATTGTGAGAAAAACGCCCACGCCCACTCTTTGATTTTTACATTGTGACTTGGAAGAGTCCAAGGATCACTTCTAACTTTCATCGTGGCTGCTAGAATGTCAGCTCAGCAAGGCCCTTGCAGATAAAAAGAAGTGCTTTGGCATCCTCTTGTGGCCGATCAACATTCAAGAAGGCTTTTTTTTTCTCTCTCTCGCACACACACAATAGCATCAGTGCGGAATCAGATTTAGAAAAACTGAAAATACGAGCGCCTACCATCCGAGCTGCAGTCCGACAAACCGCCAGCCAGAAATTGGGAGAAAGGCTCGGACGGTCCGATGAGCTCCGAGCCGTCGTGGACCTCGCCGCCCTGGACGACACGTGTCAAGATTCGGGGCTCGTGCTTTCGTGCATGTGCATTGGATGGAGCCGACGTCTTACCTTAAAGAACTCGCGGATGTGCTGGCTGCTGTACAGAGCTGGAATGTTGGCAGAGAACTGCAGCAGATCCTCCAAGCACTGTCTCCTCTCCTCAATCACGGAGTCATCAAAGCGACCTCCACGTCAAAGAAGAGACATTTTTCCATATAGTGTCACCTTTGAGATTCTTCCTAAGAAACAACTTTACAAATTGGCTCTCTCATCATCGATGGCTAGGAGGCAGAACAAGATCTCACTTTTGTTTTTTTCTAATTTGTAGACTTGAGAGAGCCAAGACAAATGTATTTGATACAAACTTACCAAACACCTTGGCCTTGGCAAAGGGAGGAAACAGTTCCGATTGGCTGCAAACAGTCTTGTGCAGCTGCCAGAGGTTGTGGTGAAGTTTCCGAAAGTCGCTGTACCTTTTCCACACCGTTATCTGGACAATAGTGACAGACAGCGAGCGCAGTGTGATGGGGTCGGTCAAACAAGACAAACAAACTCAAGTCCGGATCCACGGATCCAGTCGCTACTTTTCTTTACTGTGTGCGAGAAAGTCGGCTCGCTCCCCGTTGAAGTCATCCTTTCTCAAGACGGTAATTAACATCACGCTGAATGCATTAGCGCGGCTTCCGGGTAAGAGTGCGCCGCATTCCGAAGTGGACGTCGTAACTCAAAAGCCAACTCAACTAGTGCGGCCCACCCTAGTCCTGCGTGAGCCGTGTCTCCCTGATGTGCAACTCACCAGATTCAAAAGATCAGGTGATCAGCAAGCTCTGTGGAAACCTCTACTGATTTGAATGTGGTGTGCTGCAGCAAAGAGAGACTATGGTGCTCGTTGGACCGGTGTGCCCTACCTCTACACCAAGTAACGAGTGATTCCCACACAAGTGAAAAATGTTTGCACGTCTTACCTCTTGGACGTCTTCCGTGTTATTCCTAGAAATGATCTGTGCAAAACCAGAAGAGGGGGAGAGGAGTCAAGATTGTAATCCAATTGTTCTTGTGGGGGCTGATACAAATATGAGCAGGGAGGGGGACAATGGATGCATTATATGGTGAATGACCGGGGGAAGAGGGAGACATCACCAGTAAATTTGAAGGTGATGGTCTGTGTCAAACTGATGGAACTGATGGCTCCTGGATTCCCCCCCACCGCCGGGATCAATAAAGTATCTATCTATCTATCTATCTATCTATCTATCTATCTATCTATCTATCTATCTATCTATCTATCTATCTAGACTAAATAAAGAATAACGCATTGATAAACTCTAATCGCTTTTATCAGTAGTAGTTTGACATTTGAGTCGGATAAATTGCATTTGCTTAAAATCTAAAATAGTATTTATCCCGCGTTTTGCCCTTACGCAGATTTCGTATTTCAGGGTTGCTATATACGTCAATCATCTGTGCGTACGCAAACTTCATACTTCCTCGGTATTCCTGACACACCGCTGCGCAGATCGCGCATTTCTGAACACAGATTTCAAAATTCCTGTACATCATGTGAAGATAAAATTGGAACACGCCGTTCAGTCATAGCAAAGTAAATTCCCCTGTAAATGATACAAATCCAACCTCCTGGGTCCTTTTAAAGCGTAGCGAACCACTTCGCTACGCAGTTTACGCTCGGCTTTGGGTCAGGTTCATTTACCGTTGTGATGACAAACGCTTAAGCAATTAACATAAGCCCCAAGGGCGTAAAAAAATACTATTGATAATTTTAGAAGGAGCATGACCTTATAAACGCACAAATGCAGCGACACTGCTATGTTGTCGTGGATACCGTTAGGCGTTCGCATCACATTAGCTCGACTAGCTTAGCTCGTGCTAGCTGCGTAGCACCATCTTTATTAGCCACAGCTGGCAACTCACCCGCGCGGTCACTTTGTAAACTGTGTAGCCTTTCGAGTGTTTCGTGGGCTCCGTGACGGTATAAAAACGAGCGAAATCCCCGTTGTCCCGCTGCGATATCATTCTGATAATAACATTGCCGAAAGCTTGAAGCCGGCCGGCGACGCCGTACACATGCAATCACTTTGACAGCCGCGGCGAAATGCCAGTAGGAGTGAGAGCTCCCTCCCTCGAACAAATCTATGTAACCGTTACGTCCTACGTGTGAGACCACTGAAACGTTTTTTTGTTTTGTTTTGTTTCGTTTTGTTTGGGCTTTTTAATTGGTTAAATGCATTTCCTCCACCACACCTATCAATCCTATATGGCAAAATGTCACAATTAAAAGACAATACAAAAATCACAAATCTAACTGTTATCATTAATATTGCGGCATAATTGATAACAATGACAATAATACAGAGTATTTGATCACCGGTGCAAACTACTCTCACAATACTAAACACTAACTGCATTCAAATGAATGTCCTCAAACTGACTATGTATAATATTTGCGAAATAGATGTGACACAACAGAAACCGAATGAGACATTGGTGTTTGTGGATTGTTTAGAAAAGAGCGATCCAGAGGAGTACCAACAGGACTGCTGCTTGATGCCAAATCCGGGATGTGCATTTACTCGATGCGTTGCCCGTATGCCCGCAGCGGAAAGTTGGCGTTTCCATCATATGGCCGACGTGACCGTTGGGGTTGATGCCGAGTTGGCTCTGTCAGAAAGCAGAAAAGGCAAAAGCAATACGTCAACAATTTTTCTCACATTTTCTTTCAAATGTGATTGTTTTCGTTAGCTTTGTTCTGTTTAGCATGATTGATGAACATGACAATGCTGTGAGAGAGCAAGAGAGAGAAAGAGCGCCTGAAATTTCGACAAGTTTGAAGGCACATTTGTCATGACTAAAGTCTTGCTTTGGAAATTTCACATGAGCAGAAAACGCTTACATTATTAGTGTATACAATCTGAATTTGCGACAAGTTCTTCACCAGGTTCTCATACGCCACGATTTCTTGTTGGTTTGAAAGCGAGCCTCCCAGAGGGAATCTGCGGGGGAATTCATATCAAATCATTAGGACCATCTCACGATACATGCGCCCAATTGAAGCAAAGTATTTGTTTGGAGCAGAAAGTTGGGCCACAGGCTCTCACGGCTGGTTCAGGTTTGATGATATATTGGGCCAGCTGATGCAGGTTACAATCTCCATTTTGGGGTAGTAGAGCAAGAAGGCCAGGCACATCTCGTCGGTGGTGGCAAAGCCCATCTGCGTGAAGCCACAAGTGCTCGCACGGTAGGCATTCAAGTTGCGCTTGGTATGATTTTTTGCTTCTTCCGCTTACCTCTGTAGGTTTTGTTCGATCGGAGGTGCTGTAGGAGCACTCCACCACAATGACGTCTCCCTGTAGCAGACATCACACATTCGAGAATTCAACGGGAAGCAAAGACAAACCTGACTGTTTGTTAACAAGGCGGTAGAGAACGGGATGATCTGGAGTCACTTGTTGCTTAGTAAAACGTGGGGGCCACGCCACGACGGTTTGTCTCCATAGCAACTCTTGTACGCTCCACCGGCCCGTCGAGCAAACAAAAACAAAAAGTCTGACTTCTGGCTTTGCTAGCTGACTCAAAGGGTCACGTGATATCAACAAGCCGGCAGGCTCACCGGCTTGATGGTCTTGATGCTTCCCAATCTGGTGATCTCTTGCAGGTTGAAGTCATAGTTGGGATTGGTGGCGAGGAAACCCAACTGCTCCCCATTTCTATCGGCAACAAGCGTGCTCAGCACCGGCACGGGGTCGTCCTTTCTCCCTTTCTTACCTGAAATGTCCCACTCGGACCTCCCTGCCGGCTAGATGAGTGTGCATCATAATGGCAAAAACTTGCAAGTCTGGCACCGGGTCCATGATCTGCGTAGGGTAGAAACGTAGAGGGAGGACATTGGAAATACTACGTGCGGGAAATCGTCACGTGTCGCAGCCACGTACCTGAGAAAAGAGACTGGTGTTACACATGCCGAAGGTGCGGAACTTAGTGGCTCCGGGAGGAATGTCGTAATTGATCAAACCGGACGGCGACACGCCCGTGCTGAGGATGCCCACATCGTGCGGGCGCAGTTCATCCGTGTAGTGCAGCTTCAAACCTGAGCTGTCGGTCCTGCCTGCGGGAGGAGCACGACAGCAGGGGCTCAGCGACAGGCGGCGGCGGCGCCGTAGACCTTGTCAAAAGGCTACCCGATTCGTTGTTGGGGTTGTTGTAATGGATTTCCAGCCGGTAGAAAGCTGAGTCGTCGCCGCCTTCGATGGGGATGCCCGCGTCTTCTGGAAAGTCAAAGATCTGTGGCGGCGGCGGCGGCAGCGGACGGATTCATCAAGACGCGTCGTCAAAGGAGAAAGGCGGCAAGGCGGACGGCCCACCTGGCCTCCGAGGGCCCAAGCGGCAACGATGGCGTGGCAGAGGGCCCCCGGGTGGTCCAGGTGGCAATCGCCGTCGTAGGGTGTGGTCACCGAAGGCGGGCAGTTGTACAGCAGCATGTGGTGCACCACGTCAGGGTTCTCGATCACCGGCTCAAACTGAAAGCGTGAAAATGGCGTGCGTCGTCGAGAATGAGCGGTTCGGTCATTTCCGCAACAAACGAAATAAAATTGCACTCCAATCGGCTGGGATGAAATGAGTATTTCTAAGGTGACGACGAATTGAAAATACCCGAACGATGTGATGCTTGCCAATCAAGGTGGGGAGCTTCATGATCCTGCAGTGGTAATAAGTGTCCTGCGGAGGGATGGTGACCTACAAAGAATGCACACCCGATGATTGTTTTGCAAAATCTTGCCAAGCGTGGAACAACAGAACAGGAGCGGGATTTGATTCCTACGTTTTCCACGGTGGCTCTGATGGAGTTTCCATTTGCCACCGCGGTGGCTCTGGAGACATAATTGAGTAGGTTGAGCTCTTTGGTGCCGGTGAGGAGCCCGTGGTAGCTGATCTCGTCCGTGTTTCCGTAAGCGTAGATCAGATTCATGGCTTGGGCCTAGAAGATTCAGCACAAAAAAACCAGCAGGAAAGTTTGACCCTTGGCGTCGGCACGTAACCACGCACGCACCTAAACGATTCTGGACCAAAACCGTGTCGGATTACGTCCTTTTCAATGACAATAAACCGTGTTGCTATGACGCGCTCTCGTGTCGAAACACAAAAGTGGACAACACCTTATGAAAGCATTCAGTGGAGCGAAACAGGAGAAGACCCGCAAATGCAGCTTAAATGAAACTTGAGCTTGACAAAGGACAAAGGCATTTTCAACACAAGAGAAGAAAATTGCCAAATGCAAAGTAGAAAGTGACCATCTCAGAGCTGATCATTGCTAGGTGACTCACGTCTAGCTCGGACGGGTGTGTGCTACGAGAAGAATTTCGATTCTGACTCACGGTGATGGCGAGATCTTGGTCATCACAAGTTTGGAAGGGCCTGGAGAAGGTCACGAGAGTTTGCCCGTCGCTCTCTTCGAGGGACAGCAGCGTGTAGCTCTGCTGCTGGTCTTCCACCGGGTAGCCGTTGTCCGTCGCGTAATAATCCTGCGCAGCACAAACAAACAAACAAACAAAAACATGCATTTGAAAACAAATCTGGCCTCGTTTTGATCACGTGACTTACTTTGAAGTAGGTCCCGCCGGGCCCGACGCCCCCCATGATGAGGTCGGCCCCCGTCATGTCTCCGTTGGGACTCAGGCCGAAGCCCACCCAGCCGGTGGTGTTGACGATGAATTTGATGGTGATGTTCCCCTGCTCGTCGTCGAAGCCCCACTTGATGCAGACCAGGTGATCGTTGTCCAGGTAGTCCATGAAGGGCAGGTCCGGATCTGACGCCTGCGCTCCTTGGCTCCACACCAGACACAGGATGGGAAGGAGAGTCAGCATGACGTCCCGCTGAGGCCGGGGAGCTTTTGGACCGTGCGTGTGCTTGAGGAGCCAAAGAGCGTCCCCACGCTTTGAACACACCTGCAGTGCTAGATAAACCTTTGTGATAACCCCCGCCCCCCCCCAAACATACCACACCCTCGGCCAACTCCCTTATCATCATACAATTCATTATCCGTCACTTCTATCGTCATCTGGTTGAAATATGAGCAGGTGGCGAGGAGAGACAAGCTGGGAAAACATGATGGGACTGCATCAGGAGAAAAAAAGAAAAATCTGAAATTCCTATGGAAAGATTTGAATCCTCTGTTTGGGTTTACACTGAAGTTAGACATTTTTATGATAGAGTGCATTGACTAGACTTGCAACGCAGCTTTTAGCCAGCTGAGGGCGACACTAACAGACAAAAACGATCATTCAACTGTTACGTTGTTGTTGTTTTGATTTAAAAACCAGACAACGTTATATATTATCTTAAAAAATAATTGCTCCACGTGCAATCTCATATTTGTGCTGATCGTAGTTTAACCGTTTTTCTTTCAATATATTTTTATGAAGCAAGTAATGCACTTCCCTATCGTAAACCGGTGTTGCGAAAGTAAGGTTAACACAATGTAAAACGATGTCAACCTTTTGCACAAGCGTGTTATTATTTCAATAAATGTTAATTAATAAGAGGCGCGGATCCGAACGGGAGTACTATCGGATCGGGTCCATCTTTCCGGTTTCCTCCCCTAGCGCCCGCCCGCCCGCCCGCATCCACACAGCTCAGGGCGGCCCGAACCAACACGGACGGATCTCATCTGCGTTTTCACCCGGACCCACTTGGGCGTTCTCTCGCCTTAATTCCCTTGAAAAGTGCTTTGCTTGCGGTTGTTTACAGGAACCGCCGTGTTTACGTCACGGAGAAGAAAAGCAGCGGAAGGAAATGTCCAGCTGAGTGTTGGAAAAGCCTCCAAACCGACTGCTGGGGCCTGCCTGCATTATTTGTCGCTTTTCTTTTTCTAATGAGTGATAAATGCTTCGACTATGGCACTAAAGGTAAGATCGGCAACGTCCCCAGGCTGGAAGAATTGCAAGTGGAACTTGTGGCGGTTTGCATTGCCTTCGTGGAGGCAGGCTGGCTGGCTGGCAGGCTGGCAGGCAGGCTGGCTGGCTGGCTGGACGGCTGACTGTTGCAGTTTGTCACGTTAGCTTTAGAGTAACTTTGAAAGTCAAAGTTACAAAGCGAGACGCAACGACATCGGCATTTTATGCGCTCAAAATGCGCGGCGAAATTTAGTCGGGGAGTAATCGGTGCTCATGTTTGTCCGATGGTGGAAAAATGTCTCATTAAAAGAGTCTTGTGACATTTTACTACCTTTCAAGTGCGGGTCGCTTGCTGCTCGCGGTGCGAGCTGGGAAATGGAGTCTTCGCCTGTTGAGTGGCGCCGGCCGGCCGGCCGGCCGGTTTAGCCAAATGAGGAATATTGCAATGGTGAAAATGAGCGAAAATGGACTAGGACTTGGTTCTCAGTATTTGCACGTCTTTGGCGATTCAATTCAAACGTGCAGTTTGGAAACAAATCTCTGAGAGCTGTTGGTAATAATTGTTGTTGTTTTTCATCAGTGCTGCCAAGTGTATGACTGAATCTGAATCTGAAACGATTGTCTTCATGTTGCTAAAGTGACCTCGTGCTGCGTACCGCTTTTTCCCCGTACTTGTTTTTGGTTGACACTGATACTGCTTACGACTCAGCAGAAAACAGGCAAAGGGGAACCCGTTGGTCCTGTTTGATCAATGAGCGAGGCGACTTGTGTCTCACGCGTGTTGGGATATGTTAATAATGTTACGTCGACAGAGAACTGGCTGAAAACAAACAAAAGTGCGCCTTGTGTGTGTTTGCTCTCAGGCACAGGTTTTGTATGACTTCACCGCGGAGCCGGGAAACAATGAGCTGACGGTGAAAGAAGGCGAAACGGTCACTATCACCAATCAGGTGAGTTGGACTTGGATGAAATTGGACTTCTCAACTGGTGCACAAACACGGGCCGGCCGCAGGAAGGAAGAGCGCAAACATGATGTCATTGTCGGTGGCCAACAGTTCAAAGGTCTCTAAGCTGTGTTTGCTGAGCGGCAGGCAACTTTGCAAAGTTGCTCGAAAAGTCTGACAACTGCGCCACTCGCTTGACTTTGGACATTTACCTCTACACGGGACGTTTTGGGTCAGATAACGGCCCTGCTTGCTTTTCTTAAACAGGAATGACTGCGCAAATCTACTGCTTGGAGTGACCTTCTCAATTGCTTCACTGATTTAGCCAAAATGTCTGATTTGGGTTCCAGCAAATTGGTGGTGGCTGGATTGAAGCGCAAAACTCCAGAGGGGATGTGGGATTGGTGCCTGAAGACTACATTGAGGTGACACACGCATGTACACGACTAAATGTCACACGTCCTGTACTGTATTGTGAAAGGGGTGGGGGGGGGGGGGGGGGGGAACAGAAACGCAAGCAGATAGCGCCGCAGCTTGAAAGCCAAATCTCAACAGGATGTGGTGCTCGTCTTTGCCCATCCGGTTGAGCCGATTCCCTTCGGGCGTGTTTAAAAAGACGGTTAAAAGTCAAGGCTTACCCCATGCAGACGTATCCAGCCATGTTGTTTGTCACTCTTGGAGATTCAGCCGAGGTCAGAAGTCACAAAGTCCTTGAGATAGTCATCATAGCTATGGCTGGTTATCTTTTTCAAGGATGCTGCAGACATGGAAAAGTGTGAGCAGAAAGCACGGCTGTATCTAATGGATTGTCCCTCCGTGGGGCCGATTGGGCGCCTGCGGGGCTCCGACGAGGTTCCGTCCGGAGATTGCTTTCAGCTCCGGGCCAAGCCTTCATCTAAAAGAACAGAAACATGAGGAGATGAGATGTCCATTTGATTAGGCTTGATTTGGATTGTAATGAAAAGGAGAGCACACAGTTGGTCTGGCTATTTCTTTATTTTGCTGTCTGAGCTTCCAGTGGAACGCGGTGGCGTTACCCCGGAGGAATGCACCTGTAAAAGTCATAAAGGCTCAACTTGGAGTTGTTTCCCTTCTGCAGCTCAACAAGTCGGCCCTCCCGCCGTTCTCAGCGGCGGCAGCGCCGGCCGCCAACGTCGGCAGCGTCACAAATTCCGATCTGTCCTTCTTTGACGCTTTTGCCCCCGCGGCCGGGACACAAAACCAGGTGAGTCGAGTCGATCATGTTTTTTAATTTCTCCCCGTGTGAGCTACGCACACAAATGCAGAAGTGAGAGGTCCACATATGCCGCGCAGCTCGGTCACGTTTGCATTTTAGCAGGAAGTTTCCAGGAAATGAGTGTACTGCTGCATCAGTACAAATCGGGGCAGGGAAAGCGGATGAGTCAAGAAACGCTCACTCTCAACTTCCATTTGACCCCCTCCGCTTCGCTCCATCCCTCAACCGCTTGGCTGTCGGCGCCTCGTGATGACATCACCTTTTCTCCCTTCCCTTAAGGTGGCCGGTAGGGGGTCGAGCACCCCACCCGACACCCCAGTTTCCCCCTACCCTGATGAGGTAACTGCCACTCGTGGGTGGTCGGCAGAGCTGAGCGGCATGAAGTCCGCCCGCCCCCCCCCCAGACCCTCCCCATGTTTTTTTTTGCACCCTCTGGCGCTTCCCGTTGCCTGTGACCAGCATGATGGCACGCTAACTGTTTGCTGGTTTGGAGCGCATGTTTGGCAGCCGTGCAATTTGTAATGGTTGACATGAAAAGCTCCTCAAGGTGCGGCTTACTTTTGTGGTCCTGCGCAGGCTGATCGCAATGGCGGCGACCCCTGGTCCTCGTGGAGCACGGACCCTTCGGCGGGCGCCTCCAACAACTGGGCGTCCAATCCGGAGGGCACCCAGACGGGCAAGGCGGCCGCCGGCGACTCCTGGGCCGGCGCCTCTCACGGCCACCCTCAGGCCTACCAGGGTCCAGGTAGTCACGGAGCCCTGCGCACACATATTGACACTCTGAAGTGTTTTTCTCCTTGGAAGTTGAGAAAAAACCAAACCAAAACAAAACAAAAGCACGGCTCTGCAGCTGTGCGCCGCCTGACCCAGCAGATCAAGCGGTGGAAAAGCTTGACTCACTCACTCACGCATGAGTCAAGCAGGCCAAATGAGGCCTGACCTCAATTTCTTCATTTGTTTTTGCAAAAGGAAAACGCGGATGGAACAGAGTGAACAGACTTTTCCTTTTTCTTTCTCTCTCTCTCTCTCCAAAGACATCTACCCTTATCCTTACCTTATTGATTACACAGGTATCCTATGCATGGTGTGCCCGTGGCAGTTTTTTTTTTTTTTTTTTTTTGTCAGGGGCTGGGTCAACTATTCAAAGCATGTGACGACTTTTGGTCTTTGCATTAACACCGTGTTGTTGAGAGTTTGTGTTCAAATCAGCATAAGGCATGATCAAGTACGTCAAAGGTGGGCTGAAAATGACTCGGCTAATTTAGGCAAATCATCCTTTAGCCCGCAGACCCAATTTGCCGCCTCTCGCTAATGCGCACATCGCTCGGGGCCAGATGATCTCTAGCCCCAGCATGCGGGACCACGGCATCCCAGCCGCCGTCCTGACTTTTGTCCGTCTCACCGCCCGCAGGAGCCGACGACGACGAGTGGGACGACGAGTGGGACGACAAGTCGGCCGCGGGTTTCAATGAGGCCGAATCGGGAGACGGGGGCGCCATGCAGCGAGGCGGCGCTCACGCCTCCATGAAACTCAAGTAAGGAACCGAATGGTCAGGTCTGTCTGAGCACGATCGCACAGTCCTCGAGGTCTGGACGGCGTGGAAAGTCGACAGATGGGAGAGCGGCTGAAAAAGCCCAAAAGTCCCATGGCTGTTGTCTTTCAGGTTTCCCGGCTTCTCAAAGTCTGGCCCCGAGTTGTATCTCTTGTGTAAGCAGATAGCAAAGGGCAAGGACAAGCTCACCATCTACGTAGGTTCTATTGGAAATTGTTCTCTGCCATCTTGCTTTGGGGGATCCTTCAAAAAGAAACTTTTTTTGCCCAAGCACAGATGGGCGAGGTCGGTCCGGTGTGGCTTTACCCGGAATCGCAGCTGGACTGCGTGGTGGCCGACCCCAAGAAGGGCTCCAAGATGTACGGCCTCAAGAGTTACATCGAGTACCAAATCACGGCCAACGTAAGCGGGCGGGCGGGCGGACGTTAGGCCGCCGGCAACCGCCGCCGGCAACCGCCGCCTCCATCAGCGTCTAACTCGCGGCCGGCCGTGTCCTTCCAGACCACCAACCGCCCCGTCAACCACAGATACAAGCACTTTGATTGGCTGTACGAGAGGCTCCTGGACAAATTTGGCTCGGCCATTCCCATCCCGTCGTTACCGGACAAGCAGGTAACAGGTGAGTCTCGCGCTTGTGGCGTCCCGAGGGGGACGAGCGCGGCTTCATTTTTTCTTTTGCGCGCCAGGGCGCTTTGAGGAGGAGTTCATCAAGATGCGAATGGAGCGCTTGCAGGGCTGGATGAGCCGCATGTGCAGGCACCCGGTCGTTGCCAGCAGCGAAGTATTTCAGCTCTTCCTCACCTATAAGGACGAGAAGGTACGGCCGCCATCTGCTCTCAGAGGCCCGAGTTGCGTCCGACTGAAGGCGTCGCCCGGCCGCTCTTGCGCAGGACTGGAAAACGGGCAAGAGAAAAGCAGAAAAGGACGAGACGGTGGGAGTGATGATCTTCACGACCATCGAGCCCGAGGCTCCCGACTTGGATCCTATCGAAGTGTGAGTGAACGAATCGTCCCTCGACAGGCGAGGCAAACGCTCACTCTTTTTGCGCACAGGGAGAATAAATGCGACCAGTTCAGCCGCTTCACCAAAGCAATGGACGACGGGGTGAAGGAAATCCTCACAGTGGGCCACGAGCACTGGAAGCGATGCACGGGCCGTACGTAACGTAGCGCCGTCGGCATTTGGCCGCCAGGTGTTAGGCTGAATCCCATGTACTTCTGTGACTTCAGCTCTGCCCAAAGAATACCAACGAATCGGTAAAGCCTTCCAGAGCCTCTCCTCGGTGTTCGCCAGCAGCGGATACCAAGGTACCGACCGGCATGGCGCAAAACGTGCAAAGTTGGAATGGCCACGCTTATCCAGCAAGTTAGGCCCGTCCGTCCGTCCGTCCGTGTACACTACGCGGACACACCAGTGCATCGGAATGCAAAAACGAAAAAAATCAGACGTCTTCCTCTTGCAGGTGAGGAAACGCTGACGGATGCCATGACAGCCGCAGGGAAGACCTACGAGGAGATAGCGCAGTTGGTAGCAGAGCAGGTAGGTGCTCGTGACTTCTTCGCAAAATGTATTGTCGCGCCCTCTATTGGAAGAAATAATCGATACGCTGACGGAAAATCTTGCTATTCTACAATAATACACTACTGTACATGTTTGTTTGTACATTGTGCCAAGTGTTGGCATTCAAGTGTGAAGGTGGCCTTTTTTGCTGCGGCCTGGAGGACAATATGGGGTAGGTAAGCCTGAGCCCATCCTCGAGTCGCTTGTGTTGGTGACAAAAGTAGCCTTTCTTTTTTGGGGGGCCTCAAACGTCTCCCCGTTCGATGCCCCACTAGTGACGAATAGCAGACGTACGGTACATTCAGATAGATAGAATCACATATTTCCTGTTCCCACTTATCAGTGGTGTCCTACTTGGATTCCGTTAACCGCTGCAACAATTCTCTTCCTTCTGCTTGTAATCTAGCCTTTTTTTTTTCACCCCCCCGCGTCCCCATCCGTGTTTGTGTCTGTGTGCCTTACATTGGTTGCAGCCAAAAAAGGATCTCCACTTCCTCATGGAGACCAACAACGAGTACAAAGGTTTGCTTGGATGCTTCCCGGACACAATCGGCGTCCATAAGGTACAGTGGCCTCCCTCCACGTGTACAACTCTGACAAGAAAATAGAAAAAAAAACATTTGGTTAAAGGGCACAGAGCAATGTTGTACATTGACTACCAGTGTAACCAAAACACATCTGGATAGTAAGTCTAAACACCATTCTTTTCTGAGCTTCCGCGTACTTTAAAGTCTGCCCTGCTGCTCATGTTTCTTTTAAATCAATCAATAGTCACGTTATGATTTCTCTTGGGCTCCCCCTACAGGTGTAAACTCTTACATACCTTTGAGGATGCCAATGTAGCGCTGATGTTTTGGTTTGTCGTGGATCGCAACCATTGAACGGAACCGCTTTTGTGCGCGTGTCTGTGGTGTCGTAGGCCGCTATTGACAAAGTGAAGGAAGGTGACAAGTTGGTGGCCACCAGTAAAATTAGCCCTCAGGAAAAGGTCACCATGGCCAAACGAGTCAGCACCATGTCCTACGCCTTACAAGGTAAGCTGCGCACGCACGCAGCACGCACGCGTGTGCGAGGCGACGCTTTACGGGGGGCGACTCACCAGCGCTTTATGGGGGGGGGCGACTCGCCGGCGCACTCTGACCATTTGCTCTCACGTGACCAGCTGAGATGAACCACTTCCATAGCAACCGTATCTACGACTACAACAGGGTCATGCAGCAATACCTGGAAGAGCAAGTCAAGTTTTACGAGACGGTAAACAGCAATTGTCTGGCCCCTGATTGGACGGCCCTTAACCCTCGCCTCTCTGTCCACCGGCAGATCGCCGCAAAGCTGAGACAAGCTCACAGCCGGTTCACAACAATGTGAAGGCGCCTCGCAAGGTCCGGCCCAAGAACTCGACACCCGCCCCTCCCCCTTCCCTTCTCATCGAGAGCGAAATGGCAAAGCGGAGAGGCCCAGCGCTGAGTGCGGCGCACAAATCTTCTTCCTCTTTTTTTGTTTTTAAGATCAGCGAGCTGGTGACGGGAACAAAAGGCACTCAACCGCCGTTTACACGACTGAGGAAATAATTGTGTCACTGTAGCCTGTAAGAAAAAAACAAATCCAATTCAGAAAAGCTAGCTGTGCCTTTTCATATGAATGTGCGCTATTGTACATTTCCCTCGAAGGAAATGTGCGTGCGTGCGTGTTTGTCGGCGCCTTCTTTCTTCCTGCACTTTCTGCTCAGAAGACAGGAAGCTCCGCCCCTTCCCGTCCTCCTCGCCCCACGTGCCTTGCTCAGTTGAAATGAAAAGAAAAAGCGCTTCAATCCAATTCCATTTGTTGCATTTGATGGACGTTTACATTTCAAGACCTAATGCGCATTTGAAGACTACGAATGAATTGCCACTGCCTTGAATCTGATTCTGGTGTTTTTCTTTATATATATATATGAAGGTGCAGGAGCTGTAGAGCACATATGCAATTTGTTTTTGCTTTTCGCTCGCAATCATTTTGTTGTTCACCTTGTTTTGAGATCCTGTGAGACACATCTATAGTAAATGTATGTATGTATTTAATAAAAAGCACGCCGAGCGGCATCACGGCTGCATAATGTACAATGTAAGTAAGGCCTGATGGAAGGTTCTGTTTTGCTCAGTCCAAAGGCAGACTTTGATGAAGGTGCATTGGCTCTTATTTCTATGTAGTACATGTGGAGCTAAAGAAGTGGCTGGTGAGTGTACAATTCCTAAAATAAATATACACTATTCTATCAACTGTTTTGCTCATTTCCCGAGATTTCTTTGTGCCTAGAAATGGAATACAAATTGCTAAAACAACTTTTTCTTTTCTAATTGGAAGCCTTTTCTATGCAAAGAATTCTGCTCTTGTTCTTGGCGTGCGCGCACGCACACTGGGGTCCTTATCTGCGCCGAACAGATTCTTGCGTTTGAGAAACAAAATGGAATGCGAATGAGCGCGCAAGGGGTCAAAGGGGGGTTTGTGCATCCCTGTGGCCGTGGGTGAAAGAGGCCTTTTAGCCGTGCACGAAGCTCCCTCCCGCTGTCATCAGGTGCAGCTGGAGAGCAACATGCACAGCTATTGACTTTGTCAAGTAAGTTTGCTACGCCGGCGAAGAACGTGAACAACCCTGCCATTAAAATGAAACTTTTTTTTGTTTTTTCTCCCTCTTTTGCCTTCTGTCCATCTCTCGCATGCTCTCATGGTTGACCACGAGGCGCTGACTCTGAGTCACTGCACATGATGAAAGTTTGATTTTATTTTTAGAATATCATCGCTTCAGGCTAGTGAAAAGCCAAAATTAATCCACTTCAAGATATTAAGACTATGACATGAAAAACATTATACATATATTTTTACATTTATATATATATAGAGAGACTTTGGCTTTTTGTATTAATCTACTACTGAATTTCTTATTGAGCTGCACTTGTAATTTTATTGGACTTTTGTTTATACAATTTTATTTCCGTACTGCCCTTTCTGCTGTCGTGCACTCATTATCATAAGTCATTAATAATTCAAACAAAAGAAATGTTTTGATCGGCCCACTTTAACTTTCCTCTTTGCTGACAAAAAAAAAATCAAAACAAAGTACAAAAAAATCAGTCACCGTGAAAAGTGTCCAGGAATGAAGAGTTGGTCCGTCGTCATGGTAACGGTCGCTCAGGGAGAGCGATGTTTTCGAAAGGCGCGCGGCCGGATCATCATGGTGACTTTGCGTAGAGAGTAATAGTCGGAGTCTCTCCATGAGTGCCACACGATCCCGTCGGGGCCCAGCTGACCGTTGGGCGCGTAGTGGCCTCCCTGCGGGACACATGCCAGCCAGCCAGCCAGCCAGCCAGCCAGCCAGCCAGCCAGCCAGCCAGCCAGCCAGCCAGCCAGCCAGCCAGCCAGCCAGCCAGCCAGCCAGCCAGCCAGCCAGCCAGCCAGCCAGCCAGCCAGCCGGCCAGCCGGCCAGCCAGCCAGCCAGCCAGCCAGCCAGCCAGCCAGCCAGCCAGCCAGCCAGCCGGCCAGCCAGCCAGCCAGCCGGCCAGCCAGCCAGCCAGCCAGCCGGCCAGCCAGCCGGCCAGCCAGCCGGCCAGCCAGCCGGCCAGCCAGCCAGCCAGCGCTGGTCAGTTTGCACCAAACTGCCGCCACTCGACGGGACACTCACCCTGTAGTAGACGCCATTGAGGTTGGCGTAGAAGCACTGGCTGTACCACCATCCACCGTGGGAGATCTCGGCGCAGATGTCGCCGCTGTCGGGCGTGCTGAAGCCGCGCTTGTCGTGGTACCAGCCGAAAGAGTCGTGCGCGCTGCCGCCGAAGCCCGACACGTGCAGACGGTAACGGTGCTCCTCGTCTTCTACGCTGCGCCACACGCACGACACGGACACGTCCGAACTGTTTATAGTCATGGGTCGCTTTGCCGAGCCTCTCGCTTGGACCCTTTGTGCAATTTTTCTTTGCAAACCGCTGGTGGATGGCCCACCTGCACTGCTTAGGATTTGAGATTAGCAACTAATGGTTCTCGTGCAACACTGAGGCATGATGTAAATATTGTAGGCAAAAGTGCACGTTTGGTAGTGAGCGGAAGACTTGTGAGTCCGCATTGGGCTTAAGTGCTTCTTTGAAATGGGCCACCCACCTGAAGTGTTGATAGAGGGCATGCTTGCGCTTGTTGCTCCAGTCCTCCAGATCGATTCGCAAGCTGTAGTCCCCGTGGCCGCTCAGCTCGTGGATGTGGTCGTTGCCCAGCCAGAACTCGGAGCGCAGGTCGCCGAAACCGGCCCGGTATTCGCGCCAGCCGCGGTCGAAGCTGACGGAGCCGTCCACCCGCCTCTGGATGACTGTCCAACCGCCGCCTGGCGACGGCGAGAGCAAGGCATGGCGGTGAGCGTGGGCGATTTGGATGACATTGCCTCACCTGGTCATGGTTTCACGCCAACGCCACAGTGCATTTGGTGGCGTGGCGTGGACGGACGCGCGACTCACCGTCAGTGTCCATGTCGCAGTAGACCTCCACAGGCAGGGCTGCAAGTGAGGGCACCACGGTGTAGACGCCCGACCTCGTCACTCCGTTGTAGTAGATGGAGGCGCAGTCGATGGGACAGTTCCTCATGTGCTGGATCTCTGAAGGAGGCCAAAGGACAGCAACAAGTGGGCGGCAAGCACCCTCTGCTGGAAGTCGACGGTACGGGCGTACCCGGATGTGAAGCCCGCTGGCGGCTATTCATGAGAGGATTGGGCCGGACTGCGTTGATCAAGCATCCGGGGCTCTTCTTGGCCTGCTCCACTAATCGGCTGAGGTTGTGAACTTGGTTCTAAAAGTAGACACACACAAAATACTACGACTAAGCGGGGCGCTCGGAAGGAAGCGGCTATGCGCATTCGGAGCTCCATACCTGCAGGTTGAGGATGAGCGTTCCCTGGAGGTGCAGCAGGCTGGTGGCCTCGGCGTAGTGCACCTCCATCTGGTGGAAACGTCGCTCCTGGGTGGCGTTGGAATGGCTCCCGTCGTCGTGCTGACAAACAACAGCGGCAAAGTCGACTCGCTTGCCAGGACGACGCCCGAGGCCCGAAGCCTCGTTGCCAGGCGCAACATCACACGTCACGTGAGGCCACCTTTGGCTCAAGGCCGTGTTTTCTCATTGGCTCAGTGGATCATGGCGCATGAAGCTAATCCTGTTAGTTAGCGAGGTCAAGGATATGTTACAGGGGGTGGGGGGGGCTACCCGCCGACATATTACACAGCGGTGGAAAGAGCACAGCGGTGGAAACGGCACAGTGGAGAAAACGAGACCAGGCCCCAAAGGCCCCTCCTGCCGCCAATCCTGCTTCTGAATCACAATACAACTCGCAAGGCAGTCTCACTCACTGGCGGCATCTTATCTATCGAGCGGGGGTCACCTGTAGCAGCTCCAAGTGCCTGATGCGATGGCGGTGGTCGCGCAGCTCCTCGTGCAGCTGGCGGACGGTCTCCTTCAGCTCGGCCACCTGCTGCTTACGCTCCTCGTTCTGGCGCAGCCAATAGGAGACCTCGTCCGTGCAGCGGAACATGTCGGGGCAGCGCTGCCCGTCCAGCTGCGGCAGAGTGGCCACCAGCCGGCACATGCCGTCCTCCGTCGGCTGCAGGGTGGTGAAAACGGGACAAGATCTCCATCGTGATCTGCAGGGGGTCGAAGGAGTCACGCACCTGGTTAGTGTAGTCGCCGCACTGGGATCCGCCGCCGTGCTGGCCGCTGGCGTTCAGCTGCTCTGCCGTGGCCCCCGAGAGCAGCAGCAGGAGGGCCCAGAGAGCCGAACCTCGCGCAGGAGGCTCGGCCCAGCGCATGGCTGCCTAGCGGGACCCCGAGACGGATTTCACCGGGTGAGGCTCGGCCCGCCGGGCCTAGCGAGAAAAAGACCTTTTCAAAACGTACGCTCGTGACATAGTCAAATGCAAAAAATGAGCACAAGTTGTGGTTGAATTGAAGGGCTATTGCGCTGTTCTGTTCTTGTGTTTCATGAATAGGTACTTGGAGATGAAATGTTCTTAACTGTCAAATACGTATGATTTCTTTGAACCGGGGCAGCGAATGATAACTTGGGAGGAGGGTTCGCCTTAACTCGCTCTGTTTTTTCAGCTACCCAAGTTAAGTACAGATCAAATCGACTCAAGTCTTTGTAAAGAATGTAAAGAAACTGACCTCGTTGACAGACGACCTGCGACCCCGTCCTGGGCCCCGCGCTTTGGGCCCCTTTCCATGCTCCGGCGTCTTTTTTTTTCTCCCTCTCCCCCACTGTTTGGCTGTCTTGTGGTGTCTTACTTTGCGGTCTCTCTTTCACTAGACATCTTAGGCCCATAATCCCCCTGTAAGAGGATGAGGGGGAGAGAGAGCGAGAGAGAGAGCGAGAGAGAGAGAGAGAGAGAGAGAGAGAGAGCACAAGGCAAATGAGGAGCTGCTGTTGAATTTCAAGACAGGTGCCACGCCTAAGCAGAAACACATGCAAAAAAATAAATTCAATAAAAAAACACAAGCACTGGATTTGAAGGATTTTCCAAGCACTTCAAAAGTGACTTGATTTGACAAAGACAATTGTATAAGGGTACTTGAGGAAATGAGCATGCTGTGCATATTTGATATTTGCCGCCCCCGAGTAAAGCGCGCGGCAGGCCGGCTAATCCCTTCGCGTATCTCCCAAGGGCCCTGCCGGGGGCGAGTGGGCGTATGAGGGGCGTTTATCCTATTATGACGCCAATCCGCTCGCCGCGCCACCGGCTCCTCCGCATCCTCGACTTCCTCTTTGATTGCCAGGTGACACTCGGCCAATGACGTCATGACAAGTCGGCTTGGGTGCAAAATCAAGTGTGTGGTGACCAACATTCAACAAGGCAACATGGTCGAGACGACGGGGGCTTCGGGTCAAAGTCTTTGGTGCCTGCAGGAGGCTTGCGACCACATGGTGGCACTGTAATGCAACTCAGCATTGTCTTTCAATTCTGTCAAAGACTTCATACATACAGTCGACACACACATTGTAAATACCTAGTATATCCACACTAGATCTTGTATATGTAAGTGGGTCACATTTTGGTAGTCAATGAGTTGTTAATCCTGTGCGGGCCTGACGCATCAATGTGTCAATACGCGGCGGCGGCGGCGGTGGCCGACACTTATTAGTTCCACACTAATGACGGTGCGCGGTGTACTGTGAAGTGTTATCGCAGCGTTTATCAAGACATCCGCACTCCCAGCGTGTGTCTTTTCTCTAGCAGCAGGCCCAATGTTTCATCAGAGCGTCTGTTGACGTCAGTCGCCGATTGCGGTGTGGCGGGCGTCCGCTGCTTTTGTCCGTAGTGGACTCCCCGCTTCTTCTTATTGAAAGGGGGGGGCACTTACTTCACAACGGAGGACAGATTTATTGCCAGAGGAGTCAGGCACGGCTGGCTAGGTTGGCTTTTAAGTCTAACGTGACAGCGAGTGTGTGGCCGTTTCAGAGCGCCTCATTGTTGGCCGCGAGTGCCCGCATTGGTGACTGCAAGGAATCCAAACAATGAAGTCTGTTGTTTGGTAACGCCTTGACGAGAGAGGGAAGAGGCATTATGTCATGGAGGCACTTGGTGTCAGGACACCCGGCGGCGACAATGACGCATCCCCTCACGGCTAATTGAGCGTGGACTAAATTTGCGTCCAAATGGGGCCAAAAAACAGCGAAGGTGGCGACCGTGACTCTTTGCCGTCTCCTCAAGTTGAAACTGCACTCGCGCAATAAAGCCTGAGCTCGTACATGCGGCGGTGAATAACATTTTGTCGTGACGGCGCACAGGTAACCATGGCAACATGCCGGCGCGGGCACGAAAGGGCGACAACGAGGGGGGAAAAGGGGAAAGCATTTTGGCTGTGCTCGGATGAGATCAGTCCACTCAGAAAAAAGACATCAGGATAAAAGGGACCTACAGGTGGAAGGGGTGAGTGATGTATTACCCATAATGCACTGCATCTCCGTCCCTACCTCCCTCCCTCCCTCACACTCACACACACCTTAAGTGTGCATTAACGCTTCCTAGCAACCTCCAATTCGTATTTGCTTTAAACTTGCTGTGCTCACACGCTTTAATAATCACGCCATCTCGCATTTGCATAATGCAAATGCAATTTGAGATGTTTGTGTGTGAGCATTTAGTCGACCGTTATGTGGCCTGCAAAAGCTAGAACCATATTGCTGGCTTTATCCAATTTCCAGCCACATCACAACTATCATGCTACTAAAAGCTATGTTACAACATTTTTTCCATTTCAAGTCCATCACTAAATTTTGGTTGCTTTCATGACTGGTTGTGACTTGCGTGAACACAAGAAAATGTTGCCCTGAAAAGCGTTTTGAACAGAGAACTACGTCTGAAGTTTGATACGTATGTACTTTGGATAACAAGTTAGCTCAAAGTTGCTTGAAAAGTGTGTACCTAATGAAGTGTCCGGTAGGTTTCCGGTGGCACCATTACCGGCGCAAGTAAATGGCCCCTCGTGGTTTTTGACCCGGACGCGCTAAAAGGCCTTGGCGGTGACGCCGCTAATGAGCCATCCGCTTTATGCAACTATCAGATTAAAAAGGAAGTGCAGATGACACATACGGCCGAGCGGCATGGCATGGGATGGGATGGGAGGTAAATCCCCACTATCAGCAGTTTGCATTGTTTGCAAACTAACAGAGCCGACGCGGCGCGTAAGCTCCGGCGGTAATCCTTTTTTCGAACATCATCCTTGTTATGAAAACAGCAGCTTGGACATCTGGACCGAGCACATCTGCCCTGTCGCGTGATCATATTCATGACGACGGGAAGGCCGTGGCGACATCAACACTTTGGATTTATGGGGGAGGTTTGGCTAATTGCTCAGCTCGCGCGTCGACCCACGCGAGCGCATTCGCCAGTCGGGGCTCTGCCACAATCGTTAATAAAGTTGCAAAATCCTCATCCGCAAAGGGAAATGACCGACCGGGCCTGCTTTTCTGGCACATCAATACACATATAAGCGGGAGTCAAACGGGAGCAAATTGCATTTGAAAAGTGCAGTCCGGCTCCGTGTGCGCTAAACCACACGCACGTGACTGCGAGAAAAGCCGCAATTAGCACAGTGCCGTCTCGTACGCTGAGGTGCAAGTGCAGGAAGTCACATGAATGTCAATTGTGGCATCAGCCTCGAGGATGGATGCTCACGTGACCTCCAAGGTTGTCCTCTCCGTGACTGCTGATGCCGCACGCAATTTGCCCAGAGTCTCCGTCATGATCAATCACGGCGTTTGCGCTCTCCGCGAGGAGCCGCCGCCCGCCATTGCCGCTTATTTATGATTCGTCTGATGAATGGCATGTCGCACCGTCAGAAGCTGCTGCTGCTGCTGCTACATGTGAACTGATCATCAGTATCTTCAGAAAAGACTCTAGCCCTGATTGACTTTTTTATTTGGTCTCTTTACGGCAGATTTTCACCCAGTGCGAGTGCCTGCCTGCCTGCCTGCCTGCCTGCCAGCCTGCCTGCCCGCCAGCCCGCCAGCCCGCCCGCCTGCCCGCCTGCTTTGAGATTTTCTTTTTCCCCTTCAGGAAAGAGTCAATTCTCTTGACAAAAAGAAAAAGCTCCCCGGCAATCAGCCGCTTGTGTCTGCGGGCGGGGAGGAGCGAGGCGGGAGTCAAACATGACAAGTCTAATTGACTGGCACGGACTGCCCAGTTGAGCTTCCAGACGGGTATTGATTGGCCCGTGATTGTCTCTCGGCGCCATTGTTTGGGAGAATCACAAAAAGCATTTGTTGCGCCTGGAGAGGATAAAACCAGTGCGGTCGCAATCTTTAAGATGCACGGAATGCACAAAACATTGACCACCCCAAATTTCTACAGTTTGGATGATGAGCCACATGCTGCTTCGCCACCCGTGAGACCGCTAGCGGCTTCCACGAGTGGGGCGGGGCGCACGGCACGGCATCAAGGCATCATCTCCCCGGTTGTGCAAGCGCTTGGGATGGAGCCTTTGTCCTCTCCGGCAGCCATAGGCTGGTCGGAACCCAGGCACGCTTGCCGGCCCACCCGCCACCGCCCCCACATTTATCCTCACTAACCCCCCACTGCTCAAGTGCACTTGTCGGAAGAAAGGTGACATTGAAGACAAAGAAGACAATAAGCTTTTCTCTCCCATTTACAGCATCCCAAAAAGCCATTCATGTTAAAAATGCTGCCAACAAAGGTGAGGAAAGCCTTAAGTGAATGCGTCTCTCGCTCACACACACGCACACGCACAGTGACGTGGGACCGCTTGACCTTCAGGAAATAGTCCCACCCTTCTGTTTCCCCCCCTATTAGTCATCATGCTAAAGTAATTCAAATTCATTTCCCACCTCATTAGTTTACACCCACTACTTGATAATGACAAAGCGAATAAAATGTTGTCAGAGTGGACGCATTTTCCCATTTTCCTGCTTGCTTGATTTTGGCTGCGTCACTCCAAGCGAAAAACGTCACTGAAATTGTTTGGAAACGGTAGCGAGACATGAAGTCGTGACCGAGATGGCAGAGCACAAGAGAAGGTCAGCAGCGCTGAAACTGGCAGACAAATTCAACTCAAATGAAAAGTCATTTAATGCGTCAACAAAGTGACGTTTACCCCACTTCACCCATCTCCGAGCATTCCTGCTCATCCCTCCTAGTCGAGAAAACAAGCGGGTCCTCACATTGTGACAACACAAAGTGAGGAGCCACCCCAAGCAATTATAAAAATGTTGCCATTTCGAACTACCCACTGCAATGCCTTCAAATAATTGCCATTCTTGTTTGGTGCATGAAATGAGTTGTTCTAATGCAACACCGCCGCGGACCACTAGAGGGCACCGGTTGACAATCCCTGCTTTGCAGCGCCATTGAAAACAAAATGTAAAATTAAAACATCCTACCTGAGTGTAAATAGGACTCGTGAGCACAGCTTGCAACTGCAACGGATTCGCCGGCTATCCTGGAAGTCAGAAATCATGAAAAATATATACCTAGTTATATGAAAAGGGTGCGCGCTAATTAGCGTTAGCAACATTAGCTCAATCCGTCGACAGACAACCGCTCAAAATCGCCACTAAGCTACTACAACATGATCCCGAAATACACACAAGACAATATTGAACAAAATATTCAACACAATTACGCGAGCCGCAACATTGAATTTTATGACTTTATTTGTCGCGGCGGCGGCGGCGGACATGTCTTACCTCGGCCACATGCTGCGCGGGCTTGCGCACGTACAGTGACGTCACCACGTAATTATCCCCAGCGGCACGTGCACCAGCATCGTCATAAATGCACAGGTGTCAATAAAAAAAAAAAGAAAATATATGTTCAATCCTAATAATAATACAAGTGTTTTGGTGAAAAGCATATAATATCAACATAGAGGCACAAAGAAAGAAAACTTTGACAACCACAGTAATTGACTCAGTAAATTGCAGCAGAATGGGGTGTGTGTGTGTGTGTGTGTGTGTGTGTGTGTGTGTGTGTGTGTGTGTGTGCGTGCGTGCGTGCGTGCGTGCGTGCGTGTGTGTGTGTCAAAGACAAAGTGATGAACGTCAATTAGCACCAGTGGTTCATGCAAATTGGATCAATTGCAAGTCAAGCAGCTGATGTGAGACTTGACAGAGGAACAAAATCCTTTTTAGTGGCGGACCCCCCCCTCTCTCTCCCTCTCTCGTTCGCTCTCTCTCTCTCTCGCTCTCTCTCGCTCTCACTCTCTCTCTCTCTCCCCCCCTCCCTCTCTTCCTCCCTACAAAACAAGCGCTCGCATCCCAGTCGGTCTGTTCCAGCGTTGAAGGCACACACAAAAGTGCTCCAGCAGCAGATCCAGCAGGCTTCCCTAACACCTGAATGGATTTCACAGAGAAGATCTCCTGCTCTCCCGTGAGGTCTTGTCGTGCCTAACAGGAGCCAAACATCATGTCCTGCCTGCATTTGTCTCTCGGCTGGACACGACACGCCGGAGGAGCCATGTGGAGCGCGCCCACATCCATCACGCCAGGCAAAAATCATCAACAACTCGAGTGAGGAGGAGGAGGAGGAGGAGGAGGAGGAGGAGGAGGAGGGGGCTGGGGTACCGAAGCACTTTGTTGGAGATAAGATCTGTCGAGGAGGGACCCAAGAAGAGAGGAGATGGTCGAGAAGTAAGTGCAACAAATAATTGGCCATTCAGCTAGATGCTGTCAGTTGTGTTTTTGGAAACACTTTCAATGATGTTGCCAAGCACAGTTGCGGGCGAGGAACGCTTTTGAATATGAATATACATACTGTATTTGAATATTTGATGATGGCTACCACCGAGGCTGCGTTCCATGTAGCCACGCGGATAACATGAATTATGAACTTGGTTATGTAATCGTGTTTGTCGTATAAATTGGTGAAGGGAAATCATTTGATTCGTTCTGCGGAGCAGGGTGTCTGTGTAGTGTAGTGTAGTGTAGTACATGCTTGCATTCATCTTTGCTGCTCACCGCTCTGTATGGATTGTAAACTCCTCGGTGCGCAGTGGCTGCACCTGATCTCCTTGACCCCAAGTCTGCCACGCACAACGCCAAGCCCCGCCTGTCGTTCTCGGCCAAGCCGGCGCCGCTGACGTGCGCCGAGGAGGACGAGCTCGCCGGCGGCCGCGCCACCGTCATGCGCTGGAAGACCGTGTCGGCCATCTTCTTCCTGGTGGTGCTCTACCTGGTGATCGGCGCCACCGTCTTCCGCGAACTGGAGCAGCCCTTCGAGAGCTCCCGGAAGATGGCCATCCTGGCCGACAAGCTGGAGTTCTTGGCCCTCCACGGCTGCGTCAACTCCTCCGAGCTGGAGGATCTGGTCAAGGTAAGTCCGAGCAGGAGACGCTTGTTCGGTTTTCTCCTTTGCGCTTCCGATTGTCCGTCTCCAGCAAGTGGTTTCCGCCGTCCGAGCGGGTGTGAATCCGTCGGGAGACTCGTGCAACCAGAGCAGCCTGTGGGACCTCAGCTCCGCCTTCTTCTTTGCCGGCACCGTCATCACCACCATCGGTGAGCTTGCACACCTGTCACTTGCATTTTCCTCGGTGAAATCCAGTTGGATGGAGCGGCAGACTCGGTCGGGGTGACTCGGGTGCACTTTGACACCAAAACGCAACGTGCTGTTGTTGTTGCTTTGCCGCCACGGAGCCATCGGAGCCGATAGCCACGTTTCTCCCGTTCAGTGTCGCTGCGGTCCCCAAAGTCATTACGAGTCCCCCCCCCCCACCCCGAAGTCATTTGGCAGACAGACGACCCGCCTGCCGCGCTTGGTTAATCGCACTCGGACCGACCAAGGCGTCACGTCTGGTCTCCCGGCAGGGTTCGGCAACACCTCTCCCCACACGGAAGGCGGACGGATATTCTGCATCATCTACGCTCTGATGGGGATCCCCCTCTTCGGCTTCCTGTTGGCCGGCGTGGGCGACCAGCTGGGCACCATTTTTGGCAAGGGAATCGCCAAAGTGGAGAAGATGATCGTGGTGAGCCTGTTTTTTTTTTTTGGTCTTCCCCCTTTTACCTTTTGCCGTTTCCTTATCGGGGCCGGATGGCTTAAACGTGTCCCGGTGGACACCGTGGCTCTGGAATGCTTGCCTCCTCGGGCCTTTGCAGCGGATGCGGGTCTCGCGGTTGCCATGCCAACACTCTCAGCTAGCAAAATAAAAGAGCGAGCGCTTCCCCCCTCGCCCGCCGCTGCGGTCTCTCGTCTGCGCAGAAGTGGCAAGTCAGCCAGACCAAGATCCGCGTCATCTCCACCTTGCTCTTCATCCTGTTCGGCTGCCTCATCTTCGTGGCGCTGCCGGCCGTCATCTTCAAGCACATCGAGGGCTGGAGCGCGCTGGAGTCCATCTACTTTGTGGTCATCACGCTCACCACCATCGGATTCGGAGACTTTGTCGCCGGGGAAAAAGGTCCGTCGTGAAACGTCCTAATCATGCAACCTGTGGACATCTTTTGGCTGTCACGTGAATTGGCGCAGAAAGCAAAGCGGTGCAGATGGGCCCCGTCCCTCTCGCCTCATTTCCAAAATCAAGAATCAGAACTTACGCAAGAACAAAAGATGTCCGTGTCCGTTCGATTCCATCGGCGCCGCTGTGCTTGTGCAGGAGGTTCCGAGAGTCCGGAGTACCTCAAGTATTACAAGCCGGTGGTGTGGTTCTGGATCCTGGTGGGTCTGGCGTACTTTGCCGCCGTGCTCAGCATGATCAGCGACTGGTTCCGCGTCATCTCCAAGAAAACCAAGGAGGAGGTTAGTGAAGGAAGAAAAAAGGCTGCATTTCATGGTTTTCTTCTTATTTTGAGCACGTCAATGAGGTTTTCCATTGTATGTTAGCATTAGGCTAACGGGAGCTTGCTTTAGGCACGTTGCTGTTTGCTTGCCGCGGCTTCATCTTTTATTTACACGACAAGTGGAGAGAGAGAGAGAGAGAGAGAGAGAGAGAGAGAGAGAGAGAGAGAGAGAGAGAGAGAGAGAGAAAATTGATCGCATCAATGTAAGTATGGGCCCAAGTCGGGTTCCCCAATTAGGGCTTCAGTACATGAGGGCCGAAGATTCCAAGATTGGCGCGTTGGGCCGACAGACAACCAAAGTGAGAATGAGGAGGTGGAAGCACGTGCTCGACTGTGTGATGCTGGTGGATGTGTGTGTGTGTGTGTGTGTGTGTGTGGTGGGGGAACATATGTTCTCACCTAAATGGGCTGAAGCTTTAAGTAAACAAAAAGCCTGGTAAATAAATCAACAGGCCCGCAGGCGCCTCGATGGCTTGCAAGCAGGCACTTGCACTTGCTGTCCACGTCACAGGTTTTAACAAAGCCCACGCACGGAAAAAACAGGCGCTTTCTTGACATGAACCAAACCATTTGGAGTCCAAATTTTGGACTATTTAGGGAGCAGCGCCGGCCGGCCGGTGGCGCCCTCTACTGACTAACGCTGTCGCCCTCTACTGACTAACGCTGTCGCCGCAGGTGGGCGAGTTCCGGGCCCACGCCGCCGAGTGGACGGCCAACGTGTCGGCCGAGTTCAAGGAAACCCGGCGGCGGCTGAGCGTGGACATCTACGACCGGTTCCAGCGCGCCGCCTCCATCAAGCGCAAACTATCCTCGGAGCTGGGCATCAACGCCTCGGCCGGCCAGGAAATGACGCCCGGCAAACGGACGCTGTCGGTCAACCTGGGCGAGGATCGCGAGGCCTACGCCAACCTGACGCTGGCGCTGGCACCCGGCCCGGGAGCCCTGAGCAGAAACGGCAGCCTCTTCCTCAACGGGCTCAGCCCGGACTTTGCCCAGCGGCTGGAGGTGGCCCTGGTGGAAAAGCCCAAATGAGGGCCGCAAAAACGTTCACGAGCTGGCGTGTCACGGACGTGTTGTCGCCGGAGTTTAGCGCTACGAAAGGTTCGGTGAGGTCGCCGGTGAACGCACGCCGCAAACAAACACGCCGCATCCAAATGCCACCGCACACCAAAGAAAAAATAAAAGTGAAGAAGCAAGCTGCAACCGCCAGGAAAGAAGTCTCATGAATAAATGAAAGCACGGGTAATTGTAGAATAGATGGAATCGTGCTCATCTACGGACAATTTAGCCACGAGGCCTAGACATCTGCATCAGATAAAAGAGGAGCCTCGACGCCACACAGCAATGAGCAATGTGGACACTTGAATGTTTCCTCTCAGTTTGCTCCTTGCTCACGAGATGAAAATGAATGTTGACATTTGATTTTTCCCCTTCCTTGTTCAGGCGCCTGTTTACCCCTGAGATACTATCCATCGCCCACGTGTGCCTTGCGGGCGCATGCATGAAAGACGCAACGTAGTATGTGTTTGAGAAACGACAGAATGTTTTATTTATTCAGGTGGAACGAAAGCACCGAGCATATCCTGTACATGAGCCGGAGGGCCTCAGCTCCTCGGTGCGGCACTCGTATCAATGCTTGTGACTATGTGGAGGCACTTAAAGGCTCATTTTTGTCCTGAGCTACGACACGGTAATGGGCTGCGCTTAGAAGTCTCGGTCCCAACCTGAGAACTCCTCATCGGCCTTAGTCTGGTCCTGAGGGAAGCGGTCAAAATTGATGTAGCACGGGCCCTGAACGCCAAACAAAAGTCAGAGACAAACATTTGGTTTTTCTCTTTTGAGTTGCCCTCACCTTGCGTATGAGGCGGACGGTGGGCGCGTCCAGCTGCGCCACGCGCAGCTTGTGCCAGTTCATGTTGCCGAACCACCTGTTGGCAAAAAGAGGCCTTCTTTCAAGGACTCCATTTTAATCCGAATAAGAATGGCGCTCCGCAAAGAGGATGCGATTTGCATTTTGCGTCAGCTAACGGACGTCGAAGCAAAAAGACCCGACCGAGCCCGCTTGTGTCCCCACCCACGGCAAAAGATTGCTCACCTGTGATGTCGGACATCTTTAATGCCATTCTTGGTGTTTCCCAACCTCTGGCCGGGTCGCGGTCTGCAACGGCCAGCGGCAACGGCGAGAATAAGTCATCTCGGATTGAGCGGTCTCCGTTGCGTGCGTGGGGCTCTCACCTGCACAGCTTACTGATGATGGACTTGGCCGCCTCGCTTAGGTAGGGAGGATACGTGAGCGCGCCGTCCAAGATCTTGGCGTAAATATTCTGAGGCTCCGAGCTCGAAAAGGGAGGACTTGACGGTTGGCGTGAATTAAACATGACAAAACAAGATGGGATCAAGCGGGCCATCATTTCTTTGTTGTTTTTTTTTTTACACAGACTTGCCATCAGACTTCATCTGTGGATGTTGGCCAGTTTGCACTGTGTCATAATAAACTAAAATGTGTTTGTTTATCAGGAAGACAAGGAGCGGCTCAAAAAGATTTGACACTCTGATACCTTCCCACCAGCAGCTCGTAGATGAGGATGCCCAGCGACCAGAAGTCAACCGCAAAGTCGTGTCCCTGGTTCTTGATGATCTCGGGGGCCATGTATTCAGGAGTCCCCACAAAGGAGTAGGACTTCTCGCCGCTCACCAACTCTCGGGCAAAGCCAAAGTCCACCTGCGCGGCAAGAGAAAGGACGGTGGTTTGGATGCCACCACCGCAATGGGGGCGGGATGAACGCAGCCCACCAGTTTGACGTAGCCGCGCGCGTCCAGCATGAGGTTCTCGGGCTTGAGGTCTCTGTACATGATGCTCTTCTTGTGGAGGTAGGCGTAGGCTTCCACCACGCAGGCCGTGCAGAAGACGGCAATCTGCTCGTCGAAACGCCCTCTGAGCGGCAAAGGGACATTTGGCTGACGACGGCACCGGCCGCGACGCGACGCAACGCGCACGCGGGCGGGCGGGCGGGCGGGCGGGCGGGATGAGGCGTGTTTGCCGTCCTCACACTTCTTTGAGTTTGGTCCAGATTTCTCCGCCGCTGCAGAACTCCATCACCATGTAGATGTAACGCGTGTCTTTGAAGGCAGCGTGAAGTCTGCAAAGTCAACATTTACAATTTCGGGCGGCCAAAGGGCAGGCAGACTTGACTCGTCTTGCCGTCTTTACCTGACAATGAAGTCGCACTGGACGGCCTTGAGGATCTTCTTCTCAAACAACATGTGCTCCTCCTGTCTCTTGGCGACGATGTGCTTCTTACTCACTCGCTTTATGGCGTAATACTTGCCGTGGTTCAAGGTGGTCATCTTAGCGAGAGCCAAAGCTTCAGTACGGCAAGCGGCGGCCCGACGCGCCGGCCAGGCTCACCAGTTCCACGCGGCCGAATCCTCCGACTCCTAGCGTGACCGGGTCCCCTTGGTAGCGGCCCTCCTGGTACAGGACCGGCACCAGGTCCTTCAACCTCAGAGTGGTGTTGAGGCTGCGGCGGCGCACAAAGATGATTGAGCGGACCTGACGGCGCTAAAGGCCCTCCGAGCTCTTACCTGGACTTTTGCGGAGCCTGCGCCTCCTGCAGCATCTTGGAGCTGACCGTGGAGAAGAAGAAGAAGAAGAAGAAGACGTAGGCGTTCAATTCACCGTCCTCGGTGACGGGACGGAGCGTAAAGAAGAAACGCTTACTCGTCAAAAAGCTCCAAGTGCTCGACGGGGATGGTCTCCTCAAACACCCTTGAGCAAATGAGACAAAAGCAATTTACGTTGAATCCCATAGGGGATGCTAATAAGCATGAAGCTAGCAAGGCCTTGACGCCTTTGCGCACGTGGACTTACTCTTTGTCGATGGAGAAGCAGGTGACGGGCCCGTCGGCTGTGCAGGTGGCCGTTCGCAACACTTCGCTGCGGGAAGCACAAAAGGTGACGCCTCGATTGTCAGGCCGCGTAGCGCGGCAAGGAAAAGAAATAGCGGGCTTGCAACTAAAGCCTGGGCTGGCCTGGCCTGGCAGCATAGTGCTGTCTCTGTTGCCATGACGATGTTGAAGCGCTAATGATATTCCAGCTTTGCGCACACATGTGGCGCACAGACAACAAAGTTAGCGGCATCAAATGCCATCCAGGCGTCACCACGGTTACCGTATGAGGGCCTGCTCCCCGAAATGCTCGCCCTTCCCCATCCGTCGGATGGGCTTCTGAAGCCCGTTGACGCTTTTGGTCACCAGGACCTGTCGGGAGCCAAAAGACACTGGGCAGAGCCTCTCAAATGACATCGTCACAAAGCTGAGAATAATACTCGCCTCTCCTTTGAGGATAATGTAGAAGGTGTTGGCTTCGGCGCCCTCTCGCACGATGACCTCTTTGTTCTGGTACTTCACCTGCACAAAAGGGTGACGAGGGGCGTGTCGAAAGCTTCACGCTTTGTACAAAATGTAGAAAAACGAATTTCCGGTGGGCCGCACCTCCTCCATGGAGTCGATGATTTTGGACAACTGGACGTCGTTCAGGTCCTTCAGAGTCCGAGACCTTCAAAGCCCCAAAAAGAAATCCACGTTGAAATGAGCGCTTGGCGTGAACGAGGGGCAACCATGGCGGACGCACGTCTTCAGGAAGCCCAGGAGCTGCTCTCGTTTCTTCTTGGATTTGTTGGTGATGATGGTCCTGTACGTCTGTCTCTCAATGGACCACAGACGCACCTCCGTCTTTGCTGCGGGCAAAAAAAACAAACAAAAAGCTTTTCCTACTTCAAAACAAGCTTGAGATCTCGCTGCTGCTTTTATTAATGGACACGTCGCTCTGCGGTGAGTTATTAAGGCAAAAACAAAGAGGTGGGATGAATACAAATGAAAGCCAAAGGCGGGAGAGCAAAAGAATTCCCTTTCCCGTACGCCGTGCGAGTCCAGTTAGCGGCCACCGCATTGGGTGCACGCTTTCGGTGCTGACCTTTAACCGTGGCCGTTCGTTTGCAGTTGTACAGGATGGCCAACTCCCCGAAGATGTCGCCACTGGTTAGGGTTCGGAGGTCGCGGCCCGCTTGGCTGACCAGAAGCTCGCCGGCTACGAGGAGGAACAAAACTTGGACGTTATCGATGTCAAGTCACGGGGTGAGCGATGGATGGCGCACCTGCCACGATGTACATGCTGTCCCCCTCCGTGCCTTCCTTGATGACCTCGCTGCCGCGGCTGACGGTCGAGGTCTCCAGGAGGTCCACCATCATGGCGATTTGCTCGTCGTCCAGCCGGCTCAGGAAGTCGTTCTTGCGGATGGCTTTGACGATCAGGCCGGTCTCGCTGCGGACGTGCGCATGCGATCAACGGGGGGCCCCGATTGGTTTTGCGGGGCGCCAACTGACCTGTCCGTTTTCTTGACTCTGGACTTTCTGATCTCCAGCGTCTCGGGGAGGGGTTCGGACGCGATGACGGCGGCGCGACTGGTCCTGTACTCGGGTTTGATCTCATCGCCGCTCGGAGGCGGAAACTCTGCAAATAGTTTGGGGGGGGGGAGTCAGCCGCCACCTTGCCGGTTTTGTACGGACTTACCGAGGTCGTGGTACTGAGTGTGGAGCTCTTGCAGAAGTTTCTCCTTCTCCTGCAGGCGTTGCTCTAAGGGCACACAGGAATGCATTTTTGAAAGAAGGTCAAGTTGCTTTGAAATGCAGTGCGGCGGGCTGAGCTACGGACCCAAATCTTTATTTTGCCTCTGCAGCTCCTTGTTGATGAGGCATTGCTTCTCCAGCTGCTGCCTCAGCTCCTCCACTTCCACTTCCACTTTCACTTGCTTCTCCATCCCTGCAGTGCTGGCTGCTTGAACAAGGACAAGACGGTTGGCCGCTCAACCGGAGCGTTTTGCAGCGCCCGCCCAGCGTGACCCCCCGCTCACTCGCTGTGGCCCTTCAACGGGGGGCACGGCTGCCACACTTCCTGCCCGCGCCAGTGGCGGCTAATGATCTGCTTCCTGCGGCTTAGGGGGCACACAAGCTGTCAGGAGCTGGCATGATCATTTTAGATGGCAATGAACGGGAATGCCGCTGCTGCCTTCTTGCCTCCGTATTGTTATTAATTCAACAGGTTTTGTCAGGTTTTTTTTCGGCACATGAAGGAATCGTGGGCTAGCGTCGCCCACCCCGAACCAAACGACAATATTGATTGTCAAGACAGAGACTTAAAACACCTGCAAGTCAAGATTGAAGAGTGTTTGATTGGCCATGTCACTGTGTTTTCTGACAGGCAGGCACAAATGTGCATGCACAGACGCACCCTCGCAATTTGCCATGATTGCATGCAAAGTGCTTTCTTACTCTTATCTTTGCTGACTAAACATGAATAGGAGGCAAATAAAGAAAGCCTATCTCCAAGCGGTAGCTACACGCACGTAAAAGGTGAGAGGAGTGTTGAAGGTGGCGGCGGGCCCACCCACGTTGGCTCACCTGCAGGCTTGTACGGCAGCTGGGCAGTCCGGACCAGGGCTTCACGTCATCCGCATGGGTTCGGATCCCCAAAATGACTCGGCCGTACTTTCAACTTTGCTGCCTCTTGACTTTGACTCTTTAGCAGTCCTTCCTTTTTTTTTCTTTTTTTTGTCCCTCCGTCTGTCCGTCCGTCCGCCCGCCCGCCTGTCTGCCTGTCAGTCTCCGCAGCGCCTCTGCTCTGGCGCCGAATCATTTACTGTCACCTGACGCTCCTCCCCTCTCTCCAGGTAGGGGGAAAGACACAGAGGAGGCGGGGGAACAAGCAGAGGATGACTATGAACACGCATGTTACCAAAAGCAACATACACGGCAGCGAACGAGGGCTATTTGTCAAATGTTCTCATCTACCAATTGGACCAAATGCGACTTTGCGTGATCGGTGACTTTTCTCCTCACCGACTATACCATTTTTCACCTCTATTCCACCTCTCAACCTTTTCTTTGCTGGCGGCAGGCACGGTGGTATCTAAATGAGAGGGCGTGGGCCTTTTTATCGAAGCTTCGGGTTAATTATTGATCGGTCGCCGTGGTTAATCAGCGACACCGCTGACCCTCAAGCACAGATTAAAGGCCTCCCGAGGGGGGAAGGTTAGGAAAATTTTTTTTTTTTCTAGCAGAAGGTATCAATGTAAATGCGAATTTGTACTTTTTTATACAGGCCAAATGAATTTCTGTATAATTACAATGTGAAAAGTGCATTTTAGCAATCGTGCTTATTATATGTCGTCAACAATTTTTTCGAACCGTTCCACCTGCTGGCAATGTTGGAAATTTTTCATTGACCATTAAATGTAAAGCCTGTAAAGTCTTCTTGACACAGAAGTGAAAGAAAAGTAAAGCAGCCCTTTAAATAGCAGCCAATTTGTGTTTAATTTAAGTGATTAACTTGAGTGGCTCACAGAAAAACATCAATGGGAAAAAAAGCATATTTAAAAGTGTCTTTTCTTTGCATTCTATTTGCGAGTGGGACGACTAATGACAAGAATGATGTCATTTGATTTGATTGACAGTCAGCATCCTGAATCGTGACAGCGAGCGAGCTTACGAGGTAGATGGCCATTTGCGCAGAGGTCTATTTGTTCGATTTGCGTGTTTTGTTTCGGGTTCTCGGCATGTACATTCGCTCAGCCGGGCGCCAGGCCGCAGGCTTTGCGGACATCCAGCGGGTGTTCCAGGACGGCTCGGACAAACTGGCTGAAGAGGCGCTCCATGTAGCCCACGGCGCGCGGGAACAAACCCTCCAGGAAGGCGATGTGGCCGCCGTGCGACGTGACCACCAGCGCCACGTTGGGCAGCTCCTTGGCTACGCTCAACGGGAAGGCTGCGACCATTTTGACAAGAAGAATTGCCATTTGTCACCACCGTCCCAAGATGACTCGCTGCTAAGATTTGCGGAACCCACCGTGTTGCGGGGAGAAGGGGTCGTCGGCGGCGTTGAGGCACAAGACGGGCACGGCCGTCTGCGGGAGCTTCCAGTCGGGGCTGGCGTGGCGGTAGTACTCGGCGCACGAGGCGTAGCCAAACAGCGGCGCCGTGAAGCGCTCGTCAAATTCGCGGATGCTGCGCGCCTAGGATTGGAATTGCTGTCTGGTGAGTTTTGCTCGTACTCCGTTTGTTATTCTTCCATTGAACGTTCCCACATCATCTTCTGTTTTGACAAGCGGGTGAGACGGGTACCTTGAGGACGTGATCGATGTCCACCACCTTCTCCAGCATCTTCCTGTGCCTGCGACATCAAAACAAATAGTAGGCTTGCCTTTCCCAAAGGGAACACTTGAAGCTGAAATGACCTGCGGACGGCGGCGCACAGTCCTTGCGTGAGGTGCTTGTTGAAGAGCAGCCAGTTGAGCACCGCCTCCATGCTTTGCGCCGACTTGAAGGCGTCCCAGGGGACGGAGACGGTCAGGCCCGCCACCAAGCCCGACTGGCTGCCCTTGCGGCCGAGGTAGTTGAGCAGCAGCATGCTGCGCGGGCACAACGGGAGCTTGGCGCGTTTGCCGCAAAAGGGGGCCCGGCCGCCCGGGGTGCCCACTCACCCTCCTAAGGAGACGCCAAGGCCAAAAACAGGGGCTTGCGGGTAGAGGCTCTTCACGTGCTGGATCACCAGCTCCAGATCGGACGTGTTAGCCGCGCAGAACGTGAGCGGTGTCTGAAGGGCAGAGAGACGCAAAGTGCTTTGGCTCTGATCGGATTTCATAAAGGTTCACAGAAGACTTACAAGTAGCTCTTCTCCTCCAAAGCCTCTGTTGTTGAAGACCACGCATCTAGAAGAGGCGGCGTATTTGCACAAAATTCATGCTTGAGGCCCAGATAGAAACGGGCGGGCGGGCGGGTGGCGGGCTGCCGACCTGTAGCCGTGGGCGCCGGCCTGCCTGACGGCGTGCAACACGTACGACTGTCGGCTGTTGCCCGTCAAGCCCGGCAGGATGAGGACGGTGGGCCGCGTGGACGCTTGCGGGTAGGCGGCACTGCCGTCGTTGTCCTCCCAGTCCAGCGAGATCTGACCGCCGTCGGCCGTCCGGATGCGCTCGCTGACAGACGCATCAGTGTGTGTGTGTGTGTGTGTGTGTGTGTGTGAGTGGCTGATACTTCATCGACAATCATGCGCTCGATTTTGCGATTGAGCTTTACTTGCGATATTCGACGTGCGGTCTGGACTTGATGAGGAAACACAGCACGGTTTGTAGGCGGCCTCCCCAGCACCACGGTGTCGGCCTGAAGATCTCGCTCAAGGCGGGACAGCGCTCCTGGAGGAAGTCCCCAAACTTCTCGCCGCACACCACCAATGGCCTCTGAAAGGAATAGCTCATAGCTAGCTGAAAGTGCAAGTAACCCTGAAGCCAGGATGATGACAGAAATTGGAAAACGATCACATGGCAACCAGTCCTGACACGCACAAATGTAAAAAGTTTATGAGACGGTTTAGAATCTAAACAATGAATGAATCCATTCCATTCACTATCACCTGACTCTTGCGGCCCCACAAGTAGCAGAGGGCAGCCGTGAGGGAGCACAACAGCACGGTGTCAACCCTGGAGACCAACTCCCAATGGACCGTCCACAGGTCCAGGAGCGACAATGACATGGCGCCGACTTCTGTAGAACTCAAATGAAAACAAACAAAAAAAGCAGCTACCGTTCGCCAGAAACCGGCGTTCAATGTAAATGAGCAATCAAGCGACACATGAGGACACAAAGCCGATAACCCGACTCGGCCCGTTAATCATTTACGATCACGCCCCTGCCCGCAGGCAACATAACGGATTGTTTCACTTCCGGGTTGCATGTCAAGCGCGTACGGTGAAATAAATGTTATTTCTTTTTGTTATTATTTATAGCATTATTATTGACACACTAAAAGGATTTGATGAGTTTTCCACAAATTATATCCACTGAATTAAAGAGAATCTAATCGTCGTACGTTCCAACAGGAAGTCCCAATCTGACGTCACTGCTCGTGCGACTACAAACATGGCCGCCAGGTGATGCGCATGCGCATGCGTCCATACGTTTTTAAGATGTTTTTTATTATTAAGTAATAGTCGTACTGTTTTAGACGATAAGCAGCTCAAGTTTGTTTGACCAGCATAAAAATACACGTGAGGTTCAAACTGTGTTTCTTTATATAGTATACATATATTTTACAGATCATGGACGACATTATCTTGAAGATATGAATATATCCTTTTTTTGTTTTTTTTCAAATCACACGAATAGATAGGAAGGTGTCTGAATTCACCAAATCTGAAATCATTCACTTCACAATCGCAGTAAATTGTCCTTTTGCTTTATTTTCTCGGATATGTACAAAGTAGCAAATCTAACAAGGATCTCGTTGAGTAGCAATGTTTTGGAGAGCTAGACCTTCGGTGTCTTTGTGCTGGCCAAAGCTCACTTAAGGACACTTTACTAACAGCCTCACAACTCCATCATGTACACGACACATACACTCACACAGAACTAGATATCATTCTCTTTTAAAAAAAATAAACCCCCCAGAATGAGAAACATTTCTCTAAGGGTTTGAAATAGACAACATATCTGTGTCTATATTTAGCTTATCGGTCATAGATGTACATAATTTGAGCAAAATGAAAGCTACAAAAATTCAACAAAAAGACGACGTTTGGGCAGTCGGGGGGGCGTCTGAGACATTTTTATCATGATTACGCTAATATCAGGGGAGAGGTGAATGTTGGACTTTTTCCCAAAACTGCCAACTTCTCGCTCGATTGCAGGCATGAGTCCAGGAGACTTTTCATTGTGTCCTTTTATGATGGACATGTCCACTCAATTTTCTATCCTTTGGTAAAACTGATCACCCACCCGCCCCCATGTCTCAAAAATCCTTGAATGTCTCAAACATTGTCTGTCTATTCAGCGGAGAAGCGGACCTTCGAGGGCAGCGAAGGGGCTCGCATTCTCCAGTCCGCTACTGTCCCTGCATGTCGCCGGCACCTTGGGCCCGCGCCGCCGTGGTGCTCAGGTACTGCCAGCTGACGGCCGCTAGCAGCATGGCGGCCGACAGGTACACGGGCGACAGGTGCTGGCTCCTGACGGGCAGGTCTGACGACTGCGATTTCTCCCTTATGAGCGCCAAGATGCGCAGCGTCTCGTCCCGCGACGGGTCCGCCAGCGAGACCTTGTGCAGAATCTGCAGGCAAAAGCACACGGTTGAAACGGTGCCGTTGATTCATACTTTGCTGCTGTACTTCAGTTTTTTTCTTCATATATTTCTACTTATTTCATTTTGACTTGTGGCGCTTTCCCTTAAAAAGAGATACATAAAAGATGGCCACCTCCTGGCTGTACTGGCTGATGATGTTCTGCACGGCTCGCATGTTGGTGGCCTCCATCATGAGCGTGACGGCCTGCCCCTTTCGGATCTTCACCACCCCCTGGAACACCAGGGGGTTGTTGTAGCACGATGATAGGGTAGCTATCGCCATCACCTGGTCAACAAGGGCATTACAGCTGAAGCACCACTCATTTGAAATGGAAACATAAGAACTACAGAGGAGTTCAGTGCTAGCTTGTTCCATTTGTAGGAGGCGGATGCTGCGGGGCGGCGGTGTGGCCTTACCTGAGGGATGGCGCAAAAGTTGAAGACGCTCTGGTTGCGCAGGCGGGCCAGGTAGGCAATGACGTCCGGCACGTGACGCAGCGCGTCCGTGACCAGCAGGTTGAGACAGGACAGAGCCGACTCCAGCTTCTCGGGCTGCGCCAGGTCCTCCAGACGGCCTGCAAACTGGCTCCACGCCTTGTATTGATAGTGGGAAGGTGGGCAGGAAGAAAAAAAAAGAGCTCTCATATTCCTTATTTGCTACGGACAAAACCGACGCGATGCCAACGCAGCACGTTTCCCACCTCTTGCGGCCAGAAGGCACGTCCCTCCTTGGTGTCCTCCAGATAGTCTCGGATGATGTTGGTCTTCTGGAGGAACAGGCCCATGGAGTTGGCCAAGTCCGTGTCCCAGCCCACCTCCGGCTCCTCCAGCTGGGACGCCGAGAAGAGGCGAGACAGGCCTATGCCCACCAGCCCCGCCACAAAGTGGCAATACTGCACGGGCGAATAGCAACGAGAGAAACTGTCACACTGTGGCTCAACATTTGGCAACAGTGCACAATGTCCAAAAGTCAAATCTTTGTTCCGAGTCACGGAACTAAAAATACACATCTCTGAAAACACTTCACGAGATGTTTAAGGTGTTCTGGGAGTTGAGTTCTAAAACAACCAGGTTCACCTTGTCCCACTCCTTCATGGATCCGACTTTCTTCTCCAGGAATTCCGCCATTCCGACTCCCATCCGGCGGCAGATGTCCGAGATGACCACCCGATATTCTTCAGCCAGGTTTCGGAATTCCAAAGATATCTGTTGATTGTCATCAGCCAAATACGTATTTAGCCCAAACACAAGAAAAAGCCCTCAATGGGATTACGTCACAGCAGAAAAAAACTACAAGCGCAAGCTTATCATTGAAGTGGCCTTTCGTCATGTGGAAGCTACTGACCGTGGGGAAGTCCTCCAGAACTTGCCGGTCTTTCTCCTGGCTCTCGCTGAAGCTCCAGGCGTCCTGGTACAGGTAGGTGTGGAAATCATTCAGCATGGGAACTTTTTTGTCCAGGGGGATGCTCATGTCGTCCTCCACTGTGTCCAACGCCCGGAGAACCAGGTAGAAAATGCACACGGCGTGTCTGAAATAGGACAGACGGACAGCTATGTATGTATGTCCACATAATAAAAGATCAGATCATTGTGGCTTTTTCAATTTCCAATTGGAAAAACGTGAGCTGCAACAATAGTGCAGCATGGGGCCGGCCGGCCGGCCGGACACCCACCAGACGAACTGCGCAGAGCCGAGCCGAGCAGGGGGCGGGGCCACGCTTGTTTGTGTACAACTCCCACCCACTCACTCACTCACTCCCTCACCTTAGCTCGCCGTCCAGGGCCTGAATGACAGCCGCAAAGCTCCTGCTGGTTTGGTTCAGGTACACGTAACACGTCCTCAGGCTCTGGCTCATGGACTCCTGGCACGAAAGACAACACAAGGCCGCGTGACGACCGAAGCCCGTCGCTCTCGGGACGCAGGACGAGCGCGCGGCTCCCCGCAGGCCCCGCTCGCCCAGCCTTCGGCCCGACAGCAGCGAGCGGGGACAGGCGGGCGTCGGGCCCCGTGGCGCCACCGACAGAGAGCGCTTGAACACGGCCAGCGAGATGGGGCACTTGCAGCACGCTCCAGCGGCCATGCGACGTCAGTGGTAGCACGAGTGGACGAGCGAGAAGCCGCAGCGGCTTGGCTCGACGCGGCGTGCGTGCGTGCGTGCGCCCTGTGTAGAGGGCGTCAGAGGAGCAGCTGCTGAGACAACCTTGGAGTCAGTCGGGGGGGGGCACTCGACTCAACATTTTGCAATAGGGAGAAGCCTCCGCCTTCCTCCGCAACCTTGGCGCTAGCTTCGTGGACGCAAATAAATAGACCCCATGTTTGGCAAGGAATGAACGTCAACGACGCCGCCATATTGAATGTGTCAATACACAAGAACAATTCATACCAATGGAAGCCGGTGCAACATAAGTGCATACCGTGAATAAAAATATACCTTAAGATTGAATGCACTTAGAACGGACTTAGAAGTTAATGCAAGTGAAGTGTAATTTTCTTCTCTATTCTATATTTTCATTGTGTCTTCTCTTTTTGATTGTTGACAACTGTTTGACACTGCAGTACTTAGTGCACAACTCGCAATGTGCAGCTTCGGTGCAGGTAGTCTGACATTTTTCAAAACAATTACAAAAATACAAAAAAACAGGTCTTTTGTCACCATCTAGTGGCCGACTAGTGTAATTGCACAAACTTGTGGATCTTTCCAGTGGTTAGTCTCTTTCAAATTATTTGCAGACACGTCTCGATTCTGCCACGCTAAAGAATTTAACCTTTGATTGACAACAAAATAACGTTTGGGGTCGCACGTGTTGATACTTGCCGGGGTGACACTGACGTCAAAACGGCGGGATTAGCGGCCGAAACCCTTACATAATAAATCCTCCAACATATTGCAGAAGATATGATATTCTCCCTTAATTGTCTTCCTTTCGATGATTGCTCCAGTTTTACTCACGTAATCCAATTTGGGCATGACGGCTCGGCAGCCTCCCATTTTAAATTTAAAGAGGTTGTAAATCTCTTCCGGGTGGCCGAGAGACTTGAGGATGTCCATGTTGCCGACTCAATCGGACTGCAGGAAGCGTCAAACAAAAATGTCCGTGGATGCGAGAAGAAATAATAAAGATACGCGAAGGTAGATTGAAGACTGCATGCACTTTCTTTCTCCCGGCTGGGGCCAGATCGACTCACGCCTCCGATTGGCTGGCAGAGCATGGCTTGGGGGCAGTGGCCAATGAGCGGGCAGAGCGGCTGGTGTGATGGCCCGCCTCCTCGTACATCAGCACAGCTTGGCCTTTCATTGGCTTTTTCATCCCCGGTGTCATAAACCCTGGCCAATGGTTGAAACGGGCTGGAAATATCCATGCAGTACTTGTATGTACATGTACACAAAACTGATTGAGCCACTTGAGAAAGGAACGCCCACCTTGTAGATTGAAAATACTAACATATTTGAAGTCACGCAATTGATGACAGACTTACTGGTCCTGGCACAAGATACAATCTACTGAGGTGCTTCTAAAGACGCATCATTTTGCATGAGAACATAATCACACCAACAAACAAAACCAAAACCATACAAGTCTGGCATAGCTCGTTGAACGACGATATATTATTGGTAGCAAATAGTGTTTTCTGGACCAATTAAGTGAAACTGGATCAAATTATAAAGGAGCGTGATATATTTATTGTTTGGATAGAGGCGTGAAGTGAAATGTTGAACATAATTTGTCTGACATTGGAGCCCCCTTTTTCTTCATTAAACAACAACGACGACAACATGTCAACTCACCACATTTGCAAGTTGTATAGGTAGTGTCACGTTAGTGGGTGCTCATGCATTTTCTGGGGTTTTGCAATATCGCCCAAACGAGTTTTTTTTCTTTGTAACTTTTGATACTGGAGTGAAGAGCCTTTACATTAATGTGAGTAAAAGTTGCGGCTTTTCTATGATATACCACATTTACACACTTGCCACCAGAAATACTGTACAATCATTCTACACAATGAAACTTTGAGCTTACTAAGCTGCTTAATAATGAACTGATTATGTGGCTATGTTTGGAAATAAATACTACAGTATAACAGGATCCTGAGCGTGAGAATCCACATTTTTTGAAAAGGAGTAGACAATGACACAAAGGACGGGCCCTATTTTTGTGTACAAAAAAAGCAACAATTTAGTTTTACCACTTTGTGTCATTTCTCCAAACCGAAATGTTCTTGATAATGGACGTGATGATACAATCGCTATCGCTTTAAAGCACTTGAAGGTAATATTTGGATATTCTGTGACTAGAAACGCCAACGCCTGGCCACGTAACAGGAAAATGTAGCAACTTTTCTACAAATGCCGCTGTAGTTGAGGCCCGTCACCTTCGGCGTGTGCGACTTTGCCTGAGTAGATGCGTCAATACTGACCTGGACGTTGAACTCTGACCTGTTTAATTGTGTCACAAATGGAGTTGGACGTGAAGCCTTGCGATTCAATCATCTGTCAAAATCGTGTTTTGAACCTTGTCACGGCGCTCCGCCCCCGTCGGCCCACCCACGCACGTCTTGGTCCTACGCCAGGATGAGGTTGTTCCACGGCTCGGCCTTTGAGCCCGAAGAGCCGCCGTGACCCCCGGGGGACATCCTGAGAGCCAGGCTTCCGCCTGGAGCCGTCATGTAGGCGGGCAGAGCTGAGATCTGGTGCAAAAGGTCACAAGAATTAAAAAAAACAGGATACTAAAGTGGAAATCGTACAATTACCTGCGAGTGTGCGCCGTTGTGGGTGTACAAACTGAGAGTCTCCGGTTCCGCCTTTATCTGTCGGGCTTCCTCGGAAATGGCCGAAGAGGAGGAAGAGGAGGAGGAGGAGGAGCTGGGGCCCCGGGGAGTGCTGCTCGGTGCCGTCGGAGTCCCCTCGTTGCTTAGAGGCCCTGTAGAGCGCCCGCCCGCCCACCACGCTGATGTTTATCACACAGCTCCTGACATTTTTCAGCTTGCTAAAAGAAGTCAAGGGGTCCATTTTTGGAGCAAAAAGACAATCATTTGCCGCTAACCAGTTTGACTCTTGTTCAGGTTCTTGGGTTTGCGCTTGCGGGTCTGGATGCCCTCTTTTTTCATGGCTAGCGGCCGCGGGACCTGTCCAAAAAGGAGCTGGGTAAAGTCACGGTGAAATACAGCCCCGTTAGTATTTTCTCCTCTTTGTTTTTACCCCGTGCAGCTTCATGTAGAGGCCGCAGGCGTTGCACACGGGCTCGCCCTCTGCGTTGCGTCGCCACAGGGTGGTGGTGGTGGTGTGGCAGTTGGTGCAGGACAGGCCCAGCCTCCGGGAGGCCGACTAGAGGACACACGGACGGCTCAGAAATCGCTTGGCCTCTGCTGCTGCTGCTGCTGCTATTAGTGAGAAAAGCTTTTGGCCCACCAGTCGCCTCTGGGGCTTGATGAGAGGTCTGTTGATGCCGTTCATCTTGTGGTAAAGGCCGCAGGCGTTGCACAGGTAGTGGCCCGTGCCGTCCCGCCTCCACAGCGGCGTGGACATGGCCCCGCAGTTGACGCACTCTCGGCCCTCGGCGAAGTCATCAAAGAGGTCTGCGGGACGGGGACACGCACCGTCAGCGACATCTCGCACGGCCGCCCGGTCGACTTGAGCAAATTGCCGAGCGTCGCAAAGAGCCGACCGACGGCGTCTGGAAATCATTGACCTTGGTCTCGTTTTGTAATACTGGTTGACAGTTTTTCAACAAAATAAAACTTCTGCCGTGATCTATTTCAATGAACAAATGTGGTCCATTTTGGGTTTTCATTTTGAAGGACTTGGTGGCCAGTGAAGGGCTTTTATCTTACATTGTTGTCATTCTCTTGACATTTGTGCAACCAAAACAAATAATGATTTTTTTTGGGGGGGGGGTAAATATAGATTAAGAAAGATGCAAATCAACCTTCAGCCCTGCAGCCCTGCAGCCCTGCAGCCCTGCTTGTGTGGTTGTGGACCAGCAGCAGCAGCAGCAGCAACGGCAGCAGCAACGGCAGGAGGTGCAGGTCCCAGCGCTTATCTACCCCCCCTTCCCAGCAGATAAAGAGAGTGCTGGAAATAGAGCCGCAATAGAAGCTTCATCACACAGGGAGACATATAGAGACTCGGAGTCGCGCTCGCTTTTCTGCGGGGGCCCTTTCTCGCACAGATATGGTGAGCACCTGCACAAGTGGGGCCGCTATAGGAACACACGCGCTCCTCATAATCATCTTCTTTATTTTCACCCTGCTGTCTAATATGATATCGTGATTCAGCAGATCTCACCCAAGGCTGGGAGCAAAACAGACAAGCAAAGGAAGCTAACCTTGAGTGCGGAAGCTAATGTAGCCAACACATCAACGCAAGACAATACTCTTGTTGCACTCGTGTGTCATGTACAAATGTCAGCGTGTCTCCTTATCAGGCCGTCCATTTAAAAACAACACTTTAGCATCCAACCAGGACAAAGGTGGAAGTCGGGAAATCGACCGTGAACAAAAGGCGATTACGCTGAAAAGAAAGGCATTGGTAAAATCGATTGCAAAATGCATTCAAACTCACGCAGTTAGTCACTTTCTTTGATCAGATTTATGTTCATGTGATTTTTTTCAAGAGGCCATTTCATGAATGAAGTGTGAGTGAAACCATCAGGTTAGGTCGGATTGGATCAATCGTTTTATCGCCTGAACACACCTCAGTGTTTTTCATCCAGGGGGAACATTTCAAGAAATAGCTAAAGATGCCATGATAGAGCTCACATAACATTATGAAGTCATATTATGCCAGAATGAGGTCATTTCATAGCTACCAGCACTGCAGAAAATAATGTTTCAAATAAAGGATGTCACAAAAATGATTGTATCAATTTACTTAAAAAAATTAAAATAATAAGCTATTCTGTTTGAAGTGTTGATTTAAGAAAAAAAAATGTTGAAATGAAATACCTTCCCACACACACATTACGTTGATCTTCAAAAATGACTGCTATGAACTTGATTTATTTGATTCTTTTGCTGGGGTTTTAATTTGATACGTACAATGTTTCCTTATAATTGTAATGGGGTCAAATTGTTGGATTTTTTAATACGTATTTTGGGGAGGTAAAGTTGCATTTTTCATAACTTACACCGTCATACTACAATCGAAATATCGTCCTTGGCCCTGTGCAGAATTACGCGCATTCGCGTTAACAAAATCGAGTTTTACTGTACAGTTAAAATTGAACTAAATGCTAAAACGGGACAATTAAATGGAAATTCCGTTTCTTCTCATTTATTTTCTCGACAACAAATAAAGCAAATACGCAATAATACAACTAAGAACTATAAAAGTAACGTCCGAAAAAGAAATATAGGCTGCGTGACATTTTGACTTTGTTTAAAAATAATAATAATAATAATAAAAATAATAATCTATTTTGTTCAGGCCCAGCAACGTATACATCTCAAGAGAAACGACTAGTACATAGAAGTGGTCCTTATCACCATTTCGGACATATTTTGTGAGGGGTCAAATAATAATTTGCTAATTCCAAGGATATTTTCTGCATGCACGCACGCACACAAGCTCACCTATGTTGGGGTGTCGAGTCCCGCCGCCCGTCGCAGCACCTGCCTGCAGGCCGTGGAGCACGGGACTCTCGAAAGGGGACGCCGACCACGTTCCGCCCATGTTGGTGCTCATGTAGGCCGGGTAGGGGCTATGGTAGGCGCCGCCGAGCCCCCGGGCGCCGTAGTGCTCTGCTCGCCCGTTTGCACAGATGCCCAGCGGGCTACCGTAGGAGGAGGCTGCAGCTGCAGCCGCAGCAGCCGCCGCAGCAGCCGCCGCCGCAGCCGCCGCCGCTTGGTCCTTGGGCCCGACCGAGGCCAGAGGCGGGCTCGCCGAGAAAGTGAACCGCGGCGACACCGGGGAGTGGTTGTACGAGGGCTCGACGCCCTGCTGAGCCCAGCCGGAGTGAGCGGAGGCCGGCGGCTGCGACGCGCCGGGAGACTGCAGGTAGGGCAGCCCAGGAATCATCTGCGTGACAGCCCGGGTGGTGGGCACGTAGACCGGCGACGTGGCCGACGACGAGCTGCTGCTGTGCAGGAAGCCGGCGGCCTCGTACGAAGGCTGGCCGAGGCCGCCGTGGTTGCTGCTGCTGCCGCTGCTCATGATTCCCTGGTACATATCCTCTCCTGGAAGCTGCACATCCGACTCACCGGAGCTAGGGCAAGTTGGGGTGCACTTGTGCGACAATTAAAAAAAAACAAAAACAAAAAAACACACCTTAGAATGTGACTTGAAGCGTGCACATCACGTCAAAAAAGAGCTGCAGTCGCTGCTGTCCGCCGGTCAACCGGTGCGATAGAATCTTATCAAATTAACAAGTGAAGGGAGAGAAAGGAGGAGGAAGAGGAGGAGTGAATACTTAGCTCGATCAAGATCTTTCGCTCTCTCTCTCTTTCTCGGCCTTGCACTCTTTCCCAAAACATTCATTAGCATTAGCAAATTGCGCCGTTGCATTGTCGTTTTGGTGCAGTTTGCACGTTTAATCCAAGAAAGATCTCGAGACGTTCCGCAGACAAACGTCTGTGAAAATGTCTTTTCATTTGGAAAGTTAAAATCACTCAATTCGCACTGAAGGGAAAGCTTGACACGTCATAATAATAATAATAGTAAATATCTTATTTGTGCTTTCTGCAATACAGTCTGGTGTCTAAAATGATTGTAATTATTGTTGAAATCTATCTGTCTGTCTGTCCTTCTCCACTGGGGCCATCGTAGGAGCTGAGTGGAAATGGGGAACTGTCATCAATGTGTAACTGCAAGCACGGTGATAAGCCGGCTAATAATATTAAGGCGTGTCTGTATGGAAGAGCGCTCCACCGACGTCGGAGCAAAGGGTGTTGTGGCGTGGTTGTCATGGTTACCACCGTGGCAGGCTCAAAAAAATGAACAGCAAAGAAATAACGCATAAGCATGGTCATACATGAAGGATATGGCCAGGAGTGACTTTTCCTAATGATTCCTTCCGCTCGCAGTTTGTTGCGAACGAATCGACCTGTGTTTGCGTGACGTCCTTTGGGGTCAAGGTATGTTGCTTCCAGGAAAACACAAAATATGTCAAGCAGGCACCAGGAAAACTGTCCCCGTCTTGGCTGGGCCAGCGTCTCAATCATGTGGGGGTCACACACACACACGTGCTCCCAGACTATGGTAGACTCCTGGCTCCAGGAAGAAGCCATCACGTGGTGACGCAGGAAGCCCGAGACGACACCACCGACGTGTCTGATGTCATTTCACCGCGTCAGCGTAAATCCTTTTTGTTTTTGACACGCTCCCCCACCGCCGATCGCGCTCGTTTGACTCGGTTGATCTGATCAGGCCAATCATCGGCACGCCGCTCGCTCGGCTGTTAATGATGAAAGAGTGCTAATCAATACGGATTTAGCGCGCGTGTGTTATCGGACAGTATCTCGGCGTTATGCTTGAGGATTAAACGTGTTTGACCAGCTAAGGTCACAAAGTCACGCAGGCGAGACACAAGTTCTTTCCCTTTGCTTTGCGACACACACACACACACACACGTCGAGCGGCCGTGTGTTTGTGGAGCAATAATTAACTCCTCAGTTGCAGGCAGGTTGTCATTGGTTGAATTGGACCGGCCCGACCGTTGCCGCTGTTTGTTTACAGTGCAGCTCAAACACTCAATGACACCGAATAAGGATGCAATGAGCCAAAATGACGGACGGGCCACATAGCTTTGAAAGTGGACTGCAGCGAGGGCTCGGTTCTGCTCCGATTGAAAATGTTCCGTTCTTTTTGTCATCATTCAGATTTTTTTCCAGTCAATATTTGCTTGCTATTTCACACTGTGGCCCTTAAAGCTGTTTTTTTTTTTTTGGTTTTGCTGATGTGTATTTTTAGCATTAAGAGCTATCCACGGGCTCCCGGGTCCTCTCCTGTTGATAAGCAGCAGCCAAAGTCCGCTGGCAAGCCAAGGCCTGAGGAACAAACAGGGAAGGCACGTCCACGTACACATTTTTGCAGCGCTCGCGTTGAACGGACAAAGGCCACGGCAATCACTTCAAGCGCCACTGCAAATCTTTATTTTGGGAGTCTGAATGCAATGGCTTTTCTGAAAATGCTTTTACAACACTTCTTTCCTGAGATGATGACGCAGTAGGCCCCGCCCTCACGTGTGCTACAAAGGATGGCGGCGGCGGCGGCGGTCCGACACATGCGCGGCTCCGTGGGAAGGCCCTTTGTTTGCACGAGGAGGAGCGCCGGAGGGGGAACGTCAGGTTAGGTAAAGGTGACGCGACGTGGTCGCAACCAGGGGTCGCGCAGAGTTCAGCAGGTGGGGCTGAAGATGCCCGGATGACAGCCACTTGCTTCCTGTCCCAAATCAACCCCGCCCCTTTTTGAGAAATCAGGAAGCAAGAGGAGAACAAGCGGGACTGTCAAAACACAAATAGTCGATAACAGCGGTGTTTGGACAAAAAGAGCATGGAAAGAAAGCCTTTGAGAAGGAGAGCGCGACCGAGAGGAGCGCAGCGAAGATGCCGCCAGACGGGACGAGCCACGCAAAACAAAAGCGGCTCCACGCTCGGCCCGCTCTTATCTGCCCGCGGGCCTTATCCACCGCCGGGCCGGCTCTGTTAGTGTAACCCCGATCCCCCTCCCTCCCCTCCGCTCTTCTCCTTCCACCTCATCCCTCGAAACCAAAAAATACAAAGGGCCGGCCCTTTTGGCGGCGGGCCTGAGCGGACCCCGTTATCAGCGCCGGCCTGACGTCACGGGGGCCCGCCGGTGCTGGGGCCGGAGACAGGCCGATAGCGCCGCAGGGGCTGCCGACGCGCGGGCTGTGGGAACCGAGGACCCGGCCCACCTCGACCAATAGCGGGCTAGCATTGGCACATTGAGGCCAAAGCAATTGGGGGGGGCTTTATGCATTTGGGCATTTGCGGTGTCAGATTAGTTTGGGGGGGACGGGTCATCGGGTGCAGGTTTGATGGGAGAGGGCGGCAGCGGTCCAAGTTAGCTAAGTTCACATCATTAGTTGCAGGTGCAGCACTCCCAAAGAGAGCAAACATCTTGGCTCGGCCTGGCCCGGCCCGGCCCGGCCCGGGCGACTCCCACTCAAACCCTCTTCACAATGGTCACAGCTCCCCATTCGGACCTTTGCTTTGGCTTGGGGAGGGAACCGGGCCATCAATCTGTCCCTCGCCCGAAGGTTCATTTCCGCATTGGCCCTCCTCGGAGCGTCTCAGATGTTTTCCGAGATGGATCTCTCGGATGGGGAGTGGAGACACACTTATCAGTGGCTTGTCCCCGATAAGACGGAGAAGATTTGTAACGGTTACGCTTGCTCAGTCCCACGTTTGTGTGTGTATTGCTCCCTTTCTCTCTTGCTGACCTCCGCAAGTGGGAGGAACAAAACGACGGCCTTGACAGACGGCAGCGGAGGGGTGAGACGTAGCCTAAGAGCCGGGCAGGCGGGCGAAAAAAAGCAGGCCAGCGTTGTTTTCCCAATGGCTGCCTCTCACTCCCCCCTTCCTCTCCTCCTCCTCCCTAAACTCCCAAATGGCGGCCTTGGCTGCAAAATAATGAGTCAGGTTGCGTCAAGAAGAAGGAAGAATTGCAGGTAGCAAGAGGCGCAAGTGGAACGTGAGCGGAACGCCACCCAGCCCTGGCTTGTTGGGGTCCGTCTGCGCAATAGCTCATTTGTCTTTTTAATTGGTCCCGAGCCGAAGGTCTGGACCACCGGCGGCTTTAAGTAAACCACTGGTAGGAAACACTGAGCAGAGCAGAGCAGAGCAGAGCGAGCGGCGGATCGCAGAGTGCAAAATCCAACCTGGCAAAGACAACTTTGGATGATCCAAAAGTTTCTCGGTTCTGGTAAATGAAAGCTTTTGTTTTCGTTTGGAGCGTGGCCCCAAATACGACACGGACTCCCTTTATTGGACAGCCCTGCCTGCTTGAGCTCTTGAGTCAAGCCAGCCAAACTTTGAAGTTGACTTTTAAGTCCTCGTGGGGAGTTTGCTTTGTTGCGCGGCATCACCGACCGACATCACGTTTGGCTAACTCGGGTGATTCCGATGCATCCGGGCTAAATCTTGCCATCCCAAACAACATTTCCGTCCTCCTCCTCCTCCTCCTCCCACTGCATGCATGCGTGTGTGGCGTCTCGAGCCGGACTGCGAATCCATCAAAGCTTATCATTATAAGTAAACATGACAGAGTGGACACAATGTCTTGTGTGCCGCCAGACTTGCTATCTGGCGCTTGCTTGCGAGGCGTATCTGCGTTGATGTACTGATGTGGCGCTGGCTTAGTCTAAAGCAGCGTCTGAGTGCGGCCGGCCGTGGGAGCATATATACGTCCATCTATCTCCGTGTGCGTGCAGGCGGCAATAGCACGCTCAAGTTCCCTCGAGCGGGAACATTACCTCCACGGTGCATAAAAAGCTGACTAAGTGCCGAGATGACCAGCTCATAAATCATACTGGAATTTATGGCTGTTATTTATCAGCCGCTCTTTGCGGGGCCTCATATTTGCACCTATAGGCTGTTCATTTTTTTAATTTTTTGTCAGAAAAGGATTATTGCTGTGCGAGACGAGCCTCTTTTTTATGGCAGATGGAATCAGGGGAGAGCAGATTAGCCGCACAGCCTGTTTTTGAAGCATTATTGAGATGCATACAAAGAAAGTCAAGCCATCTTCTGTGTTGCGTCCAGTCCACGTGTTACAACATCACTGATAGGCAAGGTAAACAATCGGCCGCTCTTGTTTGCGCCCTTGCCACGCTCATGTGAGCCAGAAAAAAAATAGAGTACTGAGCAAAGAGTGTTACAGGAGGGAGCCGTATTGTTGTTTTTTTTCTGTATATTTTTGGAGGCTCCTTCAGAATCCGCACTCACGCTTTAAGAGCAGAAAGCTCAGCGCTGATAACCTCGGGCTGACCGCGTTGATCCAGGGTCAGAGGTCACGCGCCGGCTCGGCACAGCTCGTGACGGTGGCCGTGGTGGCAGCGCACCGGATGGATACAAGCGCGTCTCCATCGCTTCCGGGTTCGGATAGATCGGTGGGTTGCATGCGCGTTTGTGGTCAGGGAGCAATTAACCTTACGGGAACCTCTTACTAAGTAATGCCTTGAGTGACGTCACCGATTTGGACGCACCGGAAAAAAATGCGTTTTACAGTCGCTATTTTAACTTTGTCGGATAACAATCTATTATGATGTATTGTGCTATCGAAGTGACGTAACTTGAATAAGAATGAAGACAACCAACCAGCCAACCAACCAGCCAACCAACCAACCAACCAACCAACCAACCAACCAACCAACCAACCAACCAACCAACCAACCAACCAACCAACCAACCAACCAAACGTGTATCACAGCGCTTTATTCATTCAAACTTCAAGTCACGGCGCAAAATCGCTGTCAAGTTTTCAAGAGGATGCTCTTTGTCCTTACATCAGCTCTATAAATAACAAGCGCGCCTGCCTCGAATAGTTCTCCTCCTAATTGGCGGGCCTGTCAAGTATCCTTCTGTCTTGTAAACAAAACCGACAGAAGAACTCACGGCCTTTTCACACGTTATACCGTTCGAAAGAATTGCGGGCCCCCTCGTGTGCATCGATCACGGTTTGTGTGACGTACGAGAGCGTTGTCAAGCGTTGTTTAGCTTCGGCGTCTTCCTGCTGCCGCCGCCTCCGCCTCCGCCGCGCTTATCACAAGTAGCCGCGCTAGTCTAAGCTGGACCTTTGCGTGACGTCTGGGCAAATCATTTGGGATCTCCTCAAGGCCCCTCCTCAGTAACATGTAAGTGTTGGCAATTTATCTCGTCACTTTTGCAAAACAATAGCTAAAATAAATACTTTTTTTTTGGGGGGGGGGGGATGATGCAATCTGATATGGAAAGATGTAGAAAAGTGAGACAAGTGGCAAGCGGCGTCTTCGCTCATGCAAAATGGTGGAAAACATTGCCACTTATAGGCGAAATGCCTGGATTGCATCCTCTTTGGATCAAGTCGGGGATTTTTAATGGGGTGTCATTAATTAAATGGCGTTGACTTTCATACCTATTTCCCTCGCCACCGGGGGGGGGGGGGGGGGGGGGGGAGCCACGTAAAGACATTTTACTGCAGAGGTGACACGCATGATATCATCAATCAAAGTCTTTTCTGTTTCTTTGTTTTTATGCCTTAAAAAGAATACCTCTCAAAGATAGGCTGTAAAACAAGGACAAATCCAAGTTAGAGGGCCCGAAAGTTTGATTTGAGCACGCACGTTAAGCGCGTCTGTTTATCGCTGTTGACACTTGATTTCCCCCGTAGAGGGCGTCAACGTCGCGTCCAGCTCGAAAGGAACTTGCGCAAGGATGCACGCGAGGTATGTGCTAAAAGCGCTCTTTTTCCATCAATTGCATGACACGAGACTTTAAAACGATGCCGTCATAAAGTCACCGGGAGCGAACGAGGAGCGGCGTAGAACGTGCAAGTAACGAGTCGCGTCGCATCGCGTCCGCCTGCCCGCCCGCCCGGCCGCCCATTGTCTTGCCAGCAGAGCCGCTGCTACCAGTTAGCAAGCGCGTTAGCATCATCCGCTGGGGAAACTGGACCTTGCTCCCTCGGCGTTCCATTCGGGACGCAAGCACAGACTGTTTGCCTGCAGGCAGGCAGGCAGGAAGGCAGACGTTGGCGTCGTTCGCTCTGTCCGTCCGTCCGTGCGTGCGTCCGTCCGTCCGTCGATGGCGTTGTGGAATTATGTTGTGTGAGCAAACGCCGATGCAAAGGCAGCAATGCAGCTCGATGACAAGACGGTAAAACGTCGCCACTTTCACCACCGATTCGCCTGCTTATGTAACGTTGGGTTGTCTTCGTGCAAGGTTCATAATGGTGCCCAAGTTCAACGCTTTGGGGCAGGGATGCTTGCTTGCTTGCTTGCTCGCTTGTTTGCTTGCATCATAACACGGGGAGCAGCGTTAAGCGTAAGCAGATGTGTGTGTTTCAGTTCATGCACAGTTTGACGGATGCCCCCGCCCCTGCCCCTGCCCTCGCTTTTGTTGTTGCACCGAGCATGACCATAGGCTCTTAACCAGGGTGTGTGCATCTTCCCTTTGCAGGAGGAGAACGACGGGAAACGGCAGCAGCAACAACGTGTAGGGTGGATGGATGGATGCAGTTTGATGTGCCCGAGCATGCACGCTTAGCACCAATGGAGAAGAGGGACAGAAAGCCGGGATATTTTGCCAGGTAAGGAACGCTTTGGCATGGCTAAATGTGCTTGGGAAATGCACACAAGTCTGCCCTGCCTTCTACTACGCGTTGCTCGGGCGACAAAGAGGGCAAGGAAAGGGCGATTTGGGGGAAATAGCCTGCAGTGAAACAGATGGCACGCTGGGGATTCCAGAGCTGCACCGGCCCGGCCCGGCCCGGCCCAACCCAAGAATGGAGAGGCCTCATCGACCCTGCCTCGCCCGCCATCCGGCCCATTAACAACACTTAGGATGCTTTTGTATGGCTTTTAAATTTCCCTATGTTCAAGTGGCCTGACGCAGTTGGCAGCTTAAGTGCTCTCAAAACGATGGCCGTGAGATTCTTCGCTTGCTAGTTTTGATGTCGATCCGCCAGGCTGAAGAGGCGGCGACAGCTCAAGCAGAGCCAATCGGAGAAAAGCGCCAGCGAGCACATCGGCTGTCCGGACACCCCAAACGACAGCGAAGTGCCCAAGAAGGCCACTTTGCCCAGAACAGCCGGCGCCAAAACTCCCGGCAGCCCAGGTAAAGACCGCGCACCTTGGATTGGATTTCTCCTCCTGATTAGCTAGCAACCGAGATGGTGCCTTCTCAAAGCCATTTGCTGCCATGAGCTCAGCAGGAAGTTGCGTAAGCCGTTTCCTGCTACAGCCGGCCGAGTTTTTTTAGCCAGCGACAATCAGTCACGCCAGACAATTCCAGTTTGTTGCTCTAATTTCATTTCCGTTTACATTAGGTGTGGATTATTTGTCAAATTCAAGGAGGCATTGGATCAGGGTTAGGAAGTTCACCTCATCGGGCGGGATGACGCAAACGTTCACGCTTGATCGATTGTTGGCTGTCTGCAGCCAGCTTGAGTCAAGTGAAATGGCTCAGACGCCAATTGTCTTAGTCATGCCGGGGGGGGGCGGGGGGCAGCGCTCCACTAAAAGCTTCTGTGTCTCTTAGGCAAATGTGTGCATGATAACGGCGACTGGGCTGGCTAAGCTTTTGAGTTTTACAAAATGGGAGACAAGCAACCCCTGGTACTGGATTGGACCATCCGAAGCCTTGTGTTAGTAGCAGCACGATGAATGGGCCACGTGCTTCGCAGTCGGGAGCTTCGGCGTTTCATTCTTAGCACGTGACGGCGAGCTCGCGCATTCGCTCGGTCCGTACGACGCTCACTCGTCTGTCGTCTCGCTCGCAGCCGACGGCTCTAAAAGTAATAAACCGGCAAAGAAGGAGAAGAGGAGGCCACCGGGGACGGTGGACTTTATTGTGAGTAGACCCGAGTCGCGCGGCGTCGGCTCCCGGATCGTCCGCCGCCGTTGACCCCGTTTGTCGTAGGTGGGACCCGACGATTCCCTCAACAGCATTGCCCTCAACTTCAACATCACCCCAAACAAGCTCGTCCAACTCAACAAGCTCTTCTGCCACAGCGTCTACCCTGGTCAGGTGAGAAACGGATCCAATTTGACGTGTTCCCAGTTGTAATCGACGAGGTCGTTGGCCCGTTGCTCTGGCAGAAGCTGTTTGTCCCCGACGTGAGCCGGACGGAAGTAAAGGCTCAGGATGACTCGGACCCGTTCCTTACCAACGGGTCCTCGGCGGTGACGAGTCTCGTACGTCATTGTTGCCTTAGCAGCGTACACTCTGAAGTAACGTTGATCCAAATATAACGGACAAACTTTGGTCTTCAGGAAGACGGTCCAAACTGCAGGCCAGCGCGGTCCCTCCGACGCCAGCTCTCCCCAAATTCCGAGGACGAGAGCCCGGCCACGGTTAAATTCATCAAGATGAGCTGCAAGTACTTTACTGATGGGATGGTGAGTCGTGACGTTCTTTCAACTTTGATTGGATTGGCTTTGCGCAGCAGCCGGATGGATGTGGCGCCCTGTCGCTCTCTGCAGGGCGTGGTGGGCGGCGTCCTGATCGTGACGCCCAACAACATCATGTTTGACCCCCACAAGTCGGACCCGCTGGTTATCGAGCACGGCTGCGAGGAGTACGGCCTCATCTGCCCCATGGAGGAGATGGTCTCCGTGGCGCTCTACGACGACGTGTCGCGCATGAAGCTGAAAGACGCGCTGCCGTCGTAAGCCCACGCCCCAAAACATTTTTACTTTTTTTTTTTTTTTATTTCCCGCACTTGATGCCTGTTTGCGATTCCAAAAGTGTCCCATTGTATGGAGAACGTCACACAAGTTTTGTATCTGTCCTAGTTTTGTCTTCTTGGCGTTCATGTTTTAATTTCAGTCATGCGTCATTTCATTTGGACCTTATTTTTCTTCCCCCCCCCCTTTTCCATTTTCACCCTCAACTTGACCCCCACAGCGACCTAGCCCAGGATCTGTGTCCTGTCTACAGGCCCGGCGAGTGGGAGCGCTTGCCCTCCGAGCAGGACCTGAACCCCTTCAGTCGCTACAAAGCGCTGGACGCCAAGCAGCCCATCATCCTGGACGACCTGGAGTCGGCCCTCTTGGACGCAGGTGAGGACTCGCTCGGAAAGGCTAGCTTCCGACACGCCGGCCCACGCCGCTCCCTCCCTCCCGTCCATCCGTCTTGTCCCATGACAGTTGGCACGGAGCAAGGAGAGCAAACCACCAAGTCTCCCTCGGATGAAGGCTTCACCGAGCTGGAGCCCGTCGAAGAAGCGTCCGGCGCCGTCCAAAGACGGACAGGGGAAGCCGATGACGGCGAGGAGGACGAAGGCTTAGCACGGAACAGCTCCGTCGAAGACGCCGAGTCCGTCCGGTCGGAGGCGGGGCGGACGCGCGGGAACCCGAGCGCCCGAGAGGCCACGTCAAGCGTTCCGGAGCTCCAAACGTGCGCGGAGGAGTCGAGCGAGAAGGCGACGGCCGATGTCGCCGACAATCCCCAGAAAGCCCAGCGGCTCGGCCAGGAGCACGGACGGAGGGAGAGCTACGACGCCGACGTCAAGACCTGGCTGATGGAGAGGATTCAGGCGCCCATTGAAGGTAAGGGTGGACAAAAGTATCGGGACAGCTGGCCCACTAACCAACGCGACGATGGGCTGCGCGCAGACATGCTTTTGTCCTCCGAGGAGAAGAGCAAGAGCCCGCCCATGTTCCTGTGCTTCAAAGTGGGAAAGCCAATGCGCAAGTCCTTCGCCACCGGGATGACGTCCAGCCCGGCGCACTCCTTCGGAAGCTCGGCAAAGAAACCCGAGTACTGGTTTGCTGTGCCGCAGGAGAGGTGTGATGAAACTTTGGCACCTGTGACGCATGAGAGAGAGAGAGAGAGAGAGATCCGGCGTCTTAAAAGTGACACGTGCCTGCGTGCGTGTTTCAGAGTGGACCACCTGTACGCCTTTTTCGTCCAGTGGTCACCAGACGTGTACGGTAAGGAGGCCAGGGAGCAAGGCTTCGTGGTGGTGGAGAAGGACGAGCTGGACATGATCGACAACTTCTTCGGCGACCCCGCCTCCTGCAGCTGGGAGGTCGGAGCAGGCGCCGGCGGCATCCCGTCCGTCTTCACGGTTTGATCTCCGCTCAGCTGTCCCAATACTTTTGTTTCCAGATCATCACCATCGACGAGGCCAAGCGGAGGCAGAGCCTGGGCAGCTGCGACGGGGAGCTGCCGGTGGACGGGCTGCCGTTGCTGAGCGACGCCAGCCATTTACTGCAGGACACGCATGTGGAGAAGGTACGGCGCCCTCTGCTGGCGTGACAGCCATCATAACGCACGGCCTACCTAACGTTTTCGATGGCCGGCTGGCCCCCTGCCACGGTCCAGCTGGCCTGCCGCTTGCCGGCCCGCGTGCAGGGTTACGTGTGGCGGCTGGCCTACAGCACGGTCGAACACGGCACCAGCCTCAAGACGCTCTACCGGAACCTACTCAACGTGGACAGTCCGGTTCTGCTGGTCATCAAAGATGCGGATAACCGGGTAGGCAAGTTTGCCATTTGGCTCGGAGGCGGCCGTTTGCGAACGCGTACCGACTTTGACGTGCTGGCAGATCTTCGGAGCCTTCTCCACTCATCCCTTCCGAATGAGCGAGCACTGTTACGGCACCGGCGAGACCTTCCTCTACAGCTTCTGCCCCGAGATCAAGGTTTGTGCCTTTCAAAATGTCCCGTGTCTACGATTGGCATTAGCGAAGCACGTAAGACTGCGTTGCTCGCGACCTGTATGCAGGTGTACCGCTGGACGGGAGACAACTCCTACTTTGTCAAAGGCAATATTGACTCGCTGCAGATGGGAGGAGGCGGGTAGGTCCCTTTGCGTGGTCATTTGTGCTACTTGTTGACCCTTAATGTTGGTTCTTTGTCTAGCGGTCAACTGGGTCTGTGGCTGGACGCCAGCTTGTACCGCGGCACCACGACCAAGTGCGCCACCTTCAACAACCAGCCGCTCTCCGGCCGGCAGGACTTCAACATTCACAGCCTGGAGGTGTGGAGCTTCGAGTAGCTCCCCGCCATCACGCGTCCAGGAGGAACAGGTCGAGCTTAAGAACAAGGTGGCCACCCCCGTGGCTTTAGGTTCAAGCCGAGGTTTCCCAACCTCGATTGCCATCTGTCTCGGTCGCTAGCAAATGCGTGGTTGCGAATCATCGGGCTAAACCACCGCCATTGTCTGAATGTACAAACCGAAAACGGAAGGCGAGATTTGCCATTGGAATTCCAGAATATTTCTTTCCAAATTCTGCATTTCCTCTCGATCTAATTCGATGAAGTGACATTTCCTCGTCAACGTGAGCGCAAAGTGTTCCACAATTTCATTTGCTGACCAAATACTAGAATTGTTTTCAGTTGTATTTTACGTTGCGTTGGTTCTATTTCTACGAGCAAGGCTATTTTTTTTACGCTTGTACTTTTATAGAGATAATGTGCTTTACTGCACTGTAAATATTGTGACGCAAGCCGACAAGCACTATGACCCCCCCCACCCGCTCCCGTTTACGGACGTCAGAGGTGTTTTGAAGCCCGAAGACAGTAATGCTTTGCACTAGAGGATTAAAAGGCATGTAAAGTGCGTCCTTAAATTAGGACTGAGGGTTGTCCCCACAGCACTACAAAAAGGGATCCACCCCACCCCACCCCATCCCGTTCGGGGTTGTCGCTGCACTCTTTACATACCACTAACTTCATAAAGACATAATTGCGTCAATGCACCTGGATCTGACACCGCTTTGGAAGTGCATGGATAGATTGTGCGCTCGATCATCAGTACTGTGCCATAGCCATGCCAGTTGTGTAAAACGAGCTGTGATGTTGTCCTTGTCGTTACTGTGAATGCTCTTTGAGTATTCTCGTTGCTTGTCAATCCCCAAACTGCTGTCTTGTGCGAGTGAGTGAGCGAGCGAGTGAGTGAAGCTCTATTTATTGTGGTGGTGATGTTGCAACTCCATTTAAAAGGAATAAATGTTGCATACATATGTCAATGTTCAAACTGTGTGTGGTGTCGTAAATTCTCTTTGCTAAAAAAAAAATCAAACTGTCAAATTATTACAGGCCGATGTGGAGCATTTTGGAAGGGTTTGAGAAAACACAAGCCGAGTAGACTGGTATTGCTCACACGCGATCTTTGACGATTACGTCATCGCATCCCGTAAAACCAGAAGGCTGGTTTCAAACGGGGAACAAAATGACCAAAACTACCGACGCAAGCGAAAACTATTGGTGTACTTTCTGTATGATCGCCAACGGGAAAGACAACGAAGCTGACATTTTGAAAAAAGTGAGAAAACGACTTTTTTTTCCTTTCATGTACTTGCGGGGGTGTGGCGGCGCACAAGCAGGAAGTGAGTTTATGTTGATATTTTGGCCGTAGAAAAATGTCATCGCTGTTTCAGGTTGCGCAGCCACTAACACAAATGTCTTCGATACTGTACACAATTGACTTTACTAGTGCAATTGATTATGAAGTGGTGCCTTCAGGGAGCATTTTCAGGAATTGACGTGTGGTGCGTTCATGAACTGTGGTTATTTTGCCGCCGAGAATGAGGCTGTATTTTTCGTTCTTGGACGCGCTTTCAGGCACTTGTGTTGTGACGGTCTCCACCCAGGATCATGAGTTGGTGTGTTTCCGGGACATTTGGCCTGCTGCCCCGCATCATTACCTGGTTGTTCCCGTCGAGCACATTGTAAACTGCTCCTCGCTGCACAAAGGACACATTAGACTTGGTTAGTGCGCCTCATTCATGTTGATGGTGTCAAATGGTTTTTCATTACGTTCAGCGATACCTGTTGCAGTTGAAAAGATGGCTGAAATGGGCAGAGCTGCACTACGGGAGCAAGGATTTGCAAATATGGACGACATAAGGTGACCCTTATAAAAAAAAAAGTTGTTTACTATGTGCCAAACTATGGAAATCTGCCTTGTGTCTGCTCTTTTTGCAATGATGAGGGAATCAAATGAAAGTATCCCATTCTCAAATGAGCATCAAAGTGAAGCCCTGAGAGTGTGCATGCCGTGAATGTCTTTTTTTGAAGGATGGGATTCCATCGCCCTGCGTACACGTCGGTAGATCACCTCCACCTGCACGTTCTGGCCCCGGCCAGCATGATCAAAGAGGTCTTGATGTTTAAATTCCGACCGGGATCCTTGGCCTTTATCGAGGTGAGCGCTAACGTGCATGAATGATGTATCCTACTCAAATGATCTCAAATCTGTTTTTTCTCTAGGAAAAAAAACTGAGGAACCATCTGAAAACTGTTTCTTCACCATCATGATGTTGCGGCTGAGGACCAGATGGAACGAAAGGGAAAGTGGGCTTCGATGCTTAGCCCCCATTTGTTTACTTTGCACACTACAACCAAGATCTGTCTCACTTGTCAAAAGCAATCTGTTGTGTTGTGATGTGGATTATAAAGAAAAGCTTTCACTTTTAAATAAACGTTGGTGACGCCTAATTTATAGCTCTTTTACCCCCCAAATGATATGTAATCTTGTAGAAAACCTTTTATGCATGATTAAATTCAATGAAGGCTTGTAAACCTCTTATTTCCATGTGTTTCAATTGGCCGAAAGTGGCCAAAATCGCGTCAAAAAGGTGGAGCTAAACGTCCGTGTCTTGAAATTGCGGAATTGACGACAGCCTTCGAACGCACCTTGGCCCGATCCGCTCGGTCATCGATTACGGCAGCCTGCGAGCGCAGCTTCGCCTTCGGTCATCGATTGCTTTGCCCTGACAGCTGAGTTTACGCCGGTCACCGCTCGCTCTTCCAAATGGTCTCATGGCCACTCAAATCTCCAGTGACGATGACGAATGTCCTTTTTGCCAGATAGCCAAGAGCCAAACTGACACAGAAATCATCCTGAGCGTAAGTGAGTTCCGAATGGAAAACTTGGGCGGGTGTTCTTTTTCCAACTCGTGTGTGCGCGTAGGACGAGGAGCTGCTGTGCTTCCGGGACGTCAAGCCGGGCGCTGGTCATCATTATCTCGTCATAACCAGAAAGCACATCTGCAACTGTAAAGCTCTGCGTGCGCAACACATCCCCACAGGTCAGCGGGAATAGGGCAACATTTGGTGCGCTTGGTCACTTGACTGACAGACTGACAGACCGACAGACTGACAGAGTGTCTTGCGCTCTTGCTAGTGGAGCGGATGGCCGAGATGGGAAAGTGCGCCCTGGAGAAAAACAAAGTGCGCGACCTCCAAGACATCAGGTAAAGGCCAATTGCAAGTGTCTTGTGATGGAGTTGAAGTGTTGTTGCCTTTCCGCAATGCAGGCTGGGCTTCCACGTACCTCCCTTCTCATCCGTGCCCCACCTCCACCTGCACGCCTTGGCCCCGGCCAGCAAGATGAACGAAAGCTCGCAGCGGAGATACGGGCCGCAGTCGCACTGGTTCATCTCGGTGAGCGAGCGAGCGAGCGAGCGAGCGAGCGCGCGAGCAAGCGCAACGGGCACATTCCTTGGGTGCCTGCCTCTTCTCTTACTGCAGCGTCTTGCAGGTCGAGGAAACGCTGTCGCAGCTCAGGACACGAGGCAGAATCAAATGAAATCTTCCGTGGAATAAACATAGTCAAGTGCCGAGGTCAATTCACTTGTGGCAAAGTGACACTTTGGGATCCTTTGGCTGTCAATGACAGCTGTCGACCACTAGGGGGCAGTAGAGTAACTTTTAGCTTCCTGCAGCATTTCATTCCATTTTTTAGGATTGGATTAGATTGGGCGTGATGTCATCATCGCGCCAAAGAGTAAGGTGCTTTGATTCTCTGATGACAAACGCATGCTAGGGCTTTGCAAAGAATGACTGCACCTTGCTCATTTGGGCCGCATGGAGAAGCTGGCTGAGGTATAGCGGGAGTATCTTCTCACTCCCATCTGTGGCAGCGAGCCCGCTCCCAAAATGCCGAGTAAACAAAAGCTGCGCAAACGCCGGCATAATCAAAAACACCGAACACCCTACCAGAGATCTCAGCGAGCCCCGCCGCCGCCGCCGCCGCCGCCACCCAAGCACGATGAGAAGGAGGAGCAGCTCGTGGAACCCGGCGGCGGGCAGGTGGCCACGGTTCAGAAGCTGGGCTGTCTAACGGCGTCGCTTCAGCAGGTCAGACCCGACGCCGAGCATCAGAAGGATGCCGACCGGCCTGAAGCTGAAGCCACGCTCCAGAAGGACGTGGACTGCGCACCCCACAAAAGGCAAGCTCTTGACGCAGCTGCCGATTCCATCTTGGACGAGACATTTGAGACACTTGGAGCAAATGAAGAGCAGCCTGCGCCTTCCCTCAACGATTGTACAAGTGGACAGGAACAGGAAAGAGCTCCATCACCACCACCACCTGCAGCACCTCAGGAGCCTGAGGAACATCTTGCATCTCTTACAGACCACAGAAGAAATGTTAGATTGGATGAGACCTTTGATGCACCTCAGGAGCAGGAAAAAGCTCCATCACCTCAGCAACTAGAGACTCGTGTCGAATCGCTTGTAAATGACACTCAGGAGCAGGGAAGAGCTCCACCAATCAACCAACTGGAGTCAAATGCGGATGAGAGCATTTTTGCACCTCGGGAAAATGAGATGCTTTCGTCCCGTGGAGACGAGGAGACGCACTTTGATGGTCTGCACGCATCTGAAACATCTGCACCTGACGCCGGCACGGCCGGTGAAGCGAAGGATTGGACAATTCCCGAGGCTGCGCTTGAAGATGACACGCGTACGACCTCACACGAGGATACCAGGCCGCTGGTGGGATCTCAGGAGGTTCTGACCGGCGTGGGACTGACTGCGCTCAACATGAAACATCTCATGCTGAGAGCTTGGCTTCATCTGGGCAAGATGAAGCTGCTCCAACAAGGCGGAAGTCTTTCACCTCTGGAGCAGCAAACGCCCCAAGACCCAAAGGCGGACTGCATGAGCGCAGAGCTGCAGGAGAAGTGCACAAAAGCTTCAGCAACTTCAGACAACTGTTGGATTGTGACGGATGTCTCGCCTCGGGGGGACACAGTTCCGACAAATCCTACGCCTCAGGAGGAGGAGGACACCACTTCAGCCTTGCCTAATATTGACGCAACGCAGGAAGTGGATGACGATGACGTCGCCTCGGTGGAGGCGGAAACGACCTCGGCACCTCAGGAGCTCGAAGGAACGGCGTGGGAGGAGCAGGACGTGGCCGCCGCGACTGCTGCAAATCCCGGAAATGAAATGGCCCAAGGGGATGACGTCATCACCTTTGCTTTGTCACCTGTGGAGAACGACACGTATGCGGAGGAGAATATAGCGGCGCTTCAAGCGCACTGGATAGCTGAAGCTCTTCTGGAAGATGACACCAGCGCGAGACTGGAGATTGAGATGGATGTAGCACCTCTTGGGGAAAAGAAAACAGCTGAGCATGTCTTTGGGCTCCACGCAGAATGTGAGGGCAACGCCAGTGCTAGCACACGAGCGGCTCTGGAGAGAGAGACCACGTCAGAATCTCAGACGGTCCACTCAAATGTGATGCTGAAGGCTGAGGACATTCCTTCAGAGCCCAAAATCTATGACACAGCAGCATGTGGAGAGGAAGAGACCTACTTTGAATCTCAAACGAGTGACACAAAGCCTGTCGAAGAGGAGATGCCCTTAGAAGAAGCACATGGAGATGACGCAGGGGCTCAAAAGGTCCAGACAGTCGAAAGCCACCCGGACCACCCTGACCCGGCCTGGACCACCGCTGCACTTGCGGCGAACAACAGCGCTGAGGAGCGGACAGAATTTGATAGCACAAGTCCGGAGTTTCAGACAAATCTTGTTTCCCACCAGGTCCAGGAGATTGGATTGGAGGACACCACTTCTCACGAGGGGGACCCGAGCGGTGGGACTCCGGTAGAACAAACGCTTGAGCCGCAAGTGACGCACGGAGGCGACGGGTCAGCTCCGGGTCGTACCGAGGAGGGCACCGGTCAAGCGAGTCCAAACGAGTCATCGGCGCTGGAGGAAGAGAAGAACGCTGCCAGACCCCAAGAGAATGCGGCAGCCACCTTGGAATCTCAGCAATGTGAGACGAGCGCAGAACGGGAGGAAAGCACGGCCACGGTCGAGCCGGACGAGCCCGTGGCTTTGGTGACTGCGCTCGTGAGTGACAAAGCGCTGGTGCCGCCGCCGCCGCCGCCCAACGAGTGTGGAAGAACCGCGGCGCCCGGGGTGGTGAAGAAAGTCAAGTTCTATCTGGACCCGGACGCCAGAGCGCCGTCTGACCACACGACTTGCTCGGAAGATGCCGGTCCGAGTGCAACTGTGGCAGCTCAAAAGGATGAAATGGGCCGAGTTGGACCTCGGCATGAGATGACTCTTGTTCTCCAGGAAGATGAGACGCCTTCACCCGTTTTACAGGACGAGGAAAACGTCAGAGCGCAGCAGCATGACCTCGCAGAAGATGACACCACCACCACTACATTAGCCCAGCAGAGCGAGACCAATGATGGACCTCAGCTGGATGTGACAGCAAATGTTGACCCTGGAGTTGATAGCACCCCAACTTTACCTCTGGAAATGGAGGTGCAGAGTGAGAGCGCACCTCCAGAAGATGACACTCCTACCTCAGCGTTACAGGACGAGACGATTGCCGAACCTCGGGAGGAAGCGGCACCTGAGGGAGTGCGGAATGAACCTCAGGAGGATGGACACCAAGATGAGGAGGAGGAGGAAGAGGAGGTCACCCCTACACCCGACGAGTACTGCTCCTTGCTGAATTAACTTTGCGGAGTTGAAACAAGTTGAGCGAGAGAACGGGAAGCTCCTCCTGATGCCTGGCTCTCCTCAGCACGTTCCATTGACTCAAATGTAAATAAAATAAAAAAGATTTCAATTGATAACAACAAAAGCCTTGTGAGGAGATGGCTCACTTTATGAATACTATTCCACTGAGTCTCTTTCCGCAGATAGAATTTGGTGCTTGTGTTGCTAACTAGCTGACAGTGCATTGTTCTCTGACCCAAATTTCGTGACCTGGAACTGGCAAAAAAAAAAAAGGTCAGCGCCATGCACCAGCAGCACAGCAACATGTCTTCACTCGACTGGTGAGATCATTCAACTGTCCAACCATATTCATGCACAATTAGCTCATCAGAGAACCAAAAGTAGAAGATGAATGTTTTGCTTTTGTTTTGCTGTTAAGTGAATACCATTTGTAGTTTTCTAATCTGGCCCAGTTAAACACTAATCATTTGTTGATGCATTAGTTGCAATGTGCTTAAATGACCGTTGTGACCCCCCCCCCCCCCCCCCCCCCCCCCCCATACACACACACATATCGGGCAGTCAACCCTCTTTTCTTTTTTTTAATCCTCATTAACACATGAGCAAAAATTCATAGGACAGCCTGCACAATCTAACGCAGTCCAATTCAAGAGCTGGATTAAACATGTTGCCTGCTGGCACGGCGTGTAAGAATGGCCTGTCATGCGGCACAAGAAGGCAAAAGACTCATTTGTTGGTGCTGTGGCTTGCAGGCATGTGTCTGTCCCTCCTCTATTGTGCAGCTTTATTTGTGTTGCTACTTTGAGCAAAGCCACAAGCCCCGCCCTCATCAAGCACCTCAGTCCATCCAGTGGCTTCATCACCTTTTATGGAGCCAGCTCGGGTTCTGTTTCTCATCACACCGAGCGGCCTTTTTTGAATGAGACGGGGAAGCAAACGTCCGTTCCCCCCCCAAATTGACAGCTGATGAGTTGCGGCCACCATTAAAGCAAAAAGGCGCTGCTAATGAAGCATCGAGCTAGCCTCGCCATCGATCTAGCGTCCTCCTTGACTGTCTGCCTGTGAGCCTGTCACATCAAAGTCATCTGAGCATCATGTGGCTGGCACTGATCACGAGCCACAATTTACCAGCTCAATGGCAACAAAAGCCTTGCGGCAGGCCCCAGCTGTTGCTCGTGCAGCAGGTTGTCATCACGCTGCTAGCGTGGCCACGGAGAGGAGGGGAGGGGAGGGGAGGAGCATGGGCGGCATCATTAGCGCCCACGGACGGCCAGCCAAGTGCTCTTCTGGGCCTCGGGGGACTTTGAGACGCGTGGCTAATCCATCCGCAGGGAGCTAGCTACCTGCTGTATGGAGTCCACGAGGACATCACGTCGACTCGAGCCATGACACATTTGGAGGCATGACTGAAGTCCAATGTCTCATTTTGACATTTTTTTTTCCCTCCGTTTGCTAATGCAACTGTATCTACTCGATGTGTCATTGTGTATTCTGCGTGTGCAAGGGTATGGCGGGCTGCCGCCGCTTATGGCTCCGTTCCTCGTTTGCCACTGATGAGTGGAGCCATGAAATAGATCCAAGTGGAGATGCGCGGCCCTCGGCTAAAGCCTCCTGGGAAATCAGCCGCACCGTGTCCACCTCTTTTAGCACCCGGGAGAACCATCAATAAGTGGGTAATTGAATTTTAAGCACAAACATTGCTGTGTGTGTGCGCGCGCACATTGTCAGGCCCTCTGGGGACGAGCGCAGCAGGGATGAATGTGTAATCCATTAAATAACAATTACGGCCTCTGATGGTGCATAGTGGCGCTCCTTCCTTCAAATCTTTTTTCTGAATGGCAACAAACGGACACTGTCATCCGGTTTGAGCTCACTTCAGCCCGTTGCTCGTTCTGGGCCACGATGGGAAAAACAAATAGTTGTACTAAGTTCATCTTGTTTTTCCTTTTCTAATGACTTCACTGGTTTGTTTTATATCAAACCAATTGTTTTAGGTTCATTACCTGACATGTTTCGGCGGTTTCTTCCACCTTCATCAGAGTGTGGCGGAAGAAACCGCTGAAACATGTCAGGTAATGAACCTAAAACAATTGGTTTGATATTAAACAAAGCCGTGAAGTAATTTAGAAAAGGAAAAACAAGATGAACTTAGTACAACTATTATTGTACTAAGTCCATATAGTACTACTATTTTAAGAATTTTTTGCATTTCATATGAATTAAGGAAAATGAACAAATCAAGTTGAATATTTCAAGATATTTATTCAATCAGTCATTGAATTTGTTGCTGACACTTTTTCCTCTTAAGCGAAGCCATGTCGACACCTAAACTTGAAGCATACTTGGCCCTCCCTCCCTCCCTCCCTCCACAAACAGTTCCCCACCCCGTCGTTAAGTTGCACTCGTGATCCAAAACAGGTTTGCTAGCTGTGCTTTTCTCATGGCGCTCACACAATGGGCCGTGTATGGGAGCTGCCTGGTGGCATTGCTTAATTAGGCGAAGACTTGATTCATTTGCACCAACTGACAGCTAATTAAAGAAGTGAGGGGCGCCGACGACCCCAAAACGGCTCCCCCCCACCCCGCCCCGAGGGATGGCGGGTGATAGGTAGCCGGCCGGAGTGAACCATGCTTACGCCTTGGTGACCCCCGCCGGCCTTTTCCTATCCCTCAAACATATGTGCCACGTCGTGTTGAAATGCAGCGCCGTGCTGGAGAAACTGAAAGGGAATTGGAACAAATGAGACAAATTCAAAAGCAAACTCGACTGAATGAATCGGAAGGTGACGCAAATGGCCGACTTCTGCTCCGTCACCGATCGGACGGAGCAGGGCGACCAAATGCATTTTGGACCAGCTTGTTAGATTGGAGAGAACAAAGACAGATGCGGCAAACTGACACAGGTTAACAAAACAACAAGGAGACCGACCGACCGACACGGATGTTAAGACATGACAACAACAGCAACCAAAAACACATCAAGACAACAATGACCCGGAAGGGCGCGAGGGGCAGACAGGACCTATATACACGACAGGTAACGAGAGGCAGGTGAGAATAATCCAACTCATCGTGGGCACACAGGAGGGGAGGGGTGGGGAGGGTCGAGCACACAGACAGAAACCATGACAACAGACACATGCTCCTTACAATAAAGGAAAATTCTTTCCCAATATTTTGCCTCTATTTTTCCAAGCCACGCGCTCATGGTTAGCCACGCAGCTTTCCCGCAATCCTTTTTACACAAAGCACTTTTGACGGATGGAGGTTAAGTCCGGATGTCGTGTTTGTCTTCTCTTGCTTTTCAACAGCATGTCGCAGGACGTTAAAACAAGTTGTCTGGACATGGGGGGGGGGGGGGGGGGGGGGGGGGGCAAACATTAAAGATCCCGGGCCAGTCAACTCCCATTTCTCCCCACCATCGGGACAAGGACAAGGCTCACGGCAGGAGGCCGGGCCCGGCAGGCCCCAGTGAGGACAATTAGGGCCTCATCGGGGTGTACCTCGCGGGGCGTCCACTCTTGGCCCCGGCCCTGAGCCGCCGCCGCCGCCATGGCCCAAAACAGTCAGGGGCATTGTCTCAACTAATTAGGCAGGGGCCCCATTTTGTGTGTGTGTGTGTGTGTGTGTGTCACTGCCACCGCCATGCCTGTCCGATTCCCTTCTCCTGCCGGGCTGCTTGTCCCCGTCCCGTCCACTGCGGGAGTGTGCTAATTACACTCGAAATGGGCCCGAGTAATTATGTCACTTGTGATTACGCCCGTAGTCGTCGAGAAAGTTTTTCTTTTCGGGGGGCCTCTCTCCCATGAAAATATCCGCCTCATTACGCCAGTAACACATCTGCACATGCAACAGGGGGCAAAGGGGAGCCGGCCGGTCCCACAAATAGAGAGCTGACGGAGGAAGGCAATAGCATGAAGTTATTGCCCTAATTAATGCCCAATCAGCATTGTGGAAGAAAAGCTTTTGTGTTCTCACCTTAATGGGATGTTTTGCTCAACGGCTGTTTGCGGCCTGCCGCCGAGCCCGGCCCGGCCCGGCCCGGCCCGGGCTGGGAAACGGCAATTAGCTAGATTAGGGGAGCCATTTCTGGGCCCCGCAGACAAAGGCCATCACAAGGAGCAATGCTTCACAAACACGACCTGCGTGCCATTTCAGTTTTCTCAGGAAGCCCATCCGTGTGATTCCTTTGTCTTTTTCAAAATATTGCCAATGTCCTTTTAAAAAAATACTGAAATGCAAAAATGTTCTTACACCTTTCTCGAGCCTGACAATACAACTAAAACCACCAGTTTTCTCAATGAGTCAAGTGTGCTCGGTGTGACGTCACGTCTAATGTGTGGCAAATTGGATCAGCTTTCAGTTTTTCACTGGTGCGGCCACTTGTTCGTTTTTGATGGTTCGTGCAGGCCTCCAGATGGCCCACGCGGCGTCATCTCTTATCTGCGCCCATCTCTCCAAACGTGCTGACGGTCCCCGAGGAATCCCGTTGGTGTTGTTCGCGCGTGCGTGCGTGCAGCACGTCCAGCCTTTGAAATGATGCACTCATTGAATAAATAGCCGATTAGCTTCGAGAGAAAGGGCAAAACAAAAATCAAATCGCTTTCCTCCCCCCCCCCCCCAATATGGAGAAGGCAAGAATATTTTGGAGAACATCAAGCCACATGACAGCAGACTGTCTGTTTGTTTGCTTGCTGTTGTCCCCCCGGTGTGTCCTCAATACCCGAAAGTGGGACGTTTAATCACGTGACCGACCGATTATAAATGCGAGTTGGCGGGGTGGGGGGATGTCAAGCAGCTTAATAACATTTCAACAGATGCGCGCACTATAAGACAAAACGTTTTGATTGCGCAAGCCTAATTAGAATATGCAAATGAGCGCGCGTGCGTGCGTGCGTACGTGCGTGGGGACGGACGGACGGACGGCGAGGTCGAGCGTCTAACGGATCGATGGCCACTTCAATTGCTTCATTAAATTGGACAAATGGCTGGAATGTGACGTCTTCATGCCATGTTTGGGACAATAACGCAATTTGTATCAATCCTTTCAAATGAACAAAAACTCATATATATTTGTATATGGATTACATTAATGTTTTGTAATTGTTTGCAATGTCTCGGTACAAAAAACGAAACAATTTACATATATTTGTAATTATAGCTGATGTTTATAACAGTACCTTATTTTGTGTTACTTTAGTTGATTTTTTTTGCCATGTGGTTAACACGTAGATAGTATATGATCACTTGAAATTTTAGTGAATCTTTTTTTCAATCAATAGCATGCTGCGAGTGTGCTTAATATTTTTATCGCAGCACAACGTATTTGAAAATGCGCCTTCTTTCTTTATCCGAGGCCCAAGATTCTAGTACAGCACAATTAATGCCCTTTAATAAAACATCGACATAAGAAAAAAAATCTAAGGAGTTTGGGGGGAAAAAAATCTGCTTTGGGGTTAAAAATGTGCAGCTCCAGATTGAGCCATTCTCCCCAAACAAAACAAAGTCCAAATGTGATGTCTGCTAAATTTCCAAATGATTTTGCGAGCTTGTTCCGCCTCATTGGCTCCATCAGATGAGCTCAACGATGATGACCAGTGACACAAGCATGAAGAGGGGAAAGTACAAGCTTCTCTTTGCCTTACTATTTAACCTTGAATGGAAAACGACAAATCGAAATGTTCAACACGGAACGAAAAAATTAACAATAATAACTGAGGCGTGATCAAAATAATATAAAGGGGTGATTAGAACGAAAAGTTCAACGTGGGGTCGCTCATGATTGGCTGCCGCCTGTTGCCTGCTGCTGCAGCGGTGGAGGCGGTGGAGGGGGGCGTCCAAGAGTGTGTGTGTGTTGTCGGATAAAGAGGAGCATCCCGCCCGACTGCAAACTAAAAGTGAAATCTGCGAGCGGCATCATGACCGGCAAGGACGGCGCCGTGCTTTCGGCCACGGAGAATAAGCAGAAACCAGTCGGAGCCCCGCAGCAGCAGCCGCCGCCGCAGCCGCAGCAGCAGCAGCCAACCCCCGCCTGCAAGATGCCCCCCACGGCGCACCGCCGCACCGGCTTCGGCATCCAGGAGCTCCTCGGCCTCAACAAGGAGCCGCCACCGCCGCTGGTGCCGGTGGCAACCGCCGCCGCCGCCGCCCTGAGGCGGCCCCTGGAGGCCCTCCCGCACCGGGGCCACCTCCTGTCGGGCCGCCCGGCCCAGCTCGGACACGGCGGCCTGGGCGGCCTGGGCGTCGGCCTGCTGGGCCCCGATGGCGTGCACTCGTTCTACGGCCAGCCCGCCTTTCTGGAGGTTCTGTCCGAAGCGCACAACGTGCACTTGCAGCCGCTGCACAGGGCCAACGCGCACATGCACGACGTGCACAACTCGGCCAGCTCGGGTGAGTGAGTGAGTGAGTGAGTGAGTGAGTGAGTGAGTGAGTGAGTGAGTGAGTGAGTGAGTGAGTGAGTGAGTGCTGCATGCCCCAAAATAAAAAAGAAAAAGAAAAAATTAGCAACACTTGGCACATTTACTAACGAAAGAGAAAATATTGCAGGCGTTTGTCTGAACGTCATTTACACATCGCGTTGAATGTCTTAATCCAGACGTTTTTCGTTGTTACAAGCTTTATTCAATTCAAATTACAGTCATAGCTTTTACTTTTTTTTTTTTTTTTAAAGGTTAGCATGGGCGGAATTAAGCAGACGGCCACAAATAAATCCGAGATGAATTTGACTCGTCGAAGCTGATTAAGCCTGCAGATTTCTTTTCACCTTCTGTATTTAGATTAATTCATTATGTTCAGAAATATTTCCAATATTGTTTTCACATTGACTGTTATTTTTTTGCATTACAACAGTCAGGAAAGATGAGACTGAAATATAAAATCAACTTCTTTGTCATGCTATCAAATATACAAACGTTAATCCTCGGGTGTCAAAATTCAATTTCTTCCCGCAGATTCTGATGACATGAGTCTTCCCACCAGTGATAAAAAATTCTCCAAATCTTCCTTGAGCCAAAGCAAGAAAAGAAAGAAAAGACGACACAGGTAAAAATAAGAACATTGATGAAAAAAAAAAACAAATCAAATCCATGCCACTTTCTACACTATAGCCTGCATGCAGTTTGGAAGAGGAGGCATGACGGAGTTGTCATGCATTTTATTCCTTTGTTCTGTCATCCTGGTATATAAAAAATATATCTCCAAAATGTTTACATGTATTTGCATATGCATTTAAACATCCATTCAAGATGTATGCTGGAGAAAATGTTATGTGCCTAGAAGTATTCTTTTGAATTTGGATTTGTCTTTGTTTTCCACACAGAACAATTTTCACGTCCTATCAGCTGGAGGAGCTGGAGAAAGCCTTCAACGAGGCCCACTATCCGGACGTCTACGCCCGAGAGATGCTGTCCATGAAGACGGAGCTGCCAGAGGACAGAATACAGGTAAGTGCTGTGACTCTGCCTCCATTTTTTAGCGTGCTCCTGGTAGAAGCTCACTGGCAAACCAAACAAAAAAATACAGGGCAAAAAACTGCATATTGTGGATTGCAAACTTTTGAAGCGCATAACTGTAAACACCATAGAGAAGCTAGCACCGACGTAGTGCTTTGTTATGGACGGTTGAAGCAAATTTCAATCGTTCATCATAATCGATAACGTGAGACCAAACGACACCCAAATGAATTAGCAGGTGATCAGCCCTCCTCCTCCCTGGCTGCCCCCCCCCCCCCTCCCTCCACTTTGATATTTCACGGCCTGTCTCTCATCCACGGATGGGGCCTGGAAATTAACTTATTTTTCAATCAGCCCGGGCGCCCTTGGGGTCACCTCTCTGTCACACACGCGCGAGCGCTCTGCTGTCAAAAGCATGATTGCTCATCTGAGGCCCGTCTTTTTATAGGATGGAGGTTATCATCAGAGCTACCTCAATGGCTTTCCCGCTTTTCCGCTTTGATCGTTTTTAATCCCGTCCCTTCGCACGCACGCACGCACGCACGCACACGCTACGCCGACAATCTCATTCCATCTCGCGGGCCGTTTTATGATGCTCGTCGGGGCTCATCCATATTCACGAGCTCACCCAGGCTATTACGAGGCCTGGCTGTGTGAAAAATCAATCTGGGCTCAGGAGGAGAAGAATGCGCATGAATTCCTGGTGCATGCACGCACGCACACATGTTGTGCACATGTTGCAAGCATGCAAAACGGGGATAGAGAGACCGTCGGATTTCCAAATGAGCATAGCTAGTAGCCCCAAAAATGTTTCCGTCAATGAACACTGTCGATCATTGGATGATGATTTGCATTGGTTAAGCTCAGCGTGTCCTCCTTTCCCGTCCCAGGTGTGGTTCCAGAACCGCCGGGCCAAGTGGCGCAAGCGTGAGAAGTGCTGGGGCCGCAGCAGCGTGATGGCCGAATACGGCCTGTACGGGGCCATGGTGCGGCACTCCATCCCGCTGCCCGAGTCCATTCTCAAATCAGCCAAGGAGGGCGTCACTGAGTCCTACGCTCCCTGGTTACTAGGTGAGAGGCGGCGGCACCGGCGGCGGCGGGATAAACGATGCTCCCAAATTTAGGAACGAAACTCACTTTTAGCCCGAGGACATTCCAAACGGCTCTGTGCTCAGAATTTGAAGCATTTGTGAGCTCGTGGTGTTGCGCAAGGCTCGCTGTTTGGTCTTCTCTACATTTGTGTTAAAGTGTCTTTGCGTTCCACTAGGGTAGCTTCATTATGTCACTGGCACTTTCACGACCACATTTTTGGCCTTGCCTATTCAACCAAATGTTTTTCCTCATTCCTTTTTTTTGCATCCAACAATATTTTGCAAATTCGCTCGACTGGCAAAACATCATCGGCGGATGTGTTAATCTGAGCGCCGGCGTGGATTCCCACGGGAGGCCAGAGAGTGTCAAAGCGCTCGATAAGGCGGCAGCAGTCAATTGGCTGATAATCCTACTTCATTAGCGGAGATTAGAGCCTTATCTCCCGTTGGCTTTGTGTCAATCGATTGGGCGCAATCTATCAGGCGGCTCGTAATTGATTAAGAGGCATCCGTTCTTGTTCAATCTGCATTTGCAAGTGAGGAAAGTTGCCACAAAGTAACACATTGCGTCCATCCCTCAGGTATGCACAAGAAGTCAGTGGAGACGCCGCGCAGCCCTGCCGAGGAAAGGAGCAGCGGCGGCGCCACGCCGCCACCGCCGCACCAGAGGGCGGACCCGCCCGAGGCAAAGGAGCAGACGGACGGCGACAGAGACGAACTGCGGGTGCACAGCATCGCCGTGCTGCGAGCCAAGGCGCAAGAGCACAGCGCCAAGATGCTGGGCACGCGACGACGCACGGGAGAACCCGAGCGCGGGTCGACCGAGGACGAGACGGACAACTGACAACGTTTCGGGGGAACGTTCGAAAAGCGCGTAACGGGTCAGGAGCTGGCTTGAAAAGAATGGAGGAGCCGCCTCCTCCTCCCCTCTGCGGGCCTCACATTCTGTACATACAGTCAAGCCTCCGCTTTGTGTCCATGAGGAGCATAAGAATGGACCAAAAGAAATCATGTGGTTTGTCTGCACCGATAAATGCTACTGGCGAGGGTTGACTGCAGCTGTAGGTCGAATGTTTGCTCTTCACACTTGGCTCAGCAGCTGTGCGAGTCCCAGCCGTCATGCTGTGACCTCTGACCTCGCCTTCTGACAGCCTCAGTCGGGAGAGCAGCGACCGTCAATGTGAAAAGCATCAACGTGGACAGATGTATTTGGTTTCCGTGTTTGTTTGTCTTTGTAAATAGTGTATGTATCAGCGGTCTGATTAAAATGGAATATTTAACAAACGTGTTGGCTGCCAACGAGGTTTCCTCTTTCGGGGTTTGTGCTTTTGCTGGAGAAAGTGGGCGCATTGCTCTGGCGGCGCTTGCGCCGCCCTTCCTTCCACGCAAAGCAAGTCCAGCCCTCCCTGCCCTCCTTTCCTCTCCTCTCCTCTCCTCTCCTGGAATGGAGCCGCTTGTTTCGGGAAACTAAAGCCAAGTTGGCTCCGCGCGCGGATTGGCTGTCCCGTTTCAGCACGGCTCGCTTCTTCCTCTTTGCGTTCTTCCCTCCAAGACAAAATGTGGCTCTCCCAGCGATGCGTCAAGGCGGCCTGCGCGTCGACAGTCGGCTGGAGGTGCAAGAGTCAGGCAGTGTCGGCGTTCATGCCGGAGGCTGCGGGCTTCCAGGGCGTGCGGGACCGCGCAGGGCTCCAGGAGTTCTCCGTCGCTCACAAGGAGAGCTTCTGGGCGGCCGTGGCGCGCCGCCGGCTCGACTGGATCAGCCCCTTCCGCGGGGTCCTCGAGTACGACATGGAGCGGGGCAAAGTCAGCTGGTTCCAGGGAGGACAACTCAACGTCTCCGGTGAGGAGCTTGACTTCGCATGGACTCAAAACTTGCTGACATTGAACGCACCACCGCTCGTGCACTTTCGGAAATGTGACGCGTTTTGCTCAACAATTGAGTTCACAACATCAACCACAACAAGCTGGTTGTCTTAGAAAGTGTTGAAAAAACGACGAATGCTCGAGTGTCAAACTGCAGCATATTCTCTAACCTAGCTCGAGCTGTCTTTGGTTGTATAAGTGCTTGCTGCTGCTCCACGTCAGTGTTGCGTAGTTTAACTTCTGGCACCTTGCCAACTCCAAGCCAGGACCACTCCGACAGGTTTTTTATTTTCCACTTGTCTGTTTGGACTGTCTGCAGTGAATTGCCTGGACCGCCATGTACGCAGCGGCCCGGAGAAGGTGGCCCTCATCTGGGAGAGGGATGAACCCGGATCAGAAGTCAGGGTGACCTACAGGTCGGTTAGCTCGCTTGTCTTTCCACCTCTCGTCAACTGGGAGAGGCTTCAGTGGAAAAAAACAACAACCCAAAAGTCTGGCTCTGCTCATCCCCAAAAAATGGAGGAAGCCCAAATTTGCTTGTGCTTACCAGGCAGCTCCTGGAGATGACCTGCCAGGCGGGCAACCTGTTGAGGCGCCGCGGCGTCAAGAAGGGCGACTGCGTCACCATCTACATGCCGCCGTGCCCGCTGGCCGTGGCCTCCATGCTGGCCTGCGCTCGCGTGGGAGCGGCGCACAACGTGGTGTTTGCGGGCTTCAGCGCGGAGGCTCTGGCTGAGCGAATCCGAGATGGTGAGCATGTTAGCGCCGCTTATGACCAATTTGACTTGTGTTGCCGCAATGCCAAATCATTGCCAATTCAGAGTGGACCACAAAGTGAGCGTTGCGAGCACCGCAACTTTTCTAATGCATCGAGCTTAAGATGCGTGCCTTACATAACACATCTATTTTTAAAATTTAAAATTTTAAACCCTAGTTCAAAACCCTAACTCTAGTATGAAAGCTTACTTTGAAACCCTGAGCCTAGATTTAAACCAGGGGTTGTCACCAATCGGAGTGGAAATGGAGCAGGGCGACCAAGTGCAGCTCGGACCAGCTTGGTTTATTGGCGCAACTCAAAATACAGACTCGGTAAACTGACATAGTAACTCACTAACAAAACCTAACAACAAGAATGAGCGAAAAAGACATGAAACAAAATGACAGGGTGACATTATCAATGACAGCACCGACAACCAAACAGACATCATGACATTAATACGCAATGATCCCGGAGGGAGCGACACACAGACAGGACTTAAATACAAGATGGGTAACAAGAGGCAGGTGACCGCGGTTGCATTGATTGAGGTGACGCGGAGGGGAGGGGAGGGGAGGGGCGACGCCAACAGAAACCATGGTAACAAACAAAGCAACCCGGGACGAGTCGTGACAGGGGTGACAAACTCATTTTTTTTTTTTGCCAGGCCGCATTGTAGTCATAGCTTGTTTCGGAGGGCCAAACTAAATAAATGTAAGAGCACCTCATATTATATCGAGTAAAAGCTACAAAACAACTCGTTTTCAAATCAGACAAGTAAAAACTGGTCAAATATTTGACAAAAAGACATTAAAAGTGAAGACAATTTGCAATTCTAGTCATGACACAGGAATTTGATGCACAATTTGTCTTTGCGGGCCACATCAAATGATGTGGCGGGTCGTATCTGGCCCCCTGGCCGGGCCTTGAGTTTGACACCTGTGATTTCGACTGAATTGATGGTGGAGTGGTTTTTTTTTTTTTTTCTTCACTTTTTTCACCAATGTTTTTTTTCAGAACATTTCAATAGCCCCGCATGGACTTAATAGCTCACCATTTTCTTCTCACGATAAGATAATCATTTATTGTGCCCACGGCCGAGGGAAGTCGCCTTTCCTCAAGCGGTGTAGAGCAAAGAGCAACATTGGAATGCAAAAGTAACTCTACTTTGCCCTCAAGTGGAAGAATAAATAAAAGAAGTATTTTTTGCCAACTGGTAAGAGTCAAAAAAGTGCAAACTCTGACTGTCTGTAGACAGTTTGTGTAGATCTCGGCACACTCATCAACGCTAACAAAGTCCTTGCATCAGTCGAGTGTGTATTTACCATGCGGCCGACCATGCGGGACGGTGCTGTGTGTGTTGCAAATAAGAGGAATGAGGGCTCGGCTCGGCTCGGCCTCCTTTGGGTCCAGAGGTCGATCCGGGCCAAAGATGCTTATCGCGGGCCGAGCGTTAAAAAACAGCCAATCTTTATTGACTTTATCAGTTGATCTTGTATTTATCTTTCATCTTTATTGCGCCGTGTATCTGATGGGGAACCATATAGCTGCTCATCTGATGATTATTTACTGCAGGACAGCGGCCTCATCGAGAACGTCTTCCTATTGTAAAGGACTGGCGAGTCGCTCATAAAACGTATTGAGTAGGCTTTCCAAAAGGGCGTCACCACTTAACCACCACAAGGACAATCCTACAAGTCTCCGGAAGATGGGACACGTTAGGAAGTTCACCTTCATTTGTTTTCCTTCCAGCCCAATCCAGTACGGTGATCACCGTCAATGAGAGCGTGAGAGGGGGCAAGGTGACCCCCCTGAAGGCCACAGTGGACCAGGCGGTGCGCAGCTGCCCGACGGTGCGCCAGGTGTTTGTCGCCAGGAGGACCGAGACGCCGGTCACCATGACGCCCAAGGACGTGGACATGGAGGAGGTGAGAGCACCTTAAGATGAAGCAGATGAAGCGAGGACTCGCGCCAACGGGTTCCGTATCACAGGAGATGATGTCGGAGGACGTCGTCTGCGAGCCGGCCGCCATGGACAGCGAGGACGTCCTGTTCCTGCTCTACACGTCGGGCAGCACCGGGAAGCCCAAAGGCCTGGTCCACACGCAGGCCGGATACCTGCTGTACGCCTCGCTCACGCACAAGGTCAGTCGGTCGGAAGAAACACTCACTTGACACATCAGATGTGGCCCTACAATCAAGCCTCACCCGTAGTTTAGTTTCCCACTGCTACTTCAGGCCATCTTGACCAAGAATATTTGTGGCCTTGCTTTTGAGTAGCACTCAACCTGGACTCATCTCAAATCTCATGTTGTGTACTACTACGTCTCGCTCCAGTACGTCTTTGACTACCACGACGGAGATGTGTTTGGTTGCGTGGCGGACATCGGCTGGATCACGGGACACAGTTACGCCGTGTACGGACCCCTGGCCAACGGGGGCACCACCGTGCTTTTTGAAAGCACGCCCCTTTATCCCCACCCAGGTACGCTCCACCCCGGATGGCCAGACGGCAACGAGTGCTAAAATTAGGAGCGTGTCGGACCTCTGTCGGGTTGCGTGTCGCATGCTCCAAACCCCTGTGGAGTGTTCTGTTTCTATTTGTTTGGCAGGAAGATACTGGGAGATGGTGGAGAGGTTGAAAATCAACCAGTTTTACAGCGCCCCCACCGCCATCCGCCTGCTGCTCAAGTACGGCGACCAGTGGGTGCGCAAGTACGAGCGCTCCAGTCTCCGGACGCTGGGATCCGGTACGACCCAAACGCCTCGCATATGCGCTTCGCTGCCAAACATACTCGGGCACACACGCTGACGTTGAAAGCAGAAGCTGTCCGTCGTGGCTTGAAACGTAGAAGAAATGCCGCACTCCCAATTGGCGCCAGCGGCATCGGGTGGCGCTGATTTATTGAAGTCTGGCTCCCGGCCACTAGATGAGGAGTGAGTGCTAATTCTCCTTCAAGGCCACGGAAGCGCTTACTTGGCTCGTGTGTGTTTACTGCATTCATTTCCTGCGAGCGCACGCACGCACGCACGCGCGCACGGATAGATGTCCAGCTCGGGTGGTTTGGAGTCAACGGCAGCATGTTCCCAATGTCCTCTGCGCAGTGGGCGAGCCCATCAACACAGAGGCGTGGGAGTGGTACCACCACGTGGTGGGAGAGGGACGCTGCCCCGTGGTGGACACCTGGTGGCAAACGGGTAAGCTGCTAAATACTTCTCACCGCCCTTCTGCATGACCCAAATCTTTCCGCTAATCATACTCTGCTGCGGGTATGATCATTTGATTTAAAAAAAGAAAAAAAAAGTGACTTCCTTATCTGTAACAAATCCATAGTATATGTATATATATATTTCCTCAGAGACGGGCGGCATCTGCATCGCCCCGAGGCCGTCGGAGCCGCACGCAGAGATTGTCCCGGGGATGGCCATGAGACCTTTCTTCGGCATTAAGCCGGTGCTCATGGATGGCGAGGTGTGTGTGTGTGTGGTGGGGGAGAGAGGAGTATCAAAAGTGAAACAGCTGGTGACTATTTTATAATCCTCATCTGACCCTCCGTCCAAGCCGTTCCCAGTAGTTTTAGCCAACACAGACACTCCAAACTCCAAATGGACGCTGTTATGATGTGGAGTGCAGAGCAGACAGGATTTGTTGTATTTCACATGGCTGTTGAAAAGCGCTGTTGCGTTTGTCCGCCTCCAGGGCCGAGCGGTGACCTCCACCCATGCCTCGGGCGCGCTGTGCCTCTCTCAGCCTTGGCCCGGCATGGCCCGCAGCATCCACAACGACCACCAGAGATTCATCGACACCTACTTCAAGACCTACCCCGGTAAGAGCGCTCGCTCGCTCGCTCGGCAGGCGGGCGGGGTGCCGTTGTGGTCTCTGACGTGATGCGGCCCCTCCCCTGCAGGCTACTTCTTCACTGGAGACGGCGCCCATCGCTCCAAGGAGGGCTACTACCAGATCACGGGGCGCCTGGACGATGTCATCAACGTCAGCGGGCACAGGATCGGCACGGCCGAGATCGAAGATGTGGTGGTAAAGCCGCTTTGGATTACGTTGTCTTTCGGCGAGGCTTGGGGTTTCGCTTAGTTTTGGCTTTCCGGCCCGAGCTTCTCACTCCCAAGGTGTGCGTCACAGAACCAATGCTCCGCCGTGGCCGAGTCAGCAGTCATCGGCTGCTCGCATCACATCAAAGGCCAAGGTGAGCCGGGCAGGGCAGGGCAGGCTTCAGAGGTGGCCGTGCCCATCTGACGTCCGTCCGTCCGTCTCCTTTGCAGGCGTCTACGCTTTTGTGGTCCTCAAGCAGGAGGCCCAAGAAGCGGACCTGGCCTCGCAGATCAACAACACCGTATCCGACAAGATCGCCAAGTACGCTTGTCCTGACCACATTCAGGTTTGTTGGAAAATCTGCAAATGGCCGGAGCTGGCTGGACTTGAGCGGTGCTAACGTGCGTATTTGGGCTTCTTCTCCCAGTTCGTCCAGCGCCTCCCAAAGACGCGCTCGGGCAAAATCATGCGTCGGGTTCTGCGCAAGGTGGTGGAGCGAGACCTGGACGGCCTGGGCGACCTCAGCACGCTGGACGATCCCGCTGCCGTGCAGGAGATCATCCAAGGTCACCGTGACCTCTTTGCAAAACAGCAGGAGCAGCCATGAAGACTCAAGGTGGACCTTTTTAAAGGGACTCCGATTTTTAGTAACTTGTTTTAATTGTTCACGGAATCAGCGGATGGCCACCATAAAAAAGCAACTTGAGTCTCAGCGTCCTTTGTGGCCGAGCCCTCGAACTAAGCGACGTGAACAACCCCCCCGAATGGAGTATCGCTTCTTAACGTGTCCACAGTGGCAGGCGCTTGGGTCACATGACGTCCTCTCTGAGACTCCTGCCTTTTATTTGGCTCAACTCCCAGTGGCCGCCTCCGCACAGTTTCAGCCGGACGTTGTGGTGCTGCGGACGAGGAGGAGACCAAAAAAAAAGGCCGCTTCATTAGGTACACCCAGCTGTCCTAAACAAACTAACTTTGATGGCTAAAGAAGGCTGAAGTTGAAACAAGGACGTGGACAGCCAGCTTCCCACTGAAACCACAAGTATGTCCACCGGATCTCTGTCGCCGTCTAGCGGCCACGCAATCCGTTTGAGGTTGAGCCTTAACTTTCCACTAAAAGACGAGTAGCGCTCCCTTTTTGTGAGTGGCGTATTTAATCAAATGATTTTAAACTATAATTGTAAAGACGTAATTAAAAAGAAATCATGACTTTTTTCCTGCTTTTGCCATTTTGTTTAGATAAGGACATTTGAAATGGTTTTCAAAAAGCTCAATAAATTCTAAGCCGGAGGTCATGAAAGAAGAGCTGACCTTCTCCAAGCTTGTGCGGTGTCCCACGCTGACCAGCGTCATGCCCAGCTGCTTGCAGGTGCGATAGAGCTGAGACTCCGCCTCCTCCGTCAAGGCGCTGGTGGCCTCGTCCAGCACTGTCAACGGCGGCGCGCCATGAAAGGGAAAAAGGCCTCGCTTTTCCTCACCACTTGAACCTACCTGCGTATTTGGGCTGCAGGTAGAAGAGTCGCGCAAAACAAAGGCGCTGCATCTCGCCCGGGGACAGAACGTCGTACCTGCAACCAGGTTTGCCAGAGACATCTTTTGAGCTTTATAGTCAAAACCCCCCCGTTTGGAAAGGCTGAAAGGCAAGCAAATGATGCGTGAGCAGAAAAATCGAGGCGAGGCGGGACTCGTACCAGTTCCAGTCCACCACTTCATCCAGGCCGCCGGTCCGCTTCACCAGACTGGACTGGAATGAAACGCAACGCAGTCCAACAGGATTGAAAACAAACAAAGACAAAAAAAGTCCAAATCAGATGGCGCTTTTAGAATGGAGTTCTTCTGTATGTTGCAAAACTCACCACCCCCGCCATCTTGAGAAACTTCATTATTCTGTCATCATCTACAGACCCTGGGGGAGGAAAGAAAAAAAATCATACTGCACCTGCAGTGGGCGGGCGGCTAAAGTACTGAGTTGATGGACGGCGCCGATGTGTCCTTGCTACCTGATTGCGGGTAAATGTCCTTGAGTGGGTAGATGACCTGTTGGGAGAGGAGAGCACGTTTGTCATTCTGCCATTTTCAAACGCCAGCCAATGGGGTGAGCCACCTGCTCACGCAGCGTGCCGTCGGTCAGGTAAGGCCTTTGCGGCAGGAACAGGGTTCCTCTGGGCCCGAAGCATGTGGTCATTTGGACAAAACCTGTCAAGGAACACCGACAACTTCAGGGGACTGGGCCTCCCTCCGTGTGACATCACCAGTGAGTCAACATCATCTCTCACCGCTCTTGGCCTCCCACAGTCTGTTGAGGACCCTCAGGAGCGAGGTCTTGCCCGTGCCGGTGTTGCCCACCACCAGCAGGTGCGTCCCCTCGCTGACGCTCAGGCTCAGGTCCTCCACCAGCAGCTGCTCCGAGTAGGGAGACGTGTAAGACAGATGGTCCACAATGAAGGCCGTGTCCACGGGCCCCCCGTGCACGTTGAAGTCACTGTGCGGAAAGACGGAAGGAAAAAAATAAGATGGACGGACCTTCACCAGGAGTCCTTTTGATTGATATTTTACCTGTCAAAGTCGTAGCTTTCCCCCGAAGCCGGGTCGTAGTCGCACTGCTGGCGCAGAACGTCGTCCATCACCTCCGTCAGCTCGCCGATCCTGACCGTCACACAGGCCGAATCACGTCAACCCTCCTGGCGACTTGGAAGCACGGCTGGCGGACTACCTGTGGGTGTAGCCGGCCACGTCGGACAGCGTGGTTGACAGGTCGATCAGCTGTGTGAAGCCATTGATCAGGTAGATGCACACGAAGGCGTTCTGCACACAAGCAACAACAACATAAAGTTGTGCTGCCATCTAGCGGTCACTTTTTTTATCACTCAAGCCATCCAAATTGATGAGATGGGTTACTATTTCCACTATTTAGCATTCTATTGTGAAACATTTTGCTCAACAAGCCCTGACTTTTTTTTTTTTTGCAAAACAAAAGTCTTGGCTCAAGAGCGTCAGTCCTAAAAAGAAAGAGGAAGTAGCCGTCCGTCACCCTGCTGATGAGCGCGCTGAGCTCGCCGGGCGTCAGGCCATCGTACAGCCCGCCGAAAATGGGAATGGCGATGATGATGTAGCTGAGGAAGCTGCCCATGTAGTCGAAGCTGTTCACCCCAACTGGACACAAATATGGCGGCGTCTTCACGTCGGCTGTGTCAACGTGCACGTGTGCGAGAGTGCGCGCTTCGCTTACTGTAAAGCCACAGCTCTTTGTTGATGAGACGTTGCTGAGTTTGCAGCAAAGTCTGCAGGCGTCTGTTGGTCCTCATGTGCTCCACTTTACCAGCCCTGCAGCAGATCACATCTTTCAGGGAGTAGGCAGGCGAGCCTCCCTCCGTACACTGTGCGGAGTAGCTCACCTGTAAAAAGCCGCCGACTCAGCATTGACTCGGATCTGCATGTGCTTGAATCTGTGACCAGGAGGAGAGACAAAGCAATCATGTATTCGTATTCATTTTGTGCTCACATGGATTTCCTTTTTAGGTTTGTTTGTCGGAGCGGCAAGGCTCTTTGGAGGAAATGGACAAGCTGCCCTTCATGAAAGCGCGTCCCTTTCCGCTGCCATTTCCTAAAAGGGCCCAACGCCAAGATGGAACAGATGCATCCCGTCGGAGAAAAGACGGGCATCGAGCCGCCGTTCCTGAGGACGCCAGGTACCTGAAATCGCCCTCCAGTTTCTCCTGCTCGAACAGCGTGGACACAATGGGCCCCATCAGGATTTTGTTGGTCACCGAGCCCACCACAAAGTAGGCGAAGATGCTGAGCGGGCCCAGCCAGCCTGTGCTGAAAGTCAAAGGATTAAGCAGTTTGATAGCGATTCCCCGTTTGTGGCCGCACCTTGGGCTAGTCACAAAAGCTCTTTGGGCTTGTTCACGTTTTGGCCAAGTGAGATTGAAATCGACTTTGCGATACCTCTCGAAGCAGCGGTAGGCGTAGTAAGCCAAGGTGAAGGGCGAGGCGATGAGCCGAGCGGCCATGGTGCTCATCTGCTTGCACAGCCTCTCGGTGTCCTGACTGATCCGCTGGTCACTGCCGGTCAAAGGAGCTTCAGCGCGGCAAAGACGTCGCGTGGAAAGGAAACGCTTACGGGTTGTCCACGTCCTCCCGGAGCACGTTGAGCGTGTAGTAGACGCGTCCCCGGAAGTAGGCGGCGTGCAGGCTCTCCGTCAGCATCCTCCTCCAGCTCACGTACATCAGGTTGCCGATGTACTGCTCCAGACTTTTCAACTGTCCAGAGCGAGCTAATTTATCACTTTGTACTTTGCCGCCCTCCCTCCCTCCCTCCATCCGTCTTCACGACTCAGACTCACGGTGGAGTTGAGCACAATGAACAGCATGGCGGTGAGCAGCAGGCTCTTGAAGCTCTTGTTGTCCTTGTCGGCCAGCACGTTGTAGAAGCGGCTGGGAAGGACGCCCACTTGGTAAATGATCAGCTGTTCTGGTTTGAGGATGGAAAAATGATGCCTTAGCGCATGGTTACGTCGAAAGAGCTCGTAAAAGAAAGTCAAAGGTTAAAAGCCTCGAGTTGAATTCATAAAATTGCGACACGATTCCTCTTCTGCTTTCAAGCTGCGTCTTGTGATTTTCTTTTCCCCCCAATCGACTTCATTTCGTAACGATTACAACACAATCCTCACAATGTGTAACGACTTTCTCAAAGGTTCAGTTACCTCTAGCTGGGGAGAATATTCTCACCCCCAAAAAGTCATTCCATCACATGATTGTTCACGATGTTTGACGTCACGCTTTTCCTGCTTTGCAAGCTGCAGTGTCGTGTTGATTATTTACATGTGTATGTGTGTGTGTGTGTGTGTGTGTGTGAGCTGAGCTTCCTAATACCTGCCAAAGTCACTGCGAGTAGTGTGGCAAACATGAGGACACTTGGGCTGCTCCATGATGGAAACAGAACCTTCAGGATGCTACAGAACCTCTGCACGAAGCTCCAGTTCAACTTTGGTTTACTGCACAGTCAAAGACACAAGTCATGGTTACACAATCAAAGTGTTGTTGTAAAATTGACTTTTGACAACAATTACCTTCGTGTGCTTCCTCTGTCATTTGACTTCACGAAGCGAGGCATTTGCGCCGGCGAGTGAGTGAGAGAGAGGTCAAATGTCACAGTTAGCCAAATTAACTAGCTAGGTGAGCTTCCGAAACGCTCGTTTAAATCTACAGTTACTTTCTAAAAATAGAAGCAAACGTTTTCTGAGCATTCCTCCTACTGAACGACCACGGTGAATGATTGGGTTACCCGTCAAGTTCGTCAGCGACAGCAAAGTCTGCATTTCCGCCTTCAACAGGAAGTGTAATCGAATGCAAAATCTGCACTTCCGTCTTCAACAGGAAGTGGTTTTCGGAAAATAAAAGACAAAGTTTGAGTCAAAATAAAGGAGCCTAAACCAGGGGTCCCCAACCCCCGGTCCGCGGGCAGCTTACAACCTCAGTGCTCCCACTAATTCAACGGAATGGTGAGTTTTATTTGATGTGGTTTATATTTGGTTTTATGCCAGTCGTCTCATTCTATTTCATTGTTCATTATTATAAATGTATCATTTATTTACATAAATGTATCATTTATATATATAGAGGCCGGTCCACGAAAATATTTGACACGACACACCGGTCCGTGGCGCAAAAAAGGTTGGGGACCACTGGCCCAAACCAAGTCAAACCCTTCCCACTGAGTGCAGCCAGCCAAAGAAAAGATAAGGAGGTAAAGATTTTAATCCACTTTAGTGCAAGAACTTTTAAACATCCTGGTAATATTTTTTTAACACACCGTCTTATTCAAGAGAGTACATTACATCAAAAATACTGTCTTTTATATTGTAATTCATTTTTTTTATGTGCCGTCTTAAAGCACTCAAGTTTACATAAAACATCATTCACGCCCGAGATACAAAAAGTAGGAATAATAATAGTGGTGACATCGTAACGATTATGCAGACCATTAAACAATCAAATACTTCAAATATTTGAAATGCGTTTCTACAAACATGATTCATCATTTGGTTTATTCTCTGGATCAAAATGATGGTGATCCTAAAAAACAAACAAAAATAACACAGTAGCACAATCAATGAGAAACAAAGATGAAATGACACAAAGTCATCATGTGATGGCGTGGGGAGTTGCCAGCGGCTATTTCTATATTTTCAAGACACCAAATCTTTCCTCTCCAGTGTGCTGTCGAGCGTTTGTGAGCCTAAACTTTTTATTTTTAAGCCATTTCTAACAGAAGAAAACGCTACATTTTTTAAAAAGTATTTCCAGTGGTGTATTTACAGCATCATCATCATCATCGACATGATTTGAAGACCCTGTGTCGTGAAGTCAAAGATTCAAAGTTGCCAAATATTGTATTCCGCCAACATGCTCAAAAACACGTGCAAAGGCTGACAAGTGTTTTGTGCTGGCGTCGGACTGCTTTTCACCATTTTACGTTTCCTGATTTATTTGGGCACAAACGCAGCCCAGTGACACACTTTGGTGCGGGACAAACGTCGCTCAACGGAGCGCTTTTGTTTGCGTCAGCGATAAAAACCTGCACAACACCCTGAAAACACATTTTTGTTTCTCTTCCCTTTGGAACGTCCGCTGGAGTGTCTCAATCGGCGGCTACATTTTCAGCGGCGGGTGGGGGGGTCTTATTTCAGTCTTGCCCAGAAAATCCTCCCAAAAGGCCAGGCACGTGGGGCTTTGGGGATTCATATCAGGATGAAACTAAAATGCTTTCCAGGAATGTAAAACATCACCAGATTTGGAGGCAGAAGCTGCCACACCAGAAAAAAACATCACAGTGCGATCAATTTCAAGGCGATGAGGTTCGTATTTTAACATCATGAACACCACTGCGAGTCAGCGCTTAGCAGATCCAAATGGAAGAGAAGAACAAAACCATTCTCACAATACCGACTTTTTTTCTCCCTGGCGTTGCAGCAGTACGGCCTAGGTAGCATTCACCCTGTAGACCGGCCTTAGCCCGGCCGGTTCTTAGGCCAGGCCCACGAGCCTGAAGAGCAGCGGCACCACGCAGAAGCAGGTGAAGCCCACCACGCTGTAGACGATGTAGCGGTACGGCAGCTCCACCGCCATGCGCTGCCGGGCGCGCCTCACGTCGCCGGCGGGGAGCCCGGCCAGCCGGCAGAGGAGCGGGATGGCGGCCGCCTTCATGAGCATCCGGGTGACCAGGATGACGGCCACCCCGAGGGCCAAGCGCAGCAGGGCGCGGGCCGCCAAGCCGGCGCCCAGCGGGGGCAGGGCCAGCGGCAGCGCCGAAGCCGGCGGGTCGGCCATCAGGCCCAGCTGGTAGTTGGCGTGGGTGGCCAGAGCGGCGCCGGCCCCTGTTCCCAGCGCCTGGGCCGTGTCGCCGCGCGAGGTGCTCCAGGAGTCCAGCGAGAAGGCCAGCAGGCCCAGGCTCACGTGCGACACCACGATGACCAGCGGCGCGTAGGCGTGCGTCATGTAGAAGTGGTCGATCGTGTCCAGCGTTTGCTGGAAGAAGACCAGCACCAGCAGGCTGTACAGGAAGCCGGTGATCACTTCCTGCCAACGCAAATAACACCGCTGGAAATTTGTTGCCAACCAAAAGGGACAAAGAGCGTTGTCCCTCGCGCACTACGGTCAGTGCAGTCGGCGGGCGCGGCCGACTGATATAAAATAATAATAATAAATGACGTTTGTGATGAATAAACAGCCGTCGCTGAGCAATCAAATGGTCCTACAAAGCATCTTATCGCTTCTTCCCGTGAGCAGATTAGAAATTTGTGATGACCAAGAGCCAGAAAAGCGCGCTTTTGCACTTCACCCACTGCGGCCATCTTGTCGCTTATGATGACTGAAAATGACTGACGTGCGCACGGCCTACAAACGGTCCCGATGTCCATGGACACTTACCAGAACCGAATGCATGCCCATGTAGACTCTGCTCACGCACACCAGCAGGCTCCAGCACAGCGCCACGGACAACCCAAGCAGGAAGGGGTACTGCCATACAAAGCAAACAGCACACATTAAGACGGTCACGGCGCCGAGCCGAGCCGAGCCGAGCCGCCTGTCGTCTCGTCGCATGCCTCCCTCCACAAGGTTTTGGCGCCTTTGCACGTTGACAAACAAACTGCTAAGATCCTGATCGGAATGTGCTGGGCGAGTTTAACAGGAAGCGGCAGCGCTGTGTTCAACAATGACAAAGACCTCCTGCAATTCTTATCTCTTCCTCGCTCCACAAAACACACATAGGCGCACAAATCCACATAAGACATAAAACATCAATTCTTCTAACATGACTTGAATCTTTTCTTTTACTCCTTTGTGTTGCTGTCCGAAGAAAATCAATAGAGAAGAACAAAATAAAGCTCTGAATATTTGCCGTTGTACTGTTTTGAGTGCGTGCGTGTCTCACCTGCCAGCGTTCGTAGGTGAGCATGAAGAGGCAGAAGGGGATGGCGGTGCCCGTCATGGCGTGCGTTGATGGCATGCTGTACTCGGAGTTGTAGAAGACCTCCACCTTGACCACGGGAGGTGAGGCCGGCCGGGACCAGCGCACCATGTCCTTAGTGGACTGGCCCACCATCAAGTTCCAGGCCCACACCACGATGAGCCGGCGGCTGACCAGGGCGTCCACGTTCCAGAAGAGGAAGGGGAAGAAGACGATGAAGAACATCTCGTTGCCCAGCTCCGTGCCGAAGGTGAACAGATAGAAGAGCAACTTGTTGTGGATCAGGAACTCCTGGCCCACGTCGCCGGTCAGCGAGTTCCTGCGGAGGGGCTTGGCCCGGGCGGAAGTGTCTTCGTCCTCGGGCCTGGGCTCGCTCGGCTTCCCGTTGGCGTGCACCGCGGACGCCGCCCCGTTGCCAGCATCGTCCCCAGGGCTCCTCTTTCGAAGCTCGGGGCGGTCGTTGTCGTCGCTGCAGTTCCGGGGCTCACTCGCATTGTCCGGAAACGTCCCCCGGACCCCGCAAAGGCGCTGGAAGCTCGCCACCAGGCGCGGGTCCTGGAGATAATTACACGTCTCCACAAATGTCTTTCCGACGTCCATCGCCATGATGTCCAACTACGTCGCGTCGCACTTACTTGCGCGAGTTCATGGTGACCGTTAACGAGAAGAAGAAAGCAAAAATGAAAAAAATAAACAACAACAACAAAAAACGGGTCAACGGTTTATGAACACCTCACTGCCAGCATGAGCAAATGCCGAGCTGGAGTAGTACACCGACCGATGCGGGAAATTTGGCAGCGCAGCAGTCAAAGTCCGTTCGAGCGTATTACATCACAAAGCGGGGCCCGGCCGGTTCACGAAGGTTGCCGTTAACTGCGTCAAGTCGGGATTCGGCCTGTTCCGTTTCCGTCCGAGGCAGCAGGCGGTCTCTTCGTCGTTGGTTCATTGTTTCGGAGCTCTTCTTCGATTCTTACTCATTCCCCCGCCACGTTCAATGTTTGTCTGCGAGCACCCTCTGGCGGATTCAACAAGTATTGACGGAAGTTGCTCCCGAAAGTTTTTTAAGCTAATACAAAACATTTTCAAGCTCATTCACGCCACCAGAAAGGTATACGAGTGAACTTGAAGCAGTTGTATGAAGAAATAACCAAATGCAATTGAGGGAAGTGCTGCTCGTTCTTCCAGTTTCAGTTCAGATTTGACCATGAATTGTCCCTCATGAAGTGGCCTGTTATTAAACACTCACACGCGGTTCTGCAATGCAACATTCCCCTAGTCGTTTTTATTTGAAAGGAAAAACTGGTCTTTTTCAAGACGACCTAAATGACCAAAAGAAGACCACTAAGACCTTTATTTTGAAAGGCCTAATTCGGAAGCGTCTTGCAAGCGTTCCTCGAACTTGCTTAAGTTCTCTGCCACTTGAGTGTTGAGCTTTGTTGCGCTTGATGCCAGCCAGCGGCGAGCAGTGCCAAGTCTCCACCCTGAAGCCTGCACCATGCACGGGGGCAAGAGAGGACTGGTGGCCCCGCAAAACACCTTTTTGGAGAATATTGTCAGACGCTCTAGTGGTGAGTTGGGCTTATTTGGATTTTTCATTCAAAAGAACATTCTCGTCACCAAGACTTAAGAAGAAGCTGGAAAGTAAATATAGAATATAATAATGATATTTATTTATTTATTTATTTATTTATTTTTTGTAAGAAAAGCACTTTTTCTCAGAAACAGCCATTGTTGTTCCTATTGGATATGAGGAGTTTGGGGCACTGGAGGTGACTAATGATATCATACCCATCATCAAGGTGCATCCTCATTATGCATCCACTTAGTTGAAGAGGCCTCCTCTACTGTATGTTGGCTTGTGCCATCATCCTAAATGCACTTACTGCTATTTGATCTCTCAGTAGTGGCTGCATTAGTGCTGAGTGGATACATATCTTTGCAATAAAATGGCCTCGCAGCACAAGCGTCCCAGCAGCGACGCAACTCTCCAAAATGAGGTTGACAATAGAAGCGTTGCATTTCCAAGGAACTCTAAGTGTGCAGTATTTTCAGCCCCCACACGGTTTTTGACAAAACTGCTGCAATGAAAAGTTGACTCCTCTTTAGTTAGTGATGTTTATTGTGATGCAGACGGAACAAAACACATTTGTTGCATTAGTGGTCTTCTTTTGGTGTATTTCAAGCAACTGCACACCACCCTAAAGTGCACCCCCCCACACCCGAGACATCCAAAGTAATTAGGACTGTTTCACTTCTGAAGCGTTCCTAGCTTGAGAACTTTTGCAGCGCCTCATGCATTTTTCATCAAGGCCGAGGCTGCAGCATAAACATTTTATCAACAACTATTATTGCTGCTTGAAATGTTTTTTTTTTTTGCATACATAGCGTGTCAATCGGAACGTTGTTGCTTTGTGCGGCAGAAACCAGCTTCTTGCTGGGAAACGCGCAGATCGTGGAGTGGCCGGTGGTGTACAGCAACGACGGATTCTGCAAGCTGTCCGGCTACCACAGAGCCGAGGTCATGCACAGGAGCAGCTCGTGCAAGTACATGTTGCCAAATGTAACGTTTTCAAGTGCAGCTGGGAAATGGGAGGCTTGGGCCAGCTATCAGGGTTGACGTGCTTGGATGATGGGTGGATGGATGGATGGATGGATGGATAGATGGATGGATGGATGAGAGGATAAAAGGCTGAATGAATCCTTGTTTTGGGAATTCGAGAATAAGAATAATTTGTGTCGTTCCTCTTTTGAGCTTCATGTACGGCGACTTGACGGACAAGACGACCATCGACAACATCCGACGCACCTTTGACAGCTACGAGTCCAACTTCTACGAGGTGCTGCTCTACACCAAAAACAGTAAGCCTGGGGGGGGGGGGCTTTAATAATGACACACACCGGAACCTTCTGCTCATTTCATGTGTGTGTGTGTGTGTGTCGCAAGGAACGCCCATCTGGCTTTACATGCAGGTGGCGCCCATCCGCAATGAGAACGACAAGGTGGTGCTTTTCCTCTGCACCTTCCGGGACATTACGCTCTTCAAGCAGCCCATCGAGGATGAAGCCACGCGAGGTGGGACGCCGCCCATGTCCACGTGTATATATGTATTAGCGTGCGCTCATTGCAAAGATTCAGCCCACTGAATAAACGCTGAAAGGGCGCACTGAATTATGAATGGATATTAGCGCCTTGCAATGAAACGCTCAAGGCAAAGAAAGCTTGAAGGCCCCAGCGAGAATGGAATTGGAGACCGGTGCTCCCACCAGCCAGCTACGAGGTCAAGTGATGATGCAACCAGAAGGAGGGAGGGAGAGAAGGGGCGCATGGAAGGAGGGATGAAGACGAAAGGATGGATGCATGGAAAAAGGTTTGGATGGATTCAACGATGGAAGGCTGGCGTGTTGAGCAAGGCGACAGACAGACGGACAGACAGACAGACGAGACTGCGTCCAGCTAACCAGGTGTCGCCTGTGCGGGTCAGCGAGCAGCGGCGGCCGCACCGAGCGCCATGTTGTCCTCGGGCCTTTCGCGTGCCACGAAGACCGCTTGTCTTTTTTCCCCCGATAACATACGTCAAGCCAAAATAACGGTTGGAGCGCATGAGGACAGTCGCACGCATGACCAGTGCAAATAGAATGCAAAAATGGAATGCATTTGTCTTTTTAGGGTTATTGAATCAGGAAGGTTTGTTTTCATAAAAACACTCATGACACTGGAATATTTCAATTGAGAAAACTGTACATCTGTAACGTATTTCTTTGTTTTGGTTCAGGATGGACAAAGTTCGCCAGGCTGACCCGAGCGCTAACCAACAATCGCAACCTGGTCCAGCAGATGACGCCGCTGAGCAACACGGAGGTCGCCCACAAGCCGTCCAGACTGGCAGAGGTGCGCACCCAGAGACGCACGGCAAAGAGCTTAAGCTCGCCCAGCGCAAGCGTGTGTATCTTGACCAATGGGACTTTGGTGCGTGTTTCCCCCCCCCCCGCCGCCGCCGCAAGGCCCTCCAGCTGGGCTCGGACATCCTCCCCCAGTACAAGCAGGAAGCCCCCAAAACGCCGCCGCACATCATCCTGCACTACTGCACCTTCAAGACCACGTGGGACTGGGTCATCCTCATCCTCACCTTCTACACGGCCATCATGGTGCCCTACAACGTGTCCTTCCGCACCCGGCAGAACAACCTGCTGTGGCTGGTGCTGGACAGCGTGGTGGACGTCATCTTCCTGGTGGACATTGTGCTCAACTTCCACACCACCTTCGTGGGCCCCGCCGGCGAGGTGATATCGGACGCCAGGCTCATCCGCATGAACTACGTCAAGACCTGGTTCGTCATCGACCTGCTGTCGTGCCTGCCCTACGACATCATCAACGCCTTTGAGCATTTCGAAGAGGTGGGTGCCGGGCCGGGCCAGGCCGGGTCCGGGTGGCGCCGCCTCACCTTTGCCGCTCCGTCTTTGTCTCCTAAGGACTTTGTCATGCCTTCGGGTCATCCGCGCGACTCGGCAAATTTCCACCGCAACGTCACCAGGGCGGAGGACTCGATGCTGCCGGTGAGGGAAACGGATTGCGATGAATGACCGTGACATTTGCGCATGATTGTGACTCGCGCCACCTTCCTCGCCTGGCAGGGTCTGAGCAGCCTGTTCAGCTCGCTGAAGGTGATCCGCCTGCTGCGTTTGGGGCGGGTGGCGCGCAAGCTGGACCACTACCTGGAGTACGGCGCGGCCGTGCTGGTCTTGCTGGTGTGCGTCTTCGGCCTGGTGGCCCACTGGCTGGCCTGCATCTGGTACAGCATCGGCGACTACGAGGTCATCGACGAGAGCACCAACAGCATCAAGAAGGACAGCTGGCTCTACCAGCTGGCTTTGAGCATCGGGACGCCGTACCGCTACAACGCCAGCGGCACGGGCCAGTGGGAGGGCGGCCCCAACAAGGACACGCTCTACATTTCCTCGCTCTACTTCACCATGACCAGCCTCACCACCATCGGCTTTGGCAACATCGCGCCCACCACCGACGGGGAGAAGATCTTCTCCGTGGCCATGATGATGGTGGGATGTAAGTACGCGGCCGGCTCGCTCCTTCCGCTCGGCTAGGAGGAAAACCAAATCCGAGATTGACGTTAATTTGGCCCTATGTCACCATGTCAGCGTCGGCTAATAACTCGCAGGCAGCGTTGAGCTGGTGTTCCCATTGAAGCGGCCGGCGCCCAGTAGGGAGGGGGGAGGGAGGAGAGTGAGCGTCCCTGATGAAAAGTGACGTGTCGAGCACACGTGTGGGAGCTTTCAGCCGGAGCCACCACTTTGTGCACAACGCGCTGTTGAAATTGACATGGCGTGGAATGGAATTCCATTTGAAGCGCAGGTTCATACAAGCGTGCTCGGAGCGGAGCTCACTCTTGGGCTGCCGGAGTTGCCCACGAAATGTACACGGACGGACTGTATATACAGTACAGTAGCGTTTACGTACGTATATACATACATACGGCGTCCATGTCCTTCCTGCGCACTGCCAAGATGCCCCAAAGCAAATGTCGTTTCATTGAGTCGTTGCTCCACTCTGATTTAGATCGATTTGTTTGTGCACTCTGGATGTTTGGGCCCTTGAACGGAGGCTAATTCCATGAACAAAAATGCCTGAGTATGAGTCAAGCTCATCCCAATGGGTCTTTGTGGCAACCTTTGCATCATCATGTAAACTAAACCAGGGCGACGCAAAGTGACAGCGGCGCTCGGAGCTTTGCCCCCCTATCCACTGCCGCCCGCCGCCTCCCCTCGAGAACAACGGCACCAGTACGCCGGAGGCCAACTCGCAAAATCACGACAACCCCCCCTCCTCACTTGTGTGAGGAGGCTGCAATTACCGCCAATAAATGTCCCGCAATGGATACGGCGGCGATTATGCGCAAAAGGGAGCGTGGCGGCCCGAGGCCTCGGCACCCAACAGCGGAGGAGCGAGCGGAGGAGCTACGAGTCCTCGGCTCGTTCCTCTCGACTGGCTCGAGGCGGCCCATTAGACGGCCGGCCGGGTGCTGGACAGGGGGTCCGCTCAAGTGCGAATGTTTCTGCCGCCCCGTATCCTTCTACGCAGCTAGCGTGTGACGTGCGCGTGTACCTTTCAGCGCTGCTGTACGCCACCATCTTCGGAAACGTGACCACCATCTTTCAGCAGATGTACACCAACACCAACCGCTACCACGAGATGCTGAACAACGTGCGCGACTTCCTCAAACTCTACCAGGTCCCCAAAGGCCTCAGCGAGCGCGTGATGGATTTCATCGTCTCCACCTGGGCCATGTCCAAGGGCATCGACACGGACAAGGTAGCGCTCGGGACGACGACGGCGCTAGGCGGGCGTGCCGCTCCTGTGCTTCTTCTCGGCTTTTTCTCCAGGTCTTGTCCATCTGCCCCAAAGACATGCGAGCGGACATCTGCGTGCACCTCAACCGTCAGGTGTTCAACGACCACCCGGCCTTCCGCCTGGCCAGCGACGGCTGCCTGCGCTCGCTGGCCGTGGAGTTCCAGACCACGCACTGCGCACCCGGCGACCTCATCTTCCACGTCGGCGAGAGCGTGGACACGCTCTGCTTCGTGGTCTCCGGCTCCCTCGAGGTCATCCAGGACGAGGAAGTCATCGCCATACTGGGTGAGAATGGAAATGCCTGCATGTGTGGATGGATGCTTTCAGCTGTGGGAACGCGTCAACAATTGCGGCGTAGGTAAAGGCGACGTGTTCGGCGACGTCTTCTGGAAAGAGAGCAGCATGGCGCGAGCGTGCGCCAACGTGCGCGCGCTGACCTACTGCGACCTGCACGTGATCCGGCGGGACGCGCTGATGCGGGTGCTGGACTTCTACACGGCCTTCGCCCACTCCTTCTCGCGCAACCTCATCCTCACCTGCAACCTGCGCAAACGGGTAACCCGGATGAATTATGACAATCGTCTGACAATAATGATCATTAGAAGTATTATTAATGATGATCATCAATGTTGCGCAATGTGCCTGCCTGGATCACGGCCGCACACTTCCATTAAGAACCTCCTCCGGGGCTCGCTCCTTCCCGCTTTTTAATATTTCAACGCATTGCTTTGCTCGGGCGATCTTTACTGTTTTTGAACAACAAGAAAATTTGACAATCAGGGTTGAAAAGTGCTGTGCTGGTGGAAAAGGCATGAGTGAAATGATGTCAAGCGCACGCACAAATCGCTGCTGACTCAGTGCACTTAAGACTTGCAGCTGTGAAGTCTCACGCGCTCACCTATTTGCAGGTGATCTTTCGGAAGATCGCCGATGTGAAGCGGGAGCAGGAGCGCCAGAGGAATGAGGTGGCGCTCTCCATTCCCGACGACCACCCGGTGCGGAAGCTCTTCCAGAGGTTCCGGCAGCAGAGGGACGGTCAGCCGGCGGAAGAAGCGTCGCCGTACCACGATGGCAACTGCGTACCGGAGGAGCCGCCGACTGCCAACGCAGCTCAAGGCCAAGCCGACAAGTCGGAGCAAAACTGCGCCGATGCCGCGAGCTCTCCACCTTGTGCGGAGAAGCCTCAGAGCCAGGGGGCCAACAGAGAGGGGACGGGGGGCGCCCGCAGAGGAGGGGCTCGTGGGTGGGCAAAGTTTAAAAACGCCACATCAACTGCGCCTGCTCCAGAGCAGGAGAAGCCCCCAGAGAAGAAGGCGGAGGCTCGGACTGAAGGATCTCAGTCGTCGGATGAAATAGCAGCCAAAGAGAACCAGAGCCAAAAGGACGAACGGGACGGAGAGGAGGCGGGCGGTGCCGCTGCCGCCGCCGCCGCCGGCACAGAGGAAGCCAGCGCCCTCCACAAAACCGACTCGTGCGACAGCGGCCTCACCAAGAGCGACCTGCGCATCGACCGAGTCGGAGACTCCAGGAGCTCCTTCGAGCGCAGCCCCATGGAGCGCAGCCCCATGGAGCGGAACCCTTTCGGGCCTGGCGGCGGCGGCTGCGAGCGGGATCTCCTGCAGGCCGCGCTGTACGAGGCCAAGGTGGAGCTGAAGGGCGACATCCGGGCGCTGGGCGGCCGGCTGGTGGCGCTGGAGGCGCAGGTGGCCGAGGTCCTCCGACTGCTCTGCGTCAGAAGGAGACTCTCGCTGCCGCCCACGTCCTCGCCCAGGCCCAGGCTCAAAAGCCAAGACTCTGGCGCCACCTCCGTGACTCAAGCCAGGAAAGACAACGGGCCCTTTTGAGAAAGTGGTGACTGCCAGGAAGCATGAGCGAGCTGGCCTGCCAAGGAAATGTTTGAAAACACTGCATGAAACAACGCCCACACGTGACTGGAGGATTGCTTTACGGTTGTCCCCCCCCCACTAGATGGCACCGCCCAGCCAGCCGCCCAGCACAAAAATCATGTGTGCCAAAGAACTTGGATGTTGAAGTGAGGGGAGAACCCTCAACAGAACGTTTTGTCGCCCTCCTTTGGCAACCTTAGGCATTACATTTCCAACTCGTAGGGTTACCAGGTCACTGACGGACGGGGAGGGTAACCCGAGCCGTTGGCTTTTGTTGGCATGCTAGCGTGACGGGAATGTCGTGTCCAATTGCTGACGTCTACAGATCCTCTCCCGCTTATTTATTCATGAATTAAACATACACGAAAATCAACATGAACTCCCCTTGGAGTCACTATTGGTGCCTTACACTTGACTAGAACCTCAGTGATGCTTTGTTGATTCATATGTTACCATGTGTCCAGTACAAGAAAATAGATTTTTCATTTTTCTGGTCAATTTCTTTGAGTCTGCTACTTTTTGATGCTAAAGTAAGTCTGAATGTTACTCTATAATTTCTCGCAAGACTGCTATTTTTAAACTGACCTCGGCCTGACACAGTGATGATGCAATAACTGCCGGATGCGTTTCCCTTGCATAGCTCAGTTGCAAAGCACGCAAAGCACAGATGTGGGTGCAATAAAGTGACGGCCATTTTATTTGGAAATGTGACTCCTGGTTAAATGCAATGACAAATCAATGTAGCAATGCACTCTAATGCTCAGGTAGTTTTGAAGTGTGGATTTAATCATATTTATCTCGTACGAGTACGGAGGGTGAAATACTGAAATATGAATATGCAAATCTGAGTGTGATTGTCATTTGAGTGAATGCACCTGCTTCTTTTGTGCGGCAATCAATCTTTGTAAGCATGTTAACCTCTCCACTACATCGGTGTTTGCAGATTAGATTTGTTAACGGCCTTTGCATGTAAGCTGGAAAGCTTTCTACACTGAAAAATGGGGGTTAAAAAAAAAAAAGTTGCCACCATCAGCTGTTCTGTCTCTTTATTTAGTCATTCAACTTAGCAAACTATTGTTATTTGAGTTCAATGAAGGTATATTTCTCCTAATGTCAATAAGAGTGAAATACAACAAATGTACATTTTGATCTGTCATACCTCCCTGGAGTCACTTGAAGGCAGTAAAGCGCCTCTAAACTGAATCGCCAACTCCCACAGTAGTGATGTGCATTCCAGTTCTTTTAAGTAAACTGAATCTTTAGAATCGGTTCACTCAAAAGATTTGTTCAAAAGAATCGTTCGCTACACTTTATCCTTTTTTTAACCTCGTGTAGTGTACCTATTGAAGTGTCCATGAGATGTACCTAATCACGGGCCACTTCATTGGGGAAAAAGCTTGAGTGAAAATGCAAAGTACCACACCCGCCCTCACCCCACTTTCTGATTGTCTGATTTGAAAAACTCAAAACTCCAGCTAGGGGAAATAAGAAACCTTAAGAGACCACAGATGGGAGGGTCCCTCTTCTAAGATGACCAGGCTGCAACGGATGCAGAGAGGACACAGTACAAACAAGTGTAAATAACAGGCCACTTTATTTGGGAAATATCATGGTCAAAAGTCACAGGTGTCAAGCTCTAGTCCTCGGAGCCGCGTTCCAACATGTTTTCCAAGTGACCCTCGTTAAACACACCTGCGTGAAAAGTTTTAGCTTCTTTCACGTTCTGCAGGAGCTAAAACTTTTTATGCAGGTGCACTTAACGAGGGAATCACATGGACACTCCATTAGGTACACCACTTTTACCAGAGGAATGAACAACAATAAAAGTTTGAATTAATAAATATGGGTGATCTTTCATAACATTTGTTAACCTTTGAATCAAAATGAATAAATTGATATAATGGCAGTATAATTAGCAACACAGGATTAGTGAGCTGAGGAATCATTCTTAAACTTGGGAAATGAGCAAACAAAGCCGCTTCATTACACGTCCACATTTTTTACCTCTGGATTATTACGCTTGAACCGACCTACCCGCAAGACTATCGAAAACCGGAATGGTGTCAAACTGACACCATTCCGGTTTTTTGCTACACTATCTGACTTGTATGAATGACACCCGTTTCTAAGTTATAATTTGGGTATTTAGATTTGTCTGAAAGTTACAAGGCAAAGACAAAGGCAAAGACAATGGCAAAGACAAAGGCAAAGGCAAAGACAAAAGCAAAGTTAAAGGCAAAGACAAAGGCAAAGGCAATACAATACTGTCACGGATCGGAATGGAGCAGGGCGACCAAATGCAGCTTGGGGGAAAAGGTAGTTAGTTAGTTAGTTAGTAGGGAGGATGAGGGGACAAACCAACGGAACTGACAAACTAACATATCTTCCTAACAAAACCAACAACAGGACTGACAGACAGACACGATAACAGCAACGGAACGGACCGACAAAGACGCGAGACAAAAATACATCAACGACCCGACAGAGCGTAACACAGACAGGACTTAAATACCTGACAGGTAACGAGAGGCAGGTGACTGATTAGTACATTGATTGTGAGTAGACACAGGAAGGGAGGGGCGAGTACACAGACGCGGACAGAAACCATGACAACCTACACATAATAAAACAACCGGGGACAAGTCGTGACGAACCCCTGGTTTAAGTGAAAAGTGCCACACCCGCCCTCACCCCCACTTTCTGATTGGCTGTTTGATCTGTGACGTCACTTGGACACTCTACTAGGCACGCCGCCATTTTCAGGTGTACATAATAGCTTTATGCAATTTTTGTACGTGTCAAGCATGTGTATTTGACTACTTGCTCTTTATTTGGGGGACACCAACACATATTACACAATGTAAAACACATACATACTGTCATATAAAGCAGCTAACCAAATGTCAGATTTTTGTTTTCATGCCCCAAAAAATAAAAACAAGGAATAAACCACCAGACACATTTTTAACAGGTTTTAATGTTTATTAAAATAATAATAAAAAAATAAAGGTAAATTTCAAACCAGCAATCGAATGTGAAATCGCAGTAGATATATTGGATAACAATATCTAGGCGTATATATGTCTACACGTTATTTGAAGTGTTCTAAAATCAAGATGACCCAAAGAGAAGCATAATCATTCACTGACTGATGCGTTGATGCACGGGAAGGAAGGCAGTTGCCCCATTGACTCGTTCGCGAAGGGGAAAGTCAGACTGAACTGAAAAAAAAAGAACGAATCACTTCGGGAAGTGATTCGTTCACTCTCGTTCACTGAAAACGTACGTTCTTTTGAACGAATCGTTCACTCACGAGCCAACGCTATGCTGCAGTGGCAGAAACCAACGAAGAAAAAGTGGCATTGAAGAAGAAAGTTTAGTCGAGCAGGTAAACGTGAATATTTGACGTTTTCACTCTTGAATTAGTTCTCAAGACGTAGTTTAATTAGTTTGGTTTGCAATTGCATAGTTGAAAGCCAAAGTGTCACTCGATGTGAAAGGTCTTGAGGAACGACGCGTTAAAGCAAGCAACAATCAGTCAAATCGGTTATTCTGTGACAACAATGGCATAAACTGCAAAAATCTGCGGACAAAATCAATCTGAAATGTTTGCTTTGCTGCACAGGGCAGCGATGGATGTTCGACTTCCGCCACACGAGGGCGCCAAGCTGTCGGTGGTGGACATGCACACGGGCGGCGAGCCTCTCCGCATCATCGTGAGCGGCTACCCGGAGGTCAAAGGCCAAACGTTGCTGTCCAAGCGGCGTTACGTGCGGGAGCACCTGGACCACCTGCGGCGAGTGCTGATGCTGGAGCCGCGGGGTCACTACGACATGTACGGCGCCTTGCTGGTGGCCAGCGAGTTGCCCGACGCCCACCTGGGCGTCTTGTTCATGCACAACGAGGGCTACAGCACCATGTGCGGCCACGCCGTAGTGGCCCTGGGACGCTTTGCCGTCGATTACGGCCTGGCCAAGGAGCCGCGCTCGCCCGAGACGCCCGTCAACATCCACTGCCCGTGCGGGCTGGTCAGGGCCTTCGTCGAGTACGCCGACCAAGGCAAAACGGGCGCGGTGAGGTTCCTCAGCGTGCCGGCCTTTGTCTTTGCCACGGGTATATATACACCATTTATTTTTCAATGTGTATTTTAACCGACCAATTCTTAGGCAAATTGATTGAAAAATTGATTCTGGCAGACGTGACGGTGGCGGTGGAAGGCTTTGGCGATGTCACGGTGGACATCAGTTACGGAGGAGCCTTTTACGCCTTTGTGGATGCGCGACGCTTTGACCTGGATGTGAGGGAGTCCCGGACCAGAGATCTAGTGGACGCCGCCACAGCCGTTACCAAAGCTGTCAAATCGCAGGTACGACGAGGTCATGGAAGGCTGGCTGGCTGGCTGGCATGATCAATCGCGTTGATGAAGTGTGTATTGATCATGTACGCTGTCAAAATGCTTCAAAAATCTCAACAAGTGTAAAAAGAAATGGGTTGATTAACAGCATCTTGTTCTTCCTCCTAGGTGAAGCTGCGCCACCCGGTGAGCGACGACCTGGCCTTCCTGTACGGCACCATCCTCACCGACGGCAAAGATGACTTCTCCTCCGACGCCACCGCCAATGTCTGCGTGTTTGCCGAAGCGCAGGTCACCTACTGACAAATCAGTGCAACGAGCCTCCGTCGGGACTTAACTGAAGCAAACATACTGAGGGCGTGCTACTTACGTTTGCCGGTTGAAGGTGGACCGCAGCCCAACCGGATCCGGGGTGACGGCGCGAGTGGCCCTCCAGTACCACAAAGGTCAGATCCGGTTGAACCAGTCAAGGACGTTCCAGAGCGGCGCCACGGGGTCGCAGTTCACCGGCAAAGCCGTGGAGGTACCTGCCTGACCGGCCGGCGTGCTGGACGTTTGCTGAGCCTGTGTCTTCAACTTGTGCAGGAGACCACGTGCGGCGACTTCAAGGCGGTGGTGGTGGAGGTGGCCGGCAGAGCTTTTTACACGGGAGCGTCTTGTTTTGTGCAGGAGGAGGCGGATCAGCTGAAAGGTGGCTTTCTGCTCAAGTGAGCTAGCCTAGCTCGCTACACGTCGCATCGGTTCAAATACAGCCGTGACGTCGCGGCGCATGTTGACATTCTGATCCGCAAGATGGAGCTCTAACTCCATCTAGTGTCTCATATGTTTTCTATTCAATGTATAAAAGCGCAAATATTGGTTGTTTCGGTATATTTTTAATGGCATTTTAGCATAGGAACTACAGCTTGGTATGTGCAAGTGGAACAAGCACGTAACCTTTACAACCTTGCGTGTTTTTTTTGAAACACATATACCGTACGTATGTCATCTAGGACATACACAAGTGTCCACACTCCAAATTGCTTGGAAGTTTTAGGCCCAGGCCTGGAAAAGTACCGACTTGACGTGAAAATTATAAACAGTTAAGGCCAGCTCTTAAACAGTGATCTGATATTACTTATAGAAATGCTGCACACGTGTCCAAAAAAAAAAAGAAGCTGCTTCTCAGCGACCTTTGCTTGCGGTTAAAGCTCTGACGAGGGGAAAAAAGTTCAACTTGAGTTTCCGCTCACCAACTTTGTACAAAATGGCCTCGCGTTTGGAGTCTTTAAGGGGATCTTCAACCTGTTTGGAGGAAGGGTTCATACGTACCAAAAAAAACAACAACAACTTGACGGATCCTGTCAAAAGGCGCCTCCGTTAGCCATGAAATCAAAACAAAAGCAAGGGAAAACCTGGAAGGTGCGCGGAGAACAACCTCCTACATGTTGAGCTTTGTGACGGGTCGTTCGCGCCCGCCCTCCGAATTCTGGCTGTTGATGCGCTTGCGGTTGCGCTTCATCTTGGACAAGTCCTTGTCGAAGACCTCGCCCGAGCGCAGCGCCGACACCAGGTCGTCAAACTCTCCGCCGTCGTCCTCGCCGTTGGCCTTAGCCTTGCGCGCCTTGCGCTCCTTCTCCCGCTGCTCTTTGAGCTGCACGGCAACCCGACCGACTTCAGAAACGCGGAAGCGCGGTGGCTCGACGTGGCGCGCGCGAGCGGCCGTTACCTGAGCCTCCATTTTAGCCCTGCGCTCCTCTTCCTCCTTGCGCCGCCGCATGTTGTCATTCTCCTGCTGCGCCTCGCCGAACGACTGCAAGAACTGGTCGAAGATGCCGAAGAACTCGTCGGGCTGCATCTTGCCGGCGTCCTCGCCAAAGTGCTTTACGGCCTTCACAAACTGCGGGAGGAAGTGGGAGAAGGGCCCCTCGGCGATGAGTGGCCATTTTACGGAAGACTCGTTAGGGAGCCAGTTCTTTGAAATAAAAATGCTTTGAAAGCCACGCCGGCTCACAGCTTGACCGGCGGCTGATTACAGCCCAGACCAGAGTCCAAACGGAGGCGACGACTTTTCACAGCAGGTTAACGAGAAGGCAGGACGCGCCGCGCCGAGCCGAGCCGAGGGACCGGGTTTCGCTGGAACTGTGCAACGTTCGAGTCGGAAACCTTCCCCCATGTAAACGGTTGTCAGCCCACAACAGCAAGCATGAGCGGAAACAGGAAAAAAAAAATGCCAATAAAGCGGCGTCAGCCCAACAACGTGCTCAGGTTTCCTCTTGTAAAAGCCTAATGGAGGCCTGACTCTTGTTAAAGTTGCTCTTTGGTGTTTGCGATGCAGCAGCTGTGGCGTCAACGCGCTCACTCGCTCGCTCTCTCCCCGCACGGTAATTCCCGTCAGTCTTACCAAGTCTTTGGCCTCCGTCAGCGAGTCCTCCACATCCGAGAAGCTGAAGCTGGCCACGGTGATGAACTGGCTGACCACAGACACAAACTTGTCACCCGGCTCCTGCGCTCGCTTCTTCTGGTAGTCCAACTCCTGGCGTGCGGAGGGAGGAACAAAAAAGCAGGCCAACCTTTAGTCAAGCGCCCCCCGACAAAGAGTGAGCGAGATTTGTGGCCCACGTACGCTCTCCACGCTCTTCAGGCCGCTGCGCAAGTTGCCCACGTCTTTCTCCAGCTCGGTCATGCTGCAAGCAAGCATTCGGTGAGCGTCACCTGTGCTCACGCCGCTCGTCGGCCGTAGAAAAGTCCACCTACTTAACTTTGGCTGCTTCGGGGACACTCGGCAGGTCACCGTGAAACTTGAGCACTTTGGGGTATTTCTTCTCCAGGATGGTGATCAGGTAGTGCAGAAGATTGATGTTCCTGGCAAGAGGGAAGCGAGCGGCGGGCGCTAAGTAAGCACACCACGGGACGTGGCGGTCGCTGGCGCCGCCGGCGGGGCGCCGCCTCTCACTTGTCGATGCTGGATTTGGTGTCGGCGATCTTGTTGAGCGAGGACACCTTAAAGCCGTATGCGTTCCCCCGCTGGCCCTTGTTCATGTAGTTGCCGAAGGCCAGCACCACCTCCAGCAGCTGCTTCAGGTTTCTGCTGTGCAGGACCTCTTTGGAAGCCTTCGTCAGAGCTGCGGAAGGCGACGCAATCAACGGCGGCTTTCAAAGTCAGAAGACGCTCGCTCGCTCGCTCGCCCACCAACCTTCAACTTTGGGCTTGATCTCCGCTATCCGCTCGGTAAACTTCTTTTTGAAGTACAAAGACTGCAGTCTCTGCTGGTAGTGGTTTATTCTGGACGGGCGGGATTAAAACAGGCTTGAGTGGGGAAAAGTTGGGAGAAGCGACAAAGCGGGGCTGGCTCGGTTTTTTTTTTTGTCCCTTGCAACGCACCTGCTCATCTCGTAGAGGAAGCGGTCGGGTTTGGCCATGCGGTCCAGCTCGTGCTTGTGCTCCTCCAGGAGGTCCACGTCGCTCTTCTCTGGCACAAATTTCAGCAGCTGAAAGGCCACAAAGGGGTCAAGGTCCAGTTGTCTGCATTCCATTCCAGCAGATGAAATCAGGTCCATTGCGGCACCTGCTCCAGCATGTCTTTGGGAAGGTCCTCCTGCTCGTCCATGGTGAGGATGGCCCTCTTGATTTCCTCATTGGACAGCTTGAGCCTGCAGCACAAGACACGTTAGCGACGGGTCGAGCGTGGCGCTCGCTCGCTCGCTCGCTCGGGCGACTGTGACGGACGGCGGCGCTACCTGGACAGGAGGATGTTGCAGTTTTGCGCTCGCCGGCCGTCGATCACCGACAGCTCCCTCACCTTTTTGGAGCCCGGCGCGTCGTCCTCGGCCTCTTTCTGCGAGGCAAACGTGCCCTTTTAGTGACTCGCTGTCGCCCACGCACCCAAACAAGCTGTCTACGCAACACCCAAAATAAACGCCGCACGGGAAAGGTCAAGACGGTACGACAGACAGGACGGACACGTCTTGCCGATATGGCGCGCAGCAAACGTCAGAGCAGAGCGTGAGGTGGACATAAGAAATTGGCAAGGGCCTAAAAAGAGCAGCAACTCTGCTTGCTCACTCACTCACCTGTTTGCTGTTATTGATGGTAAAGAAGTCCTAAAGTGCAGCCGGGAAGCAGGGGGAGACGCAGAAGCGGTCGTTAGAATGAGTCAGGCAAGTTACGTGATGGCAGCCCGCCCGGCCGGCCCGCCCAGCCGGCCCGCCCAGCCGGCCCGCCCGGCCGGCCCGCCCGGCCGGCCCGCCCAGCCGGCCCGCCCAGCCGGCCGGCCGCAACACGCATGCACACACGCAAGGCAAAAGAGCAAAAGCCGGTGAGACGTGAACGGGCTCAGACGGCGCGGCTCACAAAATTCGCAGTTCTTCCTGTGTAGCCAAAATTTTCAGCTGGTTTCCAGTCCCCCAAAATACAGGGCCCGAACGATACCTGCTGTCTCTGATAGGCCGAAAAGGTCTTCTCGATGTCCTCCAGATCCAGAATTTTGAAAACCCTGGCGTCGTCCACATCCATCCAAACGGTGCCATCCAGTTTGTTCTGAGCGACAGACGAGAGAGACACGTCGTCGTGCTGGTCGTCGGAGCGCAAAAGTCGCCGACGTTCCTCACCTCGGCCAACTTGGACCAGTTGAAGGATTTGAGCGGGTTGCACGGCTGCGGGATGTTCTTCTTCTGCATGGAGGCTCCCAGCGGGGCCCCGGGCGGCAGGGGGATGCCTGCCCCGGGCGGGCAACCCGGCGGCGGCGGGGGGCCGCCCGGCGGGGGAGGAGGGGGCGGCGGCGGCGGAACCATGGCGCCGCCCGGAGGCGGCGGGCGCAGGCCGGAGAAGGACGGCACGGGCGGGGGTGGCGCCGGGCCCCCGGGGGCGCCGCCTGGAACCAAGGTGACTTGTCTCTGCAGGGAGGAAATGCGCGTCGGATGAAAGGCGCCAGCCAGCGCACACGTTGAGGAAGCGGGCTCGGGACGTACGGCGCTGAGCTCGTGCAGGCGCGCGCTGAGCTCGGCCACTTGCTGCTTGACGTTCTTGTGCTCGCCGCTCTCCTTCTCCAGCTTCTCCTTCATCTTGTTGAGCGTCTGCATCATGTCCTCCTTCTCCTGCGTCTTGGCGTCGCATTCGCGCTCCTTCTTCTCCAACTTCTGCTGCAGCTCGTGGTGCTCTGGACGGGGCAAAAGCGGGAGGGAGGGGCGTGAGCGCGGCGGCCGCAGACGGCCGGCGCCGGCCGCGCTCACCTTTGCGCATCTTTTCCGCTTGCTCCTTCCACTGCTTCACCTCGTTCTCGTTGACCAACCTGAAGGAGATCGCGTGGTTTTAGCGACACGGCATCTTTTCAGGGTCATCACCAAAAAAATAAAAAAATTAAAAAATGTCGATTTTCCTATGGGCCACTTGTGGTTGAGGCTGGACTCACATGCGCACGACATTTTTCACATTGAAATTCTCCAGTGGCGTGACGTCAGGATCGTGGCCCTTGTCGTTCTGCAGCACCATCTGCTGGACGATGCGATCCAGTAGCAGCCAGTACTGCACCGTGTTGCCGCTCCTCTTGTCTGCGCACACGAGGAGGCTTGTTGTTGTTGTTGCTGCTGCTGCTGTTGTTTTGACAATCAAATGAGCTCCGACTCACGTGGCATGAGGAGGCAGTGATGGAGGACGGACATAAAGTGCGGGAATGCGTCGGTGTGGTTCATCTTCTTGCGGATGAGCTCAAACACTTGGGTGGCACTTTTGGTGTCGATGTGGACCTGCGAGCGGACGACAAACAGACGAGTGGCTGAATGGGCTTTTTGGTGGACGAAGGCCGTCCGGCCGTGCGTCTGTCCGTCCGTCCGGCCGTCTCGCCCCGTCTGCTCACCGACTCAAAACGCTTCGACAGAGCCAGCTCGTCGTCGTTCCGCAGCATCTCAAAGTAGTCCAAATGCCTGCGAGGAGATGAAAACGGCCCAGATGTTTTCATTTCCCTTCTTGCGTGAAACACTCACAAGCAATCTCTCACCTGTCTAAGGTGGAGTTCTCATGAGAACGCAGCTTATCGATCACCGGTTGGATCCCCAGCATCAGAAACTCGTATCGCAGGTGGATGCGGAACTCCAGGCTTGTCTGGAGGAATAAAAGTTTGGACTTGGCGCAGGCAGCCACGCAGGCAGCCACGCAGGCAGGCAGGCAGGCAGGCACTTACCTCTCCCGCGCCTTGACTCAGCACAGCATTTATGAAGGACATGATGGCCGTTTTCAGGTTGACCTCATCTCTGTAGCGCCCCGTGCTGCGGTCCAGGTCATTGATCAGCGTCTGGGGGCAAAGGTCACGTCAGGGGCGGAACACAATGTTTCTGGGCGAAGCGGTTTGCGGGCACCTGAAAGCGCGTCCGCTCGCAGGCAAAGCGCTGGTAGTGCAGCATGGCCTCCAGGATCTTCCTGTGGCCGCCGGGCACCAGGCAGACGGCGCCCATGATCTCCAGCACGGCCACCTTGGTCTTGACGTTGTCGGTGGCCAGGCTCTGGGCGATGATGTTGATGCTCTGGGCGTGCGAGAGCACGTGGGCACGACCCTGAGAATTGTTCATCAGCGCCTTGATGCAGCCGATCAGCGAGGTGTGGATCTGCGACTCGGTGGTCTCGTAGTCCATGCTCTTCAGGAAGTTGAGGATGCACGTCAGGCCGTCCAGGTCGATGAAGCGCGTCACGAACCTTTCCACGTATTCACAGTTAGGTCTCAACACACCGACGCCAGCGCCGAGGTGGCGTCACCTCATAGGTTGAGTCCTGAGGGCGGTCTTCAAGCTCTCCACCGTTTTGTTCCTCTCCTCCTCGTCTTCCTTCTCCAGGGCCAGGAGCGTCTTGCGCTGTGCCACAAACATCATTTGATGGCATCACTCCAGATGCTTTTTGAAGAATAATATCACAACAAGGAAGGAAAGAACCTCAAGCAGTCACAGTTTTGTGGGGGGACTTACAGCTGCCATGGAATTGAGCTGATCGATGTAATATTCCGGCCAACTGGTCGCACTCTTGTTCTCCTCTTGTTCCTAGAAAACACAATGGACAATTTGTAACGAAGCCACGACAGTCCGGTGGGAACTGCGTTTCAGTGGGCCAAAAAGTAGGCCGGCCCGGCCCGGCCCGGCCTGGCCCGGCCCGGTTCCTTTGAAGGAGTTCCACAGCTGGAAGCGCAGCTGCCTGAGGAAAGCGGCCAAAGATTAGCGCAGGCTGTTCAAACTGTGGATTGAGGACACGGCTCGGCCTCCTGCTGACTTTTAATCCCTGGGCGGGCGCGTTTGGAAAATGCGGTCCGAGTCCGCTCCGTCAAGGCGACTCTGGCACGTTAAAAGACACCCCCCCCCCCCCACTTCACGCCTATTAAACGCACGGCAAGCTGCGAGGCGGGCACACTAATTGGGCGGTAGTTCATAAAGCGGCAGAAGTGCAGCTTTTTCTTGGCACGGTCGTCTAGCAGGAAGTGACAGACAGCCCAGGGGGGGGGGGGGGGGGGGGGGGGGGGGGGGACCCGCCCCAGCCACCTAGCCACCGGCCAACTTGCCAAGTGGAGCTTGGAGAGTTCATTAATGGAGCAGCTGAAGGCTCCAGAACACTTGCTTTTTTTTTTTTTCTCTCATGTTTTATTGGAGAGGTCAGACCGTAACAACTCAGGCGTATTTCTGCACTTAACAAAGGAAGTAGGGAGCGTATTTGGGCAGAATTGACTTTTGCCGACTGCTGCGTGACTGGACATGGAACACCTGAGCAGTACAGCCACAGAAAAACAAACGCTGGTGTTTGATGGCCTTTCCTGTTTGCTCCCACCGGCCGGCCGTGCGCTTCCTCGCCACGCACGGACGGCGACTTCCCCTTTGGCCTCGAAGCTGACTCGGCGCAATCGACGCGTGTGTCACCGGCAGAAAAACGTAGCACAAACTCCTGCGGTGAGTTTGATTTCCCAACGTGTCATGCGGGCGGAGCTATTTTGGGCTGCAGATACGAGGCCGCTTATCTAGGACGCGTGAGAAACGGCGGAATACTTCTTTTTTTTTTTTTTTTTCTCACGAGCTGATGGTTGAGATCACACGGCGGTAGACAACAAAGAGCGCTTCACGGTGAGTTGAAATGAAATCAAAACGAGGGTAAAGTCAAAGCATGATTACTGACGGGTGATTTTGTGTCAAGGCAAACTAAAAGTCCCACCGCCTGACATTCTCCACGAGCACAGAAAAGTGCCGGCGACCTTTTGGGAGGAGCTCAGCGAAGCCTGAGAAAATAACACCGATGAGGTCGCGCCGATGTCGGCGTCATCTAATTGAAACCAGGTCGGTCGGGCGTTTGACGGAAGGTAGGGAAAATACACGACGGGCCGACGGCTGTTTTGACAGCTTGAGCGCAGGAAAAAGTCACAAGGGCTCACGCTCGGATTTACGGCCCCATTGATGCTTTTATCACCAAAGGAGTTGAGGTGAATATTTGGAATTGACACAAATGATGTTGAATGATTCAGCCCCGTGTGCTTGACGCACATCCCGTTTCCTTATGGAAATGATTTTTTTTTTTTTTTTTTACCTTCTTTTTGCTGCAGTATATCTGCCACTTTTTCTCAGCGGGCAGGGCAAACATGGCTTCCCTGTGCTTCTCGGTGAGGTCCAGCTCGTCCTGCGCGATGGGGGAAAGAAAAAATAAAGGATCATTACAAAAGTTGACATCTGGAGACAACATGCGTCCGTCCCCGAGCCACACGAGGCTTTGCAAAACGCCTTCCATTAGACGGCGCGCACGAGGCTCGCGTGTGGTCACGAGGGCAAAAAAAGCACGTGGCCGTTTCCTTTTGGGCAAACACGGCGACTGGGAAACCTCTCCCGTCGTCACGCTCAATTATGCGCTCACAAAGGGCAGTGGACAAAAACAAGCAATTAGACGGCGGAGCGCTTGGAACATGAAGAGCCGCTGAATGAGGCCCATTGATGTGCAAAAAAATGTCATGCTTACAGAAAGTGGAGTGGAAGGGGGGGGGGGCAAGCCAAATTGGAAGAATGGCACCGTGGCCTTGTTACTCACAAGATGAGCTAAACTAGCAAGAAGCGGCTGTTCCGGACTTGGAACGCTGCCAAACACAATGAACTAGAAAGGACTCGTTTCCACAAGCTCCAAAATGAGAAGACAGACTTGATACGCTCGCTCACCACCAACTCAGAGAAGATCCCGTCCAGCTCGTCATAGCCCGGCATGGGCAGCACCGGCTCCATGGCCTGCGGGGCAAAGTCTTCCCGCAGCCTGTAGGTGATCTCGGGGTGCTCGCTGTTGTTGAAGCAGCAGAAGAAGAAGGAGGAGAGGCCGCCGCCGTCGGCGCCGCGGTTGCCGCCGCTGCCTCGCTTCCGGGGAGCCATGGCGCTCCCTGGCGGGCCGGGCTCCTTCCTGCCTGGTCACGGCCTCCGGCGCCTCACGGTTGGGCCTCCGTCAGAGCCTTCTGAAAAAGACACGGCGGCCGTCCTGAGCATTGACTCATTTCATTCCTTTCCATTCAACTGTGCCGCTCCCTGTTTTGTCATTACACGGGTGACGCTGTTTTGGCCCGGAGTACAAAAAGAGGTCCCGTGAAGCCTCTCTGAGCGATGAGTAAGCTCGTGCGGCCGCCTCAATCGTCGCCATTGTCTCGGGAGGCGGACTTTCCCTTCCCGAGGCCCGAGGGAGGCTTGGCTTGTGAGCAACCGTCTTGGCTCCGTCTCGCAGGGATGAGCAACGCCGCCGCTGCACAAGTCGGTAGCAATGTGTCCGACGGGCGGTTGCGTAGCCAGAGCAGCTAAAAAGGGGCCGCACGTGGAAGCGCAGCCAAGCGCTTCTTTGTTTTGACACATCCTTGACGAACGGGGGCCTCGGCGGGCGGCAGCTGCGCCGCTTCTCGCTTCTCTGACCATATTTGTCCACAAAGCTGCCCATCTTTTCCATGAGCTAAAGCCGGCAGTAAACTTTGTGTTAACTCTGGAGAGCGAGAGACGGGGGAGACGTGAGCGGCGTGCGCGTCGGGGTTCTGAAGAGAAAGGGCACCAGCCGGCGGATGTTGCGAGCGGCAAGCACGGACGGGCCCCAAAGGAGTCTGCTACACGGGAGCTTTAATCTTCTTTTCCGATTTGGGATTTGGGATGGATCAGACTGGACGCGATTTGCCCATCATCTCGCCGCGTAGGTGCTAATGCCATTCCAACCTACATATTTGCAACAAACGGAATGGCGAGATGCTCAAAGGTTAGCGGGATTGAGGGCACACACACAATTTTCAACACGAGAAGCGTTGTGGAAAAAGGGGAATGTTCAGAATGGATCTTGGAGGCAGGCCGTGACCTCCCTTTCATCCAAGCACTTGGGGAAAGGTGCCCGAGCTGCAGGTTCCACATTCCTGCTTTGGAGAGAGCTTCATCAGTTAATACTTGGATACAGATTGGAAAATAAGTGGGCCACGACAGAAATGCTGACTGGCAGGTTAAGAGGAGATTAATATCAGCGCCTGGCGGAAGGCCAAAGTCGTACGTAAGACGCGCCTGCGGGGGTCTCCGGTGCGAGCGTCCGGGCCGGCTGAGCTCTCCGATGTTGCCACCTTTTGAAATCATTTTTGTGCGTCAGCGGGGGGGCATTCCACAACCTTCCGAGTAACACGTTAAGTGGCCGAGTAACTGGAGACGGCCGTAGGTTTTGCACGGGAATATCACGGTGTCGTTTTTCGGACGCGCCTGCATTTTCGTCATTGTTTCGTTTCCCCTAGGGCGCTGCTGCAACTATCATCCTACCCCTCGACAATATTTGCCGCCATCTGACACGTTGGTGTTATTTGGGAACGAGGAGCCGTGTGTCTCGAGCAAACACGCAAAAGTGACCCTTGGCTTTAGTTAAAAGGAAACGAAACCCAATGCAGGGCATCTTGCCAACAAAGAGCACTATGACCGACCATCCATTCGTCTCCACGATACGCCATCTAAGCACCGCTACGGATGGAGCGCGTCCATCCACTTGGTCGTCCTCAGGTGAGCTGGAGTCGACCCCGTTGCGCAGTTTCTTTGACAAAAAACAGACAGCGGATTGCATTGTTGGAATTGTAATCTCTCTTCCACAGCCCCCCTTTCAGTTGCTATGGCAACCAGAGCAGTTGCCGGTCGACCGGCGCACGCTGTGGTGGGCGTTTTCTTTTTCGGTAAGCCACCCGTGGCCCTCGCGTTTGAATCTTTGCGTCCAATGGGATCGCCCCTGTATGGAGGTGGACCAATGTTAAAAAAAGAAGCAGCAGCAGCAGCAGCAGCAGCAGCAGCAGCTCTCTGGAGTGCGGCGGCGTTCGTGCCACGACACTGAGCAAGTGCAACCTGAGAAGCATCTGGAGAGCTCCCTTTGCTCAAGGTGACTTTCCTTTTCATCCATTCGTCAAGGCACGTTTGCACCGACCTTGTCATTACGGGGCATTCCCGTCGCTCGGCGCCTGCTGTCATCCGCCCCCCCCGGACGTTTCTACGGCAACACGGTTTTCCGCTAATTTGGCCGACATGATACCATCTCCCTCCCGCCTCCCTGAGCGGGACGGTTTAGATTGGAGACGGACCGGTGATAAAAGGTGCCCTGACCCCGGCCCGGGCAGCCCCACGCGCATTCCAGGCGGCAGATAGCGCCGAGCCAGCCGCCGGCAGCCCCCTGCGAGCGCTGGCTCGCTCGTTCGATCGGTCTTACCCTATCCGGGTCCTTTTTTTAAAATCCCCCCATCTGCGAGGCGTTTAACCCATGCGGGCGGAGCGTTCTGCTGCAGCTTCCATCCCAGAGGTATTCCAGAATCTGCCGACGGGTGAAACTAAAGTAAAAAAAAAAAAAAAAAGGGAGACGAGCTGGCCAGCGAAAACTTGTGCCTGCATGGAGAGATCCCCTCCCCTCGCTCGCCTCGTTCTTCTGCAGAATGCAGCGTGGGGGGCGGGAGGGGAGGGGGGATACGGGCACAGATGTTAGCGGCTCTGGGCCACGCCCATTTTCATCACTCCCTCATTCTAATAGGATGCGGTTTGTGGGAGGATGGCACCCATCTGGGAGACCGCCCCTCCCCTCCCCCTCGTAGTCAGTCTCCACCCTGGCCTGTGGACAACTTGTTTAAGGGTTTGTTTGGAGAGCAGCACGAGGAGAAACAAAGGCTGGGTGTGAACTGAGGCAGGCGTGTGTCGGCAACTCTAACCAAAGCGCAGCTGCGCATTGAAGATCAGATTCGCCGGGCAGGCAGGGAATGGAAAATGTTGGAAGAATCGTGACAGAGTTACTTTGACAAGCACGACACGGGAGACTTTGCTGCCGTGTTTTTGTGCACAACACGTCGCACGTGTTGACAAAACAAGTTGGCAGGTGGCAAGCGAGCATGCAAATCGGTGCGGCGGCAGTGGCAGCGGCGGACTGGAGGTGACCCTGAAAACGCCGCCGTGTGATTGATTACAAGGCTGTCTAATAAGAAAACAAAAAACGGACTTGTTGACGCGCTCGCGAGCGGCACAACACGCCGGACCTGTCGGAAGCCAGGCGGAACGGCAGATTGCAATCTGATCTAAAACATCTCGACCCCGGCGACTTTTTGAGACAAACTCGGCCCGATTGCGAGCGACAGTTGAGGAATGCGTCGAGGGGGGGGGGGTGTATTTTGACTGCTGGCGCGGTGGAGGCCGGCCGGGCGACCGGAAAGCAAACAACGTGATTCAGGGCGGGACCTGTTTCTTCTAAATCCCACCAATGCGGCAGGAGACCCCAAGCGGCACAAATTAAACGGCTTCTATGGGTTCCCGCCCTCGGCCTGGCTTGTAATTACCCCCTGGAGCAGTATGTCACCGCTGCCGACATCCCGTAATATGAGCAATCATGAAAAGGGAGCTAAGTTGGGCAAAACCACAAGTTTGGGGAGTTTGGATCGGGGCTGCGCTCGCCCTATATGGTCAATAAATGAAGTGACGTAAATCACCGGCGTGACCATCTTGATAACGGGCTACGGCTACTCTATTTTTGGGACCGTTTCGCTAACACGCAGTTGAATAAATGAACTTTTATGAGCCATTTGAAAGGCGTTTTGTGTCAACAACGTTGACAGAGTTACTGTGCTCTCGCAACTTGAAGGTTCCACAAGGGCAACAAGAGTCCCGTCAAAGTGTTTGCACTACTGCTCATTTGCAGCATTTGCGGCTACGACGACACGCCAAAGGGCCTCAGCGACGGTGAGCGGCCTCGTAACAGATTGACAGAGTTGGCGGGTCGAAAGGCCGAGGATTAACTTGTCGATCCTGACAGAAGTAGGCCGAGTGCACCGAGTGCGCGGGGAAACGAGCCGCTCCACGTTCTGCAAAGTGGACAGACAGACAGACAAGGAAGACAACCCGTAGAGCCCTGAGAACAAGGCTCGTGGGACGTGTCACGAGCTGGACCTGAGCGGCGGGCGGGCGCGGGCGGGCGTTTGGCTACGTTAACAAGAAAACCGGATCGACTTGACTGTCGGCGTGCCCTGCGGCGTCCGTGGCACGTAACAACCGTCAGATCACTTAAGTTGTGGACGGCGGCAAAAGGAGGGAGGACAACATAGCCTCAACAAAATTCCCCGCCAGGAGCAAACTTGCCCCAACTTGAGATAGATAGGGTGGCGCGGCGGCGGCGGCACGTCAGGAGCAGCGCGCCGCACGCCGCTCTTCTTTCTGGCACGGCTACCCGCCTGGCGCTTTCCGCTCCTGTTCCGCACGCTTGGCTTTTGCGCCGGGCCGAGACGCCGCTCGGCAGCCCGTCCGTTCCCTTTCGCGGAGCTGACGGGATGGCGCGCCTCAATTGCTCTTGTTAGGCAGCTGCCATGACTTTGGCAGTGACTTGCAATTAGTCACAACGCCGTGACCTGAACATGGAAAATGACGTTTGCTACATTTTGGAGCGTCATGCTTCTTGTGGGAGCAGGCTCTTTTTTTTTTCTTTTTTCTTTCAAACCGAGACACGTTGCCTGTTATTACCGTACATGTAGCGGCCTGAAGGCAACATTTGCGTTAGATGAGCGTCTGGCATGAGACCAACGCGGCGGTGGCATGAAACAGGGAGCCGCAGATGCGCAGACGTTTTCTAATTTCAGGTGTGTCAGGAGCGGACGATTAGCGCCAGAGCAGGCATGCGAGTGTTGAAACATGAATCCCGCGTGGCCCGTAAAAGCCTCCTCCCATCCTCCAACTCAGATGCTGCCTTTGTTCAAGCCACAGCGTGATCTTTTAAGGCTCCTTCGTCTCTCGCTTTTACTGCAGGGCAACGGCGCCCGCGGAAACGTAGAACAGTCTCACTTCATAAAAGCGTTTGTAGCACAAGGAAAAAAAAAACTGAACTCGGCCGCAGTGAATCCAGATGGGCCTGAAATGAATTTGTCGGGTCACCCAGTTCTCGTTCTAGTTACAGAGCTGCGAGGACTGCAGACGAAAAGACTCCAAAGAGCTGCAAGTGATGCTTTTTATAGGGTCTCCAGTTTTACTTCTTACAAAGCATTTCCTGCCGTCAAAATATGACAGACAGGTAAACTATTCAACTTCCTAAACTAGCTCGAGGCTCGGCTGGAAAAGACTTCTAACGACGGACGTTTGCTCGTTAATAATTGCAACAATGAGGTCTCCGGCTCGGCACCAATGTGCAGAATGTCAACTCGGCAGTCGGGCGTGACCAATAACGCTCGCCGAAGGGCTCAGCTGTTCCAACAACAGGGACAAGTGCAAAGCCGGAGGGCCGGATTGGGGGCAGGGTGTGGCACGGAGGGGCTGGGGGCGTAGGGTGACGCACGGTTGGGGTGGCGGAAGGGTGGGTGGGGGAGCAGTGTGGGAGGAGGGGGGCGGGGGGGGGTCGCCCTATGGTGACAGACCCTGTCCGGACGGAGGAGGGATGCCAAATGAAGCCATTGTCCGGCCCAAATGAAGCACAAAAGAGGCGAAAACAGGCCGATTGTTGCCGCGGAAGGACCTCGGCATCCATCAGGCACCAAGACGGGACCGTGACAAGGCCGAGAAGAGGAGCTCATTGGATCCCCCCCGAACGCAGGCCAACCGTGAAGGACAGGCACCCCCCCTTCTACTCTTTGTAATTGGAACGCTCTCAGTCCATTAACCCGCTTAGACCATTTAGGAGCACTGACGAGCAGGAACAGGTACAAAACGCTAAGTTTTCCCAAAGCGCTGCCGAGGAATTGCTGATCTGGGCACTTTGTATGACTCTTTTACGGCGGGTGGCTCGTCATTGTCTTTTTATGACCTCGCTGAGTTTTCATCGGGAGGACGCAGCTGGAGTTGACGGTCAGGGCAAACACCCAAATGTCTGTGGCCAAAACACGAGCAGAGGCCTTCGGCTGCGTTTACACTGAAAACATTGACGTCCGCACAGCACGCCACCGTAGCGAGCCAAGTAAGTAGAGCAGCTAGCTAGGTGGGAGGGAGGGAGGGAGCAAGGATTCCCTGACAAGGCGGCGGCGGCAGCAGTCCACTACAAGCATGTACAGGCCCTGGCCTCCCTCCATGCAGCACAAGACGTTGAGAACATTTGAATGCTGAGGAATGCCAGCGCTCGCTGAGAACCGCCTGCCTGCCTGCCTGCCTGACTGATTGTGGAGAAACCCACCCCGTCGGATGCAATTGGATTCATCACACAAATATCCGTTTTACCATCTTTGTTGTCATATTCATTCCGTTTGCCGTGACTTTGTTTTAATCAACTTTCAGGGCAAACTCCGACTGGTGCTACTTTTGCTGAAGAAAGATCTGGTCGTTGGTGACTGTTTTAGTCAACATTCAAAATGTGATCTTTTTTGCTTGAAAAGAGTTTTGTTGCTACTTCTTTGAAGTATTCTGGAAAATATCAGAGTACCGATAGTCCGGGTAGTTCATCGCCAAATCTTGGGCACACTGCCTTCACATTAGCTTCCATTGTTTTCAAGAACAACAGGTGCATACTATTGAATTCAACATGCATCAATTCTTAAACATTGATACGCAGGGGGGTGGATGACGTCCAAATGCATCAGTTGCATGCTCTTGACAGGAGCAGCGCTCTTTCACTGTATCAAAAGTCACATGAGGATCCTTGCTGCCAGGAAGTAGACGGTGACACCTTGATTTGGAAGCAGCTAGAGTTCAACAACAACGACAAGCAATTGAACAACAAAAACACTCCTTTGTTTGGACAAACAACCACAGCAAAGCGCATGATAAGAAGCTCGGTGCTAGGTGCGGCAGTCACCAGACAAGACAAGCTGGCTGGCCGGCCGGCACTGACCGCCGGCTACGGACGTCACCGCCGAGCGAGGAGGGAGCGAAAGCCTCCACTAATACCGACTTACAACCGTCGATAATAGAAAAGAATGCAAAAAGCTTCTCTTACCGCGTCCTGTTGAACATTCTCCTCGCCGGGCGGGTCGGAAAAGTACGACGGACACAGTTGGAGGGACCCAGCGAGCGAGCGAGCGAGGGAGGGAGGGAGGTAGGTAGGGAGGGAGGGAGGCTCCGCGAGTGACGGTGAGATGGCTTTAACTGACTGGCCGCTTGCCTGCCTGCCTGCCTGCCTGCCTGATGAGTCTCGCGTGATGTCATCGATGTGCTCCACCCTTCGTTGCGCATGCGCCAACCTGGATCGCAAGGAGAATGCAAACAGTTCATTCAACGGTCACCTCATTAGGGACGCCTGCATTCCCACAATCGCTTTGTTAGTCGATTTATTTTGTTTGTAGCGACGTTGTTGATACGTAAAAATACAAATCAATATTTATTTAGAGTTTTTTTAAAAATTTGTAACTCAACTATGGTAAAATAAATACGATTTTCTCATTCATTATTCCTTTGTTGTGCATGGAGTTTATGACTAAAGGTAAACTACTTTGATTTATTTATAAAGGTAAGCATGTATTTAAAATGTTGGCAATAAAACAGAACGGGGAAAACACAAGATGAGTTAATTGCATATAAACTGAAACGACTGCAAAAACATCCCGATCCGGTATTACCACGGCATTGCTATCTTCTGGGTTTTTTTTCCACTAGCGTATATATGATCTTTTTTATGAAATCAGAGACTGTAGATATATGTATAATTCTCATGGTTGAAGATACGTATTATTTCCTACATTCAAGCACAAAATCTCTACATTGGTACTCGGGTGCCCCCTAACGGCAAATGCGTGAACTGCGTTATGTTGGAGCTCCACAAAGCCACATTTGAGTCATGCCAGAGCTTCACTTTTATTGTTCACATTTACAGATTTTGTATTTGTGTGGAGTACAGCATTATAAGAGCGAGCCCACCTCGTCCGTACAGCAAACAAAGAATCGTAGGACACTCCTCCTCGGGTTATGTACAATTTTGGAATCCAAAATGAAGCCCTGGACCATTCGCACACGTGAGGATGAAAAATACACTGCAGAGTTTTGGGTAACACACATGTACAACAATGTACATGCATGGGAAGGTAATACATGAATGGAGACGCCAGTTCCGTATGGTGAGTCTCTCCTAAAACAGCCACAATAGAGGCGACTTTTTACGAACGTTTGGTTGTTGCCCCTGTGAGATTTGGTGAACATTAAAATAACAACACTAGAGTGTCACCGGCAGCACCGTGTTGGTCCTGAGCTTAGAAGGCTTGTCACAGCCATCGTGGGAACACAACGAACGGGTGGCGTTGCAAAATAACGAGCCGGGACGCATTGGAATAGAAAACATCTCTATGACGATCGGGAATGTCAACTCGCTTTGATTTAGCATTAAATGTAAATTACTCACAAAAAGTTCAGGATGCCTTTCTGTCACCGTCTCAGTTTCTTTATCGCAATTTGGTGAAGTAGTGTTGACCTTGCCAGAGCAGCAGTTCTGGTGTGCTGTGTAAAACCTTTTAATAGTACACCCATAAAACCTTTAAACGCATAAACTACCTATTGCAATTTTTGGTGGTTAAAAACACAAAAAAAGAAAACATTTGGGTTGATTCCTCTATAAAGGGAGGGGGGGGGGTGAAAATGCAATTCAATGTCACATGAGCAACAAGGCACTGTCATTGTTGCTCTGTAGACTCCTACTGACCACGAGACGGGAGAAAAGATGGCTGAAGAGAAGAAGGGGGGGGGGGGGACTGCAGCGACGAGGGTTACCTTCAACAGCTGCACTGTGGAACAGGGCAACTGGGCTGGCTCAAGTGATGGCTTCCAAGTGACCATGGGGATTTCCTGCATTTGGAGTGCTTGTCCATCACAGTGCGTGTATGTAAATAAGTGACAGCAGGGTGAGGGAGGGGAAAATGGCCACCAGGAGAAGATCGATGAGGCTCATTTGTTCTCTGCTCTTTTGTTATAGCATTGCCACGCTATGCCAAGGAGCGCTGGCGAGGCTTGATGCGGGGGTAGAGCTGTGGGGGGAAAAAAAAAGAGAAAGATGGGGAAAATAAATTTGAGCAAAACATTTAGTGGTGTTTAAAATAAGGGCAGGGCCATGGCGTTCTAAGAATTTCCCCCAGAATGGTTACGAGAACACAAATTGGCAACACTGGGGGAAAAATGTATTTGCAAATGAGAAAATTGTCCTGCTAAATAAATTTGGATGCATCGGCCAGCCCTGGTTGAAAAGATGGCAGGTACCCCCAGCAGGTTGCGCGGCACGTAGCCCTCCGTGTCCTCCAGCTGCGCCCACCACCACTCTGTCTCGCTGTCGTCCTGCCGCCGCAGCACGGTGACGGCGTCGCCCTCCCTGAAGGACAGCTCATCCGGGTTCTGAGCCTCGTAGTCCCACAGGGCGTACACCGTGCCCTTGTTCATCACGCCCATCTTTTCTTGAACGCCTGCGCCGCAAAAATAAAAGCGGTGTGTTTGGTATTTGCACATTTTCACTGTTTGCTGCAGTCTTGGGAATTGCCAGCCAGCGTCATAAAATGAAAATGGTTACCGTATAGGAACTGCGAGCACTGGACGTAGCCCTCCTCCATCTCCTCGCACTTATCTGCCGCTGTCTCCACGTCGCTGATGGTGCTGGCGAAGATGGCGGCCCCCGACTCCACCAACAACTTGCACAGGTGCACGCTGTTGCACGAGGCGGCGCAGTGGAGCGGAGTCCTGCTTGCGAGAAGGTACATCGGCACATTAGCGATCTCGTCGTGTAGCGCGCCCACCCGTCCGTGCGGCGTCGCCGACCATCCGTCGCTGTCGGCCGCGTTGACGTTGACGCCGAAATCCAGCAGGAACTTGACAATGTGGTGGTGTCCGGCGCAGACAGCGTTATGCAGCGGGGTGATGCCCTCGTCGTTGGGGGTGCTGGGATTCTCCACCTGGAGCAGAGCGGGACCCGCTCGGTTCTCATTCGTGCAAAGGCGGCCACTCAAACGCACCTCATAGATGATCCTCTGGACCAGGTCAAACTCTCCTTCCAACGAGGCGTCCAGCAGGAGCGCAAGAGGGTTGAACTTCACTCGGTAGCCGTGGCCGGTGCGCTCAGACTCTGGTTTCTTTAAGTTTGTGCGCTTCAGGGAGAGGAAACAAATATTGAGCCTTGTGGAACACTACTTGTTTGTATCTAGGCACATGCTGCGAAGACCATCAACCCCCCCCACCACCATCTACTTATGCCTGACTCACTGATGGTTGGGTCTGCACGATACCGCTCTCCTCCGGAGACGTCACCTCCAGCACGGGGCTAGGCAGCAAAGCCTCGGAGCTCTCCAAATTGTTGTTGTTGTCTTCAGGTCCTTCCTCTTCAGCCGGGTCCAAAAGTCCTTCGGGTGGTGGAGGCAACGGCCGGTTGTCGTTAGGGTCGATAGAGGAAACCTCCGAGCCCTGCTCCTCGGATTGGGGCTGCGGCGGCGGAGGCAAGGTGTCCGAGGGAAGGTTGCCATTGTCCGTGTCCGCGGCCGGGTCGCAACCCAGAGAGCCGGGCGGATTTGCCGGCTGATAAAACGGCGTTCCGCTGCCGGCGCCGTTGCCGCTCCCAGACCCGGCGCTCCCTTCCATCCCCCCTGCAAGAGTGTTGAATCTCTGGTAGAGAAGTTTCTGGATGTTAGGTCCGCTCGGACCCTCCGGTTCTGTGATGGAGCTTCGCTTCTTGAGCGGCCTCGGGGCGTTGGCCAGCTTCTTGCGGAGCACCTCGAGATCGGCATCGCTTTGGTAGCGCATCGGGGAGTGGACCATGGGCGTAAGCTTGGTGGGGCTGAGCGGCCGAGGGATGTTCTCCACGCTGGGAGGAGGGGCCGACGGCTCCATGTGGCGTAGGCCCTCGAGATCCTCCACGTCACCGTCCAGCGTATCCTCGATGCTGCCGGGCGGACCCTGGAGCAACGGGAAGGCCCCTCCGGCCGGGACGAAAGGCAGGGGTGAAGGGGGGGTTGAGTTGGGAGGGAGGACAGGCTTCCCATAGACTACAAAGAGTTTAAAGAAAGAAAACAAGTGAGCATCGGTGATAATAATAATTGTTTTATACAGTCTCTCTATACTACATTGCATTAAACACGACTATCTTACCTGCTTTGAGCGCAGGTTTGAGTGGCTGACTCTTTGGCGCCGCCTGCTGGAGGTACATATGATAGATGGAGCTGGAGTTCATGGTGGCCGGGCCCTTCCGGGGCGACTGGGGGCGCGAGCCTCTGTCCGGAATGAAGGGGCGCACGGCCACGGCCGGCGGGTGGTCCAGCCGCTCGCTCATGCCGGGCGGGAAGAGCGGCGCGTGGGGCTGGAAGGTGGGACTGGGCGGCACCGAGATCCGCTGCTGGATCTGCTGCGAGGAGGAGCCGCTGGTGGGCGCCACGCGGGGCCAAGTGGGCGCCGGGGGGTTCGGCAGCTGGCGAGGCGGCGGGGGCGGAGCATCCTTGCGGCGCTCCAAAGAGCTGGCCGAAGAGTGGTGCGAACCGTACGGCGGAGGTTGCGGCTTGGATAGGGAAGGGGACGAAGCGGCCGTTTTGGCCTCCAGCACCTGTGAGAACACATTCGGATGGCATCACGCCGGGAGCTGGAAAACAAGCCGGAGCTCATCCTTGGACGCGTTTAAGAGGATTACGAGACAGCACGCTGCTGACCTTTTCTGCACTTGAAGCGGCAGGGGGGCCGGAAGGTGGGGTCTTGGCCAGCGTATCCGAGTCCCTTCTCTCGGGAGGTTTCAAGGACGCGCCCGTCTTACCCGCAGGGGGCCAGCCGGCGTCACCGGCTGAAGCGCAACAAGTCAAGACACAGAGGGGTCAATACCTGAGCTTCAAACAACAGCTGCAACGACACGGGAAGTCAGTTCAAATGCATCGGCTTGCTTAATCGCAAAAGCAATCGTCAAAAGTTGCAAATGTTCAATACACGAATGGTTAAACTGAATACATGAAGTACGCATTAGCGTTTTGTTATTTCACTATGATGCGAGAAGAATTCAGAACACAAAAACAGAATCTGAGAAAATAAAGTCAAAAGTCAAGCAAGCGGGCGAGACTATAAAATTAGGAGGGGACGATTACAAAACCTTCTTGTGAGCTTAGGAAAAAGCATACGGGGGGGGGGACATCAACAAAGGGGAACACTTGCGCATCAAAGTGCTTCTTTGATGCGACTACTAATGGAAGCAAAACATGAATCTGTGTCGGACGATGGGGTCGCTACGGTCGGTGGCGGTGGTGGTGGGAAAAATACTGAATGAACTCAAGCCAGGCTTCGCGAGGCGCCACACCCACGGCGCACTCACGGGACGTGCCGTCGGAGCCGGCGGGGGCTCCCGGACCCGGGTGAGACTCCGGAAGCAGCGGGTCCACGACGATGTCTAAATCAGACACCTTCCAGGGGCCGCCGGGGGGCTTTTGCACGCCGCCGTCTGCCAGCGTCCGCCCCGGCGCCCCGTGAACCCGGCGGGACAGACACATCACGCACCACCACATTGACACAGGAAGGAAGGAAGGAAGGAAGGAAGGAAGGAAGGAAGGAAGGAAGGAAGGAAGGAAGGAAGGAAGGAAGGAAGGAAGGAAGGAAGGAAGGAAGGAAGGAAGGAAGGAAGGAAGGAAGGAAGGAAGGAAGGAAGGGGAAAGTCGCAGCACAGACAACAACAACAGCACACACAGGACAGGACAGGACAGGAAGAGAGCCCAGTTAGAGAGGACGAAGGAAACCACAGGATTCAAGAGCAGGTGGGAAACATCAACCAAGTAGGAGAGAAACGGTCGCTCACGCAAAGTCCCGGTCCGATACCCTGGCAACGCATTTAGCTTTGACTTGTGGGACCAACCTGATTTGGCGCGGCCTTGGTTGGCTTGGTTGTTGACGGCCAGAGTTTGCGGCTTGAGCGGCTCGGGCGGCAAGGCGTAACCAGAGTCCTGTCGGCTCGGCACGGGAACTTGGATGTAGGGACCCACGGCGGCCACGCGGCCCAGCGTGCTGGCGGCCGGCTGCGGGGAGGGCGGCCCGTTGACCCTGTTCAGCTGTGGGAGGGAGGAGATACACTGAATATAAAGCACAAGAATAGGCAATCTGGATCTGTTTTCAAACAACATTTGGGGTGGTCTGCTGGTGAACATTTGTAGGACACTTTAAGATGTGTTGAGCGCTTCTAGCCTTACAGGGAGGTTCTCTTTTTGACGTGCCTCAGCTTTTTTCTTGTAGAGGCGCTCTCGCAGCTCACTGATGCGCTTGTCCATGAGCGTCACCTCCATGTTGCGCTTGTTCAGGAGGTCCTTCTGCTGCTGCAGCTTGCTGTTCTGCTCCTGGTTGAGTTTGTTGCGGATCTGACAAGGTGCGCACGTCAAGGTTAACGACGGCCTTTCGCCGTTAGCGTGACGCTGGCCGGCCGCAAGGCGCTACCTGGAGCTCCTGGTAGAGCTTCCTGAGCTCCAAGGCGGCGGTGCCGGTCACCTGGCCGCCCAGCGCGGTCTGGATGCCGTTGAGCTTGCCCCGACGCAGGTCCTCCAGCTGCAGGCTGAGCTGGTCCACTCGCAAGACGGCCGCCTGCAGCTCGGCCTGCTTCTCCTGGAACAGGCCGCTCACCTGCTCGATCTCCGCCGCTGGATGGGGAACGGACGGACGAGACGATTGGTTCAAATGAGCGCATTTGCAAACATTAAGTGTGGTCTGAAGTCAACGTGCAATGGCGCTCACTAGCCCCATCTGTAAGACACGCTTATGTACTGTAGGTCCCTTAGGGCTTCAAGCTGGCGTCCAATACGAATAAGAATCGACGTACACAGGTTGCCGTTGATGACCTTGCTGTAGTCCACCTGGCCCCGCATGGCCCGGATCTTCTTCAGCTTGGCCTCCTGGCTCTCCACACGCTCCTTCAGCCGCTGCAGCTTTTCGCTCTCGGTGGCCGTCTGCTGCTGACGCCGCTCCTGCTGCTTGAGGTAGCGCAGACGCTGCTCCTTCAGTTTGGGGGGCATCAAAAGTCGACTTTAATACATTTGAAATGTGTACAAAAGGTGACACTACCCAAAAGTAGTGAGGTCGTGAAACATTGACTACCTTGGCCACCAGCATCTGCTGCTGAGCCTCAATCTGCTGCTGCTGCCTCGTGGCCATCTCCTGCAGCTCGGACAGCGTCAGCTCCACACGCTGGTTCCCAACCTGCATGGACACGCACATGTTGGACTCGAGTAACTGGGACAATACAAAAAAAAAAATAAAAAATAACTGGGCCGTTAACAATGGAAGAAGCCATTTTCTAGACACGTCAACTGAATGTCTCGGTGCCATTTGTGAGGGTATCTCGACTCACAGGCCTCTCACGCTGCCACGCTCCAAAAGGCACCGAAGCGACAGCGCATCCGTGTCGATTCCCCCGAGGGAGAAGCCGACGCGGTGCCTCAGACGGGAGAACCGCCGGCCCGCCTGACCGACCCGACCGACCGCAAGCGACGAGGGCTGTAATCCCGGCTCTGGCACTTATCCGCAGTGAGTGCGAACTATTGAAAGATTGGGCTGCGGGAATAAAATCCCAAACTCCTCGGCACGTTGGCCGGGGCCACTCGGGCTCTTTGCGAGGCTTTCCGAGGGCCGCGTGCTTCGCTTGCTGCAGACGGCGTCCCAGAAGCTGGGTCTGAATCCCAAAGCAATGATCCTCTTAGGGGGCTGTTACATCATCTTGCGGGCTGGCGGATATAATCCCTTCAATTGCATATTTGCAGCGGAACCTGGACGCAATTTATCTTCGCCACTTAGCAGGTCACGGAGGAAATAAAAGCTATTGGCTGCAGCCTCCACGGTGGCGCTCTTTGTCCCGCAGCACCAATTAGCTTCAATTCCTTGCGCACATCACTTGTCTATTGTGAAATCTGGGACAGATGGTCCGAGCCAGGGAGCAAGAGAGGACGCCGTGCCAGAGGCTGCTTTTAGCAGGCACATCTACAGGCAGGCACACACGCGCAGACTTTTTTTTGCTTGGTGCTGCGATTGTATATTTTTTTCCCAAATGTAAAACATGTGCCTTGGCGCCAAGTGTAAGTGTCGTCGTTTAACCTCGTTGGCGAGATCTCACCCCCTTGTCGTTGTGCTTCTCTCCGGCGTTGCCGCTCCTCATTGGATCCTGAGACTGCTGACTCCCTGCGCGGGCACAGTCGGCAAACGCGCGCAAGCAGGGTGAGACTCGCTCAGCCGCACGCAAACACGCACTGTCACTTTGAAGCCCCGCGGCAGAGATTGCACATGACACGAGGGACACAGGAACAGGGACAAGCAAAGCAGACTAACTCAAGACTGTCTATTTATTTTTATTTTTTTTGCTAAAAAAGGGAAAATTGCTTGACGCAAACACATGGATACATGATTCAGAACGACACAGGAACAGCGAGCAGATGTCAGGAACAAGGAGGGGCCAAACTTACCCTGATCACTGCTCTCAGTGGGGGAATCTTCATGGCGCAGGAAGAACTTGACCTCCTGCTTGCGAGGTCCCCATTTCTGGAGATGTTCGTACATCATGTGCTCAAATGGGATGGCCCGCTCTGCAGACACAGACACGGGGGGCTTTCATCTGGATAGCCAACAAATGGCTTTCCACAAAACGAGCAGGCATGAGGTTATGACTTGCTGGGGTCAGTACAGAATAAAGCCCAGCATTTAAAAAAGATTTCATCATTAATATCGGCAACCAGGTCATTGCATTTTTCAGAGAGAAAGAGGGTGTCGGATTTGTTTTGTGAGGAGACGTGCTTTGTTAGGCACCAGCTAAACCCCGACTTTGGCTGGGAGGGTGCTTTCAACAGACGAGTGGCCCCTCGGCAGCACCAAAAAAAAAATAAAAAATGCTGATGACGCCCAGTGCGCCAGCGCAGCGACAGAAGCTAATTGTTAGAGAGCAATGCGTCGTGACAGCCCTGTGTAGCGTGACATCACGTAATCCCTTTCAGATGTTGGCCTTTAAAAGGATCATCCCAACTTTCCTTCCATTTTTAATTCTGGGCAAATAGCGGCAGATTGTTCATCACTGTGGCAGGCATGTCGAGATTAGCCGGGAAAGCTAAAGGGCGGGTGAGAGATTCGAGTATTCGCATGGGTGAGCACGAGACGCCAAAAGACTTGGACTGCGTTCACAATCATTCCCGATCCACTCTTGAGTGGGTTCACTGCCACCATAAAAAAAAAAAAAAAAAAAGTGGTCCCAAAGAGCGCTGGTCTTACCGTTGCCTCGCCAGACCTCGGCCAGGTGGCAGCCACTTTCGCCGGGCTCTTTGCAGAACTCCACGACATCGCGGCACGTGGTCTCGGGGGTGATCGGCACCTCTGTCGCAGCCTGTTCCCCGTCGCTGAGGTACACCGTTAAGATCATCTGAGGACAAAGGTTTCACAACTTTACTGGCATTGCACAAGTACAGTGGCCTTCTCGTGTATTCTTATCCTTATTTTTGTTCCGCACTCGCTCGCTCGCACACGCACGCACACACACACACACACACACACACACGGCGGCAAGACCTGTTGCAGCATGCATTAGACAGACACACTTTGAATTGCGACGTAAATGCATTGCAACGCGTGTCCCTGCAAGCTTCTGCTCCGGGAGAATTTGAGAGCCCGCAGCGTCCCTTTCAAAAAACATTCAAATTGCAACAACTTCCATCTTGGACTACGAGCATTGCAAGAATAACACAAAATACATTCAATAGCTTTGGCTTTTTTGCCTTTCCATCAGTGTAAGCCTTCTCTGCATGATTCAAGCACTTTTCCAATATGACTGTAAATCCAAAATTCAAGCGCCATCCAAGTCCATCAAAAGGGATAACATGGTGAAGACATCATATTTTGCTATGCCAAAAGCAATATTAGCGCCAATCCACAATCACTCAGCGTGGCCTCAAATGGGTCGGTCCGAGCAAGCGCGGGCGGGCGGGCGGGCGGGCGAGATACCGACCGCCCTCACTAAGTTGCGTCTGCCGGCGCTTCTGGCTCTCGGGAACGCCCTCCTTTTTCGTTTGATCTCCCTCTTTGGCGGCCGCTGGAGCTCCTTGGCCCATACGGGCTTGTCCTTGGACAGACCGGCCAGGCTGCGCAACATCGTGGCCACGAACCTCTTCATGGTGGACGGCGGCAGGGCGCCAGACCGCGCTAAGCCGTAGCCCGCGTCAGGAAAGAAGTGGTGGCGATGCGCTTGTGCCGCAGAGGAGACTTGGGAGGAAAAAGCATTGGCTTTGTGAGAGGGGTTGGGAGGGGGGGCAGTGGCTTAGAAAGCAGCAAACACACTGAGAGAGAAGGGAGGGAGAGAGAGAGAGAGAGAGAGAGAGAGAGAGAGAGAGAGAGAGAGAGAGAGAGAGAGAGAGAGAGAGAGAGAGAGAGAGAGGAGCCTCTAGCCAAGTGTTTGGCAAGGAGGGCATTTCTTCACCCTGGTTCTACACCGTCCATATTTTCTTCTTCTATGCAGCTTGCAAACAGAAGGACTTCTGGGACCGATTAGCCAGCGTCTTGGAAATAGCAGGTGTCGCTTTGATTGAGACATGACTAATGCGCATTAGAGGCTGCCTGAGAGGAAGTCAAATCAATAATGCAAAAAAAAAAAAAAAAGAGGCCAAGCAGTTGGGAATCAAGCAGGCTTGAACACTAAATGTGTCAAACATCAGATAGCATATGAGAACCAAAAAACGACAGCGTGGACGACCGCAGATGACAAATGGGACATTCCAGTGTTAACTCCGGCGGTAAATCGCGCTAAGCGCAGCTCGGCTGGGTGAGATTAACACCGGTTGACAATTTAGTGGGCTCCCGAGTGGCCTTTCACAAGAGAGACCTGCAGTGGCCGTGCCGGCCGGCGTCCTATTGGCTGCCACCATCACCAGCGCAGGCGCTAGCTGCTCCACCGACTCTTTGACTTGACATGACAGCCAGCCGGCGCCACTGGGTGCAAACATCCAGCGGGGGACACGCACGCACAGTCGACTTCCCTCGGCTAATTACAAGTTCAGCTACGAGTTGCAGGTCGGCCTCCCTTTCTCCCGTTCTCACAATGCGTCCCGCTATTGTCAACCGCAACGTTAACAATAGGTCGTCTTGACAAAGCGCTGCTCCCGTTCTCGTATTATGTTCTTTGGTACGCTGATATGACGGAATAGATTCTCAGTCATTCACAAAGTCTAGTCGAATCAACGCAACTGGACTCTTGGTTGTTACAGACAATTCATCTTTCTGTCAAAGGACAGTTCTGAATTGAGCAAAAACAACATTACAGTATGTAAACACTAACTCATTTGGTTTTCGACAACCGTGGCACGTAATTTGATCAGCACTGGAAGACAGAATTTCGAAAAGCCTTATGACAAGGGGTGTCACACCTACCGGCATCATATTGTCAGATCCAAATTGGCATCAGTGGCAAACCCGCGTTGAGATAAACCTGTGCAGCCCTTCCCTCCCTCTCTGAAACACATACACACACACAAAAATAGAACATTACTTTAACGTGACAGTGGCGAGATGCACAATTATAGCAGCAAACAGTGATGTCAACAAATGGCTTTAAATGGCCCAGGCGTGGCTCCCGGACAGCTGCTGCCGCTGCTCTGAGCTCAGCCTTAAAATGTCTGTAAAAAACACGAGCTCCTGTGGCAATGTTAGCAAACCAAATGTACTCACCACTGTCAAGGGCGAATCATTGTCTCGTCGAGGCAACAAATAAGAGAGAGCCGGTTGTTTAGGAAAGCCAGGCAAACCGTCATCCATCCATCCAGCCAGCTAGCTAACTAGCTTAACCAGCTAGCGCCGTGTCGCCAAGATGCTAACCGCGCGAGCTGCCTCCACTTGCGGCGACACGAGCGAGATATCGCCGCCGCACTCACTGTTGGTTGTCACCGTTGATGGAGTAGCCCCCAAAATCGGGCGAAACTGTGGTCGACAGACTCGTTTTTAGTTAGCAAACAGTCATTCGCTGCTTGCTTATTCGACGAGTGCTAATGGGAGAAAATCGACTGCGGTGTTGTTGACGGCGACCGGGCGGGCGGTGCTTACACGGAGGGAGGGAGGGAGGGGCGGTGCTTAGTTACGCTAGTAGAAAAACTGCACATTACTAATGGGGACGCTTGACAATCTTTATAGTGGAATAAATGCGTTCTTTTTTTTTGTGTGTGTGCGAGTAATTTTCTTTTAAAATGGCAAACGCTATTTGGCCTCTTTCAACCCCCAACTTGCCATCAAACATCTTATTTGTGATAAGGTAAGAGCATTAACTGCAGCAGCTCTCCCTGGTCGACCACCGCCTCAACTTCACAAACCTACAAAAATACTTCCTGATGTTTTCATGCACGGTAATGGATATGTATATTTATGCAAAAAAATGCCCAAATGAAAATGCTGCTGATCCAAATGACAATTGTGGTGTGGATGTCCTCTGTTATCAAGTTTATTTGATTGTTTTTAGAGGACCAATAGCAATTCTCTGCAAATGAAACTAGAGTTACTCTTGTCATTCTGAGATTGTTTTTAAAAATGTCTTTGATCCAAGAGTGGCAGCCCACACATTGAAATAAGCACAACACAATCAGAGCACTTGTGTCACGCCTCTTTAAGTGGACCGATTACAATTCGTGATCCTCGGGATGATAGAGCTCGCTCATGAGGCGGTAGATGTACGAAGGCGCGTGTCCGCCAAAGTTGGAGATGAAGAGCGTGATGAGCTCCGGCGGGACGTAGTCGAACACGGGACAGTGCACGTTAACCTTGGACAGGATCTCACCTAAGGCAGAAATGGTTCAGCGTCAATGTTGGTCAGCCAATTAAGCTCGAAGTGCTCTTTGCACAGAAAGGCGTCAAGAGTGAGCTGTGAACCCAACCGCTTCTGGCAACAGTAAGTCAGATGATGTGAACTGTGAGTTCATTCACCTTCAGTGAATGGAAGCACTTCATGCGGAGAGACAAATTTGTGGAAGGTGTTCTCCTCGTTCGGGAACTGCAAGAGGTTGGAGAGTCAGAATCGTTTCGGAGCCGGCCGGACGCTGCGTATCCAAACGGCGCGCTCGGGTCACCTGAGGCGAGAGCTTGAACATGGGCGTGCAGACGATGAGCGGTGTAGAGTGGTGCTTGGCTGCCAGGGCCAGCGTGTGCGTCCCGTTGACAGCCCTCAGGCCTCCGTTTGCAAGGACCGTCTGCGTCCCGATGATCACCTGACGAGCCCAACAAAGGCGCTGTCCTCTTTTTCGTGATGTCTTCCGCCGTGATTTGCTTACCTTATTGACGCGAGAGATGACCGCAAATATGGCGGCATCTGCGATCACTGTCGTTTCAATACCAGCTTCTGACAGACTGGTGGCCATCTTGTGTCCCTGATGGAAATGCAAAGTATAAACCAATAGCCAACATACTGTATATATACTACAGTGTATCATTTTAAACATGATACATAGACTCATTTCTGGACTTTGTTTTTTTATGAGCTGCAGTGTGGCATACCTGGCAGAAGGGCGCACACTCGGCGACAATGACGTGGAACTTGCGTTTGCGTGCGGCGTCCTTCAGGAAGGCCTCGACGGTGCGAGAGCGGCCGATGGTCATGATGACCTCGTTGGAGTGGATGTGCTCCAGCGCCTGCATGGAGATGTTGTCTGTCGTCCCGTCTGCAAGAAGCAAGTTGGCAATTTTACACTTTGAGTGTCATTTTAGGCTGAACCTACAGCTCGACTTCATTTGACTTTCTTTTAACTTTTGAACACACATCCAACTGTACAGCGGACGTCTGTTAGCAACTGACCCAGCTCCGTCAACAACTCGTTGATGGCCTCGATGACGTTGGCTTTGAGGGGAGCAAAATGCTGCCGGAAGTTCTCCTCGCTGAGCGCTCCCGTTGTCAGCAGCTTGTGTAGAGATTCCTGCTGGTCGAGCTCCTCGCTGCTGCCCCGAGACCTGCAGATATACGTGCAAAATGTGAACAACCGATGAAGGAATTATACATATGTCATAAGTAGATAACAAAAAACTTGTTTGGTTGATTCTTAATGGGTGGGCACTGGACAGGCACTCCAGAGGCCACGCTACCTGTACACAAGTCATTAAAAAGTACATTTTCCATATGCGAATCACCTTGCATATTCCTCTCTTATAATCTTGAGAACACGTCTGATCATGTTCCCTACAGTGGTCTCTGACGGTTGGGCAGCGACCATGCGCCTGCCCTCCTTCCGGATGAGTTCCATGAGGTCACCTGAGATGTCAAACCATTTTCATTTCAGTTATTTGTTTACATTCAAACTATTTTGCAGCCAACGCCTGCTCGAGAAATTAAGTTTGTCATTACAAGGCAGTTTAAGACCACCGGTCATAAAAGAAAAACGACGCGGTGACAATTGACTTCATTAATAAAAGGTGTAATGCATCGATGACATTTCTGTGCTGTTTTAATGGTGAGGACAAAAAGCGCAGTAGTACGCCAGATGAGTTGTAATGGATACAAATCTTAAAAAAGAAAAACAAATGCTTCCTATGCAGCACCTGCGCTGCTCCAGCGAGCCTGCGACGTGATCCTACGGAGCAACGAGGTCGTTTCTCGGGCTGTCTCCGCCGAGCCCCGCAGAGGTCCGGTGCCGCTCCCGCCACGCTTCAAGTCGGACAAAAAGGCCTCGACTCGCTCGGTCAGGTCCGTTTCTTTATCCCCGCCCGGCATTGTGGCGAGATATACAACTTGTTGTCACAGGGAAAGAAAAAGAAGTTATCTGGTGAGTTTGTCGAATGTTGGTATGGCGGCCATTTTAGGAAGGAAGTGATCAGTGGGCACTTCCGGGTCACAGTGACAATGCGGTGTCGTCAGTGATTGGCTGAGATCTTGCCAGTGTTTGCCGTGCATCATTTTGACGCAGTCAAATCCATCGGGACAGTTTTCTGCAATTTCCACTTTAGTGTCTTTTAAGCGTGTTTACTTTATCAGAACTACTGTTGTATGCATGATGTGGGATTTTTTTTAGGGTTCAAAAGTAGGACGTCCGGGGAAAAGAGGACGTCTGATCACCCAAAGTTAGTATATGTAATATTTAATGGAGTATAAGACCACGCAATAAATAACAAATCCATCCTATATTTTATTCAGTAAAAGCCCAACACAAATTTACAAAATGCACCAGTCAACATAAAAATCGATTGCGCACAATGCACACGGTCGCTGCTTAAAAAAAAAAAAAAAGAGAAATCCCCATAATAGATACCTTGATAATTAACCTTTATCAGACCGGAAGCTAACTTCTCCTAAGTCCATGTAACCACACCTCCTCAAGTGTCCCTAAAAAAATAAACCTAAAAAAAAATCATTGGGATGGATCTGCAAGTACAAGAAATTGTGAAGTGTTACTTGTTGCTATCAAAAGTTCAGTTTAGCAAAATGCTTGAAGAGCAGGCTGTTGAACTAACATCTCCTTCAGGCTATTTTACAAATGCTGCCAGGAGGCCATTTTAGATGGTGAGTGAATGATAGCATAAATGAGTTCCAACATAACCTCATTTATATGGACCGAAGAGAAAAAAAAAACACGTTAACAGTGACCAAGCCATTCCCCAAAAAGATAAACATGTGCATGGGATGGAGGGGGCGGGCATTTCCAGTATGGAAACAAATAAAACTCATGACGTACGCAAATGTAGCAGGGCAACAAACTAAAGCAAACAATCAAATAGCCTTCACTTGATTTCGAGGATCTCCTCAGCGGCATGCTCGTGGCATGTCTGCTCCAAACAAAAACGAGCTCATTGTTGACGGGAAGCCAGAAGATTGGAAATGGTGCTCGGTCGCTCCCGACACGCAGCGCTTGTCATGTTACAAAGCGCAAAACAAAGCAGGCCTGATAGCTTGTCATATTTTCATTTTAATTTTTGCGTCTTGTTGGATCATTGCGGTTGTCTGGCATCTTTGAAAAAGTCCAATTTGATTGAGCCCACCCCCAGTGCCTAAAACTTCCCTTGCCGTCCAGGAATGATGGATGTTCGGACGCGTCGGTCGAGCCGGATGACGAAGAACGCCGGCCGGCTCCTCTTCTACTCGATCAGCTTCTTGGCCTTGAAGAAGCGGCGCAGGTAGAACACCTGCCACGTGGCCAGCCCGATCAGGCAGCACATGGAGAAGATGCTGAAGTACAGCACACGCGTGTTGGTAGACTCTGTCGGAGGCAGAAGGGAAACTCAACATCTCCTTCCCAAGGACGGACGGGAATGCGTTTGTGTTCAGTTGCAGTCTTTCCTAACGGTTATTGAGCCCAGATGCATGCCCGTGGGAAATCACTGCGCTAAAGCGACGGATGGATTTACCATTGGTGTCCCTCATCTCCTCCTCGCGTTTCTTCATGTAAGCAAAGTCGTTGACGATGGACTCGGAAAGGTCCTCCAGTCGCCGCAGCTCCACCTCAAGAGGCTTCAGCTTCTCCACCTTGGCAATCTGCACTCACAAAGCGTGCATAAGAAACATTTTTATAAATAAACTCAGCCTTACCAATTGCAATCAGCAAGCCAACACTCGTTCTTACGTAGTTCATCCAGTAGGTGTCAGTCTAAGACTTGGTGGCCACAATGAAAGCGTCCAACCAAAACGACAACAATTAGGAATCTATCAATGCAGCTCCTCGATAGGACTAAAATATGTACAAGACATTTTTGACACATTTATCATGCTATTGTAAAGTCCATGCTGACAGATGACAGTTGAGGTGGTCTTTGTGAGCTGGGGCCGCACGCAAGGTTTGCGCCACATGTGCCACAATTCCCAGCATTACTTCTGTATGCTTATTATCCGAGTGCAGTGCGAGAACACAACAGGGCTCGTGGAAGTATTTACGAAGCAAGTACCTCCTCATAGTTCTTGGCCTCCACGCCATGCTTCATGTCCAAGTTGACCAATTGGTCCTGCACTCTTCCGGTTCCTTTACAGAAAGGCAGCAAACAAATATCAATGTTAGGACTTGCTCAAAAGTCGTAGCGTTATTTTATCAACTTGAAACTTACCCATGGGGGACTTGCTCTCAAAGCACACCTCAAACATTTCATAGTCCTCTGTGGTGAACGCAAACTTCCCTTTGATGGCATCGTCCTTGCTGTAGAGCAAATGGCTGGCAGAATCTGTGATCTATGACAAAAAGATTGTATTTTTTTACCATTTTGGGGGGAGGGGGAATGTCCATAAATCAAGGGTCACCAATCTTATTCAAATTGCGAGCTACCAGTTTGACACACACTTGAGAAATAACGAATGTGCTCAGATGACACGAATGATGACTTGACATGGATTACAAACAAGTCAATAGACATCGAGCTGTGCTATGACTGATCATGTTAATGACTTCTCAGAACAACCAACCTTGTGAGAATAAACTTTTATAGTTTTGTGTTTTGTTTGACTTGAGCGTCATCGCATTCCCAGTTGGCGTATAGTAGCATGCTAACGTTAGCAGCGTGGCACGTTAAGAGTGACGTGTAACAGCCGGCGGAGCAAAATAAACATGACCTACCCGCACATAAGCTACTCATTTTAATATTAGCATAAAAGCGCCTTTCACACAAAGCCACTGTGATGTCGAAGTAGCGGTTGACGACATTAAGCTTGAACTATTAAATAGCTTATTTAAACCAGGAAGTCGTCCTTTTGGGGCCCGCGAGCTCAGATGATGACAGAAACAATCGACATTAAATTGTGACTCCAAAGTCCATAAAACTGTGCTTCCGTCGATCCGTGGCCTTCGTCGGACGAGCCGGATATTCGGCATGGCTCACCTTCAGGTTGGTTTTGGTGTTCGGCTGCTCGCTTATCTCGTACTCCCCGGTGACCAGCACATCCTTGTGGATCTCCTCCCGCAAGCACTTCCTCGAGTTGACCGGCAGGAAGAAGGAGATGGACGACGTCAATTCGACGAGAACTGGTAAGAGCAGGAACGTCGCGAACCGAGCCATGGTTGGGAACCTTTCTCACAGGCCGAGCAACCAACCAGCCACTGCCAGCTAGCTAGTCCGCTTAACAGCTTCCTGCTTCGGCGAAACGAAACCAGTTTACTGCCAGCAGCAGCGACGCTCCGAGCTCGGAGGGGGTAACTGCACGTACACGTCACATTTTGACACATGAAAAAGTGTAACGCAATAATGATGTAAAAAAAGAGGATATTTGATACTCTTCTTAAAATAACATTATTTTACGAGATGTTCAAATAGATCTATCCTTAAAAAAAGGTACATTTTTAAATATATGTTTTTTCTAGATAGTCAAACAGGTCAATTTGTCTGGGGTCAATAAAGCAGGTGTGTGTTGAATGAAATAAACACTTTGGCAAAACCTTTTCTATTTCGTTTTTTTTTTTATTTGAAAATTAGTAGAGTGTATACAATCTGTATGTTTGTTTCCATTTATGAATATTTCCATTTCTTCAATAATCTGGCTGGGCTTCCGGCCACCAAGCTTTTGTACTTGGAGTCTGTGTATGCGGCAGGATAGAAAATCGTGTTAAATATTAACTCCATCTGGGTCACAGACATTTTATACAAACAATAAATCTCTTATCGCTCACTTATTGCTCCACAACTCCGTCCAGTGCCACTCTCTGTCCTCCTAATTGCTCACGTTTAAAAGCAACGGCAGGGAGAGTGTCATTCAAAGCATCCCGGCATTCGTTGCGACTTGTCTGCCGGCAGCTCACACATGAGCCGGTTACATAAAAATTGTCCAGTTTCCACGGAGACATCGTCGCTCCTGAGCCCACCGGACGAGGCGGGGATACCGAGTGGCGAGTCTGGCGCAAGAACGACAATTATTGGATGGAGAAATCTCCCCGGTGTCGCAGCTCGGTGCGTCAAATGGCTTCTAAGAATAGCAATCTCCTCGACGCCACCCAGATGGACTTCCAAGAATAACAGTGGTACAATTCCCCCCCCTCCCCAAAACACGGCAGACGTCAGCAGATGTGAGCCACTTAAGAAGCATCGGATGGACTTTTTGGTGTTTCATAATCATCATAAAGTTGAAGTCAATTCATAAACCTTCTTTGCAATGATATTTTCGATGTGCTCTCACCACTCTAAACACCCAATTTGTATTCTGGGGCATAGCTGGGGTCATTTCCATGCTCGTGTTGATTCATTATCCTTTTAGCTACTTGCTCAAAATAATTTGTGCTTGGGATTATTTTGCTCCATCTTTGTGATCATTTTGTAACACTAAAAGTAGAAGTTTGCTTCAGGCCAAGACTTGCTCACTTGGTCGGAGGCCAGAACGTACATTTCCAGTTAAAGCTCGTAACGTGCCGATGATCTATCAATGAAACTTGGAACTGACGTGGCAACGGCGTGTCCTACTTTTTCAGAGCACAAAGATAAAAATTCCCTGAATGTGGCCGGGTGACGCAAGGCGGCGCCTCGCCCCGCCCCTTGACGCTGATCGCTGTCAATTATTGAGATCATCAAATTGTGTACGCCAATCGCACTATGTGCAAAGATGAGGAGAATGTTTGAGTCTTCAGAGTGGAACAGGATATGATCTTCTGTCACGCCCGTTTGGCTTCCAAGCTATTCAAGTCCTGTCAAATGCAGTACATTTCCACAAAAGGAAATTATACAGTCCATTTATTTGGCACTTAGTAAAGCTATGTGTCTGTCAGTTCGATGAGTATGTCTTGACATCTTAAAATTTGAGACAAGCAAGCTCTTAAATGACATGCAACAAAAGTTTCACCTTATTTATTTTTGAATGAATTTTTAGTCTTTGGGGAAATCGTGCGGTATGTGCCCTAGCACCCTCTATTGACCACTTATTAGCAAACGTCCAAACTAAAACCAGACCTTTTTTTGGGGGGACTGACGTTTGGGTACTTGTGCTTACGTGCAGAAGTGTACGTCTGTGCCTGCCTGCCTGCCTGCCTGCCTGCCTGCCTGCCTGCCTGCCTGCCTGCCTGCCTGGCTGCCTGCCTGCCTGCCTGGCTGCCTGCCTGCCTGCCTGGCGTGTCTCAAGTGTTCTATTCAAAGCATCTCAGGTTGGCATGTGGGGGAACCTGCCTGTTTCATCGCCATCGTCATCACCATCCAGTCTACCTCACAACAACATCATCGCCCTCCTCTTCTTCTTCCCCATCGCCTTGGTTGCCTCCCTCCCTCCCTCCCTCCCTCCCCTGGGCTGTGAAGCCGACGCGTTTTGGCGTCATAGTGGTCTAATTTTACCGCTGTTGATGCTGATGTTATGAAAAAAGAGGCACCTGCTATTTCTGCTGCTATAGCCCTCCATCCTCACGGGGGGTTGTGAAGAATATTAATAGACGCATATTAGGCACGTAGCATCTTTTGTTGAGAGGAAGGGGGGGGGGGGGGGGGGGGCAGACAGTCACTGCACGGCTCTTATGCAACGGCTAATAACCCGTCCGGGCTACGCCAGTGCATCACTGCCAAGACCGAAGCCGGCTGAATTGGTGTCATTTGCGGAAATTTCCACGCCAGTCGCGCCTGAACAATAGCTGGGTGTGCGAGGGTGATAACGTTCCTTACACGAGCACACAAAAAAAACGGACGCACTCACACACGCCTTATTGGGCAAGCCGCCGCTCTTATACTGGGGGAAAAAAATGCACATGATTCAATGAATAAATGATAATTGCACAGAAAGGAAGGGTGGGGAGGATTAGGCGTTGCGTCATTTGCGCACGCTATTACTGTGGTAGATTGCTGGAGTTTTTTTTTTTTTTTTTAAAACGCTTTTTAAAATATGACAAAACCTTAAAGTACAACTTTGACACACACGGAGCAGCAGAACATAGAGCAATGTATTCATTTAACAAAACACACTTTTCAAAGCACGGTAAACAAAAAATTGGATCGAAAATACTCCATGAATCGTAATGTTTCACATGAATATTCCAGGCAAAAAATGTCCTCAAAATCCATACTCACGAAAACAGACAAATCAAGTGCTCTTCTCCGGTGGGCGTGTCCGCTGGATCCGCTGAGACCGCGCCCGGTCGGCTCAACTGTGAACTGTCAATCAAATAGCACTCTTATGACAACCTGTAAAAAGTACACTTCGCTTTATACGGTACACTTTTAAATGACACGAGCCAGCAACACGGAGATTCGGGGGAATTATTGAACCATAAACTTTACGAAGACTGTTGGTATCGAGTGTTAAGTGCAAACAGTGCTCCACCGTATAAAATATGTACGTGCCAAAAGTCACATTTGTTTTGGACGTGTGGTTTTTTTTTTTTTTTTTTTGCAAAGCTGCGTTTGCGTGCATTATTAAGCAATTTTCGGTGCAGCGTGGAGTTTTGCTTGATGTATTGCGAGTGAGGAGGCTTTCCAGTGAGGTTTTTGCTTTCTTGCAAATTTGTGGTCGAGATGCAAACGACGTCGCTTTCGGATCCTCTCTGTTGCACAAGCTACCACCAAGCTACCACGAAGCGACCATGTTCCCCCCTATAATTTGGCACCTTTTGTACCGTTCCCGTGCAATTTGATTGCGATTGACTATACGAGGGGTGAAGCTCTAAATAGTCACCTTTGAATGCGTTTTGAGGCCGCCTCTGGGAACTTTTCAACGCTAGTCCAAACCGGCTTGCTCGAAGTCTCCATTTGGTCACGGAAGTGTGACGCCATCTCGCCGCGCTCAGCGTTCGGAGGAAAAAAGAAGAAGAAAAAAAAAACCACTGACGTCAGAGTTGTGTGACTTGTAGCACAGTTAACCTTGGCAACAGAAAGTACATGAATAGAATACACAGAACAAATGGGTAACGCTGGAAAAGTCCGACAAACATATTGTATCATTTACTTAGGCAAACATTTGGTCTGATTTGAACTACTGTATAGCAGACGTTTAAAATGTCTGGAACTATACAGGTTGTGTTTAAAGAGTTGAAAAAATAGAAACATCTATTCTGATATATTATGAAATCATTTTCTGACATGTAAATCTTAAAATAGTTCAAAAATATATCTTCAAAATGTATTTCAAAATAACGGAATTTAAAAAAACTAAATATACACTATATCAATGGTGTCATTATCAAAAAGTTGAATGTCTGCAGCATAACCTTTCGATTCCAAAGATGAGGTGCATACCGAATAAAGGTATGTGAGCATACAAACGCCACCAGACCACAGTATCAATTTAAATATCGCTAAGAGTTTATTTACATCTATCTACGTATATATAACAAACATTGACATTGACTTGTTTTGTTTGCTTCTGTTGTAAAAAAATAAAGTCAGATCTCATAAATTAATTCCCCCAAATCAGAAAAACTTGCGTTGTTTTCACAGAAAACTTTCATATGCATTCAGGACAGAGCACCTGTACCAATGGTTGAAGTTGTCAGTTTTTTTTTTTTTCTTTACTATTGCTCCTCGGACGGGAAACACTACGACGACAACAACAACAAAGACAGAGACGACTCTCGGTTATGTAGCACCATTGGAAAACAGATGGTACAAGAATTTGTAGATTACTTGGTGGTAGTGAAACATGCTACGTGTAAAAAGGCAAGTCATAGCATAAATAATTGTCCGTAGCTCTGTGATGGAGAGAGACCATGTGCTCTTTTGGAAGTCAAGTAGGGGGACAGAGGGGCTTCTGAGTCGCCGTAACTCCCAAGGGTCTCCAGATGTCTTAAAGGGCCAGCAGCGTGGGCGAGTTGAGCGAGTCGGACGACTGCTCGTTGCCGCTGCTTCCCCGCCTGTGGGCCGCTCCGCAGCCAGGGAAGGCGTCAGCCTCAGGGAAGGTGAACATGAAGGAGGACGTGAAGGTGGTGCCGGTCGGCGTGCAGGTGACCACCGGCGTGCACAGCGGCAGCTCAAAGTCACCGCTGGTCACCGACGGGTGCAGCTGCTCCCAGTCCTGAGCGCCACCGGACAGGTCCACCTCGGGGACCGAGCGCTCCACCTCCGTCTTGCTCAGCAGGTCCAGGGACTCGTCCAGTACCGAAGCGTCCAAGTCGCTCAGTTTGATCGCGGCGCCGGATGCGGCCGTGCCGGCAGACAGGCCGGAGAAGAGCGAGTTGGAGACGGCGGGGGGCTCGGCGGAGACGCACGAGCGGGCCGGCGAGACCGATGCCCGAGGGAAGTCCGAGTCCAGTTCGGCGGGAACTTTGCAGATGGGCCGGTGGGCGGCCAGGATGAACTCCAGACGTTCCTTCTCCTTGAGGAGGTTGGCAATGTCGTTCTGAAGGCTCGACTTCTCGTCCTCCAACTGATCGGTTTCCTGAAAAGACATAAAAGAGGAGAGGAATCAGTGCCGGAAATTGCAATCTTGGGTTGCTGTGGGCGTGGCCTAGTCAGTGACATGAGTGACTGGAGCCAGATTGGCCGCTTAGTTTGTATGTGAGCATCTGGCTGTGAACTGTGGCCAACAGCAGCTGTTTGCCAGCGTTATCGAGCGTATTCCAAGTCAGTCCCAAGTGAGGCAGATACTTACAGCTTGGAGGGTGTCGGTAAGCTCCCGCCTCCTGTTGCGGCATTTGGCGGCCGCCTGCTTGTTTCTCTCCCGGCGAATCTTTCTTTTTGCTTCCTCCTCGGCTGAAATCTGCAAAAATTGAAAGACAACGTTAACCCGTGTGTTCATGGACAAGAAAATGCACATTTTCAAGACATCTGATGAAATAATAACCCTAGTGAAATATTCACCTCTTCCATCCTGCCTCTCTTGGTGGTGCTGTGAGGGCGGGACGCCGACACCTTCACGGCCCCCCTGGGGTAGGCGGGGCTGGGCCTGGAGGTGAAGGAGTGTCCCTTGTGCGAGGGGGCCACCGAGGAGATGAGCGGCTGCACCATCCACTGCAGGTCAGGGCTGCTGGAGATGGCCGTCACCGTGGGGACGAACGAGGCACTCATGGTGGTCAGCTCGGTATAATCCTGCAGAGGGGCAAGAAAAATGGACGTCAGCGCAATTCCAGGAGGGGGAATGATGTTTTGTAGCCAATACTTTTGTCAGACATCAAACTTGCGAATTCGTATCTTCGCTAACGCGCAATGTTGGTCAAAAACAAGACCAGTTTTATCCCTAATAAGCGTATTTAATAAATACTCCTGTCAGCCACTACGACATAAGGCACTCTTTCAATATTAACACTTCAATTGCATAATGATTCCAATAAAATGCACTATGCGTAAAAGTTAAGATTCATATTTGCATTTGAACAAATGTGTACTGCTCAAAGGCTCCATTGTTATCATTATTTCTTTTTGAAGCAAACGGGTACCTGAGATTGCGGCGAGCCCATGCTGGAGTAGGATCCGGCTGGGGACGCTTGGTAGTAGCCGACGTTGCTGTTGCTGTCAGCGGCCGGGGACGCGGTGCTGCACCGGGAGGAGGAGTCGCACTCCGGCTTGAAAACGTTGAACATCATCGCTCCGGCACCGAGGCAAATTCCCAAATTCAACAGGAAAGCGTGAGGAAATCCGTGCCAGCAAAGGCTTGCAAAGGTAGATTGGCTCAAATACAATCAAATGAGAGGCGTTCCAAAGGCTTGTTCGGTCTTGTTGTCTCGTCGCCTAGCTGAGCGTGAACTGGCAGGCAAGTCTGCTAGCAGCTCTTTTATAGTCTGCGGCCGGGCCGCTCGAGTGACGTCACGGGGGCGAGGGGGAGACACCGAGGGTGGAAAAGACAGAAACGCGGAAGAAAACGTCACGCTATCAGAACACAAGACCTCTTCAAATACGTCTACCGTTCAAAATAAGTAGCATTTGGTGAAACTGAAAGGATAATTATGGCGGCATAAAGTCCACATTTTGACAAGAGTGTTCCTCCAGCTTTCAAGGAATGGAAGATTCCGCTCCGGGATCCCCTGTACGTAATTTTCCAAATATGGCGCATCCTGTAAAAAGGGGCGGGCTCTGATGGTAAACCCGAGAGCTGGCCGCCGTGACGTTACGTAAGGCAACAAACACTCAACTTGTGAAAACGCAACAACTACCAAAGATAATGCTCAGCACAATCGAGAAGTGAAGGACGTGATGCAACGAAAACACGACAGCACAATCATTCGGTGCCTTTTCAACGGCTTGTTCTCAACTAAGGAGCGACCTACTTTCTTTTATATAGTCAGACAAACGTCAGCCGGTGGATAAAAAGGAGAGTAAATATTTGAACAGCATATCTATAAACGGGGATATTTTTGTGCTGCTTAGCATATTTTTAAAAGTAAACTTAATCTTTCTCCTTTTGGCCTAAAGCAACTCCTATACGCTACATTTAATGCCAGTAATGTTTTATCTTGTCTTTAATTAAGAAAAAAAATATATATATATTTTATAGGCAACAAGGTAGAAGAGTGGTCTTCCTAATTGTCAGTGGCTCTTTGATGACCGAGATTTAGTGAAGGAAATGAAGATACTAGTGAAATGTGTAAAGTTATGGATCAACCTCAACAGAGAAACAAAAGAGTCCATGAATTTATGAAATGGAATGTATTCATTTAAAATTGGTTAACTAATATAGTAATCCGCGACAAAGGTCATTCAGAAGATGATGGTAAACTCAAGGCATTAGAACAGAAACGAGTAAAACACAGCAGTGTTTTGAGATATGATCTTAATTTGACCAAAATCGTGACTTAAAATGCTCGTATATTTACCCTTATAAATGAATGGAAGAGATTTTAATGTGCAAATCTTTGGCCTGTGGGTGCCATTTTTGCTTACGTGTTTGCATTGAGCAAGTGGGGCATACCTAAGGTAAAGTTGTGTGGGATGTCAATTTGTCTACTTCCAATGAATTTTTGAATGAGTGTTGTTAGTCCTAACACCTAAATGTTGAACAGAGGCTGTGATGTGCCAAAGTCAAATTCCTTGTTTGGCACACCCAATCATGGCGAATAAAAATTCTTGAATCTTGAAATGCTGACGTGCAAAACAGGCCATCCGTTGACGTGCGGTGTGGCGCATGTTCAAAGCCCCGGGGAGGTGCTCGTACGTTTCTCTCAAACAGGCGTGTCGCACTTGCAGAACAAGATGGTTGTGGGCGAGTACTTTTCCAGGTGTTCCCTGAGAAGGACAAGAGGGAACCCTGTGACCTCTCCCCTTCTCACCTGCATGGAGGACAGACAGGTAGAACAAGGTCATTGTGCATTGACAACCAACCAACCAAGCAACCAACCAGCCAACCAACCAACCAGCCAACCAAGCAACCAACCAAGCAACCAACCAAGCAACCAACCAAGCAACCAAGCAACCGCTATTGTCATTGCCACGAACCGACCTCCCTTCACGTGAAGGATTTTGCGTGGTGCACAGTCATGTTGTGCAATACTTCCAGCGAATGCGGAACGAGGTCATAGTTCAGTTTATGCTCATTATTCATTACGTGTTAATGCAATTTATGATGTCATAGTAACTCCACGAGACAGAGTATAAATGCTGAAAACAAGTTTAGAATGTGCATTATTGACGATATCACGCCGCTTGAAAGCTTTGTGTGTTTTCTTTCCCGCGCTGGTTGTTGTTGTTGAATATTCCCGATCGCCATGACAACACTCCACCCCTTTCGCGGTAGTGACGTCATCGTTTCGTAGGGCAACTGAGATTATTTATGTCAACAAAGTGGCATTGCTCGACGGCAGGAAAAAAGGACCAGACTCCTCCTCGCTCCGGCGGGCTTTGTACTCAGTGACGACACGAGCGAAGCTTCCAGAAAGACGGCAGAGTGAGCGCTCTTGCGTGGATTCCTGTCTGTGAGCGTCGTGGCTGAAATAGGACACCTCTGCAGGCGATGCGAGCGTGCCATCTTCTCGTATTTTGTTTGGCTCGCTTGGTTGGCAAATAGATTGCATAATTGCATCTTCCATGACATATTGGGCGTTCTGTGCTGCCATTTGTTTGTTTTTATTTTCAAGTCCTAAATCAACCAATGCGCTGATGCTGCCGAGTTAAAAATAGCCTTTTTCGGAGGTGAACTTTGAACTCCCTGGCTAATGATGTGCCAGGAAATAAGCCTCCTCCAAGCCCGACCCCTCCCTGGCAGAAGAGGCAGCGGCTGCCGGGAAGCCCAAGAGGCCCCCTTTTCTTTCCTCTCCTATCCTTTCCTTTCTATTCCATTCACAATGGCCCGCTTTCGCTTTCCCCGACTACCGGTCACTCCAATGGCTCTGTGATGTCATCAGCGACCTAAAAATAGCCCGTAGAAATCCCATTAGTGAAGTCAGGGGACCCATTTTGGTTTTCGACTTTGTTGTGTTGTTCTACGACTGTATTTATTCATTTGTGGCTTCATTGACTGTTTTCACTGACAAGCGCTTTGTGACAGCTCAAGCTGTTGTGAAATGCGCTCTATAAAGTTGTATTGTATTCTTTCACAATCTTGCTAAGAAACACTTTGTATTCAGGCAATAAGGAATAAAACTTCGACAGGGTTTTGGCTTGGGTTTGGTTCTTATCATTTCTGCAGGACTAGTGGAATGTGATTGACAATTACTGCGAATAATGCGGACACGCCCACAGTGTTTGCGGCAAGAACATGTCTTTTTTGCTTGGATTTTAAAGTCGCATTCAAATTTAACAAGGTTTTTACCACTCCAAAATAGCTGTAAAAGTGGACTTGCATCTCTGATTATAAAAATACAGTCATAATTTGTTGCCAGTGTAACATGGGTGACGTAGTGGGCGTTAAATTTCTTCATTGAGTGCTAAAAACCAAAATAAATCACGAAGGGTCAATTAACAGATCCCCCCCCTCTCTCTCTGTTGCGTCTGGAGCCGTCCCAAGCGCCCCCTGCCTGCGCTTGCGCGTCCCTGTTCACCGGAAATGCCATATATGGCGCAGAGGGTAATTTTGTTTCTTTTTTGCTGACGATCTATCGTTTTGATCAGATGCACAGACGTAAAAGACAACACGAATTGTATCTAATTTAGGCACCTTTTTATATAAATAAACATTGAATGAAAAAAAAAAAAACATCTGATAATGAGCACGTGAGCGCTGTGCCTCGTTGCATAAACCAGCTGTGCAAAATGACGATTGCACAAGCTGACTGAGCAAAAATAATGTTCTTGTTGAAAAGAAGGAATTGCTATTGGAAATGAATCCTATTTCTGAGGGCATGTTCTCATAAAACGAGTTAGGAAAAAAAACGGGCCACGGGTCACGTTGCAGGTACGATCCAGTAACTGCATGCGTTCAATGACGTCGTTCATTCGTGACGTGCTGATGCGTGGGGTGCCGCCTCGAACAAGACTGTTCTACTTCCATCATTTGCATTCATCAAAACATATATTCATTGGATTATCATTGATTGTGGATTTATGATTGTTACTTTCACGTGCTACATTGGAGGGGGCGGGGGACGCACCGTTGCTTCCCCCCTAACCCCACCGAATGGTTTGCTCTCGTACGTTTCATTCATAAAATCCAGCTCACTATAAAAGGCGGGTCGTCCTGCCACTCGCTGCACTTTGCAACATTCACCAAGGCTGGCAAATGGAAGATAAGTGAGCAATCGTATGCATTATTTGATATCCTCTGCCTTTTCCAGACGCATCTAAATGTGTTCTTTTCATTTCTTTTGATAGTTAAGAAAAAGAAAATTGAAATAAATCATGCACCCGGATTATTCCTCGGACTCGTCGTCGTCCAGCTGCAGCACAGCATCGCCTGGCGGGGACACTCTTGGGTGCAGCCTGCAGCCTCTGTCACCGGCACCTGACAACGACCAGGTAAAGAGTCAGAAAAAAGCATTATTACTACAATTTAGAGAGAGAGAGAGAAAAAAAGACGCACCATTTTTTTGGCGGTGTCAGGATGTGGACAGCGGTGCGTCGGACTGCGTGGTCCCCAGCGCGGATGCCATCTCGCCGGATCGGTGGCGCACGTCTCAACCGAGCGTCTCGCCTTCCAAAGAGGGCAGCAGGGGCCAGACGCCTTTTAAGAAGAAGGCCAAGCCCTCCGCCTGCAGAAAAGGGCACAAAGACAAGGTACGGGACGACGGGAAAGACGACGCTGCAATGTGTTTAAAGGACAGCGCGTGCATGTTAATACACGAGGTGCATGCGCGCATCTTCCGAGTCTGCAGCGCCTCTGCATCAGCATTCAGTGCAGGGACTTTGTGGAGCGGTTCTTGTTCTCATCGCCTAAATATTTTCCCGTCCACTGGGGCTCATGAAAATGGTAATAATCTCATCTGCTCCGGGATTTCACACCATTACCATTGTAAAACCTGTTTTAACATTTCTAATTGGGGGGGCAATTGAAGTAAAGGTGATCACCTTTAAAATGCAGTACTAATGATAATAGTAAAATGAGTGAAATTCTCAGTCCTACCGCTAGATGGCAACAACAGACTTCCTAACAGCAGGTCACCCACCGTCAAGTCACACTGGTTTCCTTACAGTGGAAGAATATCATCCTTGAGAAGTTTTGACTTTTGAAACATATTTTTCATCTAAACTTTTGGCGAGCACAACACGTGTACACTTTTTTTCTTGAAATGCATCCATGTGCCTGTTTTTGTCGATTGCGTCTGCAGCCTTCCAAAGAAGAGGACGAGAGGCGGAGAATTCGCCGCGAGCGGAACAAAATTGCTGCGGCAAAATGCCGGAACAGGCGCAGGGAGCTGATCGACACGCTGCAAGCTGTACGTGTCAAGAAAATCCTGTTGTTTATCTCTATAGAGCATAGGCGCGATGCCTGACTTCCCTGATCCCTCCCCGCTAGGAAACTGACCAACTGGAAGAGGAGAAGTCCATCCTTCAGTCGGAGATAGACGAGCTCCTGAAGGAGAAGGAGCGCCTGGAGCAGGTGTTGTCCTCGCACGAGTCCTCCTGCTGTAAGCTGGAGGAGAAAGCCGACGAGGACGAAGTCACGATGATGTCGGCCGAAAGCGTCGGCCTGGCCCAAGTCCGCTGCATCCCGGCCGCCGCCATCTTCGGCAACTCCAACCTCCTCCTGTCCTCCAACCTGGAGGAGGACCAAGACGAGAGCCTGGAGGACCTGAAGGACGACCTGGACGACTTGGTCCCCAGTCTTGAGATGGAGGCGTCCGAGGAGGGGGAGACGGCGGCCGGGGCCTTCGTCCCCGACATCGTGGACCTGAGCGGGCCTCTCTGCCTGCCCGACTGGGAGACCTTGTACAAGTCGGTGGCCGACGACCTGGAATGTCTGGCCGCGCCGCTCGCCGCGTCTTCCGGCCCCTCGTGCGGCGGCATCTACCGCACCGGCGTCTTCTCCTTCAACTTGGCCGACTTGGACGCCCTGGCGGAGGACGCCCGGAGCGGCCTGGAAGACAGTCTCAACTCACCGACACTCCTGGCGTTGTGAATGGGAGGGGAAAAAAAAAAAAAAAAAGAAAGTACAATATATAGTGAATCATACACGTACTATATATCAAATATCTATTGTAAAAACGCCAAACTGTGATCTAGAGGGGTTCACTGTACTCTTGTTTTTTTTGGTAGTGTATGTTTGCTGTTGTTGAAACTTCCAAAGTGCAGACGATGTGGAATAAATATGGCGGGGCTGAATTCTTCCATTCTGGTGCAAGTGCGGTTGTCCAAAATGAACGCTTCACAAAAACATGCATGCAAATCTCTTATAACAAGTGTCTTTTATCCCTTAGCTGTCATGTAAAGCTGGATCTAAACATGTACGTGCTGTAGACAAACTTGTGATGTAACAATTACCAAAAGAGTAACTGATGTGTAGCATTTTACGTGTATCTCTTGCCATGTAATGTCTTATTTCAATGTTTGTGCCATCTCTATTTTACTGGGACATATTTTATGACATAGTTTATTTTTTTACATATGGAAAATATGCGATGCAAAGAGGTAAAAAATAAACGGTGACATTGAAACATGGAGCGTCTTAGTTATATTTAGAACGAGGATTATATAAAAATCATTTGTGGAGGAGAAAACACTGAGTGGGAGCTTGATTTGAATGACTTATTCATTGCGTTTTCGACGCTCCACAAAAGCAACGTGCCGACGTCACAGAGCGAGTTGCGTGCGGCGTCACGTCCGTTGACCAAATATGGAGCGGGGCGGGGAATAGCGGGCTGTTTTGTTTCTATGGCAACGGCCGTGTCGTCGCCGGGGGAAAAAGAGGGAGCGTTTTTTACGTCCTCTCTTTTTTTAATCGAACGTTAATAAACAACCACGAGTTTCGACGAGCATTTCAACAATAGTTTCCCGTAACAACTTGCTAGTAGATCACGAGCTAGCAAAGAAAGTCGAAGCAAAACGGGGACACGACGCCGCATGTGTTGGTGCGTTCAAGGTCACTGTGCGATTATGAGATTTCAGATGCTGAGTTCAGACACATTAGGGGGCGCTACAACCTTCACGGGCTAACGACACTCACTAGCCACAACATTGGGCAATAATGTGGACTCCATCAAAATTCTACTAGCGTGTAGAACCAATGGTTTATTTTATTTGAGCTATCTGTGAATAGAATTTGTCCTTCGCGTGAGTGCTGTGTCACCAGTGATTCATACCTGTGTGGCATTGTGCAGGTGTTCCCAATATTCTGGCCAGTGACTGTACATGTCCCAGTGTCCAATCCACCGCTTCCCGTTTTGAAATTTGAGCTGCAATGATGGACAGAGCTTGTGAGCGTTGATGTTATCTGACGGCTTCATCCCAGCCCGGGAGCGAGACGCTTCTCACCTCTTCTGGCATTGCGACGGCAAAATACCACACAACTGTTGAAGCCACAAACATTACAAGCTGACAGTTACGAGACACGCGGTGGATTTGGCTCGGACAAATAGTTAGGTAGGTGCGTGAACACGGAGGATATCAAAAGTCTACACACCCCTGTTCTTGTGGACTTGATTGAGCGGGTCAACTTTCCCACAGTAGGACGGTTAATATTTGGAAAGCAGCTTAGTGGAAGTCATCAGTCTGCAAGCTTCATGCTAACATATAATACAAAGGCCATTGATGGGATGGGCTGGGATGGGCTGACGTCACCACGCGCTCGCCATAAATGGTGACTCGGCCCCGTGACATTGATGAATGCCCGTATATGTAGCACTTCCCTGGGAATGTAAGCGCAAGCGCGCTGGTGATGAGATACCATGATGCGGAAAAAGTGAGCGCAAATGTGAGACATGCAACAAGACGATGGAGACAATCCGTCCAAGTAACGAGCCGACGATGGGGCGATTCTTTCATGCATCGGGCTCTGTTTATTCTAAAACTGTCCCACTTGGTATTTGATAAGAGACTGAAAAGAGTTTTTGTGCTTCCTTAGCCATTTATTCCATTTTCAATGGAACTACGAATGATCATAAATGAGCTATGGGAATAATACAAATGAAACTCAACAGTAGAATTTCCTTCAGCACAACTGCAAGAATGGCAAAGATCTCAATTGCTGAAATCAAGAGCGCTTCGCCGCCAACTTCCTATTCCGCCCCGGCTCTTATGAAATATGGAAAGATTTTCAAAAAAAGTGCCAACGGCCGGCCGGACGGGCGTCTGCGACGATCCCGAAAGGAGAACAACAAGAAGGAAGGAAGCAAATTAATAGGGACCGCTTGCCTTATTGTGTCTGCAGTGCGGTCAAGGAAGAGGAATGAGTCAGGACGGGACGGGACAGGACAGGACTGGACGCTGTCTGGCGTGAGCCACGGGTATTTCCCAGAGAGGTGGCATGGTTGTCACCCAGCCGACGTGAAGCAAATAACACTGACTGACCTGCACGCTCACGTGAGGAGGCGGGCGCCTTTCGGGGAATGACACCTGCCGCCGGGAAACACAAATGTGGAGCACATCAGTGATGAGAAACGCAACACCCAAAAAGTCCATTTGACCTCAGGCTCATTTGAGTTGTTGCCACTCTTCTCTGTGGTGTGTCAAATTGACAAGACATTGACTTTTGTTTCACAGGCACTCCGACCGATGAACGTGGAGTCCAAATCCGATCGGGCGACACGTTTGACGATGTCAGATCATTTCGGGTGACATTTTGGACAACTTTGCTGCAGAGAGAGCTGTGACCATCTCGTCCTTACAGAACGTGGCCTGTTTTATGATCACTTCTGCTTTATTAACCCGCTTGGCACCTCTGAAATGTGTTCCAGGTCTATGTTTGGAGCGAGTGTGACGCACACACACGACCCCCTCCCCCACAGATGTGAGACATAAATCACAGCAGAGCCAAATTAGAAGCTAAAAAAAGGGGAACACAGTGGGGTATTTTGGGGGAGGGGGGGGGTGGGCTGGAATAACCCCGGTGGCATGCTTTGTGACTGGAACAATTGAGCACGTTGACAAAAATATGAAATTAGTCAAGAGTGGACAATCTTGAACTAAGACACACGGTAACTTTTGCAAGTAAAGTCTCGAATACCGCACGTCTACTTTACGATGCAGCACGTTCCTATTTTGTTACCGATTATGAACACTAGGGGAAAGCAGAGAGGCCAAAATTCACACTCTTGGAACTTTCTGGAACTTTCCTTAACCTCCCTTAACAACATGCAGCCAATCGTGAGACGTACATTCGATTTGGGTTTCTTGAACAACACCGAATTGTGACTCAAGCAAAACAGCACTTAAGGGCACTTTAAGGCCAAAGCAAGATGGCGGTCGCCCTTGCAAGATTTATAGCGTCGGAGTTGGCGGGCCAGCTGCAATAACATGATTTCAAGCTGCATGTGAGGTCGTCCGTAGCAGTCAATGGAAGGCGCGCGACAAATCGCATGTGTCGACGAAGGGGGCAAACGAGGGTTAAACAAAGCAAATAAAAAGCCAGTCAAGTAAGTCTTGTGTAACTCGTCAAGTGGCGCATACAGCGAGGAATAAAAGAGGAAGTGCAAATCAACACTTGTCACGCCAGCAATAATATAGCCAAGCGGAAATAGGCCACTACAATAACTGCTTTTTCAATGCACACATTCTAAAAGAGTATGTTTGCTAACCCTGTTCCAATACTTTTGCAGGGGACTGCGCTTGCATTGATTCGGTGCGGTAGTGGCACTTGTTTCTAAGTAGCGGCTCCTGTCAACAGCAGAGGCGCCTGCCTGGATGAGCGTCCAAAGTTTTCCTCCCCGCTTGCTTGTGTATGTTTTCGGTTGCTAGGGGGCGGAGCCGATCGGCCGGCCGGCTGGTCGGCTCCGCCCCCTCCGTCCGTCCTCTTGCATGAGTCTCATGCGCGCACGCTTACGTCTGGCTCGGCCACTTCCGCATTCCGGAGTTCTCCCAGACCTGGCCCACTACTTAAGCGGGCTGATGCAACCACTCGGGCTAGTCCCCGAACCCGAAGCCGACTCTGGGAAAAAAATAAAGGCCGAATTCCGCATTTCGCTCATCCCATCCGGATTGTTTTGATTTTTGTTTGTTTAGACGCACAACAGGTAAGCGCGCGACTCGCCGTCGCCTTCCTTGCGTCGCTTATGTGTTATTATGATTATGATGATTATTTTGATCGCTCGCTAGAGTCGTGAGTACACGATGTACATTTTGGGGGGAATTGCTACTTGGCAAAATAGTCGCTGCTCGGCCATGTGCTCTGCACCGCGCTGCAATCCCTTGTAAACTTTGCTGTGTTACATGGTCGTAGGGGATGTGTGCTTGGCACCCGCTTCCCCCTCCGCGATATGCAAGCTTGCTTCCTCTAATAACACGCCAAATGATCAAGCGTTTTCATTTTTCTCTGCACTGGACTGTGTGTCGGTTACTCCGCTCGCGGAGACAGTTATGTAACGCCAACACGTCGCAGGATGACGGCAAGCGAAGTTCCGCGCTCGCTCGCTCGTCCGCCCGCCCGCCCGGCCAGACTCCGCTCACTTTGCACGCGTTTCAGATTCAAACCGGTAAAAGCGGGGAGTTCAATCGCGACTTTCCAATATTGTCACTTCGCAGCTATAGAGACAAGTGAAAGCTCACATACGGCCACGTCAGATATCCTATCACTGTTCGTACGTGTCGTTTATGGAAGAATTTTGTTTGAGCGTAGGTTTGGCCGTTTTCGGCAGGGTTCGTTCAAGGTCGTAAACGATCGCAAAGACGTTTCCTGACCTGCTTCTTGATTGTCAACTTGTCATGTTTAATGTTTCTGTCACTGTGTGAATAAATGGTCATAGTTTTCAAGTATTCTTTAGGCAAAACAGATTCAGACAAAAGAGATTTAAAAAATACAGTACATAAGAAAAGAATGTGATGCTCTTCATTCAATTGCCACATACTCTGCTGGGGCATGTTTACACAAATGACTCAAGCGGCAAACTTTCCTGACCGCTGCGTTCAAATTAAATGCTAATTAATCATGCTATTTCTCCACAGTGTGCGAACACAGTTGCACCATTGACAGAAGAAGTTCTCTCTGAGTAAGTATTGTGCATTGACCAAACTTTTCAATTTAAGCAATCGATTGTGTGACTAAGGTTAACGCAAATATATTTCAAAGAAGGGAAGAAAGAACATTTTTGGAGTGATTCATCGAAATGAACCTCAAGCTGTCGAGGCTCCTGGTCTGCCTGAATAGTTAAGGCCGACCGTGGAATGGGAACTATGATGTGATGGCAGGCATGCATGCGACCTGCGAGTTCAAAGGTTCAGCCTTTTCCAAATTTGTGACCGGACGAGTCTCCAGCTGCTGCATGCACGCGGGGGGCGGGGGGCAACGCGTGTGTGACGCGTCTACTCGCCTTTGGCTCTATTTGTGTCGTTGGGGCATGTTTGGGCGTTAGACAAGAAAAAAAAAGAAGGGATTTCTGCCGCCGGCAGGCAGCTCGGGGCTAAAGGTGCTGAGAGCCTGGACGTGGGCGCGCGGGCGGTTTATTTTAAGTAGAAATGCCTTCCAGTACGTCTGTGGGGAGCTGGAATTGGCGAGCTGCACCGCAGTGCACACACTGCAGACGCATTGCAGGCCCGCCAGCCAACTAGGCAACAGCAAGCCCCCCCCCCCCATTTTCACTGCTGATGGTGTCACCTTATCATTGTTGGCCTTGTAAATCTTTTTTGAATATTATTGCAAGAAGTACGTCACGGTGGGCTCCAATAGGCAACGGGGCCAAAAGCGTGTTTCATCACAGTGTGCCGGATGGATGGATGGATGGCGAAACACGGAACAAAGGATGGAAGGGCATTAAATTGACATGCGGCTGTTGCATAATCTCACCACGGTCGCCTCAACAAATCACATTTTCTGGCCTCGGCTCGGCCAATTTCTTCTCGTGGAGGATTGCGGGCCAGATTTGTCACGGGTGGGAACCGCCGTGGCTTTTTGTCTGCCGTTATTGAATGTATCAAACAGGCCCACCCAAGATGCAAATACCTTCGGGCCGATGATGGCGGACAGCTTATTCTTTGATTGTTGCAATTTTCGCCTTCTAACTTTGACGACGCCCGCCCAGACGGCACCTCCCACCCTCCGTCCACCCTCCGTCCGACCGCCCACCCACCCGCCGGGCCTCGCGTCCACATTTAGGCGCCGGCTCCCGGGCCGGTTGTACCGACACGCCAATGAAAATAGGACGAGGGCTCGCAGGAATGTCCGTCCTGACTCTCGCTGTTCTCAAGACAAATTCTCCGGTTTCCCGGGTGCGTTGCGTAAGGCCGAGCGACTGAGCGCAGATGGTAACGATGATGGCTGAGACGCTGGCCGGAGATGGCGAGCGAGCGAGCGAGCGTGCGTGCGTGCGTGCCTTGGCCTCCGGCCTCGCCGCTTACCGCTCGCAACTCGGCGGAACATTTCATCCGGGCGAGATGCTGCTGTGCGGCCTTTTTCAATAGCTGTGGCTGATTCCATTTTGGAAAGTGTTCTGGCTGTTCCCGTAAATGTGGCGCTTTCAAACACCAAGTCTGGCGGCCAAAAGGCTTTGTCTCAAGGTCAAGCAAGCCAAGTTAATTACCTTTGGTTTAGCTCCCGTCCCACGGAGGTGCGATGGTTTCGGGACAGGCGGCCGAGCGCTCCTCGGATTTCCACTCCTGCGTGACGAGAGAAGGGGGGAAACAAATCAAAAGCTGGAGCACATGGTGACAAATGGAACTGAGCGCTTGCTCAAAACAACAACTAGCCTACAGTGCAGTGGCCCTGTAAAAACCCCAAAAACAACCTATATAAAAAATGCCTTTGAAAGCGCCTCCCCCCCCCCTCCTCACATTGACGGCGGCTGGAGGGAATGCGGATAATGGGGGCCGCCGGTCGTCCCGCTGGCTATTGAGAAGGAATTCCACAGCCCTGCTAATTGTTCTCAGGAAAGACTCAGGAAATGGAGCGAGCTGAAAGTGAGCCCAGGCCATCCAAAATGTATGCGTGAAGCCAGCCAGACTACTTTTGGGCCAGGAACCAGAACCAACATTGAGCGAGTCCTTCCTTTATTTCATAGCTAATACACGAGTGACATTTGGTGGCTTCACACGGCCGGGCGTCCTTCGCGTTGGAGAAGATGAACACTTTTCAGGTTCTTTTCAGACGCTCGCGCCCAACTCGAAAGGGGAATTCGGTCGGAAGTGGAACGAGGCCCGGAGCGGGTTGCCCCTGCCCTGTCATAGAGGGACTCGAACAACATGGTTTTTTCAAATCGTTTTTCTTTCGAGGGACTTTCTCAAACGACTCGTTTGGAGGGAACTGTCGCTCTCGCTCGGCTCCCATACGGGCCGGGTCGGGCCGCTGCACAAAATGCAAAAGTCCTTGGCGCCCTCCGCTCTGACATCCCTCGCGGGAGTTTCACAGAGAGGCAATTTTGTCTGAGAAAGATCTTTACCAGAGCTGTCTTGTTCTTTTCCTCTCCAGCAAAAACAACAGGCGGCTGCCAAGCGCCGTGTAAATGGGAGTTATACATGAAGTGAGCGAGAGAGAGGGGGGGAAAAAAAAAGGGAGGGAGAGAGGAATTAAATGATCAAATGCCTCATTTGACGCTGGCTCTGCACTCGAACCCTTGGAGCGAATAAGTCACGCAGCCCCAATGAAGAGGTCACGACAAATGCAGACGTGAGCTTGCCAGCGCAGGTGGACGGACGGACGCTTTTTTCCTGTCGACGCCAAAAGTTAAAGACGGCGGCCATTTCAGAGTCAGAATCAATGTTTCTTCTCTTTCAGTCCAACCGTAAAAAACTTTGCGCTCCATATGCTGGGGTGGAGTGCGTTACGTAAGCTCCCTCTATGGCTTTTGTAATAGCGCAAGTCTTGGGGGGGGGGGGTATAACTTACCATCCATCGTTGGCTGTCAGCTCGTCGGTCTGCAGCACAGTCAGCTGTTTGAGAGCGCGGCACAATAGCGCTCTTTGTTTGCCGCGTCTGAGAGGGGCTTTGTTCGGCTCCCGTCCAACCTGTCCGGGCACGGAAGCCGAGGAGGGGGCCGTTCGGGAATACAACTGGCAACGCGCTGGCCTCCCCCCCCACCACCCTGGCCGGCCGGGGATGCGGCAAGTTCTGAAATCAAAGGGCTCAAAGGTCAGACGATTTGAAATTGGAGCGGAATGTGGATGCCACACAAGACTATATTTTTAGAAATGGTTAATCTTTCCTCAAATGACTTTTGGGTTTTCCCCACTGTTGAATAACAACAACAACACCAAGCAACCAAGCAAGTGTAGGGTCGATTCGCACCAAGTGGCTGCGGCGGCGTTGAAATGGTCTGTTGGCAAAAACAGCAAGCGGTTGTCGCGGTGATGTCAGAGCACAAGGACGGGAGGCGGGGCTTACGTCGCGGCCGCAATGTCACGCTGGGACGGCCGCTGTCTGACCAAGGACTCTGCTGGGATACAAACTCACAAGCCTTTCGCTCTCCTCCCAACAGCAGCGGCGGCGGCGGCCGGGCGGGACATGATGCCGGGACAGATCCCGGACCCTTCGCTGGCGGCGGGCTCCCTGCCCTGCCTGGGCCCGCTGGCGGGCATCTCGGCCACCACGCTCACCGACCAGCTGAAACTGGCCGACTTCCACCAGCTGGGCGCCATGTTCTCGCCGCTGCACTTCCTCGGCAGGCTGGGAAAGAGGCCGCTGAGCATCAAGACAGAGGTGAGGTTCCAGACGCGGCCGGCCGGCCCGAAGTGAAATTCAAATCTGACCGTCGACCCGTTTGCAGATGGATGAAGACGAAGAGAGGAGGAAACGACGGCGAGAGAAAAACAAAGTAGCGGCGGCGCGATGCCGGAACAAGAAGAAGGAACGAACGGACTTCCTTCAAAGGGTAATTTTTCCGACACAAACCCCACGAATGCACGAGCGACGTCCCCCCCCCCCCGCCGTTGTCGATCTGAGCAATGCCCATGTTTCCCTCCCGTCAGGAATCGGAACGTCTGGAGATGGTCAACTCGGATCTGAAGGCTCAGATCGAGGAGCTCCGCCTCGAGCGGCAGCAGCTGATGGTGATGCTCAACCTGCACCGGCCCACCTGCATCGTGCGCACCGACAGTGTCAAAACCCCCGAAAGCGAGGCCGACCCCCTGATGGAGCAACTGTCCACCGACGCCAAGTGAAGGGGGGACGTGGAGGGGACACAGAGGGAACCCTAACCCACCCCCGCCACGGGCGTACGTCACACGTGCCAATATCACATTTCCAAGTAAGCACTTGAGCTCCAAGCTGGCCACTTTTGGGGACTGGACACACAGACGTGCAGTTGTGTGCAAACAGGAGGCGGCTGTGTCCGCGGCAGACCGGAAAGAGCTCCGGATTGGTTGCCGTGCCAACGACGGTGACACCCGCCGTGCCTCGTCACCGACGTGCCGGCTCCGCATATGAAAGGAAACGGCACCCAGGAAAAAAAAAAAAAAAAAAAAAGGGACCAATGGACACCGGTGGGAAAAGGCCGCAAAGAACGCTCGGTGCTCTGGCGGTGCGCCGTGGCCAGTTTTGCTCAACTTCTGGCGTACTATACTCAGTGCAAGTGCACCACCATTTGTTTTTTATACATCTTTTGGATTTTGTAATACTTTGCATAAGCCGCCCGCAAACGACGGCGGCAGTTACCGGTTGATCCGACTCGTGGTGACGCTGGCGTCATGAAATAGCACATAAGGAAAAAATTGAAAAAATGTTTACACTCATTTATTGTACTTGTTTTCTACGACCCAAAATCCCCGGCGATCACTTGATGTGATTCTTCAACCTCCAGTGGAAGCGAGCGTTTTGTTGTTGAGCAGTATTTCAATGTCTGGACATGTATCTGCCATGTATGACTCTGTTACCCTGCATAGATTAAAATCTATTTTTGAATTCATTTGTAATCGTCCTCCCTTTTATAAAACACACCATGAAAAGGGGCCGTTTGTCAATACTGTTGGCGCCATCTGCTGGACACTTTGTGAACCAACATCAAGTGGGATTTGGGTTAGCTACACTTCCCATCCATCGGTCGTTTTGTTGCCTTTTCATTTTTCTTATTTACATCCGTCTTGGCAATCTTGCACAAGGCGACTTTTGTTTGAGGCCTCATCAAACATTGGAGGGTCTGCTAAAGAGTCCTCGCTTGGACTAACATTGATGCAATTGTCCTATTTCATAATACGACGGGGGGGAATAATGAAGGTAAACGATGCCTGTGATGTGGCTCGATGAAAACAAACACTTTCCTTTCATGTGATTCATCACAAAGACAAATTCACAGATTTGGCCGGCCGCATTTCCAAGGAGGAACAAAAAAGGCGGCCAAGAACCCTTCCGATTTCTATGCTCCCACTGGCGCACGCGGCCAATTAACATCGTCTGCACAACGCTAATGGAATCTTGAGGGCTACTGGAAGTAAATAACGGCATTAAAAGGAAGCCTTGGGCCATTGTCTCCTGCATTGGGGCGGCCATATTCTCATGCTAATCGCATATTCCGCCTCGTTTTGTTTCCGCCTTAATGAATTCTGTGTTTTTTGCTACCTCGGACATTTGTGTAGGTGCTGGCAGAGAAACAAAGACATTCGTAAGGGCCTCCGTGTCATCCCCACGATTATTAAAGTAAACAGAAAATAGTGGGGGGGGGCTCGCTCGCAGCTGCAGGCACTCCAAGGCCGCGTTTGTACGCCGGCAGAAAGGAGCAAGCGACCCTCAAGACTTGGGCAAAAAAACATCATCTCATTATTTGGGCATTCTCAAGAGCGAGGCGGCTAATCACGGCTTTGAAGACTCGGGATGCGTTTGGCAGCAGATGAAATGTGCCGTGACAGGAAGAGGGCCAGACAACTCGGGGCCGCCGGGCCGCACGTGGCCCGCGAGAGCGTTCGTTACGGCCACCCGTGCAAATGTGACGACAACGCGTAAAAGCTCAGAGAAGCTGTCCGGGGCGTCTGGCCAATAGAGGGCGCCGGCGTGCCGAATAAGACAAAACGGAATCAAGAAAATATTGCAAAAAATATTTTGGAAGATGAGCAAAGTGGTTTTGTAGGAGCAAATTGAGCACTTGAAGGCAAGTCAGACATGAGCAAGTGGCAAAGTGGCACTTACTGGCTCTGGAGTGATCCTCTGGTGGCTCTGGAGTGATCCTCTGGTGCCACTTGTTGATTCATCAGCATCCCAGTCCAAATACAAAGACAAGACAGAACGGAGCAAAGCGTCAAATTCATAAAGACAAAAAGAATCCTAATGTGAGCCGTACCTCGAAGGAGTCACTTGGAGCCAGAATACTGCAGGCGCTGGATGATGAATTGGACAGAAAGAGAAATTGTCGGTCAATGGGAGGCAAAAAGGGGGCCGGTCCAACCTGTCGCTTGGCCGCACCCCTCGATTTTTAAAGGGCCTCGCGCGCGGCGAGCCGAGTCACAGCTCCAGTCCGCCAGCCGTCCTCCGAAGACGTCTCCCTGAAGACAACAAACAGGTGGACATCAGGTAGGACTCGCTTTCATCAAAACCATTTTTTTTTTTTTTTTAAATTTCATCCTGATGCATATGTGCCCCGCATCACTTAGATGACGTTTTTTTGCATTCATCAGGGACAGGGCTTGACTGATCCTAATCCAACATGAATGTGAGCATGTGTAGCAATGACATCTTTTGGCTGGACCAACTGGCTCCTTTTGAGCTCCGTCCCACTCGGGCAAAATCCCAAGACGCCTTCGACGAGACGAGCAGGACGCCACGTCTTTGCTACGCATCTCCCGCCGTCCAACGGAGCGGCCGTCCAGCCAAGCGAGCCCGGGTGGAAGATACCCTGAGCGTTGGCGAGATGAAACGAGACCCGGTCCAGAGAGCGGAGGGAAGTCGGAAGCCGGCTCTCTTGACAACTCTTCCGGAAGAGCCACGGCCAACGTGGAACGGCTCCCCGCATGCAAACTTAAGGGATGGCGACTCTTGCGAAACCACAAGTGGCACAAAGTCAGGCAACTTTTCACTCCAGCCGGGAAAAGCAATGGCCGACGTTTTCAAGTACGAACTCTCCAGAGCCGTGAGTCACAGCGTCGACTCGCTTTTCAAAAGCATGCCGCTGATACGGGCGGCCGACGGGTCTTCGAGGGGTCCGCGCCAGGTGTTCGACGTTCAAACCGAGGCGCTGTCTCTGGTGGTACGAGGACCTCGAGAGGAAGCGTCAAAGTCGCTCAAAGTCCCATCCGAGGCGGAGTCCGGATCGACTGAGGTGCCGAGTGTTTGCTTCCCGCGCGTCAAGATGGAGTCAAGCGGCCTTCTCAAGAATCATCGTTACAGCCTCAACGTATCCTTCCATGTTGACCACATAGGTGGGGGGGGCCTTTGGCTCACCTGGTGAAGAAAGGTGGGACAGAACGTGGGTGCATTGCCAACAAGTTTTAAGTCACACTTTTAAAAGTACATCACCTATCTGTCATTTAGAACTAAGCACTTTTGGGAAAACAAAGACTTGTGTGCTTCTTCACAAAAGAGGTAAAGCGTGCTTGCTTCAAGCACTGCCACTTTCATTTCAAACCGGGACATTAAATGACAATTAGTATAGTTCAAGACCAAAATGTTTAAGCAAGCCACATTGTCAAAGGTCCACTAGCTTAATGCCAACATGATGCAAAATGCCATCGGAAATGAGCACATTAGCACACACAAAAAAAGCCAAAACCAGTGTGGTCCTTACCTGTGGGCCACTTAGGAGGGTTTGACCACGCAGCATCTGAAAAAAGCCAAGCTGATGTTCTTCTACACGCGCTATCCCAGCTCGCCGGTGCTGAAGATGTGTTTCCACGATGTGCAGGTGACAGTGAACGCCGGCGCGCTGCTCTTCTCATTTCATGGAAGGACACAGCAAAAACGTTTGACCATCTCACTTACCCACCCGCTGCTCGCAGTTCACACGCTGCATCGGCTCCCAGCTCATCAAGTGGTTCAGTAACTTCCGCGAGTTCTACTACATCCAGATGGAGAAGTTTGCGCGGCGCGCCGTGGCGGAGGGGCCGGCCCACGCGGTGGCGCTGTCTGTGGGCAGAGAGTCGCAACTTTTCAGAGCCCTCAACGTGCACTACAACAAAGGCGGCGACTTCCAGGTGAGCTTGAGGCTTTCCGTGTTGAAATGCCCCCCCCCCCCCCCCCATTTTGCTGTCTACATGTGTGGCTGCACCGTTTGTGTTCAAATGGCAGTTTTCAAGGCAAACAAGAAAAGTTCAAAGTCTTGTGAAAGGACAAACAATGTTATGACAAGCGCAGTTACTCAGCTAGTCGTTTGCTGTTTGATGGCACTTACCTTGATTTACAAGGGCTGCTTTAGAATGTGAAAAATGTCAGAGATGTCTATGCTACTGCCTTTCAAAGCAGGTCCCCAATGGCTTCCTTGAAGTGGCCGAGATTACACTGCGGCAATTCTACACTGCCATTTCCACGGGAAAGGACCGAGAACCGTCCTGGAAGAAGGCCATCTACAAGGTCATCTGTAAACTGGACGCCGACGTCCCGGCCCAGTTCAAGACTTAGGGCTGATGACGTCTGCTTTGCCACAACGGCGACGTGGGCTTACTCGAGCGACTCGGGAGCATTCAAACAGTATTGTATTGGTCTGTCCCCATGCAACTTTTCCGCAGTCACTTTTTGCCACTTGCTGTCGACTAAAAATGACATCGGAGATGCCGGGTCTCGACAACCGTTCACGACTCAGCTTCACAAAAGCGGTGAGCCGTGATTGGCTGGCAACTGCGATGTCATTTTCAGTCCGCGACAAGGGGCAAAATGGCTGCCGCCCCGCTGAGACCAGTTTTGCTTGTTAAATTCATCCTCCAGTTGGGCTGCACAGAGCATATTACACAGCATTTTTGGGGGGTAGACTTCCCCTTTAAGGTTGACACAGGAGATGTTTTTTGGAGACAATAATGACAAATACATTCAGATACATTTGTGTAGTAAATGAGCAATGTTTGAAGCATATTAAATCAGAGTAAACATGATTTTGGACGGTCAATGTTTTTACCAAATCCACGTTACATCGATGTCAAATCGCACACTTGTGAGAGTAAAATGTCGACTCCCGGATACGCAAACACAGATGCATAGGTTTTTTTTATGTACATAAATAAATACTGTACTCAGTAGATTGACATACACAGCAGTTGCAACAAAAGATTGGACACTTGAAATGGGCCAGTTTTACTAACCTGGGTGAGAGTTGCCCTTCATGGGGTCATCTAAGAGAAACACATTTTGCAGTAGACTGGCAAGAAAACAGTCATTTCAATGTCATGCTCATCAACATAGGAAGTCAAGTACTGTGACAGTCAGAATTCCTGATATTAAAACCCATTCTGGGTTGGCAGATATGATTCATTCTCCAACATGACGGTCCGTTTTGCAAAAGAGAACCGTTTAATTGCCTTGCCTGGATAAATGACCAAAATGAAAAAATTTGGGAGCAGCACGTTTGCCGCATTCGATTTTTTGAACTAATTTCCGAGATAGTGACTCGTCTCAACCAAACTAAACCTTGTTAGCAACAAAAGGACACAACTCTGTGCTTGTTGACTATTTAATGACAATTGAACAAAGTGACAATTAGGTGGGCTTCCCTCCTTGCTCATACTTGCCTCAATCCAACATTCTCAACCTTTTTTAAAAGTAACTGTACAAAGTATGGCAAATATTGAGGTCTTATAAAGCCTTTGAACGCCTGCTACCGTTCTGTCCCATTAAAAATAGCTCGCCGGTCTGTAGGTAAAGGCAAAAAATCTTGACCAGAAACAAAAAAGACCTCGGCAGGTGAAAAGGCAAACGGATTGGAAGGGCGGGCTCACATTGTTGCGGCCGGCAGTGCAGTCAAACAAAAACATCAGCATTTTCTCCTCCATACTCACCACGGTGAATCCAAGGTGCTTCGTCTCTTCTCAAGTCTTTAGGACAATCCAGTGACAAAATGGAAGATTCCAACAAGTTTGTTCCTCTGGCTTTTGGGGGTGGAAATGCTGCATAAAAACAAGTGAGTCTTGGTGACGGAGGGGAGACTCCTGCTTCCCAGCTCAATGTTCAAGCGTGATGACGAGCGAACGAGCGTGCCCTACAATAACACGCTACATTCAAGTCAGCGGCATCATGGAGGGAATTAGACCTAAGGAAAAGGAAGCAGACATTTGCAAGAAGAGGATAGATCAAGCACCACACGTTATCAATGCAGGAGAGTGAAAATGTACGTTTTGCGGAACCAGTGCGGTTCGGTCCATAAATTGAATTTAAAAACAAAAACGGATGTGGTTGCAAATTGGCCAAGTGTGTGAAATTTTATTGTTTCCGTACATGGTCCGAGAAACAAACAAACAAACAAACGGTTACAGATATAAAACATCAAAAAGGCCTGTCTGAATACATAACTACCAGAATGCTGACCTAAAAATCAACCTAAAAAAACCCTATCCTGGTCAAGGAGAACAAAAGAATTGATTGAAGAGTCTCCCGTTTTAGCGTCCCGACATCTGCAAAACAAAACAACCCCGTTGGAGATTTGGAACAGTCCGAGTCTTTGTGATGCTCAAGTGTGATGAATCGATTATTGGTGGAATTCATTTCCAACATGAAGTCACGAGTGACTGACATGAACTTGTTACATGGATGGCGTTGAGGTTTTACCATCCTCTCCATCTTAGCGCCCCTCCCCTAGAGCCAATCACGGCCTCCTTTTTGCGGCGGGCGTCAATCAATTGCCCATTTTCACCATTGTTCAGAAATACATGACGAGTGTACGCAATGTTAGTTAGAAGAAAGCCGTACATACCTTCAAGTCCAACAAACAAAAGAGCGACGGTGGTGATGCTTCAGAAATATTTTGTACGGTTGAGCGCTTTCTGTGCAAGGCGCCCGCTATCGTCTGTAATTTTTTCCCAGTCCGTTTGGCCCACCACAAAGCCGATCGCACGCTTGCGGTCGGCGTCTTTTTGCTCTTCCAGATCGGCCCACCGCACCTTCAAAAAAAGACAAGAACATTTTGCGTGACATCACAATCAAGTGAACAAAAACGTCAAGTGGCGCCTTGCAACTTTCGAAAGAAATGATGCGCGACCGGAGCTGGGCGAGGCGGGTCAAAGCGAGTAACGGGGGCCCATTTACCCTTTTCTTCCCGGGCTGAGACTTGCGGGTGGCGTAGTCATCGGGCAGCTGAAGGTAGTCCTCCATGCCTGCCATGTGAGCGGCGTCACGCTTCCTCTTGCTGCCAATCCCCAAACCGTCCAGCTTGTCTGAAGAAACGCACCGTTGCTGTTCAGGTCACGGCCGACAAGAACCGGCCGGGCCGGCCGGGCATTTATTGGTGAAGCGCAAAATGGCTCGGCGAGCTTCTGACGCTCGTAGCCGCTGCTTTGAGGTAACGACACGTCGCCGATGAAAATGTCAGCGTTCGTTTGAGACGGTTAGCAGATTTCCCTCAAATCCTCAATCTGTTGTTAGCGCTTTTCGTTTCGCTCTCTGAGTTTGCGCCAAAGCCTGCTCGAGTGTTTTCAGACATGCTAAATTGCAAAACGTGCTGGCGAAGAATCGCTTACGGAAACCGCAAAGCCCAAGTCGGCCATTGCTTTTTTTATTTCTTCTAACACCGCATCACACACATGAAGTGAACTTACCGAGTTTCGCTTCCGACGTGTCCATCTCCCATTTGCTTTTTGGAATGTAGCCCTGGATTGTGTAAAGAGACACTGCAGAAGTTAAACATCTCGGCAAGGCAAAACGAGGCAGACAGGAGAGAGAAAGAAAAGGGTTAGCTGCTGCAAAAGAAAAGACCACACCCGTTTATGAGGTCAAGTGGAAGGACTGCAAACTAGCAGATGGTACGAAAACAATATCAACTCAGATAAAATAATAATTTGCTGACACGAGTGCGCAAGTCCACGCTAACGTCAAATACTGCGTGGGACTTGTCTTTTTTTATACTTTCAAAATATTTGTTGCTCATTAATTGAATATAATAAAACACACATTATGAGGCATGTGCTAGACATTGTTGACATTTGTGCAAGTTATGAGTTTTGGGAAAGCAAGTGTTCTGGTGCAGCCGACTGACCTCGAGGGCCACATGGGCAACATTGGTGGACAAACATTGACAAGGTTTCAAAGGTTGCCTCACTCCTTTCAAGACAGACACAAAATGCCCCAAATAAAATTCACCTCTTTTCTTTTAACTTTGTATAACTGCCAGGAGTGGTTTTTGAACCAAGTCACACACCTTATGATGGAATTTGTTCACCTTTTAAAGCCTAAAAATATGTTTTGAAAATAGAGTGGCACAGAGTAGGGCGATACATCAACATGTATTTAAAACGATATATATAACTAAACTAATATTTAAACATTTTTGAGTGAACAACTTTTCCAAGCGCATTTTAAGCGGCCGACATTTATGCTCCACGGACATTCGGACACGCGTCACCAACAGTTTTTTAAGTATATAAAAAATAAATATCTGATTTTAAAAGCAGACTTTGCAGTTTTGAGAAAACAACAAAAACAACATCAACAACAGTTTCTGTTTGTATAAGGTAACAGTAAAATATTTTTCAAATGATCATTTGCACACAGCACTGAAAATGTTCTTGGGCAGATGACTGAACAATAAAGAGTTAACGACATGCAATAGTGATATTTTATGGCTGCACTTTGAAAACCACCGTTCAAAGATGCCATTCTCAGTGTCTTGTCAGATAAATTGACCACCATTTTTGAAAATTGATTGAATGTTTCAAACTAAAAACATCCCACCACCGAGTTGGCGTTGCGCATCCAATGCGGCTATATTGAAATCTTGCTAGCGCAAGTACGTGGAGGATAGAAAAATATTCAAGATCATTTTCACATTGGACATCATTGTCTCATCTTTTGTGATCATTGCTCAATTAGGTCAAGGAAATAATGGAAACAGAGGTTACGCAACACAAGGAGGGAGGGTCCAAAGAGGAGCCATCTTTCCAGATGGATGAAAAAAATGCAAAGTGGGCAATATGCATGTGCAAGGCTGCTATGTATGAAAAGTTACAACAGGCGACAAGTACAATCGCTGAGCCTCGGCTGAGGTCTTAACCCGTCCCCCTCATCTCATTTATGACAAAAAATAACATGCATATGTTTGCTCATAATCAGCTTGTTTGTTTATAGAAAGTTACAGTATCATAGGTACAGTATTTTTATTTTTTTTCCAAAATGTTTTTTTTAATGATTACTTTACTATTTGGCAGGACTACTAAATAGTTACTCGGCTGTCCAATAACTTGAAGCAAAGATCTACGACTGTGTGACAAGTAAATGGGCAGTCGAAATACAAATATTAAATACAAATAAAATGTCAGTTTAGATTCAAGTGATCAAAAGTTGATTTCATCTTTCTGTAAAGTGCTTTTAAAGTTCCTGGCTTGAATTGACCCTTATTACACATTTAGCGCAATTAAATACACCAGTGAAATTGCTTTTGACTTTTTCAAACTAACGAAAGAGGCCGTCGTAATTATCGGTTGCGCAACCTTTACATTGGGTTCTATTGAATTTAATTGGTCTGATGCTTTGCTCTTACGACTTTCAAGCTTTTCTGACACTCGGCAGTCGGTCCATTTTTGTGCAGGCTTAATTAGGGCATTTCTTTTTATTTTCCATTTTTGTGAACCGGGCTGATTATCACCCCCCCCCCCCCCCCCCCCCCGCCCCCCGATCTTTAATGTTCTAAACAACTTAGTTTATGTGCATATGTATGGATGCTGCCAATGCGAGAGTGCTTCATGTCCTACCCGATCCCCGTCTTCCTCCTCCTCTCTCTTGGCTTCCTTGGGCTCCTCCTCGGGATGGAAGTCCTCCATTTCCACCTGGCGGGGTGACCCGTTGTGAGTTGAAGGCGCAAGCGTGGCAAGGGAGAGCGGAGCGTGGAAGAACTCACCTCCTCGATGGCAGCGTCTTGCAGCAGGGCTCGCACGTCCAAGCGCACCATGTGACGAGGGGTGGACTCCCAGGTGTTGGACATCTGCATGAGGGGTGACACGAGCCGTCAAGCAATTGTGCTCTCGGCCCATTCAGTCATTTGCCATTTCAGACCTTGAGGATGTCCTTCAGGGTGCGCGCGTGGGTGTTTCTCTTGGCGCAAGTGTGGGCGTCGGCGCTGATTTCGGCGATGTAGACCTTGACGGAACACGAGCGTTCTCGACATGAGCGAAGGGAGAGGACGGACTTGTTTTTGTGGCTCTAAGAAAACAACGTACCTCGAAGCCTTTGGTTTTGGCAGCGCTCCAGAACTGATCAAAATGCCCGACCCGGTTATTGATGGTGTCCAAGATGATGAAAGGGAAAAAGCCATCGTCCAGGGTCTTCTTGAAGGTCTTGAGCATGCTGCCGCGGTAGGTGTCCTCCATCTCCGGCTCGTACTCGTACTCGAGGACCTGGAGGGGGAGGCGTCCTGTTGTTGAAGGCTTTGCAATTTTGATCAATTACAATGCCGAGCAATCAAATTCAAAAGCTGAGCATCATGTGACGCAAGTGCCTTGACATACAAATTGTTGAATTCGTCATTTAGACAAAAGGGGTGCTTTACCGCCATCTTGGTGGCAATTGTATCATAGTTGGATGATTACCTTTTGCGCAACAGTCTCAACCCTGGAGTGAAATCAACTTTTTTTGGAGTCCTCACCTTCCTTTTGACCCTTTTGCCCGTGTCTGGGTCTTTCTCGGTCTTCTCAACCTCTGTCATGAAGTAGTCATCCAAAACCAAAACTCTTGGTGGGGCGCCGCCACAGTCCACCTCTTTATCCTGAAGGTATAAAGACGATCAGAAAGTTGCCCGTAAACACCCAAATGACATTTCAAACCAAAAACGAACGCGCCGCTCCTGACCCGTATGAGCTTTGCGACGTGGCTCTTTCCGCTGCCCGGGAGCCCTCTCATGATGACGACAATCTGTCACGACAGCGGCTTCGCAATGAGCACGAAAACGAAAGCCACTTAGCCAGCAGAGACACGGCGGCGGCATCAGATACCCTCTCGGGCCGCGTCAGCCTTCCGGGGGGCTTGAGAATATCGTCCACGTTCTTGATCTCGGGCTTCTTCTCCACAGGGGGCGCCGGCTGCGGCGTTGCCGAGGGGGGGCCTCGCTCCTCAGGGTAGCTTCTTCGGTCTAACGGACAACATTTTGACAATTTCCAGCTCTCCTTAACAGGTGCAAGATTAAAATTGCTTTACCAAAGGGAGAGGAGGTATGTCCGTAGCGCTCGGGCCCGCCGCGCTCGTGTCCGGAGCGCTCATAGGGTGGCGGCCTATCGTAGCCCGGCCTCCCGAAAGGGTCCTCCCGATCGCGGCTGCCGCTCCGGTCCCTCTCTCGAAAGTCCAGGTCTCGTTCCCGGTAGCCCGGACGATGAGGGGGCCTGCGTGGACGGAAAAGGCAGGTGAGTTCCGATCCGATGGCTTTTCGTCAAAGCCATACTTAGCCGCGCTGCGATCCCTTTCGTCAGCCATTGAAAGCGAGCTTGAATTTAAAAAAAAAAAAAACACGATACTACTACGCCGAGGAGGCGCTACCTATCGTCTCGATCTCTCGGAGGGTATCGTTCCCGCCCGAATCGTTCCCGTTCATATTCTTGCGGAGGGGTTTCTCTGTAGAATTCTCTTTCTCGACTGAACTCCAGGCGCTCCATGTAAGGGTCCGGTCGTCTGTCGTAATAGGGGTCCCTGCTGTAAGGATCTCGGAGAGGTTCTGGGAGCGCAATGGGGAAAAAATCCAAATGTAAAAAAAGCCAAATTCAGCTTTGTCAATCAAAGGCGACACCCACCTTTTTCATAGCAGCGGTCCGGGTCGGGCCTCAACACAATCCTCTCACCGTAAGCGATCCTCTCCACAGTGGTACCGGGTTCTGAAACACGTTACACGTATTGCGGCTGTTGTGAAATAAAGACGGATGGTTTGCTATACCGTGTCCGTGGGCGTAATCCACAGTCTTTGGAATAACCGTGGGCGCAGAGGCGGCGGGATTGGGATCCCAAGACTGCGATACGGCCGTGTGGCCAGATGAGCTCATGCCCTGCAAAGGACAACAATTGGAGGGCGCTCCAAACACCAGAGATGGGTTCGCTCATCAAACGTTTGTTTACCTTTAGCGCAGTTCGGACTTCGGTCGGGATCTCCAAACCCAGAATCCCGGCGGGAAGGTCAGGTAAGGTGTCAACGAGCGTGTGCTGAGAAGTAGGATCGGTTTTCACCTCCTGCTGCTCCCTGATCACCAAAGGCAAGACGCGCTGAGGAACAATACTGACTGACACGGCGCTGGAGCTCAGTCGGACGGAACCTACCGAAGGCGTTTTAATTCCTGGGCAGCCTTTAAGATGATTTCATGCTGCCGCTGGGAAAGAGCCAGCAGATTCCCTCCGTGCATGTCGCCTGAACACTCTGGCGGGTTTCCGCCAGGTTCATTTGGAAGCGGAGCTCTTTCCAGAGGAGCTTCATCTCTGCCGTCACGATAGGCTGGGAAAGCTCTTTCTGCCGGCGGGTCGAATCGAGGAGGCCGATCCCATTCGGAAGGACGTGGCAGATCTTCCGGTCGGGACGGCGGCTCCTCTGTGTAATCGTGAACTCTGATCTCGCCTCTTCTATGGTCGTACTCTTCAAAAGGACGCGGGGGGCCTCGCTCTCTGTCCTCAAGCCAGCGCTCATCCCGGTAGTGCTCCGGCGGTGGAGGTGGATGCTCTCTGTCTCGCGGAGGATGCTCTCTGTCCCATTCAGGGTTGAAGAACCGACCTTCATTTCGAGGGTCGTCGGACTGAGGCGGCATCCGGTGACGGTCATCTTCTTCGCGGCCGTAGTCATCGACAAAACCAAAAGCGTATTCCTCCTCCTCTTCGTGCGGCATACCTGGCCTCATCGCGCCTCTGGCCATTCCACGACCCATAGGTCGTCTCCTCATTTCGCCACCTCTTTCGAGGAGCTCGTGCGGCATTGGAGGACACCTGCCGTAGGGTGTCCGCCAGTCCTGATCGGGCTCCATCTCTTCCTGATAAAATGGCTCTTCGTCAGGCACCATGACTTTGTGAGGAGGTGCCCACCTGCCTCTTCTTGCACCGGCGTGCATTAAGTTATGAGGACCGTCCCCGTGGCCCATGTAAGGACCCGGTTGCTCCATGCCCATATCGCCAGACTCCCTACCAAAGCCAAATGACTCTTCCTCGACTGGCCCGTGCGCTCGGTGCGGCGGGAGTCCTCGACCCCGCATGAATCCAGGATGGCCGCGGGGTGGACGACCGCGGTTAGGCGGAAATGGAGGTCTCATCCCTCTCATTGGAGGGCCCCCATCCCCCCAACAAGGTTCCTCTTCTTCATGGTACTCAGCTGGCCCCGTTTCATCCCATTGACTGTCCATAGGTTCCCCCCTCCCCATGTGTGGACCTCCCATCCCAATGTGCGGACCACCCCTTCCCATGGGCGGACCTCCTCTACTCATGTGCGGACCTCCCATTCCCATGGGCGGACAGCCCCTTCCCATGGGCGGACCTCCTCTCACCATGGGTGGACCCCCTCTGCCCATGGGCGGACCCCCTCTGCCCATGGGCGGACCACCTCTGCCCATAGGCCCGCCTCTGCCCATGGGTGGACCTGTAGCAATGTCCGGTCCTGTCATACCCATAGGCGGCCCACCTCTGCCCATTGGCGGGCCCCCTCGACCCATGGGCGGCCCCCCTCGACCCATGGGCGGCCCCCCTCGGCCCATCGGGGGTCCGCCTCGGCCCATCGGGGGTCCGCCTCGACCCATCATGGGTCCGCCTCGACCCATGGGTGGCCCTCCTCTACCCATTGGTGGTCCTCCTCGGGTCATGGGAAAATGTCCTCTCATCATCGGCCCACCTCTACCTCTGAGAGGTCCTTGCATGGGTTCTTCGTAATACTCTTCCTCTGGGCCGAAGTGATGCTCCTCTGGCATCCAAATTTCTTCAGCTGGTTCCCCAGACTCGACAAACTCCTCGTATGGTGGATCCTGCCAGTGACAGTCCTCTTGCGCCTGATAACATTCTTCCTCAGGAGGCATAAATTCATGAGGCCTTTTGTCAGACTCCCCTACGGGTGCTCCTGTGTTTTGCCCCCTGAAGTCTCCGTGTCCCCTCAGCCCTCGTCCTCTGCCTTGCATGGGGTGACCTCGCCCTCTATTTGGGAAAGGACCTACAGGTTCCGGTCTTAATTGCGCTTCTGTAGGCGGTTGTTCCTCCTCTTGTTTTTGGGAGGCGGGAGCGCTGCTGTTTGACGGGCCGTTCAATTGAAGGTAATTTGGTGAATTGGCTTGCTGGGATTCCACAGGAGGAGGAGCAGGAGCAGGAGCAGGAGCAGGAGCCGCAGCAGGAGCCGCAGCAGCAGCCGCAGCAGCAGCCGCAGCAGCAGGCTGGCTTAAATCACCGTCAACTTGTTTGGGGGAGTTGCAAATGTCCATCGAATCATCTTCCTCGGTGTGTGCATTTTTGTTCTGAGGTATTGGTTCGCTAGGAAGAAAAAATCCACCACTTTCCACCAAGTCATCGATCATGTCTTTGTCCGTGGTGCCATTACTAAAACTCTTTGTATGGTTTTGCTGATCAGTTGGAGGCAATTCAACTGCTTTTAAGGAAGAGTCCTCGCTGACAGGGTGCGTGGGGCCCTGTTGGGCTTGAGACGGGGGTTCTTCCTTTTTTGGTGGCGGAACTGGCGGGCTTTTGACGGGAGGCTGCGGGCAAGCCTGTCTAGGGGGTTGGTCAAATCTAGAGCGCTTGCCGAATGGGGGCGGCTGGTCAAATCTGGAAGGACTGTCAAAGCGCTGCTTGGGCGGGTCAAACCTGGGAGGCCCATCAAAACGTGAACCGGGTTGCTGAAAACCAGGCGAAGCGTCAAAGCTCTGGCGGGGCTGATCAAACCCAGAAGGCCCATTAAAGCGCATCCTGGGTTGGTTAAACCGAGGAGGACCGTCAAAGTGCTGTTGAGGTGGCTGAAACGGAGGGGGACGATCAAAACGCTGACCAAATCTTAGAGGTCCGTCAAACGTCATGGGCTGGTTGAATCCGCTGATGTTTTCTCTAAGAAAACGATAAAACAATAGCGTAAAGATCCAAATTCAAGTTTGAATTTGGCCATCTGTACTTGGTTACAAATAATTATAGGTACTGACCTTGGGCCCCCAATGCTGTTGAAGTTTGGTGGCGGAACATTAACAGGACACTTGGCTCCCATTCCAGAGGGGGTGCTTCCTCTGGGCGGGGGTCCAGCAGTTGAAGTGTGCGGGGGGCCTGGCGGAGGACCCGGCGGAGGACCCGGCGGAGGACCGGGAGGAGGACCGGGAGGTGGGCCTTGGGATGTGAGACTGGCAGCAACCGCAGGAGGCGTTGGTGGTGGCTGATTTATTTGTGGCTGAGTCGTTGGTGGTGGAGGCGGCGGCTGGGTCATCGGCGGGGGCGGCTGGGTCATCGGCGGGGGCGGCTGGGTCATCGGCGGGGGCGGCTGGGTCATCGGCGGGGGCGGCTGGGTCATAGGCGGGGGAGGCTGGGTCATCGGCGGTGGTGGCTGAGTCATCGACGGCGGCGGCTGAGTCATCGACGGCGGCGGCTGAGTCATCGACGGCGGCGGCTGAGTCATCGATGGTGGCGGCTGAGTCATCGGCGGAGGCGGCTGAGTCATCGATGGCGGCGGCTGAGTCATCGATGGCGGCGGCTGAGTCATCGATGGCGGCGGCTGAGTCATCGATGGCGGCGGCTGAGTCATCGATGGCGGCAGCTGAGTCATCGATGGCGGCGGCTGAGTCATCGATGGTGGTGGCTGAGTCATCGATGGCGGCGGCTGAGTCATGGATGGCGGCGGCTGAGTCATGGGCGGCGGCTGAGTCATGGAAGGTGGCGGCATTCGCATGTCTTGTCCCGGGTAAGCGCCATACTGCGCCATGGCTGCATTGTTATACTGCATGGCGGCGTAGGGCACCATGGCAGTGAGTGCAACGATGGTCTCCTGAATGTGGACATTGGTGGCATTCATCTGATCCTGCCACTGCTTCCACTGGCTCTCATAGTCATGCAGCTGGTCTTTGTGCGGGTACGTTTGGAACTGCTCGGACCACAGCTTGAAGGTAAGCTCCCAATCTCGGAAAAGGGGCGTGAACTGCTGCTTTTGCATTTCGTAATGCCTCAGCTGCATCTCGGGAGACATTGACTGAAAAGGAAACGTGAAGGGCGCGCTTTATTACCATGCCAACAGCTACGCAAGTTTGAACAGATCGGAATCCAAAGTGTCAATGGAAGACATAAAGGTTGCTAAATGGGATCATTTTGGAAACGCCAACACTTCATAAAAGACTTGCTTGTTTTTTACGGTAAACGGAGAAAGTTTGGCATTGGCTTTTATCACCCACCTCGAGGTTTGAAGGTTGCTGAATAAGTGGCTGATACTTTTCCAGTATTTGCTGAAGCTTTTCATGCTGCTGCATTAGAGCCTGATAATGTAAGCCGACCCTCTGCTGCTGAACCTGCTGCCACTGAGCCGCCGCAGCCTGGAGTTGCTGGAGTCGGGCCGCCTCTTCCGGGTCTTGCTTTTTGTCAGGCTTTCAAACGAAAACGTGACAAGATGGAGTTCAGCATGGCGAGTTGGAACTGGCCCACAGTGGCCCACACAAGCATGGTCAGAAAGCTCACCTCAGGGGGCGGAGGCGGCGCCGGTTGCTCCTCCTTCGGAGGGGGAGGAGGAGGCTCGCCTTTGGGAGGCTCGGACGGAGGAGGCGGCTGCACGGCTTGGCTGCTGGGGGGCTCTGCATTATTTGGATTGGGCTTGGCTTTCTCTTGCCTTAACTTCTGCAGATTCTCTAGATGCTGCTTGTACCATACTTGCTGCTGATCCTGTGTGAAAATGAACACTCTCTTCATGTACACCAAAGTCCATCAAACAGACACATCAAACAAGAAATAGTCTGAGCATGCTGCTCATACAAGCGTTTGTGGTACACCACTATTTAACACTACAGCCATGAATAATCATGCGCAGTTGTCATATTAGACTGTGACTTGACATTTGTTGACATTTACCTGCAAAGTGGAGTTCTTGTCTTTACCGACTGGGTCCTTTGCTTTTACGTCCGGAGCAGCGTTGGCGTCCTGCGGTTTAACTGACTGGCTCTCAGTCAGCGGAGGAGCCGCTTTAGGTTCAATCTTGTGCGCGTATGAAGAAATTGGAGGCGGCTGCGAGTGGTCCGGCTGTATCGCGGCGTTGTCTCCTTTCATGTGGGAGTGCATCCCGGAGCTTCGGTCCAAAGGAGCCGCTTCCGTCGACTGCCAGGTCGGCGCCGAGTAGCCCCCCGAGAGTCCGCCACCAAAGGACGGTGGTGCGCTATTCGGATGGAGCACGTTCTGGAGCTGCTTCTGGTGCAGCATCTGGAGCTGCTGCATCTGCTGGAGGTGCTGCTCCTGCAGGCTCGAGAACATGGAGCCGCTCGACGGGGCCTGTAAAGAGCCGAAACTCGTCGGCGGGCCTGCGTGGCCTCCGCCCGGGAGCTTACGCGGTCCGGGCGCTGAGTAGTTTTGCGACTGGGGCGCACCATAGTTCCCCCATGAAGGATACATTGTTCCGAAACGAGGCGTGCGGTGGGGGCGCTGCCTTTGTGCTCACATTCAGCCGGGGCCGCGATACGCACGATGATGCTAACGCTTGCTTGCTCGCTAGCTAGCTAGCTCTCGCTAAACGAGAGCTGCTACATCGTATTTTACAAACCGACAACGTCCCGTTAAAAAACGTTTTACCCGCACCAATAACGCCTTAAATTATCACTTGGAATTAGAAACGTGTACTTTTATTCCTCGGCTATATATTTTTTACATCCGTCGGTTGGAATGGCTGTGAATGTGGCGTCCCCCGTACAACCGCGAAGTGACGTCACGTATTTTGTGTGACGACTTCCGGTAATCGATACCATCCGTTGAGGCAGTAATCGTAACTTGAGAGTATTTACTTCTAATTTCATACACATTTAGGTGTGAAGGTGTGTGTGATCAGTGGTGAAACTACTTTACTGTAATAATTGATTATTTGGACAAAATCTAAAGCAAATTCAGCGGAGAAACTAGAAACCCACAAAAGACACAGCCCAAAAACAAACAAACAAAAAATGCATGCAATAGAACGTGAGCTAGAACAAATATGTTGAATTGCACTGGCTTGTTCGGGCTTCGTTTTCCTTTTGGAGGGCTTCACCATCCTCAAGAGGTGTTATACGAATTTTGACCACGCGAGGGCGTCATTTACAAGATCATTTCTTAACAAGCACTCAGGGGTTGCGGATAAAGGTACAAAAACAAGAAATGAAACAAACCAAATGATTTAGAATGTCTAATGCGTGCCACGTACCTGTGAGCGTTTGATTGGTTTGTTGAACATTACAAAAACATTCCAAGATGAAAGAGACATTCTAAGAAAGAAGGTTGGGCTGGGTCAGTTGACTTCTGCTCAAGAGCAAATACCCCACAAAAAGACTTCAGGACCCGCGGGAGAACACTTGAAGGTAAAAAGAGGACCACCGACTTTAGCTTGCCCTTGAGGTCCGATACACAGCGGAGTATTTTTTTCCCAACTTAAGACCACCAGTAAACGTGTATTCCTTTTTGAGCGCAGCCAATTTAAAAAAGAAATCGTTAAAGCGGATTAATCAAGGCCACCCTGTTTAATGTCCCCCGTTAATTAGTTTGTCAGCAGTGTTTTAATATCGCCTAATGACTTCATATTTCACTGATGACATTAAAGGGGTGTGAAAAGACGGGGGAACGGCGCTCTTCGGGTTCTTTGGCTTAAGACGCCCTCGGTGAGTAAGACAAGGTCACGGAGGCCGAGCCTTGAGGGAGAGACGATCCATTATGGTGTGTGGAGGAAATCCCAAAGAGGAAGCTGGAAAACAGCGTGACGGGCACAATGTGATACACTTGCGCCACTGCGCTGATGAGACAGCTTAAGGCCACGGGCCACCATGCACACTGCAACCAATAAAAGCACAGACAGCTCAAACCGTGCATTGATAACAACAACAACAAATGTTGACTTTTAAGATGGACAGACACCCTTAATATTTTCTGGGTAATTGAAAGTGACCCCCCCTCCCCAGCGCACCCCCTGCCATTGTTGATCAGCACTTTTGGGAAAGCTTTCGGAACAAGAACAAAGAAATCAGAAATGGTAAAGCCCCGGCTCAAAGTATTGAGGACACTGCATTTTCTCTGTGATGAAAATCCGATGTTAAACAAAATGCTCACTGGAGGCTAATGGATCCCCAACACGTCCACGCGCTGCTTCCAAAATGCTTTGTTTGGCAAATCAATTTTCCCATAACCCGGTGAGGAGAAAAGTGATGCGGATTGATCGGCACCTCGTCCCCCCCCACCCCCCCTCCCCTGTTCTCCCTTGACTTTGGTTCCAGAATATTGTTTGATGGCTGCATGGATTAATTGCTATGACATTTGAAAGCCTCTTCTTGACCAGCGCCGACCGGCCTTCATCGTCTGCCCGGTTCCGACGGCTTCGGGTCGGGCCCGACGCAGGCCTCTGTCAACTATTGCCAGTTAAAGACCCGAAACGGAATCAGGCGGCTAAATCCGACTTTGTTTAGAGCGGAGGTGATGCTGGCCTGATAAGATCGAGCGCATGACACTCAAAAGTGCTGCCTCAGCGTGTTTGCGGCCACGGACGCTTTATTGCGTGAACTTGAAGCAAAAAAAAAAAAAAACAAAGGCGCCGAATGAAAGCGTATTGTGACAAAAACCCGGCAATCAAGATTTGCCCGTGAATTGAATGTCTGCTTTTATTAATGACGGGCTTTGTATAAAGAGACCTTGAGGGACAGAGAGGAATATTAATTGATTAATCAAAGAGCTCCGAATGAACGGACCTTGAGGGGCAGAGAGGAATATTAATTGATTAATCAAAGAGCTCCGAATGAACGGAGGGAGTACCCATTCGTCGCTGTGAACGCAACCAGGTGCGAGTTCACACCGCCGGAGGCCATCGAGCCGCTTGACCACATCCGAGCGCAACTCCAAATCCCGGGTCGACCCCGAAGGCAGCAACCGGCCTTTCAACTGGCTGACGTCCCACCGACGGGACGGCCGCCCGTATTGGCAGGCGACGACGTGAGACTTGATCGGCGCTCAGGAAATCCTCCTCGGCAGGATTTATCGTCTCTCTTTACACATGCCGTCCGTCCTCTTTAAAGCGCCGTATTGATCTTGGCCCGGGTCATGGAGGTTTGGCATCAAGGTGAGAGGAAGGGGGCGGGGCATCCCAGTCAAAGTGACGCGCTCATGAACCAAAAGGCGCAATCAAGGAGACTTTGCCGACTTTTCATGCTCTGCAGCCGCTCCGCTGCGGGGCCTCCTCAATGTGACCTCTGTCGCCCTCGGAGCTGCAACGTCCCCGAAGACCGCGAAAGACAAAGGCAATCCTCAGTCTGCCTTAATTGTTGTCTTTCGCGCGTATTCAATAAAAGCCCAGCAAATTGTCTTTGGCTTGATGCGCTTTAATTGCGCTAATTAGCCCACGTTAATGTGTTCTCAAGTCATTAACTCTTTGGCGGTGACTCTGCTCCTAATTGGATCAAAGAGCGGAGGTCACGTTTGTCGCTTTCTTCCCCGGCCGGCGCCGATTCTGCGCAACTTTTTTTGCCACTTGCTCTTTAAGAGCGCGCCACTTATTAAGGAGCCTCGCAAATGTCACACGCTGCGGCGTCATCAGTCAGCTCAGCGGCGGGAAGAAGGATTTGACATTTATTTACGCTTTGTACAAATGCAAGCGGATCAAGCAACTCAAGCTGCCTGTGCGTGGCAACATTGAGAGAGAAGGTAGACAAGTTATGAGTCACGCGGTCAAAAAATCAAATCAAAAAATCAAATGATACATTTGGGGGCGCTTGGATTCCCTTCAGCACCACTACCAATATGCTTTAAGATTCTTCTTTGTGACTTTTATTGGGGGTTGGGTATCGCCCCCCCCCGCCCCCCTCTTGTTCCCACACATGCCCCCAATTACCCTGCGAGCTCCACACGTGCAACATCATTAATAAGAGGCGCTAATAATGCGGGCCAGCAAGTGAGCTTTGACTAATTACAGTAATTGTATCCGAGTCATGCTCATTAAATATGAAAATTGTGTCTGCGTGAAATGAATGGCTTTCCATGATCATCCTTGTACGGACAGGCAGGAAATAAATGAGGGTGGCAGCGGCGGCGGCGTTTCTTGGAGCGCAATTAAGCGCGCGCCACCTTCGCGCACGTTTGTTTGTTATGGCTGGCTCGCTGCCTCGCCCGCCAGACGTGGGAATGCGTAAAATTGCCCTTGTGGTGCGTTTCTTTCTGCGGCGACTGTACGTTTTTCTCAACGACAAGCGCAACCAATATGACCTCTTGATCTCAGAGCCTTCATCAAAGCAACCGATGATATTTTTTTTATCTTTGCTTACATCTTTGTCAGTTAAGCTCACACACGAACGAGCATTGTCGACGAATCTAAACGTGCACGCTACTGAATGAGCAAGACGCGGCAGATAGAGTCCGCAGATAATCCCGAGGTACGTAGTTCCCACAGAGCAGCCTGAGCGAGCGAGCGAGCGAGCGCATACACGCCTGTGAAAATGATTTGCTGTTGCGCGTACAAGATCTTCGTACGTATTTTAAGCGTCTCACCACAAAATATTGGCCGTTCCCATCGTCTCTTGGGGTCTAGGCAGCCGTCAGGACTTCGGAGCCGAGATGAGACGAAGCGAGCCTTATCCCAGAGGGCCCCCCCCTCCCCCTCCCCCTCCTGGCTGGTAACAACCCCTACGATGCAAATGAGACACTTACCTTTCTTTAGCTGCAAAACTGTGTCACGCTCTTGTTTTGCGAAGGTCCCGATTTTCCGCTAAAGTGAGACACACGGACAAGCAAGGAGAAGAAGGTAAACAACACATCGCGTGGCGGTCAAATGCTAATGAAGGTTGAGTTTATTAAGTCTGGCTCCTTCCGACTAAATCGGGCAGAGAGACATAATAAATCACCCCAATAAATCCTAAAGACTTCAATCTGCTCACTGAGAAGAATCCTTGCACAGTTTTAGTTTGCATGAACCATGTTTGTTTGGATGCATGACCGCAACAGGAAGCCCTGAGGAACCCCACCGGAAGCCTCACACTTTTGAATCCATTTCAACTAAGTACTTGCTGTCCAAGATGCTCTTCCCTGCCCTTGAGCCTGATAGGAATGGGGGAAAACAGAAAGGAAAAAAAAAAGAGTATATTCAGCATGTATTTGGTGTGGATGCGGACGCCATAAATCATGAGCTTGCTCAATTTCCACTGGAGGCATATTGATGGTTAGCCATCTCCTCCGCTCACGTCCACCCGCTCGTATCGTCGGCGACAACGCGTGACTGACACTTTACAACCTATTCTCAGAGGCGCCCAACTCCATCTTGACAGCGCAAGGTTGTCGTGCCATCATAGTTATTTTTTTTTTTTAGCAAGGTAGCAGAGCGACCAATGGCAGGTCAACGCACGGAGAACGACGACACCGCCTCCATTCAACTTTCCTTGACATCGCACACAAAACGTTTGGACTAGGCTTATTTAAGTTCTGTTTGATGGCGACTCATCAAACCTCCCTGCCGTGCTCTGCCCACACACAAAGACAAATGACGTGGCTCGTGGCAGGCCATAGCACACAGCCAAGCCCCCACCCGGCTGCATTTTGGCTCAAGTTGAAAGGCGGCTAAATGAAATGACTTCCGCACAAGAGCCGGCTCAAGGTCAAGCGGGACGGCTGCCGAGACGGGACAGTCGGGACCCGCGTGCCCCGACGGCGCCGGCTGGCTACAACACACACACACGGGGAGGGAGGCCAGCAAATTCAAATAGATTTGCAAGTGTGCTATGATAAGTTTTTCTAACATGTGGAAGAAATGTTTGAAAGCTTATGTACACACGAACCTTGCAGGGGGGGGGGGGGGGGGCGTCCCTTCGCCGAGGAGGCTCGTCCGTCCGTGTTTTATGGAAAGCGGCGTGTGGAGGAGAAGGCCACAAATGAGACGGCCGCCGCGCAGCTTTCTCCCCTGCGAGAAAACCAACCACTTAGTTCATGTCGGTACATTCTTTTTTGTGAATACAGCATGTACGTATGACGTTACCTGATTTCTGTGCCAGCCATTCCCAGGGGGGACTCGCGTGGTCCGCTTCCACCAAAAAAAAATAATCAATTGGTCAGCCACCGCGTGGTGACCACAATGAAAACAAAGAAAGTCGTTTATTATTATTATTTTTAGGACACTTGTGTTTGAGAATACAAGCTGCGATATTTTTCAATTTTTTTTTCCACACCGAGGCGTCGTAGCGCTAATGAACAAGGTAAAGCGAGCCCTGGTGTCAGATAACGTTTTCCCAACCGACGGAAGCAAATAAAAAAAGTGTCGCCCCTTCCCGCCCAAAAAGCTTCTTCTTCGACATCCAATTAATTCTAATTGTCGCTCGGGCTGAAATCCTCAACAGAAATGGAGCAATTAAAGTGGGCACGGGCTCCACCTCGGGGACGGTGTTTTATTTCCGTCGGTGGCGGCAAAGGCAGAAATGCTAATGGATGTTTTCTGCGTCCGTAAAACAAAGGCTGCGAGGAAGAACATTTGCGATGACATCAGAACACGGGAGGCGTGTTTATTGCAGAGCTATCTGGTCACATTAAACAGGGTATCAGTAGATTGGTTGGGGGGGAAAAAAAAAAAAAAGTTTGGTTTGACACGGTACATTATTGCACATCTCCGCTCACGATTTTCCACATTCTGGGTTACAACCAAAATTCCCCCCAAAAATGTCTTCAAAATTCTACACACAACACTGCGCAATGACACCATTTTGTTTTGAATATCAAAATAAAATAAAAACTCAAATTCTTTTTTTTCTTTGACTTTAGTAAAGCAGTTGACTTTGTCTAAAAGTGTACTTTTGCTCGCTGTGTCGTTGCGGAGTGCCGTGTGTAGAATTGTAGTGGCGGACTTCCTTTTGGAAGATGACAAAAAAAGGGAAGCCTTTCCCAAAGGAATCAATCCGTCAAGCGATCACGTGGCGGTGCCGCAGCGCAATTGCCACCCAGACAAAATGGAAAAGCAAAGAACCGAAAGACAAAATGGCTCCGCAGCTGCATGGTCAGGACATTTTGAGGGCAGCTTTGAAGGTGAAGCTTGAGATGCTAGCAAGACCGAACTTTCCTCGTTTCTGTACAATTTTTACACATAGATGAATCGTAATAATCCCGCACCGTGTTGATATTCGCTCGTCAAGCTTTTTCCCGTTGGCACAATATAGTCATGCGCTGTCCCGCCACCTGTTGGCAGCTGTCCGTCAAAGGCGTAGGCCCCGCCCCGCCCCGCCTGGCCCGGCCCCCCCCGCCCGCTGTCAAGCCTTTGCCTCCAGCATTTCCAGGAAGAGTTTGTGCATGGGCACCTTGCCCTGCATCTTGACGCTGTAGAAGTGCTGCACGGCCTTGGTGGCCGTCTGCCGCAGGAGGGGCAGCGTCATGAGCAGCTTGCCCGCCCGCCGGGGGTCCTCCGGGTGCTGGCAGCCCTCAAAGTCCTGCAGGGCCTCGTGGAGGGAATCCTGCAGCCTCTGCACGGCCTCCAGGTTCTCGATGTGCATGGAGTCTGGAGAGGGGGGGAGACGGACGGGGTTTACACATCCAAGCGTACACTTTGGAAGATTTGTCTCCACTTTGACTTGTTAGCGGCTAACGAGGCTCCTTAAATAAATGCCTGCGCGAGGACAGACGGGCCCGCTCTCTCGGGACCTGCGGCAAGATTCATTTCTCGGGCCAATACGGAGCGTATCCGGTCCCGAGTGTTTGCTAATGAATTCGGCAGCGGCATTGCGCTTGCGCTGAAGAATGATGGGTCCGTGCGCTGGCTCCCCCTTAGCTTAGCGCTTCCGTTTGTTGTGGACGTTCAAATAAAAAAAGACACCAGCGCGGCAGATGGAATGAAGCACGTAAATAGCGGAAAAACATGGACGGGAAATGACATGGGGGGTAAGCAAAAGGCTAATTGTGATCCGAACTGACTGATGAAGTCCACTCGCGTGCCTTTGGTGTAAATTGCGTTTCTATCTTGGGAAATTAACTGGGCTGCGCACATGCAAAGCGTCCCGTCATGCGCGTGCCCCGTGCAAAGGCAACTTGCAAGAAACAATTTCAGAGTAATCCGTCAGCGGCCCGCCACCGCCGCCGTCGATATGCGGCTAATTACAAAATCAATGGCTGAGAATTTCCACAGCTGTCGCACACGCACGAGAGCCCGCAAACGCCCACCCGAAAAGCCGCTCGGAGCTTTACGTTTGAACGCCGCCCCTCCGGCCTGAACTCTGGCTTGAGTTGTCACACGTCTCCCGTTCCCAGCGCTTCCCAGCGCTTCCCAGCGCTTCCAATTCCCCCACACGGGACAACAAATTGCAACGGCTCAAATGCTCACCGAGAAAAAGCGCAGAGGGCGATTGCCATCGTGCCACAAAAAAAGCTGCGGGCTCAGCACTTTTGTGTCCCTCAGTCAGACGGGAGAAAAGGTTGCCGCCGCCGCCGCGGCGTCACAATCGATGGGCGGCCGTGCCGAGTGAAAAGCAAAGTGTCGATACGAGCGGTGGCGGCGGCGGCAGCGGCGTCTGGCCATTCTGCTCCACTTAACGCATTTTATTGACAGCCCCTGTTTTCCTAATGAAATGCTAAACATATCTGGGGCGGGCTGTGACAGCTCCTGTTATGGAGACGGACGCACACACGGACAGCCATGAAAAGGCGGCCCTTCCAGCTTTTTGTCCCGCCTTATCTCGTCACCCTTCAGCGTGGCCACACTGGAGACAACTTCAGTTGATTTGCTTTCTTTCTTTGCTTTAATTGGACGCCTACTTGGATTGGATTGGAGGACAGATAGCTCGCGTAGATATCAAATAAAGTAGATGTCATGAACTAGCACGAATTTGCCGTTTTGCACAGAGGATCACCAATGTACGGCCGGCCGTTCTACGGTCACGAGAAAAGGTGAACTGACCCGAGTTGGCCAGCGCGATGGCCTTGAGCGTGACAAACTCCTCCTTGTCCACGCGCAGCTTCTTGAAGCGCCGCACCAAGGGCAGGATGGCCACGTGCAGGTCCAGCAGGCCCGAGCTCCTGGCCCGTTCCTCGTCCACCGCGTAGTCCTCGGCGTAGACCAGCTCCTCGTCGCAGGCCAGCGAGCGGAAGACGATGCTCAGCACCAGGATCTCCATCCAGGCGCTCTGCAGGAGGCTCATCTGATCGCCCAGCGACAGGCTAGAGAAGCCTGAAGGCAGAAAAGATGACAAATCTCAAAATTTGACATTCAATCATCCCGCCAAGACGGACGGACGGACGGACGGCTGAGCTCATTTTCGAATCAATCCGTCGAGAGCCACCTCGCCATGGAAAAAAAAAGCACCTGAAGCACCACCACAATAGCCTTCAGTCCCGTATGGTGAGCAGCAGCCTGATTGGACGGCTGATTGTCGCCTAAATAGGAGGCCCGCCGCCATGCTTCTTATCAGGCAAACAGAGAAGGAGAATGAGCACTTGGGTAGGTGGGGGGGTTGGGGCATTGATTAGCAGATTGTAATCAGTCCAGCAAACGCCAAAGGGCCATCGATCCTGGCTTCACATCTGACAAACTGACAGCTGATGGAGGACATCCGCTACACGGCCGTACGGGGGAGGGCTGATGTAAATACTGTAGCGCAGGCTGCCTCAGGAATTCAAACGCTTGAGCCCCAAAAGGCACTTTTGCGGGGAAACAAAAGGCTTAGTGAGTATTTAGCGCAATCACACGCCATCGATGCGCGGGAAGCTCAAGTGACTTCGCTCAAACAAAACAAAACAAAAAAGATGCGCAACACACTCAGAAGCGGCACGTTTTTTGTCGTTGTTTTTTTTTAAGCGAAGCAAAGCGGGGTCCGGAGAGCCGGCTCGTGTGACGCACGAGCCAACGTCCAAACGGGACGAGTAATTGAACGTCTATCGGGCACGATGAAGCCCCGAGTCGGCCAGCTCGGCTAAATCCGACATCGGTTCACTCTCGATTCATTTTCTATCATTACAGGCCCCCGAAGAGCCCTAATGGGCCTAATAAAACGACAGAGGCAATCATGAGACGAGAGTGCACCCCGGAGGGGAGGGGCCCGAGACAAATGCAATTTATTCATTATCGATTTCATATTTTGTTGCTTAAATTGCCGTTGATTTGATAGTTTATCTCCACCGAAGCGCGGCGGACATGTTTGCGTTGCCGCCGCGGCCGAGGAGCGACGCCGCTTGGAAGGATGACAAAAGCATTGAGCAAAGCGGCCAATGAGCCGATTTGTCAGATCAATGAGCGGCATCTGCCGCCTTTTCTCTCCCAGCGAAGCATCTGCCTCCGTTGACGCTCGTCTTACTCAACGGGTCGGCGACAAGCGCGGGCTGCTCCGTATTGATTAGATTTGAGAATATGGGGCTGGCTTTTCCCCGAGGTGCTCACGAGGAGCAGATCATCATGATTTGGCGTGCGAACAGCGCAGACGTCTCATTTGGTGTCATTTGCGGCGCTACCTGGGATATGCTTGGCCCAGCCGATGATGACCACGAGCTCGCGATCGGCCAGGTCGCACAAGGTGGTCAAGGCCTTGATGTCGCCGTCGGGCACGCTGGGGTCGGGCATGGCGTAGATTTTCTCGGGCTCCACCACCAACAGATGCGACACAATCTTTGTCACTGACGAGAGAGGAAAGGGGCGATATCGTTAGCCCGTCTACGGCGTTTTGCAAGCTATCGCGACATCGCAATTGATGATAAGCTAGGCTTGACTATCAATCAAAGGGAATAAAATCAAGTTGCAACTTACGGGGCTTTTTGGCCGGGGGCGGGATGGTGAGGTAACCGCCGTTCTCGGCGTCCATTCTCCGTTTGTATTTCTGCCGACCCCCTCTCACCCGGTCCAAGCGGACGCCTGCGGAACAAAGACATTTCAGCTTGCCGTTGAGTAGTTTTGAGCGAGTGCTTCGGCGCCCCTTCTGATTTTATTTGAGGATGTTTGAGCATGCAGGTGGTGGCGGCGGCGGCGGGGCTGTTGGGGGAGCAAACAGACTTTAAAGACGGACGGTCAAGTGGAATGGAGTGCTGCGAGATTTCCCAGCAACTCGTCTAAATTCCTTCTTGATTCCCCCGGAACACAAAAGGAAGGCGATTAGGATGCTCTTTCAATTTCCTGACACCGACTATCCACTAACCTAATTACGCTGCGCGCCCGCGGGGGAGCTTCTTGTTCCCAGCAAACACACTGACATCATTTTATGCCTGGCAGATTGAAGCTAAATCCCCCCCCCCCCCCACACCGTTGCAATCGTACGCCTTCCGGTGATCAATAAGACTGGCTGGCAAATAGACTCCTTGTTCTTTGGAACCTGCGTGGAGATTTAATTAGGCGGCAAGTGCAAGCGTCGACGTCCACGGCGGCGCTCCAAAGAACGCACTGGCGAGGAGACACCTGCGAGTATTGCTATACTGCCCGCCCGTCCACCATTTTGATCCAAATCGCTGTTGTTGGGCCAGACGACCAAAATTCTTTGTCAACACGCAAAACGGGGGCAAGCCTCTCCCGGTGGAGGAGAACAAGTGAGGTCGGACGTTCAGAGAGCATTTAGCGGATCGATACGGCAGCAAAGACAGACAGCGTGGGGGGGGGGGGGGTCGCACTTCCTAGGGGAACAGCCTGCCGTGATGATGCTGATGTCACAAACTGACCTTCCTTCAACATGCCCACTTTGAGACACTTCATGAAGCGACACGCTTGGCACGACTTGCGTCTCCGTTTGGTGATCTCGCACTCGTTGGTGGCCGGGCAGCTGTACTCGATATTGCCTGCAAAGCAAAAGGTGGACATTGGTCATTAGTGCCACATGGTGCACACACACACACACATACACAGACTTAAGTGGCGCCCCCCTTCCCTCCCCTCCCCTCGCCTCCCCTCGCCTCGCCACCCCAGTTTACTCATCCCACAGTCACCACTTTGCGTCAAGCACTTCCAACAACACGGCAGACGCTCATCCGTTTGGAAAAGGGAGGTCACATTGCCTCAATCATTTTACCGTTATGAAAGAAAACATTTGAGAGCGCGTGCGCGCGTGTGCTTCTAAAAGCACGAGGTTGTGGCGGTAGCCTCTTAGTTAATCAGCTCTCGCGTCCGTCCACCTTTCTTTCCTCAGAGGACATTTGGAGCTTATTTTTCCCCTCTAAATGTTGATATATTACGATGCCACGCTATTAGCCACGCGCTCGCTCGCTCGCTCGCTCGTCCCCGCTCAGGCCAGACCTCTCCTTGTCCCCCTCTTTTAGCGAGGCCGGGACCCCCGCCTGGCCCCGCCCCGCCCCGCCCCGCCATCCCTGATTACCATTCCATTAAAGTGCCGCCGTCTCCTTTCAGCGAGCGACCGGCGTCCCTCTTTTTATTTCGAGGACGCCCGGGCCTCCGACAACACGGCCACTACGGCGGACCTAATTGGTCCCTTCCCACGCTCAAACGGCAGCTTCTTAATGACAGTCACCCGACAACGATTGTTATCGAGCGCTCGACCCGCAGCCAAACGCCGGCCGTGTTAGGTCCAGAGGTGACGAGGAGGAGGAGGATGAGAAAGAAGAAGAAGAAGGTGTACGGGTCTGGCCGCTACCTTGTATGGTCCTTTTGAAGAAGGCTTTGCAGGCCTCGCAGGAGGCCACGCCGTAGTGGTAGCCCGAGGCCACGTCGCCGCACACCAGGCACAGCCGCTTGGGGATGGCGTTGAGCATGTACTCGCACTTGATGGCCGACTCGTCCGCCAGGCCCCCGGAGCAGTCGTCGTAGCGCCGCAGACAGGCTGCGCCCCCGACCCCCATGCCGTGCACGCCCGGGTTGAACATGGGCGGCGAGTCCAGAAGGTGGCAACCCCGCCCCGCGTTGACGTAGCCGCCGCTGGCGTCCGAGTTGCCGCTGGGACTGTGGCGGCTGCCCGTGTCCACCAGAGACGACGACGGGCTGGATGGCTCCGTTTTCACGTAAGAACCGCAACTGGAGGACAGGTGGCGCTCCTCCGAGGGCATTCTACTCAGCAGCCTGGACGCAAAAATACTCACATTCATACAACCGATACTGTATCATCATAATAACCTTCAAACGCACACGATGTCACGACAGCAGGCGAGGGGCACGCATAGGTTTGCCACATGGATGACGTCTCGACACTGCGGGGTGACATCTACTACGTTGGCGTTGGCGCGCACCTCCAGAGAATTGCTCTCCCCGCAAAGTCAAACACAGCGCTTGCCTCGCCTCGCCTCGCCTCACCTGGCCCGGCCCGGCCAGAATGAAGCAGGCTTAAGCTGTCATTGCGGGGGAAAGACGGGCGCAGTGGTGAGGGACAGTTAGCATATTGATTTCATAAATAAACAGAGATGGCCATCGATCCGCTCTCGTCTTATTTTGCATTTCAATTACCGGCCGGAAGCTTAACCTTCAAACGTCTGCTCAGAAAGAAATTCCTCAGAGGAGAAAAATAAAGTTGCATTATTTGGACTGGAGAGTTATTATTATTATTATTTGCACAAAACTTGCATACAATTTCACATACAATGTAAAAATACCATTTTGAAGGTACCGACACTTAACTTGCTTCTTAATTCTTAATATGATTTGATGGATTATTTTCTGTCAATGACAAGAATGATTTGCGGCAAATGTGTTAACGTTGATATTCAAAGAACAACGTCGCAAGCTAGCTCGACCAAAACCGTGCGAATGTATGGACTGTTACTTGCTCTCCAACTTTGCGTCAAGCTAACATTATTAGCGCCGTAGACACAATTTCAACGACGTGGAGGAATCAAGTCGTGACCCCGACACACACACACACACACACAATCCAACATGACGATGCGCTTCCTGTTTGAGGGCGATCAATTAGGCAAACGTATCCGGCCGTCGCGTTGAAGGTCGGATGTAACGGGAGAGATTTTATTCCCAAATCTTTGCAATGAAATTGCACATGACACTTTTAGGTGTGACTGATGCTGTGCAAAAATCAGCAAAATATAAGTTGGCAAATCCAAATTTGAATTCTCAGTGTGCGCGCAACAATACACAAGACGAGGAGGGAGCCGCTAAAATTAGAAAGCAGCTCAGTGTGCTAGCACATGTGCTGGATCCCTCAGCGGCCGTGTGTGCGTGTGTGTGTGTGTGTGTGTGTGTGTGTGTGTCTTTTTGCGCTGAGGGGTCCCTACGGAGGCAGAAATGAAATAGATATATTATTCAAAAGTGATGACAAGCTACTTTTTGAATTTGGAGCAAACAGAAGGAAAGACACCCAAAGTGGCACGTCTTTGCAAAAAATGCTTGCTGATCAACAAAAGTGACTGAGCAGCAAACTGAGGTGAGCTGCTTCCTTTTTATTGGAAATTAAAATTAGAAAAGAACATTTTGCTGTCGTTTCAAATGATGTGGAGATGGTTTTTTTTTAAGATATACTTATTCTGTGTGGCAAAAGATTCTGGAAATGTTTAAGATGATCATTTTGCACACAGTCACTTTTTTGTAGAAAAAAAGGACGCAGGACTTTGCAGCATCATCATCATAAAAGAAAAGTTTGATAGGTTTTGCATTTACAAAACACGAGGGACTGATGTTTTCATTTTCTGTCTGCGCATAAAAAATGGAACCATCAAAATGTTTACATTTGACTGAAAAATGAAATTTGCACTCGAGAATGAAAATGTTGTCAGGGGCCAATTTTGGAGCAGAATTTGGACGCTTTGTTTTTTTTGGCCATCTCCCCAATGCTCTTTGGCCAAAAGACGCCAACGTGGGACTGCAATTCAAGTTTCATTGGATGTTGGCGTCCACTTCCTGTCCCGGCTGAAATGGACACCCGGCGTGGCACGGTGCAGCGCGGCGCGGTGCATCGGGCAGCTCGTGCCGCATTTTATTTCCGCTCGAGCACTTTGGCATTTTGCTGTCTTGGGACGGGCGACGACAAGTTATGAATAAAAACAGAACAAAATCTAAAGTGAACCGATTCCTTATTAAAATGAAGAGAATTGACCTATTTTTAACTCCATGAAAAAAGTTGTACAAATGTGTTTTTGGGCTATATATTTCGGTAACGTGTACTATAAACACACTATAAATACTGACATATAGTGTATATAACGAACAGACATATATATACAGCCACAGAGTATCAAGTATAAATTTGTATCTATTTTTTTAAGGATGGCATTTAATGTTTGATAGAATTGCAGTCATTGTTTTGAGGCTTTTGGCTCATTAAAGGGCCTAACATTATTGTTGCAGCTCCTACTCTTCCTTCCACCTGGAACAGAGCGGGACGGACGGACACGTGCGCAGCCTCCAGCGCAGCGCAGCGCAGCGAGCCGTCCCTCCCGCAAGCCACTTACTTGCTCAAGAGTTTAGCCGTCAAGTCAAAGATGCACCTACTGGTTATGGTAGCAGAGCGGGTCGGGGATGCACACTTCAGAAACGTCCATCAGTCCGCGTGAAGCATTCCTGATGTTGCAGGAGGACCAGGACTAAAAAAAGAAAAAAAAAAAAACAAACACACACGCCCCCCCCCCTCCTTCCAAAAAGAAGATCAGTTCCCAAGTCTCTGCATCATGTCAGGATGTCGCCGGGATGTTCGGCTCCCACCCCGCGACAAACTCCTCCAAGGCTACTCGGGGGGGAAGATGAGCGCGAGAAGCGAGGGATGGAGAAGCGGAGGAACGAAGCCACGCAGCTGCAGTGAGACAGAGCGAGAGCGAGTCTCCATTGCTGACGCGGGGGTGCTTTAAGCGCCGAGGGGCGTGCTCGGCTGAGGACGGCGCAGCCCTGATTGGATCACACTCTGCAGCGGCTGGTCCAGGGCAGGCCAATGAGAAAGAAGGTCCAATGGTTCCAGAGACACATTTTTTGTCTTTATTCCTGTGAGATTTTTATTTTACGTTCTTTGGACGAAAACAATGTCTTGCCGTCAAATGAAAAGCACGATAGGACAACTCGCTCACAGGCATGTCTTCTTTATCCTCTGTGACTTTACTGCAGCTTACTGAGGTGCAATTGATACGTTACGTCTTCATTATACTGCCCCCTGGTGGCCAAGGTGCACACACCACAAGGTGCAACACAAAGAATGAAGCAAAACACTTCTTTATATCCTATTTCAAGATGTCATGGACGTTCGTACGGAAACATGGGGTGTGCTAATTGGCACAAGACCTCCCCCTACATGACTGGAGTGGAACACCAGTTGTGTGAGAGACCCGATATTGGGGAACGAGGTGTTGACACCAGCGAGCGAGTGAGCGAGCGAGAGGCACGTCTGATGGAAACGGAGTGTTTACGGCGCTTTACGGGCTCAACGCCGGCTTCCACCTGGCTAAAGGGTTCCTGTTGCGCTTTCATCGCGTCCGGCTTTGCTTTTGAAGCAGCCGCAGCTGCTTCCCACACCGGCCCACCAATCACACTGCTAAGTAAGCAGGGGGTGGGAAAAAAAGAAAAGAAATATATACTATATATATATATATATATATATATTGTACAGTATTTTGTCCCCCCCCCCTTCCAATTCACCATCAACCCACATTTCCCCCCCGCGATCAATACAAAAGCCATCATGCGCTCGTTAGCGATCAAAGCTTCGAAGCCTCAGGGACAAAGCAACCTCCTTATTATTCTTTTTTTTAAACTAACACAAATTCTACATTTTCTTTAGCTGTCACTTTGGATGAGCGTCACGGGAGGCCAAAAGAAAGAAAGACAAGCAGGGGGCCAATTAATAAACTGAGCGGCGCATTCAATTAAATTCCTGATCAATATTTTGGCATGAATGTACTTTCCGGCGGTGGGACGTTCTGCTGATCTGATTAAGACATCCAGACGTAATCAATAGAGGCGATATGCTGATAGTTCTCATGAAAAGAAGAAAAACTGACAAGTAGTATGATGGCTCCATCACCGCAGTGGAAATTTGACATTTCGGGTCATTTTCAAGAGGACAACAACGCTGGTTCCGCTCATTTCATGGATTTTTTTTTTGTTTGTTTTTTTTTTGTGGCATCTGACAGGAAATCTATTGAGCCATGGCCAAAGCAAGAAAGACTAATCCAATCATTACGTCTGTATTGAAGCCAAACAGATCTGCAAGCGCTAAGCAGCTCACCGGCCTGCTTAGGATCCAAAGGCACTAATTGCCTTTTCTCTGCATTTTGGGTGAGAAACTGCTGCTGTTTTTATGAAATTGCTTTGTTCCAAAGGACGGCAAAAACGTGTTTTGAGAAGAGCGTCGTCGACTTTGCCCTTTGGCTCGAGGCCGACGAAGGTCAGCCAAAGTGGGCTGATCAATAAGACGGGCCGGCAAAAAAAGGATGTCAAACATCACAAAAACATTTTTGGGGATTACACTGGAGATGTCTCCATTACACCATGACGGAGTCACCCCGAAACGGAAAGCGCAGCCGTGACATTGTGCTTCATAAGGCCGATCGATACCTTCGTCTCAAATTCATTCCCACCTTCAACATGAGCCCGAGTGCACGTATATCATTTGTCATGGCCAAATGCAACGGGAAGACGCACGACCAAAGTTGGATGAAACAAGTAGAAGATGAAAGTGTGAATGGGCGCCACAATTCCACAATTAGCCCGCGGGCTACCAGGAGCTCTTCAATGATCAGCTCCGCTCGCGAGTACAAAACTTTGTGGCACTTAAATGGGGGAAAAGGTTCCTCTCATCTCGTCCCGATCCCGCCATGAAAGACGGAAAAGGACGTGCACGTTTCTCTTTGGAAGCTAGCAATGACACCTTAGCTTGCAAACTCCGGAGAAGATGAACAAGGACACCCAGACGGCATTCTCCTTCCCTCTGTCTGAGTTTGAATGAAAAATCGACTTTTGACATTGACGGGGTCAGACGTGAGCGTGACGAGCAGGTCGACCGACCCCTGTCGGCGTATCGCAAGCGCAGCAGTCGCATTGCTCCCTCGGTCATGCGCGCAGTGCAGGCAGACTGCTTACGTACCAGAAGCGGCGGGAACCTTTCATATTTCACGCTCAGCGTTTTTGGCCGGGCTAATTTTGGCAGCCTTTAAGGGGATAAAAATAAACGGCTGCCGCAAGGAGGGGCCCGCCGTAATCTTGTATCCCAACCGTTGTTGCGGCTAAATGTCGGCCTTGCGCTCCATTCTGGGGGGGGGGGGGGATTAAACCTCCTCCCTGCTTGCCCCTTTGTGCTATTTTTAAGCGGACAGTGACATCGGAGGACGGCTTCGAGGAACACCTTTGCTCTCCGGGCTGCTCGTCCAATTCGGTCAGCAGATTGCCAAAGTGGCCATGCGCTTCCAAGAGCGACTCTGCGCCGTGATCCCGGACGGAGCTGGCTAAGCTAACATCGGGACAGACGCTACGATCGTCAACAAAACTCCGACGGCTCGGCTCAAGCGAGGGAGGGAGGCGGCGGCTAATGGTGTTAAAAAAGTTGGGAGGCAAATACAAAGTCAGAATTGGTGGGCCTTAGGAAGTTCTCAGTACCTGGGAAAGGAGGCCGTTCCTGTTCCTGCAGGCTTTTGCGCTATTGTAGGCTAGCAAAAGCCCGACCGACTCTTCTGGGCCTGGTTGCTTCCCTGTGAGCTCAAGCGGCGGATTTTAGCGCGCGCTCGTCCCACGAGGGCAAAAAGCTTTGCCGGAGTTGGAGGAGGGTTATAGCGAGTTCACTTGCTAATGCTCTTGGAGCGAGCGCTCAAACTTTTTTTTTTCCTCCAAAATAACAATCATTGTAAATAAAGAAAGAAATAAAAAAGAGATAATATGAGGTTGGGAATGTTTGGCGGCGGAGCAAGATGGGATATGCCAGTCGAATGAGGAAAATCCTCTGGGCATTCTCCACACAAACAAGTGCAGGAAAAGCCCCCAAAAAATAAAAGACACATTCAGATAACATTTTCCAAAGAAGAAAATGGAAAAGGGAAGAATCCAGGGCTGAACATTTTGGGGAAATATCAACAAATCCACGCAAGGCATTCATCTGGATCAAAGTCATCAATAGCAAATGTCTGGCACACCTGTCGGTTGGACCATCCGTCTTTTTCCCCGACAGTCATCCACATTAATTCCGTGATTGTCTTCCCCTCATTTTCCCCCTCGTTATGCATTTAATGTTTCCAATTTGCCGTCACGGCGGAAAACGGCGCGAGAAGCTATAAATTCCCTTCTAATTCCAAATAATTAGGATTACACGGACCAGCGGTTTTCAATCAGCGAGATCATCCCGCTGATAGATGGCGGGCGGGATAACTGGTCATTGCGCCGCACATAAATATTGTGTCGTTCCATTAATCTGCTCTAATGAGGTGTCAGAGCTGCCACTCATCCATCAAATGCAATTAGGAATAAACACATATGCATGGAGCTGGCTAATTAATAATTAGCAAAGCAAAGAAAACACTATTGGCAATTTAGCCGGGCCCGGCCCGGCGCCACAATGACACAGCAGGCCCATACAAAACTACTTTGACGCTTTTTGCTGGCCTTGGCTTTGCCGATAGGTCACTTTAGGAGAGAAAAAAAAAACGAAAAACAGAAGCTCGAGATGGACGGATGGACAATTTGTCCTCATCTTTCATTGATGCCCTCATTGTGCTAAAAAAAAAGACATTTCATGAGCGGAATTCGTCGTCTTGTGTTGACCAGAGGCCTCCTGAAGGCGTTTGAGAGCAACGGCGCAAAGCGGCGCCAACAGGTCGCCACCATTTTGGGAGTCAGAGCGACACGTCACTCGCAATTTAACTTAAATCAGCCGTTTTGCCTCAATGAGCTAACGTTAGCGCTCCTTTTGAAGGCCGTTTGAGGAAAAAAAAAGAGAAAAGAAACGATCTTTGGTAAACGGCCGCCGCGGTGGCGCCGCATCGACGCGTCGACTTCACAGCGACACTCTCGGGGAATCCCGCGGCCACGCTCCCCCTGCCGCCGCCCTGGGCAATTATTCCCTTTTTGAAATACAAAAATGTGGCGGCGCACGTGCGCGCCCCGGCGCTAACTTGTCTTGAAAGCGGAAGCAAATGCGCCGTGGCGGCGGCGGCCCCCTTCGGTGCGCTCAAATCATCTGAAAGCTTTGCTAGCTTGCGCCTGTGCTGGCGTCGATGAGAAGGTGGCACAAAAAGTGGGAGCTGACAAAGAACATACCATCAATTAGCCCAAGCATTAACATTTTAGAGGAAGCCGGTGTTGCCATCCCCTGGGCTCACCCGACTGCCGCCCTTTTCATATTCAAATAGCACACTTTAAAGTAGGTCATAGCTAAGCCACGCACACACACACCCCCAAAAAAGAAAGAAAAAAAAACATTTGGGAGTGAGGTAGAGCGCTGCGGTATAGCTTGAAAATAAAATTGTTTTCAGGAAAATTTGAGAGCCAATTTTTATTCAAACAAAGATTTGCTTTTGTTTGTTCCCCTTCTGGGATTTCTCCGGATAAGAAACAAACTTGGAGACACCAGTGAGATTTCTCACCGTATCAACTTCCACAAAAATATTTTTTTTCCCTTTCACAACAATAAAATTCTCCTCTTGGAGGCGAAAAAAAGTTTGGGGTCACCTAGACAATTTGATTAAAACGCACCGTTGTACAGAGAGAAGCAGAAAATGCTCTGAGAAAAAAACGAAACAGAAATGCTTTAAAGAGAAAATAGCACTCCAAAATATTTATATGAACGATAGTTAATATCGTATATTGTCTGTCTACATGTGTTGCGGCAGGCCGTCTGAAAGGGGTTTAGCGCTGCAAAATAATTATTTTGCCGCCTCCTCGCGGGATGGACCGATGGCCCCGGCCCGGGTGTTATTTGTCTTGTGGCGCCTGCTGAGCCCTCACGTCCACTCGGGGAAGCAATGGAGGAAAGAAAAAGAAAAAAAAAAGGGGACGGCCGGACGACAATCCGTCAGCGACAGTCATCACTTAGCCGCTCGCTCAATATGAAGTCAGCGCCAGTCAAACAAGAGCGCCAGCCGAGCGGGACATGATTAAAAATATGCGCAGGGAAATGAAATGCAAATCTTTTGCACCTTATGTTGGCTGGGTACATTGGAATGGAATGGCAAGGCAAGGAAGGGGGGAAAAAGTCATTTTAAACCAAAAAAATTAACCCTACCCTCGCCTCAAATCAGGAGAAAGTTTGGGAGTCAGCTTTTCAAGCTGCGTTAAACACGTCTGGCGTCCAATGTTAGCCTACATTTCTGCACCATGCTAACCGTTGAGTCTCTTCTTTTATGTCCAGCACAAGTATTTTTTTTTTTTAAAGTGCTGTATAAACAAAGTGGCTTCCCAAACGGCAAATACAAATATGGCGGCGATGTCGCACATGAGGGTGAAGGACGTGCGGACAGGCCCGGCAATAAATGACTGCCACGCAGCGAGCGCCCCGGCAAAATCCGAGGCCCCCCGCTTTTCAATTCGCCGAATGATGAATTCCGCCGCGCCGCGTTGTGCTATTAATTTACATGCATGCGGGTGACTCCGCCAGGACTCATTTGTTATTCTAATGGCACACAATCGCCTTCATGGTGGGTGGCCGCTGCAAAACCAGCCCCCCCCCCAAAAATAATATTTGAAAAAGCAAAAGAAAAGAACTAGAAGTGCACACATTCAAAAACTTTCTACCATTTAAGTTGCAACAAAAAGACTCGGAAATCCCAACACAGCGTGCGTCCGGCCGTTTGTCCGCTTCGCGAAAATCCTCTCCCTCGAACAGCGAGGAGAAAAAAAACGAAAAAAAAAAACTTCTTCAAGCGCTGACTGTTTTAGCGCGGGCGCTACTTTAAGCAGCGGCTGCTGGCGCGACCCTCGAGACCATCAATCAGCTTCGCGGGAGCAAGATGGAGTGAAAAGCAGCCGCGGAAGACGGAGGGAGCCGGCCGATAGATTGAACAATCAATAGTGACACCGAGAAATGGCGAGTCGGCGGCGTCTAGCCACGTGCACGCTTCCGTCGCCTGCAATGCACATTTCATACACTTTTACGCGCATCGATTAGCTGCCCCCGGAGTTGCTAAATGACGTGTTTATCGATTCGCGGTGCTTTTTCTTTTTTTACGGCGGCTTGGAGAAAGACATCAAGACGCAAGTGGAGGAGAAATCTTTGGCCAGCGAGTGGCGGAACTGGAAGGAGTAAGCCAAGTGTCACCATTCAATCGTAAGAGAAAATAAAAACTCGTTTTTGAAGGCGAGTGAGCGAGCTTCAGCATTGAATTTCTGCCACCCCCTTGGCAGCTGCTCAACAGGTGTGTCGTCCAATCAGAGCCGCCGGGCTGGGCCGACTGGCAAATCCTTTTGGCATTTTGGCCCGGATCGCTCGGTTCGTTTCAAAACGCTCGCAAGACGCTCGCATCCAATGCGAAACGTAAGCTAACGGGCTGCGGAGTGAGCTTTTGTCTTTCAGTGGTTTCACCACGCAAGATGGATGGCGCGCTCACCCCCGAGCGGCAAATGAGGTGCTCGGGGTGGCGACCTGTCACTCACCCATGCCTCTCACAGTCAAGGCCTAGTGACAAGTGTTAAATCGTGGCCGCCGAGGCCAATGCTGTTAAGCGGAAAGCCGCTAGCGCATCTTGCTGATGCTAATGAGAGCGTCACGCTCATTTTGCACAGCCACAATTTGGAAGCGCAGCACTCCTATTTCATACTTTAGTCAAATTAGCAATGTTTTCATACTTGACTCGTACAGTTTGCGTTTTACCAAGCGGGATCTAGCCCGACCCCCCAGCCGGCCTGTCGTCGTTGTCGCTCTCCCTAGCCGTGGGAAATTGGGTTAACGCTCGCTAAGTGTCCCATCGTTAGTGCTGTTAATTGACTACTGCGTGCGATAATTAACAGGGAGCAGACTGCCGAGCTCGCTAATCTTATTTAGGTCATTTGCATTTAAAATGGTTTTGCTCACTTGATTCCTGGTGGAAGAAGAAGGAAAAAAAAAAAAGAACTTTGACGGACGAGATGGACGCGGCGTCTCTATCGTAGAACCTTTAAGTATGAAGACCCTCTACGCACTTGGTCTCCAGTTGACCCAGTCCTGGTCTAGAGGAGGGATGCATGGGTATTATTATTAGGTCGATGGAAGGAAGGAAGGAAGGAATGAAAGATGGCCCAACACCGCTGCCCCAGGCAAAGTGAACAAGTACACCCCAGCCAGCTGCTATCTATTATGACACACACACTCACACACACGTATGGATGGCGGGTATCACGGGGGTGGTCCGGCCTCGTCCTTGCCGAAGCGGTGACCTTGGTGGGCAGATTAGAAGCGGCCTGGCTCACCGTGCGGTCCAGGCGGGCCCAGATGGTAACGGTACAGCCGGCCAAATGGACGCACGCACTTAAGGACACACGCCCACACACACACACACGGCCGCGGCATCCTGGGAGGGCAGATGTGGGCAGCCTCTCCTCGGGGCGCAGCAAACACGGCCGTCCGCCGATCATCCATCCATACATCTATCCATCCCTCACTCACTCACTCACTCACTCAATCAGCTCATTGAATTTCATTTAGCGGCCGGCCATGTGATTGATTCACTGCTACCTTTTCACTCAAGCTTGAATGACACACAAAGCTGCGACACACACACACACATTGAAAATGGCCCCGGGTTCGCCGGAGAAGAAGAAGAAGCCCTCTGAGATCCCCCCCAAGGTCGGCGTGCCGTGCCCAACATCTGTTGAGAAAAAAAAAGCCCTCAAGACTGTCGAGAGAGGGAAGCCTGCCCAACCGACCGACCGACCGATGACACGGTGTGACCTTGCCGCCTTTGGAACATTCCCACAGTTGCGCTTTCAGATGCGTTCAAGGCCCGTGCACAGCTGGGATGGGGGGGGGAAGTTTGATGTTATTTTCTATCACGTGGTCTCCCAATTAAGATTCGGAAATGCTCACGCCGCGGCCGCCTTTCATGCATGTCACCTCGCCGCCGCGTGTCACAGCAAATTCCTCGTAATAATTCTTGTTTGGCTTTGTCTGCCGCCGTCTCATTTCACGGTGCGTACATGGAGGGATGGCAGAGGACATTTAGTCACGGCGACGTCGCTGAGTGACCGCTACCCATGGCTTTTCTTGTTTTAATTCTTCACGCCGGCAGAAAGCGCATCGATCTTTCTATCAAATACGAAAACAGCCGTTGTGGGGAGGCGCCAGAGGTCAGCGGGAATTAGAGCAAGAGCGCCAGTGTGTGTGTGTGTGTGCATCTTGCCCCTCCCTCCCTCCCTCCCTGCCTACCTCCCTCCCTGCCTACCTCCCTCCCTCCCCAACATCCCCATTGTCACTCCCGCAAGGCCTCTCTGTTAAATTGGCTGACAGATAATAAGATCATACAGGAGAGTAGCGATACACACACGCACACACCTTTTTTTGCTACACGAGCGCGTCATCAACTTCATCGTTTCCATTTCTAGCACACGCCCAAAGAAGTTTACCAACGCGTTGACATTGCTTTCTTTCTTTTTTTTTGTGGGCGATGGAGTTGTTTTAGCCCGCCGATGGCTGCCCGGGCTCATTTTGAATAAGTGGCGGGGGGGGGGGGCAAAGTGGGGTCACGGGCAATTTCAGCCGCAGCCGAACGGGCCCGTTTTAATGCGAGATCTGAGGTGACTTTGACTTTTTGATTAACGGCACTCCTCCAAAGGACGGAGGAGAAAAACTTTGGGCGCCGCCAAAACGGCTGGCAGTCAAAAGGAGGCGGCTGCGCGCCGCCGTGAAAGAATAATAAGTCAAGGTGCCGCTACTGCCGCAGCAGCAAAAAAAAAAAAAAACCCAGCCAGCAAGTGTTTGTTATTAAAATATTTGTACTTCTCGGGGCCCCAAAGTCCCTCAATGCCTCTCCCCACTTATGCAGATTTCCATTCCAGTGACATCAAGCACGCCGAGCGATCACGCTCGCTCGCTCCCTCGCTCTCCGGCTGCCTGTGAAAGCGACAGCCCCGGGGAGCGCTCGCTCGCTCGCTCGCATCCCCGAGGCCCGAGGACAGGGGGGTTTTGTCGGGGGGGAGCGAACAAGCGGTACGTCGCAAAAGATCGGCAAAATCAAATGGAGAAGCCAAAGATAAACGCCGCACTCAAATAGACCACTCGGGGGGAAAAAAATTATAATCAGCAAGTCCGCTGTTGCTAAACAAAACAGCAGCACATAGCCGCTAAACAGAAAATATATATAAAGCTGATCTGTAGGTCATTAGACATTTGAACATTGACTTATTCAATCCAGCACATACATAAAAAATGCCTCAATTTCAGAGAGCAATGGTCGAGAAGCGAGTGAGGTGGACTTCACAAGATCCACTTGAAAGCTTCTTCCCCGCATACTAGTGTGTGTGTTTTTTTTACTGGGTGCACATAATGAGCTGTCAGTCATTTTTCAGCCGCCACCAACTTTCATCTGGCCTGATTCTGGCGGCCTGCGCCATTTATCACTCCTCTCCCCGCTCCTCGTTTATCACCTCCGCTGGAATAGTTTCTCTCGCTGTCAATTTAGGAAATGGAGTGACAAGAGCGACCCCGGAGACCCCCGCCCCCCCCCCTCCCGTGCGCTAATCTCGGCCTGGCGCTCTCGCACGCCCGCTTCGACCCAAAGACGTCCTGCCGTCCACGACACGTGAACACAAAGATGAAAACAAGACTTTGCCTAAGGCTCAAGAAAGTCCGGCGGCGGCTCACGAATTTTGGACAGCGTAAACCACATCGGAATAAAACCAACGAGAATGAAGCAGTCCGGATCAATTCACTGCAGGGCCGCTGGGGGGGCAGCAAACTTCAATCATGAAAATAAAAAGAATGTCACGCAGTCATCTGCAGTGATTTCTGTCTTTCTTTGCAGAGGATAAAGAATATATGCCTGAGTATCGTCACATTGTCTGTCTACACGTGTTGCTGCACTATCGCAGCGGACGGTGGGACGGCCACGTGAACAATCTCACAGTTTAACCAAGACGAACGAGTGACGGGGCGCCTTGGCGTGACAAACGAGGGCCGGCATCCCAGGGGTGGTCACCCTCCACAAGCCCTCAACCTCGCAAGGCTCATGACGCCGGCGGGCTTGACCGCCATTCTATTACGCTGGCTTTCTTGGTGCGTCGGTCGCGCTTACATTGCAGTTTTGCGGGTGAAAAAGATTCCACATTGTTTTGGGAAAATAATAGCGAGGAAATGCAAGTTGCTCTGCTCTTGTTTCACGCAAAGACCACAAGGAAGGATTCTTTTGTTGCTAAAAACAATCAAGGGTGCATCCGAAAAGGGCATTTTCTTTTTTCTTGTTAATAAATCTTGTTTTGCAATTGGATGTGCTGAAATGCTGCCTGTAGCGGAACACAACACTGTCCTCTAGTGGATTCGAGTCACTGAGCGGCCAAAGGCGAGACCAGACACCTGTAGTCGGTCCTCGTCCACTTTGGTCGCACTCGACCTCAAGCGGTCTCCACCTCGCTCACGTCTAATTAAAGCGGGCGCCGGCTCTCGTCAGGTCTCACTTTGCCCAATAAATCACCAGCGTGACCCGTCTGCCGTTTCTACGGTGACAGCCTACGATCGGGCCTCCTCATTGGACGTGGCAGCGGCGGCAATTTGCATGCCAGACTATTTCTCTTCATCATCGGGACCTCTCCTCCACGCCGCAAGAATGGCGAATAAGTCAGCGGCTAACGGCAGACGGCGTGCGCGTGAGCGCGTCCTTGTCCGACAAGGTTAGCCGTCCATTTCATCTGCGCGCCGGCAGAGCCGACCGACCGACCGACCGGGCTGGCGGTGGCGGTGGGGGGGGATTGAATTAAAATAAATGATGGCCGGACATTTAATGCATTGGGGGGTCGGACGGGAGTTGCCGGGCAAAACTTGAGTCTTGTCATAAAATAATAATAATAAAACCAAAACGCCAGGGCCGGCCGGGGAATTGAGAGAAGCGCTTTCAAAGCTTCAAGAATTGCTTACGCTTTTGTTTTTGCACACGAGAAAATCAGTCCTCAAGACAGAAGTGGAAAATATACGTATCCAAAGCTGCTCCTAAGAACATCCTCTCTGTGGCGTGTCAAATTTCCAAGACATGACAGGAGATTTATTTTCACAGCCAAACCGCGGTCCGCTTCCACCAGCGCGTGTTCAGGGACCCGGAGGACGCGGCGGTCTTGTCGAGCCATCAAACACGTGGGCCGTGCGTGATGCTCGGGGCTCCCTCCGATGCTGACTCTCCTGGAGCCGCTCCAGGACACCGGGGCTTGTAATACGGTTATTTTTACCGACAAGCTGACGCAAATAAATATTTATAGGTGTTGGCGGGTCAGCGGGTCACAGGCAAATCCGCAGAGAGGTGGACGCTAGGTAATAAAGGATGCCAGCGAGCGAGAGAGCGAGCGGCGAGAACACGGGTTCGATGGAGCGCGGCGGCGGCGCCGTTAAACTTGCTTGCTTGGCGAATGGGGGAAATAAAACAAGCACGCATAAATGAAAAGCTAAAAATGGAGCGAGAGAAGCTTCAGCAGAAAAAAACCACGACAGCGTTCCCCCGCTCTATCATCTTTCGCCTTCACTATATCAGAATTTTAGCGACGTCCAAGTCCGGCCTCAAAATACAAGTTGCAATTGCCAGAGCGCGTCCCGCTGTGACCTTCCCAGCGGCCTGTCAGTCAAGGCCGCCAAAATAAACAATGGCAGCCAACGGCCGTCATCAGCGTGGCCGCGCTGACAGCGAGGCGGGGGATCTGGGCTTCACCTTGACACCCCGCCTCCAGCACTACCTGGTCCTGGGAAAGGCAGGCAGGCCAGCCTCGCCGACGGCTGAGTTATAGCCGGGAGGCATCGCCAAGAGCGGCCGCGTAGTCGTGTCCAACACAGTATCGGGACGTTTTATCGTTTTAGCCGGGCACTGAGGCGGGGTCAAGAGGATGATAAGAAAGGCACTCATGTGAGAAATGAAGAAGATCATGGAGTGGACAGAAGCAGGAAGGCGCTGAAATATAGCCAGCGACCTGAGCACCTGTCAGGTGTACACCGAGGAAGGCTTGTTTGCTCATCATAATATCATAATAATAATAATAAATTTAAACCAATTTATTGTAATGAATATAATAAATATGTCTTGTTTTTACCATCGTCGTTATTTCGCTTTAGGTTTATTTGAATGAAAAATAAAGCGGATGCTGCCCTCTGCTGGTGCAAACGAAAATCTCTCCTCCCTTAAAAGAACTGACACGATCGGATGGCGCTGCGTAGGAAATGAAATGTTAGCGTCTCAACTTTTAGGATCAACTCCAAAGTCACGTTTTCTCAACTGTGTGAAAGAGTGCTGACAAGTTCAAAAGTAGGCGGCTTTAAGTCATGAATATTCATATTCATATTTGTGACCTTACGTAGACATACGGAAGGTGCAGGCCATTGGCTGCAGGCCAGACACGCACACACACACACAAGCCTTATTTATGCTAAACACACTCACACACAAAGCATCCACACATGTTCTAAAAGGTCAAGCGGGGTCCACCCAGCGCGCAGCCTTTGCACGTCTTCACGCAGCAACCTATCAAGGGCCAAAATGGCGCTTGGCCACCAATGTCTTATTAGGCAGCTCCATCTGGGAGGGGTGAAAGGTGACGGGCGGGGCCTCGGAGGTGAGCAGACGCGAGCGGTAGGGGCCGGCTACAGTTTGGCCAAGCGCGACGGGACCTGGCCCGGCCGGAAAGGATAAAACTGCAAAACAAACGAGTGTGTGTGGGCGTCTATCTATTGTGCTTGGCTGTCCAAAGACAAGATGTGTGTGTGTGTGTGTGTGTGTGTTTTGTGCTGGATGAGAAAAACAAAAACTGAGAGGCTCTTTTCCGGACTAAAATTTAGCAGTGAGAGTGTGTGTGTGTGTGTGTGTGTTAAGCAGCAAATCCCTAATCTGGCATAGACTTGCTTCCTGTCTAGACTCGGCACAAGGACGCCAACTCTAATCTGGCCAGCTCTACCGCGTGTGTCCGAGTGTGAGCGTGCAGACAATACATGTACTATAGCATTATGTGTGTGTGTGTGTGTGTGTGTGTGCGTGCGTGTAATGTATGCAAGTACACACATCCATCAGATCAAAGGCCTCCACGTTGCCGTCCAAATGGAGAGAGCAGACCCGTCCACCCGCCAGTGTCTGTTTCTAATTGGTCGACGTCCAATAAAGTTTTTTTTTTTTCGTTTTTGCCGTGCCAAGCAAGCCCTTTAAAAGCCGATTGCGGTTGCACATTTTACAGGAACACGAAAGGTGCCATTTTAAATGAATATGTACTGTGATAGGATAACGTACGCAAAAAGCAGCAAAAAAATGTTGGCCGCTTTTAAAAGAGCTCATATCGGCCGGGCCCAAACACGTATTGGGTAAAACATCAATATTTTGCTAAGAAGACATTCTGCCGTCCTCACGATGTCAATCATGAGCAAACGTTGCTATTGATTTTCCTGCAAACATGGCGGCCAATCCCCGTCACTCCATCCTCGTACAAAGCGCCTGGGAGCTTCCACGCACGGACAAATAAAGGGCTTGCCATTCACGCGCGGGCCCAAGAACACGTCGTCCTCCAAAAGGACTGACCTCAGCAGAAAGTCTCCACGCGCAACCTCGGTGACATCACGGCGCCTCTGTGGGGGGGGGAGTGGGACTCACACACATGGCAGATCCATAACGACTTGTTTGACTTGCATCATCATCCTCACAGACATGCGGGCTTCTCCTGTTTGCATTCCTACCCCCAAATGTGACTCATGCCCCCCCCCCCATTTTCAGGCTGGACAAAATACGGGCCAGATGGGTGCGCGCATGAGGAAAATATTGCTATTTTTTTTTTAGTTTTGCTCATCACATTTTGTGACTCACACAGCAGTGAAGTCACCGGCGGGGGAAGCACTCAGAGTAAACATGAACTTTCACCGTCTGGGATCACGTCTCGGAATCCCCAGACGGCGGCTGGGACTATTCCGCCGTCCGTCCACATATTTGATTGGACACGTAAACGTCAACTCAAAGCTGCCAACTTTTTCTTTAAGGGGCGCAACGGAAAAATGCATCTGGCTAATCAAGTCCTAAAAGTCAATCCAATTACATTTGTATTATTTCATTTCAATCTGTCCTGACACATCATGTTGTGCTTCATAAAAGCAAGGAGAAAAAAAATAAATAAAAGCAATTTCCATAGCCGGCCACAAGGTGGCGCCTGAGGCAGCTTTTCCAGGGAAAAACATGCTAATAGTGCCCTAAGAATAACAAGAGCGTGACTAAAGGCCTCCAAATAGAAAAGCAAAAGCTTTTCTCACGTGTCTGAGTCACATCGGAGGGGGCGCCGGTGCGGGGGTGGCCGGGCCCCTCCTCCACCGTCACGCCGCCGTTCGTGCGTGCGGGCGGGCTGCAATAAAAAGCCCACATCTCATCTCCCACCATCCAAACAGACTCCATTCTCAGCTCGTCAACTTTTGGAAACTCGATGGGTCCAAAAAGACGCGGCTTGCTTCTCGGCCGAGGCATTTTTTAGAGGGCTCGCCTCGGTAGGATCGGGGTCAGAACCCCCACCCCGCCATCGCCCCGGGCGGGCCGGGCAGGATGCACGCCTGCAGAGCTTTGCTGTGCGCCATGCTGCTGCTCCACTGCGCCTCGCTCAGTTCGCCGCTGTCCACCTGCGCGGCGGTGGACATGGACCACGTCAAGAGGAAGCGGGTGGAGGCCATCCGCGGGCAGATCCTCAGCAAGCTGCGGCTGAGCGGCCCCCCGCGTGCACAGGGGCCCACCAAGGTGCCCCAGCAGGTGCGGGCGCTCTACAACAGCACGCGTCAGCTGCTGGAGGAGCTCGGGCGGCACCGGCGCCAAATGTGCGGCGCCGACGGCACCGACGCCGAGTACTACGCCAAGGAGGTCTACAGGTTCAACATGGTTCACGGGCCCACCGAGAGCAGTGAGTTGAAAATATACGAATAAAGGCTGCAAATAGTCAAGGGGGTCATTATGGGTCGAAAGTGGCAAGACGGCCGGCCGCCTAACGTGGCCGTCCGTCCGTCCGTCCCTCCGTCCTCTGTCGCAGACGACCTGTCCTACTGCCCGAAAGGCATCACGTCCAAGGTGTTCCGTTTCAACGTCTCGGCCATGGAAAGGAACGCCAGCGACCTCTTCAGGGCCGAGTTCCGAGCCTTGCGGGTTCCCAACGCCGGCGCCAGGCGCAACGAGCAGCGGATCGAGCTCTACCAGGTGCGTAAAGGTACTGTTAACCTCCGCCCACAAAATGGCGGCCGGCGAGTGAATGCTTAGCGGGAGCTGGGCTCCGTTCTTATACTGGAAGTTCACTTCTGGTGTGTCCTTGGCCAAATATTTAAGATGCTAATCTGAGAAGGGCGCTGTGGTCTGCCATGCGGATTTACGTGAGACGCGTGTCCAAGGAAATGTCATCGGCCGCTAACAGCAACCGCATTTTGGCCGCCTTCGGCTTCTCAAATGGCCACTGACTCGGTGCCGCGTTGTCTGGCTTTTGCAGATCGTGCGGCCGAACGAACACGTCAGGAAGCAGCGCTACATCGGCGCCAAAAACGTGCTGACCAAAGGCACGCCCGAATGGGTCTCCTTTGACGTGACCGACGCCGTGCGGGAGTGGCTGACGAGCAGAGGTGGGGATCACATTCACGTCAGGTCCGCCTTCCGCCTGACCTTGACTTTAATTTGACGGCAGGCAGCAATCTGGGCTTGGAAATCAGCGTCCATTGCCCCTGCCACACCTTCGGCCCCAACGGCGACATCATCGACAACGACAACGAGGTTCTGGACGTCAAGTTTAAAGGTACCCGCCCGAGCGCGGTCGTTTGGAACGCCGGCGAGCCGCTCAGCGTTTTTGTCCCACCGAGGCGTGGACGGCGAGGAGGAGCAGAGTCGCTTGGACCTCAGCCATCTGAAGAGGAGCAAGGACCAGAACCTGCCTCACCTCATCCTCATGATGATCCCGCCTCACCGCCTGGACTCAAAGTCGCGCAGACGCAAGCGAGCGCTGGACACCGACTACTGCTTCTCGTAAGAACCGCTTTCGGATGCTGAGCGTTTGAACGGCCGCGCGCGTAAACGTCGGTCGGTGCGCAGAAACGCCGAGGAGAGCTGCTGCGTGCGCCGGCTGCACATCGATTTCCGCCGCGACCTGGACTGGAAGTGGATCCACGAGCCCAGCGGTTACGACGCGAACTACTGCTCGGGGCCGTGCCCCTACCTGAGGAGCTCTGACACGGCGCACAGCTCGGTAAGAAAAAAAAAAAAAAATGAGCAGAATCTTTCTGGACATTTTAAGCACACGAGTGTGTGTGCGTTTCTGCTGCGTCTAAGTTGCTGAGCCTGTACAACACTCTGAACCCGGAGGCGTCGGCTTCGCCGTGCTGCGTCCCCCAAGAACTGGAGCCCCTCACCATCCTCTACTACTCGGGACGGACCCCCAAAGTGGAGCAGCTCTCCAACATGATCGTCAAGTCTTGCAAATGTAGCTGAGGAGGCACAAATGACTTTTTTTGGGGGGTGCCCGGTTCCGCAACTGATAGCAAATGGGTCAAGTTCATCTCACATCTTGCGCTTTTATTCTGACAAAGCTGTCGTGTCATGTCTTTCTCGTTTTCACTTCACTTTGTTGGGTTTTTGGGGTAAAACGGTTTGCTTTGTTGATGATTGCTATTAATTAAAAAAAAAGAGAAAATAAGTCTTTCTTTTTATATTTTGGAAACTTAAGTGTATATAATATGAAACTATAGTTCAAAAATGTGTGATCATAAAATTTTAGGTGAAGTCAAAAGTGTAACAATTAATTGTCATTTTTGTTTCTACTTTGCCTTTTGTCTTCCCGGTATGCCAAACAATACAAAGTCATTTACAGAATGAAAACAAAACATTCGTTTTGAGCCGCCGTGCAATTGTCCTTCCCCGTCAGCGGCGATGAGAGATGAACTTTGACGCAGAGACAAAAGAGCCGAGTCAACAAGCGGCGCCTCAAATGCGGCGGCGGCAGCGGCCCAGGGCAGCTTGGCCGCAACAAACGCCAAAGGAGTCAAACGTGCCAAGTCAGCATTTAGACTGGGAAATTTAAAAGGCAAAGAATTTGGAGCGACACAATTTGAGGGTCCGAAAGATTAGGAAGTTGAAATATCATCTTTTCTGTCTTTCAACAATGGCTAAGGTGTAGCTAACGCTAACTCGGCAAAAATCCCAAGCTGCTCTGCCTCTCCTGAAGTCTTTTTGTTTTCTAATCGGACGTCCTGCTGATGAATGGAAACAATCGAGCCAACGCTGCTTTTGGTGAACTCTTTGACACCAAAGACGAGCGGCACGACACGTTAAGCTGCAAAACACCGCGGACGGCCCGCTACTCCCTGAACGCATTAACAGATGCCCGAGCGAGCGAGGAATTTTGTAGCAATAAAATCATCAGGTCACATCGCAGCGGTCCCGTGGAAAGAGTTGTGCAAGAGTACGATGGGAAGCCTCCCACGCAATACATACAAGTCCACTATGGCGTTACTGGAAAAGGTGGGCTGACCAAAGAGGGAGCAAATGTGCCAACGAATCAAGCTCATAGAGCGCCACAGCTAAACAAATGAAGGCCTGAAATTGCCCACACACACACTGGGCTGTGTGCGTGTGTGCGCATGGCCAAACTCGAGATCAATTGCACTACAAATGTGCGTAAAAACCACGACTGCAGTCAGGAGAGGAAGGAGCCAAGTTTGCATTGAGTTGGCAAGGCAGAAAAGAGGACTGGGCCTGAAAAAGTTGGACAATCGCAACTGCTATTTTTTCAGAAGAAAGTCCACTCGAAATGGGCTTTATGTTCAGTCGCAGCAGATGTGACAGCGCAGAGAATCTGGAGCGTGTTCAGGTATGTTGTCGGTTAGCTTCGTACGCTAAAGCCATTAGCCATTGCGGCCGCGGCGGCAAGTATATCAACAGATGTGCCTCGAGAACACATTTGGAAGAGCGCTTCCCCTTGGGCTGGAAAGGCTTTCGATCCTATTTATGGAAATAAGCGGCTCATAAAAATGTGATTAATGCGCCGTCTCGGGAGCCCACGTCCGAACGCACGGGAGGCCGACCGCTTCCTCCCTGATACGACGACTCAGATTACAATCAAAAAGCAACAATCGTTGCGCGCTACGGCAGACTGGCCTACATATGAAAAAAAAGTCATAACATCACAATCAGGACAGAAAAAGTTCTTGAGACTACATCTGGATAGTCTCACCCTCAAAACACAACAACGACTTCTTTTCTTTTGATTCAACTCTCAGAACTAAATTCTTGTGAGGAGGACAGAGCTGGAAAAAGCCAATTTGTTGTATTTGCGCAAAGCCGCTGGGCTCGGAATGCGCCGACGTGCCAAGCGCGGGAAGAAGACAAGCGTGCGAGGATTAGCAGTCAACACTTGCGGGAAGGGAAAGAGCACCATTTTGTGCATGACGGGAGATGGCGGCCATCACAACAACAAGATCTTTCACACTTTGGACGGCTAAAGACAACACGCAAAGCCCGCCCGCCCGCCCGGCCTTTTTTTCCCAAGATGACCCACTTCAAACGGGTCGGGACCCCGTCGCCAATCGTCCACACACGAACGAAGCTGCCGAGCTCAGCACATTTGCGCTCCCCCCCGGCCAACTTCAAACAACGCCTTTTGGGTGGAAGAAAGCCGGGCCGCGGTGACGACGCTGCGTCACACGAGAAACCAGCGGAGCGTAAGAAGCCTTCATTTCCGCGCAAAGCCCGTTTGACAATATTAGCTTTAGCGTTTGACGTCACGGTGGCGCCGTGAAAAGGAAATCAAACGGCTGAAAGGATTTTGAGGATGAGTTCATCTTGGAAGCGCGGCGGCGACCGCAAAAGGATCCGTTTCCCGCTTTTGGGAGATTGTAAAACGCCACTTGAGTGGATCCTTTGAATGATGAAGAGCGTGGGAAACGCGCAAGGAGGCTAACGGCGGTTAGCGTTTCCTCCGTCTTGTGATTCGAGCACCCACGCGCCCCCGAGTGGCTCTTGAAAAATGTTTGGCGAGGCTACGGGAAAACCCCACTAAGGCCATTTCAGCAAAAAGGGAAGCTGTTGCATCATTTTAAGAAACAAAAGGCTAATGGCCGGCCAATTGGAATAACAAGTCGGTCGTGCTCTTTCTCTTCCAAAACATGGTCAAGTCACACGGAAGGCTTTCCAAAATGGCCGCCTAACACGTTGACAAGGCCCCGATCGACCGGATAAGTGCTATGGATTGGCAAACATTTCGGTCAATACTGCATCCGAGGCCACGTGGGCATCATTGCATTTGTGTCATGGACGAGTTCCATTAAAGCTTTGAGGCGGTGCCAAAGCTGAGTGCTCCAGTGACTATTTGGAGGCCCGGAAATAGGAACGGCAAAATAAAGGTTCCTGCACACTTTCCAATATAGATATTCTCAGAAATATCAAATTCATTTTAAAAACATCAGATTCATCTTTTTCTTGCAACTGCGTCTGCCATTGTGAACGTTTGGCGCGGAATTGGACTGCAGTGCACCAAGTTCCGCGTGGAACACAAAGTGCGTTTCACGCGTCATCACGTAGCGCCGCGGGGGTTGGGGGTGCAAACACCACACCTCGGAAATTGTGCTGAAAGCGCCCAGTCACGCGGCGCTCCAATTAGCGCTACATGGCCACCGGTTACAGCGTGTCGGCGCAACACAAACACAGCAGGAGCCACTTTGGTTGCCGTGCGAACCATAAAGTGGCGCAAAGAAGGCCTCCGAGGCTCCGCTTGACTCATAAAGGCCTCGTTTCATGGACGGAAAAGTGCTCTTTGACCATTAAGGGCAGAAAAGAGTGCGAGGTCAACTCACAACTATATTTTCTTTCATTCCAAAAATGTATATGATGTCAAAGTCTTCATACAACAATGAATTCATCAGAAAGGACAAATTGCCTGAGTCTTATTTATAACTACACTTTTGTTTGTTCGTTTGTTTGTTTTACGACAATGTACAATAGACGAAGCAAATCAATGAATTTAAAGGAAAGCTCGTTGCATTGAAATGAGCATCTGAGCACGTTGCAACAGCACCACATGGTGGCGGAAAAGGAAACTACAATAAAGTGACGTGGAGGGGGCATCTTAAAAAGTAAACATGAATCTTGTACAAAACATATGTACATAGGGAGTATAGATCCTCAGCAGTCATTTGTGTCGCATTCATCTTGTTGACTAGCAAGAACGAGAAGGGTTGAAAACATTTTCCATGAAGTCAGAAATACACTTGTGGTTACAAAATCCACATTTTCGTTACTGATAGCGGTAAATTTGTCAAGGTACAAGTCATTGACGATTGTCAGAAGGATTTAATTTGTAGACATCAAAGCATGTAAATCAAGTTAGGTAAATCTAAATTGAATATTAATAGTAAAAAAGAAAGATTACAATTGTACATATCGCGCTGGTTTCTGATGTTAATTGTGCAGTTTTGTGCTTTTTTTTAAAACTTTTCTTCTTGGAGGACAAGGTTTGTGGACATGCCTCCTCTCAGCCTGTCACATGGTCCCTGCAGGTGGAAACAGTACACACGCCAACTTAGAACCTAGCGGCTAGTTCTTCATTTTCCTTCAAGGATTGAAGTGATGAGTTTTTTTCATCATGTTTGTAAATTAGTGCAAAACTAAGTTGTGCCAAAATTAGAGGTATTAGATTAGAACATTTCAAATGCATTTCCCATTAAAGTAGCAGTGCGTCCATCAGTTTGCCCATGAGAGAATCTCGTCCTCTGTCTCCCTCTTGTGGAGAAAAGAGGCAGTACAGGGAAAACCGCCAGTGAATGAACGACACTTGACTTGCAAATGACGTCATCACTTGAATGAAGCTCAGGTCAGTCAGCACTGCGGCTTAAGAGGCGAAGCTGCCTTGCAGTCGAAAGCGAAAAAGAAGCGGCAACTGGGAAGCAGATGGATTGGCGTGGCGTGATCATTACCTTAGCGCGCCTGTGGAGAGCGCTATGATTTGATGAGATTTTTTGGGGTTTGTTTACGGAACGCTTTATAGTGAAGGCAGCGTCTGCGCTGTGGAGATTTAGGACGTGGCGCCGTAGTCCGGTCCCGACGTCATCGCCTCCGCCTAAAATCACAGCCGCCCGTCACTAAGCATTCGTTCGCCGCTGCGAATTTGTTCGATTGAAATCACGACAAGTGAGACACATTGTTAAGATGGCGCGCCGAAGCTCTGTTAAATGAAATTAGTGGGGGGATTTCACGTGACGGCGGCGGCAGAAGACATCAAGCACACTGAATGGGGCCTTTTGATGACATGCAAAGATTTGTTGTTGGTTCGAGAAAAAGACAAACGTAACATGATAAAGACCATGAAGCCAACAGAGTACTTACAATTGCAAGCGCTTGAGTCAAAATGAGTATTGTTAAGAAGTTGCTATCTGTTACTACTCATGTCCCAAATAATTATTGGATCATTTCAACGTGTCAGTTTTCCAACTTTTGGAAGCAAGCCGACGGACAAAAGCCACATGCGAGGAGGAGCAACACTGACAAATGCGGAAAACAACCACAATGATTTGAGGGAAGCACGCGGCGGCGTACACAAAGACGACACGTCAACAGGAAGACGATCCGATCCGCCTTTCGCACTTACTTCTGCTTTGGCCAACTCGTTGGCTTTTTGCCGCCGCAGATCCGACTTGATGAAGCCTGCCGGTCATTTAAGGCGACACAAAGGTGGACTTTAGTGGGAATGAGGGAGACTGATGGTTCACCCCCGCCGACAACAAGGCACTCGGAAGCAGCTACAGCAGCTAGCTAGCTAGCTCGCAAAGTGCAAGATGCATTTGCAAACAATAGCCTACTCCAAATGATTTCCAAACAGGAATACATTTTCCAAGTCATTGACTTCAAAGGTTGAAAAGGTGGCGCAAGTCAAGTCGATACAGTTCAATAGGCCAAGAGCAATTTCAAGTATTTCCCAAGAAAACAACGATGGGGTGTGTGTGTGTGGGGGGGGGGTCGCATTGCATAACTTGCAAAGTGCACAAATGATTAACCCCAATTTACACTCGGCAGCAAACGGAAACCTTTGAGACGTGATGGTGCACAGTAAAATGTCATTTTGCATCTTGCGACAAAATAAACATTTCTCAGTGAAAAACAAAAACCCTGGAGCACTCTTTCCGTGACGCAAGATGGAAGAAAAATCTTTCCTACCTGTCATGACGGTGCCCAGCAGGAGGAAGACGCACAGGAAGATGTTTCCCGGCAGCGTGCCAAACGTGTCGATGATTTTGCCCTGGCAGATGGTGAAGATGATGCCAAAAACCTGCCATGACACGTTCAATCAATAACAAAATCAAATGCTGGCCAAAGACAAATATTTGGTTCCGGCCCAGTTGCGATCCAAGGAGAATCTAGTTGTGTTTTGCGTTACCTGCGCAGAGCAGTTGAGGAGCCCAGAGGAGGTTCCCTCCGATTCGGGATAGGTCAGCTCCACGGCGAACTCGAAGCCCAGCGGCAGGTAGCCGGTCATGAAGAAGCTGAAACGCATCAATTCAGCATTTTACAGAAAGGTAAACAAAGTCATGTTTTCTTTCTTTTTCTTCCGTCAAGCGTGTGAGAATGAAGTTCAATTCCTTCCAAGAATGTGCCGCCTTTTTTTATTGCGTGAAAAAGGCGATAAGGTTATCGGGGAGATTCCACAAATTCCAGCTGGCACCAAAACACGAGCACGCATTTGCCACAACTGCGTACGACCGCCCCTCACCTACATTTTTTGTTTTGGAAGACACACGAGCGGCGGTGGGCAATTTTTCCTTTTCGGCAAGAGCGTAACAAAGGTCAGGATGAGTGGCGGCTCGGTGCCTTTCAACGTTTCCATTGCTAACGTTGCCGCTGGTCACAAATGATGACTTTTAAGACGGTACCCGAGAACTCCGGCAGTGATGAAGACCACCCAGAGGTGGCCCAGGCTGAGCGTGGCGGCGTAGATGATCATCCCCACCAGAGACATCAAGTAAACGGCCAGGGTGGTCTGCCTGCAAAAGAGCACAAGACACGCCTTTTGGGTGACCCCCCGCTGTCCAAAAAAGTGGAACGCTCCGGTCCGGTCGGCGTCTTTCATCACACAGAACACAATGGCAACTGGAAATGTTTAGACATGTGCAGGACAATAGCGGGGAAACAAACAACAACAACAAGAGGGGTGCCGCATTCGAGCCAACGGGGGAGCAACTTGAAAGCGACACCTGCATAAACACAAAAAAAAAAAAAAAAAAAAATGCTGGCCACTCACTTGTAGGTTTTAGTGCGGTCCAACCACAGGCCGCAGATGAGGGAGCCCACCATGCCGGCGATGACGATGGTCAGGCCGATCCGGCCCGCGTTGACCTCTTCGCCCTGCGAGCAACGTGGCAAAGTTGACACAACACACTGGAATGTGCTTCTTTTTCTTTTTTTAATTGGATGGCTTCCCATCTTGTCGGACCGAGCTTCTGCTTCCTTCCTTGACCGTGCAAATAGATGAAGATAAGCCAAAGTGAAGGCCGCTTGCACGCGTTTGCGAGCAGGAAATGAAGAAGCCAAGCTCGGGTGCGATTTCACCGGAAACGGAAATTGAACGGCGTCTTCCAATATTGACTCGAGTCATCGTGCGATCGATTTTATGACGCGTGTCTCCTCCCAATGATGACACGTTCATTTCAAATGTGGAGCGTTCCTCGCTTTTGACTTGAGGGGACGCAAATCCTATTCACTTTGGTTTTCCTTCTTTTAAGAGGCCAGCGACTGGACTGGACTGGACTCACCGGGTAGTGCTCGATGATCATGCGGTTCAGCAAGGTGCCGACGGCATAGAAACAGCCCACGTTCAAGCCTGCAACGCAGAAAAGAAGGGGAAACGTCTTGGGGGCGGGGCTTCTTGATCTTACACAGATGCTCAAGGTTTTATGGAACTAACAAACAAACGGGAATGAGAAGCTTTGAAAGCAGGCAGCCTTTGAGAATTCTCTGCAGATGTTTTTCTTGCCCCCCCCCCCTTCAAAAAAAGGAAAAAAACAGCTGTTCTGTTTTAGGAATTGAACAATGGCCTGCATTGATCTGTTTTTACTCCAACAAAAGGAATCAAAAATGGCAGCCAGAGTGGACCTTGCTTGTTGGGCAGGAAAGTGTGTGTGTTTGATAATAGAGACCGGAATTCAAGTTCAAGTTCAAGCCCAGCGAAAGGTTCTGCCGCCGCGGGGCGCCAACGCAGCCGCTCATAAAAGCGCTTTGCTTAATCATTGTCAGAATGTCAACAAACTTTGGACCCCTCCAATGCCAATACGGCCTTCATCCTTCTGACAGACACTAAATCCTTTTTTACGAGACTGGCAGATAAGATAAAAAAGTTTGGGGGTGTGCCGGGGATGCCGTCAGCCGAGGGGAACGGCTACAATGGAGACCGTCGGTACCGTAGGTGATGATGAGGAGGATGAAGGGCTTGTTGCGCAGCAGCCGAAGAATGGAGGCGCTGTAGGAGTACTGCTCGGGCGGGATGCTTCGGGCCGTGGCCTGAGCCTGCGTCGGGGGCAGCTCGGGCTGCTCTTGGAAGACTTGTTAGAAAGAAAAAAATAAGAAGAATCAATAGTGTCATTATGAAACAGGGAGGAACACCCAAAAAATAACAGGACTGGAATGAATGTTCTGTTAGTGATTAAGCGAGTGAGAAAAAACAGCTAACCATCCCCACATCACATGAGAAGCACAAAGCAAACGCTGAGGAAGGAAGAACGCAAACAGGACATAAAGAGATGAATTTTCTGCAATGTACATTCCACATTTAGGCTGCTTTCAAGGAATGAGAGTTGAATCGGCGAGAACGTGGCAAGAATGGTGCCACTGTGGAGCAAAGGCCTCCCTCCACAAGGATCCGTTTGTGCCGCTGAACGCAAACGAGCATTGTGCCCGCTTTTGCTGCAACCACTCCCACGTGACGCGTTTCTTCCCATTCGTAAAAAATAACGTTTAATGAGGTCGAGTTCCGCTCTTACCCACGACGACGAAGATGAAGAGCAAGGTGGCCACCCCGGCGGTGATGTAGAACATGATGCTGATGTGGTGGGCCAGTTCGTCCACGTTGTCCACATTTGGTACCAGGATGGGCGGCACCAGGAACCCGATGGCGATGCCCAGCTGAAATCGTTTTCGAAAAAGCTTTCATTCTGTTTCCCCTACTGGAATTCAATTCATTTGATCTGGTACCAATGGTTTATGATTGCCACCGAAAGGCGGCGCAGTACTACTTTTATCTCAATAAACTCATTTCAACCTAGTTCCTTGGCCCCAGGATGCCACTGAGGGAGCGCAAACAGCAAATAGGTGAGTATAGTAAGAGAAAATCTCTCACCTGGTTCCCAAAGACGCCGATGGAGCAGGCGGTGGACACCTCGTTGGATCCGAACCAGACGGACGCGATCCTGGACGGCATGCCCAGGATGAAGACTTGCGCCAAGGAGCAGCAGAACTGTCCCACGAAGGTGACGGCAAACAGGTGGGGCTGGACGCTGCCCACCTTGAACCACGTCCCGGCGCAGTTGAGCGCCGTGGCGGCCAGGGCGACCACCCGCAGCCCTTTTTTGTCCAGCAGCCACGTCACCGGGAAGATGAAGGGGATGTAGGTCAGCATGTAGATCATGGACATCCAGTCGATGGTGAAGGCGTCCACTGGATAGAACTTCATGAAGATGTTGCTGATGATGCCGTACTGGATCCACTGGTACGAGTTGCACAGCGAGTAGGAGCTGAAGAGGAACACCATGACCCAGCGGCGCTTGTACAAGCGCGTCTCCCAAACTCTGTCCGCCGAGGTGGGCTCGTTCGAAGCGCTGAGGCGCACGAAAATCTCCGGGGATTCCGCCGACTCCAGCTTGGCGTGTTTGTCCGAGTCATGCCGCTCCTCGCCGGGCTTCTTCTCCTCTGGTTCCCCGTTCATGGCGAGCTCGTCGGTGTGTGCCCGAGTCGTTGAATACGCGCAATACCACGCATAGGACGTTTCAATGACGAAAAAAAAAAAAAATTCGAAAGTAATGGAATTAGAAGCGACTTTTAAAGAGGCAAGTTTTGACGGGCAAGTCGACTCGAGCCTCGCGCCCAAGTTCCAAATGAATGGAGGACGTCGTCGTTGGCTTGTAGCGGGTCCCAGTCACCAAAATAACTGCGCCGGTTTCGATTCGAGAGTCACTCGAATGGTTGCGGCGGCATTCAGTATGACCCCCCCGCTGAAACACTACCGCCTCTTTCTTGTCTCTTCCTTCCTCGAGTGTCAACACGTGGAGCCAGCCTGACACCGTCCATTCGCGAACCCACCAACTCGGACCCGCACCACTTCTGCGGGGCGTGTTACTCAAACTAGCCCGAGACAAGTCACGAGTGGTCCGCGCAAAGAGAACCACGTGCGACATTTTACACTCGGTTCAAAGACATCCGGGCAATTTACGTTGACGCGTGATGACCGGAAGTAAGAAAAAGTAAACGGTAACTAAAGTCAAATTAAAAAAAAGAGAGAGTGGGGGCATTGAATATGTCAGCCCCCCACCTAGTGGCTTCCCCGCGAACTGCACGTTTTTCAAAAATTCACATTGACACACAACGAAGGACAAAAGTAGGTGTTCTATTTTAGAAATAAAGAGGAAGGCAATAAGGGAAGGAATTAAAGATAGAAAAAAAAGGACAGATGGTTAGGTAGAATGTAGAAAGATTGGGAGGGACAGAATGCATTTCAACATTTAATAAATATCTCAGCTTGTCAAACTTTGGCTCGACTTTACATTCGCTTTGTCCAACAATCAAATCAGTCGAAAAAAAAATCTCCTGAGCTTTTGAGGTCTACATCAACACAGCAGGGAAAACTAAAACAATGTAACAGGTTTCATGACACCTCCTAAAAAAAAAAAAAAAAAAGCAACTTACAAATGAATCCACAGTGTAAACAAAAAGTGTTTGGTGGGTCGTCAGAGGCGGCGTACAATCAGAGTACACAAATTTCGGTACATGTGCTAACTTTGCCACCGAATAAAGAGTTCTGGAGACGTGATCGGATCCACGTCAGTGCTGGTAGTGCGGCACGGTGACGTGCTGGTGGTAGGCGGCGTGATGCTGGTGGCGAGGCGGGTACGGGAGGCCCGGCGGGGTCGGGCTGAGGCCCGCGCACTGCGGCTCGTGACTGCTCAGCACCGACGACAGGTACTTGGCCTCCTCCGTCAGCTGCTTCACTTCTTTCCTCAGCGCCGCGTTCTCTTTCTCCAGACTCTCGCTCTCCTGGGGGAAACGCAAAGCAGCAGGCGTGTTCATATGTATATTTGCCATAACAAGCACGTATTTAAGTTTCTTGTTCGGAGCCAAGTGGCAATTTTGTAACTCTTTTGTTCCCTCCCTAAGTGTTTCCAACACATTTTGCAACACCGCACGCATGTCAAGTTACGGGTAGAGCACTTCTCCGCACACACACACACACACACACACACACACTTCCTGTTATCAGTGAAGAAGCAACACCTCTGACCACAATAACTGTCCTGATAAGAAAGAGAGCAAGTCTTTCATTGAGACACCCTATTTACAATGGTTTTACGACATGTCATCTTTTTGCTCGATAACGCCCACACGAAGCGGTGGAAGCAGCGTGACTAATTTGGTCTCGTCAGCTTTTATTTTGTTTGTTGTGTTCCTTTGCCTAGTTGTTATTGAAGCGGTCACATTCTTGGAGCTTGTGCTGGAAGCAAAATCTGCATAAGTCACTAGTGATATAAAAATGTCATTCAGCTGTGTGTCTGTCTGTGAATAGTGCCTTGTTAGCATGGGTCGCCCCCCTCCCTTTGTTTTTTTTTTGAACCAGTCATCTGCAACCAGGACCAAAAGGTTACAAATGTCCCAACATTTACACATTTCCCACAAGCACATTTGCAAAACGTCTCGGGTGACTTACTGATAAGCTTTGATCTCACGCAAGTAGAGCACAAGTGCCCAAAGCAGGTTGCCGAGTGGGAGAGAAATCTTCCGCTGAGGTCGCGGTTGAAAAGGTCACCGTGCGAGCTGCGGGCAAACCCCCCGGCGTCGTGCGTCACGCCACCCCCGACGGCGGGCGGGCCGGCCGGCCGGCCCGGCGCGTGCGCCTTTACAAGAAGGGGCTGCCGTCTTCTTTCAAATGAAAACACCGCGGCGCTGATGGGAAATGACTACGCTGTCACTGAGAGGGAAAATACACCTTCCTGTTCATGGGGGCGGCTCATCAAGCCAGACCGCAGAGGGCGATAAGCCCTCCCCCCCGAGCCTCACAAGTGACTTGAATATGTAAACTGTATATATATTGTGCTGCACAAACAGAAGAAAAAAACAAACAATAATAAAGATGCTAAAAGTCTACTACGATGCAATGGAGCGAAGACAACATGGACTGAGCAGAAGTCTTCTCACTCAGTTGCAGTTTGCAAGGGAGGTGCTGGATGCTGGCCGATGCCCACACGTGCTAATTTATTCGCACAAACACGGCGAGCGGCGTCCAAGCGTGCCGCGCGACAGAAGCCGTGACACATCGCCACATGGTCAGGTAGCGTTATGTAAAAAAAAAAAACCAAAAAAACCACAAAGTTGCGACTTCTCACCAGGTGGAGGCTGTCGGCCTTCTGCGTCTGCCTCATTCGGCTCTTCTGCGCCGCGATGCGGTTCTTCTCCCGCCGCATCACCTTCTTCACGTCGTCCGACGAGCTCTGCGCACAGATGAGGATGCGCAATCACAAGGCATGCTAGCTAGCGGGGAATTGGCCAGAGTGACTCAGAAAAATGAACCGTTACGTTGCGGGGACGCGAAACTAGGTGTGACCCGGGCCTAACTGAAAGCCCCGAGCGACCCCACCCAAAGGCACGCTTTGTTGTAAATGAAACGTACCGCCCCTCGCCATCCGTCTGGTTAGGAACCGTCCATCACTTTATTTTCCAAAAGCAGAACAAATGAACACATTTTGGAAAGCCAACCAGCGTCCAAAATTGTGCAACTTGGCATTCGACCAAAATCGACTTTGATTCAGTTTGTTGCAGTTCTGCACGTGACTTTCAATTGTAACTTCATCCACAAGAGAAAAAAAACAAAAGCATGGAAAGGCCAAACTGGATGACTCGGCGCCACTTTCACCCGCCGCACAAAGTGTTCCCGACAACTCTCGTGTTATTCACACGTTTGCCTTTCGTAAAGGTCAGACGGACCGAGTCATCCTCGCACGCGCAAAAATACTCATTGAAGAAAAAACAGGCGTTTTTGGGGGGCAAAGCAAAGGAAGCCTACCTGCCTGCCTCCAGGTGACGGCGACCTGTAGCTTGCGTCGTTGCTGTCCGAGCCCTGAGCCATGGCAGCAGCAGCAGCAGCAGCAGCAGCAGCAGCAGCCTCACGAGGCCTCTCTCTGGCCCCACTTCGCCTTCCGTGCTCGAGAGGGAGACAGAGTTTGCTGCCGTGCCCAACGCAATTTGCTTTGCCACTTAACGAGAGCTTTTCTCTTCTTGCCTGGTTTCTGTCACTCCTCCTCCTTTCTCACGCTCTCGCTCGCTTGCTCTCTCACTGGCTCTGATGTGGTTTCTGGTAAGGGGTGCGTGCGTGCGTGCGGGGGGTGAATGAAGAGTTGGTGAAATGGTGAAAAGTACAGAAAAGCAACACACAAAGTTCCTCCTCCGCTCTGTGAAAATCACCAGAATCGCGCGCCAGCTCCGAGATGCCCCTTCCTCTTTTTGTTTTTGCTTCTGGAAGAAACGGAACGGCCAAAAGCCCGCCGCAGCGACTGGTTTCGACTTAAGGCCTCAAGGGGACCCAACCAGCATCCTACCACCGCTCTTGGATATTGTTTGGTGGTACTTTCCATTTCGAATCACTTTTCCCCGCCATTTTATGTCTACGTTGACACTATGTGTTTTTTTTTAATACCTTCAACAATGGATCATTGCTACTTGTTAATTGTTTTTCAAAGCGGGAACACGACATTCGTGCGACCAAAAGAAAATCAGGAGCAAAACAGCTTTGCTTGGCAGAGAGCGCAGCCCTCCTACACACAAACATGTCCGTCCCATCACCGCAAAGATTTTTTTAATGCACCGAGTGTTTTCCCAAGATACGCACAAAAAAAGCAGAGTACCCAAACAGTGACGCAGTTAAAAAAGTAGACACTGTTTTGAGCAAATCAAATCATAATCTAAGGCAACGCGGACACGTCACACTGAAATTCAAGAGTGTACATTTTGAAAAGTCTCACACGCGGGGAAAACCCCTTGAAAAGGGGACGCTTATAGAGAAGCACACGTGTGGAACAAGTACATCACAGAAAGTTGCTGAACACCAATCTCAATCACCATCAAGTCACTTCATGAAAAGTCGTTCTCCGATTTGGAAATCCTAATATTTATGTCTGTAATGTGATGGTGACCTGAATACAATTTTGTGATTCGTTTTGGCGCCCTCTAGCGATATGATTATTCTATTTATGAAACACAGCTCATACAATTTGACCGAATTATTTGGAAACGGGTTCTCACCCAACCGAGCATGATGCGGTCAAACGTTCTCCCCTCTGTGAAGTCTCGAGGCGTCCGGTTTGCCCTCCGACGAGTCTGCAACACAGCGAGGGACTGACTGGCAAGTCTTTGGCCTCCTTACCAGACAGCTGAGCTCACCTGTAAGCGTGTCGGCAGCGAAAAGAGCAGTCAGAGCATCGATGGGCCTGTAAAAACATCTTGGACAAAAAGTTGAAAGCCACATTTTTGCTTGTATTTCCACTGGAATGATGTGACGACAGCTCTAACCATTCTTAAGGCAACATTTTTAATGATTTGGGAAAAGGAAAAAAAAAACACCTCAAATGCATACAAGCAGTTGGAAGCATTTTTTCCATCAGATTCTCACCAAATGTGGCAGCGCGCGCACAAACCGCTCACTTGTTCTTCAAGTTCAAAACCGTGGAGAGATTTCAAAAGCGGGAGCAAATTGGTACTTTGAATTCTTGCACCAACACATCCAAAAATGAAACGAGGTGGCAGTATCCTATATGTGAAAATGGCATTAAAAAGAGGTTGAAGTTCAAATACACAAAAATGCTCCTTTTTTCCACTCATTTATAAATTCAGGAACATCATCCACAATGTCCTTTAAAGAAAATAACATAAGACAGCAGAGGTTGAGTTCATTGCCGTTCCCCGCCTGGGATCGATACAAAAATCTGCCTGGCAACTTCACAAAAGACGCATTTTGGAAAAAAAACAATGCAACTACCAACGACAACAACGAATGAATTTGACGGCTTGACGGGACATCGGTTGTTGGTTCAAAGTAGAGTCGAGACTTCATTAGCTGGGAGAAAGAAAAACACGAGAACATTTAGTGACACGCTGTCGAGTGTCTCGGATGCACTTTCTTGCTGTTGGGCGGAATTTCCCCATGTGGCAGGCACAAAGGGGGGAAAAAAAAATAAAAATCTTGCTGGCGTAACCAAAATCACCTTCTATTGCCAATTCAATGTGCTCAAAATATTGACATCCCAAATTGAAAAATCAGCACACATCAGGTTTCCGCCCGACAGCCACCACATTGGACACGGAAGCACCTGCTCTGCGTCTTGGTCCACTTGAGGGCGTGTCTCGGAGGGACGGACGCGTTGGGGTGGAAGAAGGTGCAGCCGTCGCGGTTACACTGGCCGGCGAAGTGACACGGCTGCCGGGTAAGAAAAACATTTTGGGAAGTGCCTCTCTCTCTCTCTCTCTCTCTCTCTTTCGCAAACACAAAGCGGGTGTTACCTTGGGATGATAAAAAGGGCAGTCCATCTTCTTGCACTGCGGGAAAAATCGGCACATGCTCACTGTTGGCGCTGGTGGCACCACTGGGGGAGGAAAAAAAAATTAAAAGTTAGCGTGGGCAACACGACGTCCGAGGCGGCTCGCGGGGGTGCTGGAGCACCTGGCCTGGCGGGCGGGGCGGCGGCGGCGGTGGCTCCCCTGCGGCTAACGTGGGTGTAGGGGCAGTCGGGCTTGCTGCACCTGGCGTCGTATTTGCAGTTGGGATGGATGAAGAGGCATTTGTCGCCAAATTTGCACGAGGGGAACGTCCTGCGGAAAAGGAAAAGAAAAAAGCAAGTAGTGGCCACGTCACAGCATTGTGACGTCTCTGTTTGGGACTCACTTGCAAGTTCTGGTCGGGTGATGGTAGGGACACTCGTCTCCGCTCTTGCACACCGGCCAGAATTTGCAGCGCTCCATCACTTTCGGCCTCTTTGAAGGCGCCGAGTCGTCGTCAAACATCTCCACGTCCATCTCGTCTTCTGTCCGACGAGACGACAACGGGAAACAAAAGTGTGAATGGCCATCGTCGCGGCGTCTCACCAGGTCGTGCTGGCGTACCTAATAAAGTGTCCATTGACGGGCCCCCGTGCGGCCTTTGAAGGACGCAGACTTTGGACTTGGCGGCGCGGGCGGACTTGGAAGGCGGCCTGACGTCGTCCAGCTCCATTTCGGACTCGGCCAGGTGCCCCAGCGGGCTCGGGACGCCCTCCAGCGTCACGATGAACTTGGGGCTGGCGGAGTTTTCCTTCTCTTTGCTGGTGAACAAGTTGGAAAGATTCAAATCAAAGGCCGCGTCCCAGTATGACCCAATCGGAAGGGATTTTCAGAAAAGGAAAAAAAAAAAAGAGGCCATTGAACGTTGGCGCACACACCTAGCCTGCACGGTGCGCGGCAAAGCCGACTCGACTTTCTGTTTGCGCTCCGGCTGCCGACCTGCGCTGCCGTCCGCCGGCGGTCGACTCACGATGAAGGAGCGCGTGTCCGAGCGTTTGGCGGCGTCGCCGCTCGCTGAGGAGAAAGCACGAGCAACACGACGCAGCGTCAAACAAACTCTCGATTGTGAGGCCGACCCGATGGGAACGCAACACTCACCGTCGTCGGGCTTGTCTGGCTCGTTGCGCTGCGCCGAATCCGACGGAGCGTGCGAAGCCGCCGATCTAGCCGCGGCTGACGGCAAACACGACAAGCAAAGATTTTTCCGCAGTGAGCGAGCGCACGTCACGCACGCACGCACGCGTCGCGTGACATACCCAGAGTTCTGCCGGGCTGCTTTTCGGGCGCGTACGACTGCCCGCCCCCGTGCAGGTGCTGCTGCTGCGCCAGTTGGATGGCTGCCGTCATCTCCTCCTCCCTGGCCAGGCGGGCTCGAGGCGCCACGGGAACCGTCTGTCTCAGCGGCACTGCGGGCGGCGCCACGGCAATGTAAACGTGAAGAAGAAGAAGAGGGGGGAGGAGGGGGCGGACGTACGAGCTGGGAAGGATGTGGTCTTGTTGATGGAGTCCTGCGCCTCAGAGATGGCCTTCAGGATCAGATTCCTGTTGGCCTGCTTGGCCGGTGGGAGGGACGGCCTGAAACCATCCAACGGGAAGAGACGTCAAGTGGCAAGAAATTTTTGTTTCTGGGAAAGGCAACCGAGAGGAAAGCAGACTGACTTGCGCTCCGGTTTAGACGGAAGCAGCACCCGACTGGACGGGCCTCGGCCGCCGTAGCCTTCCTCCTCCTCGTCCTCGTCCGCGTCGTCGCTTTCCTCGTCCGAGTCGCGGTTGACTCGCACCACCGAGCTGACCACGGGCGCCTTGCGTTTCCGCGACGACGACGACGACGACTCCTCCTGAAGATGGCAGACCGCACGCTGACGGACACTTATTTCATTTCCTGAAAAAGATTTGAATGTCTGTACCTTGCTGTGGTCGCCTCTGGAGGTTCTGCGGCCGCTCCTGCTTTCTTGATGCCTCCCGTGCGACGATCCTTCGGCAGAGCGCGCCGCGTTGCCGAGCTTGCTGTGGCCCGGCCTGTAGAGTTCCAAGGAAGGTCGAGCGCCGCCGCGAGCTCCCCTGTGGGCGGCGGTCGCCTCCACGGGGTCCTCGCCGAAGTCGTCGTCCATCTCCGGCTTGATGTCGATGACCGCCTCGGACGGGAGGAGCTCCATGAGCGGCTTGACGGCCGACGTCAGGCGGGAGGAGCCCTTCTCCACGCTGGGCCTCCTGACAGGAAGTAAGAATCGCTCGGGTGAGCGGCTTTGTCGCCATGCGAGCGCCTCAAAATTGCTGTTCGAGGAGTCAGTGCAGCCACGTGCACGTTTTTTTTCCTCACCTGCTTTCGTGGGCGTAGCCGCGTGGATCCGATCGATCGGAGCGGGAGTTGGACTTGCAATCGTCCGTCCTGATCTCAGGGGCGCCGGCGACGAGCTGCTGCTCCTCCTGTTCGCCAGAGGCGGGCTCTGCAACGCATGAAACCGCGTCGACCTCGTTCAACTCTTCGGGCTCAAGCAAACACGCAGCGGGGAAAGCGACAAAGAGTGCCACCTACCCACGGCGACGGTTCTTAACTTCTCCAGGACGCCATGCAGCCTTAAATAAAGCAAGGGGGAAACCGTTAGTTCACCGCACAAGCCGCGCTGCGCTAACAACCAAACCATCTCTGTGGTCGTCATCATACCAGGCTGTGAACTTGATGGTGTTGTTTCCGAGGAAAAGCGACAGATCGTCCGCCATCTGCTGGGAGGTTTTCTTGTTGGCCACCATCACCATGATGTAGTCGGGAAGTTCCTCATCTGGAAAGACGGAGGCGGAAGTCACCAAAGGGCATACCGAGATCATCAACACAAATACTTTTGTCATTTTATCTTCTTTTTTCCAACTGCACTATGCACAACTTTACAGTACGTATGTAAACAATATAAATGCGCATTGGGGCATTGTGAGTGGTCATCTTCAGGTTCGTGAGATCATCACGTGACGTAAACACGCGCATTTAGCATTACTACGCCGTCCACGTTTTCAAAGGTTACCTCCTCAAAAGGGATCGAAGCCCGACGACACTGACTCGTTAAAGCGTTGTCATACAAATGTTGACCGCAATTACGACAACGTGCTCATCCATCATTGTTGACCAACGAACACGTTGGCCATAAGCACATCGTAAACCGAGCCTTTCTGCAATACGACTTACCTATGTATGCTCCGAGCTCTTGAAGCTTTCCTTTAATAGCAGCCTGCAAAGAGTGGCACAGCACAAGCATTAACAAAGCGAAGGCCAATTCTCCTTCCCTCTTCTCCCATTAAAGCGCATGGTGTTGGGAAAACCCAATAAACAGATGACCAAACAACCCGAACGCCGTGTTGCCATTTGGCTGCTCGCCAGGCAACCGATGCAACATGCTAACCGCATTTTAGCTAGCGCAATTATCTGCTTCTATTCGCAATTTTCACGTCAACTCATCTCGTGTGCTCATGCGACTCACTCTTATTTTCTTGCTTATTTCCGCCCCTATCTCCATAACTGAGCTTTCGACGTAAAGTGGACGTAGACGAGTTGAAAAGGGAGCAAAGTAGTAAGCAGCTAGCTACAACAGCTAAGCACCAGAATTGACGTCAAAGGGGAGTCACGTGATCGACGACGGGAGCCGGGATGAGCCAAATGCGCAGTCCAAACAGTCGCACGAAGTAATGACGGGCTTGTTTTGCTTTTAAACTCTAAATTGAAGGTAAAAAAATGAAATGATCATATTTAATAATGATGAATTTCGAATTGTATTTTATTATGTGAAACCTGTTTAGTAATGTACGGAACCTTAGAACGAGCTTGTACTTCTTATACTAACCACAAGATGGCAGAAAAAGCAAGGAAATACTCATTTGGGTTCATTTGATGGAATTGCTTGGTTCTGGAACTGATGATGATGATCTCATACACTGTCTGGTAAACAATCACCACGTTTGAGGAAATAAATGCATCAATGAAATGATTGCATGTGTATTGAATGACACTTTATGTCAACTGAAAGAATAATTAGCTTCCCACGCTGTGTTAATATCCATGCGAGTTGGTTATGAAAGATTGTTTCCTGTTTTGGAGCATTTCACTGGCAGGCCAACAATGGAGGAAAGGATCTGGCCGGCTGTCTAGACAAACGTCTCACACCAACAAGTCTGCTCGTCTGTCTGTCTGTCTGTCTGTTTGCTTTGTTCACACACAGTTGGTGCCCCTCGAGGCAGGCGTTTCTTACAAATAAGCTTTGGAACGGAGCGGCCATGATGTCGTTGGCTATCTCGGCATCCTACCCACCGCGATGGAAGACATGAAAGCAGCGATAACTTAAGGAAGCAACTCCATTTAGCACTTTCACCTGTCTTGAGTAGGAATTGCCACCTCTGTCAATCACCAATGTCAGTCAAGGTGCAGTAACATGTTTTTACCACTCAGCGGCAGTACAACTAGCCCTGAACCACAACCACGAGTGACCTTTTGACCTGATGGCCCTTAGAGGTCACATGATGGGAAACAGACAAACAGACAACATGTGCACCAAAGGCTGCAGGGCCCAATGTATTCAGTCACAAATAGCATCTACAAGCAGCACATCAAAAAAACAGACTTGGCAAAGCGAAGTCGACAAGTGCGCTGAGTAGAATATTGTGCAGACGAGGTGGGCTTCATCATGGCATTATGCAAATGGCTGTCAATTGAAGTGCAGATGAAAAGCTCTCACTGAACGCATGGCAGGCTCACCACCACACACGCACGCACGCACGTACGCACACACTGGGTGTCAGAAGCATAAAGATCAGCTCAGAGCCTGCTGGTGTAAATCCTGCCCGACAGGACTGCTGAGATAGCTGCTGCGTCCACGGCAACGCTCGCCTCGCGCCTCGCCTGCCCGCCTCTTTTCAGTCCACACGGCAACAAAGCTCAACGGCGTCCACCAATCAGCACGCTGCAAAGGTGACAGGCCGCGGCCAGGTCCTCCTTTGTCGCTATGGCGGCTGTTGCCTCTTATTTTCCCCTTCTTTTGTACCTTCCATAACAAGGGAGACATCAAGCAACATGCGCCCACTTTTCCTCTTGGATTGGCGACACGGTGGCTCCATCCAGACGTGTGCGTGCCTGCGAGACGGCAGTTTTATTGAATCTGCACTTCTGTATTTGCATGAGTCTATTTGCCAGGGCGTGTGCACGCCAGCCGACTTGACGACATTGTGATGGTGTCATAGGTTACATTTGTCAATAGAACATTTCTGCTTACACAGAAAGAAATCATCCTCCGCTATAATATAATACATAACAAGAACAACACCTGTCTATACCCCCAAATGCTAATGTTAGCTTAGCTATGGTCCACAGTCTCCACTTGGCTGCAGCGCTCCCCTGATGGTCTCCTCAAATGCGATTTGTCTCCTTACCAGCAAGCCGCAAGGCCTAAAATTGAGTCACGTGACTCGAGTCCCTCCATGTCAATTAGCGGCAGATTTTCACTATTTGCGGCAGGACTTGCTCCCTAAGGTGGGGGGGGGCTGACTTTATCACTATCGTGTCACACTTCAGGACCAATTGATCACGCGATGATGCTTGCCGTTGATATAACGACGTGACTAAAGTCGACGTTTGTTGAGGCGAGACATGCCGTCACACTGGATTTATCGTGCGCGTGTCCTGGGGTGACCTCACTTGCCCGCAAGTGTGCGTGCGTGTTGCTAGCGAAGCCTGCCGGAGTCCATCTGGACCCTTCCGCGCGTGCCAAAAAAACAATAGCCCCCGTCCTTCCTCTCGTCACCTCTCGTGTCTTTGTCACCATTGTTAACAAAATTCCAATAATCATTCAAGCCCTCTGTGCTTGTCGTTGCTTTTGTCTGACTCAAATTTGTCACCTCCACGCTGCCAAAAAGAACACGTTGACTCATGGTTTGGGACAAAGAGGGATGGAAAAGACAAAGGAGAGCATGCCTACTCAAATCACAGATAAACCTGCAATTTGTATTTTTATTTGGAAAATACACTGCGTATTTTTCTGGCCTTGAATCAAAAATGAAAAAGCAGTAGGAAAGGATTGAATAGTTCCAAACACAGCCGACAGTCCGTGTTTACATTTCAATGCAAGTCGATGGGTGGTTATATGTCAAAAAAGCAAACAAACAGAAAAACACTATGGGCAGGTTCAAAGGTCATTGTGCCGAAGCATTCGGCACGTCCAGCGAGCAGTAAATTTAGCTGGCGAGTCATCTCCTCACATGGCAGCGCAGCCATTTTTCCCACGGCCGTCTGTCCTCGACAGTTGGCCGGACAGGTGTTCGTCTTTCGCCGCCCGCTCGCTTTCGCTCGCTGGGGCCCGAGTGACCTTGACCCCCCCCGCGCCCCCCTTAGCCAGTGCAACATTCAAGTGGCCGCTGTTTATATTGCTAATGGTGCTAAAAAGGAGGCCAGCGGCTTGTTTGGACTGCGTCTTTCTATTTCTTTTTCCTTTTGAGACGAAAAGAAGACTTAAAAAGCGTTGCACTTGTTGCTCGGGGAAACTGGCGGGAAAGGAGGTCAATGACAATTGGCCAACGGCATGACGCAAACATGAAGTCAAATCACTGGGAGGATTAGCAGACAAGTGCTCTGTAATCCTGCCATAAAAAACACCGTCTTGGACTGCCTCCAAAGCTAAAGACAGATGGCATTTCAGCGCTCCCATCCCTGACATGACCTTTCGTCTTGACCCCGAGGCGCAAGTGCACCCCCCCCTCCCCTTTTTCCCAATTTTGACTGGGTGGGAGCGCACGCCTGGAATCCGCGGAGCGTGGCTTTACTTGTGGCGTTAGGGCGTGCACACGGACAGCTGCCGGTTATGAGTTTACTTCTGGCATACCGCCGGCCGCGCACACTCCTACATATGTGTGCGTTGATAAGCACGCACAGGATTGTTGCCAAGCAATGTGCTGCATGTGCATGTGCGCGCGGCGCTTTTGTTGACACAGCTTGTGTAGCGGTTGTGCAACTTGTGGCCATCAGATTGTGTTTATCGCAACAAAGCAGCTAATCGTGCTAATGGCGAGCCGGGAAAGATGCTGACAAAAAAATGCTATCCGGAACAAAATGATTCATACAGAGAAGCGGTCGCGAGATTGCTATTGATAATGATTGAAAACCGACACACGATGCTAAATCGATCGAGTTTTGTATTTTAAATCGCTCCATCTTTGCTGGTGTCAAATAATGTGGCAAGCCAAGTGGGCGTCTTGGTCCGTTATTGCACAATGCAGGCAAACTACGGCTCCGCTAGCAACAAAAACAAGAAGAGATGCGATAAGAGCGCAGATAACCTCGCTTGGCACGCCGCTAAGCTATTTTGGGACGTGTGGGCTCGGGAAAAACAGGATATCCACCCTTGTTTTTGACAAAGGCATGAAAAAAAACCCCATTGTTTTCAATGCGGCAGCAACAAGTCGTCGTTTCGCAGCAAGAAGCTCTGAAGCAACGTTTTGTTATGTGCTTTTGTTTACTTGAAAACAACTCGGAACAGTAACGCTAGCATTGATGCTAACGCTTGTGCTGAGCCTTGCAGCTCTGCAACACGTGACCTCGACCGTGACCGAATGACCTCAGAAAGGCCTTCGTCACGTGCGGTGAGGCAAAAGTGCGTCAGTAGCGTGTCGCTGGGGTAACAAAGCAAAGTGGCCTCCGTGACGGAACGCTCGTTCCACTACCGGTCTGTCCGGTTCTGTTTTCTGCCGAGCGCAAAAACAAGCTTATTTTTGGCGCATTTATGCCACGCAAAACAAGGTCACGGGGGGGGAATCACGTGCCTTTAATTGCTCACCTGACAACGCGCGCTTGAGTCACAATTTTGTTGGGACGGGTGGAAAAATAGGATGGCCATAACATTAACAATAACATTGTTCAAGCCCTCTTTTTTGTCAATGCAGCCCCCCAAAAAGTTTCCCGGCAGGCCTCATCCTACTGCACTTGTTTGCGGACATCTGCTGCCATGTCCAAATATTGTTTTTGGCCAGCTGCTGGTCCACAACAGGTCGCAGGGGCTATTTTTAGCGCAACGGGGACGGCTGCATTAACACGTAAAACAATGTGGGGGGGGCGGGGTGGCAACTGGCCGAGCGCACGAGCGCCACGACGGGTCAACGGGGACGAGAATAGTCATCGTGTACGCTAAAGAGTTAACTCCAAAATGTGCTGCTTGCTTGGAGGTTCATTTGCAGCTGCGGTCAGAGGTGGCAAAGGTAATTCATGACTTGCTGTAATTGATTAGTAATCCAAGGTACCACCGTCCTGCTCTCACTGCTCACGTCGCCACAAATCATACGTGTCCAGTCGGGTTCGGCAGGTTATTTATTTACGAGCGCGTGTCTCGCGACATGAGAAGCGGTGACATCAGCGTTCGGTGACGCAACACGGCGAGGCCTGCGTGAGATTGAAATTACGCTAATTGGCGCATGACGCCGGTGAATAATGAGCTTTGTAAATCAAATTAAAGCAATCATGCATGACAGTGCACATTCATTAGACAAATGCTAACAAGCAATCTGAATGATCATTTGGGAAGAGTCGCAAGATGCTAGCATGCTAACAGCTAAGATGTCTGTATTTGGTGGCGGAGAGGTAGACAGGAAGTGAGGGTGGCAAAAAACCTTCGCCTCACTTCCTACCAGGATGCACCTCCTGCATTATGTGCACACCAAGTGCAGATTATCGCTTCCATTTCTTTCCATGACATGATGTCCTCCAATAAATGGATGTTGGCCAAATTGGAAAAAAAAAACATCATAATTGCCACGTCGGGCACGCCTGTCAGGTTGCACACGACACAACGCGTCGCGGAGGCACCGAGCGCGAGCTACGTTGGACGACAAACACAAAAACAAAAAGTGTAGGAGTGGAGAAGATAGAGAGCGGGCGGCCTATCACGAGGGCGTCGCCCCCATGAGTGGAGAACACACACGCCTTTGTTGAGGCACTGTGTGAAAAAGCGCTGAGCCAAGCACAAGCTCGCTACTCCCCACCACTGTTTTTTTTTTCCTCCCTCAGGACACACACACACACAAATGCATGCTTGTGTGCATTTAGCAGTGATCTCAGGGGACAAAGCTTTCTCTTGTGCTCCAGGCAGAGACTCACAGCGGCTCCATTGTGGGGCCAAATCGGACTTTGTGGATATGTTAGCGTTAGCGTTACGAGTCGTGACACCGTTTAAGTGAAAAGAAATATGGCTTGTAAATTTAACACGCAAAAGACCCTGCCAAATTTGAACGATGTCCCCCCTGCCCCAAAACATTGAGCACGCAATGACAACTGTCAATCAAATACAACCGATGCATCTTCCGCTGTTTACGTTTGAGCTACAACGTGGCTGCAATCTGTCCCACCGGGTCACTGGAGGAACAAAGGTGTCCTAGTTACGGAAGAAAAACAAAGGAGGCTCCACTTTGAGTTGTCCATAAAGTTTTAATGAAAAAAAGGAACAAAACAAAACAGCAAAAAGTACCCACGGAACAAGAGAAGAAATGATGAGATTGTAAGATTTGGCAGAGCCAAGCTCTTATGTACAGCATATTGCACTAGAAAACAAAGAGCCAAGCCACCTCGCCCGCTTTGTCCCAAGGACAACACGCCGGCCGACGACGCGCCGAGCAAACAACAAACTGCTACATCTGGACCGGGCCTCGCAAAATGTCCGACAGTGTGAAATCATTGAGACCACTTTGGAACGCCCTCCATCCCTCCCTCCCACACCCTTTTCCAAAAATTAAAAAAAGAACACACTTGCACACAAACAAGCCAGAAAAGAAAACAAAAAAAAGGCTCCACTGTTCAGTTCATGTATGGACAGAGATCACATGGTCCCCCCCACCCCCTTCGGTAAATTACATTCAAAAAACCTTTTATGATACAGATTGTTTTTTCTTTCTTCTTCTTATAATCAGGAATGTCGCACATGCATTTTTTTTCTTTTCTCCATTTACATCGATTGAAAAAAAGCCCTTGAACTGAGAGTGACACAGTAGACTTATCCAAAATGTTTTCATATATTTATAAAAAAAAAAAAAAGCCACAATGTTTAAAAAAAAAAGCCATCGTAGAAAAAAAAACAAAAACAGCATCAGAGTGGCTCGGTTGGTTCAATTCAGGTTAGAAAAATTGAAAAAGCCTCAATAGAAATGGTGTCAAATTCGTATCCAACTTGTATAAAAGGAGGGGGAAAAAAAAATCAGCACTCGACAGCAGTTTGGATGCCGTCGGAATATGAAAAGAAGACACCCAAGGCTCCATTGAAAGAAAGAGTATGTGATAGATAATACTGGGCACCGGTGGTGACTCATTCCTCCTCGTCCAGCGTCTTACAAAATCAGAGTAGGAAGTTCAGCACGGCAGTAGAAAAAGAAAAAAAAAACAAAACATGACAACAACAGTTTGTTTGTACAGTGCGTGTTGACAGCAAAGAGTCAAAAAGTGTGGCGGGGGAAAAAAAGTGGCGCCGCGCCTCGTGGGTGGGGCGAGCCCGCACGCACGCACGCACGCCAGGCTCGCAGTTGTGTTCCTCACAAGGCACGTTTTCGTAACATTTTGATTGTCCGTTGAGTTGCCCTCGCTCGGCGGGCGCGCCCGCGCCAGGCACATGGCTTTCGTTCGGGGGCGGCCATTTTGCGACGCACGCGAGAGATTTGTTTTTTCAAATTATTATTCGCAAAACAACATCATTCATTACAAGTTGGAATTGTGGAAGAATGACAAAATAGTAGAAAAAGGAGGTCATATTGCCATCACAAAAATGACACTTCAAGTTTTGATATCATGAGAATAAAGTCGAAAGGTTGGTCGTGTCGTCAATTCGTACAGCCCTGTGAGGAATTTTTCAAAACGGATGGGATGCCCGCTCGCTCGCTCGCGTCCCTCCTGGCCAAACTCGATACACATCAACGCCGCCAACGACTACGACTGTACAACACGCCAAGCTAGCGCCTGTACGCTAGCAAATGTACACCGTAAATAAATAAGGAAATAAATAAACAAAATGAATTTCGGGAGGTCGAGGAGAGAAACCCGACACCGTGTTAAGCTAGGCTAACGGCGAAGACGGCGTCAAGAACAAATTGGCTCAGCGTTCGGTGTTTGCAGGAAACAAACGGCGAGGATCTCTGCGAACCAAACGCGGAGGTCTCAGAAAAGAAAATATCTGAAGAAAAAAGCATCAGACAGTCAAGTACTCCGTTGAAAAATGATAACAATCAACACAAATCATCAGTGTCGGCAAATTGGCAAAAAAAAAAAAAAAAAAAGAGTGGTGGGGTCAAAGCGGGCTCCACGTCGACCGATGCCATCATTTTGCCTGATTGTCAGACGTTTCCGGAAGATTAACCAGAGCGCCGCCCGCAGGTCGGGCTCGGTACTGCCGTTTTCAACATCAGCCATCGGTGCGCGCGTAGCCCGCTTTGAGAGAATATTGCTCGTCGCCTCGCTCCAAAGATTGTCCCGAGAAGTTTGGGAGGCGAAAGCTTCCCGGCGGTCGTGATTGTTTACGTGATTCCCTGACTGCACAATGGCAAAATGTCCGCCGCCGTCGTCAGGTAACTTCAAGTAGGATGACGGTCGGATGGCGAGACACCGTCAAATGAGCCGGCGGTTGTGGAAGAGTCCAACAAGGGGAAGCCGAGGGCTTGGATGCCAGGGGGACAAAAAAAAAAAAAAAAAAAGCAACAAGTTTTCTTTCTCCTCGATGCGGCGGCGGGGGACAATCATAAGGCATTCCCGGCCGGGGCCGACCATCCCAGTTCACGTCCGAGAACAAAATCAAGAGCTGTACAAAATAGGTCATCTGGCGAGTCATATTTCCAAAATATCTCTTCAAACTCAATGGCTTCTTCTTGAACAAGAAAAAGGGGGAAATAGGAGGGGAGACCCCCCCCCCCCCCCGGCAAAAACAAAAAATGCCATCAGCCTCCGTCCAGCGGTGACCAGAGTTTTTTTCTTCTCAATCGCTTCTTCATCAAAACAAAAAAAGCAAAAATCAGAAACCCGTGTTCCATCTTACAGTGCCATCTCTAACAAGTCCGCTGCCTTGACAGTGGGGGGAGAAAGATGCGGCGGCCGGGCCCGGGGGGGGGGGGCTCTTCATCTGTGCTCTCGGGGCACCAAGCGCGGCGCCGCCGGTGGCGGCGGCGGCGGCCTGGGGAAGAAGAGGAAGCCAAACACGGCCATGGTGAGCCGCATCCAGGCGGGTAGGTTTTGCCTCTGCTGCTGCAGGAACTGGCAGGAATAAAAAACAATTTGGTCCAGAAGCTTAGGCGGTGAAAAAACAAATGAGGACGTGGCATGTTTGCATGCGTGCGGGAACCAGTCGCTCCGGTTTCTTGGCACGAGCGCCAGTCTACGGCGCCTTTCGATTGACGGGCCGTTTCAAAGTAAACGCGGTGAAACCGTTAGCATATTGCCAGGCTTTGACATTTTTCTTCAGGCATTCGTTGTTTTTGCTATTTGTAGCAGACACAAAATCTTCGGGCGTCCGACTTAGGCTGCTCTCATCTCACTCATCTCCAAATGTTGCACCCCGTTGCGTAAGCCAACTTGCTTTGCTCTCTTGGCTCGCGAAGATCAAGGGGCCGAGCTAGCGCCAGCCCGCCAAAAGCTATTTGATGCCCAAGCGGCGCTGCCGATCGGAACACTAATTGACCTTAATTCAACTTTGCTGAGTTTATTTAAACAATCGTTTCCAAAATCCCATTACAGGATAGATTAGGGGTGTCCAAAGTTGGGCCCGGGAGCCAATTGTGGGCCCAATAAAGAATGTTAAGTGTACTTGTAAGGGATTTGGCTCTCATCCCTGCTTTAAATCTGGAGGACACTGTGTGTTCCTCTGTTATTTATTGATTGATTGATTTGTATTGATTGCAGGCGCAAGCAGGCAAAAGTAATGGATCCAATTTGCAAAAACACAAAACTGTGGCTAAAAGAATGCACGCAGGCAAGTGATTGCGTTGAATAGCGCCAGAGCGGGACAACGTCCAGCCAAGCCAGACCACGGCCAGCACAAGCGAGCTATTGTGGCCCGTCGTCAGCAACTTGATGACGACGAGCGGGAGGTTATTTTTAGATGAGCGCAGAAACAGAGAAACGATTGCGAGTTGCTCTCTCAATCTTTGTCTTTCTTCAACTCCCCCCCCCCCCTTTTGCGTAACCACACCTTGTTGTCAAGTGGCTGAGCACAAAACGCAGCAGTCCTCCTCCAGACGCTCATGAAGCAACTTTGCGAGTGTGTATGGTAAAAGAGTGATGATATCTAATATTGTGGCTCTGAACTCGCTTACCACATCAATGTGATCCTGTTGGAACTTGTCTCCGATCTCCCGGAGTTTCTGTCCGATTTGCCTCTCCACGCTCAGTGCCGCCTCCCGCTGGCCGGGCCTCTCTGCCATCCGGTCATCCTCGTCTCGCCGCAGCCGCCGCCGCCTCTGGCGTTCCGTGGCGGCAGCGGCCGGCCTCGCTCCCCGCTCCTCCAGTTCCACGGGAAAGCGCCAGCGCAAGGCGGCGTTGCCTAGGAGGAAAAGCATCAGGCGTACTGAGAGGCTCCCAAATGTGAAGGCAGAGCAAATGAAAACTCAAAGGCAACAATTGCTGTTTTGCGCTGCTCGTCTTTTTAGAACAGCTTTGAGCAATTCCTTAGGCGGATGGAAACATTTGACCTTGCACAAGAAAAGAGCGGCAGGAAAAACATCTCATTAACGCCTCAGTGAACTCGCTTTCTTTCCGCGGGCGATGTCACTGAGTTTACCCGTTGCGTCCAGCGTGTCTTTCTGCGATCAGGGGGAATTTTCAGTTTTTGGGGTTGTTTTTTTTTTTCCCTTGTCATTTGCTGAATGCCTCGCAAATGAGTGTGAAATTGGGACGGGGCCAAGGGTCCGGGTTCCGACGGCGGCAGCGAGGCTAACGGCAGCCAGACGAGCTTAAACAATGGCGCTCGCAGCGTTACGCTGAGTCAACAAACAACACGCGCCGCCGCGGTTTGCGCGCCCGCCGGCGACTCAATTGTCGTCACGCTGATTTGATTAGGATGTCGTTAAACAAGAGAGAAGTTCAACGGGCGGATTTATCGCCGGCCACGCCGAGCATGGCGCAAATTCTTACCCGCCGCACGGAAACAAAAAGAAAGCCAGACGAGTGGGAGTGAGTGCGCCCGCCCGCCCGCCCGCTCGGCCGGCCGGCCCCCTCCTTACCGTGAAAGGCTCCGCGGTGCAAGCCGCACGCCAGCGCGCCGATGCCGTTGTTGTTGTCGTGGACGCCCGGCGCGAGCGGTAGGGCGAGTGAGACAGGCCTCTGGCGAGATTCCATTCGCGCGGCCCGCTCGTCGTACTTGAGGTCCCTGAAGCGCGTTCCCCGAAGCGTGTCCTCCTCCTCATCGTCCATCGGACGCCTCAGCGGAAAAGGCCCTGTGGACAAAGCGGCACGGGCAACCTTAATGAAATGCGGCGCGGCCGTGTTCTTGGAAAGCGAGGCTACCGGTGGAATTTGTTTTGAAGAGAAACAAAAAAAGGAAATGAAAACTACCAGGCGGGTTATCAGTGAAAACGTTGCCCTCTGGCAGTTGGAAAATGATCTCAGTGTGTCAACAATGAATGGGAATAAATCATGAGTCATCGTAAAGCTCGCTAAGAGGCTTATGTAAGCTAACGCTAACGCACAAACAAATGCGCATTCATATGTTGCTCGTCTCCATCCGTGTGGAGGAATCTATGGAGAGAGCCGCCGGCGTGGGCGGACGGCCACAAACGTTTCGTCAAGCTGTTGACGCCGCCGCCCGTGCCGATTTTAGCGCTAGCCGAAGCATCCGCGCAAGCTAACTCGGGCCTCCGCTCACGACCAATAAACCACACCCTGTTTTGCGCTCACACGCTGGATTCATTTTGATTTTCCTTTATTTTACTCGGGTCGATATCGAAACGAGAATCGCTTTCCGATCGCTAAGCTGGATAAATAAAAGTGAATGGGGATGGAGTTTGATGATGTCGATAGAGCTGAGTAAACAAGAAGTCCCCTTCGCACATCCTGACTGCTATAATTGAGCCCAGTATGCTTGAAAAAAAGGATTATTTCAATTTGTGCACATACTGCATGACGCAGCATCTCTTGCGGTGTGCCCCAGAGCACAGGAGTGCACACCGACCACAGCTGCACAAGAAGAAGAAGAAGAAGAAGAACAAGCCCCTTCCGCCTCGCGGTCGCCAACAGGTCGCGCGCTGGCAAGCGCACAAAAGACGACAGCGGGTGCGGGTGAAACCAAAGGTGCAGCTCCAACCGCCGCCGCCGCCGCCATGTGACTCATAAGGAGATGCTGGCTTTCACTCCATCAATGTTCAAGTGCTCTTTTCCTTGCTGGCAACCCACAATCTTGTCATCTTGTTCAAATTGTCTTTATTTTCTACCGTTTGTTGCCTAAGTGCAGACAAATAGGCAGGCTGGGCAGACTGATAAACGGCGAGGCTGCTGAAAGTGGATACGCGAGTATTGAGAGTGCGAGCGGCCGGGTGTGGGTGTCCTTCTTTGACCTTATGGAGCCAGAAGAAAGATCAACAGCACCCAAACAGTGATGGATGATGCGTGCTCCTTACAGTTGAACACGCACCAAGCCGACGCTGAACGCAATCTGCTGTCAGATGCATCATGAGCATCGTCACAATTGGCCCCCAAGGAAGGGCATGAGGGCAGGCCTGCCTGCCCAACATGCCTGCCTGCCTGCCCAACATGCCTGCCTGCCTGCCTGCCTGCCTGCCTGCCAGCCACCACAAAAGTGGAGCGGCGAGTGTCTCCCTCTGCCGCTCCATCTGCGCGCTGGGCTCTTCTCCATGCGCGCTGCGGCAACTTGCATACAAACAACAACAACAACAACAACGCGATAGATAACACAACTGATTGGAGTCGGAATTGTGCGCGGCTGACGTAACCACACTTGCGATGCGAAACTTTGATCAATTCGCCAAGTTGGGCATCCGATCCAGGTCCGGCCGGCGCCCCGCCGGCCGGGATGGATTAGCGAGTCAACGAAAACGCTTACATTTTCCTGCTCTGATGAGTTTTACATCTACGAACTGAATCATGCACGTTGAAACGATTCACGACTGAGCAGTTAAAATGCACGAAAAGAAGACAAATGTGTTCGACTACAGCGGTCAAGTTCGCGTCAAGTGTCCTGACGTGACTGGAAAGGCAACCAACCAACCAACCAACGAGCGAGCGCACTTGATAACTTTGAATGAGAAAAACAAACAACTTGACAGAACGGGAGGACGTTTGGTGAGAATATCCAGGAGAAAATAACCCGAGTCTGAGTCTGTTATTGTCCATAACACCACACGCACGCGGTTATTTGAAAATCCCACCCAAGAAGCCCTCACTGACAGTCGCTCCGGGGAGTTCAGCCCGGACCCCGCATTCTTTGCCCGGGCGCATTCTTTGCCCGGGCATGCCCGCCCGCCCGACCACCAACCAGCGAGCCTGTCCGCCGTCCCACCGCCTCATTTGGCGTCACTCAACAAGAAGCGAGGTGGAATCAATTAAAACAAGAAAACTCACCGCCAGTCAAAGCGATTTCCGTTATAATGGGTGGTATCTTGACAACTAGGCTGGTTTTTATTTGTCTAAACAGACGCGCGTGAGTTCCCCTGCTCGCGTCCCGGCGGCTCGTGATGTGTTTGCTGAGAGGCGGCGCGCGGCTTGTGTTTTGCCCGAGTTTCCTGGAGACTCCGCCCGCCTCGCTTGGATAGCACACGCCTTCCAGTTCAAGTGTGCGTGCGTGTGCGTGCGTGCGCGTGTGCGGACGCTACAGGCAATGTTTTCGAACAACACATCATTACACGATCAGCACCATCACACACGGACACACTGCGTTCGTTTCCTGCCTTCCGAGGAACTCAAATAACGCGGCGTATATTTTGAGCACCAAACAGTCATCTTTGCAAAACGATCCATTTCTTCTCTATCAATCTATGTGTATTTGAATCGTTTTCAATCGCAAGCCTGCAACTGTGTGACTGTTGCTGGAGGATGTATGATTACCCAAATAACGCTCCTAATTCCCGTTAGCCCACAGCATGAAGCTTTAGTGGACGTTCATCAGCCAACACGATGTTTTTGGTCATCCATTTAGTGTTTGCATATACAACGAAAATAGGTTCATTCATTTTGGTCAATTTAGGAAAAGTCCCATCAGTAGGGCCAAATGTTTTATCGCTCAAATGTCAAAGCTGGCCAAGTGTGACCTGCACAGTATGAGCTGAAAACAGAAGAAAGGCTTTAGACGTAAGTCGGTGCTTCGTGTTTAGAAATACGGCGGTCGCTCAATCGGGTTTGCATGAGGCTCAAATCAAAACAAAGTGCGTGTTCCTTTAAGAGCCCTTTTCCTCCTTTAGCCGCCAAAAGCTGGTGACAGGGCTCGGACCAATCAGGTGCTTTGTTTTGGTCCCGCCCCCTGCTTGGTCCAACCCGACACGTGGAGGAGCGCAAAACACACACAAACCCGATCGGGCATGTGACTCGCGCGCTCGCTCGCTCGCCGCTCAGCTGATTGCAAGCCGATCGGCGATGGAGCGACGGCACGCGATGACTATCCACCCAACGCAATCAATCAGACGGGACCATTTCGCTAGCACACGATTGATAATATCAATTAAGAGTCATGAGGCCGTAGTGCGCCGGCGACTGTACACAAACATGATGAACGCGTCGTGACAGACAGAGGAAGAAACATCGAAAATCAAACTATTGGAAATGTGTAAAGCCGTCGTTTATTGTCGGGTAAACAGCAACGCTTAGCCGAGTGCCCCCCCCCCCCCCACTGCACCCTCCACCCAAATAGTGATAGAGCAAAATAGGACCACGCCCAAAATATTGGATGAGACCATTTGTTGTTTCTGTCGCTTCGCTTCCAATATATTTTGGTGCTGAAAGCACATGGGCACCCGCCGCTGCCCGGCCGGTCACAGACGGGAAAAAAGAGCACAATTGTGTCAGTTATTCTGCATAATCCGCCATTCAATATTCATACGGCCCCTCGCCGGCTCATTACGAGCACATGTTTGGTATTGTTACTTGGAAAGCAGCAGGCATGCAAATGAGCTCCAGCAACGCCTCCTCCCACTATTGTTACGTTTGCTAAACGAAGAAGTCGTTTTGAGGATAATTACAGTATTTCTGCAAATAGAGTCAAAGCCATGTTTATTTACTCGAGTGCGGATGGGAGGGAGCGGTCCACGCGCAAACACGGAGCCAATCAAACCATTCAGTCGGTGCTGCCGTTTTGGTTTGCAAGTGCGTTCAAACAGGTGCTGCCGTCCACTCTTTGCCTGCATGCGAATGAATCAAAGCTTACAAAAGGTTCTGAGATGGTTTGAGAAAGTCTTCTATTTGCTCATGAAAAGAAAGGAAAACAAAGCGTAATCATCCCAGCGGAGCGCCGGCCGGCCAGCCGGCGTGTTTATCGGCAGTTTGATGTCGTAATTGCGCACTCGGAGCCCCCTTTTGAATAGGTGGGGTCATTTCAAAAAGTAATTAGCGCCCCGCGCCCTTGTTTTGCCTCTCCGAGTTGCACTGGCGCTTATCAATAACTAATTAGCTCCGGCAATTTCAATTGTAGTTCATTACGGCATCCGCCAAGGACTCATCACTTAGAGGCAAGTTGCGCCAGGCCGTTAAGCAAGCGCATTTGCAACGCAAATCACTTTCTTGTTTTTCTTGTCAAAGCACGCTCACGTTTGGGCCAATTTTGTCATTTGCCGTCGTTTGCAGCGCTCGCCATTTTGTCAAGACCGGCTTTGTTTGCCGCTCTTCGGTCGCCAAACAAACGGCGATGGCGCCGTTCTCCAATTTGCACCTGCATGGCATATTTGGGATTGTTTGAGCCATGCCAAAAGCGGCGACGACGACGGGACGCTATTGAAAAGCTCCGTCTGCCCGGTCCGTCAGCACCTCCTGATTTGAAGGCTCACTCAGGGTTCATCCAAAGGTAAAACGTTTCAAGCCCAGAACACCACACACACACACACACACACCCACCCATCTCTTGCAGTGTCGTGACACCACTTTTAACGCCCCGTGAAATAAATGAAATCCTATACGGAGAAAAAAAATGGCTTGCGGCTACAGCCACATATATTTGAAGAAAGTTGTAAACAGAACATGTGTCGCGTTGACAGCTTGTCACCTGCACGCCGTCCAAGTCGGCCATTTGCACTTTTGTGTATTTGTTTACCATGCCCGCTGCCGCCGCCGCCGCCGCCGCCGCTGCCGTGCCTTTGCTATTGTTTCATATTTTGACACCTAATTTGTCACGACAGTATTTAGCCTTCAATCTTCGCCCGCCCGGGCGGCTCGGAAGGCCGGCTTTGTTTAACTTTGCTACCGACGCGCGTGTTGAAATACACACGCTCAGCACAAACGGACTTGCGAAGCAGTTCGGAGGCTAATTTACGGTTCTGGCTGAAAAGCGACAAGACAGATGAGTTGCTTTTAGAGCGGGCGGACCAAACGTGTGTTTGGATGCTTTATGGCGAGCGTTCCCGTCCGCTGGAGTTTAACGAGGGTGGGGCGCTTCTTCCACCCGAGCGGGCCTTCCGGAAGACACAATGAGATTTCGGGCGTGTCGGATGCGATGACTCGCTTGCTTTGGCTTGAGACGGGAGCTTGAAATCGGCAGGAAAGTGCCTTTCTTCCATGTTTTTTTTTTTTTTTTGGGGGGGGGGGCTTCGAAGCGGATGTTCTCGCCACGCAAACTGTCAAGTGTTCTCTAAAGTTGCTCGTCTCTGCTTTTATACGCTCGCGCTTTCAAGCGCTCGCTTCTTTCCCGACGCCTGATTGGCCGCTCGCGTCGGCAGGTTGGTTGCCGTGTCGTTGAAAAAGAAGAAAAAGCAAATCATTGAGAGACGGAAGCGGCGGATGGAAATAGAGTCAGAGTTGCTCTTGTTTCTACGGTAACTGCGGACGGGGAGGTACCGGGAATAAAAGCCGAGGCAAAACAAACCTCCCCTCCCTTCTCCGGTGGCAACAGCGCAGCAATTGGTTCTCGTTTCCTGCGAGGACAGGAAGGAAGGGTAGGCGAGGATAAATCGAAAAAAAGAAAAAAAAAACACACGCGCGCACACAGACACACACACACACACACATACACACACACACAAGGTCCCCGAGTAGCCCGGGAGAGGTTGCATCAGAAAAGCAAGAGACAAACATGCACACTCGACTTGGATGTGCACAGACACACACACACACACACAAGCAGAAGCAGAAGCAGCCCATCACATGCTCCACTTCACTTCTCCTCCCCTTTACTTGTTGGCCTTCATCCTCCTCACCCTCCTCCTCATCTCCTCAATCTCCCGCCAAAACATCCACGGAAGCAGAAGCTGCCTAGAAACCGGCAGGGGAACCTCGGGCCCCGCCGCTATTGGCTGAGCTCCCTAGCAACGGCGTAGGCTCGCGCAGCCAGTCAGGCGCGTCGCGCGAGGCACACTGACCCAATGAGACAGATTATTCCGAGGCGGCGGGCAGGCAGGCACGGTGACCTGGTAACAGGCGCCGAGGAGGCGGGTGGGCGCTGGAGGCAGACCGGAGACCGGCGCTCCCCCATTGGTTGCCGCTACCGCGAGCCGGCTCCCATTGGCCGCCGCCCGCCCGGCCGGCGGACTCCTCATTCATACATTTCCCCCCCAACTCGTGTTTGGCGAGCCCCTTTAGATCCTTTGCCGCGGCCGCCCTGGCCTGAAGGAAAAGGCGGCTGCCCAAGGTCAGGGCGCAGGCGGCCGCCACGGGATTGGCTGAGGCGGGCGGGCGGGCGGGAGCACCCTAGTAACAAGTCCGGCTCGGCGCGTCAACACGGGATTAAAGGCGGCCCGTCGACAGCTTGTTTGACAACACCGGCGGGCGGCTCCCGTGAGCTTGTTATGCTCGCTCAGCTTCTTAATTCAGGGGGTCTTCAACTTGTTGGCCAGTGGGAGGGGCGTGAGGATATTTCGGGGATGGCTAAGTTTACTTCCAGACTTGGGAGTTTTTCAAAATATGAGCTGGCCCATTTGTTGTTTGGACTTAAGGATGGCGGTGACCCCGCCAGCGACCCCGCCGGTGACCTCACTTCAAGAAGAGCAGCGCGTTCGCAAACAAATACCTTCAGACCACTCTCCGTTTAAATCTGCCATCAAACGAAACCAACATGCACGAGAATCTCACTGTGCAGTTTACAAATTGGTACGTTTGTTTAAGAACACGTTGACGTTCCAAATTGCTCGCTCTGGCAGCGTAGGGAATTAAAGTCAATACCCCGCAGGATCGCGACTTCACCGCAGATACTTAATGAGTTCAGCCGGAGAAATTCCAAGTGTTTAGCATACTGCCAAGCGCTTGGTGGCCGCGGGGAGGCAAGAATATACAGCCAGCCATTAGAAAGAAAGAAAGAAAGAAAGAAAGAAAGAAAAAAAAAACAGAAGGGAGGGGAGGGCTTGTGTACCAGCCCCGACGACACGCAGATTGAAAGTCAACAACGAGGCACATGCGCTAACCGCTTCACCGTGAAAATGATTTCTGCCGCTTTGAAGCAAAACCAAGCATTTCAAACGATACCGAGCGACTTGTCTGTTTCCAAAAAAGAAGGTTTGGGATATGCAAGTAATTCTCTGTGAAATGACCCATTGAACTTTTTGCTTTGGATCATCCATCCGGTGTGCGTTTCATCGGACGCGGCGGCGGCCGGGCGCCGAGCTCGGTTTCATAGCCGCGGGGATGAAACCAGGAAATAAAACATGAAGGCATTGTCTCGAGGAAAAAAAAGAAAAAACGGCATGCATTTGGCATGTTGGGGCGCATCACGAGGATCGGCAGTGGGAGCATAAATAATGAAAGATTTATGAATAGCCAGCAAAAATCCTTCCTTCCTTCGCTCGCTCGCTCTCCCTGTTAGGCAGTGACAAGCGCTGGCAGCAGCGCACGCTTCCAGTTTGATTTCACGCCGTCTTTTATTGTCATGCAAATGAAGGCGCTGGCCAAGAAAGAGATTAACAGGCACTAAAAGTCCCTGAATGAGCTCAAGAAATAAATCTGAAATGTTCTTGCTTTGCCAGTATACTCAAGAAGCTACTTCCTGTTTTGTGTTGTGGAAGATGCTCACTTTATGAATTCTGCTAAGTAGCCAAAAAGCGGCCTAACCGCGCTAATGGACTAGCTATCTCCATGCATTGTGCTGCCTAATGTTGATTTTCAAATCAAACCATCCGCTTGCAGTCGGAAGCAAAAAGAGGACATGCCTGCTTTCCTTTGAAGCGTCTCGCCGTCGAGCACCAGGAGACGTTTGTGACGGGCCTGTTTCTCTTCTTCTCGGACGGCCACCTTCTGATCCGGGGCCGCCTCTGAAGATCAGACGAGGGCGGCCCGGAGTCGCCAGCCCTCTCTGCCATCAAAGCCACGGCGGCGGATTCCTGGGAAGAGAAAAGCGCCGATGTCAGCAGCACGTTGTAATTGGGCGGCCATGATGCAGCTCCGTCACGTTGCCAATTTAACGCCCACCCGAAACCTTTTGGAACGTCATTTTGGGACCCTTGCGGCAGTGAATTTGTTCATTTGGGTGATCCCTTTACAGCTCGTGAAATTCTATTTTGTGCTCGGTTTAACACTAAGGTGCATGACTGAGCCGCAAATTCAATTTGCGTTGGCTTCCTTCCCATCTCCCAACGGGGCTTTTTTTTTGTTTGTTTCGGGGTGACTGAGTCGCTCGTGAGTTGCCACGTGGCCAGCAGATGTTGGAGCAAGAGTCAGCGTATGCTACGTGTTAGCAGAGGTGGCTAAAGGACATCCAGAGAATTTCAGGCTTGCAACCGGTGCGCTTGGACACATGCGGCTTTGTTTTAGGCAGACGGACGGCTAAGCAAATACACTCGTGGGCGGCCGGGGAGGGAGCACCTGCTTTTTTTTGGCTGACGCCACATTCCTGCTGCTGTGTCAAGCGGCTGGCCGTGGACTCGAGCAAGGCCGGCCGTGAATCATGGTGCTGCTCATTAGCATAAAGCGGAGCAAGTCTAACGAGCGATGACTTCACGGGCGCTGCCGTCTTTTTGTTCTCCGAGACGAACCATCAAATATTTATGAAGAGGATTCCGAGACAGGTTTTTTTTTTTTCTCTAATTGTAAAATGTCTGCTGCACCTAGTTAGGAATCCAATTAACTGTCCAGGGGGGCCTCACAAGCCGTGATGGCTGATGACATGGTCTGCCGCCACTCATCAAACGCTGTGCGAAGCGAGAGGGCGGATGTGTCGTAAAAGTTACGAGCGCGTGGCCAGAAGCAGCCGGCGCCAAGACTGCTCATCTGGTCCGCCCCGCCCCATTAGAAAGGCGCTTTGAAGGGGAAAGACGGGGAAATGGAAGCTGAGCGACACCAGCGCATCAGCCCCTGAATTGACTTTACAGAGTCTTGCCGAGACGGGACGTTTGATTGCTTACCGTCTTGCTAATAATGTTACGCTTTACAACGTCATCAAGAAATGTTTTACGATGCCGACATTGACATGATTGTTTTGGATGTTCCGCTGGGTTGCGTGAGCGCATCAGAAGTGCAGAAGCAGATTTTTTTTGACGAGGCCCCGTTAGCGCGAGGTGAGCGGTATGCTAATTTGGGCCTTTAATTGCCAGTTGCGCTACGATCGCCCCGAGCCTATTAAAGTCATCATTTGGCCGTCCTGTGCGCCCGCTTAAGCGGAACACAATTAGCCAAAGTACCCGGCCGGCCGGCCGGCCAGCAGAGTGTAACCAAAGCCGCCATGACATCATCGTATGTTTTGGAGCGCTCACACGGGGATGAGCTCATTTCCTGCGTGGCTGATTTGAATTCAACTGGCTTCCATTGTGATGCTAAATGTATGCCGCGCTTACATCAAAAGATACTTTTTAATTCGCATTTCACAATTAAAAAGTAGTTCCTCTGTGCTTTCATATTTCTTGATCAAGACGTTTTGCAAATCCAAAGTCAACTTGATGTGCGAGATCAGTCTACATGTGTTGCTCCACCGTTTGTGTCCAAATATGTAAAATTGGGAAAAGCTTCCCAAACGGTGACCATTGCTGCAAACTGGCAAACCCACTTTAACCTTCACGCTTGGTTTTGCAGATCAAGGCCTGAATGAGGGCCCCCCCCTTCCCTCACTCCTCATTGTTTGCATAGGCGGGCCCGCCCCTCCCCAAGACGTCATGTAAACAAGGCATGAAACGGGGTTACGTGACGCACGACACCGCCGCTTAATTAGAATGTCGCGTTCGCTAAGTGGAGTCGTTGCCATTGCGCAAAGTGGGCGGGGCGACCTTGCTGGCATGGTGAACAAATACACTGTGGGTCGCTTTATTCACCAGCTCTTTTTACGCGTGAGGGCAGGTGTCCATCCCCCCTGCAATGATTGCATCCATAAAACATGACAATAGATGACATCATCCCTCCCTCCCTCCCTCCCTCGCTCCAACGAGGGATTACGGAGGAGGTCACATGCTTGGCACCACCTTTGACCTCCTTTGTCTGACTCTCCTGCACTTTGGTTTACAAAAAAAAAGCAAAAACGTTTTCAGTTATAATCAAATAAGAGCGGAAAAAAGTGAGTCAAGTGTCATATCGGTGTGAGCTGGTCATTTCCTGGTTCGTGCCATTATGATTCCAGTGGGGGGGGGCGGGGGGGGGGGGGTCAAAGGCACCATTGATGGCATCAAAGAACATACCTCTGAATGAATGACTGATTCTATTTTTAGGGTCCAGACTGGAGGTTAAGCCCACCACCGCCCATCCGGCCCAAAGGGGCTTTCTCCTCTTTCTGAAGAGGTTCTGCAGGTGTCCGGAAGGGGATTTTGGGCTGGCATGCTTTGAAGCCTTCAATCACCAGTGAGAGGGTCAATATTTGTGAGGAGAGGAATGCAGACGGGACAGAAATAGATACACAAAAGTCCTGCTTTCAGGTGCCACCGCCAAAAACATGACATCAGGGCGTGCACTCGGACCTTCGCCTCACACACACACACACACACACACACACACAGCAGCAACAACAAGAAGCGGTCGAGATGAAGGGCCTCACGCTCGAGGGCCCGCCGCATTCCTGACACACGATGTCACAGGCCCCTGGAGGGGAACTCCGGCGAAACCAGTCGGTCGATTTGGACTGGAAAGATCGCGCCATGGAAACGCGCCGCCACGGCAACGCGACGAGGACGTAAGAACGCAACAGGTTATGGATGGAAAGAGTTCCTTGGACTCATTCCAAGCTGCGGGTCTGAAGGCGTCTGACTCAACGGCAATTTGCAAGCAACTGCTGCGGGCTGTTCATAAAAGGAACAATCGGCCAGGTCGGCCACTGGAAGGTCACAGGCGCTCGCTCACCACACCTCACCTCACCTCACCTCACCTCACCTCACGTTCAACCGGCGAGAAATAAAACCAACGGAAATGCCATCAATCCCTCCACAAAAGAAACAGCACTCTATAAAATAGTACTTTATAAAAGTAATGACGTGATTAAATCCAATGCAAAGAATCATGTGCATCGTTAATTAAAAATTGAACCAGACAGCCATATTAACCCCTTATTTTTGGATTAACAATAAATTCAAATGAAATTAAAATGAATGAATTAAAAACTAGAAGGATAACACCACCTTAGCACTGAATGTTTTGAATGTGTAGGAACTTTTTTCTTTCTGCCCAGCGACAAGTGGCTTCAGTTTTCCTCGCCTACGCTGTTGACGGCCCGCCGTTTCTTTCCACATCAAACCTCTGCCACTTGACTTGCAGGCAATACGGCGCCTTCAATTATGAATGCTCGAGGCCGAGCATCCTCGGAGCGCTGTCGGCGCCGAGCCGAGCCGAGCCGAGCCGAGGGCAGAGTTGAGTCGTTAGACATCATTGTCGCTTTCCCCGCTTCACGTGATGTGAGGAAGCCTCCGCTCGGCCCCATCAATTATTCACGCGACTTTCGAGGTACTCCCGCTCCATCACGCACGGCTCGCCGGTGGCGTTTTGACACGCGGCAAGGTTAACAAATGCAAAAATGGAAAAAATAAAGTTAGGAAATGAAACAATAACTCAAACTCCATTTTTTCCATTTCACTGAGAGCCATCAAAAGTTGGAGGTGCGTGTCATAAATAGCTCAAGGCCTACAAAATGACTCGTGGCGCCAAACCTCCGTCGAAGTCTGCCATGTTTTTTTATGAATGCATTTTTAAATAATCCCAGACCAAATTTGAACAAATAAATATGATAAGCAGGTTGCAGAGGGCCAAATAAAACCAGCGGCGCCATCTTCGCTGCATCGCATTGGATTGACTTGCGTGGCAGATGCGAGCAAGTGCGAGCGTTCTTCAAATCCAGGTCAAACGAGACGACAAGGAAGGAAGGAAGGAAGGAAGAGCATGTGTGGTTGATTTAGCAGCTCTTTGAACAGCGTTTGCGCTCTTAAGCTGCCCTTAAATCCCCGACACGGATCCGTCAAACGTGAACACTTTGTTCAGGAGACGCGCCCCTTAGCCCGACATTTTTCCCGCTGTTAGCTTCAAAATCGGCCTCGCCGACGTTTTGTAAAAAAATATGGGTTCCGCGTCAATTTCTTTGAAGGACAAGAGTCGCAATGAATTGACTTAGTTCTGAAAAGATGAAAAACGGAAGCACATTCTGGTTCTGGGTAGCAAGTAGCATCTATGTGGGCTTGAGTTGGGGCCCATTCCAAACACAGCTGATCTGCCCTTTGTCATCCTTTTTATTTTGCACGACGTGCTTCCACGATAGGGCAGACGTTTCTGCTCCCAGAAAGGTCTTTTTGCCCAGATACAGCCTGAGTGCGAGTGTGTGCCGTGCCTGCGCTCGTGTGGCGCGGCGGGTGGGGTATGTGTGTGTGTGTGTGTGTGTGTGGGGGGGGGGGGGGGGGGGGGGGGGCAACTTGTTTACAGCTCTCGTTCGCACGGCGCCCTCTCGACGGCGAGAGAAAGACAGCGGCGGTGCAACTCGACGGGGCCAAAGTGCATCGGCGGATGGGATAAAAATACCGCCGGTGAACGGCTTCAACGAGCCTTGCGGGCTTTCCGCTGCCATCGCCCCGCTCTGCTTCTAAGTAGGTTAAACCCAATCTCCATAATATGAGAAGATATTACAACAAAAAAAAAGGGGGGGGGGGGGGGAGTAACCTTACGTGATGAGCTCCACAGGGGGACAAACTCATCCAGGGACTGGCGCCGCATCCCTGATTGGCCCCAGTGGGCCAAAGATTGCAGTGCGCATTGACATGCATTATGAAACATCTCGCTCACAGTGACCAATGAACTGTGGCGGGAAAAGGCTGTTTTGAAACGACGAACGAGGCGAACGGAGCGGCGCCCACACGTTCAAGCACCCGCAACCGAGCACACGACACCCACATGACACCCACGCGTGCGCGCGTTGAAAGAGGCTGGCAGCGTTGAGCACTGTGGTGAGGTGGGGGGGCTAAAAGAAAGAGAGGAGGCGGGGCAAGTGTACAAGAATGACATCATCTTCCCTGAAATGTCACCATTAGCTTACTACAGGGGTGACATCATCGCTCCTGCAGCCCCCCCGTCCTCCGTTTCATCAGAGGTGGGCCGAATGCATGTTTGCGTGCTCGTCTTCTTTCTTACCTTGACGGCACACAAAAACACATTTGGTGATTACTCCGGTAAAAAGAATGTTGGAACGATGTCTTGCATTTATTTACACTTGCATGAAGTGCATGCTGGTTCTCATGAATGTTGGACTGATGTCTTGCATTTACACTTGCATGAAGTGCATGCTGGTTCTCATGTCTTGTCATCCAACACGAGCGTCCCCAAAAAGCCCATACATGGCCCGCGCTCCTTTCACAGGCCATACATGGCCATTTCCAATGTCAACACACACCTTACGTGGTGAGTCACGCGTGTGCAAAGCAAACGCATTGTTGAAATCGAAAGTGCAGTTTGTCAAGTCGAAGCGTATCATTCAAGTTGTTAGCTTGGTATGAACATGACTAAGATACTTTCCTGCTTCCTGATTTATTGGAACATTACGGTGTTGAAATAAATGCAACGTTTAATTGCCTTTTTTGTCACTTTGACGATGTGGTTCCAATTTCAGTTTGGAATGATTCACTCTCACTTGACACACCATGTGCATCGGCCGGCAGCTGACAGTCGTAAAAAAGCAGTCAAGCGCGGCGGCCATGTCATCAACGCCCGTTAATATGCGTCCAAACAACCCCCGGGGGGGGGAAGGCCTCTCTATCTGTGGACTATCTGACCTCTGACCCCTCGCCACTCCATGCTCAGACAAATGTTTGTACAGGGATCAACCTTCATTTTAAACTTGATTTGAGGAGCCGCTAAAAGTCCTAAATGGCCACCACGGCCCGCGATGAAGCCGGCCGGCCAGCCGGCTTCTCTCAACCCCTCGTGTGGTTTGAGGACATGCAAGGTGGAACGGCAGGGGGGGGGGCGACCGCTGAGGGGAGGGGAGGGAGGGGATGCGCAAGATGAAAACATTCCAGGTCAACTATTTGCACTGGCAGCCTCAGGGCGGGGTCGGTGGTCATTAAGGTGGGCCGGCCGGAGCGAGCGTGGCTTTTCAACCACTTCATTCCCCCCCTAAAAATAGTCGAGATATGTCCCACCCATAATGTCTCGTGGCAATAGTTACACAGTCAGCAAAAATGGAGTCATGCTGGACTGGGGGAAGAAAGCTTCACACGAGTGACAATAACAAAGTGCCACTGCTTGACTTATTCAGCGTAGGGGTCCCTCTCGTGGATGGAGAGTGAACTGCAACGCTACAGACCAGCCAATTTGCGTCAATATATTATTCCCCCTTTCAAGTGGCTTTAAAAGACTTCTAAAAAAGGTAGCAGTGGCTATGTTTGCGAGCTGCTTGCGTCAGAAAGCAGCGAGCAAAGCACAGCAGCCACCTGCTGCACATTCCAGGCCTTCTTGGCCTGAGCGGCCTGCGGACCCGCCGTGTTCTGCTGCTGCTGCTGCTGCTGCTGTTGTTGTTTTTGTTGTGCCCCAGACATGAACCCCTCACAGCACAGCTGTCGGCATTGCACCAGGCTCAGCCAAAAACGACCCTCCCTCCCCTGGCACGAGGCTGCCCAAGGACAATTCAACATAGGCTATGAGTGGAAAAACATCCCAATAAACTCTTTCACTTCTCAAACTATGTATAGATGATAAAGGGAAACGTATAGGGGGGTGAAAAATGCAGATTTTGTTGCAGGCTTTAATTTGGAAATAGTTAAATGAGATTAAAAGATGACATGCGGCAAATGACATTTTTAAAGCGGACTTGTTCCAAACTACAGTGCATTTCTGGCGTTGTGGCGCCCTCTGGTGTTCATAGTAAATAATACACCCAAAACATTGCAATAATATAAAAACGTCAAAACTAGATTATTTTCAAATCAGAATAATAAACATAAAATAAGCAGAAAAAAATGCAAGGTTTAATAGAGTTTTAAGAGACGGGGGGGATAAAAATGATGTTTTGTTAATACTTGTGCACCTTTGAGACTCATCCAAAACAAAAGCATTCATTTGGGTTTTGGTTAAGCCAAGTTGGAAATCATTTTTACACTCCGTATCACATGCTGTTGTGAAGCTGTTTGCTTTCGCCGCAATAAGGAAGTGGTCCCACCTTCCTTCACACACACACCCACCCACACCCACATGAGACGGGACGGGACGTGAGCGAAAGACTCTCTCAAGGGAATGCTTGCTGTTACTTCTCACGGCTTTAACACACACTCGTAGGTAAGATTCCACACGTCTTCCTTTCCGTTTGCAACAACGCGCCTGGCTTATGTAAACACACAGGTAGAGAAACCAAAACAAGGAGGCCAAGATTTCCCTGGAAACTTGACCTTTGTGGTGACTCGTGAGCGGGCATGTTGCTCATTTGACACATCCGGAACGTGTGGCCTGCGTACAAATGATTTACAAGTTGTAAAAAGTTCGACGCTGGCTAGTCGTGCGCGAGGGAACTTTGCTCGGGAGCGCTGCAAGTCTGAGCAGGTGAGCACACGAGCCACCGCATTCCAGCGCCGCCGCCTCACTGAGCTTCAAATCAAGTCGCAACTTTTTAATGGCGGCGAAATCTTCCAAAGGGGCAGCGGCCTCGCAGGTAGTCGATAAATCATTGTCAGTATGTTCTGAGCCAAATAAGAATAACGAACTCAAGAAGGAGCCCGTTGCTTTCCGGGTATTTGCACCAGCCGTGGAATTTTTGTGTCATTCATCACAACCTGACACTGACGGCCACTCCTGGAAGGAACCTGGAAAGCTCTCCAAACGTTCAACGGGAGCATCAATTGATTTTGTTTTGGGTCATTTGTCCGCAACATCAACTGCGCTCAATCCATCCGTCCGTTCGGCCCGAGCGATGGTGCAACCCACTGCACCCTCTCATTCCCTCGTCATGACACACAAACACACATGAGAACACGCACAAACACACACACCCGCGGCCCAGCTCGGGAATGCGTGGCCTCGGGCTAACCAAACACAAGGCTGCGTGCGCTAGGAGCCGGAGAGCAAAGCAAACGCACGACGCCAAGCCTCCTTTCCCAGGCAGACAGCCGAAATACATTGCTCGTCTTGGCTCATCGTTACGGCACTAAAAGCTGTTTCCCACGGAACCTGTCCGAATTTCTAAGCCGCATTTCTATCTCCGCTTTAGCGTGCTATGAGGCCCGCCCGACCGTGACCATGTACGAGGTGATGTCCGGCGACACTCTGTCCTGGAAGGCGCCCAGCCCGAGACAGAGCGAGGACGAGCCGCCCGCCAACTCGCTGCTGCCCGCCGGCGCCGGCGGGCCCGTCAAGATCCTCAAGGTGTGCTTCTGCACCCACAATACCCTGGGCAAGAACTTCAAGCTGGTCAAATGTGACAGCTCCTGGCAAATCAGGGTGAGTGGAGAGGAGGAGTGCAACTTTATTTATCTTGGATGCCTACCCCATTCCAATCTTTGTTTGCTTTGGATCAGCGCAAAAAGATAGGATTCTGAAATGCGTGAAAATCAATCAACAGCATGTAGACAGAAAGGCGCACGTTAGCACAGCTTAGCAGCGCGGCTAACGAACAAAGGGGAAACCCCCACCGACTCGTAATGTAAAAATCGTTAATGAATGACAAACTGTTGCCCTTTGACTAGAATTAATGCGCCACTGGCTTTGCGCTGAAAGACAAAAGAGGGTCAAACGTGGATTTCCCGCAGGCGATTATCCGCTCCATCCTGATCAGCGGGCGTCTGGGTCCAAACGTGGAGCACGGCTCCTGCTACGGCCTTCTGCTCAAGCACCTGAAATCCGAGGAGCTCCACTGGCTGCATCCCGAGCTGACCGTGGGCCAGGTGGAGCAGCGCTACGAAAGCCACCACGTGGAGGCCGAGTGGAGGTAAGCTCCGCCCCAACCCGCGGGGAGGATCTTGTTCTTCATCTTCCGCCCATTCCCCGAGCAGGTATGACCTTCGCATCCGATACATCCCCGTCAACTTCCTGGAAAAGTTCAAAGACGACCGCTCGACGCTGGTGTACTTCTACCAGCAGGTCCTTGAAAAGCCCCAACTGTTGGATCTTTTTTTTCTTCTTCGCCCAACGTGAGCTATTTTGGTGCTTTGCGGGCAGGTCCGAAGCGATTACATGCAGTACCACGCCAGCAAGGTCAACGACAACATGGCGTTGCAGCTCGGCTGCTTGGAGATCAGGTAATGGAGCCGCGCCGCAGCAAACGGCACCTCGACGTCTCGTGAACCGTTTGCCTTTGCTTTCAGGAGGTTTTATAAGGACATGAATGCAAAAGGACTGGAGAAGAAGTCCAACTTTGAGCTGCTCGAGTAAGTTGACCGCCCCGCCCCGCCCCGCCACGCCACACCGTCCATCTCGCCAGTGGTTTTAATTCTGAGTGTTTTGCCCACGTGAAGAAAAGAGGTGGGCTTGGACCTTTTCTTCCCTCCGACGCTGATTAACAGCATGAAGGTAAGCTCCGTTTGGGTTTCTCAACTTTGAGCCCAACCTGAATGGAGCTGTGGAATTTTCCCAGTCCAAGCAACTGCGCAAGCTGATCCAGCAGACGTTCCAGCAGTTCGCCACGCTCAAGGAGGACGACTGCATGGTCAAGTTCTTCGAGACGCTCAAGGAGTTTGCCAGCTACGACGAGGAGGTCTTCCCCTGCGAGCTGGTGGTGAGTGCCGCCGCGCAATTTCACACGCAGTGACGGGGGCGGTGCTTCACACGGACGCCGTGCGTCCACAGCAAGGTTGGAGCCTGGCCGTGGAACTGGTCATCGGTGGGCGGGGCATCCGCCAACGCACGCAGAAGAACGCGGCGGTGAGCGCCACACGCACTTTGAGCTTTGGCTTGCGCCTGACCGACGTCTGACGTGTCCAATGTCTGGATCAGCCCGTCTTTATGGCCGACTTCAAGCAGATCAAGAAGGTGCAATGTCTGCCTCAGAGCAACGGCAAGGCTCTCATCAATCTGGACGTGGAAGGCGCCAGACAAGTACGCCCCGGCCGCCGCCGTCCTCCCCCAAAATCACCTTGTCTCCACCGTACGCTTCTTGTCGGCCCGCGCAGCACTTGACCATCAACGTGGCCAGCGTGCCCGTCGCCGAGAACATGATGGATCTCATCGACGGTTACTGGCGCTTGGAGAACAACTCGGAGGACTCCATCATTGACAGACAAAATCACGGTAACGCCTCGCCAAAAAGCTCAAAAAAAGAAAAGTACGGCGTGTGCTCTGGCGCCACCTGGTGGCGCGTTGAGGCAAATGTCCGGCTCAGCTGATGCAGTTTGTCTCCTGTTTGTCAGACTCCAGCGCAAGGAGCTCCCTCCCTGAGATTCCAACTGGGTGAGTTTACTTGTGGCCACGGAAGCTTCCAGCCAACTTCAATTCTTTTGTTTTCTCCCCAGAAAAATGGACAGCGCCCCCACGCGGCACAGTATGGGTACGCTGACTTGCCGCTTCTCACTGTCTTACGTCAACAAAAAGCGATTTGCTCAATAAATCACCTTGCGCTTTCAGGGTCGGACATCTATTGCGAGATTCTGGACGAGAGGCCCAGATCAGGTGGCTTGCGTTGGTTATTTTGCCACGGCAGCTCTTTTGAAAACAATAACGTCTTCCATGATTCGTTAAGCCGTCAAGTACGGCATCGACCGCGACGACATCACCCTCGGGCGACTCCTGGGCGAGGGCTTTTTCGGCGAAGTCTATGACGGCGTTTACGCAGCGGCGGTAAGACTGCCATCAACAACTTCCTTTTCCTCACACGCCGACTAAGCGGATCTTGTAACCGTCTCAGAATGGCAAGCAGATCAAAGTGGCCGTCAAGACTTGTAAGGACTGCTCGGCCGACGTCATGGAGAAGTTCATGAGCGAAGCGGGTAGGTCTCACCGACACCCACCAGTTGGGGAAAAAAAATGACTTTTGCGGCTTCGGCAGTCATCATGAAGAACCTGGATCACCCTCACATCGTTAAGCTCATCGGCATCATCGAGGAGAACCCCGTGTGGATCGTCATGGAGCTTTACGAGTACGGAGAGGTCGGTGGCGCTCAGTAACACGCCAGGCGGAAAGTCCAAATGTTGCGGTCTTGACGCTATGGACGTGTCCCCAGCTCGGTAACTACCTGGCGCAGAACCAGAAGCAGCTGAGCAACACGACCCTGGTGCTGTTCAGCCTGCAAATCTGCAAAGCGCTGGTCTACCTTGAGGGCGTCAACATGGTGCACAGGTCAGACGACAAGATGGCGTCCGTCCGACCGACCCTCCGGCTCGGAATTGACACGCGGATATTTTTGCAGAGACATCGCTGTTCGAAACGTGTTAGTCGCCAGTCCCGACTGCGTCAAGCTGGGAGACTTTGGACTCTCGCGCTACATCGAGGACGAAGAGTACTACAAAGGTTGGCTGTGCGCCGTCGAGTCCGTCGCCTTACGATTGAAAGTCGACTAAAAAGAGCACCTTAGATCGATCTGAATTTTGTGCAGAGGAAACTACGCAGCGACAAAGTTCACATATTATGCCTGTTAAACTGCTTAGTAAGTTTCATGGATTGCATCATTTTTGAAATGGCACCGTTGCGTCTGACAATATGAAACTAATATCATATATGTACAAAAACAAAATACTGTATAGAAAAAAAATGGACTTACAATCACGTGGTCCGGGAGCAGACATCAGGAAAACGGTACCAGAGGTGGACTTCCTTGTCATTCAAACAGGCAACAGTCCTTCAGGAAAAAAAAAAAAGATATAATGAGAAAAAAAATTCTAAAGTGACTTCATTAAATCCAAAATGTTGGACTCACAATGTAGCAGCGATCGCACGAAAATTCAGAGAGTCTAAAAACAACACGATGACGATACGCTTTGAAATTGCAGCATCGGTGACGCGATTGCCCATCAAGTGGATGGCGCCGGAATCCATCAACTTCCGACGCTTCACCTCAGCCAGCGACGTCTGGATGTTCGGTCAGTGGCGCCTTCGCGCTTCCCTTTGAATTTAGGCAGGCCAGCTCACATTCCATCGCCTTGCTTCATCCAGCCGTGTGCATGTGGGAGATCCTGAGCCGAGGCCAGCAGCCTTTCTTCTGGCTGGAGAACCGAAACGTCATCAACCAGCTGGAGCAGGGCATCAGGTTGCCCAAGCCCGACGACTGCCCGCCGGCGCTCTACTCGCTCATGACGCGTTGCTGGTCCTACGACCCCAGAGAGAGGCCCAACTTCACCGAGCTGGTGATCAAGATCAGGTACGGACGGCTCTCAGACGCTGGCTATCTTTATTCTTGAACTTGAATGTCTCTGGCAGGGATGTGCACAAGATGGAGAAGGAGCAGGAAGTGGAACGCAAGCGGGACAGAGCGCGCTCCACCAAATACTTTGACGCCAAGATCAACTTCACCGAGCCACCTCCCAAGGTAGACGATGCGCGCTCGGAACCTCGAGAGACGCATGCGCGCTCATTGTTCTCATTGCAGCCGTCAAGAAAGAAATCGGGGCGTTTTGGGAACACGCTGAGCATCGGCTTGCACATTCAGGTGCTTTTCAATGCAGCTTTTGACTGGACTTTAAGAGCTCGAACCAAATGTGCGTGCGTGCGTGCGTGTGTGTCCGCAGTTGAACGAAGCTCTTTGCGCCAGCTCGCCAGACCTGGCCGGCCCGTGTGACTATCAGTCACCCGTGGACTCCATGAACACTCTGCCAATGCCCATCAGGTCTCCTCGACGTCGCAGCATGGGGGTAAAAAATGACGTTAAAATCGACAATGCGTGAAGTGAAGTTGCCCCCCCCCCCCCACACACCCCCTTAAAAAAAAAAAAAAAAATCCAGTCAATGTCTAATCCAATGACAACAAAGGGAGATATGCCAAGCCCAACAACAAACAAGATGGACACGTACGATGAACACACAATATAATGACATTTTGTACAACACATCACCAGCTATGATCACGTTTAAGTACCTCAACATCATTGTCGTCATTTTAAGTGGCAACAAACTTGAATTGAATCTCTTTCTTCACTTGATAGCCTATTTGAGTGCCTTCAAATTTCCCCACACAATCACTTGACAGCTGTGCTTACCTGCCAACCAAGTCCGTATTTTGTATGCTGTCAGTTGTCAATGGTCGTCTTCCACGACGCAGCATTAGGCAGTTGGTTCTTTCTTGTTTTGGGGTAGAAAATGTATCCACGGAGCATTTATCTCGTTCCGAGTTAGCAATATTATACATTTCGTTTACCTTCGCGGGCAGGCAGTTTCTTCTTCGTTGGTGTCCCGGTCGCGACTTTCTTTCATTCAGGCACCACACTGCCCCAACAGGCCAATACCTAATAGTACAGTATCTAATTGGCTTCAGTGTAAATTCAATTTAAGTGTTTTTTAATATTTGATTCAGTAGAATAACATTTAATAACATTAAATACAATTATCTTGACTATTATGATACTCACACTCATTCTGGTGCAAAATAAGGAGGACAAATGACCTTTTTGGTCCTGCACAGTTCATGGAATAAAAATTCCATGGTATCGCTTTTGTGAATTAAAAACAATGTGTAACTTCTCCGGTTGTTGCAGGAGAACGAGTTTCCCCGCGTGGAACCCAACAGTCGTGAGGACGCCCAGCTCCTTTGGCAGATGGAGCGCCAGCAAATGCGCGACACCTTACAGCGCCAGAAGGCGCAGATGGAGGCAGACAAAATGTGGCTGGAGAAAGAGGAGCGACTCCTGGTGGGGAACACAGCCTCGCTCGCGTTTGTCAACTCCCTCACCGTGTCCACCTGTCCTCCGCCAGTCCCCCTCGACCGCCGAGGGCGTTCCGTTAGTCTTAAGATCGATGTGCCCCTCTTGAGCGTCTCAAAGCGAGGCTCCGTGTCGGTTTGCTATAAAATGAACCTGCCTGTTCTTTTGCAGGACCCCATGGGACCAGAAGAAGCCCCAGCACAAATGGTAGGCCTTGTCTTCGCTTTAGGTAGTTTGATCATCCAAACTGATGTTGTCCTCATGAGGTGTATGTCCTTTTTGTCTTTTGTAGCCAGATGAAGCACATGCTGAAAATGGTGAGTAAAGGAAAAATTGTAATATGTCTGCATTGAGGATAATTGCCCCCCCACACACACACACACACACAGTCAATGAACCTGTAGACAAACTATATTTGAATGAAATAATAAACAAAAAGCATCTTGTGTTTTCCAGGCCCGCCATCAAAGCCTCCTCGGCTCACAGCGCAGGTTATGACCATTTTTGGACGATCACGCCGAACGACAGCTTGAGTTTAATTTCCCGACGATGCGTTTTGTTTCCAAATCAGCCGGCGCCCACCGCCGAGCTGGACCGTTCCGACGACAAGGTTTACCTGTGCGTGATGAACGTGGTCAAAGTTGTGGTGCAACTCAAGAACGACGTTGTGGACATGCAGCCTGAGCAGTACATCACGGTTGTGCAGGTGACGCAAACCATCGTTCCTAAATCCCATTTCAATTCTAATCTTTGAAAGTGGAATAATCATGACAAGCCCATTGTGTGCGCTCGCTCAACGTGCAGTCGGTGGGGATGGCCTTGAGAGAACTGATCAGCAGCGTGGACGACATCCTGCCCACTCTGCACGAGTCTGTGCGCACCGAGGTACCTCTCCCCTTTCCCTTTTCTCGAGCCGGTCGGATCTAACTTTGTGTTGTCCCCGCCCAGATCGAAGGCACCCAGAAGCTGCTCAACAACGACATGGCCGAGCTAATCAGCAAAATGCGTCTGGCGCAGCAGAACGCCATCACGTCGCTGCGGGACGAGTGCCGCAAGCAGATGCTGGCGGCGGCCCACAACCTGGCAGTGGACAGCAAGAACATGCTGGACGCCGTGGACCAGGCCCGAGTGCGGGCCAACCTGGCCAAGCCCGTCCAGCCCTGACTCACCGCCGCAACCTTTAAATTATCTCCTCGCTCATCTGTACATATGTCCCTCCCATACGCTGTACATCCTCGCGTGCGTGTGCTCGTGTGCTCGTGTGCGTGTTGTCGTTCAACAAAATGGAGGCCTCTCCTCACCAAATACATTTTAGGATTTTTAATAACGAGAGCCTCCTCAACAGTTTGATTTTAGATATAATGTATAACATACTTTGACGCCACCTAGGACACAACGGAAGCGGTATAGATAATAAAGAAGTCCAAGAAAAAACAAAACAATGTCGTGTCCCGACTAACTCTCACCTCTCGCTGTGCCCCCAATAATAAATATATGAAACGTACTTGGAATGAACCAATTTGACATTTGTTATACCCGCAATAGGAACAAAACTTTCACCGTAGCCGACATGCTAGCATCCAATATTGTACCCGTGTAATGTTCATGCTAGCGATGGTCGAGGAGTCGAAAAGAAGTCAAACTCTAAATCATGCCTGCGAGCCAAGGAGGCAGGAAGAGGCCGACGGTGCCCAGGAGGCACACGATGATGAACATCCACAGGAAGATGCGGTCGATCACCATGGCAACATATTTCCAGTCTTCTTTCACCTGGATACAAACAACGGTTGGACGTTTTGGACTAAAGATCCGGAGCGCTGGCATTCTACTCACGCTGAAGTCGGCGTCCTCGGCCCTCAGGTGGTCGGCGACGTAGTGAACGCCTTCCAGGGCGTGGATGAGGCTCGGCGAGAGCGGGAAGTCCGCCGCGAGGGCTTCCTCTCTGGCGGTCCGCTTGATGGTGGAGGTCCAAGCCGCCGCCGCCGCCGGCTGCCTGGCGCTCTGCTGCGGCGTCTCGGGCCGCTGCGGCGACGGCGGGCGGAAGGAGACGTAGGACGCCAGAGTGCCCAACTCCAGATCCTCCAGCGAGCGGGAGGAAGCATCTTTGCCCCACGTGGCCGAGGTGCTGACGCTCGGCCCGGGAACTGCCCGGCCCCGGCGCCTCTCCATCAGCAGCCTGCGGCGCCTGGCGTTGGGCGCCGGCCTCCTCATGAACAGCCACCTGGGCACCAGGTCCAGAAAAACGGCGTGCACCCAGCGCGGCATCTTGTGCGTGTTGGGCGAGCGGTGGTGCACGTTGAGCACAAAGACGGTGATGACGATGGAGAGCGTGACGAAGATCATGGTGAAGAGCAGGTACTCGCCGATGAGCGGGATGACCAGCGAGGTGGACGGGATGATCTCGGTGATGAGCAGCAGGAAGACGGTGAGCGAGAGCAGCACCGAGATGCACAGCGTGATCTTCTCGCCGCAGTCGGACGGCAGGTAGAAGACCAGCACGGTCAGGCAGGAGATGAGTAGGCAGGGGATGATCAGGTTGATGGTGTAGAAGAGCGGCAGGCGGCGGATGATGAAGAAGTAGGTGATGTCCGGGTAGATCTCGTGGCAGCAGTCGTACTTCTTGGTGTTGTAGGTGCCCACCGCGTTGACGATGGCCCACTCGCCGCTCTCCCAGTAGTTGTTGAGATCCACCGAGGTCTCCAGGCGCTCCAGGTCGATCTTGGCCTTGTCGTAGGTCCACGAGCCGAACTTCATCTTGCAGTTCTGCTGGTCGAACGGGAAGAAGGTGACGTCGATGCTGCACGAGCTCTTGTAGATGGCCGGAGGTACCCAGCGGACGGCCCCCGTGTGGAACAGGTGCGCCTTGGTCATGTGGGTCACCGCAAATTCGCCGTCGGCGCTGCCCGCAAAAATGACGGATGGCGCCGTCAAAGAAGGCAAAGGGCAAACACACGTGAAATGGGAGGAGGCATTTCAAATGTTGGAGAAGACTGACTGTCTGAGCTGGTACCGCCTTCATTAATTCTACATGCAGGAACATTCTTTTCATTTTCATCATCTCCCCTCAAATGAATGAAATCTGTCATATCTTTCTCATATACTCCAAAATACAATCTTAAAAGTGTCTCCAGTGAGCTGGCCTTCATTAAACATCATTCATGACTGCTTATGAATAAAATGGATTCATGCATGAAGCAAGATTGGATGGGTTGGAGCAGCGTCTCATTTCATCCTTTTTTAGGACTGCGCTCTTATCTGAGCTTGTGTACCTAATGAACTGTCAACTCATTGGGATTTGTGGAGCTACATTATGTATAACCGCTAGATAGCGCCAGAGTCAAGGCAGTTATTTTCAAGCATGCTCCACCAACGGTTACTCATGTTAATAATAACAATACTTACTACTTCGTCTAACTTCAACTTTTTTTTTTTTCTTCAACAATTTAATTTTGTTTCCATACTCACTTATTATAGAGGACGATATCCGGGACCCATATGAGCTGTGACGGCACTCGGATGGAGGTCACGTTGTCATAATCTGACGGCTGCCAGCGAAGTTTGTAGTCATTCCACTCCTGGGGATGGATAAAAAAAAAAAAACAAAATTCAACATATCTGACTGACATTTCTTTTTATGGTGATGACCAAGTGATGAAAATGTCCACCCACCTGCTTGAGCCAAACATTGGTGGTCATCATTTGGTTCTTCTCATCCTGACAAAAAGGAAGTAAGGCTTCAGTCGAATTGCAGATGCTTTTGTTCCAAAAAAGTGATGAACCCAAACCAAGAGACTGACCACGTCGATGAGCTGCGCGATGGACAGTCCAAACTTGACAATGACCACGTCGGAGATGTTGGGAACCGGTCTGGACCACTTGTTGTAGCCAGCAAACAGCCTCTTGAAGAGCTCATCCTCGGCGTGGGAGTGCGTCTTGTCGTGGCACGCCACTGCCACAAAAGAACATTTCCTATTGGACGCAAATTGTAAACATGTGCACCAGGATGGCCGAGTGGTTAAGGCGTTGGACTTAAGATCCAATGGACAATAGTCCTCGTGGGTTCGAACCCCACTCCTGGTAGGTCATTTCAATGCAGAAGATAAAGGAAGCAGCTTTTTCTTTCCTCGACTTTTAACGCCACGGAGTCACGCCGACTTATTTTGACAGCCAAAATAAGAATATACAAAAGACACAAACAAGTCTGCCCACAAATTGCGCCCGAGTAGTCACGGCCGCGCTCGCTCTGACCTGAGCACGGATGCGCTAGCGCCCGGGGCGGCAGGGGGGCTTCCTGGCAAAGCCGCCGCCGCCGCGCGCATGCAAATGTGCAAACGTGATTTCTCGCCCATGCTAATGGCCTGGCCGCAGGGCATTTAGCGGGTGGGCGGACAGGTGCGCTGGCAAACAAGCCAGGCTAAACTATGATGTGAATTCATAAGCGGCTGGCCCGCTTCCTCGCCTCTCAAAGTTGATTTCATTGATGTGCTGAAAACCTCCACACCGTTTTTGGAAAGTGCCAGCATGGAGGAATTCTTTTGATTTTCTACCATCTCTTTCCCTTCATCTCAATGGAAGCAAAGTGCAGAGATGATTTTTGCAATTCCCAAGAAAGCTCACGTGATGCGTTAACCTACCTGCCTGACAGAAGAGCAGCGAGCAGAGCCAGTTGGCGGCGGCAACGGTCGCGCACAGGCGCTTGATTCGCTCCATGTGGACGGCGAGCGGAGGCTGAGCGGTGTCACGGTGCTATCTCGGAGCCCGGCGTAGGTCATCTTGGCCGCCGCGAGCGAGACATCTCACGCAACTTTGACACGCACTTGCCACGCGCGGCCGGCTCCGGCGTCAAACGCAACTCGTGGTCCTCCGCACTTGCTGAACGAGTTCCAAGCGCCCCTGGAAAAAAACATTTTCACCCATTAAGAAGATGGCTGAGCGGACCAGACCGGACCGGACCGCCTGCACTTTTGGAGGAAGGCATTCACACTCGGCTTGAATATCTGCTGCCTTCGTGGCCACACCCACTCCCCTCCTCTCTCTCTCGCTCTCTCTCTCTCTCTCGCTTTCTCTCTCTCTCTTTCACGCACACGCTGTCACATGATTCAGAGTTTGTTCTCAACATGTGGCATGTATTTAGAAACAAAGCTCCAAATTGACTTTACAAGCGTCAAAGTGTTGAACGTTTTCATATGAGCTGCGGACAACTATTGGAAAGTTAAAGTCGTTCCTCTTTAATGACACGGCCGCGGCGGCAACACGAAGCGCCAGATGGTGGAGCTTCACCTCGCTCCGGAGGAGACTAAGAGCATCTACAGACCTGACACAGGAGACGGCTTTCATATGTTTTCTCTCCTAATTGCCGCAATAACGTATGGATGGAAAATTCGTCAGAATGGCGGTGGGGGAAAAAAAGTCTGTCCGTGGAACGACGGGGCGAGTCTTATACGTGGCCTTGGATGGTGTCCCTCAGCTGTTTGGCGAAGGAGGCGTGAAGGCCTTGCGACGAGCTCTCGAGTCGCCCGGCGATGTCCGTGGCCGCCCGCAGCATTTCCTCAAAGGCGGCAGACTCTTCTCGGATTCTGTCCGGGAAATGCCAATGAGGAGTTAACGGAGGAAGAATAAAAAAATGTGAATCTTGTTCGCGCGGTCTGTGCTGGGTCCAACTTTTTTTTTGGCGTGCTTACTTCTGCATCCCTGCGAGGGTGTCCAGGAGCTCCCCTTGAAGCTGCTTCTCCAGGTCTTCCTCAGCCTTCTCCAGCACCTCACGGCAGCTCCGGTGCTCCTCCTGGGCGCCGGCGACGTTGGCCCGAATCACGTCCTCGTAGCTCTCGGCCCCCAGCTCCGCCCCGACGTACTGGACCAGGTTCTCCATCACGGCCCGGTTGGCGTGCTGGATGGCCTGCAGGAAGGCCACCTCCTCCCGGCGAGCCTTCAGAAGGCGGGCCGAAGCGCCCCGGGTGCCGAAGCGGACCGAGCACGTCTCCTCCCAGACGGGCTCGTCGGCGGCCGTTACGGCGGGGTAGGCGTCAAAGCCCGAGCCGTAATCGCCGTCCCCGCTTTGGCAGGTTGACGGGGTTGCCATGGAAATCAAGGCCACCAGAACGCCCGTCCACCAAAGCCGCATGTTAACCTAGAGGGACGGAAAAAAGCAGATGTTAGCGGCTCAATAAAAACAGAAGGACACAAGTGAAGGACATAAATAATTTCCTCAGCCTGCGATGTTTTTGATGTACCGGCCTCGCGCAACGTGGCACCAAAAAAGAAAAATAAATCAGTTCTCTTCTCGCTGCGCACCCAAGTGGTGTTTGAAAACTTACCAAATTGTGATCTCGCTTGTTCTTCTTGCGTTTTGGCGATTGCGGCCGAGAATGAAGGAGGTCCACGAGGAGCTTTTTCCTTCTGTTTGGCTGAAACCAATGCCACCTCACGCGTTGCCACTCGCGCCGCTCCGAGCTGCCGGCTGAGCGATGGCGGTGCCACGGAGGAGACCGGTGGGACTGAAGCGTTTCCTTTTCTCCACTGGGCTGAAAGAAAAAGGGGAGGAAGAAAAAGAAAAGGAAAGGAAAGGGAGGACTAATGGACTTCACATGTGTCTGCAGGGGGAAAAAGTTTTTTTTATGACCCGGGGCTGCGTTTGTGTCACTTCCTCCTTCTTTGAACACATGTTCTTGTCATGACCAAGCGCACCGCATGCTCTGGCTCGCAGGGTTCGAAAACCCGCCGTCTGGTTTGGACACGCGTGTCCGTGAAGGTGCCATCTGGGATTCATTTGTCACTGTCAGCGCTCAGCGAGCGCTTGAATGAATATTCCGTGGCAGAAATTCAGACTCACATCAATTGCATTTTTGTGACCTTCTCTAAATCAACAATTGCTACTGCGGCTAATTTGTGCGTCCTTGGCAGCAGCGTCCCAATAATTTTGCTATTTTTCAATCAGGCGGGTTTTGTCACCTGTTGCTTCTTCTGCAGACAAACAAAGTGTTTTTTTTGGTCCTTTTTCAGTGCCTTGGGCAAACAGCTATTTGCCGCGCACTTAATGATTTCGTGACCTCGCCAAGACGGCGCGCTTGCAAATGACACCTTAATGTCCTTTTTAATCTATTTTTTGCCATGGCCGTATTTTAATATGGAAATGACACACGAGCCGCTCGGGGCCACCTTTTGATAAATTGCAATTTCGACTAGTTTGTCTTTGTTCATATTTGCCTGGGCGGCATTATTTTCATCTGCCGTCCGCATTCGTACAAATGAAAAGGCAATAAACGAAGGCGCTCGCATCTCGCCGACACGACGGCCGTATATTGACGTCGGTGTAAAAAGGAGGCAATATAAATAATGCATTTGATCTGAAATGAAATTGGATTCCGGGGCCAAGGAAACTATCGGGGCGGGTTGTTGGGAGAGCAAGGCGCCATCTGATTAGTGCCACAGAAACACGGCTCATCGCGGCAAAGTGCATTTTAATTAAGCTCTTTTTGTCTTGACGGTACATTTGTACGCAATTAAATTAGGCATGTGCAAAAAAAAAAAAAATCCCCCTCCTCCCCGCCCGCCACTTGGCCGCATGCTCTCGGCCACGCTGGCTTTGGGGATAATAAATTCTTACTGCTTCTGCTACACTGCACGGTTGCAGCTGGGCTTCCCACACACACACACACACACACACACACACACACACACACGGGGAGCATCTTCACGACCCGTTTGGCTTCAGGGAAAATAAAATGGCGTCAAGGGAATGGGGGGGCCATCAAGAAACATGGCATGGACAGGAAGATGCAGCCGCATCAAAATGTCTTGACAGCAAATTGCTACTCTAAAATTTCAAGCCAATGCGCTCCCACCAAAAAAAAAAAAACCCACAAATTGCCTGGAGCCTTGGGTAAACCACAAAAAAAGAAATCAGACTAGGAGAAAAAAAACATAAAAAATCAGCTGCCTGCTTTCGTTCCCATGTTGGGTTTGACGCGTCAGCTTTTTGGTTCCGCTAAGAATAATTGTCGGCTCTTTTGCGCAATTGGGACCTTTTTGCGACGACATTGACGGGACAAAGTAGGTCGGCGTGGCAACTTTTGGACAAGCGCTGTCAAAAGAGAGACCCTCGACGCACCTCCACGTATGCAATGTACTGTTTAAATATAGACGCTGGCTGAGGCGGCGGCGGCGGCAGCGTGTCACCCTGACCTCAGCTCATTTTGTAACACGAGAAGAACAACGCGGACGGACGCGTCGTCCGACCGTCACCGGCGGATGAGGTCACAAAAACACAAGCAGAAGGAGCATCTCAAAGAAACAACATGGACATTTGCAATTGTTCTCTCCAGCGGCCGAGACGCGCTCAGCAAAGCCCAAAGCGATGGCTGACAAAAGGAGCCACCTAATATCTATGCTGATTCTTCCCTCATTGAGATGCAGGGGACGGATCTCATCGGAGGGAATTTTTTGGTAGCGTGACACAATCGGTGAACAGAGCCGGCTGGCTCTGTTGCTTCCTCGTGGCGGCCAATTCAATTTTGGACCACCTTTTTCCTAGAGATATTATCCTGGCGTATTAGCTCCCACTGTCGTGTGAGGAAATCCCATTAGCCAGGCCGAGCGGCGAGGGAGCTTGGAAGACCGACCGCCCGCCCGCCCGCCCGCCCGCCATTTGGCAGCAGCCAGCACAAAAGCCATTCGCAAAGGTGATGATTCAGTCTTTTTTTTAAATTTATTTTAATTTTTTTATGTATATATTTTTATTTTAATGTATTTTTTATTTATATGTTTTTATTTGAATCCCTTGCTGAATCGGCCAGGTCTCAGTCAAAGGTATAAAAGACCTTTGCTGGTTCCGGGTGTCAAATTGCGGCCGTACGACCTCCCGCTAGGCTTCAATTTGCTGCCGGGTCGGCGCTGACCTCGTTGATCTTGCGCCATCTGATATTGAGCGCGGCGTTCCGCTCGGGTAAGGACGCAGCTGAGGCCCCCGCGCCACATTTCAATTCCAACCGATCCAGGCGGGGACGGCTTGACTGGAAAATCCGTCTCCCATCAGTCCAGTCATTTTTTTTCTTTCCCCTCCCTTGATTGGATTTGAAACTTTCATACGAAGGCGGCCATCATTGTATTGACAGCGCGCACATCCATCGGTCATTGAATTTTGCAGGCAAACTATTTCCGGGAAGGATGGAGTCAAGCGACAACATCTCTTCGGGAGTCATCAAGGGGCTGGCTAATCGGGTTTGCCTGATTGCTGTCACGCTCGCCATTATTTTTCTTATGCAGTGGTGGCAAGCACCAAGCCCAAATACTTTTGTACTTACTCTAAGTAGATTTGAGTACTTTGTGCCATTTGGCCTTTAATGCGGAGTCTGCTGCTGCCAAAGTGAGCGATGGGTGATGGGCATGTCCTCGGGCTGGCTCATTTCCTGCCGCTCGCCTTACGTAATGAGCTCTGGGTTTTCTTTCACTGAGGTCCAGACGTCCAGAGCGGAGCCAAGAGCCTTGTCTGCTCTACGAGAATGCCCCCAGGCTTTCTTTTTTCCTTTAACAAGACGGACAGCACGGCAAAGTGTTTATCGCCCAGACGTTTATCGGCGAGCCTCCTCGGGACGAGCGAGAGCACGCAACCGGGACTAGCGAGGGCCTAGGTGAAGGGCCTGGCATCAATCAAGCTCAGTTGCGCGGCTTATCTGCGGGAACGCACGTTGCTGTGGCCTTAAGAACCCACCGGAAGGCGGAAACTCGGGAAACGCGCCAAGGCGAGCCAAGCTACGTCAATTGAACGGATACGCTATATCCGTTTGAGAGGAATTTGTACAGTATACTGGATGTGGCGCCGGCAGAGACAGAAACTCCCCAAATGAACTTTACAGACATGCCAGCAGAAGAGGCGAGGCGAGCCGAGTCAGACAGGAAAGGAAGCAGGTCTGACGCAAAGCTCCCTCGAGCTCACTCGGCGAGTCTAATGAAGTAGCAACGTGGCTAATTTGGGCCAAATTAACTTTTGGCTGCTTCCTGTTGCAAGCGCTGTATTTTCCAGACTCCTTTTGAAAGATAGTCAATACAATACAATGTCATTGTTTAGCCCCGCCCCCTTTGTATGTCACGCGCCGGCTTTATATGTCGGTGATTTAGTGCCTCGTGAATTGGCTAACATGAAACGAGAAGGACAAGGTGCTAACTCACGTGCGACATGCCAGTTCTTTTTAGAGCCCAGCCCCTGCGGTGGGCGGGCGGGCGGGCGACCCGCCGTAAACACCCGCCGCCACTGACCGACGAGCAATCTGCGTGCATATTTCAAAAGGTGACGGATGTGCGGCGCTGCCCCGCTTATCACCTCGGGTCGGGATTACGACCGATGGAAATAATTCATCCCCGAGCTGCCTGTCCTTACATCTGCAGGGGCATATTGAAGAGTTCGGCTAGCGGCAATGCACTATTTGTGTCTAAATGAAGCTCTATAATTCTGCACAACTGACTGAATTTTTAATGTCCCAAATTTTTATGGTTTTGTTGATGAACATGTGGAAAGGTGCCGCTTGAGCAGTTTGACCATCGTTTCTTTTAAAACGCTGACCACGGTTAGCCTCGTCATAAAAAGCCACATTGAGATTTAAGCGCTTCTCTTAAAAGGTTAAAAAGTCGCCCAAGTAAATTACCTCAACTGGAGTGGTCTTTTCCCGTCGGGCGCAAAACGCTCATTTGGCCCGGACGTGAATCTCCGGCGAAGCAGCTGCTCGCCGCCATCGATCAGCGCGGCCGAGCGTCCTCGGGACCAAACGTGACTTACGCTGCGGTAAGATCAAATGTGCTGATGATCGCATCGATTACGCCCCGATCCACACGCGCCATCAATCGGCGCGAGCCCGAATCGTAAAAATGCTCTGGTGTGCAGATTTTCCAAGTGTAAGCGGGTGGCCCTGTCATGATTTGCTTGCGCCTTCGTGGTTGGCCTGCGGACGTGTGTGATTCTTTTCTTTTTTGGAAATCCATTTTCCATGCTCATCCCAAATACAAAGGCGCTTGTCAGCCAGCCGAGATAAATGAAGAACCTTGACAGGCTGACAGCAGCCGCTCGTCATCTGTTAGCGTGCGAAAGCTCATCTCGTTGCACGTCACATCAATTACTCCCACCCACGCACGCCGTTATTATTGCCATTATTACCATTCACTGAAATCGGAGGCTGCCGTGAGTAAGTCATCCCTCGGCCTCCGCTGTTGTATTGAAAGGGACTCCCCAAAAATCAACTTGACTACTTGTTTAAATTCTCCCATTTGTATTTGTAAATATCAAGCTCCAAAGGTTTTTCAGCTAATGTGATTTGCGGAGCGTGTGGCGCCTGCCACGGCCGCTTTCCTCACCTGCAAGTGTGACAATCAATTTGCAGCAGCTGTCTTCATGTTGCGGCACACTTGACGAATCAGAATAAATGAACGCCGTCCGAGGCGTCCCGCTCCCGACCAGCCAGCCCCTGACCTGAAACGAGACAGACGTGTCTGATTGGATGACAGGTGGAACCAAATCCGTTTCTAAATGTTTGCTTTTTCAGCACCCAAAAAAAAAAAAAAAATCTCCATGACGTTACGCGCGAGTCGTCCGCAAAAGAAAAACGTGATTTGTTCCAACGTAGACTATTTGCCATAAATGGAAGGCAACATGCAAAATATATGCGGAGTTGCGACTCGATGACAAGCGCAGATGCGAAACCAACAGTTTGGCCAAACGACATCAGGTCCTCCGGACAGCCGCTCGTGTGCCGTAGACGAGTTTATGATGGCGGCAGATGTTCCTTTGAAAGCACTATCGAGTTCCATTGGCCGAGATGAGCGCTGAGCGCCATCTGCTTGGCGCGTTGCCTTTTTAAAACAATCCATATGCTACAAAACGCACAATTCAAGTTCAATTCAAGAGATTAAAAAGAAAACATTAAAAATGAATACATCATACTCAGCATAGATGTCAATGTATTCACATGGATGGAATCTCTTTTGCGACTCTGGATGTTTTTTGTTTTTTTTTTGACCAACCAATCAGGTGACAGAAAACTCCTGACATGATTGAATTTCAAATCTCCACTTACATCAGCCAGTAGCGACCTTCCCGGCCGGGGCAGATCACATTGACACAGAATAGGCTGAAATCTGTACGGATGAGAAAAGAAAAAAAAAAAAGGAACATCAAAATACAATTCTTGATAAGAAGAATGAAAAAAATGACAAAAAAACAATTGAATGAGAAATGTTTTTTGTTGGATTAAATTCCAAACATGGCGACTCCACAGCTGCAGTCTGAAAGTTTTGTTAACGAAATGCAGTTTTACATCACGTCTTGGGCAAGTGAACGGGCCATTGCGCAGCCACTGCAGACTTTCCACGCCATTTGCTTCATCTGTGCAAGAATGCAAATTGCACATTTTTCACATCCACCAGCCCAGCCCAGCCCAGCACACCAAATTTTAAAAATTCCCAAATTTGTGCATCATTAGGGTTCATCATTAGCCAATCCAATCAGTGTAAAGTCGAGTCGTTTGAAGGGGATGTATTTTATGGCCTTCAGCGGCTAAGCAAGCCGAAGGCTGACTCATATTAAGCAAAATGCTCTGACAACAGCTCAACTGACTGCGTCAACATTCTCCCCAATGAGCGCACAATTATCTCACTTAAGCACTTTGGCTTCTCCTAAAAAAACAAAAAATTGGCAGGCAGGCAGTGCGTTTGATGTTTGGCCCACTGCCGTCCACCGGGAGAGGCCCACTTTGCCAACGTGACGGCTGCGAAGCGCCGCAAAAGATGGAGCGAGCCCTCTCGGGACGCCGACGCTTTGTAGTTTGGAGACGTTGAGTCAATCCGGAAGAAATGCCAGCGCAACGGTGGCAAGCGGCGGCGGCCCCGACAACTATATGAGTGTTTGATCACTTTGTCATACAATATGTGTGATTTCATCTGCTGCGGCTCAAAGATGGTTTCAATCGGAAAAGCGAGAAGGCGTTAGCGGTCGAAGCCACAATGCAGCAAATCCGGCCGCCAAACCCAAAAGAGCCAGCCAGCCAGCCAGCCAGCGATCTGGCATACAAAGCCGAGCGTGTTTATCGGCCGGGAGCGCCTCGTCGGGATCGCTGGCCTTTTCAAAGCGGCTTTAAAAAGCGTCCGCCCGCCCCGCCGGTGGGAATTCAAAGTCCTTCCTCGGAAACGCAAGCGGCCTCTCGCCGAGAGTCGTCGGTTCCCGTCGGCCGCGACGGGGATTAGCGCCAGATCAAGTGGCAATAAGTCACGTTGCTCATGCGGGGCCGCGTGGGCGGAGGCGGACGTCGCTCGGAGACGTTGACATTTATCAAGATGATGCAGACGGCCTTCTGCTAAAGCTCAACTTTGCCAGCGAGCTGGCCTCAAAGCGCTTATTGTAAAACCGAAACAAAAGCCAATGAAACATCGGACAGTCCGGCGGTGCCTTGTGATAAGAGCGAGGAGTCGCTCGTTCGACTTTTTTGAGATACGAGCTGTTGCTGGCAGGCAGGTAGGCAGGTAGGCACTCACCACAAGCGGCAGAGTGAAGAAAGGCTCCAAAAAGAGACTTCCAGTTGCTTCACCCATGCCCATTTCAGCTTCACTGTCAAAACCAAAAAGAGTTGCGCATCTGAAACAGTTTGTAGGGTTTTTTTTCCTCTTGCTTTAAGCGGACATGCATTAAATTAGCAGCGGATGCCCCCCCCACCCTTCCGCTTTTTAATAGCACTTTTTGCGAGCAGCGTGATTACTTTGATTGATGTCACCAAAGGAGGGTCAAACCATATGGCTGATTAACCAGCCAAGAAGAACAAAAAAAATAATTATTATTATTCCTGCTCCATTAACGGCACTCTGAACTTTCACAGTTAGGAGATGAGTCAGAAAGATAATGATGTTATTGTCTGGCTTTTGCTTTCAGAATTCACATGGAGACGTCAGCTTGCGAGAATGAATTTTTTGGTCATCGTCCAATTCATAATGCGCTCTTTATTCATCGCGGCGGTGTCGGTGTGACTTTCATCCTAAAGAATGCCAATCATCACGGCGCTCCCTCTTACTGTCTGAAATGCTTCTTTTCAATTCCAATTCCTCCTGACGCAGGCAGCCGTGTGATAAATCGCAGGCAGGACACAAATCCGTCGTCATCCCTTGTAAATCTTCACAAGTGGAATTGGCCGCTTGCTGTCTTGCAGATGCGGCAACCTGTAGATCAAAAACGAACAATAAAGAAAGTTGTCATGTGTGGCAAATGTCAAGAAAAATAATTCTTTGCACGCTTATAAGCGATGAGCTTCAACCCTTCCATTTTCCTTTGATTGCATCACGCTCATTTCACCCACTCGCTGCAGCCGACTCGTCTAATTGTCCGGTCGAGCTCGCCCGAATGCTTCGTCCGTCGCTTTACTCGCTCAGCCGCACTGCATAAAAAAATACGATACAGCCGTAAAAACTTTGTTACATATCAAATAAGTGCATGGTGTGTGTGGGCGCCGCCGCCGCCGCCTCTGTGGTTAACTGCCACACAATTACAAAGCTCTAACAAAAAAAAAAAAAAAGTCCATCACCATACGAGGCATTTACTACATGCGCCTATATTGCGGTTTACCTCACGTCACCCCCCCCCCCCCCCCCAACCCTGCACGCTGCACTCAAATTAGAATAGAAGAGAGTAAAGTTAAGCTGCCTTCTCATTAACGTGCCGCATTGGGAGTTTGCGGCATGAATAATTCAAAGTCGACGTTCATTAGCCGCGCTGATCAAATGTTATCAAATCTGATAGTGGAGTGTAAATATTGTCAGATTTTGGTGGCCTTTCAATCGCGCTGGAATCGCATTTGGAAGTGGTTATCGACGACGCTTCCGATGAATAATGTGCCTCGACGTGGTAAAGGAGCTTCAGTCATGAAAGTCATGCTTTTGCGCTAACTGATCTATGATCTAGCACGCCGCCTCTGTCTCCGCCCCCAGCTTCCGATGATTGACGCAGTTACGCCAAAGTGCTTCCATTGTTTCAATTGTCTGAATGATGTTGCGCCACTGCCACTCTGGAGCACTTTGCGCTAATGAAAAAGGCTCATGTTGGGACGTGATGGATAGACAGGGCACGACCTCTGTGGGGAGAGGGGGGGGGTCTGGCATGGTTGGAAACAACAACAACAACAACAAAATGGAATTTCCACTGTCATGTCCACGTGAGTAAAGTGTCAACTCTTAGCTGATGCAATGTGCAAAACTTACTTTGTAATTGTACACTCGCAGTGTGCAGCATATCAGTATTTGCCATCTGCTTGAATCTTTCACACAGCATGAACTGATAGCAAAATCTCAGCGTACGATACGATCGACTTTTTTCGGGTGCAAACATATGCTGATTATCTTTCCGGCGCATAATTAAGTCTTGCGCTGGTTTTCCTTTTAAGTGGAAATAATTTGGAAGCATTCTTTAGCTTTCTGCCACTTTCGTTCTATTTTGCGCACCGACTTTCATTTTTTAAAACACCCTTTTATAGCCCAATAAAGTAAAAGACTGAAGACCAAAGTAACAGAAAAACACTGGCATGTTGGATGCTATTTTCATTTTGTAGTTGCAGAGTCACACTTTGGCAGGAGAGCGAGTGCATGACTCATGAGTTTAACTTGTCAACGTGGACCCTCATGAGTCCCAGCAAGAGTTCACGTCGAATACAATCACCAGAAAAAAATGGAAATGAATAATAATTCAAATTGTAGCTCACGGGAACTTTTGCAATCAGTGCTGTCAAAATATTAAGTCAAAGGGCGAAGGATAAGTTGTTCGATCCATTCTGGTGCTTGTTTCTTTCTTTTCTACATTCGACAAAATGATGGGACTGCCCTCTTGTGGACAAAAATTGCGGTACACATCACAATGGTTTTAAAAACAGGGTACTACTTACTAGACAAAATTATTTCTGAACACGGGTCATTTTCTATTCAGTTATTCACTGGTAGTCGTGTCACTATGAATCTGTATTGATTTTAGGTTCCTAATAATTTCTCTTTTTTTCCTGGAGCATTCATTCACCACCGAGGTTTCAAAGGAGCCTTTCAGGTTTGAAAGAGTGCACTCGGCAGCTTTTAGTCAAAATAGGTCGAATGATGCCTGGGATCACCATGGGTTACAACCTGACAACACGTGTGGGTGGGTGGGGGGGACGGGGAGGGGGCTGGGAGGAAGACTCGCATCCTATCCTGCAAGGGGTAGTGGAGGAGGAGGAGGAGGCAGCGAGACAGCAACAGACAGTCTCCTTCCTTCCTTCCTTCCTCCATCCATCCAGCAGTAAGCCTCCATCACCTTACCTCACCGCCATGGTCTTCATCTTCCATCCCGATGAATGAGCCTCTCGCCGGCCAACATCAACAAGCAATCATCGTCGTTCATTTCAATCGGCGCTGTCTCTTTGCTTCTTTCGTCCCAGCTGGCCTGCACACAATACGTACGCGCATTAACCGTGTGCATGGATTTGGACCCCGTGGACGGCGTGCAACGTACGTAGTAGCAACTACAAGTATGTGTGTGTGTTTTGCAGAAGGAATTTTTTTGATCATATAGTGTGGATGGTCGCAATAATGTGCGACTGCACTGCATCGTACCGAGAGCTATGCCTAATATTATGACCCACTTAGTATGTAGTCATACAGACAACCAACGTAATATAAGAAATATAATTAAGATAGTTATTTAGACTAACATATATACATATACACACATACATACACATATACATACATACACATATATATATATATATATATATATATACATATATATACATACATACACATATATATATATATATACACACATACATACATACATACACACACATAGTGCTTGAAACTTATTTTTTAAAGCAGTAGTCAGGGATAGTTAGATTTTTTAAAACATATGACCTAAAACGTCCATGCAATATATATGAGCAATTCGTAATTATCCTTAGCATACCGCTAATCGCCAATTAGCACCCACTTCTACTCATTTTCACAGTAAAACATAATAAACCAAACAGTGTTGGACACTTCTATGACTCCGAATAGTTTTAACCAAATTCTGTATCAAAACAAACTAAAGCTAAAGCAGACACATTAGCATTAAAGGTCAACACATTAGCATGAAGGTCACGCCATTTAGCAAGCAAAGGCCTTGCTTACCGGAGCTCAATATGATGCTTCTTCGATGGGGAATAAGCTCCTTACGTCGAACATAAGTGGTCCTAACAAGCAAGCGACTCATTATATATTGATAGAAGTGAGTTAATAATTGTTTGATATAATTTTGACAGGAGATTGATTGCTCACCAGGTGCGTCACCTCGACCGTGGAGTATGAGATATGAGCTGCCTTGTGGCCGATTGAGGTATTACCTTCACCGGTTTTGTGGGTTACAAATCGATTCATAGTTCGGCTTGTGAAAGGAAAATCGATTCTAATTGATGATTGATTCTAATTGATGTTCCTGTTTAAACAAGTGGCCCTACTTGGAAATAATTGGAGCTTCTAATTGGCCTCCAAGACAGAAAGCCTACAGTGTTGTGTTGGTTTCACGTTCCACTTTTGGAGTTGTGAACATTCTGCAGGAGTTTGCTTTAAAGCTGCAGAAAGAAATAATGAAGTTTATAAGGAACATTTGTCAGATGAAGAATATATTGTCTGGGAGTCTTCTCGTCAGCCTTCACGCTGTGATTGGAGTGCTCGCTCGGGTGTCTCGAATGCATACGAACAGATTGCAGCGTGCCGAATGAACGGCTCATCATCGTCTCGTCGCCACAGACGCAGGGAGCACGACTCTCATTAGCATGTCCGCCAGACCGGAGTGATGGGAGGCCAACTCGCGTGAGCGCCATGGGCTGCGGCGGGAGCAGGACGGACGCGCTGGAGCCTCGCTACCTGGAGAGCTGGACCAAAGAGACCGAGTCCACGTGGCTGACCGCCACAGACACCGACATCCCGCTCTCGTCCATCCACAGCATCCCGTCCGACGGCTCCGAGGCCTGCTTCGCTTCGGAGAAAAACGCCGGTCCTGGTAAGGGGACAAAAGAAAGCGCCTTTGCAAAAGGGCTTTTCTGCTGTGCTTTGAGGCCTGGAGGAGATGAATGGACACTCAGGGACAAAAGACGACATGAAAAGACCGCACTTGGCTCTCATCTCAACACGCGTGCAGCTCACGTCTTACGTCACCATGCGTTTGTCAGATATTTGTCACGGTTGCATTTCAGTTCCCAATATCTTCGAGGACGGCCTCCCGCCTCCCGCTCAAGCGTACCTCAAAGTGTGCTCGACGGCGTCCGAAGCCAGCCTCAGCGACGTCAAGCCGAGCGGCAGCGGCGTTCCGGACACGCAGAAGGGAGCCCCCGTTTCCTCGGCCACCACGGTGCAGCGCACCAGCGTCCTGCATACCGAGGAGATTGTGAGTGACCCAGACGTCATTTGCATTTTGGGCCATGGATGATTCCGATTTCAAGCGCAGTGAGACTCAGATTTGTCCACAACAGACAAAGTGGCAGGACAATCGCATGTCCACCAAGCAGGTGACCATCACGGTGACGCAGAGCATCCATCAGGTGGACAAGAACGGCAAGGTGAAGAAGTCGCTGACCACCTACGAGGTGCTGACGCCCTCCGAGGCTGTCGTCAAAACGCCCGCCGGTGGTGGCGCCGCTGCCAGCGCCACGCAAGGCGACAACATTCCATCGCATCTTTTTTCACAGTAGCTCATAACCATACGCGTTTCCAAATCCAGCAACATGTATTGATGATCATAAAACACAAAAATCAAATGAACAACAGCATTCTTCTGCAGTTACTTCTACATTTGACAACTCACTTTTCTCATATTTGAGCTTTCTGTACTGCTTTGCAGGGAGAAAAGGGCCGAAGCATTGTGGATGTATTTTTGGGGTCACTGTGAAGGTCATGTTCAGTTTTGCGCTCGTGGAAGGGCTTGAATAACGTGGCACAATCAAGTATCTTGCGAGGGTCTTGAGTTTACCCTCGAGGACGAGAGCTGAACACGCTTGAGCTAAACTCACAAGTGATTTCTAATGAGGGAAATTATGAAATTTCTACTTTAGCTCCGGAAGCTGACATTGAAGATTGCACTTTTAGACTGGGGTGAATGTTTTTCTAGGTGTTATTTGTACTACGGTGTGTCTTGACTTCTGTCTTGATTGGTGTTTTGTAAAAAAAACAATAAAACATGCTCTTAGTGACACCAATACAATACAATTCATCTTTATTTAGACTGCCCTTTACAGAGCATAATATTAAATAAGAACAGAGCACATCACAATAATACAATCACATCCTTGAAAAAAAGGGGAAAGTCATTTTGCGTAACAGCAGATTTCAGCTTTAGCGCTGAGCCGAGAGTGTGTGGACGTGTTGCCGAGGATCGTAGTGTACCTGTCCCGACCGGAAAGATGGCTCCTCCCTCTCCATCCACTCGTCGGGCCGGAAGTCCGGGAAGAAGAAAGCTATTTCTCTGCGGGCTGACTCGGCGGAATCTGGAGGAAAGGAGAGCGGGATTTGAATCTTTTTGGACAACAATGGGAAGAAAATACATACGCACAGGAAAGTTAGGAAATGGATGTAAATATAAACACTTATCAATCTTGTGCAATATAAATATTAAAAAAATACCTTTGTCATTAATATTAACAGTCGTTAACAAAAACAACATTTTAGCTCACGCTAAGGTTAGCTATCAGCACTAGTCGCATTTGGCTAGCTACAATATACGAATATAGTATTACAGTTAAGCCTGCAATGAAATCTCAAGTGAGCGCAGCGCGTATGATTGATTTAATAACTTCATATTTGCCAGCAACTTATTTCAACACAAGACAACAAGCAGATTCAAGAATTGGTTAGCAAAAGTGAAGGCAGAGCTCACCTGAGCCGTGTGTGGTGTTGCGCGTGTCCGTGAGGCCAAACTGAGCTCGCAGGGAGGTCGGGGAGGTGTATCGGGCTCGGAACACTTTGGTGGGACCCATCAGTTGCCTCCAGTGGCAGATGGCGTCCTCTCGGGCTAAAATGTACGCCCGTATCGGGCCGCTGTGCCGCACCAAACAAGCATAACCCTGACTACTTGCTCCAAATTTGATTTCATTCCATCTCATATTATCCAACATGTTTTCAAGGCCTGACAGGATCTTGCTTACCTTGACATGAACTCAACAAGCCTTTGGTAGAAGAATCTCCCTGAAGATCAATCAAGATTACAGTCAACGTTAATACAACGCTCAGTGGCGTGCTGGCTGGCAGGTTGGGTCCCGCACCTGAATGCTCAGAATAAAACTTCTCAGAGTTTTGTCGTTTCCACACCAGATCTTTACATCGAACGATTACAAAGTGGTTATCCAGGATGCTTTGGTGAAGCGCCTGCAAGACAGGATTTTTCTTATTTCTAAGTTTTAATGTATTTGTAATTGTGTTATTTTTAAGGTGGTGCTTGAATGAAGGTCCTACATACCTCCAGCATGAGAGGATGAGCCACTGCATCTGGTTTGATGACCGCCAGGGTGAGCTGCAGCGCTTTGGACAGGCGACACGCAGTCACCAACATTGGCTCTGTTTTTTCAAAAGAAAGGGCAACATATGGATTGTGAATCCAGTCCAGGAAGCTTCCAATTTTAAATGATTTTTTTAAAGCAAGCTAAGTGCTAGCATGTCGAGCGAAATCAATCGTTTTCGGCTCGACCGGCAGCTTACCGGAAGTCTTATTTGAGGGCTCCAAAATGCTCGTAAACTTTCAAAGAACATCGACAAGTGCCGCCGTCGTGTTGGGATTATTAAATGTTTTTCTTTTCTTTTCTCTTGTTGTGTCATTTATAACTGTCGTAGGAAAATGATAAGGTATAGATGATACGCGTAGGACGGGACCACTTGGTCCGTCAGTCAAATATGCCACCGGAAATGGTCCATTTCTTCTTCGTCGTGGTCGTCTTCTTCTACGTTTTCTTCTTCTTCTTCAGTTTTTTTAATTGAATCGAAAATTAAAAACATTAAAAGCACTAGACACACTCAATGCATGATAATGTGTAGATATCTTGCTTTCGCTTTATTTAATATTGCAAGATACAAAAACTTAAAGACATAAAGGATAAAAGTTATTAAAGCTTTAAAGTCTTGCGCATAATCTTGACTAGTCCAGGATCCTTAGTGGCAAAAACAAAGCCTGCCACAAGTGATGCATAAGATACTTTGCCTCCTGTGCTGCAAAATAGTTGATAGGTTGAATGTTCCCTGCAAGTGGCTGGCAACCAGTGCAGGGTGTGCAGGGTGTACCCCTCCTCTGGCCCCAAAGTCAGCTGGAAGAAACTTCAGCTCCCTCACAGTCCTAATGAGGTCATATACTGCAGAAAATGCATCTGTGGTATGTGGCACAGATGAGAGGTGAAGTATGTCGAGCGCATGCCAACTGTGCCAAAAGGGCCACACCCCACATGAGGCGGGATGCCAGAGAACAAGATGGAGGAATGGGAGTGGGTGAAAGAAAGTACCATCAAGACTCTTAGCTCTTCCACCTGTCCTGGTCATGTGATCCAGCAGTGCCACAGCTGTCAGGAGGGTGCCGGTCTGAGCTTAGCTTACTTTTAGATTAGAAAAAGCATTTGATTTCATTTCATTGTAACGTGGAGCGCACGTGGAGCCCCCATTCACTTCCCCATTACAAGGAGGACGTGACAATTCCTTTAATGCCCTCAATTATTGTAAGAGCCAATGAAGTTATGTGAGTCTTTCCTGTGACACGTCGGCGCCTCATTAGGACACCACACGAAAGACGGTAGAGTGAAGACGAGGAACACCAAAGCGCCTCCAGGAACAAACATATTCGGGGCCCCCGTTTCAAGTCAAGTCAAATCTCATGACGTCGGAGGAGCCGCACCAAATCCTCACCTGTTCTCTCTTTGAGCCTAAATGCCGGCGACCTTTGAACTTTCTCCCTGCGACAGCTGCGTCAACCTCGGTGCAACTGACGTGCCCGGGAAGGACAGAGAGTGGCATTCATCTCGTATCAGCAGCTAAGGAGTCTGCAACATGATCCAAATGGACTGGACGCGTCCATAGGATCCCTATACTGCCTTTTTGGCTTCTTATTGACATCTGAAGTGAAATGGTTGACTTCAACAGACTTTCCTCAGAATGCGCGTGGAGCCCCTCGACAAGTGCCGGCCGGCGATCAGCTGCCCCGTGGGGAGCAACAGCGAGTTTACCACTTGCGCCTGGGCCATTGTGTCTGATTTAAGCGGCCGCGCATTCCCGCAATGACAAAAGTCACCCGCGACTCCGGCACACGCAGCGGCAGCTGACACGAGTGGAAATGTTGCATTTGAGGTCAGCGGCCCGCAACCTTGGCCGACGGCCACGGGAAATATCGAACCGCTGTCCAATTTGGATGACTTCCTGACAGAGACCACCCCAAAAATTGAAAATAAACGTTACTATTTCTGGAGGGCGAGTGCCTCGGAAATAGCGAGCGCGTCGGGTTTCAATATAAGCCCCCCCGCGCGCAGCCGGAGCTTTCTGTGAACGAGGGCCCCGGGTTCCGATCGCGCCCCGACCCCGGATGCTGATTTTAGAACACAGGTGTTGACCTTGGCGCGATGGCTCGTGCTTGCGGCAGGGGAAAATGAACCAGAGGCCCGCTGACGGCCATATGTTCCCCCCGGATTCCTTCGAGCGGTCAAAAATGGCCTGGCGATAATTACGGAGGACGTATCGACGGCGAGCCTGAAGAAGGAAAGATGTGATTGTTAATTTTGAACAAGCCTTCCTTTTTCTGTCTGTGACATGCGATAACGAGTCCTCCAAAGTCTAGCACAAAAAAAAAAAAACCAGAAGACTTATAACAATTCGGCACTCGAAGCGAAGCAATGTCGATTTCAAAAGTGACAACACTGGACCCGATTGAATCGTATGTAAGAATTTGAAGAATCGTTTTGCTCACTAAGTGACAATCAGGCCGACAACTTTGAACGCCCTTGGCCGAGGTAACGTTTCAGTGGGAGAAATGCAGGCGTCAGCTGTGACCGCTGCGCAACGCCACCACACATGTCTAACACACATCGCATTGTTCTGCCCGTTTCTGCAAAAGAGAAGCCTTTGACATTTGCTGTAAAATGGAGGCAGGGTGGGCTGTTCATAGCCATGGAGGTGTAGGGTGTCTGGAGGCCAGTGTGAACAGCTGAGAGGTGTGATTTCACAGGCGGGCTCCCCACTGTCAAGGGCCCTGATTGGGCCGGACAGCAGGCGCAAAGGAGAGGCCCCCGCCACCGCTAAAGGACACCAACAGGTGGGAGGCCGCTTCAGAGTTGGGGTGGGGGCGGCTCGCCTCGCCGGGCTGGGATAGAAAAGGCCGAGCGGCCAGGCCGCGGCGGCGTGCTTGGACGGACGGGAGCGCGGACGGTCTTGCTTGTCAGGAAGTCCTTGGCCAGAGATACTCCATTGAACGTCAGCAGACTGAAAGTGAGACTTTTTTTTTTTTTCTTTGATTGGTTGTTTTTGTTCTTCTCCTTGAGTGGGAAGGCGGCCAGCCGGCCGGCCACACAGAAAAAGGGCAGCTACTGGTAACTCGGCTTCAAAGTCATTCATCCAAAGGTCAGTTATTTCATTTTGATGACAATGTTTAATGTACGTGATAAAATGTTGTCCTAAAGTTGCTTCCTTACTCTCTAAAGTGGACACCGCTGATTTCTGTCTGGGCCCTAAAAGACACTTTGAGTGTGTTTTTTTTTCCCTGTTTTTTACACTCTCTTTGACTTTTGGAAAGTTCTTATTCAGCGTTGAAAGGCGGGATTGTGTTTCCACGCAGGATCCAGTTGTCGTTGCCCCTTGGGAGGACATGCTTCCTTATATCCTCATATTCATACAACCACTTATGGAATGTAAGGAAGTGTGTGGTGCCAAGGGGACTCCATCTCCGGCGGACAAGGGGGCGCTTTTCAGCCAGTCAAATAAAAAATGCTTGCTTGTGTTAAGCCTTTGTCTCCATGGGACAGTGGGGAGGGGGGGGGGGTCAGAGTGCGTCAGGACAACAGGTGAAAGAAGGCCGCCAGTTTTAGCTTGCCTCAACGCTCAGAGGATTGACAGGGTACAGCTGTCGCCCCCTTTATAGCCACTACGGGTGTTCACAAAGGGGGCTCAAAGGGGGGTGTCAAAGGGGGGGTTCAGCGATGCGGTGCTGTCAATGACGGCTGCATTTGGACAAGGAGACCTAAAAATAGGAATTTTCTGCTCCATACTGCTTTATTTTCAGATATTCCCTCATGTTGGATGAGTAATATTGCATCTGTGTGTGTTTGTTTAGGTAAGAGTGAAGAGGATGCACCGACCTTCTCTCAATCTTTTTCTTCATCTTCTACTTGTCTCTCTTTGCTCAGCTGAAGCAACACCTTGCTGTGGCTGGTCAAACGGAACCAAGTCAGGTGTTTCTGTGAGGTTTGGTCCCCTTCAACCAGCTACTGCGTCGTGCATTCAGTCAGCGGACGCCCGGCCACATGCCTGGTTGTCATAGTAACAATGAGAGATGGATCGTTGATGTGCAGCGTCGCGTCGCGTTAGTCAGTATGTGTGGATGTGCATGCGAAAAGTCAATAAATCAATAAAGTAATCAAAGGACTGCTTTGTTAATTGCACAATAGACATTCTACAAGAGGTGCACTTGTCACAGTGGTACTACAAAAGGTGATTATTCTTATCAGTACTCATCGTATATTATAATCATACAAGTATTATCATGAATACAAAGACAACAATCAAGCGTTAATGACTAATTCTACGATGATCATAAAATAAACACCGTGTGTTTGTAATCAAGTTATTCTCAACATACATACAAATTGTATTGCAGTGTAAACGTCTCATGAAGCCAGCCAGCACGTCGGCCATTTTGAAACCTGCAGACACAAAAAAACAAAAAAGTCAAATATTTTATTAGGCAGTTGTCCTTGAAATAAAAACGTGATTCTTGCCTTTTAGCAGTCAATCTCGTTCTTGTGTTGCAGATGCAGGCCTGTGGACAGAAATGAGACAATTACATGCAGTTGATTTCAAGGATACAGCTATGGATCATACATGATGCATAGATGTATGATCTATCGAATTTCAAATGTTTTATGTGTATTTAAAGTAGATGTCTTAATTGATAGTGATTCAAGCTTACTGGGTCATTTTTAGGAGGAAAACAAAACTTAGGAAAAATGGTAATATTTCATATATATATATAAAAAAAAAACAAAGACAACCTATACATTGTCATGTTTTAATAAAAAGAAAAGCCTTATGTGATCTTTTTTGTTTTTACCCCAAAATAAGCCTTACTATACATGGTTATTTTTTTTTTATAATCAAAAAAAGGCCTTACTATACATGATCATTAAAAAAAAAAAGTGTTATCTACGCGTCCTCGAACATTAGCCGTGAATGTTCTGGGGGGGGGGGATCGAACTTGCTCATCTGTCAATCAAAGCTTTCAATGGTCTCCACGCGACGACGCTTACGGAAGCATTGAAAGCCAAGCAGCTCACTCACTCGCTCGCTCTCTCTCTCGCTCACTTGAGGAATGAGAGCTCGCGTCGCTGACTCACATGTTCTGCAACGGCGCCGTCATTTTTTGATACCTTAACGTCGCGCGCGCCGAGCCCGGTTGAGCACCTGCAGCCGCCGCCGCCGCCGCCGCAGCATCCTCTGTTGCATCTTCCAGACCGAGCATGGCAGCTTGAGAAGGTCTTGCTTCCTTCGCCTGCCTGCCTGCCTGCCATGAGCCGCCCGCTGGTTGTGATCCACTCGGCGCTCCTGTTGCTCTTCGGAAGCGACGTGTTCCTGGTGGGGGCAAGTAAGTGACTCCACCACATTCGGTCAATCCTAATAATGACAGCGAGGTCTCTTTTGGACATTTCATTAGGTACCCCCGCACAGTCTATCTACAATGTCATCCGCATACAAGAAATGGACAGTTATATCGGTCATTTGTGTCAATATTTTCATTTCACAATATCCGCTTAAGTAGTCGAGTAGCTCTGATTTTTGTCTTCTATCGATATTTCTTTCATGCAGCCATAAATAAGAGAATTCCAAAGGGTCACTTCATCTTTGCGGGTTCAAAAAAAAACAAAAAATTGTACACATCACATTGAAAAACATGTGACTGAGGTGTCATTTTTAAACTGGATTCATATTTGAAAATAATGAGTCTCGCCTCAGGCTTCCCCGAGTTGAGTTGAGTTTCCTCCCACGTCCCCCAAAACATCAGCGCTTGGTGACATCGAGGCAAAAAGGCTCGGAGGATGATCACATAACGCATCTCCAGAGAGCAACTTTGTCAAAGAATCATCTCCGCGCACGCAGCTCTCAAAGTGAATGTAAAGGAAACTAATTTAGAACTTACATTGATGCAAATGTGCGATGGGCGGGGGGGGCTTGCTCAGAAGGAAGGCAAGCAACTCCCAGGTGATTCCCATCAAACATGTCGTGTGACCTAAATCAACCGTGCAGAGAACCTCGATTACAGTCTGTTCCGCTTTTGTAATCGGCTGTCCTCTAAAAGGTGATAGATGCTCACCCGCTGACACAGTAAGGGAACATCCACAGAGGCGGATTTGAAAAGAAGCCAATAAAGAAAACAAACGATGCTACGTGGTGCCTTCAAATAGCCCAATTTGTCAAGCGCAAGCAGGGAAAAGGGGGGGGGGCAAAAGACAAGCTGCATTGTAGCCAAAGCAGTTTGTCTTCCTTGAATGAAAGGAGGCCCCTCGTTATTCTCAAGTGTGACAGTGATGGAAAGTGCCACAGCTTGTGCACAATTAGCTCCTCGCCGCTTGCCCAAATTCAAGATCCACGGTTCCGTTTCCGTCCTCCTCGGTCAGATCGGCCGCCGGCTCCCGTCAACGTGTCCGTCGTTCACCTCAGCTCCGACTCGGCGACCGTCTCCTGGGAGGTCCCCGAGGGGGACGTCATCATCGGCTTTTCGGTCTCGCAGCAAGTAAGTGTGCAAGTTTGAAGAAATATCAAGCTACTTGAAAGTGGAGGTCTTCACGCTTCTCCTTCAGAGGCAGGACCGGCACACGCAGCGCTTCATCCGGGAAGTCAACACCAGCAGCCGAGCTTGCGTCCTGTGGGACCTGCAGGAGGACACGGACTACGTGATCCAGGTGCAGTCCATCGGCCTCTACGGCGAAAGCCAAGCCAGCAAGAAGGTCCACTTTCGCACGCTCAAGAAGAGCGAGCGCTTTCCCTCCAACAGTTCCAACCAAGGTGGGTTGGTTCGCCCCGCACAAACATCCCTTGCTAATTGAAACAAAGCAAAGGGGCAACCTGAAGCGGTTACGTTGTCCTCTGTATTTGATGATCTGACACCCAACAAATTACTCACACACTGGGATTGGGATAAAAACGTCCACGGGTGCAAGTTTTCAAGTCCTGCCATAAACTAAAAAGCTCGGCCAGCGTCACTCTTTGTTCCTTTGGCTTCAGAGTTAATCATGCGCAACTTATTAGCACTTCTTATGTGAAGTTAAAAGGGCGTCGCCTATGAAAGCTAACCAAGTGCAAAGTGCTGAGTGGGCAAAAGATGCTCGCATGGCCGCCGACGGCTAACTGCGGCATTTATCACAATCGGGGCGCCTCTCTCTCTCTCTCTCCACTTTGAGCAGCCGTGAATGGACTTTTGCGACCATCACGAGTCCCCGGGGACACCCGCACTGAGACTGCAAATACCAAAATCCATCTTTGAATGGCCTCCACGTGAGCCCATTTTCTGGGCTGGTTAGGCTAAGTGAAGCGCTGGAAGATTTCCATGTAGTCGGCGGGTTAAGAGCCCGCTGAGTGCCAGCTAACACTCAGTGGATCCACTTAGGAGGCTGAGCGGTAGCACAAGATGGGTATTTACCAGCGCGGCCACTGTATTAGCAGAGCACTTAGTAAAAGGTCAACTTGGTGTGCGACCCCTCGCCCCGCCCCCTCCCTCCCTCCTCTAGATGACCCCACAGTGCAGGGCCTGGAGAGGTCACGACATCTGCAGACAGGAGAGCTCATCATCATAGTGGTGGTTTTGCTCATGTGGGCAGGTAGGTTGCTCAACTCGACTTTCATTTGGAGAAGACTTTTAAGAACCCCCCTCGCTGGCTCGCCTGCCTGCGTCCTCCCTCCCTCCCTCCCTCCCTCCCTCCTTTGCGTGCAGCCGTCATCGCCCTGTTCTGCCGCCAGTATGACATCATCAAGGACAACGACTCCAGCAACAACAAGGAGAAGGTCAAACCCACGTCGGAGAGGAGCACGCCGGAGCACCGCGTCGGCAAGGCAAGGCTTTGGTGCCAAGTGGCCCATCTCGGCTGGCCGGCCGGCCGGCTCCGACTTTGACACTTTTGACATTGTCACTTTTGTATCGGGACGACAAGTTCAATAGCAAGGACAAAGTGAGAATGAACGTCTTCATTTCAACCTCCGCAAATGATTCCGAGAAGTGACTTGTATACAAATTGGCATCCGGGCTTTTCTACCTGACACGCAGCGACTTGCCGCTGCGAGCTTTTCAAGGTCTCTGAAAGCAGCTGATGGAAAAGTCGAGAGTCGATGGCGGCAGAGCGAGGCAGTCGCTTCACTTGTTTTTGCCATTTGGCCAATTTTTCAAGGCCATTTTTCATCTCAAGTGCCAATTGATTGTTTGGTTTTGTTCTTGTGTTGCAGTTTCACCCATCCGTGCCGTCCATCAACATCATCGAAGTGTGACGCCGATCAAAAGAGAACACAAATGCAACACACAACCTCGGGGAGCGCAGCGGCATCAGTGTACATTTGCATTTTTTGATATTAGCAATGCTATCATGAATAGTTGTACTCTTTGAGGCTACGCAATAATCAATACAGTCGAGGTTTGGATTGGAGCATTTTACTTTTTGGCATTAGTGAACTTTATCATACTACAATATCCTAGAAAACACGTTCCGTTGCAATAGCAAAATCATATTTTGACCCCCCCCCCCCCATGTTCCACATACCGTGCTGGATGGACTCTGCTGACCTGCATGCAAGCCATCTGCCGGTAGAGATGCGTCTTGCTAAATTGAACACCAGATCAAAAAAAAAAAAAAGACAAATGTGTCAGAGTTCATATGTGTACATTTCTCACTTGTACCAAATAAAACTTTTCCATCTCAAATTCTCCTGACTTACTCGGATGTCAAATTAAATTCCACACAATATGTGGAGACGTTTCACCGCAAGATATTCTTGACAGCCCGTTAGCGTGGCAACGTGCTGCTTGGATACAAAACGGAGAAGTGAGGTGCCTCAACAAATTTGTTTGAAAAGCACAAAGAAAAGAAAGGAGGAAACGAGACATGGCTGCGACATGCCGTCCGTCTTCCAAGAAAAGTTATTCGGGGTTCTTGTACCAGCTGTGCACTTGTGAGGGACACTGAGTGCTTGTGTCTCAAGGATGATAGTGGCTTTATTGTGAAGTTGTCCGAATTGTGGCAAGAGGAGGATCACGGTGGTTGTCCTCACGGTGGTGCTTTTGATGGTTGTCCTCATTGAGGCAACATTGCGGGTCCACACTGATCCCACTGCGCTCGAGCGATCCCCTTGGTCTCTCGCGGTCCGACCGACTTCAAGATTCAAAGCTGCATGGGCAAAGACGGGTCAGGAGCCGGGCTTGACCATTCTGATGGAGAGACGGGGGGACACTTTTGTTTTGAATCCTTCAAAGAAGATGTCTAAGATCTGGGAGGATGATGATGAGGAGGATGAAGATCAAGCAAAATAAAAAGGAGAAATGGAGAGGATTGGAAAGGGAGGCCTGCTACAGAGCCACACACAACATTGTGGAGCGTCCACTGGAATCCATCAAGGAGCCTTACCACTGCCTGCTGTGTCCTCTACGTCCATGCTGCTGCACGTCACGTAAGCAACACAAAAGCACCACATCTAACCATTTTCTTTTTTATCTCAACTTATTTCAATTCTGAATAAAAGACATTGAAGGTTACCTTGCCAAAAGGTCATCCAGTCCGTCGTCCACGTCCTGCACAGATAGAAAACAAAACTCAATACACGCAAGCATGATTAGCATGTAAGCATGATTGGAGTGCCATGTGCTCATGAGGTAGACCATCCAAACATTTTGGCCAACCTACCCAGGAGTCGTGTTTGACGGGTCGCCTCCGAGCGGGGTTGCTGCGAGGCGACGGCGAGCTGATGGAGGTGGACAGGAACGGCCGACGCAGCATCTTGTCGGCGCCGCCGGACGCGTCTGAAGAGAACGCCGCCAGCTTGACTTACCAGGAATTGAGTTCTTTGGATCTTCTTACCTGCGGGAAGGCAGCGAGCGTCTGTTGCCGCCCCGTGGCCGTTGGTGGCGGCTGCGCTTCTTGCCTTCCTGCTTTTATCTGCAAAGACAAGAGCAAACATACGGGGATGGGAAGAGGTGATGATTGGGAATTTTGAGGGAGGGCCGTTCAAATGACCTTGTTGAGCAAGCTCCCAAAGATCCAGGGCCACTTTGAAGGCCTGTGCCACAGTCAGCGTCACGGCCTGAGCCTGCGCCAAGAACACAAATATTTCATCATGTGCAGGTGTGCCTAAATTTGTGGCTGTGTAGTGTAAAATTGAGGCTACCACAAGATGGCGCCAAACTGCCACAATTGCTGCAAGTGTGACTGTTTCAAAAGGTTTTTGTTTTGTCAGTGTCAGGCAAAAAAAAAAAAAAAGAAAAACCTACAATCTTCTTCTTCTGGCAGAGGAAGGCGTGACACTCCAGCGTCTCGTTGAAAGCGCTCTGAGACACGTAGGCAAACACCTTGTCCTGGCTTTTGTCTGCTGTGCAGTACGAGATTCTGCAAAGAAAGCAAGTCAAAATAGGTCGATGAAAAAATGGCAGTTCATGTTCATATCTGAATCAGTATCCACTACTAAATACAAATACATTTTTCCATTTATTATTCCAATGTCATTTTAGATTTGACTCCATTGTAGTATATGAACTGATATGTCACAAGGGTGATCAGTGTCTTGTATTAGAATCTTTTTGTGGTGCTGAATCCAAAGGCTGCCTTTGGATTCAGCACCACACGTCATTTTGTGGAGCTTGTAAAGGCAAAAGGAATCATGATTGACAGCATGCTTGAGAAGGTTGTGTGCACGCACGCACGCACACACAAATGCCAAACGTTTGATCCCCCCCCTTGACTGTGATGAGCGAGGTAGAGGAATATCAATTTCATAGCACCACTCTTGATAGCTGCACCTGCAAATGCTCACAAGATGAAAATGCACTTACTTTCAGTACTTCACAAAACCAAGAGCCAAGAGCCATTCAAGCATTTCTATGGAAATATTTCAAAGAATTTCAGGGCTCATTTGGGTAGGCAGCACTGGGATATCGACCTTGCTTGTGACAATACGTATGTCAGCGACGGCTGACAGCGCAGCTTTCAACCGGGCCAATTAGCGGATTCAAGATTAGACGACGGCGCCAGATCAAACGACCACGCCAGTCCCCAGCCCGGAGGTCTGTTGTGGCAGATAAGGTGGATCAGGGGACACACACACACCGCACACGTCCTGCCTCCTTACCTCCACTACGGAATTATTTTTAATAAGATTTAGCCTTAAAAAAAAAGGGGGGGGGGATGGCTGGGTCCCGCTTTCAATCATTTTGTTATTTGGAGCAGTCGAGGGTTCCTTTCCAAACACGAGTCACCTGTAGATGGAGACGTTTTCGACCAGGTCCGCCGTGTCCGTGTCGGTAATGACGATGCCTTTCGGGGAGACGGTCAGCGTGACTTTGCGGAACTTCTTAGCGCCGGCTCTGGCCTGAGGAGTTCAAAAACAAATCAATTCTGACGGCGTGAGGTAAAAATGGTTTCAAATGGCCTCTTGAAATGTGTGAAAAGTGCAAAGCCGCCACTTCAATAAGCGCAATCGTGCATGCGAGTGCTAACGACGGCAGGGAAAAAAACCCCACACACAATAAGATGGTCTTATCGCATCAGAAAGAAAATCAAATCAAATCAGCCGTTCCCGTCAAGTCGCTGGGTTTCCAAGGGAACAGACGGAGACAAGCGCGCACATGCCGCTAGAAATCAATTCCGAATTAATACGAAGGTTGGCTTGACGTGGACAAACAAGAAACATCCAGCAGTGAGGATTTCTTCCTTTGGTCACTCACCGTGGTAACGATCCTGCGGATGGCGGCGGCGGCCATGTCTTCCCCTTTGGGCTGCCCCACTAATGTCATTCCCAGGTACTTGAGGTTGAACGCCATGCCCTCCAACAGAGTCTCTTTGGTGTCCGTCCAGTTCTCGGGAAGCTCTGCATTGGGGACAACGCCACACAAAACACACCGGGCGTTAAATATACACGCAAGAGAACACACAGGGAGAATCAATTAGCAAACAAAATGGGCAGCAGAGAATTATTTTTTTTTGCTTAACTTTTGGGATGTTTGTGCTGGCGAGCCAAGCAAAATCACCTCCAGATGTGCACGCAAGTAAGGCAGCAAACAAAGCTTTAGCCCAGATTAGAAGCAATTGATCCTGCATATTAAGGCTCCAATCTGGACATTCAAAGTGATCCAGTCCAGCCAGGCTGAGCCATCTGCCAGCAGCACACGCACACGCGTAGCCTTCCCGCTAGCCCGCGCTAGCGCCTTCCAATAACTCTGAATTATTAAGTCGTCTTCAATCGCGCCTGGCTCGCCGCTTGGGTGAGTTTGATGTTAGCCCGTGCGAGCGAGTCCCGCTCAACTGCAACGGTTTGAAAAATGATACAATCCCAAATGATATGAAATGTGGCTGTGGAAATTGTCAAACTTGTTTTTCAGGCCCAGCCTGCATCCGCACCCCCCCTCCATCTGATCATATGCATTCTCTTTGCATTGACAGTTTTATTCTTCATCAGAGGCTATTTTGAATCTGGGACACCACCTTGATGGGGGGGGGGGGAAATAGGCCGCACGTTTGGGGAGGAGGACGGCGGCTCGCTCGCTCGCTCGCACATTTGCGCCTTACGTCGCAAAAGCAAGAAAAAACAAAGCCCCCGACCCCCCCATTAAAAAGCCATTAGGGTATTAAATGGAGCCTCTGAGAGGTAACCTAGCAGCTGCTCCTCAAATATTGACAACAATAACAAGGAGGGGGAGCAAAGGCCTGCCGTTGCTAGGCAACCGCATCCCCAACAACCCCGGAGGAAGGCGGAGCTTACAAAGCACATCGCTGAACGCTTGGCAGAGCATCACACCAGCCACTTGAATGTGTTCAACATGATCGTTTCACCCCCCAAAATACTTTCATGGATACTTTTCATGGCATAGCCATGACTAATTAGAGCAGCATTTGAAGTGTGGCAATACTGTAGTTCTTCAGCTACCATTTGCATAATTCATAACAAGGTCAATCCATTAAAAATGATCAAATTTGCTTTTCAAAGCCGTGCTTGCTTTGAGTTTGTATGCAGCAAAAGCTCATCATTATTCATTCCAAAGTTATTTTTAGGCGCGGCGGCAACATTTACTTCCACGCTTTCACTTGGAGGACCATGACAGATACACACACAGTGGTCTGTCGATGTGTGTGTATGCCCGCGCCTTAGCACTCAAGCAAGCCTCCAAAGATAGCTTCTCACCATTTCCCGCTGTTGCATAATTCACTTCACCTCAACCGTCCGGGCCTCGAGGGACTTAATGCGAAAAGGCAACTTTTCCATCTGTTGAGGAGAGCTGCTTTCGATCCAACGCTAATTTTCTCCCAATTCAGGCTTGGCAACTTCTAACCAACATGGCCGGCCGACTTGCTGTTCAATTCTGGGGATCTGCGACATGTTGCAGGACCTATTCCTCACAATAAAGGTGACTTTAGTGTAAGAAATGCAATCTGGCACCAGCCAGCATTCTAATTGCAAGCACTGGTGCTTATTTATGCTGGCAGAGTTGTCTCCTCCGCTGAGACATAATGAGGCAGCGAGAGATAATTCTTTCTCAGCGGGGCTTTCCAACAGCCAGCCACGATCCCGAAAGCATAAGCGCTTCCTCCGAGATAGTCGGCGACAACAATAAGCGTTGCCCTTGATACTTTGTGATGCGAGTCAAAGGGACAGCTTGCACCGGAAGGCACACGCTGGGCATCATCCGCTATGACCTCGGCAGATGATAGATAAAATGTCACTTTGTTCGGGAGCAGCCGCAAAGATGAAGAGAGCCTCAAGGTTGTGGATGCTGAACTTGGGAAGAAGGAAGGAAGGAAAATAGCAGGTCACAATGTGAGGCGGATGCCATCAAGGATGGGGAAAGTGGTCCTCACGTAAGACATTTGGAAGGCAAACAACTTTGGAAGTTGTGTGTGGAAACACAACAAATCAAACAAAGGGCAGCATGAGCCACAAACAAGCAGCTGGTGGCTGAATGTGATGGCCTCGCAAAGCAGCTCGGACTCATTTCAAGTTCACGCATTGAGGACAAAAGTGAAAGCAACAAAAGCCACAAAAAAAGCAGCAATTTAAGGAGGTGCTACCTTTGGGGATGAACACCTGAAATGTGCACGTTCATTTCCCATACTGAAGACAATACTGAAGGCAACAAAAGGCACAAGCAACAGAATAATGATCTTTTTCAAATGCATTCTTGACTTAGCTGTTGGTGCAAGGCAGCCTGACTTACTTTCGTGCTTGGAAGTTCCCCACGTGTGCCGCGGGACGCCAGGGCTCTTGATGATCGCTCTCCCGGCGTTTTTCAGCGCGTCCATGGCCGACGGTGCAACTGGACGCTACCGGACGTCGTTCCTCTCCTCTTCGCTCGACAGGCAGGCAGGCGTCCTGTCGTCCTTGGCGTCCGTCCGGCTTGCCACTGTCGGTGTCCCGCTCGCTCGCTCGCTCCCTCCCTGCTGGTGCCCACCGGTGGTGAGCAACTAACGCCGAGCAGAGCGACACCCTGCCGGAGGCCGGCGTGTCTCCGGTGCTGATCGAGGGAGGGCGTGTTCCTCCCTCCCTCCCTCCCTCCAGGCTCTATAGGCGGCTCGCCCAAACTTACCCACATTTCCATTTTCTTTTTATCCTTTCTGTTCTTTTTTGACAGGGAATGTTATCTGAAATAATGTGTATGTTAGGTATAATAGCATGGCAAGTGTTACATGTTTTATAGTGATAAATGTCAAATGTAACATTGAATACGTTTATTTCAATGGACTTATCATACGGCAGAATTTTTTTCTTTTGTTTACACACTAACGACTTTTTCAAAAATCTAATGAAAAAAAATAGAACTGTATACAATTACAAATCTTAACATAATACGCAAGTTGGCGCTCTCTAGCGTTTATAGCGCGTCATTGCAGTTTTCCTTAAGCCAACAGATGCACTGTAATATCGTCTGTCATAGTGTGATATTTATTAACCCATCATCATTTTTGAACACCCACGAAGCAAATAAGTGTGTGAATAGTCACCTTAAGCATTATTCCGCTCTTTATTATAGTGGAGGGTTGGCCAAGGTGGTGGCATGGACATCATGCTGCTGCTGATTCTGCTGCTACAATGGTGGCGGTGTCTTGTGTTCATTTCAGCGGGTCTCAATCCTGCCCGTCTGCCACATATACGCAAACTCTACACACACTCTGATAGTGTGCGTGTGTCGAGGTGGAAGATACTTGCCATCTGTCCCAATACCTTTGCCGCAAGTCACCTTCGCCTGCAGTTTCACGCTTGAGCGGCCCCGGCCGGCCGGCCGGCCGGCCTCCCCGTGCCGACTCGGCGTTATATCCAGATATCTATTATACATTGTATGGTGGGATGAGGTGGGGGAGTATAAAATACATTATTCCCAGGCCAGAACACATGCTTGCAAGGGGCCCGTTTTATTGTTAAAGGGGTGCTAAACGGGTGAAGTAGCCCAACGGAGAAGGCTGACATGCTAAAATGTTACTGTGAGCTTTCATCACAAAATGGACGCTCTCCAAATTGCTTAAAACAGGGGTGGGCAAACATTTGCATCCAACCGCCCGCCACCTTCGATGTCATTTCAAGAACACAGCAGGCCAAATTTTGCCCACCCCTGTCTTAAAATGACACTCCTGCTCATCCAGCACGCACGCACGCACGCACGCACCTCTACATATTATTCATTAGCGTCTTCCTTACACTTAAAGGCATCTGGTGGGAGGGAAGCAGAAGTTGGCCATAAGGGTCCATCAGCGCCCCCGTTTTAAGGGCGAGTCATACGTCTTCCGATTCAAAGACGGGGAAAGCGTTACCGTCTCCCCTCGCCAAGCGTCCCAGGGACTCGGTGGACAAACTGCGGCTGGACAGGATGCTGCTGAGGCTGGACTGGCGAGCGCCTCGGGGCTGCCTCTCGATCTCCACGCGCACTTCGATGTTGGTTCCGTCCCTGCGGTTGCAAAAACAAACAAAATACAGCAATGAACTCCCTCCATTGCAGAGGTCTATTTTCTTAGGAATGCTCACTTTAGCCACCGGAGGGCAGTATAATACCGTCAGCGTCACTGTTCTCGATGACTGCAATCAAGTTAGTTGTTTTTTGTTTTCTTATATATTCCTGTGAGTGCTGGGGTTGCCGAGATCGATTTGTTTGTTTTGTTTTAAATACAAAAGGTGTCTTACCTGGAACCACCGTTGCACTCTGACCGTCCGTCCTCTCGGGGGGACTCCTCTGCCACCGCTGCCGCCGTGGCGGCACTGGGGAGTGGGAGGGGCACCGGGTGGGGGGCAACCGCTTCCTGCGCGCTAACCTCCTGCAAGCTGGTGTCGGCCAGCGTGGGGCTGCTTTGAGCCCGCCAGTGGTCGCTCACCATGTGAGAGAACAGAAGATCTACGAGCGTAGTGCTTTGAATTACAAGTTTGGTCACGGAACAAACAAAAGTTGTATCTCAATCCCGGCAGATGCAATGCAATGATGCGTGCCAAATGTCACTCACAGCTGGCGAGGTCCTCCAGCGCGTCGGGAGCGTCGGCGGGCTGTCGACACCAACCGTTCCTGCACAGCGACATGGGCACCACCCCGTACACGTACGTCAACATGAGCGGGACGCCCACGCCTGCGCACATTGGCAATGCGACATTGGTTTGGGCACAGCGGCTCACGCCAAACGGACGCCGAGGACGTTCTTTTCGTACCCACTGTGACGGCCGCGATGACGGGCGAGACAAACACCGACATCATCACGCCGCTCGCCACCGTCAAGTAGTGCTTACTTCCTGAGATATTGTTTTTCTTGCAACGACCGTGGACCTGCAAATGGGAAAACGGTCCAGACCCGCTTGGAGATGACGGATTTGAGAAGGGTACCTTTCGGCCCATGTAGATGGGTATGCCCACGATGATGACGGGAATGGCAAGGCCGGCGATGAGCGAGATGATCACGGGGGCGCCCAGCAACATGCCCACCTGCCACAGAACTTTGCGGGTCTGAGACCATGGCTTCTTGCCCCAGAAGGTACATCCTGAGGGACTGAAGCACAAAGACGGGTCACCTTATGCCAGGCAATAGACGCCACTGCGGTCTACCTGAGGTAGTGGACGTCGGTGATCTCCTGCATGCACAGCCAGCAGAACTGGCAAGCGCACACGGTACAGTTCATGCGGTTGCAGCTGCCGTCGTTGGTCTTCATGATGTACGCGCCGCAGCGGGGACACGGCTTGATCTCCTCCGCATCTGCGTTAGGGAAAAAGCACGAGCCACGTTAGCGCGCTCGTCACGCCGGCGCCCCACCCTGCCGTGAAAGCCGTATTCGGTCTTGCGAGGGCATTTTTACAAGTGGCGTGATGGGGCGCGCGCACCTCCTCCGGGTTCTTCATTGAAGACGTAGAGCGCAGCGGCGGCGGCCGTGGCGGCCGTGGCGTCCTTGCCGCCCAAGGCGTGGCGCGCACGCTGGCGCCGCGCCTGGTCACAGGTCTGGTTAGGGTGCCACAGCTGGCGACAGTGGTAGCAGAAGTCGGTGTCGCAGCCGTCACGCCCGCACCGCAGTTTGGGACATTCAGCGCAGCCGTATGCGATCACCGCGTAGCTGTGGATGAGAACTATTCGTTGCTAGGCAGAATTCTGGGGCTTCAATACATTTCTATCTTCATAAAGATGTCACACATTGAAATTTGTTGCGATGCACATTTCAAGTTCATTAACTGAAGAAAGCAGACCTGCAGTCCGGTGCGGGACACCAGCGCGTGTCCGGGTCGGCGGCCAGGAAGCGGCGCAGGTGGTACTCCTCGAACCTCTCCAGCAGCACCGGGTCATCCAGGATGGTGCGCACATCCAGCGGCGTCAGGGCCTCGGGACACTGCGGGCACGCAATGGCCACCCGGCTCTCGGAGATTTCCATGCGCAGATATCGGCGCAGGCAGTCGCCGCAGGTGCGGTGCGGGCAGGTGAGCAGTCTGGGGAAGCACTGCGGCGGCTGGCTAAGCAGGCACAGCGGGCACTCCTCTAGGTGCTCGTCCGCCGCCGCCGGGTCCTGGCCAGACCAGGACAGCGACAGGACGTCAGTGGAGCCGGCGGTGGCGCCCGTGGCGGCGGGCGGGCTGGACGCCGTCGACGCCGCCTCAACGACATCCTCCGCGGGCGCGGCGGCGCTGTCGGCGCTTTCCGCTCCGCAAAGTCTCCCTTGACCAGACTCGTCGGCAGTCTCTTCCTACGCAGACAAAGACACACGCTCTTAAATGATTGTACACAATACAAGCCTTGTTTGACAGGCCGATATTTTGAAACCTTGACTTGAAATCTTATGTTGAAACCCAAACACCGTTTCAAAACCTTACTTTGAAATGAGCCCATATGACCAAACCGTCTGAGATGAAGTAGCGATCGCAGGTGGATGCTGGTTACGCGGCGCCGACTCCGGTTGCTAGGCAACCTCATTTAGGCAAATTAGCATTTCATTAAGTCAACACTCTAATGGATTTGGGCTGTAACAGGCACAGGCAGCAGCTGAGCCATCCAAAGTTAATCATCTACCGCGTGGCTCGTTCGCTCGTTGACTCTTAATGCTCCTCTCTCAGCTTCCTGACGGGACATTTTTATCTTTCAGGTCGGGACAAATTGTCTTGTTTGTAACATTTGGCAACGTGTTGTGGAAACAAATGAGCATGACGCGTTGGTGCTGTGCGAGTGAGTTTTTCAAAATGATGACAAGCTTGAACAGTTGCACAGCATGCAAAATAGGCATGTACATGTCGGCCAACATTCTCGAGGAGGTGAGGTGGAGGTTGCCCTTACCCGTTGCGGCGGATGGTCGCTGGGGGTGAGCGCGATGGCCACCTCCTCTTTAGGCCGAGCCTCGGCGGGCTTTTCGGGCCGCCCTTCCGATTTGGGCTTCCGGCTGAAGAAGTTGAGGAAGCTGAGCGGGCCCCCCGTCTGCTGCTTGGGCCTCTTCATGGTGGGCGGCTGGAGCGGCGACTGAGGACGAGCGCGGCTCCGTGACCATTAGCGCCGGCGCAGCGTGCGTGCGCGTGTGCGTGCGTGCGTTCTCACACAAAGAGAGGGAGCGACGGCGATGACCGAGAGGTGACCCCCGTCACGAGGGGAACATCACTAATACGGCTTCACTGAGATTCTTCTTCCTCCTGATGGTACTGGAGTACTTTTAGGCCTCCTTTTCAGATCTGCAGCCAGCCCCCTGCATGCAAAAATGACGAGGTCAATGGACCTGATAACCTCACTGTTTTGTTATCACCATTTTCAATTTACAATTGAAATCAGGAACACATTTGAAATCAAATGTAGAATGACATCAATGACATGATGCGCCGGGGGGCCGCGAGCGAGGGGCGTTTGGAGGGCCGTGAAACTTGTTAGCCGGCTGTTGTTGCGCAAGTTGCTGAAGAGGTCCGGCCGTATTGTTTGTGTCTGGGAAAGTAAGAGGGAAACCCGAGGATGGTGCCGGTGCCGGTGCCAGTGGTGCGCGGCTTCCCTGTGCAACCCTCACCGGACGCTGTCCCGCAGCAGCAATGCGGCTTTTCACGAGGATGACCTCAGCCTGCCCGCGCACGCGCACTCGATTGGCCCAGTCCTCTCACGTCGACATTTGTATCGTGCCTGATATCATATGTACGAGGGACGCACTTTTTCAGGCGAGTACAAATACATTTGAGTAGTGTACTGACACTTGATAACGCCATTGTGATTAAATGTGTTTTATCAAAACAACAACAAATGGTTCCTGAACGTGGTGGAAAAAAAGCATCACTCCAGTTTATTTCTTGTAAGAATGAATTTTCGATGCCGCCTTCATTCATTTCTCAACATATAGTCAAATGTTTTTCCAACGATTTTCTTTTTCTGCCCCAGACCCCCAAATTGATCTCTAACCATCCCTCCCCGTTGAAATGAAGGGAAATGCAATTAATCAATCACACCTCACCCAAAACACAACTATGTACTTCTTTTCTGGGAGTTATTGGGCGACTGATAAAGCAGCTTGATTGTGCATTAGCGCCACCAGCTGATATTGTCCTTCCACTGCAGCAAAACCAATGTGAAGTGATGGTGGCCAGATGTCAAGGCAAGGCACCTGCAGCTTTCTTGCCACAGCCAAGCTTTATGAATCAAATTGATGGATGGCGAGTTTTGAAACCAAAAGTCACTGAGCACAATTTGCATATTGTTGGATTTCCTAAGAGTTGCCGCCGCGTACGTTTTATTTCGCAGCCCGCAGTGATGCGCTCTTGCAGCAGCGCTTGGCTGACTTGATGAGCGAGCGCGGGCAGCATCGCGCGGTCAGGGAGTGGTGCTTCGAAAAAGAGCCTTTCGACGCAACAAGAGGCCATCAAAACATGGGCAAGTAAGAGTCGAAGATGCATTACGTAAACGGCTTCCTACCTCGCTGTGCGCGTCGCATTACACAAATGGCTCCTCCCCTGTAGAAAATCCCCACACGGCATGCAAGCAGGCGGTGTCCTCGTGCTCTCTCACCGGCTGGACCCGCCGTGACGCCGGCAGGTGGAGCGAGGTAAGAGAGGGGGTCGGCGGCCGGGCGGTGGCGAGGCGAGGCGAGGCGCGACGAGGCGCGGCGAGGCGAGGCGAGGCGATGGAGAGCCTTGGCCCGGCGTGCACTTGCTGACGACGGGGCCGGAGGGGTGGCACACTGCGGTGACTCGGACCAATGGGATGACGCAGGAAACCGAGGATTCTCCTATTCATAAAAAATACAAAGACCAAGTAGGCTGCGCTCATCCAAGCACCATTCGTCAACAACTCGCACATTATTATTATACTCCAAATATTCATATATATACACAAATTTATAGAAAACAAAACATAGATTCCACCATGCAGCATAATGAGGTAAATAGACTAGCGCGGCGTTTTGGGACCTCAGCTCATCCATCAGGTGTGCCACAGCACTGTCACAATCACTGACCTACATTTACATCCGAAATTCAAATATTTGCTCTTTAAAATTGGATTGATTCCCCACAGCAAATGTGGCATTTTTTGTCCAATCAGATTTCAGATTTTAATCTGCCTATACTGTCTTCACAAGTAGTCGTAATTAGGCGTCAATACCATCAAAATATTGTTTTTCTTAAATATGTATATATACATTTTTGTTATAAAAACGTGTACAGTATTGTCTTACGTTTCTTCATCACGAAACAAGACATATATTTTAATTATGGTAATATCTGCAAAGGACGGTTTAGCAGTTAAATGGAAGAACGACTCCTCCCCTCTCTGGTGACGTGTTATTCGGAAGTGACTTCCATATATTTCAAAATAAAAGTCTGGTTTTGACAAATTAGGAAATAAATCTTAAGAAACCAGTCAAAAGGCGAATTGTGGGACTAAGCATGAATAAACAGGACAATAGTCGAGATGTGTTTGTAACGCCTGAAAGAGTAATTAGCCAGTACATGCGTCCCTAAGATTGAAACCGACTACGATCAAAACAAACCAAGACTTTCCATACATTTCGCGTTGACGACGTCACAAAACAACGTAATGTTGACGTTGTAATGATGAACGTTTGAAAGAATGGCGTAAACTACCGCAAAGTGATGCGCCCTTTAATTGTAAAGCACCGCCTTCCCCTGCGCCGGAAGTGCCCTTGTTGTTTCTTGCAGGGAGCTCACACAGGCGAATCAGAAAATCAATTAAGTTATGAAAAATACCATTAATTGCCTTTCTTTGTCGCCGCAGCCTGCGAAGAAATGGCGGACGTGCGTGTGTGGCGCGCTCGCGGAGCCGCACGTCGTCTCTAAAAGGGTGCGCTGCGGCGGCGATGAGGACTACTTTCTCCCTTTAGGTAAGTTAGCATGACGATTTCACTCGGACAAGTTGACGTTAGCTTGCACCGTGTCTATTATTGTGACTATTATTATTATTATTATGGGGGTGGGGGGCGGCTAAGACGTGATCGCCACCCGCTAATTGCATTTTAGGACGGGGCTCGTCTATGAGGAAATTGTGTGTGCAACTCGCGGGGTTGCCGACATGTTACTCGGTGGCTCCAAATGTGGAATTGTGAGTTTTATGCCGCTTCGTTTCTTGGATGCTGCGAGCCGCATGCATGCTCTTTTGTGGACATGTTGTCATTAAGTCGCCCCCCCCCCCCCCCCTCCACTTGCACACACGCCTCCGCTTGCTTAAACACATCGCCCGGGTTATGTGTATGATAAGATGAATGAGTCACTTAATACACTCATCATGCAACAGAAAAAATGTTTGCAAACATTAAGGCGCGTCATGTATTAGTCATCTTTGTCGCATCATTACTACGTCAGCGAGTGGCCCTTCCGTAATAAATATTGAGCAAAGAATTCAAATATAATGTCACATGACTTTAGGATGACATGATTTGACGACACTCATACAAATGAATGTCCGTCCGCGTTGAATTGCTTTCAATTGACCATCGTGGCTTCATTTGGTCGTTTGTTTATGCAATACTAAACGATGTCATCTGCGAGTCGTGAAGGCTCAGTCAGCATGCTCTAAATTGGCTGGCAACCAAAAGGTCTGCCTGTCATTAAAAGTGTCATTTTCCAAATAACATTACAACATACGCTTCCTTTTTTCGCCTGCCATCAACAGAATTCTCGAGAAATCACTCACAGATGTACAATGAGCCGATGGTTGCGGAAGTCTGCAGGAAGACGTTGGCAGCAAAGGAGAGGCTGACTGGAAGATGCCAAGGAAAAAACAGCAGCATCCACAGCCAGTCAAATGTAAGTACTCCAAACGCATAGGTAGGATGTACTTAAGTCACATTACCAGCGGCACCTTAACTCTTCTTTTTTTTTCCTTTTTTTGCATCCCACGACGACAGTGGATTCAAAAGCTGTTGTAGCCGCCGCAAGTGCAGGAAACCTCGCCTTCGACACGGACTTCCTTCTGGAACACGACCTTCAATTTGGTGATCCTTATCGCGACGGCAAGATTCTTGGCCTGGAAAAATTCTCAGGTTGGTGATCATATTTGTTTTGACATTGCAAAATGTCAGGTTGGTGTTGCCTCTGTCACAACACAAACTAAATGGCGACAAAAGCGATTGACCATACTGCACGTACAAAATAAAACATGCCCGAGCGACAGGTGGCGCTATAACGAAAGGTAATAAACGAGGGCCCAACAGATATGAAAAGAAACAAGTGATGGTGCAATTCCCTTTCGCACACCTTACCTTTAGCAAGCACATACAAACGGCTCTCTATCCTGTTGCACGACAAAATACGAGCGGGGAGGTTGCAACACCTACAAAGGAAATGTGACGCCATTAGATGGAGTATATAAACAAAATACTATGACCATTATCATCAAGGACACCATCACGAAAGGGCAGCACATTCATCATCATCATCATCATGTGCTGTTGCCTCGGCCGCTGCTGCCATTACCATTACCCCATCATCATCATCATCATCATTACCATCAGCAGCCCTCGCAGGCACAGTCATCATCATCAACCTCTGTAATCATCCACTCGAAAGGGGGAGGGGTTTGGGGGTTCAGACCTCTTTTTGAGGCCAATCCAAACTCTGTCTTTGCTCACATTCTTTTGACGCCTTGTGAGGGAAAGACGCGTTTTCCTCGGCGGCGAGCATTTTGTGGCGGCCGGTGGATCTGCGCGAGCCGTGAGTATCAAAGTGTGACGTTTGATGTCATCACATTTGAGTCACAAGGCGCGTGCGTGGACTTTGATGAGACACGTGCTTCTTTCATGCTTTTCAACGCGTCAACGTTGTTTTTCATCGCGGCCAGCCACCGAGAGTCGGGAGGTTTTTTTCTGCAGGATTTTGGATGTGAACCATGCCACCGTGTTGAGTAACGTGAGCAAGTACTCTTCTCTTGTCGTCCCGTCCGCAGAGGTAGCTGCTGAGATCGGTTTCTCTGTGTATCCTCTGTGTGATGAGGACAGCTCTGACTGCAGCGGCAGCAGCAGCAGCATGGACAGCGAAACGGAAACCTCCCACAGCAGCACCCCCGACCACGGCCTGGAAGACGAGGGCAGGGCGGGCCGCTCCGAAGCCCCCTTCCCGCCCTACCTGGCGTGCCGGGGCTGCGGCCAGCTGCGCGACGACCACCTGGGCGCCTCAGTAGACCTGCCGGCGGCGCCTTACTGCCTGCGCTGCTGCAAGGCCTCGCGCGAGCCCAAGAGCGGCGACTTTGCTTTCGGGAGCCTGGCCGGGCTACACTCGCCGCTGGACGGCATGGCGGGCGACGACAAGAACAAGCTGCACTCGTGCCACCTGTGCGGCTTCTCCTCGCGCTACGCCAACCACGTCAAGCGGCACATGAAGACGCACAACGGCGAGAAGCCCTTCAACTGCCCCGTGTGCGCCTACGCCTCAGCGCAGCTGGTCAACCTGCAGCGCCACCTGCGCATCCACACGGGCGAGAAGCCCTACAAATGCGAGAGCTGCGCCTTCGCCTGCAGCTCGCTGGGCAACCTCAAGCGCCACCAGCGCATGCACATGCCCGCCGGCGCCTCGGCCGAGACGCACGGCGGCTCGCAGCAGCAGCACGCCGCGCTCAGACCCGCCGGAGGCCTCAAGAGACACATGGCGGGTGGCCCCCGAGCCAGCGAAGAAGACGAAGCTGCCAAGGGTACGTTTGATTCCACTGTGCAGGGAAAACAACCACATGACCTGTTAGCCTTTGAGGCTGCTGCTACTAGCGTAATGCTAACACAAAGGTTTTGCACCACCACGGAAACTGAAAATCGTGACACCATTTTCTTTCCATTTCAGAGGTGGCCGCCGCCTCGGCCCACCTGACTCTGTCGGCTCAGAACGCCGACTACCTCTCTGCGTTTGAGAGCCTCAAGGGGGCGTCGCCGCAGTCCCCCACGCCGACCCCCGACCACCCGTCCGGCAACGGCAGAGCGAGCAGACCGGCGGCCCCGGCACCCTCCTCCTCCTCCTCCCTGTTCCCCTTCACGTGTCGCCTCTGCGGCGTGGTGCTGGAAGACGAGGACGGCTCGTCGGCGCAGATCTGCGCCAAGTGCACGCTGGAGATGCTCACCAAGGACTCGTCGGCGTCGCCCGGCAGCCCCGGCGAGCGCGGCGACAAGGTGTACACCTGCGCCGCCTGCCCCTTCCTCACGCATTACCCCAACCACCTGGCGCGCCACATGAAGACGCACAGCGGCGAGAAGCCCTACAAGTGCCCGCAGTGCGACTACGCCTCAGCGCACTTCGACAACCTCAAGCGGCACCACCGCGTGCACACGGGCGAGAAGCCCTACAAGTGCCACCTGTGCGACTACGCCTGCGGCAACCTGGCCAACCTCAAGCGCCACCAGCGCGTGCACTCTGGCGCCAAGCCCTTCGTCTGCGCCGTCTGCAACTACAGCTGCAACCAGAGCATGAACCTCAAGCGGCACATGCTGCGGCACACGGGCGAGAAGCCCTACAAGTGCCAGGAGTGCGGCTACACCACGGGCCACTGGGACAACTACAAGCGACACCAGAAGAAGCACGGACACGCCACCGACGGCTGGGTCAAGATGTCTCCCGCCCAACTCGCCAGGAACCAGGATGACAAAATCGGGCCCCGCGGCGGCCACAGGAAAGAGGCGGCCGGTGGGGGGGCCGCGCCCGACGTGGCCTACATGGCCAGGGAGGGCAGCGCTCAGACTTTACAGCACCCCAACTGGAAACTTGAAATGGTCTAAATGGCACAACGGCAACGAGACGCTCCAATGCGCTTGTGCCAGCGCCAAGGCCATCGACACACTGGATGTCATTAGAATAGGGAGGGGAAAAAAAAAAAATCCCTTCCTGGCCGGCAAACGTTAACAATAAAAAAATGACAAAGTGCCAGGTCAGCTTGATTTCCCCCGCACCCCCCATCTGTCATGTATACAAGAGCGACAAGGGGGAACCCCCCCCCAGACATGCAGACAGTGAGAGCTCAACACCCCACAACAGCAAAAGTGACATGTGAGAGGGCGGGGCCCTAAAACTAATCATAAAAACAACTTTGTTTTCTAAGCAATTTGCATGGGCACCGGTGACGGCGAGTGCCTTGAAAGTGACAAACTCCAAGCAAAGTGCTTCTTAATTGCGAAGAATTGAAAAACAAGGAGAACGAAATTTGCGAGAGGGACGGGGGGGCCCATCTAATGTATTTTGTCACGTGTGTAGATCTTAACATGTATTTGTGCGCGTGTTGTCTTGTTTATTTTCTCACTGTGAAAATTGCCCGTGGTTTACGTGGAAACAAAAAGATGGCATTATTAGTACGTCGGCATGTGTCCGTTTTTATTTTTCTGATGCTATCACCCGACTAGAAGTACGTACATTAATATATACAAGTATACGGAATAGGATGGTTGTCTGTGTCGTTTCCCCCTGAGAAAATGTCTAGGAGCGCATTTTTTTTTTTGCTTTTTGAATGCAAAAGGAAGAAATTTGTTGGCGTTCTCGAAACGGCGCTTTCCAAACTGTCGTTTCCTCAACGCCTGCCCAATTTTTTGTCATCACCTGCCTGTGTCCTTTTATGGAGAGTTTGTCTCATCAATGCCTTAAAGAGCAACACTTTACACACACATACATGCAAATAATTCAACACAAATATCTGATGGCTTGTTCCCATACAATAAAAATACATTATTTCCTCAATGTGGTCAGGCGTGAATATATGTATATTTTTTTTCTACGGTCATTGTACCGTTTAAAAAAATATTTGCATGACATGGTTTCAGTCAAAATGATGCTAAACTATTTTCCCCTATTAAGAACCAACCTTTAATTTGTTGTAATTCCATCAAATCACCTGAATTGCCTTGGAAAGATTCCACCGTTGAGAATTTTGCAAGCGTGGTCCAGACTGCGTGCGAGCGAGGCAGACAGGACAACCACGAGCGCACGAAAAAATGATTCATCTGAAACAATGACAGACCTGAACAGATGAGAGCATTTATTGTTATCGTTTGTATTGCTTACAATTGAGATGTTTGCAGTTAGCGCCACGCTTTATGAGGTTTTATTGTCTGTTAAAAACAATCATGAAACCAAACCTTTGCTACAAAGAAAGAAGCACTTACTAATGGAGGAATGAATTCTTCACCGTGTTCAATTCGTTGCCAGCAATGCATGAACCAAGTTGAGGTTGTGCACCGTATTAGTCAAACGCTCCTCTGAGATGATTGGCACGAGCACATCGAAACAACATGAAAAAAAATCAAGTGGAAATCTGTCAACCAAAAACAACATGTTAGTTCATTTCTAGATAGAAAAAAACATTAGTAGGAAAGGTTTGGAATACTCAATCGCTAGTGGAGCGCATGAAAAAGTGACGTCGATAATGTTTAATCTTGTGCAAAATGCTTTAGTAAACTACAATTTGGCATTTATGAGAAGAAAAATAAAAACTTAAAAAAGAAAAATACATGGATTTCCAACATTTCACCCCCGTGAATGCCCTTTGAGCATTTAGTAATACGAGAATTTTAACAGAGGATTTTCTAGTTTTCACTTGTACTACATAGTTGGCAACTAGCAACAACAAATCATTCGGACAAAGCGAAAGGCTAAATGCTCAAAGAGGTTTTTCCATCCCTTCCCCAATTGTCACAAGTTAACTTTTTTTTTTAGAGTGCAAAGTGCAAGCAGCTGGCCCAAAGCAGGCAACTTGATGAAACTAGAAGAAATGATCGTCAGGCAACCACAAAAAGGTAAGGCATCGAGACCCAAGGACACTGGACAGATCATTAGGTACACCGGCGCACAGCCGCATTCATATACTGGAGCAAAACGGCGACGCCTGGAATTTGAGTGGAACGGCAATGACATTACGATCTCAAGGCAGCACTAATTTAAAAAAGAAAAGTTTCAAATGTGACGGGTAAAACCATATATGTGTAAAATACCTTTTTTGATATGATCGCTATTTTTCCCCCCCTATATACAACAAACTGGGCTCACTACATACGTATACCAGTAAATAATTGTCACATCTCACTGGATGGACCTAATGCTGCGAGTTGTACTAAAAATCGACGTCGGTTTGGCACGTACGTACATGGCGGCACATTCAATTTGGCAGAAAAGTCGGTCTTTGCACGTGAACTGATTGACTTCCTAGCATTGTAATGTCAGCGCGAGGTGGCAAAGAAATCAAAATCACAACAGATGGCAATAGCTCGAGACCGACAAACAAACAAACAAAGAAGCCACTTATGGGCCTGGATGCTACAAACCCTGCAGAGGCACAACGGGACACGCGTGTTAGCATCGGACCGAAGCTCGTAACCTTTGCGGGGGCGTGTAATGAGGATGAGGAGGAAGGGGAGGGCCAGCCGGCAGACGTTACAGGTCGTCATCGCCGATGCCCTCGAAGGCGTAGTTGCCGTGGAAATCGCCGCCGCTGATGTCGTTGGCCGAGTTGGAGGCGCTGATCCCTCGCATGGACACCGAGCTCAGCTTAGTCTGGAGAGCCCATGGCGGGAAACTTATTTGTTATTCATGCTTGCACTATGTAAATCAGGCCGCTTTTTGCTATGCCATTTCTCTGGCGTGTCAGTTCTGCAAGACCTCATAAAAATGGTGTTTATTGTCCTCACCGATAGTTTGATGATCTGCTCGCGGCTCTGGTCTGGAGAGTCCTGCATGGAAACAGCAGGTGAGAAAAAAAAAAGAAACCAACAAATGATGCGAGGGCGGAGTGGAAATGTGGGGGTGGGCCGTGTTATTGTGGTGGCACGTTCCATTCCTCACCAGCAGCGGGGGTGATTTCACAGCTTGCTGACAGTCAGGCCGCTGCATGGAGCCGCTGTGTCGTTTCCTTAACATCTAAGGAGGAAACGGAACAAGAGCATGAGTCATGTATTGGACATACTGATATCTAGTCTAACACTGCTGTGACCTTCTTGATGCTGCCGCCAGACTTCTTCACCATTAACTCGTCCACCATTGACTGGAGGCAGATGCTCATCATGATAGCCTGAAAGCACACAGGATTCTGTGAATTTCAAAGGGTCTTCATTTTTACGAGCGGGCCGAAGTGGCACGACCTCTCGATAGAAAAGAGCACTTTTATATTGTTGATGGCAAAACAAAACGGTGGCGACCTGCTGGCTGGTGATGGTGACCCAGCGCAGGCGGTCCTTGCTCATCAGATACTCGAAGGCCAGCTCCAATTTCACGTCGCACTTGGCCGACGTGCACGGGTTGCCGGTGCCGTTTGCGATGGGAACTTGCTGCAAAATAGAAAGCACACACACTTAATGTGGAGACAAATCCCTGCAGAAGCAATTTGATGAGCTGCCGCCATGCATCACAGCTGCACCAAATGAGCAACCCGTAGAAACCATTTTGGCTGGGGCGGATGGGGCTAATGACGGTGGCAAATGGAGCCGAGGGATTCATCACCCTACAAGAGAGCGTGAAGGGAGGACACGGGGGCCGCTGGCAGCCAGCCGTGGGGGGGTGTAATGAGACAAGCTGCTAAATGGACTCGGCCGTTGGGAGGGGAGGGGAGGGGGAACATCAGACGCATGCGCAGACTTACAGAGGAGGTGACTCTCCAGCAGCGCATGCGCGTGACCTTGAAGCTGCCCTCCTTCATCTGCTCGTTGGGCAGCTTGACGTGAAAGTTGAGCTCGTTGTTGCCGGCGCCCACGATGACTTGGCAGCCCTTCTCGGGGAAGTCGGTGGCGCACGGGTCGAACTTGATGTAGCCGTAATATTTCAGCGTCTGGCCCAGGTGGATGAACTGAAGAGGGAGGGAGGGAGCACAGAGTTCACTTTGCGTCTCTCCCATTACTAAATCAAATAATGGCGAAAGAAGCGACGCGCCATTTGGAGCCGCCAGCACTTTTGGCAACGCTTACTACAAACAAGCTGTGTGTTGATCTTACTTCTTTCTTGGAGCCTTTCTCCTGCAGGGACTTGAGCTGCCTGTGCTGGTCTTTGTTGACGAGTATCCAGCCTCGCTCGATGTCCGACACCGTCTGCTCGGACACAAACCGCAATAAACATTTCTCAACATTTCCACAAGCAAAAAGTTTCTTACCTGAGCATAAAGCAAGTTCAGGCCAACTCTGTTGTCCATGACGTCGGCGTCGTACATCATGTCCCAATAACTATGGAGAAAGACGCAGAAACTTGAAAAGTCTGGTTACTTTTACTTTCAGCATGCGCAACGAGGCTGAAGCCTTGCTGATTTTGTGCTCTCTGGGTCTTGCACAGTGGGGGATCTGTCAAGTCATCCACCTTCCAACTTTTTGCGGCTTTGACATTCCATCTCCCCCCGCTGTCTCACATACGCGGCAAAAGTAGGTCAGGGAGACTCATAAGAGTTCCCTGGAGACGCAAAGTCGGCCAGTCGATATCCGGAGCTCCTCCAAAGAGGCACCATTTCAAACATGGACGCTACCTTTTCCGTAATAAGATGTGAAATTCTGAGCTGTGTAGGCTGGTGATGGACACATAGGGCAGCTCAAACTCCTGAAGTTTCCGCACAACTACAAGAAAAATAGCAGAGAACAAGCTCAAGACACCCAGATGATTGGGGGGGGGGGCATCCAAGAAGAGAGTGTGCCGAACATTCCATTTGTTTTGATAAGCAACGTGAAATCTTATCGCAGATGATGCAAGACAAAAAAAAAAAAGGTAATGAGCATAGCGCTGATTATGTAAGCGAGTGTTGTTGTTGCGTAACGCACACGTAAGGCCTCCGTCTTCTCCTTCACGGACAAGGAAAAGACTGAAGTAGGCCACAAGTTCTTCGGGGAGATCCAGTTTGATTGCGACGACCTTCAGGCACAACAAAAACAACAATTCCACTTGAATCAGTTCAGAGAAGGTGCTGAACATACAAGAAAGCAAAAAGTGCTTACATCCAGCACATCTTCTGTCTGATCAGAGCTCAGGATGTTGACTGTTACTTTCTGACCGTTAGACAGGCAAATGTCCAGAGCAACTTCCTCTGTCGGAATCTGCTGAGTCTCCTGAGAGAGACACAAAAAGACGGCGGCAGGTTAGCGACGAGCGTGGAAGATGACAAAGGACCTTTCATCCGTGGCAGAAACGATGACCGGCAGGTGCGGGTTTGGGTCGATAGAGGAGCCACCGACCTGCTGTGCTTTTCTTAGGAAGCCGTTGAACAACTCGCTGGCTCCAAGCAGCGGGTCCTGGCGTACTGGCGGAAAGAGGAAATGCCACTAATCAGTCCAAAAGAGGCGGAGCACGTGACAAGTGAGCTGTGTTTTTGGACACAACTTTGGTGAACTAAAAATGATGAGCGACTCCCACGAGAGCGTACTGATATGAAGACTGAGTGAGGTTTTTTCTTCTTTTTTTAATCATTCAAACTACGGCAAGCTTGGGCACCGCGTTGACATTTCTACCTGCAAGCCATGATGTAACCGAGGCAGCCTACGAGCAAATAGGGGCAATCGGGGCTGCAACAACGCCTCCTTGTTCCGCACTGGCGGCCAGCGCTGAGAGGATTAAGACAGACCCGCTTTGGCGTGGTGGCTCGCTCTGCAAACTTGTTTGTGTACGCACAAGGTTCAGCTTAGGGGTAATGTGCTTAAAACGCGCAGATGAAAGTCCACCTTTGGGAGCCGGAGCGTGACGTGGACTACGGACAAGGTGTGTTTACTTGAGACCTAAATGGAATTAAAGCTGAAAGCACATGTAAGCACAAGAACCCCCCCCCTTTTTTTTTGCAATGTATGTCGCTCATCTGTCTCAAAGTGAATATGAGTCAGTCAAAACCTCCAAGAGCTGCTGCAATCTACCCAAATGACTTGCAGAGGATTTCCTGTGGTGAGGTCAGATAGTAGCCTTTTCAGAGATGGCTTTTCTAAGACTCTTTCAGGCCTACACACGCTTTTGAGCTTTCTTTGTAGGTTGAAGGCCTCACCTGCCTGCATGTACTTTTCCAGCTGCTCCCGCCGCTGCTCCACTTCAGCGAGCGTCAGCGTGAAGATCTTTTTTGGAGGGAAGGAAGGCACCACATTGCTGCCATACTCCTTCTTTAACTGTGGGCGCAAAAAGCTCTTTCTCAATCCTTCATCAATTATCAAATTCATTTGAGGATATAAACTCCAATGACAATTCACTAAAGTGGCCGTGAGCGTGTGCGAGAAAATGACGTCAAGCAGGTGGTGCCCTACCTGCTCGTGGAGGCTGAGGAGCTGACTGTAGCGCACCCGACAGTGCAGAACGCCGTTGACGTGGATGTTGTAAGCCTGCAGGGGAACACAAGTGAGCGAAGACGTTAACACAACGCACAACACATTATTACCTTTTTTATTTGACACCCAAAAAACACGAGGAACTCTTGACCTCTAATACCATCCAGTTTTAATGAAGCGGAACCACAAAACTAGATCGGTAAAGAGGGGAAATGGAGCCTGCCGCACATTTTCCAGCCAAACACATGCTCCGTCCGTGTTGTGCAACAGACGACGGCTCTTGCCCCTCTATGAGACCAATATGAACGCCTGTGTCAGCAAACAGATAAATTCCAGCTGAGGGCTATAAACATCCACAGGAGTGGATCCGTTTATGGAATACAAATAACACTTGCAGGGCCTAAATCTCAGAGAGATCAATAAATACCACAGCACATGGCATCTGTAAAGCTCAAGTCTGCAATGATGCAGTCTTTTTCATAATCAATGAAGAGATAGTACAACAACAAAATGCTAAAAGCTGAAACATATCTTCTAGATTTTCCCCTTGAACGTGTCACAACCTATTTTCCGTTTTATCAGGCACATTTATTAGGCAACGCTTGCAATTTGCAGTATCTTCTAGTTAATACAGTTAAAGTACTAATAACAATACAGGTATGTACATGCTCACCACATAGGTAGATCCATTTTCTCCCGAACGAACCTCCGTTTCGGGGATGGAAAAATGCATGTTTAGTTCCCAGCCAGCGGTACCTGAACGCCACCTCGGCTAGCGATGCTCAAGACGCCACAATTGTCCACAATTTGAATCCAATAAAACAGACAATTCCACTGGAGTGAGAGTCGCTGGTGACTTCAGGGGTGAAGGAGGCATACATGCGGGTTCAGCTCGGTCCAGTGGCGCCGTGTCGGGCTGAGGCGAGTTAGCATCCACCTCCGCACCAGCTAGCTTCGTCACGAAAAAAAAAAAAAAGAAAAAAGAAGAGAAAAACTTCCCCCACGTCAGTCGTAAACTTTTCAAACTGCCAAAGTGGACATGTTGCGAGTGTAGAGTAATTCTACTCCGACCGGGTGTAACATTAAATTGTCTTTTGAACAACTTTTTTTTACCCGAGTGTTTTTTGATTTACGAGATTAAAATGCTAAAACCGCGCTACATTCACTTCCGCTAAACAGATGTAGCTAACTGGATTGAAGATGCAGCTGGTTTCTTCAGATTAGATGGCGGAGGCTATTCACGAAACAAGAGGGGGGCAGTGGTTCACTCTTTTGGTTCAAAATGTTCAATTTTCCCCCTATAACCAACAAATAAAAACACACAAATACCCATTTACACTCTTAAAGCAGTATGATGACAAAATATGACTGAAATGTACATTTTAAACACCTTGCATTGTTCAATTGGATTGGAACAGTCCTGGTACAGATCATTTTCTTTTCACTTGGGGGTGGCTGGACCAATAACGCTTAAAATAACATAAAGGAAACGGTGTGTTTTCTTCTTATACAGCCGTGTATTAAATATATATCTTGATCAATGTCTTTTAGACCCATTTAGTTAATTTAAAGTAAGTGCATTACATGTTCTCAAATCGACCCACATTTGGTGCGATCCAAAGTGACAGCGGGAGAAGAAGGCACGATGTGTACAGTAAAAAATTAATTGGAAAAATATTCTGGTGTTATTATTACTTTAAATATGGAATATTACTCAGGTATTAAATGTGGGGGGAAAGTGTATTAGAAAATGGTTTGGGGTGCGCTTCTGGTCACGTGTCTGGTACAGTATGGTCACATGACTTCGATCAGTAAACATGAAAACTGGACATAACCAACTGCTGCCTCCTTTGTTTGTTTTCATCATTTGTTTGTGTATTTACCTCAGCCAGCAACAGATCGAGCCGCAGGTATCGGACCAAATCTTGTTTTAATATCATTATTACGCGTCAAAACAGAGTAATAGCGACTACAAAGCAAGAGTACGCGTATTCGATGTACGCTTGACTGTCAGACAACCTGGTGTTTTGCTGTACATCAATGATCAAGTACAAACAAACTATGATTATATTCTAATGTTTTTCTGGTTTACGTTCACAGCTATGTCAACAATGTAGTGGAACGTCGCTGAATGGCTCTGCCGTGGGTAAATTTTGCTTCTCGTCCAACGGTCGGATCACCGGACGTTGCTGCCTGGCAAATGAAACGAGCTACCATGAACGCATCATCGGGTAGGGCGTTTAAATAGAATATCAACCTGATGCTAATGACGGCCTTATTAACCGTAAACCAGATTTGCTGTGTGTTTTGTTTTAGGCTGGATTTGTCCAATTGTTCCTTAACTCACGTGGGCAATCTTCAGGAAGCATCAACCACTTTAATGATGTATGTATGTATAAGTCCAGATACCGTTTGACCCAACGTGGACTCATTTACATTTTTTTCTAAATGTTTACAATTAATATCAATTTTCGCAGTGATCTGTCATCAAACTCCATCATCAACATCAGTGACACAGCATTTAAAGGATTTAGACAGTTGAGTCAGTTGTAAGTAGACAAGTGTGTTTTTTACTTACTCCATTTTTTTATTAAATTGTATATTTCTATTTAGCTAAAACAAATGGCACTTTATCAGGATTTTGCCAGCAGACGTTGCCTGTCCAGGTGGGAATTCCTCCTGGGATAAGGTAGTGATAGAAAATGGAACACGTCTTTGCGAAGGCCAGAGGAACATGTGCATTCAAACAGGGAAGATGTGTAAGTTTACACAATGCAATTTTATATTTAGTCAATCAAGTACGATTCACGCTACTGATCTCGATTGGCAGCTGTTAACTGTCCAGAGTACTCCCAGTGCGCTCCGTACGGGCCCGGTTACTTCGAGTGCAGCTGCGCCGACAACTACCACGGATACAAGTGTCTGCGAGAGGTTTGTTCCGTGCTCAGAGTTTGCATATCATATCGGTTTTTTGTTTAATCAGGCATTTGTCCACAATGTCATAACAGGGGGAGTTCCCAAGCCTGCAGGTGTTTGGACCTCTGGGAGCTTCCACGCTTGCACTTTCCCTCCTGCTGTGGCTCACCCAGAGACGAAAGGCCAAGTCTCTATAGAATATTTATGTTTTAATGTTCATTTATCTAGTGAGTAAGCTGAAAGGGAAGTGCATATCCTGATATTTACAGATTCTTAGCTGGATTTTAATTTTACTGTTACCTCAGTTTTTGAAAAGTGCATCTCTCCTCGGAATGTGAGTTCCTTTCTGCAAGTTGTATTTATTTTTTAAGCATATTGATTGACCTGATAAATTTATGATTTACCAAACAAGGCAAAGTTATTTATGGCAGTAATTTAAGGCCCAAATCAAAAACACACGTGAACGCTGTTTAAAAGTCACTCATGCGGGTATATATATATTTATTATAGTCACTTATTTATTCCACGCTCAAAGCACGTAAGGTCACATGTGATGGGGCTCATTGGTCGACGCTTTTAACGCGCAGCACCACGGGCACCGACGTGCACGGGATCATGCCTAGCTCGGTGATGACGGCGTCCACAAAGTCAGGCGGCGTCACGTCGTATACCAGGTTGAGAAGACCCAGCGAGCGCACTTCCTGCCAGTGCGCCAGCTGCGTTTTGCCCTTCCGCGTCACGATCAGGTTGTCGGGATCATCTAGGGAAAAAAATAAAATAAAAACATTGCCGAGTTGGTCATCATGCAGCATCTTTTGCACTTATCTCTTAGGGGGAGGTACTTTCTTTTTTTCTTGGTGTCCGCGCTATTGTTTGACTCACCGAGTTCGTTTGATACAAAGGAGTCGGTCTGCACCCTCTCGCAAAACTTGTACGTCTCGCAGCACACCAGCACAGGCACGTTGAAGGCTTTGGCCACCAGAGCAACTTGGGACGTGCCCACGCGAGACATCATGTAGCCGTTGGCGAGCAGCGCGTGGGCGCCCAGGAGGACCTTTGACACCTACGCGGACAAAAGCTCAGTTTGTGCGCCCATGTAGGGGATTTAAAAAAACAAAATTTCAATTTAGAGTAGCGCTAAAGAGCAGCTGGTACCTCCGGGAGGATGTAGGAGACGACGGAGATGAGGACGTAGGTGCAGCTGATGCCCCGCTGGACCAGGCGCCTGAGGGTCTCGCGGCCCTCGAGCCGCGGCCTGCTGTCCACCACGATTACGCGGAACTTCCTGCCCATTTTGAAGGCTTCGTAGAGGATGTGGTTGACCAGCGACGAGCTGCGCCCAAATGCAAGTCAGACGAGGTCCGCCGCGTGCCCTCCCATTCCACCTTACCAGCCGTAGACCAGGATGACGTCGTCGTCGCTGATCTTTCCGATGGCGATCTCCGCCACGGCTTTGGCCGCCAGCACGATCTTTTCGTTGATGTAGCAGTCGATGCAGTTCAGCAGCTTGCTCTTTGCCTGTGAGGAATAGCAACAATGTTTGCACAAATTCTTTCATTCATGTCGTGAGTTGAAAACATATGTTTAACTGTGGCAATGATAAGACTCAAGGGATAGAAACAAACCAACCTCATCTTCCTTGCAGTGATTTGGAATGTTAGAAATCTCCTTCTTGATGTATTTGATTGCGTTTCCCATGCTGGCCGACAGAGGGCGACACTGGTTCAAGAAGCTGCAGAAAAAGACAGTTCATATTTATATATATGTAATGTTATTTTGACATTCATTACAATATTAATGAAAACAAAATGTTTTTTACCTTATGTAAGGTTTTAATTTGTTGACTAAGTCTCTGGCTAGCTCTTCATTTGGCGGAGTAGTGTAGTCCCTTATGACCTGAGAGGAACCAATGTTCAGCCGTGCCGCTACTTTGGCTTGCGGGTGCCGTCATACCTGCTTGAAGGCGTGCAGCAGTGCCACAGAGCGAGCGTTGGATCCCGCCACAATGCCCTGGGAATACTGAAGGCCCAGCCGAACGATAGCGGGATGGATGACGGACGACGGGATGCTGCAAAGGCACGACGGGTAAGCGAGGCCCTGACGACACGTGGCCGATACGTTCCGTCGGTGGGATCCAGCTTACCCGACTTGCTGCGTGAGAGGAGCTTTGCGACTGTACTGGTGCAGGTGCGAAAAGAGGCTGACCTTGTAGCCATAGTCCGAGCGCAGCGGGATCTGAAAGCCGAGCAAAGAACAGCACGGTTCGCATTTCGCAACTGATCATAGTACGGCAAAAAAAAAAAATCCCACGACAAATTCTTCCAAAATCAACGAAACGCACAGCAAAGCCAAGCACACTGAGGGGCAGATTTGCCTCCAATTTGCTCCCGAAGTAGCACGGCAAATGGCGCCCTGTTGAAAATATTGCTTAGTACCTTCTCTGCAGTATCTTGTATTTGCGTCTGAAAGAAATGACTGAATTTTCACAGGTCCGGAGAGTAACAGCCCGCAAGATGCATAAGCTGCCCTTTATTTGAACCAGGTACCTGTTGTCTTTCCAGCTTCTTGGCCAGTTTCTTGACAACATCGGGGTCATCGACTTGGATGTGTTCAGGCAGCCTCTTCACCACTACGGACGGCGGACACGACATACCGGTGAGTATCTCCAGACTACGTGAGGGTGTTTCCCCCAATCTGGCATTACCAGGCTGCAGCTCGCCGGGTGGCACTTTGGGTTTGGCGGTGGAGGCGGGGGCGGCCTGCTGCTGGCTGCCGTCGCGCTTTTTGCCCTGTTTGGAGGACTTGTCGGAGTCGTGTCGAGGTCTCCGCTCCGCTTTCACTTCTACTTTGCTCTTGGCCGGCTTGTCCGAGGTTACGGGAGCGTCGGTGGCTGGCACTGAGGATGGAGCTGAGAAGAAAAGTAAAATCAGCTGAAATGGCAAAAACAGCAGGAAGGAGAAGGACGTCTACCGTTCTGTGAAGGCAGCGCGGCAGAAGCGGCAGGCTTTGTGGCCTCATCTTTTTTTTCTTTGTTTTTCTTCTGCTGCTTCTTCTCCTTCCTCAGCCGCTGCTTCTCCTCTTTGGTCAGCTCTTTGCCTTCGCTCTGTGTCGTCCGAACACGCAGTGGCTGATTAACTGTTTGTAGCGTACATTTGAAAAAGCAAAAAGACAGAAAGCTCCTCACCTTTGCACGCTCAATGTCTGCTTTCTTGTCACTTTCATCTGCAGGTTGAGATACAGTTTGAAAATATCCCTTTTGACTTCAGTTACAATCATCTATTTGAGCATTTATTCAATATCTTGATCTATTTCTGAAGGTGTATGACGCTGCTTTGTCCTTATACTAAGACAAGCGCCTTGGGAGAAGCACAGAATTACGTTTACTCACAAATGTGACCCGAACCGTGCGTCGGATTCCTGCAAATTACCTTCGCTGCGCTCAAACATTTAAACGCTGGCAGGCTGTGTAAGACCGGCTCGTTGTTTTTAGTGCGTCCCTCGCCACAAAACATCATAAAGACGGGAAAAGCGTCATTAAAAGCTGTGTTTACACATTGTGGCCCCTCACCTGCCGCTTCGTTGTCTGCCATCTTTGTGGATTGCGTCTTACTTCCGCTTCGGCGCAGAAGGGGTGCGCCTCACTTCCGCTTCAGCGAAGAAGGGGACGCAAAACGTGTGTCGCCCTCTGCTGCAGCAGCTGCGCAGTACAACTTGTAAGCTTTTTGTCGCATTAACAGCAGGATACGTTGTATATATCAGTTTTATTTTCGTATACAATAGTAGCCCTATTATTAAGGCATGTGTTTGTATTTAGTTTGTTGTAAAATGTTCATTGATAATAAAAAGTATCACTTTGAGACTTGTCCAACTCCAACCACGCCTGTACATGTTAATGAGCTAGAATGGTTTAGTGTTCCTGGGGAAATGCGCCGTCTGGCGGTCACACTGTATATCGTCGATGGAGCGCTGGGGGAACGCCCACACCGCTTTCATGCACTTTTAATTTTATTTTTTGGCTTTCGTGCACTATGGTCACACATGCTTTTCATCCTGCTTGTTCTGATTTGTACCTGACACAGCTTTGCGTTTCAAACTTGATCCGTTTTTTCATATCAACATTTGAATTCATTTAGACATTGTTCTCACTTCCTGTGACTGAACGAGCAAGAGTCCAAGATGTCAGTTGATGTTCAATAAGAAGCACTGAATGTGTTTTTGCAAAGATAATAACATTGCGTGTTGATGGCCTTTCGGGACATACTGTGTTACGCAAATATTTGTGCCGGGTGGTCTCACTTTGTGGCATTTATGGAATGCTGACAAGCATTTCCTGTTTCCTGTCCGTCCAGGAAATGGTGGACTTGCATCTCTGACTGCAGCGGGCCATCCCCGACGTTATCTTCCAGATGCACTTTGGGCCTTCTGGGAGAGAAGTCAAAATGCTTCCCAGGGCCTTCACACTCCCAAATGTTGTCCTCAGCGATGTCCCAGGTGTCCTTCCTCTGCTCGGTCGCTCAGAGCAAAATTTGCCGCGATCAGGAAAGTGCAAATCTGCAGCGATCGGCACACGCGGTCGGTCACAAATGGTAATCGGCAGCTGTGGTGACAAGCGCCTATTTTATTCTTGTGCGTACTAGTTGTGTCTTCACGTCTGCATCTCGTATTGCCCCTCGGTGGCCACGAAGAAATCCTCAAGGACGTTTTGCAGGAACTCAAAAGTGGGCCTCTCCTCGGGCCTCTCCTTCCAGCAGGCCATCATGATGTGGTAGAGCTCCTGCGGGCAGCCTTCTGGGCGGGGCATCCTGAAGGAGACCTCCAGCTTGCGGACCACCTCCGGGTTGGTCATCCCTGGAGACCAAGAGAGTCATTATCGACTTCCTAGCGCTGGCTTTCATGCAAACGCGGCTGACCTGGATAGGGTATTCTGCCGTAGGTGACCATTTCCGTCAGGAGGATGCCAAAGGACCACACGTCCGACTTGATGCTGAAGGTGCCGTAATTGATGGCCTCGGGAGCCGTCCACTTGATGGGAAACTTGGCACCTGCTCGTCACAAAGAGGGCGGGCGGGCGTGGCGGTGGCGGTGGAGTCAAAATGTTCAGAATGCCCGACATTTTGATTACCTTCCTGCGCCGTGTATACGGACTCCACCAGCCGGGCCAGGCCAAAGTCGGCTATCTTGCAGTGCAAGGTCTCGTTGACCAGGATGTTGGCGGCCCGCAGGTCCCGATGGATGGAGTTCTTGCTCTCGATGTAGGCCATGCCCTCGGCTATCTGTCTTGAATCAAAGAGGCGGTGCGCAACGTTGGACACGGCCAGAATGCAATGAGGATGTGCGTGAGCGATGGCGCTCTTCTCTCTTGCCAAATGAGTTGTTTTTCCAAAGGGGATTTTTTTTTTTTTTAGGGAAGTCTGCGAGGATGGAAAAATAACACCATTTCCTTTGCGGAAGTTCATAATTACCGCAGGTCAAAGTGCACGGCTCCCTGTTACACTGCACAACGTTGAAGCAAATACGTATGCCGCAGTGTTTTTTATTTTTCAAGAAATCAAAGCATTTAGTGCTGGAATCAAATTTCCCACCTGTGCTGACATGTCAATCAGCTTGTTGAGCCTGAGCCTTTTTCCTTCATCCGTCTTCAAAAAGTCCAGCAGACAACCTGCAAGGTCACAAAAAGCAAGTTTGACACCATGAGCGGCAAGCTAACACTAATGACGGGACGAGTCCTGGGTCAGCCCACCGTTGCTCATGAATTCGGTGATGATGAGGATGGGCTCCCGCGTGACCACGGCGTGGAGGCGCACCAGCCGCTCGTGCTGCAGCTGCTTCATCAGGTTGGCTTCCTGCAGGAAGGCGCCGGGCTCCATGGTGCCCTCCTTCAAGGTCTTGACGGCCACCTTCAGCGTGTCCTTGTAGTAACCTGCCGGCGTCCCAAATCAAAGTCTTTGATGGTGCCATGTGGGACTTCACTCCGCATTTGGATTTGGACTCACCCATCCACACTTCTCCAAATTGTCCAGCGCCGAGTTTCTTGACCAGTTTTAGCGTGTGGCGAGGAATCTCCCATTGGTCGGGCGCCCACGGGCGCTGGGGCGGCTTCTTCTTACAGGGGGCGTACAAACGCTGGCACAAACCGTCGGCGGAACCTGACGGGACACACGCTGTCTGTCACGGAGAGCACGGTTGCGCCTGGAGCGGCTTGGCTCACATGTGTAGTACTTGACCAGCTCCTGCAGGGACGGGAAGGTGCTGGACGGGGAGATGTAGTAGCCTCCCCTGTCCAGAGAGCGGATCTTGTAGTGTTTCACCACGTCGGCGCTTTCCGCTGTGAAATCTCGAATGGACAGCGAGAAAGAACCTAACGCCGAAGGAGACGAGCGGGGGATGAGACGGGCCCGGCGGGACGCTCTGCTCTCGGACGGCGCTCACCCGGGCAAGTCTCGCTCTCCCGGATGAGGAAGGCCCCGGGTTTGTTCCCGGGCGCCAGGAGCAAGCGCTCCGTCTCTCTCCGGCTCAGATCCTTGAAGAACCACCTACGAGGTAGGCCATGGTCTGAGCTGAGCGGGTCTTCACCGGGATGGACGAGAGGCGGAACTTACTTCTCCACCTGGAGGGTGTCCTCCCGGGCGACGTAGTTGGAGGGGATGAAGCCTTGGCGTCCCGTCGCCAGCGAGCGCGCCAGCCACCAGTCGCCGTTTCTTGGAAAGCACACGGAAAGCACGTCGGTCGGCACTGCGGTCCGGGCGGGCCGAGCGAGCGAGCGAGCGAGCGCCACTTACTCTCCCAGAACCTTGAATCGATCTCCCTTCCCGAAAGAGAGCTCGCTGCCGTTGCTGGGTTTGAAGTCGTGCTGAGCCACAAACACCATGTCGTCTAAAGGCACAAAGAATATTTACACCATTTGATGGGTCCGTTTCACGCCAGAATCAAAGTCAATTACCGTTCTGGCAGGAAGTGCTTCCATCCCAAATCTAGAAGGCAGAAAAGATTCATATTCAGTTCTTTTCACTTTGAAAAGCTGCCCATTTTTGGGGAGCATTTACTTACCGTGTGATTTGACGCCAGGGAGATGATCTTTGTCGGCGGCTCCAAGTTGTCGTCCACCGCTTGGTCACTGCTCACGCAGCCCATCCTGAATCACAATGGTCTTGTCTTTTCTTGTCTTTTCTTTTCTTTCATTTGTCCAAACGAGCGCTTTGGACGTGCGAGCGTACTCACTTGACTCCAGCTCGTCGCCGGCGTCTTTGCTGCTCTGTCCAAAGTCCCTTTTGGCTCTTCTTGCCGCTATCATGATGAAGACCTCCGTCCGCCTGCCTCCCTTGGGCGCCCTCATTAACTCGCTTCACAAGACTGAAAGTCTACACACCCCTGCCACATTTTTAGAAAGCACGCTCCACCATTTCTAAGCAAACATGGACAACTGGAGAATTTTGTGCAAACACTGATTGCATCTCATGTGCTAAATGTGCACTGCTTCTGAATTAACTGACCGCTAGAGGGCGTAACAGGCAGCGATGAACTCCTCTGAGAGCCCCAGACTCTTGTTTTTGACCCCTGCAAAAAAAAAAGTCGATATGGCGAGCCTGAGCCTGTCATGCTTTGCGAGTGACGACGAGCAACGATGATGTCATTCAGTAAGTGGAGGGAACAATTCATCTTACAACAGCGGAGGAAATGTTTGCTTCCTATCTGCTTGTGCTGAGGGGGGGGATCCAACCCACGTGGGGGGGATATTGCTCCACCGGGCCACACTTCACAGATTTTTCTCGGGACCACCTGCAAATGTGTGTGTGTGTGTGTGATTCATCCACTCTTACTCAGCGCAGGTGCACGGCGAGTGTTATCAAGTCCGGCCCGGTTTACTAACTCCTTTTCCTGATTGCATTTTTTGGCCGCGGCGACTTTTTCAGGGAGCTTGTTTTGTTCCCAAGAACTGGCTCGTTGGCTGGGGGGTCCCCAGCCTTGGCATCCTGCCTGCAGGAGCCTCCCAAGTGGCCCCACAGGATAACCTCAACAACGGTGGGAAAGAAAGCCAGCCGGGACGGGGCTAGGGCCTCTGTAGAGCGCCTTGTTGTCCGCCATGAGTGCACGAAACATGACAAGAAAAGTCCAATGTTGCTTTTTGACATTGTCTAAGCGCAGCTGCGCCGAAAGTACCTTTCTCCCTTCCGAGTGGTGTCCGTCCGCCCACAAATGTATACGTCCACTTCCTGGTTGAGCTTCCTGCCAGCCAGCTCGGCAGCCAGCGTGGGAACCTTTGGTGGCCTGTGTCACACACGGAAGTGATGAGAAGCTCCCGAGGAGACAAAGCGCTTGTCAATGGGGAACAATGAGGAGAACATTGAGCGGGCGAGCGGCCGTCACTCACCTCGGACGGTGGAGGGAGACCTTGGAGAAAGTGCGGGTGTTGCTGGGCAGCTGTTGGTGCCCCCCCCCCCCCCCTGGCATTGCGTGATTGTGCTGCCGGATGACTCTGCGGCTGACTCTTCCAGCGTTTGTTGTGCAAGTGCAGCAGGTGCTTCCTCAGCAACTTTGTCTTTTCCTTTCTTGGTCATTTCTTCAACTCTCAGAGTCACACTTGCCCCCCCCCCCCCCCCCCCCCCCCCCCATCCACCCACACTTTAACCAAAGACAACTTTTTTTTTTAAATTATGATTGAAAAATGAACGAGTGTTAAAGTGCATTTTATTTGACAAACATTTGAGTGGCGGTTACATGCAGCTGCCGGTTGTTGACGTTTGGCCGGCCGTCGTCACGTTCTTCTGCTCCACTAATGTCGGCTAATTGCGATCTTCGTGTTAACCGTTTTAAGTTAACTAGAAAATCTACAGTTTTATCTTCTGGAGTATTTTAAAGGGGGTCGACGTGTTGCACAAAGCAGAAAAAATAAAACAGGTCTCGGCCGCGATAGGAGATCAAGTTACGCGTCGGAATCTTCGGCATCTGCGTCGACGCCGTCCTCAGACCTGCCGGCGACGTGTTTCAAACTGGTATTTACCCTCAGTGTTGCCGGTTCTTCATCGGGTTCTTGACGGGCCGCCTGGCCTGGGCTGATGTCCCGCTCCTGGCTTTTCTCCTCGTGCTCCTCGCTGTCGTCGGACTCCGCCTCGTCCTCGCCGTCGGCGGACTCGGCTCCTCGCTCTTCGTTTTCAGACGCCTCCAAGGTTTGTCTGCTTGTTTCCTCATCCTCACCGTGGTCATCTCCCTTTGGTCGGTCTTGGTCACACGCTTCCTTTTCAGTTCCAGGATGGACCGACTCGTCCGGATCATCACGGTCGGTCGCCTCGGGTTCTTGGTTCTCTTTTTCTGATGTTCCCTCGTCGTCCTCGTCTTCTACGTCTTCATTTTCTGCTCCCTGGCCCATCCCATCTTCCAGATCTTTGTCAGCGTCCACCTCGGGTTCTTCCTCGTCTTGATGCTCTTCTCCTGTTTGGTGGTGTTGCTGGCTTTCTGCTCCACTCAGGTCATCTGGCTCTTCAGTGTTTGTCACCTCAGACTCCTCCTCACTCTGATGATCTTTGAAGGCTTCATCGTCCCGGGACACACTTCCTGCCCCGTCGCTGCCATCCATGTCTTCTTCTCCAGCAGCCTCTGTGGAATCTCCATCCATTGCTGTTTTCTGGTCCTTTTCTCCATGCTCCTCGGGTTCCGCTTCTGGCTCTTCAAACTCTTTCGTATCTGCATCTTGGTCTTCAGTGATGTTCTCCGATTCGTTTTCAGACAAGGCATTCTCCTGCTTGGCGCCTTCTTCTTCTTCTTCTTCTTCTTTTTCTTCTTCTTCGTCGGCATCCTCACCTTCTTCGCCACTGTCATCCACACCTCCGTCTTCTTGCTGTTCGCTGGTGACATCTTCACAAGTGGCTTCATCGGATGTGGCGTTGTCGTCCGGCTCTTCCTCTGCATCTTCGCCATTGTCACTTGTTAGCGCAGGATCTTCTTCCGCTGACTTGTCTTCTTCGACTCCTGTGGTCTCCTCTGTTCCTTCAGCCTCGTTCTCTGCCATCCTTTTGTCTTCTTCCTCTTCTTCTTCTTCAGTTTGCACATTTGTTTGGTCATGGAGCGTGTCTGCATCGCCGCCATCATGTTCATCTCCACTAGTGGCTGGCGTCTCCTCTTCTTTCCGATCTTTGTCCTCCTCTGATTCCGATGCAGCCGTGGCTGCCTCTTCAGCATCTTCATCGGTCGTCACAGCATCTTTTGTAGCGTCCTGATCCTCAGCAGCTGCATCCTCATTTTCATCTCCACTTGTTTGGGCATCTCCTTCCTCTTCCTCTTCCTCTTTGGGTTCCTGTCCGCTGGCATCTTCAACTGCTGTGGCGTCATCGCCATTTTCATCTTCTGCAGCTTCCTCATCGCTATCAGCTCCAAGCTCCTTCTCATCTCCACTTGCACCTTCCTCGGAGGCTGCACCTTCATCCTCGATGGTTTGGGAAACCTCATCACCCGTGAGCTCTTCTCCTGCGGCATCCTCTTTTTCATTCTCGGCGCCGCTCGTGGCAGGAGTCTCCTCTTGACTCTCATCTTGGTGTTCACTCGTGGCGCTCCCAGCAGCTTCTTGTGCGGCCTCTTCATCTTGGGCGGTTTCAGGAACCTCCTCACTCGCCATCATCTCATTTCCAGCATCATCATCATTATTTTCATCTGCCCCCTCCTGGTCTTCTCCTGCCTCCTCCTCCTCCTCCTCCTCCTCTTGACGTTCACTTGCAGCGACCACAAGCACTGCGTCTTCATCTTCTTCGCTCGCAAGCTCATCATCTGTGTTTACTTCCTCGTTTGAGTTCTTCACGGTGGCTGCATCGTCATCGTCGTCTTCGTCCTCGACCGGAACTCGCTCCTCCTCCTCCATATTGTTAGCGGACTCTTCGTTCTCATTGCTAGCTGCAGCGGGAGCTTCCTCTTCACCATCAACTCCTCCTTCTTCATCTTCCTCGGACTCTTGCTGACTTGTGAGTTCTGCCGCAGCGGCCTCTTGTGCCGCACCTTCATCTTCTGCAGGAGCTTCCTCCTCACCATCAACTGCTCCTTCTTCATCTTCCTCGTACTCTTGCTGACTTGTGAGTTCTGCCGCGGCGGCCTCTTGTGCCGCACCTTCATCTTCTGCAGGAGCCTCCTCACCATCAACTGCTCCTTCTTCATCTTCCTCGGACTCTTGCTGACTTGTGAGTTCTGCCGCGGCGGCCTCTTGTGCCGCACCTTCATCTTCTGCAGGAGCTTCGTCTTCACCATCAACTCCTCCTTCTTCATCTTCCTCGGACTCCTGCTGACTTGCGGGTTCTGCTGCACCTTCATCTTCTGCAGCAGCTTCCTCCTCACCATCAACTCCTCCTTCTTCATCTTTCTCTGACTCTTGCTGACTTGCGAGTTCTGCCGCGGTGGCCTCTTGTGCCGCACCTTCATCTTCTGCAGCAGCTTCTTCCTCCTCATCATCAACTTCTCCTTCTTCCTCGGACTCCTGCTGACTTGTGAGTTCTGCCGCGGCGGCCTCTTGTGCCGCACCTTCATCGTCTGCAGCAGCTTCCTCCTCATCATCAACTTCTCCTTCTTCCTCGGACTCCTGCTGACTTGCGAGTTCTGCCGTGGCGGCCTCTTGTGCTGCACCTTCATCTTCTGCAGGAGCTTCCTCCTCACATTCAACATCTCCTTCTTCATCTTCCTCAGACTCTTGCTGACTTGTGAGTTCTGCCGCGGTGGCCTCTTGTGCCGCACCATCTTCTGCAGGAGCCTGCTCCTCACCATCAACTTCTCCTTCTTCATCTTCCTCGGACTCCTGCTGACTTGCGGGTTCTGCTGCACCTTCATCTTCTGCTGGAGCTTCCTCCTCACCATCAACTCCTCCTTCTTCATCTTCCTCGGACTCCTGCTGACTTGCGGATTCTGCTGCACCTTCATCTTCTGCAGGAGCTTCCTCCTCACATTCAACATCTCCTTCTTCATCTTCCTCAGACTCTTGCTGACTTGTGAGTTCTGCCGCGGTGGCCTCTTGTGCCGCACCTTCATCTTCTGCAGGAGCCTGCTCCTCACCATCAACTCCTCCTTCTTCATCTTCCTTGGACTCCTGCTGACTTGCGAGTTCAGCCACGGCCACACCTTCATCTTCTGCAGCAGCTTCCTCTACATTTTCACCAGTGACCTCATCATTGGGATTTGAGTCCTTAACGGTGGAAGCGCCGTCGCTCTGATCTTCTTCTGGTTCTTCAGCGGCGGGTTCCTTTGTTTCCTGTTCAGCCGCGTCGCTTTCAGCGCCTGCGAGCGAAAGCTCACACTCGTCACTTTCTTTGTCTTCCGCTGCTTCTTGAAGAGCGTGCTGGAGGATCTGTCCGACCAGTGTCGCTGCTGCTGCCGCAGCTGCTGCTTTGGTTTCACTGTTGGCCGGACAATGGTTCTTCTTGCCGCACGACTGGCACGGGCAGTCGTCGTCGTCTTCGCCGCGCTGGTCACTGACGACGCTGCTGCTGGCCGCCGAATCGTCGCTTATCTGCGAGCGTTTGGTTTTCATCCTCAGCCTTCGTCTCCTCTCGTTGGTGGACGGTCTGGACTTTGGTTCTTGGGGAGGTCTGGGCAGAGCCGCCCCACCTTTCATCTTGTCCAATTCTTTGCTAATACTGCTTTGGATGCGCCGGCGGATCTCGTCCTTGAGCTCGCCGATCATCGCGTCCAGCTGCTGGTCGTCGCCGTGGACCTTCCAGCGCTCTTTGAACTCGCTCATGGCGTCGACGTAATGAGCCAAAAACTGCTTTTCGATTTTGGTGAGTAAACCGAGGACCCACGCGGGATCGGGGTCGTGAGGTCGCTGTTTGCCGGAGCGGGGCTGACTCCGAGACGTCTCGTCCGGTTCGGAGCCCTCGCTCGAGGCCGGCGGGCTGTCGCGCGGTTCTCTCGGCGTGTCGTGACCCGGAACGGTCCGGTCGGGCTCCGGCTCCTCTTCGGGGCTGGCCGTTTGTTCTTCTTCTCGGTGGACTTTCCTGCCGTCGCTGCTCTTGCCGGAACCCGTGGAGCCGCTGTTGACGTCGATGCCGGACGACGAGCCCTGATGAAAGTCCTTGTCGGAGTGGCGGTCGGGCTCGTTCGGCGCCGGCTCGCAAAGCCACAGAGAGCCGAGAATCTCCAGCAGCGCTTTGTAGCGTTGCGATTTCTCATCAGCGTTTTTGGGATCGCCGTCCAGCTTGGCCAAGCAGTCGAAAAGACCCGCGGCCGAAGTGCTGAGTTTGCGTCCGTACGCGGGCGAGACCTCCGGCAAACTGTTGCATCTGTCCAGCTGGGGGTTGAGAAGAACTTTCATCACTTGCACCGAAGAGTGAAATAGCTTGGGGTCGGTTTCTGCGCGCCGATCCGACGCTTTTGGTTCCTCGTCCGTTTTGGGAGCGTCGGAAAGGGCGCTCTCCTCATTCAGCCCGTTGATGTTCTTCTCAGGCGCCGCGTGGTCGGGTTCTTCCGCCACGTTGCCGGAGAACTCCTCCATATCGAACTGTTCGCCGTCGGGCGGGATTTTATTCAGCCATTCGCTGACGACTTGGGTCGGGGAAGCGTTTGGCAGGCTGGACGGGACCAGGGCTTCGGCGTCGACGTCCGTCAGCGGCGGGTCGCCGACGTGGACGTCGTCTTCGGGAGCCTGCTCAGTGTTCATGTCTCCGTTGGCTGAAGTCTCACAAAGGTGAGGGATGACTTTTGCTTCTTCATCCACTAAAACATCAGCCTGATGGGATTTGGCTGACACGTTGCTTTTTTTTTCCAGGATGTCAGATGTGGCTTGGAGTTCAGAATCCTCAACGGCCACCACAGGAAGGTCGGAGACATTTGACGCCGCGCTTTTGGTTCTTTTTTTGCTTCTCGAAGAGCGATCGGACTTGACCGACAGCGCGGCTTTGGTTTGCTGAATTCCCCCGAGCCTGCTCTTGTCGGAGATAATCGAGGTCCTTGAAGATGCGGCCGACTTGTGTGCTCTCGCTTCACTTTCTTCACTTTGAGGTCGTCGAGACGATCTGGACGACGACGAGACGAGAGATGTGTTATCAGTGTTGGAGGCGTCTTCGGACTTCTTTGCTGAGGACCTCGCGGACCTGCTGCTCAGCGCTCTCTCCAAACTCTCATCGTTGTTGTTTTCGTGCACGGCGATGGAGGATTTTGTCTTCGCTGATGTCATCGAGCGGGCAGATCTGGACGAAACGGCGCTCGGCGGCCTCTGAGTTGTTTCCGTTTGGTTTTCTGAATGTTCTTCTGAGGGAACCTCGCACGTCACTACCGATAAGCTCGTCACGGTGGACTTAACGGAAGCTTTGCTCGCCGGTCTCTCTCTCTCGGAATTTGTTTGGCTGGCTTTAGATGATGGAGAGCGCGCCGACGTTTTGGATTTTGTAGAAGTCACCGAGATGGCTGACTTTGTGGACAAGGAGCTGGCGGTTCTTTCCACCGTCACGCAAGGTTCTAGCGCATCTCCTACCGACCTTTCTTCAGGTTCCTCGTCGTTCTCGGTGCGTTCTGAGGTTTCTTCGGCCGCTCTGTCGAGTTCCGACTCTTTGGTTCTGGAAGACACCGACCGGCCGCAACTAACTTCTTCATTCTCAATTTCGATGCTGTGTTCACTCATCACCTCGGAAACGTCTTTCGACGTGATTGACAAGTTGCCGGAAGGTCTTTCGGCAGCGTTTTCCTCAGCTGAGATTTTGGACTTTCCAGATTTGGCAGACAGTTGACTTTGGCTTCTGCTCGGGACTTCTTCGGTGACCACCTCGGACACGTTGGATGTTTCCGAAGCGGGCGACTTTGGCCGACGACCTTCGGACGTGCGTTGGGACTTGGCGGACGGAGCTGATTTACTGGAGTGAACGGACAAGGAACTTATTGATACGCTCTCGCTGTGCGGTAAACCTTCGGATGCTGTCGATCTGGCGGAAAGCGCCGACTTTGCCGATTTGGCCGAGGCCGCGCTGGGCGATCTTTCTGCAGAAACCAGCGACTGGATTGATTTGGCAGACGTGCAGCTTGACGCTCGTCCTCCCGCTGGCTCCTTTTCTTCATCCTCAGAATGGTGAGACTCGTCTTCTGCTGGAACATCATCGGGACATTTGGACTTACTTGAGCTGGCGCTCGTGGCTCTCTCGTTCAGAGGAGTCTCGGGATGGTTTGACGTCACATTGGTCGATGGCTCTGACATCACACTGGGTTCCTTCTCGTCTTCCACTGATTGGATTGCACTCGATGGTCTTTCTTCAGCCGCCTCTGTGGATTCTCCACCGGCATCAATTTCGGAGGTTTTTGATTGTGTTGATCTGGCGCTGGAAGCTCTCTCCACCTGTACCTCCTCGGCGTCTCCATCGGCATTCGAAGAGGCCACTTCGTCAACTTCAGAGCTTTTTCCAGATGTGGGTGTTCTCTCTCCAGTTGCGCTCTGACTTTGCTCCTCTTTGGCGTGCTGGTCAGGTCCGGAGGTGGTTGAGGCATTTGAATGAGCTGACATGGCACTTTTGGATGGCTCCTCCTCTTCTCCACCTTCAGGTTCTGCCTTCTGACTGACATTTGCTTCACTCTCCCGTCTTCCCACGTCGCCCGTCTCCTCCGAGTCTGCTTCCTTCTCACCACAGTGACACTTTTTGGATTTCTTCATCTTGCCGGAAGTGGAGGCCGACGATGATTTCCCGGACATGTCTTGCGTGTCCTGGTCCCGGCGGATGGTGCAGTACTCCACGGTTTCCGAGGCCTCCACGCACGTTTCTCGCTCCAGCACGTTTTCTTCGCTGGATCTTTGAGCCACGGTCTTCCTAGAGACCACCGTGTAGGAGGAGGCGCTGGAGCTGGACGTCCGAACGCCGCAACTGTCTCCTTGCGTGCCTTCCGCGTTGGTCCAGATGTTGTAGCAGTGAGAATGGCGAGAGCAATGCGCGCGGCGTCGCCCGTGCCTGGCGACGTAGGCCTCCACCGGCTCGCTGGTGGAAAAGTTCTCAGAACCCGAGCAGCTTCTGTCGCTCACCAATTCTTGAGGCCGCTCGCCGCCCCTGATGGAGGACTTTCTCACTTCGGTGGACCAAAGTAAGGTTTCGTCGTTGTCCAGCCGAAAGCGCACTTTCATTTTCATGGACAAGCTGCCATCTTTGTTGACGCAAACTTGTTTTTCCACATCGTCGTCGGCGGCGGGGAGAACCTCGTCTGCAGATTCCGTTCCGTCTGGAAGTGACTTCTCAGAAGATAGGTTTGCTTGAGCTTGATTTGGTGGTAAAAGAGAAAGAACGAGTCAAATCACGAGGCCTTGTAGTACTTTTGCAGAAGTTTGTCTCCTACCTTGGTGGTTGCTTAACGGCGCTTCGGCGCTCAGCTTCGGCAGCTTGTCTTCGGCGCTTTTACGAAATCGCTCCAGAATGGAAGGATGGGAAGGCTCCCGTCCCACGCACACCAGAACATTGGGACAGTGCATGATGCTTGGAACATTTTCCACCTGCAACCAAACACAAAGAAGATGAGGTCCTTCAAACGGTAGGTAGGCGGCTTTGTCAAGTCCTGGCCAACTGTTTCGGTGTCTGCGGTGACGTGACTTATAAAGAAAAAGAACAGTTGATGCTTTGGCTCCTCGTGCTGCTGAGTCCTGCTCATCCCTGCCAAAGATAAAGGTCTTAATCCCGGATAATCCGAGGAACCCTCACAGATGACGGCGCAGTCTTGCGAGCGAGGTTTAGTCAGCACAACCGCCAGCTTTTGCGGCTGCCGTCGTGATGCGAGATGCACACGAGCATTTGAAGTGAGACGATGAGTCTTTTTAGGCTTTGACCAAATCTCATCATCTCATAAAAACTCACAGGGACAACCTTGAGTTATTATGATTTGATTGTTTTTTTTTTCCAAGGAGAAAATCGCAGTAAAATTACATTTACAAATGGGGGGGTGTTTTTGGCTTCTTTGTATGGAAATGGTGCAGTACACAGTTTTGACCACTAGACGTCACTGTTTCACTTCATCCTTGACGTCTGTATTCATATTGCTGCACTAAAAGTCAATCAGTATTAAAAACTACCAGTATTGAATCAACACTCCTTTGCTGGTGTCACTCGATGGATGATGATGACTATTACTTCATTTTGGACATATTTTACACGTGGCTTTATGTCCACAACACAATATTGCCACGCCCCAAGAATCAGGAAATGGGGGGAAAAAACAATGATGACAGCGGTCCATCTGGCGAGCTTACCTTGTGTCCATCCAGGGTGTAGAGCCTCTTGACGTGGTACTGCAGGAGCTCCGAGACCTCCTCCAGGAACAGCCCGAAGCTCCTCGGGCCTTTGCTTCTGAGCACCACCGTCTTCCTGAGGGACGGCTCGCTGTTCTTGATCAGGACCAGCCTCTTGGTGCGAGGCGGGAGCTCGTCGGACCTGCTGGTCCGATGGTGCCGGTGGTAGGGACACAGAGGCAACACTTGCGAGTGTATCGCCTCCAGGGCTCGGGCGTGTCTCCACTGGGAGCACAGGTAGCAAGCGGCGACCTCGACCGCTTCAGGGTGGGGGATGTGGGGCAGCCTGCAGGTGGCGTACTTGTGGGAAGCGGGGACGGCGCTGAAGCACTGGAAGCTGCGTTTGTGGGAGGACATGGCTGCGGCGCGGCCTTCCTCGAGCATCAGTAGATGCTATGCGGCCGTGCCGCCGACGCGAAGGCTCCACATGTTCCTGCGCCCGAGCCTCGCCCTCGCCTGAAAGACAAAATTGCACTCAGATGAGGGGTGTAATCAATTAGCGGCTAGAAAAAATCTTGGGAAAATATTAGCCATTGTTGCATTATTGTTGGGAAAAAGCGTGTGGCTTCCAAAATAGCGCAAGTGTAAATGAAGACAACGATAACGAAAAGCAAATCCTCCACGTTCCTTTAAATAACGAGCTTACATGTTGGCCAAAAGCGTCGGCCGTTAGCCCGTGCCGCTCGCCCGCAATCCGTCGGGATTAGCGCTACAAGGCGGAAATATCGGTAAATACAAATAAGCCAGACAAAAGCAGGAGCAAACCCAAAAAAAAAAAAAGCAGGGAAATATAAATAGGCCAAGCTTGACTGACACTTTTAAAGAAAGGCTTTAGCTCTTGTTCTTGTATTAGCGTGTTGCAAATCTATTCCATACTTATTGTGTCTTGACGCAAACACAAGGATTCCCTTGGTGCCAACATGGCTGATGATGATTCATGCTGCTAAATTCCATACGACTGCTTATTTTCATCATTTAGAATCAGCTTCATGGATTTCCTTTTATTTTGGGCTAATAGCAGCCTGCTCACGAGATAACCTATTTTTAAAAAGAAATTCATAGTGCCAAAGAGTGCAGATACTTACTTTTGCTCTACGTTCATCATCCAAATTGCAGAAGATGAGGCGGAAAGTTGGATAAAGAACATCCAAGCGTCTACTGGAGCCCAGGTTGCAGTTTGCGGCCGGCGGCCGGCCGTCCAGCAGGAGCAGGAGCAGCAGCCCTCCTGCTAATCACATGCACGAGGAGGCTAAGGATAGCCTGGAAAGCTTTAAGGATAATCACTGGCAAGGTTGGACTGAAATCTGATGGACACGACTTACTTGGACCGCTTGCATTGCGTAAAGACCAGGACACTTTTAGCTAACGGCTTAATGTTGATCATTTTGTCTCGTCAATGTTTGGCTAACATTAGATCCCGTCTTCATATCTACCAATTCAAGACATATTCACAAGTCATTCTTAATGCTAATTCCCATTGCATGCTGGTTTGTTATAGCAAATCCATTTAAAACATAAAATGCACATAAATATTAATAAGTGGTATTCCTCAAGGCTCAATCCGAGGGCCACTTTACATCTTCTTTCGGCTGCTCTCGTTTATCTTTTTTTATAAGAGCGCCATCAGAAAGGGCATGAACAATGAATTCCGATATAGCCAGGGTGGGGTTCACCGTATTGTGTCATTGTTATGTCAGGACATGTGACCCGGAATATCTGTCGGCTAACTCGCCTACCTCCAATCTTTTAAGCTTTGCAGCATCATACGTAAGGCCAATCTTCCGACTCGTGTGTTTATGTCGGGGAGCAGCTCGGTCTCCTCATGGACAAAAGGGAGCCCCGCCCACCAGAGGTCAGACCTTATCAGAGGCCTCCAGACCAGCGGTGTGCCCTCCGCGAAGCGCTCAATCATCGGGGCCGCCGTCGACAAGCCTGCGCAAACACGCACGCACCATCTGTCGACAGTCTTAAGGAGCTTGATGGGTCGCCACCCGGGGGTCTGTCCTAGGTGGGCAGATTTATGATGTCCTGACTCACTAAGGGGAGAAAATAGCAACCCAACTCCTGCTGAGTCACGTAAGGGCCAGCTTTTGATGACGTCATGGGTGATGGCCCCCAAGAACGACGTGAGTATAACGTTGACGGGACTCCACCATTTCCATCGGGGGGGGGGGGGGGGGGGGGGGGGGGGACACACGGCAAAAAGTGGTCCAGAACTGGGGCATGTGCAGCGCGGCTTAGCTGGCCTCAATTCAACCATCACAAGTAGTTAACGTCTCAGCGTGACTAAACTTAGCACCTTGGCTGCTGGATGCTGCTAACTTTGGGCCATTTCAGCTTTACCAAAATTGATATCAAAGTGCCCTGGGTCGGAATATTTGTGTTTAGACTCGTGGAGATGTGCACAACATGCTCTTGCAAAAAACAGTTTGGACTTGAGCTCCCCTTGAAATATCGATTGGAATAGATTGATACGGTTAAAAATCCACGTTTATCAAGTGTTCAATCAGAATGTTTGCATTTTTTCCAGCCCGCCCATACAGTACGTATGTATATCCGAGAGAACCTGCAGTGCTAATCCCTCAGTAATGAGATTGGCACGGCAGCAGATAATGAAAGCAGTCCAAAACTGCTGCTGCTGCTGCTGCTGCTGCTGCTGCTGCTGCTGCTGCTTGGAGGTTAGCCAGTGAGGAAGATTGTTGCACTTTCTCACTTTCACGCCACTATTCAAGTTCACTCTCAAGACAAAACACAGATGACTTTACTTGCTGCGGCATTTAAGTGTTATTTGCATCTTTTAATGAGATCATTGAATGGCAGCTTGTCGACACTACAAATAAAGTGGGCCTAAAATTGACCCTTGGGGGACACGGCAGGCAATATTGTTGACAAACACGTTCCATACGTGCATTACGTACACATATACGTGAGCGTCCTTGCTGTTTTTGCTTATCGGCGTCGGCAGACCCGTCTGCCCTTAAGTGCTCGGCCATCTGCAATAAACACACGCACGCACGCACGCACGCACGGCTACGCCGGCTCGTATCCTGTTTTCAAGCTGCCGACGGCACACTTTAGCGGCAGCAGAAACGGCAGCGCTGTCTCAACTCTTGGGAGGGACGGCAGCGTGAGTCACTTCCGTACGTTTCATTATTTGCGACGGACGGGGACCCCTTTGAGGGCGTCCGGCAGGAAGGGATTCCTTCGAGCTCATGAGCGACGCATGGCGGCCATAACGCCATGGAAAGGATGACGGCGAGCCGGTGGCAAGGTCGGCCGGGAGCGGGGCCCGTACCCGCCGAGCTCTTTTTAAGTTGAAAGCGGGCACATCAAGGCAACGGACGTGCCATGTGTCGGCGTTGACGTACGGACTTGCAGCCGTGCTCCGGGGAACAACATGCACTCAACACACACTTCCACTCAGCAAAGGTATGGCAGATGCATAAATAATTTGGAAATAATTGCGAATGTAACAATGGGCTACTTTTAGAGAAATGTGGATACATTCACGCACAAAACGATGTTGCAGAAGCAAATCATCTTGAATCAAGCCCATGCGCCAAACTTTCCTCAATGTTGCAAATGTTACGGTGAAGGATAAATGGACAATTTCAGCCTCATCCTTCCTGCACTGGCAGCCATGTGCTGGCCTCCCCCCCGTATCTGCCGAGAACAGGTGCAGCGTTCACGGCGCAGGTAGGGACGTCTGGGAGGCCCTTGGCTGCTTGTACAGTCCCCCAAGTTTTACAAAGGGTCCCCATCTGCATGCCCACCCCCCATCCCCTCCGACAACCGCACACACACACATATCATGTGCCACATGGCAGCCGTCCCTCGACAAGTCTGCTCCATTCTTCCAACACGCCTGCCTGCCACGCCGCCCGTTGTCGAGCCACAATGAGATGAATAGCACCCATAATCCCTTGCTGCAAGATATGTGTGTGTTTCCATGTCTTTTGCTCCTTCTGGCCTCATTTAGGTCCAAGTACAAATTGTAAACAGGTTCTTAGGTTGCCGTAACACACTCCACTCCAGCAACGTTTGCTTAGCAATGGGATATGTCCATCAGACACACTCAAGTCACAAGTAAAATAAATTCAGTCATAAAATAAATCAAATGCACATTTTCTTTCTGACTGCATTTGTCTGATTTGTTGGGGCTAATCAGCAGCCTTCGCCCGATTGAAATAATACAAATTAAATACGACGATGGTCAAAATAAAAGAAAGCTACAATTATTGACCATTCACGAATTAGATTTTAAAAACGTTTTTCATCAACCTACTGGATGCCAGTGACACATAGTGACAATGCCAAGCTCTTCCACTAGATGGCAGCAGGTCCAATTAACCTGCGTTTCCATATAGTAAATATGTTTTGGTTCAATAAAGGTTGAGTCACGTAATTGAAATTGGCCTTTTCCTCTTAAGTCTCGAATTAGCATGCGGAGAATGTGACCTCTGCAAAGTGACGCGATTGGACGACGAGGACCAGCGCCATCGCCAGACAGTCGGCCTCCTGCGTGCCTCCGGAGGGCTCGGACGGCTTTCAAGTGACTTTAAAGGCGGCGGATGGATAATACTTTGCGCAGCTGTTCCGTGGCGTTTTACCTTGACGGCCCTGCTTGTTGTTTGTTTGGTCAGGGAAGCGACATGACGGCACGGGAGGAAAGAGGAAACATAAGAGACTACCTGACAGCCTCATTCCACCGGCCCGACCCCGGCCCGGCTGGAACGCGGCCAGCCGGCAATCAGGCAGCGAAAAAAAAGAAAGAAAACAACCAGAGGAGGGTCTCTTTGTTTGTTCAGCCCGTGTTGGTGTACACGAGCAAATATTGTGCATCTTGCAAGTTGGCCAGAGGTTTGATTGCGACATTGTACTTTCTGACCTCTTAATGAGAAATGCATAGTTTCCGTTATTTATGACACTGCAGCAGTAGCTTGACTTGGAAGGTGAATTCCGAGCTCCAGTCTCTAAATTAATTCAATTCACGTGTTTTAATGAATGCTCATCTCGTGGATTGCGGCGTCCCCCAAGGCTCAATTTTAGGTCCACTTCATTGTCATTTCCACGTGCTGCCGTTGCGTGAGATTATTACTCTTTACAATACTGCTGTCTCTCCTGACCACAAAGTAGCCCATGCCATATTTTGTTCTGTAAAAAAAATGAGCACTGAACCTACCAAAAGCGTCGACTCTCTTCTTTCACCCCAAACAACGGCAGCAGACTGTGGGTTGGTTTCACCAAAAACACCAGCTTCTGACCAAAAAACAGAGAAATGAACAATGTTAAGCAATCACAGAGACAAAACAACATTTGTTCACATTAACAAGTAACAAAAGTGCACATTAAGGAAACATATATATTAAATGTTGGTCATTATGTGGTACCATGAAAAATAGCATCAGTGCACTGAACTTCCCGAGAAATGCTCTGATCTGGTGTCAGCGTGCAAACGGCATTGTTTGTCCTTGAGTGGATGGATGGGACATGCTAACGTGTCTTTACCCAGGGAGTCTGGCTGCTGCACCCGCAAACACCCCAGAGTTGACCCCGACGAGCCGGAGGAGCGCCACTTTCTCAGCCGGGGCGCCCAGGGCAACGCCAGCGCCGCCCCTCCGCCGAGGCTACTAATAATAATGTCGTCACCCTGAAGGAATGCGCCGCAGACATGATGAATGTTGTCACTCTTCACATTTTAAGCGACGCACACACCTAGTCTCCCCCCCCGCTATCTCGATCAACCGTCGTGATAATCGGACGTTTACAGTTTATTTCCCTCCATTTCCTAAATTGCTTTTTAATCAAAGATACATTGTATTTTAAAGGATGAATTCTTAACATAATAATCAATCGTAATCATAACCAGCCCAATACCATAAAGATAATTGGCAAATATTGTAAGATCTGCCAAGAACGCAATTTACAGTGAGAACTCAACGTTTTGAGATTGGACCCTGCGGTGTCGTTCCAGCTCGCCGGGTCCAACTTCCCATCTCACTGCAATGTCGGGACGAGCCAGGCCCAAACATCCTGACACGGAGCGCCCCCACCCCAACCCTCCCCTCCTCGCACCTCCACAACCACCTTATCAGGCAGGAAACACCGCTCCTCCGCCACATCCTCTTTACAAGAAGCACGACTCAAGCTTTCCCAAAAAACCCAGGAAGAGCCGCCAGACTCCAGGATTTGTCAGAGAACCCCCCCACCCACACCCACACACAAAACACCCCCCACCCCAAATTCCTTTTATCGGAAAAAATGGAGCGAGTTTGCAAATCAAAACGACGCATTTATTGAGGTATTTTCTGCACGGACAAGATAGAAGGGCGTGAAAGAAACCCGGAATGGTGGGAAAACAAAGGGTAAGGGGGACGGAGGCGAGCACGCGTGGCTTTGTTGTCGTGGCTAATCCTCAAGAGGGGATAACGATGACGGCGGCAGTGGGCGGCAAGCAAAAAAACAAGCAGAACACCATTCCAGTATGCACCGCCATCGGCTTTTATTGACAAGTTTGCTTTGTACAGGAAATGACAATCCATCACTTTTAAATTACACTCTAAATCAGCATACATTTATCCTAGACGTGATTATATAGATATTTATATTATTAAGCATTTGATGGGGGGCGCACCGGGGGCTAAAATCTCATCGGGGTGACAAGCAGCGACTCGGCGAGAGCCAGGATTACAAACAACGTCCATCTGGGGTTTTGCATTTACAAGTTGTGTCTGAAATGCACACAAGTAGAAGGGCCCCGCTAGCCTTCCCTGAGGTGCCCCGTTTTAGCGTCCCTCCTTCCAAGGTCGGTCTGTGGTGTTGTTGCGGCCGTTCAAGACTTTAAACTGCTCGTACGACGGTCGTTTGTCCAAATGTGCGCCGTTATTGACTGGGCACTTCTCTTGCCAAACGTCTTCAGTTACCCTAAGAGTAAATGAATAATGGCTGGTTGTTTTTGATAAGTGCCTTGTGATCTGTTAGCCCGCTTCTCTTGCCAAACAGTCTGGAAATTGCTGGGACAAGCGGTCAAGAAGATGGATGGATGGATGGATGGATGGATGGATGGATGGATGGATGGATGGATGGATGGATGGATGGACGGATGGACGGATGGACGGATGGATGGATGGACGGATGGACGGATGGTTGGGAATGCACACCATGTTAGGTGTACCCTACCCTCACCAAAGGTCATCTCAGGTAACCCCCAATTCCTGACAATCTTAATGAGAACCATGGATGGATGGTTGTCGTCTATACAGTATGTGTGCTGCGATGAACTGGTGGCCAATGCTTCTCTCGCCGAACTCGCCCGGGATGACCTCCATCTACCCGTGACCTTAAAGAGGAACAGTGCTAGAAAACGGACGGTCACATTTCGTAAGCGTCTTTGATTGCGGTCGTCCCTGAATTCACGAGATGCCGTAATTGTTGTAGTAGGCGGCGGTGGCGTCGGCCAGAACCGAAATCAGACTGGTTTCTGTGGCGGTACTGGCGGCGGACACCTGAATGTGACCCGTGACGGTGACGGCCCCGCCTTGCTCGGGATGGAAGCCGCCCCCTCCGGAGTTGAGGTACTGGTCAAACTCATTGCGGTCCACCTCACCCAGGAGCTCGGCCTGGCTAAGCTGATCCAGAGTCTCCAGTTGGGCTTGCGTCTCCGGCGGCGGAGACAGCTGCCCCATGTGGCCGTGCTGGAGGCCGTGGTGAGTCAGGGGGAATGGCGAGGCGCCGTAGTACGAGCCGTGGATCAGGCCGCCGTTATTACCGGGGGTCATGTGGGACATGTGCGCGCCCCCGCAGTGGAGCTGGGTCTGAGCGTAGTCCAGGTGGTACGGCGGAGGGCTACCCATGTGGCTCTGGTGGTGCTCGGCGGGGGACGAGCAGGAGATGGCGGGGTAGTACGACGGAGGCGCGTGCTCTTGATCCACGGCGTCCAAGGGGGACATCTCGGGAGGGGTGGGAAGGCCGTAGGGGTACGTGTCGAACCCGCCCGACGCCGCCGGGTCCCGGAAGCTCCGCACGCCGGGAAGGGTCGGGCCGGGACTGGAGAAACGGACCCCCGACGCCGGGTTGCTCCCGTCGTCCTTCTCCAGCGGCCGGCACAGGGCCCGCTGCTCGGGTAGGGCGTTTTGGTCGGGGGCCATGCCGCCAAGGAGGAATGCGGGGTCCACGCGCTTGCAAATGCGCTTGAGTTGCTTCTTGCGGCGGGGCCGGTATTTGTAGTTGGGGTAGTCCTGCATGTGCTGCACACGCAGGCGCTCGGCTTCCTCCACGTACGGCCTCTTCTGGGGGGGTGTCAGGGCTTTCCACGATTTCCCTGAAGGAAAACGACCACATGCGTGATTTGACTGTCATCAAATGGCCACATTGTAAATAGAACTGGTAAAAATGGAAGAAACTGACTTGTACAGAAAAATGACAAGTTGGTACTGAACTAACCATTTTGAGAAGATTGATGTCAAGACTGGACGTTGAAATATTTGCTCACATTTATCTTAGGCGTTACTTCAAAGTAATCAGCATGCACATTCATTTGAATAAAATTGCTGCTGTGGAATGTGCTTTTGGATCATTTCCAGTTTGAAGATGACAGGTAGCATTTGGTAATTAATTCAAAACAAATTGTAATCTGTATTTAAAGAAGGCTTGAGTAAACTTTGTATGCTTTGAAGTGAATGTTTTCAACTTCGAGATATCTAATGTGAATGCATAATATTAAGGAATTTTTGAATAAGGAAGTTTTGAATATTTTTTCCAGCTTCGCCTTAATTTGTCCAGTGACTGGTTAAATATAAAACAAAGTATGTCGAGGTTTCTATATTAACGAGATAAAATGTGGTAATTGAAAAGATTTAAAAATAATATAATATATATCAAAATAATATTTATATATTCCAAGGTCTTTATTCCTGGGTAAATTTAACTGTTCAAGCTTTGAATTAAATGAATAAACTTAAAATACATGAATGTGCCCAAGATCATTTTCACATGGAGTAAAAGATTTATAAATTGACCCCATAAAACCAGGAAATTAATTTATGATAAAATGTCACATAATAGAAGTCTTTTATTAATGTGTACGATTACATTTTTTAGGATTTAAAATGTCCAATTGAAAGTGCCCATGAGAAAAATCGAAGAAGGGAGTTGATTTAAATAGTTAAAAATAATGACAAGAGGTTTCTTTCTGTGCGAGGTGGACTCTTAAAATTATAAATTGGATTTTTTTTAGCCACTAAAAGTGTACAAATGTCCAAGATCATTTTATTTGTCAGTTTTGACTTCTCCTTTTTTTTTTAAACTGTCTTTGTATCAATTTGTTTTACCTGTGTTTGATTTACAAATGTATAAGCGAAACGCACATTAAATTATTTGAGTCAATTTTTAATGCATTCATCATGAGAAATCTTGAAGTAATAGTTACTAGAAAGAGGCCTGATAAAGATGGAAACGTTTTGGGGAAAAAAACAGTTACTGCACTTCTGCATAATAATAATAATAATATTAATAGTAATATTGATAGACTTACCAAGCATCTTGCTGAGCTCGGCGTTGTGCAGGTCTGGGTTCTGCACGGCCAGCCGCTTGCGCTCGTCCTTGGCCCAAACCATGAAGGCGTTCATGGGCCGTCGGATGCGGGGCTCGGGCGCCTTGTCCCCGACGCCCCTGTGGGCGTCGGCGGCAGCGGCCGAGGTCGCGTCGCCGTCCGCCGGGGGACACTCGAACGACTCGGGCCACGACGAGTAGGCGCTGATGAGGGCGGCCATGTGCGCGCCGCCTGCACGCCAAAGTTGCAGAGTTGCACTCTTTCGCTTCCAATCAACCACCGCGTGCGTAATTGGGATTGAAAATGCAGACGGGTTTCGATTTGGTGCGAAAAGACGAGTTGTTGGCAATCCAAAGGACTACGGGAAGGTGTGCGCGCGCGCTCCTCCTCGGTGAGGTGTGATCCAGGTTCTCCTATGGCGTCGCGAAGGGGGTTTATATTTGAGGAGGGGGGCTCGAACCTCGGCTCCTCCTCGGCGAGTCCCAAGCAAAAATGTGACGCACGCACCAAATATGCTCACTGCGCTCACTTCGCTGAGTCCGTTTAAAACAGGATGGAAACTAGTTTTTTTTGTTGTTGTTGTTGTCTAAGGTTGACATTCCTCTTTAGTGATGATGCTTTTGGTGGCGCAAGCCGCGACGCGCCCAAAAACTTATCAGACCTGTTGTTGCGGTGCGTTCAGGTGCGCGTAAAAAGCGCATCAGGTGGCGTCGGCCATTGGAAAGCACGATACCCTAACTCACTCCTGACAGTGACGTAATGTGTCTAGTTTTTAGTATTTCCCCTAAATTTCTGCCATTTTGAATGATTTGGGTCACGGTGAATTGATTTCCTATCAATTTCATGAAATGACCACATGTACATAATTTATTGCACAATGATTAGTTATTATGTTTAGAAATAAAAAAAATCCCCCAAATCTTTACCCTTCCACCCAACCTTTCATTCTTTTCAAACATGCATAAGTTCAAGGGCAACTTTCCATCCTGCAAAGTTGCACCTAACTTTAACTTGGCCTATCACATACAATGAAGGATTTTGGGTAGTTAACTTATTTTTACACTTGGGAGATAAAAAGCTGAACATACACTTGCAACACTAATCAGCTTCCTTCTGCGGCTACAAGCGAGCGTGTATCAAATCTGGCAGTTCCTGTTGACAGGATTCTCATGGCTTGTTGCAGCCAGAGGAGCTCACACACACACACACACACACATCCACACACACTAAGCTACTGAGAGCGGGCGGGTCAGAGGTTATTGGTTGACAGATTTAAATCAGGAAGATGAGTGCACCAGACCACGCTTTCCTAACAAAGTTACGAAAATACACCATACAGCATAAACATCTAATTTGTGCGAGTACAAAAGTCATTTAAAGGTAATGCATCGAGCCAAGCTTGTGTGTCCCACAAGGCTGAATTTTAGGTCGACTACTTTGATCTGTCAATGTCGTCATTGGCATAAATGAACAGTTGACAGCTTCACCTTTGGACGACATGTGCCAACAGACCAAACCGGTAAACTGTGCGCACAAAGATGGATTTTAACATTTGAGCTTCAATTTCTTACCTTTATCACATTTGATTCTTTTTCCTATCTTACTTACCGTCTATTTAAATACGTTTTAGGTTATTGCCAACTGTATCATTTTAGTAGTGTATCTGTTCTCGGTTTTGAAACTTCGCTCGAAGCTATTTTGATCAAGTCATTACGGCTAATTATGACATTATTTTTAACTGCTTTTATGCAGTATGGCATTTCCCCACAGCCAAATTGCTGCCAATCAAAGCGCTTCAGCGGCGTTCCGTACAGTGCTCGTGAGAAAATGCGACTGCAGCGAGTTTTTCTCACATTCATCGTGCGTCATTTGAAAAACGGGCCAAATCAAGGCCCCCACAGAGGAACATAAGTACAGCTGTGCCAAGTGCTTGTCTTACCTTGAAGGTGCTGCCCCTGTTGACCTTTGACCCATACGACAGACTGTGCAGATGCCTGCATAGTTTTCTCCGGGTCTGCCTTTATTTGGGTTTGTTTTAGACGCAGATGAGGTTTTGGTCGATTTTTTTCTGGATTTGACCGACTATGTGGAGCAACACATAGCTTTATCCGTAACCTGCAAATCAAAACACAAATAGGCCTCTACAAATATGGTACCAATGAGCAGAAAGCTCAAGACATTTCTTTCCAGCAAAAGTTGAATGTTTCAAAATACCACACTTGTTTTTTGTTGGGTGCTTCGGTCTGGGGGCAAAAAAGAATGGCCATCTTTCCCACAGGGAGGAAGAGGATACGCCACCTGACACCCCAGATTGTGCCTCCCGCAGACACATGGGTGATGTATAGCCTCGCATTTCCCCTCAAAACACTGATTTGCAGTGAAAGTCAGCACGTCGGGCACATGATGCAAGTCGACCATCGTAACGCCCCGACATAACTGCAAAAACAATAACATCGCTTCATCAAAGGGGCTAAAAAAAAAAACAATGCAAACATGAGTCAAATTGGGCACAAAATTACATTGAAGGGGGGCAGCACATTTACTGGCATTGTTTTGCTCTGCCTGCCAAAACAAAAACTACTTGAGCAGGTTGAATGGAGCAAATGAAGCACCAGCCCAAAAGGTGGAAGTCACAACAATCATCTCATGAGAAATGAGTTGAAAAGGAGACAAAATCTCAGGCGCAACATTTTTCTGTCTCGGAAAATTGCCAGAAAATCAGACACAAAGTCTACCTCTGTATTTTTATATTGATATATGGATATACATATTTGTGAGTAGAAATAAAACCAAAGATTCAGTGTTTGTTTTGTCAGAGAAATTCTAATGACAGTACTTTATTTTTGTTTTGTCGTCGGATTGAGATCAAAAGTTGAGATCATACTTACCTAAACAGAGAGAAGTTTCAATCCTTTTGCTCTCTTGTGCTCTCAAATTTGCATGAAAGCTGAGCCCTAAATTTTGAGTTCATCATAAAGAACTGGTGAGAAAATGACCATTTTCTTGATAACAGACAAAAAGGCTTGCATTGTTTTTGACATAACATGGAAACTTTTGCTGCTGAGGAGACAACAAGCCACGGCCTCTTATCTCCTCAAGTTGAGTTGGATCTTTTTTTTGTCGAACGTGTCCTCAAAAATGAGCCCTAGATTTTATTTTGGGAAACAAGCGGGGAAATACACAATATTCCGTTGGCCGTCGTTCGCCCCGTTGACTGAGTATGTGCAGCGTGTTGTTGTTTTTTTGAAAGTCCATTCATGGTGTTTTGCATCTCCAGATAAATCAGAAAGGAATGACGAACTTCTAAGGCGTTTCCTTAACAAACTACAAATGTCACCTTTGCTCTTTCCTGGTCTGAGTCATCTCGGCCGTGATGGCGGCCACGGACAAACACGTTCGTCGTGTGTCGTGCTAAGAAAAAAAAAAGAAAAAAAAAAAGGATTTCCTCGTTACCGTCAAGTTGGTCCATCACGATGCATGCGCTCATGACAAACGGGTGGGCGGGGTCTGTCAACAAGCACCTGCGTCAACCGCAACTTTTCTGAAAGGGAAACAATGACATATATGCGTTTCCCGTGATGTGTTAGCATTAGCATCAAGCGAGTAAGGAACGTGCTCAACTCCGCATCAAGCGAGTAAGGAACGTGCTCAACTCCATTTTAGGCTGTTTTAGAAAAACCAGACGGGATTTTTGTGGTCACATCTCAAAATGAGTCCATCCAATTGAATTAATGCTAATGTCACTCGGGGTGAAATTGTGGTCAAGGTGCTGGAGCGGCTCGTTATTCCAATTAATTCATTATTTCAATGAGTGTAATGGCTTGGGTTGGGCGGCAACAATGCGAGGGGTTGAAGCGGCGCCTTCGATGATGGCTCATTTCCAGAATGTTTTGCGGTACGTCTGATGTGGCTTAACCCGTCATTGCTACCCATCATTGATGCCAAAAAAAAAAATTAAAAATTCAAATTTCATTTCCTCAATTGCTCACATATCTTGCTGCTTCTTCTTTTTGTGCTTTTTGGATTTCTTTTGGACTTGGACCGTCTCGACAGATGTTTCATGTTCAATGTCCTTTTTCTGTTTCTTTGACTTCTTCTTCTTCTTCTTGGAAGCTTTCTGCTCCTCACAGGCCTCCTCAGCTGAGTTTTCATTCGCAGCATCCTCAATTTGTCTTTTCTTCTCTTTTAAGGACTCCGAAGCTTCCCTCACACCGTTTGCTGTTTCCATCTCATCTCTAGCCTTCTTTTTCTTCTTTTTGGGGTCTTCCGACTCCCCCTCCGCAGCAGTAGCATCGCTCTGACCGCGAGCCCTTTTCAGCTGGGCCATCTTCTGCGCAAAGTGCTCATGCATGCTGAGGGTGCTGGTCAACTGCCCGGTGGTGGAGTCAGAATCGTCGCCGTCCCCCTGAAGAAGAGAAGATGAGGTACATGGTGAAGTCCATTCAATGGGGTAATTTGTGCGTCACAAGATAAAACAAAGTTTTATATCATTTCAAATAAAATGTCCAAACTTGAACAAGAGTGTACATTTGACAGAGAAGGTTTATTTCTAACGAGCTAGTATGAATAAAGCCTCCTTGCCTAACATCTGAACCGGCACTACTCGTTTTGCCATGAACAATCGTTCAGATTGAATAAATAAACAAACGGCTTGGTGACGATTCTAGCACGTTGGAATAACAAGGTCCAAGCAAATATTCAGTAAGTAAAATTTGATGTCCATTTTCTATGTGGACACATTTTCCTGTCTTTGAATATAAACGGGGCTGACCGCAAAATGGTCTCCTGCCCCTTAAATCAGGCGCTACAGCGGAATAGACGAAACCTGGCCGACTTCAGGAAGGCCGAGCGGGTCTATTTGTCACCTGGCGCTGGTGAGCCATTTGTCTCCATTTTCCTAATGGCCTACTCAATGCATAATGATTTGCGCGGAAGAATACGCCACTTCCTCCTGAGGATCGCGCCAAACAATGCGCACTTACCTCGGGCGGCCTTTTAGAGGCAAATTGAAAAGCGGCCTGTTGTGTGGCGTCACCTCGCTCTTTGGCCTTTAAGCTTTTGTCTTTCTACGTTGACTCTCAAGGCCGATTAGCATTCAAGCGATCAATCTTAAACGCACAAAGGGCACCTGCTCGTCAATACTTTTGCAGATGATTGTGCGACGTATGGATATCATTGATTAAGGCGGCAGTGTGACATCAAAAAAAAAAAAAGGGATGAACAATTGAGGGATCGAACTGCAAAAATAAAAGAGAGAAATCAAACATTCAATGGTTGATGATTGCGACCGAGTTCCTCGAGTTGAACAACAAAGTTTTCAGCCTGACCAAAGAACACCTTTGCACTTGCTGGGCCATTAAAGGAAACTTTTGCAAGTTGGGAGAAAAATCCATACTCGCACAATGGCCGCCGCGGAGAGCGGCGACGGGGCTTTGGAGCGAGCTGACGACGCCAAACAACGTGTTAGCGGGGATTTAGGGCAAGATGGCTGCGGGCCACTTTACAAGTGCCTGTGAAATTACTCGCTCTCCAGAGGAAGCCGGCAGGGAGGCGGGGAGCGGAGAAACATCTCCATCAGGTGAAAAGTGGCTCAAAACTTGCTATGTGGTCCTCGCCACCGCTGGGGGGGCCCCATTACCACCACGCGAGAGCAAAGTGCTGCGCTGGGCATTTGCGGTCAGCGCTATTGGCAGCCTGACAGATTGTCGATGGCAACAAGTTACTAGGACACATTTTAGGATTTGCTTTCTTCCTTTGAGCAGGTCATCTGGTTTCCTGTAACATGGAATTAGCGCTTTTGCTAGCAACAAAGGAAAAACAAAAGGTGCAATGTGAGCGCCGGACATTTTAGGGGTTGCCACGCAACACTTTGAAACGCCTTTTAATAACTTTAGAATGGGGGGGGGGGAATTTCCAACCCTGAAAATGTTGTGCTCTTTCAATCTTGCTCATGTTCAACTCTGCCGTTCCCAGCTTAGTCCACATTTGGGGTGAGAATTGGAAAGGTTGGAGAAAGCACCTATGTCAAAGCACCATCCTTCTTCTCCTCCTCCTCCTTCCCGGCCGGCCCTGAACCCCAGGAAGAGGATGCGTTCAGCGCACCGCGTGCAGCCCCGAGATAAGGCTCCTTCGGCAGAGGAGCGGCCTGGCTCGCTATCGGCCTTTCCTGTGCCGCGCTCGCCCCAGGTGGGGGCCGTGGAATGGGGGGGAGTAACACACGGAGGGCCCGTGGAGGCTCCATGAGAAAAGAAGAGCGGGCGGGAAGGCATTCAACAGGCCGCCTCCGACAAGAGCGTGCAGTTTTTATCTCGCAGCTAATGAAGCCGCCGCGGGCGAAGCCAGGAGCCGCCACGTGTGCCAAGAGCATTCAAGGAGGCGGGCGGCGAGCAGGACGGCCAGCCGAGGGGACGCCTTGGCCGCCGCTGGATAACGTTTGCTCCACGTCCAGTCAAACCTTGCCCGGCAACATGCACAATAGTGCAAAAATATGTGACAATGAGTGAATGCGTTAGCGTTAACTCATTCACTGCCTGGAACGCACGATGAGGTCGCCGTTATTGGAGTGGGACGAAAAATGCTTTTTATGCAATATACTTGCTGTTTTTTTTTCCTTTCCGATAATTTGCAGCCAATATTGCTTGGCTTGGTAATTGCGGCGGGTGCCCTCATTGTCCTGCCACAATAATAAATTTGGCGATACTCGGGGTCTATGGATCAGGCCCTGATTAGCCAGCTGTCGCTCCCTGATGAGCGCCAGGGTCCAGCAGCACCATCCTTCATGGCCTTGATGTGGGCGGACGGGGAAAAGAGAGGAGAGGGGAAAAAAAACCAGGTCCCTGGTAAATAAGACAACCGACTGTCGCCATCAATAACTTTGCCGCAACGTCACTCAGCACCAACGCTGGAATTTCCGTCCACACTCTTCCCGCAAACTACACGGAAGGACCGGACGGTGTTGTCTCCCATGGAAATAAATGACTTTTGAATAAGAGAGCGTTTATCATAAGCTAAACAAATGAAGGCGGAATTATGCATGCGGCGCGAGCGCCTCATTTTTGCTCGCCGCAAACGCTTGGCGAAAAACGCCCACCCCGAGCCCGCGGAGGGACGACGGCGAGGCCACGGCGCCTGGCCGTGATTTATTCAAGTCGGTGATTAAAGCGGGGAATCTTTGGCCGGTTAGCTTCAGCAGGCACTAATTAGCCTGGCCCCGTGGTAAGGAAGACGCAGACACCTTCTTGCTGTTTTTTTCGCCTCCTTCCAGCGCTAATCTGTAAGTGTCAGCAGCGAGCTGGCCGACGGCGCTAAACGTACGACTGGCGGTGGGGAGCGTCGTTTAGCCGAGTGTTGATATGTTGTGGCACGACGGCCGATGGTGAAGGGGGTAGCGGACAAAAGGTTAAGCCTTCAATTAGGTGTTATCTGAGCGGCTCACTTTAAGCATGACGCCCTGCGAGAGAGCAGCGGACCGTGAAACTGCCACGCCAAACTTCAGCACGCACGGCAACGACATTCTTGCACCGATACAAGCAAAATATTGTCATGGCAACCGAGACACACTTTAGGATGAAATTGAGATGTTGAAATAATTAGAGTTGAGAAGCAAATTGCTTTGTTTGCACGGTTACGAATCAATATTTGGATTGCGGCACAAATCAAAATATTTATAAAAAGTGAAAATGTCAATGCTTGGATGAATTAAAATATCTTTTGTGGTTCCCGGTACTTGCTATTTTTGATCATTTTTTCTAGTAAAGGATAGCTGGGATTTGCATCTAAAAAAACCAGATTTTTTTTGTTTAATGCAATTTCAGCAAATTATCACAAAGTGCGCCCCGCTCCCTCCACCTAAACACGGCATCATTCATGAAGGCGGTAACCCCTGCCGCCATGCGATATTTCATGCGGACGAGATGTGGGCGGCCAAGCCTCGCCTCGCAACAGGTGCCCCCCGACGGGGCACAGCTCAGCTCAGCTCGCAGCAGGCGTGGGAGAGGCCGTAGGGTGGGGGTGGCTGGGGGTCACGCTGACCCCGAGAAGGCCGGGCGGCGTGCCGAGCGTCTGACTCCAAAACAAGGCCTGCGCTAAATCATCTTTAAAGCAATTGCAAAAGGGGACTTTGCAACAATCGGGTTACTCGGCCCAATTCGGGGATGCTTGCTTGCTTGATTGGTAAACTCGCAAACATCTTTGTAAAAATCTTGATACTATTAAATGGGCCGACAGAAAATTGAATGTGAGATTTTTGCATCCCCATTTTCTGTGTATCGACTCGACTGAAAATTATTTTCTTTCACTTGGCCACTACACACACAAAAAAAAAACCCTTACGATTCCGAAATGTGTCACCACAGACAGCTCGGAATGTGCACTTGGGCAAATAAAAGCGTGCCTCGTTTCCACCTTTCAACTGAGCCGGCGCTTTTAAAAAATGACTAACTTTTGCTGATGTATGAATCGGCGGGGAGTCTATTTATCAGCAGGCCCCCTGCGCTGGCCCGCCCGGGTCCCTCAAGTCGCCAGCCGCCGTGCTCCCCTTTGACTGATTAATTAGCCAATCAGAGGCCATTTTTCACCGGGCGGCACAGTGGTTTATTTCGGCTAATGCCGGGCTTTCCGGCCGGGGGCCCGCCGAAGCCTCGTCTGCTTTTTCAGCCGGCTCGAGCGGACCGGCCAAGAGGTGCCGGGGAGATAAATCAAGCCGGGCCGCAGCCTCCGAGCGGCTCCTCTAACGAAACCCCCCGAGGAGGTCGGGGTGGGCCGGCGGAGGGCCGCGGGACTGCCGGGGGCGCTGCTCGCCCGCCGATAAGCGCGGGGGGAGACTGCCAGAGCGCCTTCATTTAAAAAGCGGCCGCCTCGTTTTTTGATACCTCGCCGGCCTGTCGTTTGTCACGCCGTTGAGTAATTGTGTTGAGGGGCAACAAGAGGAGACGCGAGGGGAGGGGGGGTGGAGTGCGTGGGACGGGTGATGGATAGCGCGGCGGGGCAGATGGACGGACGCTTCACTGCTGGCCCAAATGATGTCATACATTTGCTACATGGAGGCTTGCAATGACACCGCTTTCCTTTTTCAACTTTGTCCACTTTGCTGACAAAGTTATGGAGTGCAACGAATTGCTTGATGCATTTCTTTTTGGATGGTCTCTCCGATTTTCACCAACGGAGGAACCGGAAGGTAACCGCCCGCCGTGTTATAAAGGATTCAAAAGTGAGCCTCGTTGTTGTCGTAAGGCAGATCTGGGCAGGATCTCAGGTGGACCTGATGTAGCCCGACCCGTCTGTCTTTGCTTTGATGAACACGTGCGTGTCGGGGGAGCGTTGCGAGCAGCGATAAGAGGTGAGCAGGAAGGAAGCACGTCACCGCAGAGGAAGGAAAAGCGCCCAGCGGTGGGCGAGCGGACGGGAGCCTGGAACGGGACCCCGCAGCAGCGGAGGGCTGAAGCGCTTGAAGATTCATGACGGGGTGTCCGCGAGCGCCGACAAGCCGACCCAGATCGGGTCGCGTCTCCTGGATGCAGATGAGCCACAACGCTCGCGGACGGCAAAAGTATTTTCAATGTTGTAAATAGCCGAGCGGGTCGTGCATCACCCGCGCAGCTCGGAGGCTGCCGGGCTCGGATATGAGGCCTCGCGGGACGCCATTGTAATTGTCTTGAATTTTTTTTCCAATACGCTCGCTCAATGGCGTCCCCCTTGGCTGAAAAATAACAAGCCATAACCGAGCGATTAGGGAGCGAACGGCGTTGCGCCTTTCCAATGCTAATCGGCCAGGGAGCGGCGGCCATTGTGATGCGCCGGCTCGACACCTGTGAGGGGGTTTGTTTAGGGGATTCGCCCATGCCAATTTCTTCAAGACAAATGTTGGCGATAACAAATAAAGCCAATGAAGGAAAAAAAAAAAAATGTGTGTCACGTTACCGAGGAGCCTTCGACATCTCTGCAGTGGCGTAGCATGCGCTGAATTGCATCAGCCGTGCGGCTCACTTTATTTATCTTTTTCAATTCATAGTTTAGTTAACGCGCTTTATCCTTTTGTTTGCGGACGGTTTTCTTGTTTAATATTCCATTTCATATTTTTCCCCATATAATTTGGACTATCATGGCGAAAAGCTACTGCAAACCTCAAATAATTAGAAGGCAATGATCATTGCACAAAAAGAGCTGCAAACTTGAAAAACTGCCAAGAGCACATATGGAAACACTTTTTTTTTTTTCCTTCACAGAGCTCAGCAGTTTTTATCAGACTTCAATACCGCGGTGCGCACCTGAGGAGAGACCCGCGAGACACGCGTGTGATGGCGGAAGGTGGACGTGGTGTCGGCGGTTCAGAGTGCAAATCCTTTAAGTGGATTTGGGCACTCTCGCCACCCATCAGTGGCCGCTGCCGGCGACGTTAAAAGCCGCACGCTGCGATCAGGCTAATCCCGGGCCGCGGGCCGCCTCATGAGGAGGGACAGCGCAGCATACTCGGGCCTGCATCAGCACCAGTCATTTAGGGTCACTGCCGCACTTTAGCTCAGCTCGGGCCAGGTGGGAAAAGCGACGCCATTTTGAGTTTGATGTCTGTTTTCACGTACAGTTGGACCTCGACTTGAGAGTGCTGCAACGTTTCAGTTGGATGATTTATTTGGTGCCATCTGATACCGGTACCGGTTGCCCTCTTGTGGCCAATTATTGATTAGGAACTCCAAGAATAGAAAATGGACTTTCTTTTCAGGCAATTTTAAGGAAAAGTGCTGCTTAGGTCTAAATTGAGTAGCATCCGACGTCCCTAATTAAAAGTACTTGTGTGACATACCTGCTCGTCAGGTTTGTTAACCTTTGCTCTCTTTCCAAAGATACAATTGAGGTCCGTTGCACTTCGGGTGGAGAGGTCTTTACCTGCAATGACAAAAGACATAAAAGAAAAAATACATTTTGAACGGACAAAGATATGTTTTTAAAACACAATGGTAAAACAAAACCAAATACATCGGTGCAGAATGATTTTATTTTGTGGGGGCAGTGGGGAGACTCAAGTGACTATTAAGCGCCAAGCATATGAAGTGCGGAAGGACGTCGTCAAGCGCGACGTCTGTCGCCAATGCGGAATTATAAAAATGCAGACATCTTAAGTGTATGTACGCAACCTCGAAGAAAGGGCGGCTTTGCTTGTGTCTGCCGGGATAAAACGGCTAAGAAAAATAAACTCGGGGCCCCGCCTCCAGACTCCCACCACTCTCGGGGCCCCGGCCGGCCTCAAAGAGCGCACACTCGTCCGTCTCGGGCCCGGGTCCTGTTCGTACAGCTGCATCCTCTTCCTTCAGCGCGCCTCTGATAACATTTGGTTATTTATTGCTCTACCAGCTCTATCTCCCCGCACACCCTTTGGCTTTTGGAAGTCGCCGTGCGCATGCGAGGCTCTGAGAAGCTCAACCAAGAAAGCCAGTTAAATAAATAAATAGGCTTGCCGGGAGGAGAGCGCGGGGGGACGCGCTGTTCAAAACGGGTCCAGGGTGACCTGTCGGGAGGTGCGGGAGAGGAAGAGGCTGTCAAAAAAAAATGGCCGGCTGGCAGGTGAAAGTGCAAATTATGTGGTGATAAAAAGCCCACGTTTCCTTTTTCGCGTTCAAAAGGTGGCAGAGGGCCGAGCGTGTTGTTCGATATATCGGGTTGCCGAAGCGGTCCGACCGGACAACCTTACGAGCGTTATTTCCAAAAATAAAAATCTAAGCGGTGATTACACAATGGTGGATGAGACGCACGGCGCAGGAAGAATGTAAGGAGCAGGCTGCGGGCGTGACAGCTGATGGATGGAGGTGGCAATTAAAAGTGGGTTACCGCTCTATGCCGCGGGCCTGCCACTAAGCAGCAGAGATTTCACTCACTCCCCCCTCGCAAACACAAAACCACCGCTAACAAACGCCATCAATCCTAGGAGAAAGAGAGCGCCAACGCCAAAAGGAAGTCAATAAAAAAAAAAAAGCAGCCCGGTAAAAATGGGAGGGAAACCATCCAGACAACTTTTGCCATTTTCACCTCACCGCCAGTCAATATTTGCTAATTAAGCGTTCACGTACCATAGCATCACGTTAGCAATTAGAAATTCGGTGTCAATAGGTTAGGTCGCTTTTTGGCCTCATCTCTTTGGCAGCGGTAATGATGACTTCTGCCTAGCAACACACAGGAGGCACGGCAAGCGGCGCTCGACTCGGCCGACCTCCCCGTAACTATCTTGGCACCCGCAAATTTGTTGTGTATGGATTCCCATTTCCAAAATGCCCCTGGCAAAAAAACGGGAATCTTGTGAACGCACACGAGCTCAATTTCCCATGATGAGCCTTCCGCTCTTGAGACAAAACTGTTTGACAGATGCCATCGAGTCAGGTGCTTCCTTTTTTCTCTCGACGGTGGCGGCGACTCAAAGGGGTCTCCTCCAATGGATGACTTGTCAAAGTCCCGGGGGACCGTCACACCGATGACAGCTCGGGGGGTGCGAGTACGTCCCGGGGCAAAGACAATGAAAGAAATCAACACAAAGTGGACGTAGACATTCATCACCGCTGAAAACTCACCAGAAAGCTATTGTTAGAGCCACTTGTCACGCGGGCTATTTTTAGGGGGGGACAAAGATGGAGGTCCGCTGCTGGGGTTCATGATTCTCTCCACAAAAATATATCATCAGCAGTAGCAGCAGCATCAACCCTTGCGCAGGTAGCTGACATCCAGCGGACACAATTTACTTTTTAATCAGGCGGGGTCATCTGCTGCGTCCACATAAATGGACGAGCCAGATGCCCCAAACAGGAAAGAGGAAGCGGCCGCCGAATGACGTGGGGATGTTCCACATCCAGATGTTTACCGGCTACCGCAAAAATGAACGACTTTAACAAATGTCAACTCGTCCACCCATGAAAAAAAAAAGAAAATAAATCATTTCTCAACGGTGAAATTCAGCTTGCGGGGGAAAAGCCAAGCGAGTTTATCTAAGCATGTGTCGCAATCATGACAAAAAGATGAGGCGGTCCACGGAGTGAATGACAAATAGCCTGTAATAATGCAGCAAACGTTCAACCCGGTGACTCAGCCTAACTCAAGACGCGCATTTCCTAGTTAGGCCAAAAAGGAACAGAAGCCCTTTGTCATGTTTTGATTGCGTTATACTTTGAGCTGAGCTTTCTTGCAACGCATTCCAGGACTGACCTTAGATGTTCAACTGTCAATGAAAGCTATTGGCGCGAGCGAAATGTCATTTGGATCATTAATGCGAGGCGCTTTCACAGATTTTTTTTCTTGAATCAAAGTGAACCCCAGTCAGCCCTTCATCTGCCAACTATGTGCAAACGTTAAGTGGCTTTGTGATGAAATATGACCTGGCGCTTACTCATTTTGCTCTCCAGTCATCCCTAACGAGGAGTTCCTCCTTGTGCCTATCACTGTGTCGGCCTCGTCTGGCAAAACTTCCTGACATGCAAGAGAAAAGTTACAAAAAAAAAAAAAACTCCCCTGGCAGTGACCGGGCCGAGTGACCTCGCACGGGCCGACGGAGTCCTGAAGAGCGTCTGAGCCGTGAGCCAAGCGAGGGGGTGCGTCTCAGCGGATGGCATCAAAGTTTAACATTAATAATAAGGAAAAATAAGGGAATTGGTGTGATGTGCAGCCAAACGCTTGGCGGTATTTTAGAGGACTCGTTTTAAATCCAATTACGGCGCAAGAGAGAACAAAATGGCAGATTTTTCAGTTGAGCATTATGAGATGAAATTAAGACTACTGGTCCTAAATGTTCTAACTGCAGTAGAAGGGCACGCACCTTTAGCAAATTTCATGTAATGGACTCGCTTTTTGGATGCCTTGGATTTCTCTTCCAGGCTGAAGCCTTTCTGCTCCTCTGGCTGAGTTTCTGTAGGGCATAAAAGGGGAAAAAAAGCATGAAAGAAATCCAAATGAATAGTGTGCTACTTCATTTTCCCAGACGTCTCGTTTGTTGCACTGCATCACCCTCTAGTGTCCCAAAAAAGTACAACAACATAGGCTTCACTCAAAATATGCTCACAAATCAGAAAATGTCAAGAAATCAACGCAACTGTTTGTTAATTTCTTCTCCGGAGGTGTGTAGCTTGCTCACTTGAGTTTTGGTTTATAAGTCAGAAAAATGTGTCTTTTATTACCAGAGTTGTTTTGGCCATGACAGTTGTTGAGCTGAGCAAGGAGGTCGTTAAAATCATCCTGGTGTGCGATCCAGTTGTCCTGGAGAAAAAAAGCACAGGTCAGAAAGGCAGTTCAAGTGAATCGGTAGCGAAATACACACCGAGACAAGGCATATTTTGTTTTCTGGAAGGGAAAACAAACAAAGATGAAGGGAAAGACAAGCTCACCTCCTGGCTGATGCTAGCTCCGAGGCCAAAGGTGTTGTTTTTCAATTTGACTTTGACATGCTCGGCGTCACCTTGCTCATGTTTACCCAGGCCCTACATGCGACAGAGGAGTCCACTCAAGTCAAAATCATTTCTCATTTTTTGACATCCATTTATATTAAATTGAATATACATTCATTGCATATGGTAAATGTTGTGAATGGTATTTCTATTTCAAAGTTGTCATTGAACGCTTCCAAATGCATAATATGAACCAAGAGGGTAGCTGGGACACGCACCTTGCCCTTGGCCCAGCCCATCCGTTCCATCAGCTTTTGCCCAAACTTAGAATCATCATTGCTCCAAGTACTGTTCCGCGGGTCCACCGACCACTTTTGCTTTTTACGGGCTGAAAATCAGAGCAGCATTTCCACGAGAGGAATTACTTCTAGAAAATTCATTAACACTGCCAAAGTCAATGCAATTGATCTGTCTTTTTCATCAGTGAAGCAAAGCTGAGTAACAAATAAGCTAAAAATCACACTACGTTACATTGTAGTAAGAAGAATAAGGTGTTATAAAACATTTAATACGAGAACAGGCAAACTTTAAACGACCACACGTGCCCACTGACAGAGAAGCTAATGTTAGCCTTAGGCACTTGGGCACTATTTTGACGGACAGGGACTGTTGTTCGATTCATTTAAAAGTTTATCACTTGATACACGAACAGACACATTACTGGAAAAAAGAAAATCGTCAAATATCCATAAAAACAGCGAATCAAACGAATAAATAAATTTCCTTACTTTCGGCAAGCATGGACATCTCGAGGGTCTTAAACCGGCTTCGTGTGGAGAAGTCTCACAAGATGCCTGACGAGAATAACACGGCGTCTTATCGGTTGCCTGTTTAAAATCATTTTTGCAATATCTATCTATCCGTTTTCAATATTGTAGTGTATATCACAGGAAGCACATAGTGATGTTATTTTTTTTTATGTATTTGTTCTTGGATAAGTTTTTAAATACAGGAACTTTTTAAATGTTTGCTGTTTTATAAACAAAACAACAGAGGGCGCCACATCCATAGAAAAGAGACGTTTATCACCATTCAAGTTCAATGAACTCGAAAGCCCTCCGCTGCCATTTATAGGGGAGGGGGGGTCACATGCATTGAAGAAAAAAATAATAAAACTGGACACTTCACCAAGCGTGATACAATTTTGCAGCAGTTTATAAATTCATGACTTGGACACTGAGAGCTGCACTTGAATATGGCCTCTTGTTCTGACCCCCCCCCCAAAAAAACAGCCAAGCGCAGTCCTTTGGCTCAGCTGGTTTCCTGGACAATATTCTTGTCCCCCTTTTTATGTAACTGGCTATTTGCAAGGCGACATTTTGGCCTTAATGCTTATGATTTCAAAGTATGATTCACAAGGCGAGTCCAAGGCGTCTCCGTTGGAGCTCACTTGGACATATAATTTTGGGTTGTTTTGCGGCCTTAATTGTCAAAATAAATTCTTCGAGGGGATGAAAACAAACTGCGCTCTCGAGTTACTAAAATGTAAACGAAAATGTTTGCCTCTGTATCAAGAAGCACGGGGCAATAACAAACAGTGTAGACTTCCTGGATAGTTGAAGTCGTCCAGCGAGATTCTGCAGGAATGCTGGATGCAAGCGTTCTTGGACAGCTGACCCAAAAGAGGTGGATAGACAACTAAGCCAGTGGAGCAAAAACACTTAGTGCACTTTCACTCTTCTCTATTTAGGTGAACTTGCAGAGTAACTAGGTCCTGACCCACTTTGAACTGCAACAAGTTTTTATTATGATTATTTCTTTATTATTCTAAAATGAATGTGACAAAAACTCCTTGGTGGAAGCTCTTGAAAGCAACAAAAAACGGTCAGTTGTCATCGTGGCTTCTCTCTAACATGGAGTCTGCTTTTACATGCCGACCCCACGGGGTGGTGACGGTTGTGTGGGCCTCCGTCGCCACGGCAACAGGTCTACTGCACTCAATTGTTATGGATCTCTCGCACCCCCCTTCTCGTCTGCTCCCTTGTAAGCCTGGGCACACAGTGGGAATCTTCTTACAGCCGCCGGAGCACTGGGAGCGTTCCCATTGGCTGACGGGAACCAAGCCTGCGGCTTACATAAGTGCCTTGAAAAGGAAGGACCCCCCCCCCCAGTTCAACCACCCCGATGACCTTTGTTGCTGCGTGAGAAACAAGCCCACCACAACCGACTTTGCGTCTTTTCTTGGAAGGCAACATTTAGACCTCAGAATGTTCAACCAACGTATACACAACTCACAATTTGGGCTTTGCAGAACAAAACAAATACATGGAAAAAAGTTATCGTAATAAGTATCCAAGCCCACTAGCTAGCAGTGTCATGTTTTCAATTGTATTCTTTTTTGATACTATAAAATGGTCCAATGGCTTGCTACCTAAAAGCTACGGAACTTTTTTTCCCTCTGAACCTGTTTTGAAGGCCATTCAAGAGTCACTCGTTCACCAGCGTGACTGCTCATGGAATTAATTTCAAAGTCAACTATTATTGTCGAGGCACGTGTGATGCTTCTCATCTGCGGTGTGGGTTCGTCTTTGCTTCACATGCACACACACGCGGAAAGCCTCATGGGATTACATAAACTCCTGCGTCAAGATCAAAATAGCGCCACATACTAACCTCAAGTAAACTGGTTGCCGCCTGTCAGACTTATAAAACCAAATCAAAGTCAGGCTGGGAAAGTTCCACAGTTGGCCAAGAAAACGACGACGTAGCAAAACTAATAATGAAGCTGCTCGTTGTGAGCTGTGGCCATCCCAAATTTTGTAAGAAGAAAAACCTCAACAGGTGTGCAAATGTCAAGAATGTTCCCAGTGCACCCAGTGCACGACTAATTAAGAAATGCCAATTTTGCATATCGGCTCTTTGAAATATTTCAATTCGAAACCATCAATGTCTTGTAAATCAGGATAAAAATAGAAATGGGGCCAATATGCCAAAAAAGTGGTTTATTGTCCACAAAAATATTGTAACAGCAGAAAAGAAACAAATAAAGCAGTTTTTCCCTGAAAATAACTCATTGACAGAATGTTGACAAGCTTTTCATAACCATTTACACATCTCAGACAAAAAAAAAAATCAATTGGAAATATTAAGAGCTTTCACTGAACACCAATAGAAAGAATAAATTATATTGTGGAGTAAACAAAAGAATTCTGCAAAAGTATTTCTCAGCACACCTCCTTGCACAGGATTGCTTTTTCTAAAGGGCACCGCGAGCGAGCGAGAGAGAAAAAGAGAGAGAGAGAAAACGACTATGTACACAGACCACCTCAAGTGTGTATCCCTCTTTGGTCATTCTATACACTATGTACAAAAAAGCTGCATTAGCTTAGCTCAGGTGCCGCGCGGCTAGTTGGCGTGGGCCATGCGTGTGTCGCCGCTGAGGAAGTTCAGCATGGTCTGCACCAGCTCGGGCAGGTCGTAGTCGTGCTTCCAGGCCCAGTCGCGCTTGGCGTTGGAGTCGTCAAAGTCCATCGGCCAGGAGTCGGCTGCGGGGAGGGAGGGAGGGAAGGAAGGAACGACCGGGGTTAAGGCACATTTTTTGCTCACGCTCAGCCTCACGCAAAGTCCAATTTACCAATGGCCTGCCGGACGGGGTCCACGTTGTACGAGACCTCCAGCTCGGGCATGTGCTTGCGCAGCTCCCGCACCAGCTCCTCGGGCGAGAAGCTCATGGCGTTGATGTTGTACGTGCGCATGCTGAGCGTGTCGGCCGGCGCCTCCAGCACCTCCAGGGTGGCGCGCAAGCAGTCGTCGATGTACATCATGGGAAGCCTCGTGTCGGGCCGCAGGAAGCACTCAAACTTGCCCGTCTTGAGAGCGTCGTGGAAGATCTGCACCGCGTAGTCTGGAAACCGTTCAATCGACGTGAGCGCAGGGAATAGACGACTAATAAAAAGTCATTTGCGAGAAATCATCCCTCACCTGTCGTGCCCCCGCCGGGCATGGAGTCGGCGGAAATGATTCCAGGGTAGCGGAGACAGCGGAAGTCCAGGCTGTAGCGATGGTGGTAGTACTGAGAGGGGGAGGTAGAGGAGTACAAGCTAAGCCTTCAATCCTTGACCACCAGCTGAATGCATCCTCCATCTTACTTCGCCCATGAGCTCGGCGTGGACTTTGGAGACACCGTAAATGGTGCGGGGCCTCTGCACGCACAGGTCGGGCGTGGGGTTGCGCGGCGACGTAGGTCCGAAAGCGCCGATGGTGCTGGGGACGAACAGACGCAGGCCGTGTTCGGCGGCGATGTCCAGGATGTTGTGGAGGCCTGACCAGCCACGAGAGGCGCGAGCGGTTAGCCAAACTCCCGAAAATAAAGACATTTGCGAGCCAGAGACTCACCGGTGATGTTGACGGATCTGGCCAGGGCCACGTTGGCCTCGCCCACGGCGCTGAGAAGAGCGCTGTAGTGGACCAGCCAAGTGATGCGGTTGTTCACCACAATCTCCCGCAGGTTCTTGTAGTCCAAAATGTCCGAGTAGATGAACGGGCCTGATGGCGACACGGCAGACCGACAAAATTGACACCTTGCCGATTGATGACTTTGAACCTTAGCTTACATACCGCTGTGGAAAACGCTGCTTGACGGCTTCCTGATATCGGACAGGATGACGTTGTTTTTTCCAAACCGCTTCCTGAAGAGCGAGGCGAGGCGAGGCGTGTTACACAATCACCACACGCACACAGCGGCCCAAAAAGGATTCTTACCGTAAGAGTTTAGCGAGCCCCACGCCGAGCTGTCCCAGGCCACCTGCAATGGACAGTTGACAGTTGAGCTCCACAGAGAAACCACAAATAACTCAAAAGCCAAGATGAAGCTGAGGGTCTTTTGTTCCCAGCTGGCGCACTACTCGGGTTGTTGCCTTGCCAGCCCCCGCAACCCACTGACCTCCTTACTTCAATTTTCACTCACTCACTCACTCACCCGTGATGAGCACCTTGGGGTGGTCCGTCTCGGAGAAGGACACCGAGTGGAAGCTGGCGTCGGACGTGACCTGGCGTGGCGAGAAGCTGATGGAGCGCACCGCCACCGCCAAGGGCCGGCAGCCGCACGCCTGCTTGGCCACCTTGCTGAGGGTTCTGATGACGACCATACTTGTAACCTGTAAGGGTGGATTCATATTTCATCACACTGGGTGGAAAATACATTTGACTGCTAGCGTTTGTGCATCTTTGAAAGGCCCTGTTGTGACCATGTTTTGGCCACACGGGATCTTTTCCGTGTCTCCAGTCACATCTCAAGAATGCAAATATTGACCAAACTAATGTAGAAGCGGCGGTGGACAACATGCTCACTCACATGAGTGAAAACATGCAAGCTGCATTTTAATATGAACAAAACATACAGAAGTTACTAGTTAAAATTCTACAAATGTAGTAAATTACATATTGACGTGGAGTTTACAGTAATTCGCCCTCAACTAAAGACAGATGACATCATCCATGCATCCATTTTTTTTTTTATTCTCCAAAAACTCGCTGAACTAACATCAAGGACACATGAAATGAACATTTCACCAAATTTCCAGTCTTTCTATTAAATGTTTCTTTTATTTGACCATTTTCGCGTATTACCACTATTTTTATGGAACATTGAAAGACTTTAAGCTCACCACTAAGCATTTCCATTGATCACACGATATTTCCATCCAGTTGACGCGTTTTTGTTTTGGTGGGACAAAGTACTCACCGTGTGTATTATGCAGCTCCCGCAGAAGGAAAGAGAGGAGGAAGTAAAGTAGTTTTTATACAAGGCTGCCCTGCCTTTGGCGGCGCCCAATCAGCAAGCGAGGGCGTTTATTAGAACTGCGACCACCCAAAACATTACGCAGCAGCTCCTTTGTGTTCGCCTTTGAATGGGGCACAAGCTGGTTGGGTGGCAGCGTTTGCAGAAAAACGCCCCACGCGCATGACGCATAAAAGAGGCTGACGTGGTGCAAAGGAGCCCACCACCATCACCCCCCACCACGCCATGTGCGCCCCAGTGTTGAGAAATGTCGACGAGGCCAAAACGGACGTGGCTTCAAATCATGCTAAAAATTGACATTTAAAAATTTGGACTCATTTTATTTCTTGGCGATCGCAGTGCGTGTTAAAAACAAGGAAGCGCTCGAACGCGCACGTTCCGATACGGAAGATTGAACTAGAAAATCAAAGTGTTATTGTTGAATTTGTGCGTACTCACCAGTTATCGATGCAGTCCGACTGGCTTTGGAGTTGGGTCTAAACGAGTTGGGCGTGTGTCGTGATGCTCTTGGTGTTATGTGAAGCCAGTGTTGCATCAGCTGCTCTTTATCACAGGCCATCTGCGTTCGAGGGGAAGCCGGTCTGCTCGCTGATTGGTCGACGCCCGGAGGTGCGCCGCAGGCTGGGGCGCTGGCCGCGCCCATATGACGTCACGGCGGACTGGCGTCCGTCCCTTATGCTTGTTTACTCCCTCCTCGTACAAAAACCACTTTTTCCCCGTCACATTTGCATTTCTACTTTGTATTATTTACACAACCCCTATTTGCAATGATGGACTGATTCACTATTGGCCGATTTTTGGCAAGTTTTAAAGAGCCACAGTGCTGGGTTTTTTTTTTTTAGAGGAGCTGTACTACATTATATTGCCTCACCAATGCTTTGATTAGTTGTACAGATCCTTTTTTGGCTCGTTACAGTAGTCATTTTATTGTTTTACTTATTGCATCATTTATGGCTTTAAGACCTTTGAAGTGTTTGGGAACACAATGTTTGCCTTTGTGAAATAATAAAAGCTTTTGTGTGCCCAGCGTGCCTTTTAATCAATGGCAGCGTAGCATAATAAAGTCACTTTTTTGGAATGAATTCAATTAGCCATTGAACGTGATTTTGGGGAGGTGGCATGTTTTGGATCTTCTCAAAAGTGCTCATTTTGGAAATGCTAAGATTCCTTCTGACGGCGACCATTTTATGTAGGTAAACTATTCTCTCTTTTTTATAATCTCTCTATCCCCTCAAGCACCTCAAAGCACTTTGTCCGCATGAATTTCCTTTTTTACAACAGACAAGTGCCCGTCGTCCAAGAAAAAAAAACATTTGACATTGCTGGTGTGTTTGCACTTGATAGAGGACAGCCAAAGAAGCGTGACAGTGTTTAGGCCAGTGGCGTGAACTCAAAGGGGCGGGACTATGGTCAACGCCAGCGTGTGAGTCGACAAACCGGCGCACGCGTTTTCCGCCGAAGCAGAATGACGAACCATCCCGTAAACACCCCCCCCACGAGTTAATCAGTAAGCTGACACACTTTTTCCAAAAACAAAGTTGTGTGTCACAACCTTCACGCAGTCCTTGTCGGTACGTGGAGGACGGATGTAAACAGCAGCAGTCACACGGTCCACGGCGCCAGCTGATGCATGAAATGCAGAAATGTTCCTCCGCCATTTTCATCACTTGAAACTTTTAATAAGTGCGGCAAAGACAAGAGCACATGAGGCGTCATTCTGTCGTGTAAACATAAAGCAGTACAATAATTTCTGTTTGCGCAAACACAAAAAAACAACTATTTGCATAATGTGCATGTGGGAACTGGAAACAGACAATTTGAATTTTAAGCACAGGGAATGTTATGCCACCATATTTGAGGATTGAGGTGTTGTGTAACATCAATGATTGCAATTCAAATCAACTTTAAGCTGCACGGTAAAACATAGCAAAAATAAAATAGCTGGAAAATAATCACATTTTCTTCTTTCTCCATGACCTGCGTTGGTCAAACAAATTAGTGTTCCGCAGCGATGCTCTGAGATGACGAGCGACTCGACACTCGACAATGTGACGAGAACACCGAACGTGAAGTAGCGGCTGCGATTAACTTTGGACAATCAAGATGAAGCGTAAAAGCGCCCACTCACTGACCCCGCCTACGCTCGCTACGCTTATGTTGCCGCCGCAATAAGTCATCTTCTGCCTTATGGCAGCCAATGGTTGCTATGGCGATCAGTGGAATGCCCCCGCAGCAACTACTTTACGTTCTGTAGGACAGGTTATGTGGGTCCGTCCGCTGTCGTGTGAGGAATGTTTGGCGCGAGCAAATGAACGGCGATGCAAAGAGCAGCCAGCCGTGTGATGTCAACAGAAAACAATCGCATTGATTTGAAAGTGGATGAGGCGCGTCTGGTTTTCTACCTGCTGGCGGGCGGGCGCTTCTAGGGCGTTTGCAGGAGCGGATCTTGGGTCTCCAACTGGGCCAGCTGCCGGCGCAGGAGGTTGACCCGCTTCTGGAGCTCTTTGTTGTACTCTATGATGTGCACCATTTCCTCGTGGGCCTCGTCCAGGCCCTTGGACGAGCGGTTCCAGCGGAGGAACACTCCTGGAACCAAACGCAAACAAACCAAAAAATGCTTAGCTCACAAGGAAGTCATCCCTTTTCCTGAATGAAAATCAAATTGAGCAATTGAAGTGCAACAAAGTTTTATTGACGCAGTCAGTAGCTGCACCTGTACGTCATAAATGTTCCTCATGACTTGCGAGCTATTTTTTATGAGGCGGCCATGAATACCGGCCGGAAATGTCAACATGTGCTTTTATTGACTTTATCGCAGCTCGCAGGCACACAAGGGTCTTTGTGTTTATCCAGAATGTGTCAGGTGGAAAACAAATACACGCGGACACAAAAATAAACGTGTGGCGCACGTCTCGAACCGAACGACTCGGCATGCAAATGTATGCACCCCCCCGACCCCTGAGCGCCACAATGTTCTCAGGTGTCGGCTGGCGGGTGAGCGAGCAAGTTCAAGCAACGTGAACAATCCGCAACATGCAAAAAGCGCCGACAGCCATACGAAGGCCTGCCTATACGAACGAACACGTGAGCGCGCCACGGAACATCGAGTTTCGCCACGTACTTTGTTTTTATTAATGCGGTCTCCAATCCAAACCCTTTTTTTAATCTCATCTCTGATGATGTGGACCACAGCTTGGTGATTTGGCCCAAGACATTGTTTTCACTAAAACATATGCGTGTCTATTGATGCTTTCTAACCAAGCAGTTTTGCTCGAAAAAAAATGATGGCCTGATGCCTCACACATGGAATCAAGCTGACTTGAGAAGCCTCAAACATGCCGCATTGGCTCATCAGGACGACAGCGACCCCTTGTGGAACATTTGGCTGACACTTGATCCTTTTTATTGAAAGGGTTTTGCATCTTACCCTCCCACAGCAGCAGGCTCTGCGGGGCCACCGAGGGCCAGATGACCAGACCGTTGGCCTCGTAGAGCGGGTTGCACAGATGCTCCAGCTCCTGCGGCCGATTCACCCACGACCACAGCGACACCGTCTTGTCAGACACCGACAGTTTGGCCCTGTGGGGAAGAACGATGGGGAGGCCTGAGTGAGGAGGACCGAGGGCAGGCGCAGCGCGACCAGTTGCTGGCTTGCTTGACCTCTCTGCCGCACTGTTGCCCAGAAAAGTGCCAAACTGGGAAGCGTACGAGTGCTCAAAAAGCAGCACCAGGAAGGACTCGCCAAACTCAAAGGAACACGGAAACTGCCGGAGGATCTGCCACACGCAGTCCAGGAAGAGCAGGAAGACGGGAGCCTCCTGGCGAGGTTTGCCGCTGGAATAGGCCGACTGGGCGCAACGCTGCTGGAAGGGGTGACCCGCCTGGAGACGAGACAACTGGTCAACTTGTTTGCGTGCTTCCAAATGGCCAGTCTGAAGAGACCGGAGCTCGCCTGGAGCCACTCCCGCTCCACCAGGCCCTGGAAGCCTCGGATGGTCCTGCAGCCCGGATCCAAGATGATCTGAGCCAAGGAGGTGATTTGGAGAGTGGAGTCGGTGCCTTCTGTGCCGTGGACGAGGACGGACGCCCCTTCCCTGAGATGCAGAATACATAGCGTAATAAATGAGCAAACACGAAATCAAAACGGAGTCAACCACGCAAGAAGCACGGAACCTGTCGATGCACTGGGCTGCCAGGCAGGCGGTGGTCAGGATCTCCTTGACGTGGCCCAGCCAGTTGGACGCCTCCAGCTTGCTGAGCCAGCGGTCCATGTTGTGCGACTGGTCGTTACATGCCTCCACCAGCTTGATCAGACTTTCCTGCAGAACACCGAACCTGAAACAAGGAGCGCTCACTGAATGAAGCTTGTTGGGTTGTGCCGAGTCCCACTCTGACCCATTGTTGTCGTATGGTGTTCCAAAAGGTTCAATTTGGGGGCCCCTGCTGTTTCCATTGTATTTGCTGACCCTGGGATCGAACCGAAGAAAATGTGGCCTTGTTTTCGTGTGTCGTTTTAAATGGCCAGCACCTTTCGATGGCCTTGTGGATCCTCCTCCACTGCGGGTAGTTGGCCTCGGACTCGAAGCCCCCTCCTTTGGCTTTAGCCTGCTGGGCCACGTTGATGGCGCGCGTGTCGATGACGTAGCCGCGCTTGCCTGGCCTCAGGGTGGCGTTGATGAGCTTCTCGTCTTCCTTGCACCGCCGCCCGTTGGTGCCGGTGAGAGGCTGAGCCGCTCGCATCATCACCTGCGACGCACATCCAACACTTGAGTTGGCACTCGACACAAAGTCCAGACGCTTTGTTTGCTCACCATGCCGTTCTTCTTGTGGTAGTAGCTGAGCACGGGAAAGCGGCCGCCGTGACGGAACGATGCCGCCACTCTCAGCGAGTCGTCGTCGATGCCCTTGGGCACCGCCAGCAGGGGAGGATAGGATGGGCACACGCTGAAGTCCTTGTTGACTTCACTCAGCCGCCACTCATCTGTCTGACAGAGGAAATCAGAATACAAATAAAGACATCTTTTCAAATATGTTCCATTCAATTTGAAATGTTTGTATTGTCTTGTTCAAGGTGACTCGGGTAGGGCACCCGCCATTGCTGTACTGCATTTCCTACCATGGACTCAAGGTCTTTAAAAGCATCTTGAGGACGGAAACAATTCCATCCATCATGGATAACCTCAAACATGGGCCGGTAGAAGAAAGGGTACATCAGGGAGACGGAATCAAGTGTCGAGAGGGCCTGGAGAGCAATGAAGATGAGCAAAGTATAGCTTCGTTCAAGCTTCTTCTATTCCATGCATTTCTTTTTACCTCAGTAGAGCTAACAATGTTGATACACTCCTCCATACCAGGAATATCCAGCTGGATCACTCTCAGGTCTTTACATTTGACTATGATCCTACCTATTGAACCTACAAACCTGCAAGAGAGTCAATATTTCATGTCATGACATGTCACACGAAACAAAACCGTGACAATGTTCAGTAGAGGAAAAACCTCTTCTCTATGGAGTCAATGTTGGAGTGAAGCAGCCACAGCTCCTCCGTGTTGTCCTGCCTGGAGGAGAGGATGAGGTGGTGGCCCGTCAGGCACAAGGTTCCTTCCACGGTGGGCATAAAGGGCCGATGGAGAACCACCCCGTCCACCCGGGGCGTCTTGATCAACTCTGCAAACTCCATTATTACGCCTGACCACCCGGCAGGTGCAGCAGGCACACTAACGCAGGTAAAAGGAAAGAACAGTCTTATACATGGGCTATTTTCCGCATTGTTCCGTTTTATCTAACGTTCTTGCGTGTTGCTGCCAAGTGACAATAAAAAAATATATTTTTTAATAAAAACCGCTTGCTGCAAGGAGCGAGCTGGCTAATGCTAACTAGCTAGTTAGTAATGACAAATACGGGAAGTATGCGGCACAAATTGTTTGAATGTAAGCTAAAACTATGCGTGTCGCAGAAGGAAAGGATGCACAAGTGTAGTGAATGCGATACATTAGATGTCCAATTACCTGATCGCTTATTTTGCTTGTTTGCCGAAGGGAGTGACGCACGTCCGTCAACAATAACACACCGACTGGAAACAAGTCACGTGCCGAACACTGCAGTGTTGGACTTGCTACTTAAAATTCACTTTAAAATGTTCATCGATGATTGTTATTTTTAATTTTTGTATCCCTTTGTAGTCAGTCGCTACTTTTACTTTTTTAAAGGCATTTTTATGACCAATTTCGTTTAAATGGCTATACCAATTATGGCCACGAAGGGGCAGCATTGGATAACTTTTCTCATTATACGCGCTGCAATGGTGATTTATTTTAAATCAAGTTTATACCATGCAGGCAAATCAAGACAAAGTGGAAAGAAGATGTGTTCGTGTTTTGACGAAAGGGCTAAGACCAGAAGTGAGTGGCTAGCACTTCTGCTCAGTTATTTGGGTCGTCCCGGTACTCCTGCTTCCTTGCACTTTCCAAAGATTTTCTGGTTTGGTTCATTTGACTTTAAACTGTTCATGTACATCGCGTCTTGCCCTTACTGGGCTGATGCGGACTCCATGTCATCCAACAAGCGCTATACGGATGGAAAATGACCAGAATGGAGCAAAAATGACTACTGAATCAGATATTATGAAGCCTCCTGTGGGTCTGTCTTTAGATGCAGCATTGGGTTGAATGTGTGGCAGCATATTGCAGCTTGTCTGGGCTCACCAATGCGAATCGATTCGTCATCGCACCGCTTCCAGTTTGCGCACAACGCTTCTCCCGTGCATGCATGAGTCATGTCTGTCTATTTGGCTGCCTCCTGTTACGGTTGGGATTATGCATGGTGGTCATTTTCAAATGCATGCAGTGACAAGACATTGCACCCTCTGTCTCAGAGTACTCTTTGGGGTTTAGTGGTCATGCGTGCGTGCTTGCGTGCGTGCTCTAATGGGGACCTGAAACGAGACACTAGATGGCAACCACGTTGAAAGGGAGAATCACGAGAGGGGATGGGAGGGGGCAGAGGTAGGGGATGAATTACGTCGGCGAGGGCCAGTGGGGGGACGCGGTGGTACTAGGCTTGCAGCTGGAGGAGGGATGCGGGGAGGGCTGAAGCAGCAGCATCAGCAGCAGCAGCAGCAGCAGCAGCGGCGGCGGTGGCAGCGGGAGGGGGAGGAGGGGGTTGATGAGATGGACATTTAAAAATTGTTCGATCACACTCGGCCGGATTAAAAGAGCTCGAACCCGCAGAGGGGCAGGCGGACGCGAGGAGGGGAAGGGGGCGAGGATGCGCTGCGTCCGCGGGGCTTGCGGCGGCGGCGTGCGCGCGCCTTCCCAGCCCGGAGCCTGGGTGAGCTGCGGCGGCTCGTAGATGGCTCCGGGGCTCCGGGTGCAAAACAGGTGTCCGGGAAGTGTCGTCGGGACGGGAGGAGGAGGAAGAAGGGGGCAGCGAGCGGGGGCGGCAAGATGGCTGCGAAGTCCGACGGCCGCGGGGTCGTCACCGGCTTCGCCCAGCTGCGCAACCTGGACGAGGTGGTGGGCGCCGGGGAGGAGGGGCCCGACAACGGCAGCTCCTTCCACATCTGCCACTGCTGCAACACCTCGTCGTGCTACTGGGGCTGCCGGAGCGCCTGCCTGCACTACCTGCGGGCCAGGCGCAGGGAGGCGGCGCGGCCACCGCACGAGGAGCAGCGACTGTGGCTGGACTGCCTGTGGATCGTCCTGGCCCTGCTCGTCTTCTTCTGGGACGTGGGCAGTGACGTGTGGCTCGCCGCCTACTACTACCGCAGCCGGGACTTCCTGTGGTCGGCCGTGACCCTCTTCTTCGTTCTGGTGCCCTCGGTGCTGGTGCAGATCCTCAGCTTCAGGTGGTTCGTGCAGGATTACACGGAGGGCGCACTGGGCTCGGTGCAGGGGCTGAGTAGCCGCCGAGCCGCCGCCAGCCTGCAGCGGGACCGATGCTGCCGACTGTCCGTGTGGCTCTGGCAGAGCGCGCTGCACGTCTTTCAATTGGGACAGGTGTGGAGGTAAGAGTCACGTCGGCTTTTGCGTGCTGCCAGCGCGCGCGCGCCTGCCTGCCTGCCTGCCTGCCTGGTTGCGTGCGTGCCAGCGCGCCTGTCACTTGTCCTGGAATAACCTGCACCGTCCGGGGTGAATCTGTGGCAATGAATAGAAGAGAAAGCCGTCTTTGTGCACACGTTGTGTGGTGCAGAATCAAGGAAACTGGACATGGGAACCGGATAGACTTGCATTTGCGTTCATACACGAATGGTTACTTCACCACAGTGCGCCATTGCGCTTGTGTGGGGAGTCAAAGCGTGCGCGTGCGCGCGTCCCGCGTGTGTATACATGTGAGTGTGGTGTCTTCAGTCGCACTGCCCCCCTTTCCTCCCCAAGCTGCATTAAAGACTCCGATTAGATATTGCAACCCAAGAGCATCTGTTCTCACGCAGTCTAACATACTACTGACCCCCCCAATACGCAGACATGATGTCATTGTGTCTTGTGTAACACCCCCCCCCCCATTTGCCCACACACAATTGAGTACAGGTAGAACGTGGGCAACGTCATTAAAACTGAGAAAAAGCACAGACCTGAGCGGCATGTGTGTGTATAATCCATCTCTCCTTCCTAATACCATATCCTTGGCCGCCTGGTGTCATGGTGTTCTCACGGCCGGCCAATAATCTCCGTATCGGCTTGTTAGCCTTTTGCTGACCTCTCGCTAAACTAATCTGACACGAGCAGCTTTTGACCCCGCAGTGGGCGGCCAGGCGGATCGCGTCTGCTTGAGGGGCAGACTGCGGCCTTGGCAATCATCCGCTGCCAGTGACCCCTGGGCAGCAACCCACACATACGTACATGCGCGCACACACTGCCAAGCCAATTGAACATGTACTCCAAATCCTTGAGCTCCATGATGCCTCCCAAAGATTGTAAAATAAACCTGTAAATAAATCTGTAGGCGCCATCTAGTGGTTTACAGTGGAATTACTCCCCAAACAAATATAAGGCCAACCAAAATAGGTGTACCTCATATTCCGAAACGTCGGCAGGTTTCCTAATGGGCTCATTTTCACAGCCTTCGTTTGCCGCTTTCATCTCAGGTATCGGCATCACTTAGCGTGAAAGTTGTGACTTCATCACGCTCGAAAGCTGACAGGAGTCATGTCTCATTACTCACTTTTATCTTACCTCCACAATCAATTAGCAGCCTTCCCGGCATGCATCGCGGCTGGCATCCCACTGCGATTTTTTTTTTTCTTTGATGAGCGAGGATTCCGCCGGCGTTTTTTAATCCTGCGATGTTGCACAGCGTCACGCGCAAATCTCCCGGCGGCGCGATGGATGGCTTAATCTCACCCAAACGAGTGTGGGACTGCGGCGAGAAGTTGAGGGGGGGGGGGAATCCCCAGCAGATCGGGCCCACCGTGGGACTTGTTCTTTTCTTCCCTCCCAATTTGTCACAATTGGGCAGAAACGCGGAATAATTGGCAATTATACCAATTTGGCCACGAGAGGCTGAGTCAGCGAAGGAGTGGAGCACGTCTCGTCTGTAAACACAACAGGCTGTAATTTCACACCAAATAAACAAGCGTGCGCACAAAGCCCGGCCGATGGCTTTTAAAAAGTCGCTTAAACACTTCAAGCGCACAAAATGGTGTCGGCAATTAGATGGCTCGCAGAGCTTTGCCGCCGTTTAGCTGATTGTAGACGTCGCCTTGACGCCGCGCTCTCAAGCCGAGGTTAGCGGACGGATGAGCTAGCTAGCGGGAATGTTGCGCACAGGTGGGCCTAGTAGCATTAGCATGCGCATCACACGCGCGTGCGGTGCACCTCGCACACCCGAGGGATGTAAGCGTGTGATGGCTGCACACTGGCAACACACTGGCGCTTTGCTTGCGTTTCACACTTGCTGGAGGCGTTTGACATCGGAGAGGGAAGCGCTGCGCAAAATGGACAATGAAGCAAGTCAATATGGCCTCGCTGCTGCAAAAGGACAACTCGCTGTTTCTTGGACCGTTGGACACATTTGGCTTGTTTCAACATATAAGCTCAAAATAGTGCCAGTGTTTTTTTTTTTTGGGCTGACACATCAATGGGCTTGTGTGCATATCGGCGTGTTTACAGCGGCGCTCTGCTCTGACTGCATTTGTAGCATGCACGCTTTGTGAAACTTGGCTCTTGATGAGGCTTTATTGACTTTTGGATTGTGCGTGTGCGCGCGCGCCTGGTTGGCAGCTGTAGCGACTGCATCGCTTCCATCCTCCGTCATCAGCGAAGCTTTTTGGGGGATTCTATTTCCTCTCTGGGCTCGAATCTAAATCTGGCAGTCTGATGTTCTTTTCTACATTAGCTTCAACTGTAAAATAATCACGCCTGGGCAAATTCAGAAAAAGGTCAATAATGAAAAACATCCAAGTTCCCGTCTTGTCGCCGAGGAGCACCGGTGGCCGGGTGTTTAAACGTTTGGCCCATTTTTCATCCCGCAAACGCCAGCGGAGAAAACGATTATGCGACCCGGAGGACAGCTGCTGAGCGCAAAGTCTATTTTCACAGGACTTGTACTGTACTCCCATTATCCATCCCATAATATGCTGTCTTGTGTATTGAATGAGGTGCCGCTTACACTCCCAGGTGTGCTCTTTCTTTCCCACCGTGGCGCCGTCTCTCGCTTTCCATCCATTAGCGCGCTTAAGCGTTAGCGCACGAGCGCTACGCGGGCTATCGTGACAGCGACCCGCAGTTTAATAAAAACGCCGGGCCATTTTATAAATAAATGAACGGTTTCCGTTGGTTGTCGTGCTTCGCAACCGTCTCCCCTTTTCATGTTGTTAGCGTTAGCGGTGATGCTACTCAGAAGGTGGATGTAAGAGAGAGCCTTTTGACTTTGGCTCTCTGATTGAAGGCTGGGTGTGGGTCGGCCCACTTTCTTCATATGTAGGCCAGCGCACACTGTGGCCCGCATCCATCTTTCGCTCTTTCTTGACGACGGGGCCGTCCAGGAACAAGACTCATCTCAAGGTCGCGCATCATCCTGCGGCCAAAATGACCCACTTTTAGCTAGCGTTGGCGCTGGCGCTCAAAACGAGAAGCGGATTGGGGCCCTTGTGAGTCTTGCTGCGGCCAGATTAGCGGGGATGTCTCATCTTCTGAAATGAGCTTCATTTATCCCTCGCCTTCTCTTGAGAATGGGATCATCCGCGGCAGCATTGTCAAACGGTTTTAGCGTACGGCGCCACGCGGCAGCCGCGACCTCGCGCAAACACAAACATTTTGCCGATTGACTCCGGTTCTCGCCAGCTCGACTCCACTCGACTCGTTTTTTTGCTCGTCCGAGGAAGGCTGATAAAGACACGGCGGCCATTTATAAAGGTTTTAAAAAAAAAGTCAATAGCCAAGAGGATCAAAGTTTTCCTCCCGAAGCACCACTAATGTACTCGAGCACGTTGTCGCCAATGTTACTTGTCACTCTCGAGTGGTCGCCATAGCAACCTTTTTTCAGCTCCAAGGCTCCCCGCCGAGGTCCAAGCGTGGAGGCTTCTGAGGCTCGTCTCGTCGTTGCGAGAAGGCGCCCAGCAGGCCGCCGCCGCTAACCCGACAGCCGAGCCCACGTCGACGGACGGATTCTTTTGTTCATCTTGCTCTTGCTGTGTTTTTGGGGCACTAGATCTGCAATGTATGCTTCCTTTTTTCTTTTTTTTTTGGCGCTGACAAATGAGTGTGTCGGCGACCTCCATCCTCCCAAGGTGAGCGCGGACAAGCCGAGCCTCGGGCTAATGACTTATTGAGCCACGGCTAGCGAGCAAAAGCTTTGGCGTGGGGGGGTCGGTACCGGTGCGGTCCAGTCGAAGCGGTTCTGGTTCTAGTGCAGTGTGTTAAAAAAAAGTTTTCTTCTTGCCTCGGGATCCCTTTTGAAGCCCAAAATAGGCTTTCTCCTCTTCTTGATTTATTTTGATGAAGCCCATTTGCTTGGCTTTCTGACCGGCCTTCCATTTTCCGTCCGCCTTTGCGCTCTGCGGCGCTCGCAGGCCTACTTTTGTGAAGTAAGTGGACCTTTCAGAGGCAATTTCTCTCCCGCTCGCTCTCGCTCATGCGCCGCCTTTGATCAAAGTGTGTCAGGAGCTGCTCAGCAATTTGATGCAGCCCAAAAAATGAAGGAGGGGCCCCTCACGCTTGAAATTCCTCATTATCCTCTCGCACATGCTTAGGTGAGCAAATATGCGGGTGGGAAAAAAAAAAAAGTCAAAGTTGTTCCTTTGGACTATTCTGTCGAGGGCCTCGAAATTCACAGCTTGAATTATCGAGTCATGTGCAAACGTTGTCAACATGTTTGCTTGACCAATTGGCGCTGCGTGGGCGGGTACATCGGAACAGATGGCCAATGTTGACTTGCGCTGAATTGGATTTTTCCATTTGAATTTCCTTGTAATTGTGATTTATTGACAATCATTTTGCCGTGAGTTGTCATTGTGCCGGCGGCTGCCGCATCGCAGACGAAAGCAAAGCTCGGCACTTTTGACTGATTTGTGTTGTATTTAGCGGCGACAGATTCTTCCCATCCGTCCGTTTTACGGGGTGTCACGCCGACTGATGCACATGGCAGCTGTCAAAAAGAGAAGCGCGTCAATTTCCCCGCAGCCTCGCGACTCGCACGTTATCAGCATCAAAATGGAGCCGCCGCCGCTGCTCACGGAGTCGGGTCGCCCGCACTAGAAGGCCCGAGTACCAAATGGACGCAATTCAAGACCCCCCCCCACCCCCTCTCTTCCGGTAAGGTGAAGCCAAGCATTAGTAAGGTCCTGACCGCTGCTCCCAAGAGGACTGTGGAGTAAAAACAGCTGCTGGCGTCTCCCTTCCGAGACCGGGCCGGGCCAGGCCGGGCTGGGCCGGGTGGCTCTCCCTGTCCTACTTTTGAGGAAATAATCCAGCGGCCTCAGATCACCCGTGTGAATTTCTTTCCCGCTAATCCGCACTTGATTATTTGTAGCCGTATTTCGTCAATGAAATGGCCGCCTCGGCCGGGCGCCGATGACATTACGTGCTTCCAATTCATCACGTTTCCCAGACTGCAACACAGCGGAGTCTGGTTACCACCACTTAGCAACGCCCGGGGAGACGCGCCGGCGCTCTCGGGCCCGCATGTCCTCCGGTCCGGCTTCACCACGATCCGTCGGGCTGTGTCCCTTTTTGACCCTGGCCAAGGCGCGGTTACCTTGGCAACTCTCGCAACATTTTTTAGTACCCCACTGCGGCATGAACTGCGCGTGACCTCAGCCACCCCCGTTTGGTCTCCAGACTCTCTCTTTTTCTCGCTGCATACTTTGCTGAGCTTCAGCCTGGAGGTGCACGCGGATCCCTCCGGTGTCGCCGTGTGATGATGCACGTGATCACGAGACAGAGAGGGAGGAAACGTGAGAGTCGGTTGAATGGCGAGGTGACACGAGTGTCAATGATGATGGATGGGCTGACATAGTGTGTGTGTGGGAGGGAGGGGCTGGGGGGGTCCCGTCTCCCTAATGCTGTTTGACAATGACGTCGCAGGTCTCACCACCCTTGATCAGCGGCTTTGTTGCTCGCATCATTAGCAATGTGTCTCTTCTGCTTCATCTTGCCTTTGCTGGTGTCTCCACATTTTGTGTGGAAATGTCTTCCTTTCTCGTGGCGTCCAAATTCCATGCCTGTTGGAAAAACGGCTGTGAGTGGCCGTTTACTGCTATCGTTACATCCGACCGCAGGCTTGTGTGCACGTGCGTGTGTATCGTGCACGCATTAGTGAGTGCGAGCGAGCGAGCGAGCGAGGGCTGCCTCCTCAATTTGCATTTGTGGCGCGAGCATCTATCATCATCACCAAGGCGCTGCAAAATGGTGAGACAGGCTCTCGCTCTCAAACGCTGCACCACGGAAAGACGTTTGAGCTCCTCGACGATATTTCCCCGTGTCCGCGCGCTCTCTGTTCTCATTAATACGATAATTGAAGACGTACAGGAAGGCAAATGAAGAAGTATCGAGTCACTCCATTTTGGTTAGCCGGACAATTCCTCATCAATTCTTTTGATGGATTGTCATCGGGTGAGGGAATAAAATCATGTTATTGATGGTTGTTTGGGTGACCTGTCGAGCAACTGCGATCAAACCGTCGACGACGTGAAGCGCCAGATCGTTCCTTCACGCCGCTGGATTTGGCTTTTGCTGCCGCCGTGTGAATCACCTCGGCGGCGGCTCCGTCCACTTGGGGAAGGGGAGGGGGTGGTTCTGGAAAAAAAAAAAAAGAAGAGAGCGGCGAAATGGTACGGCCTGATAGATGGAGCGGGGAGAGCCGGCGTCTGTGAGCGGAATAGCAAGAAGACGACGGCGAGGCCCCCAAGACGTGAGGCGGCGTGGTGGGAGGAAGACGAGTGCGAGGCACACAGCCAGAAAATTGCATTGCGTGCTCAGTGATTAGTTTACCTACTCCCCCTCGCCTCCCCCCTTTCTCGTCCTCCCCTGGCCTCTTTTGGTGAGCGTCGTCTCCTCCTCCTCCTCCTCCTCGCTTGCACTGTCACTACATCACAGTGTCACTTGTGCCGAGTCGCACCCTTGCCGCTTATCTCCGCCGCCGCCGCCGCCGCCTCCCCCCTCCCCTCCCCTCGCGGCGTGCTGACTTGGCTCTCACCGCTCCACTCTGGTGTTATCGCCAGGCCGCGGGAAAAAAGTCGACGTGCAGCCAAACTGCAAGCACACAAAAGTAGGAAGATAACTACGCATTGTGCGTCTCAAACAACCGATGCAGCGCCTCAAGAACGGCCCCGCTAGCTTCACATGCTAAAGGTTAGCATGGATGTGAACACAGGAGAGGAAATTTGATGTTGCGTGCAGACTAAAAGGCAGCCATGGTGCACTTTTCTCTTTCTTTTTTCCGTGGTGCATTCTTTGAAAAGCAACTGGGTCAAAGCCTTTTGTGGCTAATCCGCCACCTAATCTGCTCCTTCCTTGTGTGGCGGAAAAGCAGCCTTCCAAAGCCAAGCATGAAGGAAACGATTTCACTGCTAGCGGCCCGCTTTTGCTTTTATGCCGCAATCGCACAATTTCAAGAATTAGCGCTGTGGCTAACTCCAATTTCTATCACAAAACGGCCTGGCTAATCGAGTGGACTTTGGCTGTAGCGTGACGATGGTGCCGATCGGAGCCGCGCTGGGCTTTTTCATCTGGGATCCGTCATTTCATTAAGCCCCTTTGTTGTTGATTTAATTAGCGCTGTGGATATTGGACAGCGCTGACCCCTCGCCTCTGATTGATCGTAATGGCGGGCAGAAATGATCAATATCTCTTTTTTGTTCTCTCATTTCTCGACAACTTTGCTGCAGAGTCGCGATCAAGCTAACATTTTGCCGTGGACGCGCTTCCAGCTAACTTCTCCCTCGCCCTGACGTGTCCTTCCTCCCTGTTATCGCTCCCTACATCCCGCATCCCAGCGATGGGCCCGAGGCGCCGGTCGTGTTGGATTTGGAGCCGGGCTGAGCCAGTGTAGCGGCTCCGCTCTAATCGCTGCCATAGGGAGGATGAAGACGTATCAGATCTAGGAACAGCGCGACTATTAAAACGGACACACGCTGAGCCACAAAGGCTGGATTGACACGGAAGGTCTTAACGCCCCTCCGTGAGGATTTAGCGGCCGGGTAGCCGTGAGGGTTAGCGCTCGCGTGCCATTAGACGCTGACGCTCAAGTTCACGGAAAGTAGACTAGATGTCTGCAGAGGTGTCGCCTCGCCGCCATGATGCTGACGGCCGCCGCCGGGGTCGGCACGGCTGAGCCGGAGCGCCGAGCTGTTACCGCACACGGCGATTTAACGAGCCGTGAGCAAAGTGCTACGATCGCGCCACAAATAATTCACGAGGCGCCAGAGCGGGAGAGACGGCGAGCCAACGGGAGGGGGCCAACGCATCTGCGGAAATCCCCTTTTTGCCAAAAGCTGACAAGAGAGCGTCAAAATATTTGTTTTGCAAAAAGGCACAGCGGGAGGGAGGGAGGGAGGGAGCGCCAACGTGATGCCGTGCGTGTTTGGGCCAGCGTGAGAGTGACGACTCTATTGTCAACACTCCTTCGTACGCGTCGGCGCTGGCGTCGCCTCCGACATGGTGACGCTTCAGGGCCAAGCGGAGGCTAATGGAGCTTAGTGGGCGGAGACGACGGGCCGACGTATGGCCTGTCGTTTCAGATTGGGGAGACGGTGGCCCGTCCACTGATTCCATCTGACATTTACCGGTCCCGATGAAAATGTCACACAATCGCAGCCTTGACCTCGGCTTTCGCAGCCGCGGGAATAACACGAAGAGGGCCAAGAACCAAAGCAGACAAACAGGAGCAAACCTGGGTTGCGTCCGTCTCTGCAGGTACATCCGCACCATGTACCTGGGGGTCCAAAGCTACCGGCAGAAGGAGAACCAGCGGCGCTTCTACTGGGCCATGATGTACGAGTACGCCGACGTCAACATGCTGCGACTGCTGGAGACCTTCCTGGAGAGCGCCCCGCAGCTGGTGCTGCAGCTTTGCATCATGATCCAAAGCAACAAGGCCGAGTGGCAGCAGTGTAAGAGCGGGGCGGGGCGGGGCGGGCGGGTGTCCGACACGAGGCATCCGGGCCCCAGCCCGTTTGCTTTGACGCAAACGGCGGCGAGCTAGCGTCTGGGCTTCTTCTCTGTTTGTCAGGTTCTTCGGTGTTGTCGTCCCTCCTGTCCCTGGCCTGGGTGCTGGCGTCCTACCACAAACTCCTGCGCGACTCGCGCGACGACAAGAAGAGCATGAGCTACCGCGGCGCTGTGGTGCACCTCTTCTGGCGCCTCTTCACCATTTCCTCCCGGGTGCTGTCCTTTGCCCTGTTTGCCTCGGTTTTCCACATCTACTTTGGCATTTTCGTGGTGCTCCACTGGTGCGCCATGGCCTTCTGGGTCATCCACGGCGGCACCGACTTCTGCATGTCCAAGTGGGAGGAGGTGCTGTTCAACATGGTGGTGGGGGTGGTCTACGTGTTCTGCTGGTTCAATGTGCAGGAAGGGCGGACGCGTTTCCGGATGGTGGTCTATTACACCGTGGTACTGTTAGAGAACGCCGTTCTGAGCGGGCTCTGGTACGCATACCGCGACCCGGCCACCACCGACGCCTTTGCCTCTTATGCCCTCTGCAGCGTCTTCCTGTGCTTTGCCTCAGGTGTGGCCTGCATGGTGCTCTACTACGGGGTCCTGCACCCCATGGGCCCCCGGCTGAGGGTCCTGGCAAGCTCCTGTTGCGCAGAACTGCTCTGGGGGCTGCCGTTGCCCCCCGAGGCCGAGCCTATGGCGCCCACGCCGGGCCCGCGCGGCTCTCAGGCCACGCCCACGCGGGGCCCGGCGGGCGAGCAAGCGGAGTCGGACGAAAGCATCGCCAACTCCTGCCTTCCCGTTTTCCAGGTGCGCTCCGCCGAGCCGGTGGACTCTTCCGGCCGGCCCGTCCGCCCCGAAGGCCCCCTCATCAAAATAGACATGCCTAGGAAACGCTACCCGGCCTGGGATGCGCACTTTGTGGATCGGCGCCTGCGCAGGACCATCAACGTGCTGCAGTACGTGAGTCCCAACGCCGTGGGCATCAGGTACAGGGACGGCCCCCTCCTCTTCGAACTCCTGCAGTACGAATCGTCGTTCTGAAGGGCGCGCTCTCACCCCGCTCCTTGGAGCCTCAGCGCTCTCGGTCCACCTTTGTGAGATCTTTCAGTCTTTTCCTTTTGGAGAAATGAGCAAACACCAACACATGGCAGAGAGGATATCACAGGCCCGATCCTGTTGGGCCTGTGGATGAGTGTATAGATAACACATGAATGTTTCATTATGAAATTGCTCTCATGCATTATTCCGTAGAGCGACTTGCGTGAAGGGCAAGGCGGGCAAGCCGGACAAGGCGGGCGAGCCGGACGCTTCGCCGTCCGACACGGGGAATGTTGGAGGAGCGCGTCAGAGGGTGACGGCCTTTTGCACATCCGACTTTCACTGCCATTCTTTATGTAAATAAGGCCAACATTGATCGTGTTTACCGAGACCCTCGGGAGGGGCGGGGGGGGGGGGGGAGCGCCGCTATCCCGGCTGTTGCTATTTCTGCTCCAAAATCCTCAATCGTAATCACATCATGTATGGTGAGAGAGGCAAAGAGAAGCACACTGACCTTCAATCAGTTCCACCCTTTCATGAAATCTTTTCATTGCACATTGCCCTCTGGTGGAGGAAAGGCACAATTGAAAAGGGCCATCAATGTAGCTGAACGGAAAGAGGGCATTTTCCAACTGAGACATTTGAAACACATTGCAGGTTGCGTCATCGGGCAAAGACGGCCGTCCGCGAACCCTCCGCCATTCCCTTCAGATGTTTCTTTCATTCTTGACAAATGCTGTTTGCATTGTTGGCAAACCATTTTCCATACCTGTGGACAACGCACAGCAAGAGCGCTTCTGCAAGAAGCTCCTTCTCCTCAGTCCTTGTTGTGCCTTCTAACGTTCGGGGTGCTTCGGTCCGGTCCGGTCCGCAAATTGCGAGGCCTCCTCCTTTACATAACCCGTGTTCCTCGACCCTCGCCAAATCCCAGCTGCTTTTCTCGCTGCGTTTGCTTTGGACCAGATGACGACTTTCTCGAGACCCCCGACAACTTGTCGTCATTCCTCGGTTTCGTTGGAGGTTCGTTTGCAGATGAAGAAAAAAAAAAAACATGTTCAATGCAAATAATTACCAATCCACAGCCAAACTGTTTATGAACTTTATTGTTTGAAAAAAACTTTATACGGTGACGTGCAAACGGTGAGGTCACGGAAGGCCGCCCCTGTGAGGATAAATTGGAAACCTGATGGGTTAAAAATTGCTCAACGCTCCGGTCAATGATTGTTGACCATTTTTTATGCATTTGCCAGTTTTCTTCCGCTTACAAAAAAAAACCAATCTGGCTGTCAGCATAAAACAAGAAAGTGCTGTGCAGCAGCAGGGTGTGCTCTGATGTCTCGGTCACAGCACAGGAAAAAGAACGAATGCATTTACAAGCTGGTGCTGAACCAACTCATCCAGTGGTGCTAATGCCAAGTTCACTTTTGGGGCTTTCTCAAGAGCATAAAAAAAGTGAGACAGCCCAGAAACAACTAGCCGTGATGCTCTCAAGCGCCAGCACCTCAATCTACACACTGAATCTACCGCAAAACTCTCTATGGTGCCATTTTTCTTTGCCACAGCTCGTCTTCACGTGGTCTTATGATGTTCGCGGCATACAGTTGTTTTGGGTTTCTTTTTATCTGGGACAATGAGAAGATAGATTTTGGAGCACAAACTACAGATGGAAATTTAAAAAAAAAAAAAAAAAGTCTATATACCTAGAACGTGATTGCTGTGTTGTAACTTCCTGTCATCTATATGTCCTTTTATCTGTGTGTATCTAATTTTTATTTTTTAATAATCGTAGACTTGGCTGTGACATTTTATTGGAACATGGATTTGATATTGCAACCGAGCAACTATGGGTGTCATGTCAATTGCTGCTAATTTACAAATGGTTATGAAAAAAACAATGTTGCTTTTCTTGATATTCCCTCAATTTCCAGGTTGTGTTAGCTTGTGGGTGTGTTTTTAAATAATCTCTGGGTTATATGATTTTCATGGATGCCATATATATATGTACATATATATATGACACAGTGTGAGGATATTTTGTGCTGGTTAAATATAAGTATGATTAAATAATTAAAGGGGATGGGGAGAGGGAAAAAAAAAGCAAGGCTGATGTCCAGTATTGTACCTTTTTGCCCTGTTGTAGGGAATAATATGAATATAATTAATAACATATGGTGCTAACGTTCATTTTGTATGTTTTTTTTGTTATAGAAGAAATGACAACTATTATGCTAAAAATATAATGTCAAGCCTTACTGTAGATTCATGAGACTGTTCATCCCAGAAGAGAAAAAATAAATATGGTATTTGAAAGTGCAATGCGGCCACAGTGTGTGTCCATAATTTTATGTTTATTTTGTTTATTTTATTTTGTTTATTTTATGTGAACTAAAAATCTAACTTCAATTCTAAATGTATATAAAACGTATATTTATTTGAAAGATAAATGACGTCATACTCCTGAACGTAATATTCCTGGACCAAAGGGGGCGCTGCTGTGCGTGCTTGGATGCATTTGACGCCCAAAATGGCGGCACGGTTAAAAAGTTTGGATTGTTTTGTTCGACTTTGTTTCCTGAGCATTCGGCTAGCCGTGTAGCTAAATAACCTCATTTGGATACAGGTTGGAAGGCTTGCATGGCGCCTGCCTGCCTAAGGACTTCTGGACGTGTCCAAAATTGAGAATGGCGCATGGCCTTCACCCCAAATTTGGGCTGACTTCACCCATGCTAGGCTACTAGGCTAAGCTAACGTCGGAAGGTATTCCCCAAAAGCTTCGTTTTGGTTATGTCGTATCTCGCTTGGAAGGTGGAGGAGGAGGCGACAAGCAGAACATGAAGAAGAGGACCTCGTCGTAGACATGGAGGAAGATGTGAAAAAAGTCAAAAAGGCAAGTCGACACTTTTTGTGGGATTGTTTTTACAGCCGCCCAGCCACTCAATTACTATTGGCCGGCTAGCATGCTAACCCGCTTGAGTTCCCTGACCCAGTCGAGTTTAACGCCAAAATTAAGCCCGTCTCGTCAAACCATCAGTATATGTGTCACGATGTGGGTCAAATAATGCTAAATTATATTTTTGTTACATTTGAGTGTACACTATTCAATAAAACTTGGGTCCGTGTACTGCAATGCTGAGATTTAGCTTGACTTAGCTCGAGTAAGAGCATGCTGATTCAGCTCGATGAACTCTTATGTAAAGTGCTTCAATCTATATTGTAGGAAAAATTCACGTTTCCATATGATACTGAATGTGTTGAATGTTTTGTTTGTAGTCATTAAAGTGATGTCACTGCTCCTGCACTTCTTCTTTGCGCCACGCGAGGGCGATAGTGAGCTGTGTGATTATAGAAAAATGTCCCGTCAGACTTTCTGCATATTTAAAATATTCATATTATAATGACGTATTGTTTTATGCTGAGTGTATTTTGCATTTATACATAAGCTATCCAGTCTGACATTGTATTTATAGCAAAGATCATAGTCTGAGTCGTTTAAAAATAATCATAAAAAAATGTGCCCAAAAGTAGCACTAACAATATGTGATTTTTCTTTCTGCAGTGAGCTCATATTTCTCCAGCAAACAATCAATATTAATGCACCTGTCGCGTGACGCCAAACACTGTTAAATAATTCAGCGGTCAACTCCAGAGTTGTTGCGCGAAGTCTGCTGTCAAGTTTGAACGCCGGTGTCCTCACAGGATGCTGCGGCAGTGCGCTTCCTCTTTTGACGCTTCCCTTTTCTTTGGTTGTGTCTTGACGTGAGAAAGTGTCATTTTTAGTTAGCATAGCATGAGGCAACAGGTGATGAACGTAAACAACGAAACAATCGCGCTAATCTGCTCGCATCAGCTTGCATGGACTATGAGGTAGGCTCTTTCAATTCGAACTGATATCCTCCCATGCTTTAACGGTTAACATTTTGAAATAGTAGTTAGTCTTTTTTTTTTTTCTGAACTTCCCCTTCAGCCTGGCATTGTGTCACCCTTCAAGCGGGTCTTCCTGAAGGGTGAAAAAGGACGGGACAAGAAGGCGCTGGAGAAATCGGCGGAGCGCCGGGCACTCCACACGGTCTCTCTCTCGCAACCCGACCACCGCATCGACCCCGACATATTGCTCAATGACTACATCGAGAAGGAAGTCAAAGTGAGGCGCGCCGACTTCTCTCTCATACTCGACTTTAGTGACACTGTTTGAAGTAACGGCTCGGTTCTGCGTCCTTTCAAGTATTTGGGCCAGCTGACATCGGTGCCGGGATACTTGAACCCATCAAGCAGGACAGAAGTCCTCCAGCTCATTGACAATGCAAGAGTAAGTCATGTGACCGTTTCAAATGTCAGGTGAGCGTGCCCTCCACAAAGGCAAGCACACCGATGGTTGGTGTCCGCAGAAGTCGCATCAGTTGGCGGGCCAGCTGACCTCCGAGCAGGACGCCGTGGTGAGCTTGTCGGCGTACAACGTCAAGCTGGTGTGGCGCGACGGCGAGGACATCATCCTGAGGGTGCCCATCCACGACATCGCCGCCGTCTCTTACATCCGCGACGACTCTCAGCACCTCGTCGTCATCAAGACGGGTACGCAGTTGTGGAAAGCCGCAATCCAAATAGATCAAGTGGTGACTGATCCTGTGCGGCTCAGCCCAGGAATCCGGAGGCTCCCCCTGTCCCAGCTCCTGTCCTGATCTCAACAAATCTCAGACGCTCAGCTCCTTGTCGGAGAGCGGCGCCGTGCTGGTGGAAGTGTGCTGTCTGCTTGTCCTCGCCGTCGACAATAAAGTATGTTGCTTAGCATCCACGGGTGACCCCAAAAAAAATACGAGGCGCGCGTGGCATTCATGTTTGGGAAGGGATACATTTGTCCTTGCTGTTTTGTGCGTCAGGCAGCTGCAGAGGAGCTGTGCCTTCTGCTCAGCCAAGTCTTCCAGATTGTCTACACCGAGTCCACCATTGACTTCTTGGACAGAGCCATCTTTGATGGCGCCACCACCCCTACAAGACATCTTTCCCTCTACAGCGGTAAGCAGTTGAAACCAAATGTTCAAATATTACAAATTCAAATAGAGCGCCTCGTCGTCTGCTCTAGGCACAATTTGTTTTTTTATCACTACTGGTCTGAAGCGCTAATTTTGTTGACGAACGCGCCGGTTCCTCAGATGACTCGTCAAGCAAAGTGGACATGAAAGAAGCCTTCGAAGGCGAAGCTGGCCCTTTGTAAGAGCTCACCTTCTCGTTTTCCCTCACCTACTCCAGTCGATGCTTCCTTAAAACGTATTTTCTTTCCTCCTCCCCCTCCAAGTCCATTCCAGGCATCGCCGGAAGCCGACGGCAGCTCCCCGTCGGCTTCCGGCCCCGCCTCTCCTCAGGTCACAACGGCGAGCGAAGGGGAGCTGAGCACCACGGCCGCCGAGCTGCTCCAGGATTACATGACCACGGTACGACCTCTCCGCCACTCGAGAGTTTCCTAACTGGCATTGTGTCGTTGACACTTGTGTGGCGTCCAGCTGCGCACAAAGCTGTCCTCCCAGGAAATTCAGCAGTTTGCCGGGCTGCTGCACGCGTACCGCAACGGCTCCTCCATCCACGAGTTCTGCATTAACCTGCGGCAGCTCTACGGAGACAGCAGGAAGTTCCTCCTGCTTGGTAGGACTTCTTCTCTTTTCTAAACGCACACGTGTGTCATGACAGGAACTTTACTGTTTGGCTGTCTTTAACGGCACCTTTGAATTTCATTCCGTGACTATCACAGGCCTGCGTCCCTTCATCCCCGAGAAGGACAGCCAGCACTTTGAGAACTTCTTGGAGACCATCGGCGTGAAGGACGGTCGCGGCATCATCACCGACAGCTTCGGCCGCTACCGGCGGGCGGCCGCCTCCGACTCCAACGGCAACGTTGCGGCGGCGGCGGCAGGCGGCGGAGACGGCGCCGCCTCCGACGAGGCCCCGGAGGAGGCCGGGGAGACCTCGGAGGGCGACGAGTGGGACCGAATGATCAGCGACATCAGCAATGACATCGAGGCACTGGGCTGTAGCATGGACGGTGAAGGCGCCGCGCTGTAACTAGGCAGACTCCACCCATTGATCGCACGATCACACTGAAGGTTAGTCGTCGTATGACGTCAATCAAATGCACTTAGGCTGACGTGCGGTCCAGCCCTGGTTACGTTTCTTCCTCACTTATGGGCAGTATCTGCCACCGCCGTCAGCCACACCACAAGTGGATGCAGTCACCACCTCAGTTTCGATTAGCGCTGCCTTATTGCTTTCCCCCCTCGATTAGTTGTTTTCCTGTTTAGTAGTGCACCGCAATTTGTGGAAGTTTGCCCGTTTTGTGCTCTCTGAACACCCAAAGTTGCCTCCGTCGAGCCTTTCCCTTACTGGGGCACAGAGAATCCAAAATGGCCGCCTCATCATTTCTTGTAAACTGTGTGCGTGGTCAGCAGTTGCTGTGCATCTTATGGCGACTTTTGTTTTTAATCAAATGAAGGGGAGGCTACCCATTTTTTTCTGGAAGAATTTGGGAAACCCCGAGATGAAGCGTTGGGTCGTTTAGCTGCCGTTGACCCCCAATTGTGCCTTTGAAAGTGTTGCACAGTCAGTCGCCCCTCACGCACTGTCATCGTTGTGCAGATGTTTATTAAAAAGAACAACGTTTTGCAAGACCTTTGGAACGCTGTCGTCCTTTACGTCGATCCACTCTGGCGTCCTGATGGCGATGGCTTTTGACCGATCACGTGCTCGGACAAGCCTGAGATCGCAGCGACGTTTCCTAATGCCATCAAAGCTGGGAAAGTGGTCCGCTTGACTGGAGCGCATTCCGTCCAGTCACGCTTCCATTTGCTAATCTCCAAAAGGTGGTACCAAAGTGGGCTGGCTGCGAGTGGACCACAGCCACTCAAAGTGGCCTCTAATGGCAATGAAAAATGACAACAAGTCATTTGTTATTGCCTAGAATTTTCACATCAGCGCCCGTCTTAATTGGATGCTGAGCGAGCGAAAGGAATTATCAACGGCGCGGCGTTGAAGGCATCCTAATTGGCCTCCCGTAACGTTAATCCTTAATCCCATTTGTCTGCGCCCACGGGATTGTTCTGGCACTTTAATGTTGCCACAAATTCATGAGAGCAACTCGTGAGCCGCCGCTTGTCCAACTTGAAATGTTAGATAACGATAGGACAGAACATTTTGGATGGGCTCTCAGATCTGACACTTCCAACTGTGTTTTTATTTGCTCTCAAAGACAACCTTGCGTTAGCTTCTCTTGGCTCCAGTATACTCTTGGGCTAGCACAGCGAGAAGCGACGCGAGTTGATGTTCATCTTGGTGACGCCGATGAGCCGCAGGGGCGCCGAGAGGCCCAGGCCGGGCGTGACGGGGCACTCGTAGGGCAGGTCGGACAGCTCGTCGCGCTCCTCCAGCCCGTAGGTGGCGTCGTTGAGCATGCGGCGGTGCAGCTGGCACGCCTGCTCGATCCGCAGCTCGCTGATGTCGCCGCGCAGACCGACCAGCTGCCTGGCCAGATGCTGGTCCTGCTGGCGCATGTCGCTCTGAAAGAAAAGTTCCTCAGTCTGGGAGGAGGTTGGCTATTGATTCCGAATGAGAACATTTATAATCTCGGACACCGTCTCACCAGTTCTCTCCTGAGCCAGCCGAGAGCCTCGTCTAGGGTCTCGAAGGTCTTCAGCAGCCCCGACGGCAACTGGCAGCGGATCACGGCAGAGTCCCCTGCTTTGCGTCCCGCTTCCCCGCTACCCGAGCCGTGGAAACGTTCCGCCTTGGCTTTCCACTCCAGGTAAGAAGGTCTCCTCGTCTGCAGTCTCAGTTTCTCGGTCAAGGCCTTCAGGGTGAGAAGATGATCACCCGAAGGCGAAAGATCATCTTCCCGTTGTCTCGCCTCCTCGCAAGCCATCGGTTTGGCCGGGGAGACTTCCATTTTTGGAGAGCGTCTTCACCACACTAGAACATTTGAAAGCGTTCCTAAAGTGCTTTGGAACTCCAGACGAGAAAAAATGCCGCAGGAAAGTGAAAATAATTCTGACGGTAGTGAGCGGAAGGCAGTTGACTCGTCGCATATCAAATGACGGCAGCTCAGCAGTCTATGTTGCCGTAGCAACCGCATTGACACTTTACATGACTCAGTAGTTTTAATGTAATGTAGCAGTCGGTCGATATCAATCTTTCAAGACTACATATTTGATCGGCAACAAGATGGAACGAATTTTAACGTGTTTTCCCCTTCAACGGGTTGCCAATGGGAAAAAAAAACGGATTTTTGTTGCGTCACCAAATATAATGTTTTGCTTCACTTGATAACAGGCATGCAAGCTCCATCAAAGTCAGCCAACAATGTGCATGCTGTAATCATAATCATCAGTAAAAGTGGTCCCGGGCCATTATCCCATAATAAGCCATCACAGGCCCGACCCGCGCTGAGCTCGTTGCATCTAATGATAGGCTTGCATTAAGACTGCCAGGGGGATTATTATGGCTTGCCAAAAGCTAACTGCTCCCACCAATGACTTTTAGGAAAGTTTGGCTCATTGCATTTTTTAACTAAACGACTTATTCGGCATATTTGCCATAAAAGCTATTTATTTACAAGCATCCCATCGCTTTCTGCATTGCTTATCCTTGTTGGGGTGATCAGAATTTCTTCATTTTAATTGTAAATGTAAAAATAAATACAATTAAAAAAAATAATGACATTGAATATTTGTCAACTGAGGCAGGCAGTCCTTACCACGTGACTCTTTTTGGTGAAGCGCTTCCAAGCATCCGATGCACTTCCTCTTCACCGGACCTGGTTCAAATGTCTTCTCAGTTTCGTGGCCCTGACTTGTCTGAAAACTAAACGAGTGAAGACCACTACATGAAGCCCCTCTTGAAGAGGGAAAAAAAAAAAAAAAACTTGCGTTTTAATTTAATTCCCTCCCACCGGTCTGGGACGCGTCGCCGCCTCAAGTGGGTTGGTCCGTTGCTTGGGCACGTCGGCGCGTCCGCCATATTGGGTGGGTCAAGTCGATAGTAAAAGTGCGTTGCTAGGATACCGTGGCGTTTCTGCCACGTTTGTTTCAAATCTGTTTCACGTCGTAATGCAGCGTTTACATCGCGTTGTAATAACAATTATAAAATGTTCGTTTTAAGTTTGTGTTGAACCTATTTTTTAAAAAACGTGTTATCTAGATGATATTGAGTGCGACCTAAATGTATCGTTATGGCCCTCACAAAACAAACACAATGTTTGACAGCATGTACGTATATTTAATCGGGAACTAAAAATACTAAATGTCACATTAAATAGCAAAACACACTGAAAAACACTTGGTCCTTGTTTCGTGTGACAAGTGCAATAAATGATCAAAGTGCTACTAGCACAAACCAAACACAAATGAGACAATTGATGGTTGGAAATAATTGAAATATCAATCGTCGTATTGTTGTTCATGGATGTCAGCTCATGACAAAACCAAATGTCAAGTGCAACTACTGCTAAACAAAAACAACCAGTCCTCCACGCGAGTGATGCATCAGCTAACGTTGAATGTCAAGCTACAAGGTGAGCTCCTCGATGTCGTCGTCAAAGGAGGGGATGACGCGGACGGCGGGCCGGCTGTCTACCACGTGCCGAGCGCTCACGGAGGCGGGCGCCGCCCCGAAGCCGAGACGCCCCGTCGCACGCGAACCTCCCCTGGTGGCGCCGCCGCCCGTCATGCCGTCCAGCAGCTCCGCCGTCCGGGCGTCGCCCGATGGCGCCGCCAGTGAGCCGAACAGCTGCTGCATGAGCGCCGACTTCTTGCTCTTCTCCTCCGTCCCCTTGAGGCTGAAGATGCCAATAGCCTCCAGAGCGTGGTCTCCGTTGTCCCTGGCGGCATTTTGGCGGGGGTTCCCCCCCAACGAGTCCACGCAGCTTCCGAAGACCAAGTCCTCGTTGGATCGGATCGAGCAAAGGTTTCGCCGCCGGCCTGACGACGGTGTCGACGACGGCGTCGTCTCCGCGGCGGCCGCGTTGGACTCGGACGAGTCGACGTGGACGGGCTTCCGCTTGTCCTTGTTCTGGAGGTCAATTTCTCGCATCTTGGCCAGCAGCTGGTCTTTCCTACGACGCGCCTCGCCGGCGTCCACCTGGTGGTGGTTCCCCCACAGCTCCGCCTCCTCCTGGACGTGGACGCTCTTGTGTGGATTCCTCAAGAAGCTGCCCACCTCGTCATCCTCCTTGTCTTTGACCCAGTCTGTGGAAGTCACATACGCTGATCTACTTGCAAGTTTTTCAAGGTACGAGCCGCCGGACTCTTCTTACCATCTGTGAACATGTTGGCCTTCGCCTCACGGACATCCTGAGCGTTCTGTTGATGGTCCTCCTCCGTCTCCTTCTCGTCCCTTGAGGTTCTTCTGTCGTGGCTTGTCTTCCTCTGCTGCTCCTGCTTTGCTTTGGGTCCACCGTCCACCACCTCCACCTGCTGACCACGTCAAAGCAGAGAAAAATAAAGTGACTCATCCTGAATGGCTCCATATTCAGGCGAGAAGTTACCTTGAGTGACAGGTATCCGTCAGGGGCCGGATCGCTGTACTCGGGCAAGGCGGGCGGTGGCGGCGAGGGAAATTCGGGGCTGCTGCTGCTGCGCGTCTGCACCGCCTTGCACTGTCTGTGCGCCTTGTGGAATGAGGCCTCCGCCTCACCTTTGAGCTTTGACTCGCCGTCGGCGGCCTTCCTCGGGGAGACTTTCCCAATGCGGTGAGCGTAAATGTTGCGGATCTCTAATTCTCGTTCTTTTTCCTGGAAAAAGGTGACAACGGTGTCACTAAGGAGCTTGTGGTGGTGGTCGCGAGGATGCGGCTGAATGTATTTGCGTGTTTCTCTGGAGGCACCCTGAGTCTACTGGCGAGTTGCTCCAGCTCCTTTTGCAGATTCTTGATCTCTTCCTGCGCGCAGAGCGTCTTCTTCCTCTCGGCAGCCAGCTGCCTCTGGTGGCTGCCGTTGCTCAGCTCCATGTTCCTCTCCAGCTCCTACCGGGCGGCACAAACGGCAGCGGTGATGGTCACGTGAAAGAAGGCGAGGCGGCAACGCTACCTTCATTTTTAGCTCGGCCTCGTGCGTGCGTGCCCTCTCCTGCTCCAGCTTGCAGCTGAGCTCCTCGCGGGCGCCCAGCTCACGCTGCTCCACCAGCTTCTTCATGCGTCCCACGGTGGCGTGGCTCTTCAGCAGCTGCTCCTCCTTCTCCTTCAGGCGGCGCTCGGCGGCGCGCTCGCGCTCCCGCGTGCGGCGCAGTCGCTCGCGCAGCACGTGCGTCTCGCTGGCGTGGCACGACAGCATCTGGGAGATTTTGCTCTCGGCGTCCGTGTAGTTCTGCAGCGCCTTCTCCTGACGCGTATGAAGCTGCCGCCAGAGAGTCCGACGGGGTCAGGCGAGCTCCGGTGTCGTGTTGGCCTCGAGCCGAGTCTACCTGCTTAAGGATGCGATTCTCCTTCTGCAACTCGGCGATGCGCAGCTGCAGCTCGCCGTGCACGTTGCGCAACTCGTTGATTTTCAGCAGACGCCCCGACAGCATTTGCCTGGTCAGGGGGTCCAAGTCTTTGGGAGGGAGGGACTCTTTGCTGAGGGACCGCGACGCCCGGCTCCGGCCCGGACGCGGCGGGCGGGCCCGGACTCGCCTCTCCATACCTGTTGCGCACGTGTCAAATGTAAAAACATTCAAACATGGATCTGCTTCCGACGTGCGTGTCAAACCTGTGTTGTAGGGCGAGCTGCTGGAAATGAGATTGGCACGCGTTGGCGGAAGCGGCGGCGGCGGCGACAGCGTCTGATCCCGCTCGTACGGCGAGAGCGAACGTTCCGACTCGTATTCGTCCGAGTAAGACGTGGCCTTGCTGCGGCGCCCCTCGCCGTCCGACGCTCGGTCAGGATCAGAGGGGTACACTTCCGCTTTGGAAGTTGCTTTTTCATCCTGGGTCCGCTCCCGGAAGTTCTTGTAGTGCTTGAGCTTTTTGCCGGAGGGGGCTCGACTCTTCCGGCTCCTGAAGGATCCTCGGCTCCGATGGTCGTCCCAGTCGTCTTCGAACGCGTCGCTCTTGGACTCCATCTTGTTTTGAGGTCACCAAAACAACAGGTTTGGGAAGAGGAGAGGAAGCAAATGTTTTTCTTTTGCTTGAAACATCTTGCTCACATTGTCAGAAATAGTCACCACACTAAAGATTAACCGGGGCGGGCGTTGCTACTAAGCAACTGAGGCCAGACGCCGACAGGTTGCTCTGAGGACTTCCTGCTCGCACAACATGCTCACTTAGCAACCGCACCGTGTGTGGGAAAGTGACTATCCTAATTTCTGCTGTTTTGCATTACAAGCAGGTATTAGCATGACGCTAACAGATGTTTGTTGAACCTGTTTAAACGTAGTGTGTTTTGTTTCATGTCATTTCTGCCCTGAACTTCAATTCGGAGTAACTTGAAGCAAGATCCAGCCAAAACAACCCCTCTGACAGATCCAGCTTGATGGGCGTGTTTCTATGGCAACGCGAGCCTACAAAGCCAAAATCAAGACCACCAAGACGAGCCACGCAGCGACTACCTCAGTCCAAATTCCTTCCTAGAGTCATTTCTTGGAATATCTGTAGTGAAGTTGCAAGCATTGGGAAATGGCATCACCTTTGCCAGGATTAGGCTAAAACCCTGACCGCCGTCTGTTCTTGTCGGGTGCATTGTTGTCCCCGCTGACACACAAAACTGGGCCTCGAGCACCAATGGGTGCACGATCAAGCATGAATGTGTTTTTACAAAGAAAAAAAAAGTATTGCAAGTGTATCGGAGGAGCTAACGGAGAGCCAAGCGGGCGAGAAGAACAAAATAGTGCAACAGGTGAGGCGTGTCTTACCGTTAGACGTCGCCTTGCACCTTCACGGTCATGGATCGCTCACAGCTGCTCGTGGTTTTTACACAAAATTGGACATTATCGCTAAGATCGGTTTCATAGTGGAAAACTCGCCGCAAAAAAAAAAGAAAAAGGCTCAAACTATTGGCTAAGCTAACATGGCTAACGTGATACGAAGGCGAACTGGTAGCCTCCTCGTCTTGTTTACGTGTCCTAATTGCAAAGTAGCGTCTTGTGAGTGTGCCTAGCATGAGTGGCTCTGCAGAGTTTGCAGATCGAGACCGAGAAAGGACGGAGAACCAGAACGACGGCCATCGCTGCCTGCTGTTGCATGGAAACCGCTTCTGTGACGTCACCAGCTCGTCTTGCATTACCGGTACATTACGTGAAAGCTGCACACATATTCAAGAACTTATATCGTTTTATTTTCATTAATTGTTTATCACTGAAGGGTCGATTACTCTGTTGTTTTTGAAATGTTACCTGTCATTACATTATTTTACAATAAAGCCCTACATAAAAGTGTGAGAAAATGTTTCATCTTTAAAAATAAACAGGCAAAGCAAAATAACTTTTCATAAATCAGTTTATATTACCCACTAACATTTTCAAAATCAAAAAGTCACGTGTTGTGTCGAATTTCATTGGGTTGTAATGTAAATTTAACACAATTCCTGCTCTACATTAGAACTCAGGAGATGATATTTGTGTTTTCGGAGATATATTATTTAAGCAGTGGACAAAAAGACGTGAAGAGAATAACTCGTTTTCCTTTTGTTTTGAAAAGAAACACCGGAAGCTTGATGTTCAGTATGGCCAGCTTATCGGCAAAAGCGGACCGCGTCTGCACTGTCCTGCAATAAAAGGCAATGAAGCGCTTTTTTTGCTGCTTCTGAGCGACATCATCGTTTAAACTTGGTTTCCCTCCTCCGTAATGGTGAATTAAAATGGTCATTGTCAAGGTTTACGTCGCTTCGTCAAGTGGATCTCTGGCAGTAAGTAATTGGGGATTTTATGTTTTTTTTGTAACGCTTCAACTATTTGTGCATTATTGATTCATCCAATCATTTTATTTTTATCATCGACAACTGTCGTTAAATGCTCTTTATATAAACCGATGCATAGAACAGAAAGGGAAAGTACAGTCCATCCATTGTACGCCTGAGTAAGTTGACCATTTGGGTCAGTGATGCCAGAGCGAAGCTTGTGAGTGCAACAATTGGCTTTTGGATGCCTTTGAATTGAGTTAGCAGTGATTGGCTACAGGGGAGAGAGAGAGAGAAAAAGAAAAGGATGGGGCCTGGGGTGGTGGCTGAGTGGCTATAATTGGAAATTAAAGGAGGGAAAGTGTTCCAAAGTGTCCAAAAGTGTGGCTGCTTTAGAGTGCCTCGTTGTTGCTCGAGTGCATGCATGTCGTGCAGAGAAATGTGGAAGATTGAGAAGGGGGGAAATTATTATTGCAGTTTTTTTTTTTTTTTTTTAATTAAATTGACTGGCCAACCAATGCGTGGGCGCGGCTTGGGGCTGGCGTGCCCATTTTAGAGTGCCTCGTACTTGCCGGTGACTTTTAGTGTCGCAAAGGCAAACCATTGCTTTCCTTGCATGGTCCGTTTGTCCTGAGGAGTCCTGTTTTGTTCCCCTTCGTCGTGTAATGAAAGGATTAATCCAAGTTAATCCCTTCATTCAGTGTGCAAACAATATACTCTTGCATATTTGCATGGAGCGTGAGGCATTTCCATGGACTCTTTTTGTAATTCGCCCACAAGTGTTGAATCTGCCACCCTAAAATGATGACACGATTGCCACGCGCTCTCGGGTTGAGTCTCTGGTTCTCACTCTGAATTGTTGTCACTCGGCCAAATTGCGATTGAGTGTGCACTGTCGGGTCACATTTGTTTGGGTTGGCGAGTGTACCAATGGAGGCCAGACGTGCAAAACAATAGTGCCATTGTGGCCGCCCATATGCCCATGTTCGGATACCCTCATTAACGTGTTCTTTTTTTACCTCTATTTAAGTTGAATTATTTTGTATTTAATTGCTTCATCAGTATGATGAATTAAAATGCATGAGAACAATTAATCCAGGCTAAAATGATCAATGTATTATTGCTTTAGTGGCCATCATAATGATCAATAATGATGTATTTTCACTTTTTTTAAAAATGTGGGTCAAGTACGGGAAAGACATTATAAATCCAAGTTTGGATCGTAACGAGGCGGCGCTTTCGCCGACGTCAGGTGAAAAAGCAACAGCAGGCGGTGGTGGGTTTCCTGGAGGCCAACGGAATCGAGTTCCAGCAAGTGGACATCGCCATGCTGGAGGAGCAGCGGCTGTGGATGTACCGCCACATCCCTTGCGACAAGCGGCCGCACGGAGGCAACCCGCTGCCCCCGCAGATCTTCAGCGGCGATCGCTACTGTGGGGTAGGTGCAGGTCGCACGCAGGCTGCTTCATGATGGCTATTGTGAGTTTCGGCTCAATCATCCATCCAAATGCACGCCATGCACCTCTGTAATCCCACCATAATCCCGGCGAGGATTACGCCGCGTCACTCTTGCCTGCGGGGGTAATCCATGGCGACGTGCTCGTCCAATTGCTTCCGGGATGCTGGCTGGAAGGGCTCGGTCCAGCGCCGACTCACCTTTTCCATCCCGGCAGGACTATGAGGACTTTTTCCGCTCAAAAGAAAATAACAGCGTCTTTGCCTTCCTGGGCGTCGCCGCTCAAGATTCTGACCAGGTAAGCCATTTATGACATTTCTTCCTCCTTTTTTTTTTGCACTACCTTCATTTTTTGTAGTTCTAAGGACAGGCCACATCACTGAAGCCATTTGGGTCTCATGCATTAAAAGACGGATGAGACAAATGACGAAACAACTCAGGTTTTGTTTTTGTACAGCAGCAGTCTTAGAAGGCACAAAGGGAAAACTCCTCCCGGCCGTGTGGATGCCAAACGTGCACGGGACTCCTTCAAAAAGTTCTTGTACATGTTGATCAAGACCCCCCCCTCCAGAAAAGGGAGCGACGCCAATCATGCCACTTTTGGTGACCCAGCCATGCACAGTGCACCCGTTTCGATGAGGTGTACCTAATGATGTGGCCACTAGCGTGCGTTTGAATCGTCCATTTTTGATATTTTCCATGTGCTGTGCCATCGTGTTAAATGTACATTATTGTGATTTTTACGATATTTGTCGAGAGTGATGTCAAATTGTCACATTGCAAAATAAAGTTGATGAATTTTCTGCAGTACGTAGATTTTAATTGTCGGGCCAAGCGCAAGTGAATTTTCCTGCTATATGGAAAATGGACAGATGTTTGTCTCGGTCAATTCCGTTGAATTTTTTTTCCGACAACATCAATTGGCAGCATTTCAAGGGAAAATCAGCACGACAACTCGCTTGCCCTTTGACGCCCTCTTGTACCGCACGCGTCATTTCCCATCAAAACGGGCCTATGCAATGATTTACCCGCAAATCAATAGCGGAGTCAATCTTCATATCTCGCATTTGAAACACTGAGAGTGCAGTTTGATGTGAAGTTTTGAAGTTTGAAAGAAAAAAAGGAGAGTCCTTGAATGAATTGGAAATTGCGCCGTAACTTTGTGAGAAAAAAAAAAAGGTATACCTAGAAAAACTACAAAAGTGGGGGTTCTCGCTCTCCCGGTGCAGATTTTGGGTCAAAGCATCCCCTGTCTTTAATGATTGATCCAAATGTCAACACGCTTTTTGCGGTCCGAGTCCATGCACACTTTGATTTGGAAGTTTTTGAGGGGTGGGTGGCCTGACCATTTCTTCGACATCGAATAGACATGATGAGGTCCATTTGTGACAAACTACGTCTGTGTCTGGCAATTGGTAAGTTTCTACTTTTTGACAGCAGTTTGATGAGAACATTTCATTGGCTAAGAATCAAATCAGCTCTCGGTAAATCTATCGGGTGTTGAAATATTGGATGTCACTAAAGTGTTTGAGCTCCGTTTTGTTTCTACCTCAGGTATTTTGTTCATCTCTACAGGTGAGTATTGGCCTGAAACACAAAAGTTGATCATGTCGGGCCACAAAACAGGAAACTATTCCAATCAATCAAATTTCTCTCCAATTCCCATGCAGTATGCGCCGGCGGCACGGTGAGGTTGGCGGGTCTGACCTCGACCAGTTGCTCGGGCCGCGTGGAGGTCTTCCACAGCGGCACCTGGGGCACGGTGTGCGCCGACTTCTGGAACCTCACCAACGCCCACGTGGTGTGCCGCGAGATGGGATGCGGCTCGGCGCTTTTCGTGAGTAAAGCCGAGCTCAACTTTGGCCACGCCACCGGGCAGATCTGGCTGGACGACGTGCAGTGCACCGGGAAGGAGCTGTCCCTCCTCAAGTGTCCGCACAGGCCCTTCGGCGAGAACGACTGCCTTCACGGAGGAGACGTGGCGGTGGTGTGCTCGGGTAGGAGCCATCTTCCTTGGCTGGGCCAAACGTGCGGCGAGCTGAACCGGCGCCTTTTGCAGAGCACGTGCGGGTGAGCGACGGCAGCAACCGCTGCAACGGCCGAGTGGAGGTCTTTTCCGACGGCCGCTGGAGCAAAGTTTGCGCTGAGCTGGGCCTGCCCGAAGCCAAGGTGCTCTGCCAGGAGATCAACTGCGGGAAGCCGCGGACGTCCGGCAAAAAGCCGCATTACGGCCAATCGCGGGAAATCTCGGCGGTGAAGAGCACCTGCTCGGGCAACGAGACGTCCCTCTCGCAGTGCTCGCACAAAGCCGTCAACGAGCAGTGCCCGGATGCCGGCGTGACCTGCGACCGTAAGTCGGCCGGCCGGCCGTCCCTTTTCTCAGCCCTTGCAATTCTAGATTTGTTTGCTCCCGCTAGATACCGAACATGTGGTTCGTCTGGTCAACGGGAGCCACCGCTGCGAGGGCCGAGTGGAGCTCTTGCACCAGGGCCGCTGGGGCCCGGTGTGCGACGACAAATGGGACATGGCGGAGGCCAGCGTGACGTGCCGCCAGATGGACTGCGGGGCCCCGCTGGCAGTCAAGGACAGAGCCTTCTTCGGTACCAGCGTGGGCGATACCTGGCTGGACGATTTGGAGTGCACGGGCCAGGAGAAGTCGCTGTCCGAGTGCCCGCACCAAGGATTCGGCTATCACGACTGCAACGCCGAAGAGGGCGCCGGCGTCATCTGTTCAGGTTGCTACGCTCGCTCGTCCAAAAGTACGGCAAAGCGGACACTAGAGGATTTGGGCTTTTTTGCAGAAACGCTGCGACTGGGCAACAGCAGCAGGCGGTGCTCGGGCCGCCTAGAGGTCTTCCACGACGGCGAGTGGGGCAAGCTGTGCCATCACGACTTGGGCGCCAAGGAGGTCGCCATGCTGTGCCAGGAGCTCAACTGCGGAGGGCCGTCCAAATCCCAAGAGTACTTTGGCGAAAGCCCGCTCAGGAGCTACCGGGGCTCCTGTGGCAAAGACGCCACCTCCTTCTCCCAGTGCAGCGTCCGGGAGAGCGCCGACGCGTGCCGAGGCTTTTCGCTTTCCTGCGCAGGTCAGAGACAAAGAATAACCGTCGAATGGCTTCGATCGGGAATCAAAGTGCGCGCTCGCCGTCCCGTCCGCAGATCCTCCGACGCTCCGGTTCGTCAACGGCACCGACCGATGCTCGGGGCGAGTGGAAATCCAACACATGAGCGCTTGGGGGACGGTGTGCGACGACCATTGGGACATTCGAGACGCTCAAGTGGCGTGCCGGGCCATGGACTGCGGCACGGCCATCACGGCCAAATCGGGCGCCTATTTCGGAAAAGGCACGGGCTCCGTCTGGCTGGACGACGTGGCGTGCGCCGGCAACGAGTCGTCCTTGATGGACTGTGACTTTAATAGGCCCTTGGGCATCAACAACTGCGATCACGCCGAAGACGCCGGTGTGATGTGTTCAGGTGAGCGACGTGCCCTCGCGTGAGCGTCTTCGTTGTTTGGAGATCTTGTAAGCTCTCACGATTTTGTAGCCACCATCCGACTGATAAACGGAAGCGACCAGTGTTCGGGTCGGGTGGAGGTCCACCACCAAGGCCACTGGTGGCCCGTCTTCAACGCCCACTGGGGCTTGCACGAAGCGGCCGTGGTGTGCCGGGAGATGAATTGCGGCGATCCCGTCGAGTCGGCCGGATCTTTCGGGCAAAGCGGGGACCAAAGCGGCTACACCATCAGCTGCAGCGGCAGGGAGAAGTCGCTCGAGCAGTGCTCCTTGCGCGAGTCCGTCCGAAACGTCCACATCCAGGAGGCGTCGGTCCGATGCTCAGGTCGGTGGAAGTGCTTTGCGTGCGTTCTGGAAGAGGGCAAGCGTCGGTAGCGTCGGTAGCGTCGGTAGCGTCGGCGTCTCTCCCCGCAGGCAACGTGCGCTTGGCCGGCGGCGTCAACCGCTGCGTCGGGAGGGTGGAGTTCTACGACCAAGGCCGCTGGGGGGACGTGTGCGGCGAAACGTGGGACAGCAGCGACGCCCAAGTGGTGTGCAAGCAGCTGGACTGCGGCAAAGCCCTCAACATCACCACGGCCACCGAGTACGGCCACGGCTCGGGACACGTCTGGATGATGCAGATGGAGTGCAGCGGCACGGAGTCCACGTTGGCGCAGTGCCCGCAAAGCTCCTTGCTGGACGGATCGTGCAACACCACGTCGCTCGCTGGCGTCATCTGCTCAGGTGAGAGAAAAAGCAAAGTTTGGAGACATCGCCGCTCATTTTGCTTCCCGCAGAGAGCTTGGAGGTGCGCTTGGTGAACAGCGAGAGGGAGTGCACGGGGAGAGTGGAGGTCCAGCACGCCGGCGCCTGGTACTCGCTGTGCGACGCCCACTGGGACCTGGCCATGGCGGACTTGGTGTGCGATCGTCTGGACTGCGGCCGCGTCATCAGCGTCCACAGCGGCGCCCACTACGGCCAAGGCAGCGGACCCGTGATGGAGGCCAGCGACGGCTGTTTCGCCAATGCCACCTCGCTGCAGCAGTGCTCGCTTAAGGGTTTCGCCCGCTCCACGTGCCAGCACGATCATGACGTCGGCGTCTCCTGTGGAGGTGAAGTCCTCACTTTGCGTCCCCCCCCCCCCCCCCTCCTTCAAGTTTTCCATGTTTGCGGCCACAGAAAAAGTGCAGCTGGTCGGCGGCGGGAGGACCTGTTCGGGCCGCTTGGAGGTGTTCCACGCCGGCCAGTGGGGGACGGTGTGCGACGACGATTGGGAACTGAGCGCCGCCGACGTGGTGTGCCGACAATTAGGCTGCGGCCACGCCGTGTCGGCGCCCTCCAATGCGCATTTTGGCCGAGGCAGCGGCCCCATCTGGCTGGACGACGTGGTGTGCGAAGGCCAGGAGCTCGCCATCACGCACTGCAATCACCTAGGGTTTGGCGAGAACAACTGTGGCCACTCTGAGGACGCCGGAGTCATCTGTTTGGGTAAGAAGCCTTGAAAATGACGATATTGCTTGCATCTATCTTGTCATCGTTGAGTGGCGTTGCACGAAGCTCCCTACTCAGTCCACAGATGTTTTTTTAACGGCGAACCAGTGGTGCACGCCCTTTGACCTCGGTTGCCTCTCCCTCTCGTCGTCTCAGGTGCTCTGTCGAAGCCTCGCATCGCCGTGAGGCCTTCCAGCCAAGTTCACTGGGGTGAAAATGTGGAGTTCACCTGCACTATCCTGACGGAGCTCGAAGGCGGCACCTTCCTGCTGAAAAAGTTACAGGACTCCTTCAAGCTCCAAAAGTATAGCGAGAACGAGGTGGCCATCTTCAGCCTGTCCAAAGTCAACTTCAGTCACCGGGGCTCCTACTTCTGCGAGTATCAAAAGAAAGTGCCTGCTAACATCATCTACTACCCTCAAGGAGATCCCGTGGAGCTCGACGTCAAAGGTGCCGGCGTCGACTTGTCCATCTGGCCGACGCTGGCGACTTTGACGCCGGCGTCCGTCCGTCTCTGCGATTCTTTCCAGTGGAGCTGGAGAAGCCGCAAATCTCCGTGACCACCTTCCAGGTGATGGTGGTCTACAGTCCCCGGGAGGTGTCGGTCACACGGGGCAACAGCTTCTCCGTCACGTGCTCGGTGAATTCTCTGTACTCCCGCGGCACGTTCTACCTGAAGAACACCGACACCAACGTCACCAGCGCCAAGGCGGCTTTCGGACACACCCTTTTCTACGTGGCCGTGTTTGAATTCCCCGACATTGAGGACAAGGACCGAGGAGCTTACGTCTGCCTCTACGCCGTCAACCTCTCCTCCAATGCTTTTTGGTCCACTCCCTCCACCTCGCTTTATATCAACGTCGTGGGTAAGCCCCTCCGAATGGGTTGTGGCGCTTTTCTCCCGGCCGGCCGGGCTCAGACTTGTGTCGCCCGCAGCGGCTTCGTCGTCATCGGTGGTGCCGGGAATTGTCAGCGGATTGCTGCTGCTGCTGCTGGTTGTCACTGTGGGTTATCTGCTCTGGAGAAGAAGGAGGCAGCATGCCGGTAAGCACGGCTGCGCTCATGTGGCTGATCAGAACCCATCAAAGGGGCGCCGCGGTGTCAATTTGAGCTGATTTGATTCCGTCAGGCCCCTCCATTCGATTCGGAGCCATGAAATCCGACTCGAAAGACACGAGCGATCGAGGATTCGAGGGCAGGTAGGGCAAAAGCAAAGAATGCATTATTCACCGCGAATGGCCGACATGTCAACGTCTTTGACCTCCTCAGGAATCGCAGCACGGCCAGCAGCGAGGTGAGCGCGCAGGGCCCGCCGCCGCCGCCGCCGGCAGACAAGGCCGCCGAGGTGGACTCGGACAGCTCCCGGCAGAGGGTGCCCGAGGACCTGCCTGGCCGAATGTGTTACGAGCTGGACCCGCTGGTTTCCTCGTGATTGCATGCCTTTTTGATTTTGTCACAGGAAACTCTATAAAAAAAAACATTTATTTTCCTCCCATTTAGCAGTTTGGCACCTGTGCTTTTGCATGTAATTTTGACTTTTTTTCAATACTTAATCTTTTTGTATATATTGTGCTTCTTCCCCCTCTTTGCTGCTTGAAGGGATAAAGACCTCACCTTAAATATTTTCCCCATTTTATAATGCCGGGATTTTTGTGAGCAGTATTTTTCAATTCCCCCAAACAATAAAAGTATTTCCTACAGTGAAGTGCATCTTTGTTTTAGTCAAGAAGCTACAACTGGAAAGGTAAGTCACACGCAACGTGGGCGCGGCTACACACCCCGGTTAATCATGTCCAAACCTGCTTACCTTGTCTATTTTCTCACACTCACACACACATTCCGCCACTGAACGTCTGCACTTTAAATCTGTTTTTTTTTCTCCTCATTCAACTTGCAGCCATGTCTGTCAAAGTGTTTTACGCCAGTGTGAGCGGCAACCGTGAGGTACTGTCTTAATCCCTTTTCCGCACTTTGTCTGTACATTTGTTTCAATGTTGTTTTCCTCCAGATAAAGACAGCCCAACAGAGTATATTCTCGGTCCTCGGTGGGAAGAGGATCCCCTATGAGACGGTGGACATTACGGCGAGTGACGAAGCCAAAGCATCGATGAGGTCAATTGCTGGGAACCCGACTGCACTGCCCCCGCAAATAAGCAACGGGAATGCGTACTGTGGGGTAAGTTCTTGTTTTGGTTTTCTCCTGCACTCCTGTGTAGGAACGTGAAGATCTTATTCCACTTTTGCCATTCAGGACTTCTCGGCATTCAAAGAGGCAGTTGAGAATGAAGCACTGGAAGCTTTTCTCAAACTCTGAGAGGAGACTCCACCATTAGGTGTTGAATTATATACGTACTTATGTCTTTGTTGTGTCATGTTGAATTTGGCTCCTTCATGACACAAATCAATAAAGAAAAATGAAAAGTAATCATCGCTGTTTGCTTCATCCATATTTTGATTTACAGGTAGTCCCCACTTGTTTGTTTAGAATATAATATTAACGTTGGTGTCATGTTTATATTAAACTGAAGACATCCCTTCAACTATATATAAAACAAAAATTCTCATTTTTATTTTAATATTTGAGCAGCACTTCAGTCACATTTAATTTTGTGAGCTTTTAAGGTGCATGGCCTTGTTGGTGATGTGAATAGTTTTATTATTCTAAATTCCAGCTCACCTGCATAACTCAAAACAATCTTCAAAGTTCTTTTTTTGGGAGGGGAGGGTTCAGAATGTATTTAATCTGCTTGCAGCAGAGGCAGGTGATTATAAATTGTTTCAGCCTGTATGTGTTTATGTGTGTATAGAATAAATAAACATTTACTGCACAAATAATCAAAGTTTGAATGAATGTAAACAGGCAGTCCTTGGACGCCGTGATCAGGGGGGCCTTCCAGCGGTATTAAAAGCGCGTCGCGGACTTATGACGTCCTCTTCACCCGCTACCCCAGAGTAGGAAACGGTGCGTTTACTCACCTTCGGAACCCAATCCGTTCAATAAATCGACCATCCTGCTTTATAATATCCTCAAAACCATTAATCAGCGATGGAAAATAACTACGCTGTATTGTCTGGTCTTTATTGCAGAAATTTACGTTCGTCATCCATCCCTTTCCAACAATGGCCGAGGAAGGGTGAGTTTAGCTTCGCGCTCATGTGGAATGTACCAACTGATACAGTCCAATTGCAATGTGTGTTTATATAGTCATCGTACTCATTTTAATCGATATTTGGTAAGCGTTTCAACGGGTTCCGACTAGTGCTAATATTTTCTAATTTTGAGGTTGCTCGCGAGTGTCACAAACGTAATTCGAATACACGGCATTATTAAGTTCAAAGAGGGGGTCGGGGGTTGGTTACCACTTAATTCCTTTTTATGCCGGGTTATGGATGCAAATTTAATTGCAACCCCCGTTGTACTCGGACAATACGTTCCCCGTGAAAACATTAGACACTTAAATAATTTTTTAAACGCAAGTATCAATTACATCATATTCCTCTTGATGTGAGCTTCCACCAGCTTGAATGATGATTTAGTTTTATCGGATTTCCCTTCACTCTCCCTCCAATGAGTGACATCTCTCTTCTGACAAGCTGGAAGCGCATTGCTGAATTTCCCATTGGCTGTTTTCCGCTTTTCTTGACATTGCGCCTCTCATCCATGACAGCGTTGCCGCCGGAGGTGTGATGGATGTCAACACAGCTCTCCCCGAAGTGCTCAAGACCGCACTCATCAATGACGGCCTTGCCCGCGGTATCCGGGAGGCGGCCAAAGCCCTGGACAAGTATGTGCGCCGTCAGAAATTAAATTGAATGAGGAGAAAAGTTGCAAAGTCAGCTGTTGAGCTGTCTGTGACACTTTTTTCATTTTCCTTTCATGGCTTTAATGCTTGCACTCTTGCCTTTCAGGCGCCAGGCCCATCTGTGCGTCCTGGCCGCCAACTGCGACGAGCCCATGTACGTCAAGCTGGTGGAGGCCCTCTGCGCCGAGCATCAGATCAACCTGATAAAGGTGAGCTCGCTTCTCTCGCGCTGATGTATTAGCGGACATCAACTCATTTGTGGGATTGATTGTAAAAAATATATATATGTATATATTGTGATTCTTTTGGACACCTTGGCTGCATCGCTGATGATAATTTGGCTCCCTCTACTGAAAGCTGTGACGATAATGCCACTGTTACCCAATTTGTGACTGAGATCCAGCCAAGTTGCTCCGCTTCTTCGCTATTTTTGCTGGCTTTGGTAGGACCACACGCGGCTAACAACGTGCGCACTTTCTCGCTCAGGTCGACGACAACAAGAAGCTTGGCGAGTGGGTCGGTCTGTGCAAGATTGACCGGGAGGGCAAACCCCGCAAGGTGGTGGGCTGCAGCTGCGTGGTTGTTAAGGTAATGACCACGAGTAACCCTCCATTTTATAACCTTTAAAACTTGAGTTTAAAATGGGCGTGGGGGCTCTTAGAACCTGATTTTTTTATTCAAAGTAGCTTTAAAAAAATAATTTTGACAAAGTATGCATTTCATCCACGAACAAACGCGTTGCAATTATCTCATAAAACGTAATTTGGCACGGCTAAAGTGGTTTGCTTGCCTTTTTTTAAGACGATGCGTTTTTCATTTACCTGACTAGTTAGGCCGTGCTCTGTCGCCTTCCTCAGAGAACGGCCAAACTAGTAAGGCAACTGCAAAATGTTGTCATCACATTGTCTGAAAAGAGGAGAACAAAGACTTTTGTAACGTACACGAGATAGAACTCCGATTCTGTCGTCTGAACGGCAACGAGTGGATGGATTGAACCTTCTGCCATCCAGCTGAAGAGCGAGGAATTGTTCTGCCCGGCCTTTTTCGCGCTAGTTCACAACTCGTGTCACGTCGCCTCTTCGTTGCGCCGAACTTTGCCTGCCAAGCAAGTCCAGGTGCTGTGGCCTGTCTGCGCCACACAGCTGTTATTAAAACTGGCTAAAGGAACGCCAAGGTACGAGCCCCGTCGCCTTGCCCGTGGTGACGGCGGTCCCTAAAAATGGCGACATTCGGTCAAACTGCGAACTAAGGCATCGATTTAATCCATCCATCCTTCCATCATTCATCCGGACTTGGTGCGCTGGTGACATCAAAGAGGCCTGCAGCACTCTAGGATCAAGATTTGATTTATTTGTTATTTTGCTGGTACTTCTGAATTCCTGTGTGAATTTTTTTTAAAATTTTTTAAATATTTTTATTTTGATGTTACTTTCCTGCAACAGGACTATGGCAAGGAGTCGCAAGCCAAGGATGTCATTGAGGAATACTTCAATGCCAAAAAATGAGAGACAATAAAATGTTGGAACCGTTGACGCTCGTCTCGTGTATTGTTTCAGACTGCTCCGTTGCAACATTTAGAGCAGCTACTGCGTTAGCAAGTATACAAAAAATGCTTTTTAAGATTTGGTTTGGGAATGTGACCTTTACGACCTTGAAACTGCTTTTAAAATGGTGCAAATGTCCTTTTGGTTCTCAATGTGTCTCAGTCTAGCAAATCTGTCTCAAAAATCTTTCCCGAATAACTCAAACATGAAAATTTTGCAAAGCAACAAAACCAAAAATACTCTGCCTATGTTTTGTCCTGGTTTAATATTTACATTTTTGAAAAGAACAGACATGGAAACACAAGGCACAACACATGATGCACATACTCAACACCCCCATTCACCGCACTAAAACACCCCCCCCCCCCCCCCCAGAATTTTTTGTTTTCTAAACACCACGCACACCTCGCCCCTTCACTTTTATTGCAAATAATTTACACCGACCGGCGTCTGCATCGGACAGACCAGAAAGGAAAAATGATAAAAATGAGCCGGCATGGCTTCGTGCTGCCTGTTCAGTCCATTTTTGTTTTGTGTGGCTCAGTCCTCTGTTTCTGCTTTTAAGACCATTCAGTTTGTAAATCCAAGTGTTTGGAAACAACAAAAAATGCAGTGTATATATATACTTTTTTTTTTCTTAAATAGTTTTACAAAAAGGTATGAGCATGTCCATTGTGCTGAAGCGTTACAGGTACTCGAACTCCAGTGCTTGATGTAACGCCAGCAGGTCGGAGTGGCTGGATATCCTCCAGAAGGGCATGTTGTGCTGCCGAGGGGGAAAAAGTAAAAAAAAAAGAGTTGCTGGCCAACTCCTAGCGGTAAGACAAAACACCACAAACCAAATCCATGCAAAAGAAGCGCTCGGGGGGGAAATTCAATTTGCTTTCTTGTCAAGTCTGACTGTTATGAAGATTGAAATGTATTTAGCCTAAAAATGAATCTCTGAAAGCTTCTGTGTTGTCTCTACTAGTCTTGGCAATTCAATGATTTAGTGAATTTTGTCAAATTTGATGAAATGATGCTGAAAATGTCATTGTGGCAAGAAAGCAAGGCAGCAATTTCTTCCAAACATTTCCTCCCATCACCCAGCAACTAATTCAGGTCTATCTAAATCTATTGAAGAACATGAAAAATCTTTTTTCTACTCTAGCTCCCAGTCAAGAAGAACCCGCAAAGCTTTTGGCTAGCAGGCATTGTTCAAACGGTGGAACCTCCCAAGTCGGCCTAAATTTCACTATTAGCGGTCCCGCAATTGTTTCACTTTGGCTTTTTCAAACTTCAGAAAGATACCCGTCTGGCCAACCTAATACCGCTAGGTGGCGCCATTGCTTTGCAAACACCTTCCAAGATTGGCTTCTTTTGAGTGCACAATAAAATGTTGAACACCTCTTCAGGCTGCAGTAAAATGGAATTGGTATCCATTCAGGTAAGTTGCTCTGAAATATGAACAACTTGTCGGACTTTGGAGGTTTCACTAATCTCTCGCTATTCTTGTGCAGAAACCATCCACAGCAAGGAGCACCAGTTAAAAACCTCCAGAGCAAAGACAGGCAGGCAGGCGTCAGACTGAGCCGAGTGGGCGGGCGGGGCCACAGGCAGTGAGCTCCATTTACCTTTTTGGCCGCCTGCTCCTCTTCCGCACCGTCCCCCACTACAACATACACTACTTTCCTGCCAAACCTTTGCATTATGCGCTCAAAGCAACTCTCTTTTCCTGCGGGAGAAACAAGGAGGAAGAAGGGGTGAAAACAAAAGGAGTCCAAAAGTCATTTACCTGACCGGCTGCATGCTCCTCATCCTTGCCATCGCCAATCACAACATATGTAATGTTAGTGCCAAAGCGGGACACTATACGCTCAAAACAGCTCTCTTTGCCTGGAGACACAAAATGGCTTTCACAGCAAACATGACTCGCTTTTTAGCAATATCGTGTGACGACGTACTGTAGTTGTTACCATAGCGACCGGCGTCCCATCCAATATCCAGTTAAGTGTCAAAAGTCTTAAGTGGCGGCACTACTTTGGCGACCTCGCTCGCTCTTGTTCATTTTAAAATGATTCTGATAACGTGCTAACAAGTTTGACCTATATTTTTTTTTTCCCTCAATGTGGTCGGATGTTGTTACCATAGCGACCGTGCTGCTTCTTCACCCGCCATCCTTGCCCCTTCCACGCGTCTTACCTATTTTTGTCGCGCTGTAGATGTTCTCGATGGGGAACACGGAGCCCAGACTGTACAGGAGAATCTTGGCCAGCGCCGGGATGAGCTGCGTGGTGGTCACCAGCACGTTGACGCAGTTACTCCTGCGCGACGACAGCGCAACTGAGTACGGTGACGTGTGCCGAGCGGCGCCGGGCGGGAGCCGCTACCTGGAGCTGATGATGGAAAGCGACTTGAGGGCGTGCGTGAGCCACGAGTCGGTCAGCGCCTCCACCTCGGCCCGCAGCTGCAGCCAAGCGTCTCTCTTGGCGGGACCCAGCAGACCTGCGACACGGCGCACGCGTTACCGCCTCAGCCAGTCAAGCGCACGGGTAAGGTCGGCGATGGAATCCCTATTGCTCAAACGTTGCATCTGTCTGCTGGCCTTACCCCCCACATTGTTTTTGTAGGTGCTATACAACTCTTTGACGCGTCGATAGCGGAAGGCCAGCTTCCTCATCCAGTCGACGCCGCCGCGGACGCCCGTAGCCAGGCACAGGTTGGCGCTGGTCGCCGCTGCGTGGAACCCATCGGTTGCAAAACTGTAAGTACTGCAACGACCACATGTTTGATTTCAATGAAAAATCCAAAAGAGAAATGTTGAATGATTGTACAGCAGCAGTTTAGGAAGCAACCTTTACTGACAGTCGAAAAGGATCTATGTGCAACTTTCCCCAACATTATAAATATTACTTATGAGGCAAAAAATGCCATTTAAATTCTCACCTTAAGTCCTGCCCGTTGTCATCGGATGATACATCATCAATATGTACCTGATCACATTCCTGCACACACACACGAATCTTGTATTGACTTCATACTTTCTCCCAAAAGGCAAAACAATAGCAGGATAGTCGTGCTGCATTTTGCGGCAACCAAAACCATCACCTCAGCGGCGCCTTACCTCCAAGTCGTTAAAGAATAAGTGCGAGTCGGCCAAGTTGAAGATCATCTCCTCCATCCTCAGACCCAGCGTGACTGCCATGGGCGGGTCCTGAGCGAGGACAAAATAGCAGCGTCTTTAAGATTTTGGGCACAAAAATGATTTAGGGATACACACGCTCATCGCCATGCACCGCAGATGATAGACAGGCTGCACTTGTTCCGTCCCATCAACATTCCTGCTGGCTTGCTATGTGTGTGCGGCTCAGCTGCAAAAACCATCACGCGCGATAGGTCGGGGGGGGGGGTGTCTGTCATAACACCAGAATAGAAGCGAGCCAACTGACGGACAAGAGTGAAAGTGGGCGAGAGAGGATGGGCATTCCCAAGTGTGAAAAAGTAACCTCAAACAAGATGGAGGAAGAGCTACATTGTGCGTACACAGCGTTCTCCCGTCACTGCATCTTTTCTCTCGAGCGTGAACAATGGCGGCCAGAATTGTTTTTCAATTTCCCACAATTACAAATGGGGATTCTGACACAGTGTGAGAATGCCGCTCCTCTTTATTTGTCCCCCCCCCCCCCCCTTAAAGCAGGCAACGCCGTGCCAATGCATCCTCGCGGTCCTGCAGTTGCTATGCCAACGGCGTAAACACTATTTTGGGAGAGGTGCGAACAGACACAGCTGCCGCTATCTCTCATGCGAGCGAGGCCTCGGGGCGGGGGGGGGGGGGGGGGGGCGCTCTTATTTTAAGGCGTACATTCAGGCGCATCGGTGCAAATGGGCGCAAGCGGGAGACGCTAAGTCGACTTTATCAGACGGACGCGCTGTAGTGGTGACATCATGCGACCCGTTCCATTTGTTTACAACCTAGGCCGGAGGCGCAGGGTTCTCCTAGACTCAACTGGTCGCCTTTGGCATTTCTCCAAAAAGAAACACTGAGCTGAGCGCCACGACCTGAATTTGAATATTTGTTTACTCCCAAGTCGGTTTATCTCAATCAGCAATTTGAATGTCCAGTGTCTCACCTTGCCGTATTTCTGTGCGTAGGAGCCCGTGAGCAGAGAATGGAAAACGATGATGGTCTCGTCCAGATCCCACACGAAAACCCTCTGCCGGAACAAAAGGAAACGGGCTGTGGGCAAGACAACATCGAGGAGGTAAGCGCTCTTTCAAGGAAGGTACCTCCAGGTCGCTGTCGGGCGGAGGCGAGGGGTTGTTCTTGCGGCTCCTGCCCCGCGACTTGGACGTGCCGCTGCGGCACGCTCGCTCGTCCAGGTCCTTGATGGGTGTGGAGGGCCTCTGCACCGTCTCAAAGTCTCCTGACAACATAATGGCCGATTTAGTTTCGTTTTATTTTTTCCATCCCAAAGCTACTGTCCAAATTGACTATGGGTTTGCATGCATGCACACACATGCAGCAAAGGCCACACGCTTCCCACCGCACCGCACCGCACTGCGGTAACCCGAACTCAAGCCAGCTTGGCCTCTCGTATTGTTATGTCTCAATCTGAACGGGGGGGGGGCGGGAGAAGAGAACGAGCGAGAGCGCAACGATAAGCTCTTCGGTTAGCTGGGCCAAGATAAACTACAGTGAAAGGAGGCCAAAAAAGCCAGAGAAGCAAAAGTATTGGGACAGATGATGATGTCAAATATATCAAATTGTAACACGTTCCCACCTGGGTGAAGTTCTGCCGCCTGGCCCGTCATGGCTGGCGTGGGGTCCTGCAGTTGGTAGGCGGCCACGGTGGTGCCGCCGCCGCCATCCACGCCGCTGGCGGTCATATACGTCCCGTACGTGGAGGCGGAATAATACTGGGCGTACTGGTTTTGGCCAAAGCTGGTGTAGGAGGGATATTCCTGCGCGACAAGCGTTGTTCTGTGACTTTTTTTTTTTTTTTTTTAAACAAGATAGTGTTCCTCTCCATGTTATCTCAAGTTCCATTTGCAAAAGGCCGCTTTTGATGGTTTTTACGGAGCCGGCGGGAGAAGGCGCTTTTACGAGTCCGCCCGCAAAATCTGCGAGGCTTTGTAAACCCGAGCGTGCCGCACAAACACGCACGTTTGAAGACTGCCAAAGAGACAATCCATCCAGCAGACACGGCCAAATATTCCCAATAAAGTCTCTATTGTCAAATCGTCGTATTATTTGATTTGCGTGTCTGTAAAAATACTTTTTTTTTTTTTTTTGGAGTTAACTGCTATTGCAAATGTGCCTTTGAGGGAAAAACAAAGCTTGAGCTCGTCCGATGACGTCGCTTGGAGCCGCTCGTGTAACATCTGCGCCGACGCTGACAAAATGCCAAGAAAAGTTGCGTGGGAAAGTTCATATTGAACAATGGCTTTGCGTTGGTTTTGTTTTTTGCGAGATGTGCTGAGGAAGCCACAAGCTGCTACCTGCTGAGTTGCTGTGTAGTTGGCGGGGCTGGACACCGAATTGTTGCTGGCGTAGAGGCCCGACGACGGCGTGAAACTTGAACCTGGCATCTGGTAGGGCGAGTAGGCCGTCTGCCCGGGTTGGGGCGTGGTAAAGCCCGGGCTGTAGCTCAGGCCCGTCTGGAGAGGCGACTGACTCTGGGCCAGGCCGCTCTCCGTCTTGATACCCGGCAGCATCACGCCCAGGTCTAAACGGCCAAACGCCGATCAGAGACAGACAATTTGACAACGCTGCCGCGGCGCCTCACCGTAGCCGGACAGTCCGTAGGCTTGACCCGTTTGCGAGTACGTGTAGACGGCGGGCTGCTGCATGCCGCCGAACTGCGGCTGGCCCGCGTACGCCGGCATGGACGGGGCGGGCGGCGTGGACAGGATGTGTGGGTACGGCCTGAAGCGGACATACACACCAAAAGTTGCCAAGTAAATCCTTGCGGCTGGGTGGGACGAACGGGCCACTCACTTTGAAGGGTACAGGGGAGGAGAGTACTGGTGCGCTGAGCGGGGACTGTAGCCGCTGCTGGTAATTACTGCACACAAATAAAAACAGATATTAGCACGGCCATCCACTGCAAACGTTAAGCACCCTCCATCGTGTGTGTCCAAATAATCAAATGTATGTGCCCTCTCTTGGCAGCGCTGCGCTGACGTCATCCAAGGCCAAGCCGAGGCGTTTCGGGATTAAAGTTTTCAGCGGGGACGCCGCTCGGCTCAAATTGATGGTGAGTTCCTCCACCCTCGCAAATGTGCGCGCGTGTTACCTGAGCCGGCGTACGAGTCCAATACTGCGTCGCCTGTCGTGGTCACTGCATCGCTGTTGTTCATGGGCTCCGTTTTCACTTTGAAATCAAGTCGAGTAAGGAATTCAAGTCAGAGGTGCACAAACAAACAAACGCGCCAAACGTCGACACCGTTCACATTGAGCCACATTTCCACCGAGCAAGGCCGTGCACTTTAACCTTGTCTAGGGCGCCATTTTTTATTTTAAATCCTACTCCGATTGTGGTGAACTGAACCGGACCCCTTGGTGGAAATGACTAACAACAATTTTGAAACAATTAGATCAGTGGCGGGGAAACCTTTTTTCCTATCTCTTCTCAGAAATGAGTGTTTTTTAAAAATGTATTTTGGAACAGCATGGCAGGCCGCTGTTTCCCCACCGCTGTCCTAAACGCTTGACAACTGTGCTGACGTTTCAAAACATGCACACACTATTACAGACGGCAAACTCAAAAGCAATCGGAGCCCATTCAGCAAAAAAAAAAAAAAAAAAAAGCCTTAAAAGTACGCGTAGGTGTCGGAAGGGCTGCTTGTCAGTCCACACACATGCACCTCTGTACCATAGTCCTTGGAGGTTGGCGCCGGGGGCGGGCTGCTGCAGCCCAGCAGCCAATCGGCCGTGTTTAGAACAGTCATGTTTTCACCTACAAAACGCAAGGCGAGCACTGTGAGCTCACAACGTACTGCAAATAAAGAAATAAAAAGACTCCAATGCTGCCCCATAAAAGGAAAGATTTAAATATTGTCAATATCCATGTTACGGGCTCCTGTCCCCCCGCCACCTCCCACCCAGCGGGCCGGCTGACATCAGGTGAGGGGAATGCGAGCGATGTGGTTTGTTTTGGCCGCCGGCGCGCCGTCCCGCCTCGAGTCGGCTTCGGGCCTCGCTAACTGTGAGCTCATGGCCAAATGATTAAAACGTGTCGTAGTAGGATGCGGAGGTCAGCGCCGAGCAGGGGGGGGGGTGAGGAATACGGTGGTCTGAAAGAGCCGAGGCGATGACGGACGTGAGGCTTTAATGCTCTTGTCGGGGAAATAGTTTCCAGTGGGATTTTGGAGCCTTTGGTCGGCGCCGGCTGCCAAGTGGTTAGCGGCAAAAGTGCCTCAGTGTGTGTTTACACTCGAGCGCTCGTGCCAGCGTTGTTGGCACGTCACGGGAACGGCAAAAATGCTCTCCGACTGATGACTTTGCAATGGAAGCCATCGACTTCTATTGTTTCAATCATATGCTTATGTCTTCAGGCAGATGGTTGGAAACAAACTGCACTAAAGAGGACATCAAAAGTCAAAGTTGGGCCCTAAAAGAGTAGCTAGCACAAGATGGTGCTGATTTTGAAAATAGATTTTACAGAGCACTGCTGTAATTCTATGAACTTATGTCAGGGAGCGGCGTTCCACAAGGCCAGTTACTTGGTCCACGCTTTTTTTTTTTTTTTTTTGTGGGATGACCAACAATGCTCACCTCCCGTTCCATTGGCGTTGATTGCGGAGGGGCTGCCGAGGTTGCTCTTGTCTAGCTTGGAGCCGCTTGAATCGGCGCCACCCACGCGATTATGAGGACTGGCTAGGTCCTGCATTTCCATAGGCCTGCAAGGGTCCAAAGTGAATTTAAAAAGAAAAAAAAAAAGACAGTTAAGAGGTGCACTTAGAGATGTGCGTGTGTCAGTAAGGCTTTTTCGTCCTGTTGTTTATTTAGATTGAACGTAACCACGGCAACAGCTCCCGCGGGATGTAAATAAACCTCAAAAGAAGCAGGAGAAGGAACATTGCTGATGACTTTTGCGTTGTGCGCCGCCACAAAAGCCGCAAGCAGACGCGTGCCAAGTCGGCATGTTGACTCAAGTGTGTGTCGCCGCCCGAGTGTGTCGTGACGGGCTGCTCACACTTTTCAAAGGCAGAAGACGGGAGGGAGGGAGAATCCAAACAAACGCGCACGCGGTTCTGGAAGGCGGCTCCCGCCCTTCCCTGCCCTGCCCTGCCCGTGCCGTCCGCCTGCTCTGGGCTCGGCCCGGCTGACAAACCCGCAAGTCAGACTGACGGCGTTAAACATTTCACTCACACCGGGAGCAGACTTGGCTCCACTTGAGAAAGTTAAACATTCCAACTCCGCTTTCAGTCACTAAATTCAAGTTTTTTGTACATCTTAGAGCTAATCAGTGTTCTTTCTGGACAAGCGCCTCCTTTTTTCTTGTTTTTTTTGCTCTTTAACTTTGAATAGAAGGAAATGACTCTTTGCCATACTTGGCCTTCTTTTTGGTGATGGCAGCGGTCGGTGTTTCATAAACTCTTCTCTTCTGCTTTTGCCATTAAGAGCGTATGGAGACGCATTACTTGATATTGCCGCGTGCAGATGTGGAAAATGGAGCGCAAGGATTAGTGTGAAAAAGGCCGCGCTCGCATCCCGCCGTGCACTTGATGCTCAAACGTTCACGCCGGCTTAATGCGCTCACACAATGCAAAAGAGATTCTATTTGAATTTTAAAACGACGGAAATAATTAAGCTCATAGTACAAGGTCCCACTCTATATATATATTTTTTTATTGTTGCTTAAATGTTCCTTTACCTGCTGTCGGAAGGGTCTGGAACATGAGAGTCACTGTTTGTATTCTTCACCTGCAGAGCAGAAAGATTCCATGAGTCAACAACAAAATGATTTCCACTTTGCATTAAATAAACTGACTTGACTTTTCTGCCTTCCTTTGACGTGGGCAAAATTGTATATTTTTAAACGTAAATAACAGAGGCGTTAAGTTTTGACTTTCTCTTGTTCACCATTGACCCTGAACCAGGGCCACTTGGAGCCCCCTTACTCTCCTCTTAAAAGGGTTGAAAGGTCACGGCGGGGTCACTTTAGGTCTCGGGGAGCTTTCACCTCTCTTTGGCGGCCGACACTATAATGCCATGTGACATTTGCTCACGTCAGTCAGCGCACGCCCGAATTTGTACACTTTATAGATGTAACAAAAAAAAACTTTAAAGGTGCTGTGTGTGTGCACGCGCGCACACGACTGCCGCAGCGGGTCTCTATTAAAATTCCTCCGTCTTATTTGGAACAGGAACTAATTAGGACAGTAAATGGAGGGAGGAGCCTCAGGCAATGTGTACCAGCTGCCCCCTAATCACTGTGTCAACACGCCGCCGAGGTGTAGCCCACGCGTGCCGGACACACACACACGTGGACACACACACACACACAACATAGGCGTCGAGACTTTTGCAGTGAGCACAATCATAGTCGGTAGGAACAAAGCGCCGAGCCAAGCAGCTATCTGGAAAGAAAAACTGCCCAATGATCAATGATCATCCACTTTTTCCCCCCCGGTATTTGTTTCAAGAGTCCAAAATGGTATTAAAATTCCACCGCGTGTCAGTTCAGCACAAGAATTGTGTTTAGATGCCATGTTTCTGATTAGAGGTTCCACGCAATAAGAAGCCCCCGCCATGGATCACTTTACAAGCACTTTCATGTCGCATTTCATGCTTTGCTGAAATTTAACAAGGCTGTCAGTCACGGCGTCGGCGAGAGCACGCACACACGCACAAGCGCTTTGATAATCCCAGACCAAGCTTAGCGTTCTTCATCATCATTCTTCAATCATTAAATGCTTGAAATCCTCCTTTTGCATGGTCTCGTAGGGACGAGCGGCCGGCCCGAAAGAGCCATCTGTGTCAAAAAGGCTCGACCTTTGAACCCGGCGCTCGGGTGAGCGCCCGTGAACACAGCCTGCCTGATGCCGCCTGGAGTCCCTCAAGGAAAAGAAGGACCACAAGACCTACCTCCAGGTAATTAGTGCTAAATTAATAACAAGCAGTTATGTAGAATGAATGATTGTGTGTGTTTGTGTGTGTGTGTGCGCGAGGCGGAAACTTGTTTGCTTCTTCTTGAATTTGCATGCACATGACGTGTTAGACGTTGTAAGAATTTTAAAACGACCATTCATTCCCCTTTAGAAACTCAGCATAATTTTGATAATTTTCACTTTTTTTTTTTAAATATTATTTTGACAGTTGATATGACACACACACAAGCCTTACAAGTGTAAATCCCAATTTTATATTTCTTCACATCTTGCCCAAACTTTTGACATAAACCAATAATGACCAAAAACATAAGACCGGAAATAACTCTGCACGCTTACCTGAAGAGCGCCGTCAGATCACTTTAACGTTGCGCACTTGTGCGCATTACACAGCCGAGTCATGCAGTGCTCAGACGACACAAGGGCTCGCTCGCTCTCTCGCTCGCTCGGTCCGTCCAAGTGTGTTAACGGTCCTGCAGGTGGCCCGGCGCTCTGCGTCTGGCTATGCGTGGCAAATTAATTCCCTCCGTTCATCTCGAAAGCGGTAGCTTTTCTTCAAACGTCCTCCAAAGTTTGGAAGTTGTCATTAAAAAGGCAAAGAGGAGCACGTCCTCGCGGGCGCTCCATCCATGCACAGCTGCCGTCTTGCTCAAGTCCAGCCTTTCTCCCGTGCTTCCTATCTCCTCCTCCTCGGTCGGCCTCCTCCCTCCCTCCCTCGCTCCTCCTCGCACTCGCTCTCCCACCTGTCACTCAATTCACATTTGTAGTCGGTCAACTTTTGTGTCATTCGGTAAAAGAATAAGTTGCAAAGTCAAAAATGAATCTTCTCCAAATTTGACCTATCGTCACAATTTGGATGATTCAAGAAATAATAACCGTTTTATATATTCAAGTCAAAATGGATGCGGACAAATGTTTGAGTGATTAGAAACAATTCTCAGAACTCACTTAAACTCGATTGACTCTCATCTCTGCCGTTACAATTTCGCACTGTGCAGTAAAAAGTGGAGGGCAAACCATAAAATTGTCACCATGCAACACACACACTTTTATGAGCACCTGAGTGCCCCACACAGCTGTCGGTGTTAAATGCAGCCACCTGGGAAGCACGTGTGTGTATGTGTGTGTGTGTCACAGCCTGTGTGTGTGTGTGTGTGCACAAGTGCTACAATCCAACACAATGTTTTGTTGTTTATGGCTAAAAAAATATGACCGCATGGTACGAAAACATGAACGTAAATACGCAAACGCGTCGAGTGAATTTCTAAGCCAAGTCAATAGCAAATAAAAGTAAGGCCTTGGCGCCATGCTCCACGGTGGGCCGACCCCAATAAAAACATTGATTGATAGCGTGTGCGAGGGCCCGCGTGCGTGCACACTTTGGCGAGGCCGACGTGTCGGAAGAGATTAAAGGTGTGGGCCGAAGCGCCGGACAACTCAAGCTCTGCGAGGAAGGAGGGAGGGAGGCGGGGTGAGGGGCCGCTCGGCTCCCCCCAAAATCATCCCTGACGAAATATTTTCACAGCAAGTGGAGAAGGCAAGTCAGGGAGGCTTGAAAAGGGAAAAAAAACAGTAGCCCGGCGGGGGCGTATCACAGGAGAGACAACAAAACGGGTCGTAAATGACAAGTGGACTCGCTCGGGCTTTTGTTGACGTTTTCTCAAAACAACATCAAGACGGCCGTTTGTCTCCCAGCAGACCGAAACGCGCCAATTAACAGCGCTACTAAATCTCCGTTCTTCGGGTACAAAATTGGAGATCAAGTTGAACCTTCGTTTTCCTGCTTTGACCAAATTGTTTGAAAACCAAAGCAATCTTTCCCATTGGAAATAAGTTCAATCCAATTGATCCTTTCAAGCGGGCAACATTTACACATTTCCCTTTCATCGGGAATGACTTGAAAATAAGCGAAAATAGCGAAATTGTCCCTTCATTTCCATTTGTCCTACATGCCGTCCTCCTTCATTGTGTCTCTGGCACACACGTTTACCTGTCTGCCCCCCCCTCCTTCCCTCCCTGACCCTCCCTCGCTCAAAGCACTCGTCTCTCTCTCTCTCTCCCCATTTGTGTGAGTGCTTATCACCGGCGTAACCCAATCCCCTTCCTTTCATGTAAAATACATTGTGCCTCGCCTGCCCCGCCCGACCGGCCCCCAGCAGTTGTGCCCCAGCCCGGGGAGGTGTAAAACTATCCCTCGTCTTTATGTCTCCAAAAATGACCCTTTCTTTTTTTCTTCAGGTGCACTCGGACAAAAAAAACAAAAAAAAAAAACAGGCCACCGCCTCCCTCCTCTCGTTTTGCCCACTGACATTCACACGAATGTGCCACCTTAGGAATGTCACAGGAAAAGAAAAGAAATTTCACCCCGGAGGAATCAAATCTTTTTTTTTTTTTTTTGCAAATTGCCCCAACGCGATAGATGACAAAAGAGCTCAAACTGTCGTCCAAATGACCCATTGTGACGTAAAGTCGAGGCCACAATTATTGATATATTGAATTGTGAATGGCTCTCCATGCTCGCCACTGCCCCCGGTGGTCTTGGGAGGCGCCGCGTGATTGAATGCTGCGTTACACAAATGAAAAGTAACTGATGGATTCTGCGCGGTTAATTGCCAAACGTTTGGCCCGGGCTGCCCCCGCCGGGCTAATCTGATGAGAGTGATTAAAAAAAAAAAAAAAAAAAAAACACACACGATGAGAAACCCACACCGGCCGGCCTACGGATGGCTAGACACACACACACGCACACACACATATGGCAGCAAAGTCAGACAGTGGGAGAAACGTTTGCAGATTGAACAGATTGTCTGTCTAAATTTCACAGGACACCAATGATGAATGACTTCGTTGTTTGCCGCCATTTTGTCTCGCTGCTGCTCTCACATTTTAAAACGCTACGACACTTAGCTTAAGTGACTCTGAAACTTTGGTTGGTCGGCCCAGGAAAGTCCATCCGCTAATATCGTACCTCGGGGGCCATCGCGGGGCCTTTCCAGAGGGCGCTACATTTCGGATGCCCAATTAAAAATCGAAAAAAGAAGCAGCCGTGTGAGATGATGACTTAGTGGCGTGGAACGCACAAGTTCCACCCCCACGCACTTACACCAGGACCCCCCAAACCACATCCTCCCACCCCACACTCCCCTCAAAAATCTAACAAACCGCCCCGTGAGCGCCACAACATCTCGACCTGCAAATTTTTGTGCACCAGTCAACCACGTAACCAACATGCACGACGAAATGATGCCACTCTTTGCAACTTTTGCTATTAAAATTGATGTTAAAAATCACCATTAGTCTTAATGTTATACAAAAGGTGAGGATCAAAATAATAGGACCACCTCGTATGATGCAGTGCAATTTGAAACCGCTGTAAATAATAAACAACGTGACAGTCGGTGTCAATCCAGATTGGCATCCCCCCCAAAGAAAAAAAATGTTTGAATACACCTCATGTGCATGCAATGTTGTGGCCGATGGAGTCAGCCAGTGGCTTCTTCTTAGTCCGAGCTATGTCATCAAATGTGTCATGAAGGCCTTCTGTGGGCCTTTGTGTGCCTATGGCCAAGTGGGATGCTTCTTTTGTGAAGATAGCAATCCGATACACAGGCAGCCCGCCAGCGGGGGTGTGTGTCTTGTGTGTGTGTCGGGGGGGGGGGGTAAATGACGAAGAGGATGGAGGGCGTTATTCTCATGGGCAAGTCCCTGCTGTCTGGGACCCCCCTGAGGGCCCCCCTCATACCTGGCTGTCTGCTCTACCTGTTGTCCCAATTTTGGACTTTCCATGCTTCCTTCTTCTCCGCTTTCACACTGGCGCACTTCCTCCCCCTTTACCCCTCGACCCCGTTTTAACTCACACGGTATTTTAAGTGATTTTATGAGGAAGACGATATGAAGTGTTTTTTTAACAGCCCGCTATGGCGGAACAGCTGGCTGTTAGCTTCTATATTGAATCTTTGCTGAGAGCAGATGGTGCGTGTGTGTGTGTGTGTGTGCGCGCGCATGTTAGCGTGCAGCGTCGCGATCTATCTCCTGTCTGTCGAGGCCGAGCCTTGAAAAGAGGTTTTTGAAGGATATCTACCTTATGTCGTGATGTCATCAGCAGCATTATTTAACAGGCAGCTGGGAGGCCATTCATCATTTAATTAAAAGGCGTCTGAAAAGGAGCTCGGGCCTAATGACATTAGCTTCAATTATTCATGACGATGCTGCCGTTGCTGCCGTTGCTGCTGCTGCTGCTGCTGCTGAACACGTGCACTGAGGGCAGAGACTTTGTTCGCAATCATTTTGGACTGTACCTCCCGAAATGAAAAAGTCTTCTAATTTTGAGACAACTGAGAGACCAAATTTAGAACTGTACTTGAGTCATTTAAAATGTATATCATACATTTTTAAATCATCTGAGCAGATCTTAAATTTACTAGGTGTAAAACATTTGTTGTTTTAGTGCTGATGTTGCAACAACAACAACAACAAAGAAGGCAACATTTGCCACATTGTTGTTTTAGTGCTAATGTGGCAAAAAAAAAAAAGTGGCAACATTTGCCACATTGTCTGCATCAAGAGTCAGGTCAAAGGCAAAGCGGCCTCGACATCCGCTCCCGATACCGCTGCGGTTCCGTGCCGCACAGACAGAAATCCAATCCCCCGGCAGCGGAGCAGCAGAGGAAGTTCTCACCGCGGGCGACTCGGTCTGGTTCCTCGGTAACCAACGCGCCATTGTAGCAATCCGATTTCCTGTCCGGCCGGCCGGCGCAAACAGGAAAATGGCCGTGGTTTCATTTAAGGTGAGGCCGCAATAAAATAGTCATGTCAGGCTTGTAAAGTCTTTGAGTAATCAATAAAGACGGGAATCTTTGAGACATAGTCTCCACTCGAATGACCTCAGCCGCGAGTGAGCGTATTCGTAAAACAGAGAGCCAAACACCTTGACGCACTCAACAGACACTCGAGTGCAAATATGGTGCGGTTTCCTGTCTGCTGCCTTTCTCTCGAAAAGAAAGCCCACGCTGCTTTTTTCTCCGCCGCTCTCGATGGATTCTCCAGTCCGTTTGGCGCGTCCTCCGCGCTTGACGCTGACCCGCTGACCTCGCGTCTCCGTGACGCTCTAGCGCCTTTGAAAGCTCGCTAGCGCCAAGCTAATTATCATGTTACACCTCCCCCCCCAAAAAAAAAAAAAAGCCGACAAGCGCACGTACACACAAATTCCCCACTGGGGGGAAAAATAGTTCACCTTTGAACACAACCTGGCTAACCTTTGCCCGTCTCGGCTAACACGGCAGGGGAGGCATCGAGGAACTGACAAAGCAAAAGCAAATTTTTTAGTTGCATGCAACAATGGCGGCATTAATGGATTGGTGACGCTGCTCAAATCATGACGTGAAAGCATCATGCTAAAAAAAAATTGCAATCAAAACATCACACGACCTTTATCGATGAAGCCGTAAAACATGGCACCACCGTATACGGTCAACATTTTAAACGTAGCCTCGGATTAAAAAAAGATCCCTCAGATTAAGGTGGCCGCACCGAGGCCCACTCTCAGCTGTCAGCGAGGCATCAATCTTTCGGGAATCACAAGCGATTATTGGCACGGCGCTCTCCGAGCAAACGCCTGCACTCCTGTCGTTAGGCAGATAAAAAAATAAAATAAAATGGCGGCCTCGCTCGTGTTTGGCCGCCGCCGCCGCCGCCGCGCCGTGTATGTTTGCGCAACGGCGACCGTATGGGACCGTCGGGGTGCAACCCGAGCCCCCTTTGCCCCTTCTAACTTGGTCCGTGCACACTCGCACACAAACCGGGACAGCTGCTCGTATCTCCCAGCGCGCCGCAACTAAAAGAACCCAAAAACAAAAATCCAGTAGGAAAAACATTTTCAGACCCATATTTACTGTGAGTCATCCTGATTTGAGTATGAATTGAAGTTAAGTCGCCGCCAAAATGGAGAAGCTTCCACACGGAGTGCATGTCATTTTGCGCTGGTGTCCATGCTAAATCAAACTCATAGTTGACACAAAGACGTCATCATCGTCACACGGTGGGGTGGGGGGGGCGAGGAATTGTTAACACCGTTTCCTCACAGCTAAACAAGTACGTGACAACAGGTGGAGCGGAACAGTTAAACAGGCTAAAAGTAGCATTAGCAAGCACTTTTGGCCAGGACCCAGACTCCTTCCAGACCCCCCCCCCCCCAGGGACCCCAGACGGCAGGTTGGCCCTCGGACCGCGACCCAGATGACGTGCGCTGGTGGGAAGCGGAGGGACTTTAAAGGCGAGCAGGGAGGACAAGGGTAGGGGGGGGCGCTCTGGAAGTCGGGACTATCGAGTATCAACAGACAACTCCCCGAAACTCCGTTTTCTCGGTCACCCGAGACGCGCCTTTTTCAATACGCAAATTGGCTACTTTCATCTTGAATGTTGAAAATGTGCACTTGGCGCTTACTTGATGTTCTCCTTCAATGATCCTCATTAGTTGAAATTAAAAAAAAAAAAAAAACAAGAAGCGGGACATTTGCCAGGTAACGACTCCAAATGTCACGGCGGAAACATTTCGACGTGTTTCCCGAAAGCCGATCTTGTAATACGATGAGCGTACATTGTTCATTTGGCAAACGTTTCCTCTGGCTTTGGTTAACCTTTTCCACAATGCAGAGGATGTTTTTTGTTGTTGTTGTTGTTGTCACCCTTCCTTCAGGCAACCTGCATAATCCCAATCCTGTTCCTGGGTCAGCCTTTAGCTCACATTTGCACGAACAATTGAAATCTGTGCGCTGCCGCCGCCGCCGCCGATATCTCATTTCCAGCAATGAATCAATGTGGCCGACGCAAAGCTCAAATTCGCCTTATAAGTGATGTCAGCGGCCTATTTAAAGCAGGTGAAGTAACCGAGGAATATAAAGGCGTTAATATTTAATCACGTGGCGGTGCAAGACAAGACCTATTTCTTTGTCCCCGCTCACACACACGCACTCACGCCCGCCGACTGTACATTTGAGTGACGGCGGTCCGCCGGGTTCGGCCTGTAATGCACACGGCTGCTTTCTCGCGGGGCGACATCAAAAGTGCGGCAAAACAACATAGTTGATGTGTCGTGGCCCACTTTGCGTTACCACGGTCAGGGCAGGGAGGGGCTCAGGGTTGGGGGGGGGCGGTCCGAGGCTCGCCCGAGGAGATGAAATTACACCTGTGCTGCTAGCTGACTAACGACTTTGAAATACGAGCACACCTTGTTCGCCGCCAAAATCATTTTCCCAACAATATGCGGCCAATCTTTAAATAAGCAAAATGGGAACGCAAGCGCTGATGTTGGCCGAGGGGCGGAGTTCCAATTTCATTCCTTGACATGCCATTCGTAAAAGATGCAGTCGTGAGAACTTGCCATTTGCTCGCTGAGGTCCTGCGAGGCTTCCATGGCTCGTGGCCTTCAAACCTCACACGCGTGAACTGCAACAAAAAAAAAAAAAGGAACAAAATGTACATCAGTGGATATAAAATCACCAAATTCATCCACATCCACTTTTAAAAATTCCGCTAACAAATGTTTACTTGCGTCTCTGATAAAAAAAAATGTATTGATGTTTGTTGACTATTGTTAGTGGAGATTGCCTGAAATAAATAATAACATCTAAACACTTATCTTCTGCGCGTGTGTGTGTGTTGATGTGTCAGTCCGGGGTTGCGGCGCTCTGTTTATGTGTGAGCAACAGGAGACGGACGGGAGACGGCCCGCCGGCGTATCGTCTTCAGCCGAGGACCAAGCGGAGAGATAATTGCACGAGTAAATATCAACAATGAAAAGGGAGACGCGTAAATGATCTGCTGCGCTTGGCCCACAGACACACTCAGGAACAAGAACAGTGACCGGGCGACGGCATTGTCATACCGTTGTCCGACAAGGTGAGACGGAGAAGATAAAATACCTAAACGGCAACGAGAAAAATATTTTTCCCATCTGTGACAAAATGCCCACGATGAGAAGGTCGCCATAATGTCAATGGCCACATAGCTTTGCCTACTAGCGTAATGCTAACACATGATAGGAAACGCCACAGACAAGCGGAACACAAACGGTGTAGCAAAACTTATAGACCGGCAATATAAAACGAGCGTGTTTTTTTTCTATGCTCTGTAAAACAACCAATAATGCTGCAACTTACTGAGGAGCATCCATGCATCCATGTCTGCATTATACTGCCCCCAGGTGGCCAACTGGTGACCAGAAGGAGCAGCACAATGGCCATTGATGTGAAGCAAAGAAAAGTGGTAAAAACATCCATTTCATTTCTTTAGAATATTTAATTGACATTTATATGTTTAGAATTACTGTATGGTAATGATATTTTTTTTCAAATAAATATTTTGGGTTTTTTAGGGGGCAGGTGAATTTCCGTCGGCTCCGAAAGACTATTTGAGATCCAAGCGTCAGTTGTCGCTGCGTACATAAATGCGATTGGACTGACATTTTCCCGCTCGATAAGAGTCAAAGTCGCTGGAATCCTTTTAATTTTTCATAGCTGCCCCTCGCCTGAAACCCAAGACAATAATGCATCTGGAGCCAATTGATTTACAGATAGCGCCACCACACAGCCTCACCTTTTTGCCGAGGCCACTCAATCTCCTCTAATTAAATTCCTATGAAGTTAACATTCTCCCATGAAAAGTTGCAATGAATCATACTTGCATTAGTTTCCTTCCCGCTGCCCGGCTTTGTCTCGACGGGGATTGGAGGGCACCTGACACTGCGCAAAATCAATGCTGCCTGCCATTTCCTCCACAAACCCACAAGAGAGAATTCAATTTCTCACTGTAAGCTATGCTGATTGGGGGGGGGGGGGAGAATTAAAAGGTGGCCTACAGTGTGATCATATATGTTGAACAAACCGCAAGCTGAGGTTGCGGTGAAAAGCCCGGCGTGGATATGACTGCACCAAGTCATCTTGATTCATATTCGATGCATTTCTTCATTGTCACAGACGAGGTCGCCCAGAATGAGGCGGAGGGACAAAGGCGCCATTCTCGCGACTCCCCGACGGAGGTGCAAGGACTTGCGATCCGAGGCGAAGGGACAACGAGAGATGAAATGACCATTAGCCTTTAGGAAAGGTTCGAAATTCTCTTCTGTGCTCCACTGTGTTTATTAACGGTCAAAAAACAACAGCAATCAACCTAACACCACATACATAAAGGTCACTTAGTATTCGAAATATCCCAGCGATTATAAATCATATAATTTATTTCCAGAGCCGAGGAATGACATCTGCACAAGTCATCCCGGTTATGCGGCCATAGCCCTCGAATTTATGTCCGCATGTGAAATGTAATCCCGCAGCATGCGCATTAGGACGCGCTCGCTCGGTACAAGCCGTCGAGGGCAGGCCGAGGAGCCCGAGGCGTTCCCGTTTCCCACATTTTTGGTAGGAACGCAAATGCCACGTGGCTTGACAAATCACCCGGGGGAACCGCCGATTTGATTTCATTTCATTTATACGCCAGCGATATGGCCCACACACAGACTGGAGAGGACCGCGTTTGACCAGCACATATGGCATGTGGGAACAAAAAAAAGAGATCAAAAAACATTTTTCACAATTCAATTAGGACTTGAAATTGATCACCTATTAAAACCCCGAATTCCATAAAATCATACAAAAATAAATTCACAATTTGAATATTTGACATATAAAAAAGAAAAAGTTAAAATACAACTGTGCCATTGTTTACCTATTTAAGGGTTTTAATATTGAAATGACCATTTAAAACAAATCCATTTAGAAAAAAAAACACTTTAATTGCTAAATTAACCAAAACCCTAACCTCTGTCCAGTCCAGAAATTAAGGGGGAAGAGGCTATTTCAATTTTGATCATTTTATTTAATTTTTGTTGTATTTTGTTTAAATCAACTTTAAGTATTTAAGTTGCCATTTATAAAGTGAACAGTGTAATTTGTCATGATAGATATTAGTTGTAAATATCAGTAGTCCAGTCATTTCAAGTCCAAAAATGTTAATCAACTCCATAAATTACTTTCAAGACAACAATCTTTACGTGGTCAATTAAATATTTTAAAAATAATATAAATCTTTATATGACAACATTCTAATAATTGTGAAACTTTTTTTGTAACACGCACAGAGGTTATTATTAATGAGACACTTTTGTAAGTATCCAGCAGACTGTTGTGAAGCAATAGATAATTCAATAAATGTCGGCTATACCTGTGTCGTGCCAGCAAGTAGTCGGGTCCCAGGTCCGGTTTACTTGCTGGCGCGTGTCATCATCCTGATCCGCTTGCTCTCCCCGCAGGCTGTCACTGACCTGTTTACAACATCGCCACTCCGAGCGGAGTCCCCAAACAAACTCTGAACAACTGCAAGCTCCCAAAATGGAACTTTCAGAAAGAAGCCAGCAGACAGCGGCGGGAGCGCGGCGCAACTTTGCTACGAGTCTCCAAGTCCAAGTTGGACGAGGCAAGAGAAGCGGCCGGGCTGCAGGAGAGCCATTAGAGCCCAACTTCATTATTGACAGAGCGACGAGCTCCACTGCGCATGCGCGCTGACGACCCACACCGGCGGCCAAGTGAGTGATGGGCTCAAAATGGAGGTGGCTGGAAAGGGAAGCAGTCCACCAACAACGTGATAAAAATAACACTGCGTGCGTGTGTGCTTCTAATTGTTGGGGCTACTTGACTTTATTTTGCGCACAATAGACATCATTTTATTCCAAATTGACTAAAAAATAATATTTCTGTCATATAAATAGTGTTGTTGTCAGTGACTGTCCTCTTCATATTCATTTTCAGCCTGTTGCTGAGGTTGGGAAGATTTATTTGCGAGCTGGGGCCAAGAGCAGCACCGCGGCAGTCCGAATGTCAAGTCGCTAAAATTCTGCAGAAGCACAGCAACAGGTAATGCTTGCACCTCCATTACATACTATGCCCTGGTAAAAGTCGGGGTGGGGCATGTGTCAGTCAATTTCTGTCAGTCTGTCGTGATATGCCAAGTCGCGGCCAAATAAATGAGGAGTACAAGCCGTGACGGAGCCCGAAATAGCAAGAAGCTGCAGCGGCGGGCGACTCGCCGCCTCCGCCGCTTGGAACACTTGGCACGCGCAAAGCGAACGCGTCCAGGTGTTTTTCGAGGCGGCAGCAGATGCGCCCCTCTATTTGTCAGGCCACTTGTTATTCGCAAGGGTGGCGAGCTATTTAAAAAAAAAAAAAAAAAAATGCCGCAAAGCCCATCACGGCACTCCCTCTTCTCGCCGGGCCAAAAAGAAAATGGCCGCCGGCTCGCCGGTATTTATAGATATGCGCGGAACTCGCGCTCGCACTGGCCCGAGGTGCTGACGAGGTAAAAGGAGAGGTTGCTTCCAGAAAGTCCGGAGTGTCAGGGTGCAAAGATAAAAATACCCGCTGAAAGATGGGCCGGGCCATCAGTGGCGCAGCCCGGCATGCCACATGGCAGCGCTTGGCGGCTGATTTACGATTATTACTACCGCCGGCCCAAATGAGCGTTATTTCAGTCACCCACCACATTTTGGGGGATCGGCGCAGAATCGGCCTTTGACCCTCGACGTTGGCTACACGCGATTTAAAAGGAGGCTACGCCGACCTGCGTGATTTAAAAGGAGTCGAAAAGAGCTGGCAGGAAAGATATTTTGCTTTCATTTTTGCTTTCCGTGTCACACTTGACTTTGTTTCCCCATCCCAACAGCCGCTCGGGGTTTCACCGCGATACTCTCGGGGGAGCTTTGGAGGGAGTTAGCGCGCCCCGTTCCAGGACGCTTGGCTTAATACGGAGGGAGGGAATGTTTTATAGGCACAGACATCGTATTTAAGTACGTGAGCAGAGTCCGCCCACGCACGGGCGAGCGGCTGGCTTGCACACAAAATATGCTCTTTGATTTATTCTCAAGACAGTAAAAAAAAATAAAACACACATTGACTGAAATTCAGCTTTTATTTATATGTTGGGCAAGTGTAGCGGTGCCGCACTATAGTTTGCTATAGCGATTTGAAAATCAGTAAGTTCTTCCCACCGGTGCAAATTCTGTCTCGCAACAAGTGACCTAGCAAGCTAGCTGCACTTTACCTGAAAAAAAATGGCAGGAGAAATGAAAAAAGGGGGTGGACATTTTTGATAAAGTATAAACAACATTACTGTAGTTTGTCATGTTATGCGTTATCATGGTGAGCCAGTTTGAAATCTATTCTGTTTCTCTCTCGCGCTCTGCGGCCGCCACAAATGGCGAGGCTATTACAGCTGGAATGCCCGCTATGTTGTTCCAACTAATGAAAGAATAAAGCAAAACAAACAGAGAGGGAGAAAATTAAGTGAGAATAAGGAGAGAGGGAAGAAAAGGTGGCGAGGAGGAAATGAATGGAGATGGGCCCCACTTGCCCCCCCGCCCACTCAATTCTTATTCAGTTCCTCCATTGCCAACAGACATTTATACATCATGACGTCATGGTGTATGATTTAGCTGCAATTTCGAAGAATTCAAGCATCCCGTCTTTGCATCAATCATAATCCCCAACACACACACATGAAAAGAAATGGTCAAGTGCTTAGATGAAGTGCTGTCTGCTCTTCTTTCACTCTCAATCCTCCCGAGAGTGGATCAATACTCACTCAGCATCAGGTTACTGTTAATGTCTTTATCTTTTTTAACCAGGCACTGAATGTGTGCGCGCGCGTGAAATGTCCAAGTTGGCCCTGACTCACAGCGCCCCCTAGGGAGACTGGCCGGAAGCGTTGAGTATGCAGGAACAATTAATTAAGTTGAGCAGGGACGAGGCTTTTTTATTTATTGTCCAGAGCGCCTTTCGCAGCCGAGCTCCGGTTACACGTGTATCTTTCTGCGGCGGGATATTTATCACTTTAATCAAACACGCACCGCTGAGCCCAATGAAGGATTGCGCGTAAACTTGAATGGATGCTGACACGGACACGCATGAGAGGAAGATTTATGCGGCCTCGCTCACGGTTGCCATGCTGGCTTCCGCTTTTTGCGACCTTTGCTAATTGTCATTTTGTGACTTTATATATGAAAATATTGTAAGAGCAAAAAAAGAAAACACGGTGATCGGTCTCCTCCTTTCAGCACTCCTCATCCCTCCATCCCAATCAACCCCCCCATCACTAATGCACTCTTTCATGTGCTCTCTTGTTTCCCTCCCCCCTTGTCCCCCCCTTGTCTCCCCCTCCCATCCAGCAGCCTTGTCTCCGTCACCCTCCTGTCTCATTGCTCTTTTGTAGGCCTTATGCATTTTTGGGGAGTAACGTGATTCCCCTCGCTCCCCATTTTCTCCCCAGGGTGGTCCCACAAGCCCCCCCCCCTCCAATCCGAAAAGGCATGGCGGGATCGGAGCCAGAGCCAGTGGAGCTGGGTCAAGACGAGACCAGACAAGCGGGAAGATGATGGGCATCGAAATGAGGTCTTAAAACTTGTACGTACACAGTGTTAAAAATAGAATGAAGAGACATTTTGGCTCATTTGTCATTATCAGTGCAAATGTGTCGGCCTGTATTTTTTTTTTCCTTCTTTTTTTTTTTTTTTTCTTTCCCCTCGCTCGCAGCTAAACTGGAGCTGAACTGAAATGTTCCAGCCAATGATAACAAATTCAAAGTCACATTCTCCACGTACACGCGCACGCACAGTCGGCGGTTAGTTCAAGTGCACGGAGGGAACGCTGCGGTCGCACCTGGGAATACTCTGGGCCAACCTGCCCCGCGTTTTCCTCCTGATTTTCCTCTCTTGTGGAAAATGACATTGCCTTGACTTTTGTTTGCATGTGTCTTTCGAAGTTGGTCAAAGTGATCGACTTCCGCGGAATCGTCCTCTTTATCCGGCCCTCGTCGTGACGCTCGGTCTCACTGCGCCAATTCGAATTTTGATTTGATTGGGATTAAAGCGGCTTTTCAAGTCGCCGTTAGTGGCCTTCAAGAGCGACTCTAATCCTCATTTAATGAAGGCCTCGGTGGGCCGGCTGCCTTGGACGGGAGCCCGTCATAACTCAAGTGGACATTTAGGCAAACACTCCGTGGCAAGTGGAGGATGTGCGTGCGTACGTACGTGCGTGCGTGCAAGAGCAGTAAGCACACATGTATGACTTGCAAAAACACGCATGGATGGCAAGTTTTTTTTTTAATGCAGGTGATCTTATCAAGGGGCTCATTCTTGCCTCTGTTTGCGTTGGTGTGTGTGTGTGTGCGCACGTGCTCACTTGGGCGTGCGTGCGTGCTCACACTCGCTATCATCCCTATGTAACAGGAGCCACCCGCTCCAGCCTCCACCCAGCCCCGTCAAAAATAAAAATCATTTGTCCGCTGCATGAGTGTGTCCATTAAAAATGCATGGGGGTGATCCTTTGGGGACGAAAGCTGACACTCGGCTCTCCGGAAGGGCATCAGTCGTACCGAGGTGGACAAATGGCATCCAGAGAGAGGAAAAAATGGACAGAAAGGTGAATCAATATCTTCCCAAAAAACATTGCGGTGTCCCTCACCTAGCTCCAGGATGCATCCAAAAAAGTGGACCGCCATCCATAGATCCGATTGCTTTTACGCCCTTCTATCAATCAGACTATAGATAAAAACAGTAACGTAATGCCAGTGAGGAAAGGAGAGACGCTCAAAAAGTCACTCCTGCCAAAGCTGCTGTCGGCCACAGCTCACACTCACGCAGACTGTTTTGCAAACGCGCTGCAATTGTGTCACGTGTGGTTGCATTATGGTGACCTTCCCTCGTATTGCCGCTAATTTGTGTCGCCGCCCGCGCTCTGTTTTCCGTTGTGGTCTCTTGTGGAAATCACTGTTTTCTTTCTGTGCTTCTCTCCATCTGCTTCCTATAAGCCATTTGGCCATTGATTCACACACAAGCAAGCAATATCCCCTCCCGGTGTTTTTTCAATCGGGTGGTCAAATCTGGACCCAATTAAACGGGGACCCCCCTCTCCGCCCCGCCGCCCCTCCCCTTTTATATTTCCTTCGCACCCAGTGTGAGGAAGACCCCAGATTAGAGGAATATTTTCCTTATTGCCGGCCACTTTTGCGGAATTCCACGGGATCGTAATTGAATCCACGTGTGGGCCGGGCCGTATTCAGAGGTCTTCCCGTTTTCGGGAGCGAGTGGTCGAGAACAGCAACTGGCCGATCATCACCTATTCTTCCAGCAGCTTATTGTACTCATTTCAAAACTTTTCTCTTGGTTGAAGTCCCCACTGAAGGCCCAAAAACCGAGATGTTGGGTGCGTTTTACTTTTGCTGATCTGTTACTTAGATTTTATGAAGCGACTTTTAATTCCATTTAATTGAGATCAAATAAGCAAATGTCACCTGTGAGTGATTTTGGCTACACAAGCGCTAATGCTAACACACATACAGTGGGATTAGCGTCCTCATAGGACTCAACAGTGAGAGCTTGTTCTGCGCTCCTCCGTACGCACTGACCCGCCGCGCTTTGGCTTCCTGCGAATGTCGTGGTGGAATGAATGGCCACTTGTTGGGACACTTGTGCGGAATCCCGCTTGTCTGCGCCCGATCATTCTAAGTGGCGTTAATAAGAAGGAAAGTATCAGGAAATCTGGTGTCGCGAGTGGCTTGCGGCGGCGGCGGCTGGAAAAACACACGGCAGGTGATTGTGATTCGTGTCCCCTAATTGTAATGGACTTGAATCCTGTAAAAACAACACGCGTGGTAATTGTTGCCCACGCAGCAGGTAATTGTGCCCACCTGGTCAAACATCATTTAGCGCGGCGCCCCTTTCCGTCGACTAACACCGCTCTTACGGCGTGGATGTGTGTCGGGCGGGTGACCTCCTTTACCCTCGGCCCGCGCTTTGATCGCCGTAATTGGATCGGACCGTACCGAAAAATCAAAGGCTCGACGTGGTGACGGAGACAATTTAAGAAGCTTTGAGGTTCCAGTACGTTGGCTGGATTTGTCCAAAAAAAAAAAAGGCTTTGAATGTCAAACTAAACATAGTGTGTATTTTGAACAACCGGTCTTCTAGATGACTGCTATCATGGCTATACTTCATGTGTGGGCTAACAGTTAGTATAATGCTTTAACCAAAACAGCAACATATATTCTTCATTCTCTGCAAAAAAAAAAAAAAAGCTCATTCCTGCAGCTTTCTGAATCCCTTGCAGTACTTGTGAAACTCATCTTGTGGTTTTGTCTTGATGGCCCGACTTGATGGTGGTGTTCTTGTGGAGACAAATTGAGTCTGCTAAGCCCCACCAAAGAGCCAGCTAGCAAATGTGCAAGCCGCCAATGTGAATGATGAGCCCAGCTCTCATTGTTGACATGTTATTCCATCTGGCCTGAGCATCCTCTTCTCTTCCAGTGAGGCACCACTTTCCAAGCGTGATGCTGCCATCTTGTGGTCAGAAGGAAAACATCAGCTGAGACACAAGAACAAGCATCATCCCACAAAATAAGGAGCAGATACTGGAGGGAAGGAAGCAAGTTTGACAGCCAGCCAAGTCTCTGTGGATTCATTGACTGCGAGGTATGAGCAGCACACATTGAATCTTCTATGACATAAAAGGTCAACTTTTAGCTACCGCTAGATGGCAGCCTCACAATATACAGTATGCACACACAAACGTTTGGGCTTGCTCTCCACCTCCATCCATCCATCCATTCACTCTTCTGCTTTTCAGTTTTTTTTTAATGCTTTGAAAAAATATATTCTTAACTAGATGAGTGATGCAGTCGTTTTACAAGAGTTTATCTTTTTGTAGGCTTTCTTCTTAAATTGTGAGTACAACAAATGACAGCATCAGCTGTAACCAAAATGTGTCCCGGTCACTCCCGCTTGTCTTTTTTTCCATTTGGGCTGAGCTCCAATAAAACTATTAGCAAGTATGGGAATCCCTCTTCCTCGGGCTGGAGGGCAGACGGCCAAGTTTATTTTCTCCCAGGTGGTCCCTCAAAGGGTTCTGCTGAGATGGGTCGAGGGTGTGCTGCCAGGCCGGCGCTGATGTATTAGGTGAGGGCCCTTCAAGTGACACGACCGCCGCGTCTCTTTTAGCGCCATCTTGTCGAGGCGAGCCGAGCCGAGCGCAAACGTAGTGACGGCCAAACACTTTTATAGGATTGTTTTGGTGCGCTTTCTTTTCCTGTAAGATTTAAAGTGCGTGTGTTTGCCAACAAAATTGGGACGAAGGGGGGGATGCTATCAGCGAGAGAGAGAGAGCGAGCGGCCTTTTGTCAGAATGCATAAATAACTGTCTGCGGGATGTAAACATGGCCGGTCATAACCCAGCAGAATTAAAACAAGCGCTCTGGGCAGGATTAACGCACATTTTTCCCCTTTTTCTTTTCCTTTCATTCCCACCATTAATTTCTCATTAAAGAAAAAAAAAGCCTTTAACTCATGGTTAGCTTTTTTTTCTTTCAGTCTATCCAAGTCTTGTCTTTTTTTTCTTGTTTTCAGCGTAATCTGTGGCTGTCCAGCGTTTATTTTTGCAAAGGCAACCACATCCAGCGTTATCTTTGAGCAACAACACCGCCCGCCGCGTATCTGCTCGGCTTGGCCTATTATTCCCAAGGGGGGAAAACCGAGGTGAGGTCACAAAACACACACAAAGTGTCAAGTGATACAAATAGAGATTGTATATTTCGAGCATCTGTACAATTTCAGAGACGTTAAAAAAAATGTTGATGCGGCGTACATATGACAAAGAGAATGCCATTTTGTCTTTGGGCCAGCAAAGACAATAAAGAGTGACGTAAAAAAAAATGCAATTAAATAGTTTCTTGTTACGGGAACGAAAGGAGGAGGAGGGCACGCGTGCCTTCCCTCCAAGCAGCCCTCCGTTATTCCCACTCGAAAAGTCTGCGGAGATGAGACGTGCGCATGACGGGGGGGGGAGCGAGGTATCCAAAGTGTGTTTTGGTCAGGATGCGGTGGGGCCGCATAAGCGCGCCGAGCTCAGCATTTCCTTCAATTCGTTTTCAGGCTTGCTGGCAACCATGAAGGGCCACGTCTGTGGAGGCAAAAATCTTTTTTAACTTCAAATATGGATTGGTTGTGTTCATCTGTCCACAATTCACATTCAGCTGAAATCAAGATCAGGACTGCTCTTAAAATCAATGCAAAAATGTTGGCCTAGTAAATAAAAAATAATGAAAATAATAAATAAAAAATAAACGGTCAAAAAAGAGCATGATGAAGAAGAAACTTTAGAATAATTCAAATAATTTTAATGCCGACAAAATGGAAGATTACTTTAGCAGTATATAACAGTGACACTTTTACTGTGCAGTGGATTGGAACCTGGATTGCCACCAGAACTCCCTTTTGATACGACCATATAAAGGCCAAACATTTTCAGACAGTTGTGCAATTGCAAGTCCGATTTTCAATTTTTCCAAGCGAGCACTCACCAGATTGACGGGATGGACGTATCCGCTCTCGTACTTGTCGTTGGCCAGCACCTGCCGCAGGTGCGCGATGTAGCTGGACGCCAGGCGCAAAGTGTCCAACTTGGACAGTTTGGTGTCGGCCGGCACCCACGGTAGGGACGTCTTGAGCCGCGAGAAGGCCTTGGACAGCACGCGCATCCGCGCCCTCTCGCGTGCGTTGGCCGCATTCCTCTGCACCTGTTTGCCCTCCCGTTGGACTCCGTCGCCGCCGCCTTCCTCTCCCGCGCAGGACTTGCGCGACGCGGCCTTGCGCGACGCAGTCCTGCGCCGCTTGGCAGGCGGCGCGCGCGCGGCGGTGTCGACGGCCCGGCCCTCGCCGTTGGAGCTGTCCTCGGCGCTGTCGGCCGAGGTCAACTTGAGCAGGCCGTCCAGTAGCAGCTCGTCGTCCACGTCGCTTAGGGAACCCGTGGACATGGCGGGACGGACGGACGGACGGACGGGTGGTGCTGGCGCTGGTATGCGGAGAAGGCCGGCTTCAGGACGTCAGCTCCCGGGGCTGCCTGGCTGTGCTCATGAGTGGCGGACAGCATCGCCGCTCACTTTGTTTTATCTCCGTGAGCAGCGCGAGGGCGGCGGCCTGCACGGATGGGAGGAGAGAAAAAAAAACGTGCACGGACCTCCCAAACGCTTCACTTTTTATTGGACGCTCACAAAAATGCGCTGGCCCGGATATCCGACGTTGTTTGGTGCTCATATTTCACCATGGGAAAAAAAATCTCATGGCACCAACACCAAAGGGAAATCATCGAAGACTCTTAGATGAGATTTATTTTCTGGGGGGGGGGGGGGCGAGCCTTCTCTTTTAGTAAGTTGCATAGTGCTTGTATTGAGAAAATGATTCAAATCATCCGACAAAATTTATTTTGTGTTTTTTAACAGAACGTGCACGTAAGCTGCAACTTATGTTTGTCCTCTCGGGCTTGCCATCATGAGGCGTACTTAGCACGCAGTCGGTCCACTCACACATAACTTTCAGCACTTTGTGCCAGTTCGCAGGGTGGGGTGCAAGGACAAGTAGGGAGGAGGAGGGGTGGGGTCACGTCTCAAATGGCAAAGCGGCGCCTGGGTCCCCTCGGATGTAATAGATACCGCGAGGTGGCCCGCAATCCCCCGTTTGGCCTTCCGCGCCGATGCGCCAGGCACCGCGCAAAATAACGCACGCGAAGATGAGCAAAAAGCGAAGCGGCGGAGGCGGCCGAGTCCCTCCTGGGTGGGCTCGGATTCAAATCGCCAAAGTAATAATAGAGTCGACGAGATTGATGATGCTCCTCTGAGCCGCGTGTGTCCACCAGAGAGAAGAAGGACGCAAATAGCTCGTGAAAAGAAAAAAAAAAGATCCGCACGTCCTCCTTTGTTTTCTGAAGAAACACACTTTTACGAGCGTTACTTATTTACACGCGGCGCAAAGGCTCTCTCGAGGCCAAAGAAATTGGCTTGATTGCACGCTGCAAAATTTTTCATGTAGTGACATGTCCAATCAGAGCAGAGGCACAAAAAAAGGAGAACCTTTGCTTTTGAGGGATATTTGAAGGAAAGCTCAAATATGCCGTTGAAACAAAGGCCAAAGTATTCCCTGGCCGGCTGTGACACGAGGCAACAGGTGGAAGTCGGGAGGAGGTTCGAAGAAAGACGAAAACGGGCGAGCTGGCCCCTTATGGAAGGACGCGCTGCTAATTAGCCGCTTAGGTGTCAAAGGTCACCACCGTGGTCCCGTGTCACCGTCAAGGGACGCCTTCCAGATGTTGCTCAAACGAGTCAATGCTCACTTGCTAGCTACACATTTGCCTTTTATGGATCAATAATTTACACGTAAGGTTAAAATGCGCGAAGTGGCGTCACCTCGGTCCGTTTTGCTAGCTGCGCGGCGGCGGGGCCAACAAGAAGCCAAATATTGTTTTATTCACCAGCGAGAAAACATCCCACATGTTTTTGTCACACGGAGAATGAAATCGTAAATATCAAACCGGAAAAGGGAAAAAAATCCAATTGGAGCGGGCCGTGCGAGAAATAACAACTGTAATCTGTGAGTGAAGCTGGGGGTGAGAAAAACATCATCCATCTTTGTCCGAACACTTCGGCTCTCTGTCCATTATCACCAGCGACCCCCACACACTCCCTGCAACCCCAACACACACAAACAGGTTTCTTCTCAGTTCAAGTCCGTCTTGAGGACCAAAAATCCCAATGAAAAAAATGGAGGTTGCCGAGAGTGCATCGAGCTAACGGGGAGTGACGAGGACGGGAAGTGGCGGACAATCACCGAGAGTTATGAACATGTTTATTGCGTTGGGAATATGATTATATTTCAAAAAGACAACAAGGTCCTTTGATATTGGCTTAGTGGACCCTGGAAGTCTTCTTGCTTACAGTGGGAGGGAGGCGGAGCCTATTGTTTGGAATGCGCATTTATCTGTGATGTGGGTGTCACATATGCACCAATTTTTGGATTGAATATTGTTTGAATATTTTGCACGTTTGCTATGGACTGGGCACTTTTTATTTTTTGTCCCCCCCAGAGTCCTGCTCTGTTTCACCGCCCCGGCCGGGAGTGAGCCTCCATTTTATAAACACAGCAGAGGGACACTGCTGGCTTTTCCATCTCCCATTCAAGCCTTTGGCTGTGTTTATGTGTGTGAGCCTTCTCCACTCTCCTAAATCCTTCACGGCAAACTGCCCCCCCTCCCCCCCCCCCCTCGCCACCAAACTTTATCCCAGCCGCAACACGCAGAGTCAAAACAGTTGAGCGCAAACAAACATTTGCGGCAAACAACACACGAGCACTTTAGACATTGCAAGTGTGTTGGCCTACCACAAAAATAAATAAAGGCAGGGGGAAAAAATGGAGCAGAGTAATCCGATGTACCTAATATTATGACTTTCTCTTTTGTTTTTTGGGGTCTTTACAATAATGATGTCACCGCATCATATCTCGCCGTTGCGTTTACTGATAGGGCAAATGATCTCATTTATGCTATCAACCATTCCGAAGGTAGGAGTGGTCCCCGAACGCAGCCAGCGGCCTTGTCCGGGCCATCTCGCGTGAGATGCGCCTCTGTCTGCCGCCCGTCAGCCCATAGCGCCAAACGGCTGATAGGGCCGACGTGTTGACTGGGCCAGAGACGTTACCCACATGACCCGTCTCCCTCCCTTCCTCCTTGCAGGTCCCGGGGGAGATGAGCCCACGATGGAGACCCGTCCCGGGCTACCAACTACGGCTACCGCCCTCCTCCTCCTCCTCCTCCTCCTCCTTCTTCTATACAGGGAGGTAACTTATACAAATATTTGTACTCGCTGTACGTATGCCTAAGTGTTGCATATAGCCACAGAAATGTGTGGCCTGATGTCTGTGGCTTAGCTTGGTGTCTAAACATGCACATCAAGGCGCCATTAGTGGACAGGAGAGAACGTGTTTTTTTCCCTCACCGTTAGCATACCGTTAGCATCTTAAAACTAGGGCTGTTAAGGTCATCACGCTCGCCAAGACCTGGTCCGGGCCTAATCTGTGTTTTCACGGGCTCAGCGCTCCCGTGAGACGGCGACATAATGCCACCGGAGGCCAACAGGAGATGACTAAGAAGTCAGATGTGAGTTGTGATAAAAAGACGCCCGGCGCGCACCCGCAAGTCTCCGGGGAGCCCCGCAATCCTCGGAACCCCGAGCCAGTCCCTCGGGCAGGAAGCAGACAAGTGCCTGTCCGTCCATGTGTGTGTGTGTGTGTGCTCATTAGTGTGCGCACGTGTTTGTTTGTATGCACGAGTGCGAGCTGAGCTCCGGTCCACTTAGTCGTGGAGGACAGATGCTAAAGCATCTCGCCTTTGTGGCATAATTGCAAACAGATGTGTGCTAACTTTAGCGCTTTGTGCTAATGACTGAATTGCCTTTAAAAATCCCTGTAAAGTGAAAATATGTAGAATATATATATATTTTTTAAATATAATATAAAATAAATATAAATATAATAAATATATATAAAAATAGATATAATAAATGTATAGAAAATGTATACTATATAATATATATTGTGTATATAGTAGTATATATTGTATGTATTTTTAGGCAGTAATAGTCATAATCAAAATGATATGAATTGCAATTGTTGGAGGTAGAAAAGATCCAAAGCCATAGGAAAACTGATGACACTCTTCTTCCTGCTCTTTTCACAAGACTTTGTCTATATTCGGGCGGCATGGGGGGGGGTCACATCGCATCCATCAGCTAAATGGCGGCGGCGGCGGGCCTTATCTATCTTTTCCACCTCCGATGCTAATTAAAGATAATAAACGGTGCGGATCATTTCTCTGCCGCGCCAAACGGAACGTCACGTCTGTCCGCTCGACCTCGCACCCGCGCACATGTGGTCGCCCCGGGCGACGCACTCAACGGCTCTCGGCGCAGGTGCTCGCCGTGCGGCGAAAGTTCACGCCGCGATACGTGTTTACACAAGTCGTGAATGATAACGCTTCAGCAGGGACACCAAAACACCTCCGTTCATTTGTCTAGCTTATCTTTCAGAGTTTTTTTTTTTTTTGGGCTTCGCTGACATTTTTTCATCGTAGGAAATAATGTCAAGCCACTTTGTGTGTTTCCATCTTGCTCTAACCCTTTTGTAAATCTTAAGGGCAGTACCGGAGGACCAAAGCCCTGTTTTATTGAGCGCCGAGATAAAAGCCCAAGCTCCCTCCGCTCGGCGTCCATTAGTGCTAAAACGGCACAAGAGCTGAAATGGAATCAACTCTTGTGCTTATCTTCTCTGGCCGGGGCCCGCCGAGCGTCTGTGTTGGCGCTCGGTGCCGCTCTCTATTTACGCTCCGGCATAACTCCCAGGACAGATAATGGCTGACGGGACCGTCGTAAAAACAAGCGTTTGTTTGGATCAACTAACCTTCCTGGGCTTTGCTTCTTCCCCATCCCACCGCTATCCGCTTATTATTGGGACAGGAAGTGAGAATGGCCCAAAATATGGTTGCTGGCGAGACCGGAATGGAGAACTGCTTTTATGTCATATATTATCTTATGTGTATTTTTCGTTATAATAAAAGCGGAAACATTGTTGCTAAAAAGGCAACGACTCAGTAGAAAGAAATTTGCGGGCCCATAAATCGCAGCGCAATGAGACTCGGTATCTACATACACGATACATCTAACAGGCTTTTCTTGGCTGGCTCTCCAATGACTTCCTGCTTTGGAGTCAGACACAAGGAGAAGCTTGAGAACGGTTTTGTTCTCTTCGGCTTCTTCTCGTCTAATCTTTTGTTGTAGGCTTGAGTGACTGCCACGAGTTTGACATGGTTAGGGTATTTCGTTAGCGTAATCGCTAACCCGCCGCCCACGCCTCACTCGGTGGACAGCTAAGATGTGGTTAGCAATGAGCAAATGTTTTGATGATGAAGCCGTTTTCCGAGAATCTTTTCTCCCAAACGCCCGTGGCCCTTGGATGACTCCCCGAGGAGGCCATTAATTTATATATCACTACGTGTGTGTGAGTGTGTGTGCGTGTGTGTGTGCCTGCGTGCGTGCCTGCATCCGTGCATGCGTATGTGTGTTGAAAAGCACAAATCTTCCATGCAAACAACACACACACACTTCCGTCTGTCACTCTGCACCCTCTCCCCAGCTCGCCCGACAAACACTGCACACACACACACACACACACACACACACACACACACACACACACACGCACACATAGGCACCCCAAAACATCCTTCCTTCTATTTCATCACCTCCCCGCACCCAGTACACTCACACACATATACATTACACACACACACACACACACATACACACACACACAAACGATTAAATCGAGAATCTCATTTAAACATATTGGCATATATATTTGTATAATTAATGTTCTTATTTTTAATTTGTATTTTTTAAGAAAGTAAATTCTTATTTATTTGTCATTATTGTTTTATTTTGCTTTTGTATTCATGTCCCTTGTTTTATTTGTTTAGACTAAAAAGAAAACACCAGTTTGAGTGTAGAGTTGAGGAGAGAGCACCCCCCCTTCCAGAAAAGAGCAAAAGTTAGATCAACCTGATAACAAATAACTTAACTATGTATTAACCCCCCCCCCCCCCGCTGAATCAAAAGATCAAATGATGGAATATTTCTCGCCACAAATCAAAGGCACGTAAAACTGTCGGCGATAAATTACATCGGGAGGGCGTGACGGAAATGAGCATGACTCAACTTTGAAATAAACGATGGCTTTTAGATTTAGTCATCGCTGTGATCGATGCTGAGCAGGTGGGCTTGGAACACGAGTGCCGTGACGTAAGTCGCTCCTCGCAAGATGGCCGCCAAACCGTGCACGACTGACACCGCCAGCGCATGCGCGCCGCTGATGGATGACGTGCTGGCCCGTTATTTCTTTTTAATCGTTATTTTGTGCGCCGCGGAGCCAAGCCGGCCATCGCTCAATGCCGTTTGCAAAGCGAGTGTAAACACGGCGACGCGCTCCTCCATGTTTGTGCAGGTGTGTTAATGTTAGCGCGCTAAATCCAATTTCACTAGGTGTAGTCAGGTTGCCAAGTCAGGTAGGGCATGTGATGACATACGTAGATATGAATGTGATAAGAAAGGAGCGTGCGTGCGTGCGTGTGCGTGTGCATGCGGGCCGTGTGGTCTTGCGGTCCCACTAAGAATGGAGATGATGTAAACAGGCTCGGTCGTTCCCACGTCTCTGTTTACACTCGGCAGATCCCAGAGCTGCACCGGCACGCTGCTGGATTAACTCACACGCCGTCCGTCTTTGTCTCACACACACACCCAATCTTTGAAATGACTAGTCGTGCATATTCATTCGTTACTCTCCGCTCCAGGGATCCGTTCTCGTCCCGCTGGCGATGGGTGAAAATCCGCAGTATAGAGACTCGGCGATATCAATGAGCCCATTGATGGATGGATTGTTTATTCTCGCACATATCTCCAAGCGACGCGGCGTAAGGGCGCACATCTGCGTGTTTACTTTCAATGCGGTATGACCTAAGGAAAAAGATCAGCGTCCTTCCCCCTCGTAAACCTTCATAATAAACATCTCGGGACATCTCAACAACGTTCTCGTGCGGATTGAATGCGAATTATGAAGATGGAGTTCTCCTCTCTGCATTCATTCATGAGGGCCAATTCTCTCAATGATAAGACAAACATTCCCACTGGCTTGTAAACAGTGTCCTCACTCTCTTCTTTGGTTTTGTAGCCTCTCCAGAACCTTTCCAGAGCAGATGTTCCTCTCCCCTCCCACCCCTTTGGAGATGGAGTTAAATCACCTCATTTTAGACGTCAAGCCCAGAGTAAACACGTAGCGGAACGCGCCAGCCACCTTGTTGTTTGTCCACGGCGTCAATGCGAGCCGGCTCAAGTGTGATTCTGGAATTTGAGAAACATAATTCTCACTTGCTCTTTATTTCATTAGGATGAACAGCACTCATTCAACTACTTTCTAAGAAATATATTTTGTTCACGCTCAAAAAATGTATATGGTCTCTCTATATTGTACTTTTCTCCTAACCCTGTGGGTTTGCAACATATGTTTAATAATAGTCTACAAGTCTTCTTTTGACGTATCTGGCATGTACATTTTTCAAGATTCATTTATGGTTTGTTTGCATTTGTTGTATTTGTTTGATGCGCTCGTCTAATCAAATCGTTACGTCGTTTGACGTCAGCTCAACTGCTTCTCCTTTAAATCGAGAAAGTTGAATGCTATTATTTTGAAGGCTAAAACCGGAAAACGGTTTACCTAGCTTTTATTTTTTAAACTACCGCCGGAAAATGTTTTGCTAAGTAGCGCAGTCCAATTTGTAGTATCTTTCCGCAACCTGCGCGGAGGGAAGGGAATCAGCAATCCGGTTGACGGACTCGTGGAACTCTGGGGGCTCCGCATTAACAAGCCGATGAGGTATTCAAAACAATTTAAAGGCAGCATTTCACGTGAAAACAAACATTGATCACGGAATAATAATACAAAAAAAAAAAGCCTCAGCGATACCCGCAGGCGGCGATGTTGCTAGCTTTAGATGCTAACAAGTTTTCATTCATACTTCACACCGCTCTGCTGATTTTACGCTCTCGTTTCTGTCCATTTTAAGTCACAACGCGGCGATAGTTCGTGTCCGAAGGGTGGTGTCGCCGTTGGTTTGCCTACGTATACCGATCACAAGATAAATAATAGCGCATCACACACCCCTCCGAGAAAAGCCATCTTAGCCTAGCCTAGCCTCCCAGTTAGCCGAAGCATCATGTCCGAGTTGACGTCAGGGTGCACGTTAACGTGCGAAATTTCGTCCCAACTCGATTATGACTGCGTTTAACCATCAAAGTATCTGTCGTGATTAATCGGCCAGGAGGTTCGCGTGCGATAGCGGCCCGTGAGAGCCCCCACAAAGCTCAACAGCCAAGTGTGACACAGGCTTTGTTTTGGGGAAGCTGAGGAGACGAAACGCTTTGGCCAAATCAAGCCGTGATGTGCACGTTCGCCGCTTTAATTCGCTCGCTGGCTTTGCGTTGAGGTTTTGTACTAAAGCGGCGACGATGCGCGCTTGTTGCCGGCCTAGCGAGCGACTGAGCACTAGGGGGAGGGAGGAAGGAAGGGAGGGAGCCAGCCGCATTGTTGATAAACATCTGCATGTCAAGGTAAGTTTAGCACTATGCAGGTAGGTGGTCATGTGAGCAGATTGTTGGCAGATGTCATTTTTAACTTTGCCTCGAAAAAAGTGTTTCTATTTTATTTCTTCCTCAATTAGATTGGATAAATAATGAACGGTCGTCTTTTTCCTCCCCGCAGTCTTGAACCCGCACGACGGGCGCTTTACGTCACGATGATGGCGGACGAGTGAGGAGTGAGCCCTGTGAGGTCCTCTCTGTGCAACACGCATACACACGCACACACACTTCCTCCATGGATTCCAGCAATGATGACACTCTGGATATCATCGTCACCAATGTGGTGGCAACGTTCAGGACCAGGTGCCACCTCAACCTGCGCACCATCGCCCTGGAGGGAACCAACGTCATCTATAAGCCGGAGGTGGGGGTAAGGCTTTTTGGGATTCAAAAGGGTCTTCCTCGCTTGATGTCTGTCACGTTATAATTAGGGGGTTGCGTTTTCTTGTTTGCCCGAGTTTATAATGAGAACCAAAAGTGAGTAAAAGCATGTGTGCGATCGATTTTTTTCATGTTATCCCAAGTAAAAACCCAAACCTTGTGTGATTCAGAAAGTCCTCATGAAGCTTCGGAAGCCCAAGATAACCGCTTCCATCTGGTCCTCAGGGAAAATTATCTGCACTGGAGCAACAAGGTAGGAATGACTGCTCACATTGTCTTCATGTTTACGGGCGGCCATTTTGTTGCACAGCTTGGACCTTGGTGGCACCCAATGTAATAATCCTGCCCTTTCCGCGTCTTTCAGCGAGGACGAGGCCAAGCAAGGGGCTCGCCGCTTGGCACGATGTCTGCAAAAAATTGGCTTCAAGGTGGGAAGAAACGTCACTTTGACCACAACTTCATATTAAAAATAAAGAGAACGAAGTGGTTGAGTGTTGAACCCTTTCTAATATGTCTTGCTAAAATGTCAGCACACAGAAAGGTTCCTCGGAAACATCTGAGCAATCGCTGGACCGCACTAGGTGAAGCGTGAAAGTTGTGGATGTGACGTTTGCCACGTGTTGTGTTCAGGTGAGGTTCTCGGCCTTCAAGGTGGTGAACGTGCTGGCCGTCTGCTCCATGCCCTTTGCCATCCACCTGGTGGACTTCACCAAGAAGAACCGGCCCATTGCCAGGTAGGTGACCAGATTGTCCGCGCCCACCATTTCAAAATGTCTTGACCAAGTGCGCCCTCTAGTGGCATGGTCCTAGCAGTAGAATGGTGCACACATTTTCGGCAAGTGGACTGTTTTGCCTCGCTAGCAACATGTTATTCTACATGAGGTTTTTATTTCATTTGCGACACAAGATTGCACGTAATACGGTCCAACCCTGTTTTCTTTGCGTCAGTTATGAGCCCGAGCTCCACCCTGCCGCCACCTACCGGATCAAAACCATCAAGGCCACCATCCAGGTGTTCTCCACGGGCAGCCTCACAGTCACAGGTACCTCAGCCAAGCTCGCCACTCCAACATTGCGCAATCCTCGTCCCCGTAGGAATTCCTAAGCTGCGACCCGGGTTCTGATTTGTTGCTCTTTGTCAGGACCAAACGTGCAGAACGTGGCCACGGCGGTGGAGCAGGTGTACCCGCTCCTCTTTGAGTGCAAGAAGCCGCTCTGCAAGTAAGGCAGAGCGCTCGGGCCTCGGTCCTCTCGCCACCGAGTGCGCTTCTTGTGGACTCGCGGTCGTTTTAGAAGTAACAGAAAAAACACGCAAAAACTGTTGCAAGTCAACCATTTTCTCCGTCCACGGAAAACTACAAAACTCTCCAAAATCCGGCTTACTCAACTCATGTACATTTTGACACTCGCTGTAAATTGTAAATATGATTTTGTAATATTGTTATTCCAGGATTGAGCCTGTGTGTGTGTATAGGAGAACTTTTGAGGATGTTTTAGTGCAGGTTGAGCGTAAACGTAAGCTCCGTTTCCGAGACCAGCTTTTAATGTTTGTGCTCATGCGCATCCCTAAAACCGACTGGACTTTTACCCGCATGACTCTTAATTGCAGTTGACGTCATCCGATCCGTTTATAAGCGGACCTCCCGCCGGCCGTTTTTTTTTTTTCCCCCCTACGGCTTCAAGACTATTTTGTATTTTATACAAAAATAAAGAAGTGATAAATAAAGCAGCCTACTGTGTTTGAGAGAATTTACAAGAAAACTTAATAGCCAAGAAAACGTAATAGCCACAAGGGCGTCGTTTTATAATCAAAAGTTGTGATCTCGCATGCCTGTCTTTAAAATACATATTCATCCAAAATCAGATTTTTTTTTTTAAATCCTAACAATTAAATTATATAAACCATTGCAACATTGCGCAAAGTTTGAGCATTAACACTGTCTACATAAAATGAAAAGTAGTACTAAAAAAAATATTATTGCGTGGAGTGAGTCGAATGTTGAACTTGTCCAGTGGTCGGTCACAGAATGTTGGGGGGCCTCTCCCTGTGTTTCGCATTTGGGACCTTCTTGCACAGGTTGATTTCAAAATGCTTCCTGGATAAATGGAGGAGAAAAACACAAGATGAGGCCCGTGACTGGTGGCGCACCGGAATCCGTCCGCAACTCACTTTTTTGCCAGTTCTTTAGAGATTTCCTCTAACGTGCGTCCTCGCGTGTCAGGCACGCAGAGGATGACAAAGACCAACAGGACGAAGCTCATTATCGCGTACAGGAACATCATGTTTGGGACGCCGATCTTCTCTGAAGAAAAAAAAGTAAAAAAATGTACTTGATTGGATCAGCTGCACAAGCAACATCAGAGTGCAACCTTTGGCATTTGCCCAAGATAGTAACGCTTGACTCTCAACTAATCTTGTGAACTTTGATATTAGGCCAGTTATCGCATCTTTTCACAATTGATTATTTCATCAATTAGTCAAGTCAGCAATTACTCAAGCAGCCTCAAAAGTCTGCGCAGAAACACGCAAATGGATCCAGATGTCACAAATGTGCTTCTAAAATGATGAATTCAGGAGAGAACATCAACGTACCTGTCATGGTGAGGAAGGTGGCAGAGATGAGCAGGTTGGCGGCCCAGTTGACGGCCGACACCACCGACACGGCTCGCCCCCGGATGCCCATGGGGAAGATCTCGCTGAGGACCACGTACACCACTGGCAAGTCAAAATACACAAGCAGCTTGTCGGGTTGTTCAGAGCCAGATTCGAATTTGTCCATCGAGGTGAGATTCGGAGCGACTCACTTGGGCCCAGGCTGGCCGAGTAGGCGGCCACAAACACCAGCAAGCTGATGAGCGAGGCCCACTTGAGCGAAGGCGATTCCTCGTCCGCCGTCCTGCTTCGCAACGACCCCTCGTTGTCTTCCGTCCGCCAGACGGGGGCGCTGGTGAAAAAGTCCCGGGTGCCGTTGTCGCTGGTGCGGCCATCCCACCAGACGGCGGTGAGGTTGAGCGACGGCGGGTGGCTGACGCACAGGCTGGACAGTTGCGTGCGACCGTGCAGGGTCAGGGCGCCCAGCGTGACCAGCGACAATCCCATGGTGGCCGCCCCCACGCACAGGAAGCTCTTGGGCCCCACGCGGTCCACCAGCAGCACGGCCGGGATGGCGCCCGCCACCTTGACGGCGCCGAAGCCGGTGGACGCCAGGGTGGCGGCGGCGTCGCTGCGGAAGCCCACGCCGCGCAGCAAGGGCGAGGCGTAGGACAGGATGTTGGGCTGCCCCGTGGCCTGCTGGAGGAAGACCAGCGCCACGCCCGTCAGGAGCCGCGATCGCAGGTTGGACTTGGCGCCGAAGAGCTCGGCGAAGCTGTGCTCCGACTCCTCCTTCAGCCCCATTTGGATATCCCGGAGTTCTCCTTCCACCTGTTCCTTGGTGCCGCGCCGCATGCGCGCCAGGACCTCTCTGGCTCGCTCCGGCTGGCCCCGGGCCAACAGGAACCTGGGGCTGGGCGGGAGGAACGCCAGGGCCCCCATCTGCAGCAGCGCCGGCGGCATGACCAGCCCGAAGGTGTAGACCCAGCCGCGAGGCGTGGCGGCAAAAGCGTAGCTGCAGCCGAAGCCCAGCAGGACGCCCAGCACCAGCATCAGCTCGTACAGCGTCACCAGCAGGCCGCGGCGCTCCCGCGGCGAGATCTCGGCGATGTACAGGCACGCCGCCGTGCCCGACAGCGCCGTGCCCATGCCCACCACCGCCCGGCCCGAGGCCAAGGCCGCCAGCGAGGAGGCGGCCATGAGCAGCGCCGTGCCGCCCACCACCAGGCCGGCGCTCAGCAGCAGCGAGCGGCGCCGGCCGTAGCGGTCCAGGACGGGGCCGCCGGCCAGGCAGATGAGCAGAGCGCCCAGCAGATGCGAGCTGACCAGCAGCTCCTGCTGGCGGCACGACAGCGACAGGACGACGCGCAGCTGCAGCAGCACGCCCGACGTCAGGCCCATCTCGTAGCCCAGCATCAAGCCGCTCAGCGAGGCCGCCACGGCCGCCGCCACCGCCAGCCAGCTGCAGCCTGCGCAAAAGGAAACCTCAGGGAATCGAGCCGCAATAAGCAGGCACCTCACTTAGTAGAGTGCGCCAGATGTGCTCGTGAGATTTTAGCGCTTAACAGGCACAGGCACAGGTTCAGCTGTTGTCCATGCATGTCTGAATTGAAGTTTTTGGAGCGTAGAAAGCGAGTGAGCAATGTAAACAAGTGAGCTTGTCTTGATTTTACTGTGGCTCCAACTGTACTGGAATGCATTACTTATATAAGTGTTTTTTTTTTTTTAATTCACCTGTCAAGATTTGTCTGCTTTGTTCATGCAAGCCAGGCAGCAAACATACTTTTTGGAACTAATTCAGAATGTTCAACCTTAGACTGAAGACAAACTGGAAGCGGTGGCGCAAACAAGAAACCAGTTTTCAAAGACTGTCAAAACGTTCAAGCTGAGCATATTACCCTGACCGCCGCCGGCTCTGCTGTCATCGCAGGACGGGTTCCCCGGGTGCTGACGGGACATCATCTTGGTCTGGCTGTCGGGGTCCATCTGTGGGCGGGCGGCGAGCAGCGGCTCTGCAACACGTTGCGGTGAGGGAAAAAAAGATGACCTACGTACGTTCATTCAAAGCACAGCTTCTCGGCTGCCATCCATTTTGGGGCAAATCTTGCAAGACCCACAAAATGGGACAGTATTAGAAACTCCACAGATTTATTTTCATTTTTGTTGTTTTAATGTTTCGCAGTCATTGACCTCTTTTGCCCTTTTGACCATGTTAAAGTCAAAATTGTACATTTTAGTATTGACAACCATCAACTTAATTGTACTCTGAATGAGTGTTGAAAAAGTCTATCTTCGCTCACTTATTTTGGATAACTATTTATAAATTCGGAGGGGGGGGGCTAAAATGTGGAGGTACATGCATATAATGGACAGGAACCAAATTCATTTTTGAAAAAAAAACCTCGGCAACCGCACGTGACCTGGCCCATGTTTCTTTGAATGAGCCCAAAAATTGCTTTACACGAACCATAAAAAAGTAGACTGCTGACGTCACTTCGTGACGTATTCGGTCGTTGCGGCCTAACTTCCAAGAATGACGATGAAAGTGGACAGTGAGTTTATTAAAGAGTCGTAATTGGCACCTACCTGCTTGTTGGCTCTTTTAAAGTCGCGTCTGTCGCTCCATTGACTTTCTTGCACGTTTTTTTTCTCGGCTTACTCCTGCGTTGGTGCTCGTGGGCCTTCTTGTTTTGGACAAGCGAACATCGATGGCCGCGCCCATGTTGGTTTTGTGCACCAATCAAAAGTGCGGATCCATCCAGGCACCGCCTACGCTGCCTTGCTATTGGTCCAAATCTATTGCACGCTCATCTCGACTCTGCCTTCTCATAAATAGAGAGGAATGCAAATGTGTAATGGTTTGCGTAGAAACTGTGACTTTTGGAAAACATTAACGTTGTAAATGATCCTACTTGAATATTGGTATATGATCATTCAGACTATTATATAATCGTGCATGTGTTGCAACAGTCCATACTACAAATACAAACAAGGGGCCGCATTTGCCTGGCGTGCTGCACTTGTTTCAAGTTGATGTGGGGTCATGTTTTCAGAACCCAGCCATCTGATTCCCACTGCGAGCGTATTATGCAACACACGCGCACAAAACAGGACATCCTAATTTATCAGCCATAAATTCATCATGTCATATAGCTGCCTCATTGCTTATCTGACATTCTTATTGCTGGAAGCTAAGCCCACAGTCCAAAGGTCATGGCTACTTTTCTTGCGCAAGCTAGAGTGTTTTTTTTGGGGGGGGGGGGATTGTGATACCCCCCCACACCACCATCCGCCGCCTCTTCGGTTGTGTTTATTTGCACTTGTTTAGTTGGACATGGAAGGTTAGTAGTTGGTGTTTGCAAAAGGAGGTAGATTGGAGTCAAACGTTTTGTACTTGAAAAAACAAAACTCGTACTTGAACAAATAAAACTTGATTTTTTTTTTCTTTCTGTTATTGGACTAAGCTGCTGAATGCTTTTTTTTTTTTTTTTTTTTATCAAAGCAGGGACATGTACTACATTTTCTTGGACGCTCAGACATTAGAAAAGACACCTGCGTTTTGAACTTCGTTGCCCAGGACTTACCGTAAAGCACAATAACAATACATAATCGAAAGTAATTGCAATTAAACAAATCAATATCTAAAACACAGAAACAGTGACACCTAGTGACCAAAATACATCACTGTTTCAAATCAAATCCATCATTAAGTGAGAATGAAACTCGAAAAAAAGATCCGAAACTGAAAAACCAGAGTTGAAACTGAAAAAAGAGATGTGAATCTGAAAATATAAAACATGTCACTGAAAAAAAATAAGACCTCAAGTCTTGAAAAATAAATGGAAGTGAAAATTGAAAATAGTTTATTCAAAATTATTACCAAAGCGAAGAAAAACTATTTGCAACTCGAAAAAAAATTTCATACAAGTATTTTAATTCTACGAGTTTCGTTTTTTTTTTAAGTACAAAACTTTTGACCCCAATCTACCTCTATACATGTCCTTCACGATTTGTTGACGAAAAGTTGATCGCAAATGTTTCCTTTGAAAAACTGAACCTGAAAGTGTGACTTTTGGGGCGTTCATTATTTCCTCACCACAGATCACAACACATCAGTACCACCATTGGCCGCTAAGGGGCGGTGTTCACCGCCACTTGCGTTGAATCTCATCAAGATGCCCTTTTATTGCAGGTAGTTTGAACCTTGACCTCCAGCTGTTATGTAACACCGGCGCCACACCTCGATGCGCTCTTTGTTCGTGCGTGTGCGTGTTGGGCAAGTTGAAAGAGACAGCGCGAAGGATTAGCGCATGGAAACATGTTATGCAATGCGTAAATATCCAAGCACGTTAACGAAGGCGACCCGCCCACCGCTAATCCGTGGGAGTCTGCAGAAGGTGTGGTCGGGAGCCTTCGTGTGCGTGCGTGCGGGCGTGCGTGCGCGCGCCCGTGCTTATGAGTAAGCATTATTCATCCGTCAGCTGTCACAGGACAGACAGCTTTGTGAGAGCACTTGTTGCCACTTCCTAGCCTTGACGTCACTTTTGGCAAACGTGTGCAACAACTTCATGGATCCCATTTTGTAGACACTTCATTAGGCACTGATGCCTTTCAAAATACAATTCATTCAATAAAAAGAATCAAGTGAGAATACATTTCGGCGGGTTTCCATTGGGATCTCGGCGAGTTGCTGCTTTTGCGCTTGTTTGGCGTCCAAGTCAACATTGCGAGCTTGTTTGAGGCCAGCGACACGTCGGACTCACATGACTCAAACATCTGGCGGCGCTGCCATACTTCAGCTAAGGAAGGACCTGGCGTAAAAACACACAGAGCGAGCGATTGTGTGCGTGTGTGTGTGTTTGTATACGAGAGGCTGCAAAATAGGCAAGTCGTAAAATGCTGACTAGCGAGTGATTTGCGAGACATCTCCAGTGCGGCGGCGGCGGCGCCGTCATCTTGAGCTAGCGCGCCGTTCACCTTCCTTCCCGCGTATGGAAAGCAGATATGCAAATGAGCAGCTCGCCGTCACCATGGCGCTGGTTGCCACGGCGTCGCCGCCAACGAGGTCATGCACCGATGAGCCTCCTCTAGGCCCAGGCAGACGCTAATCCACTTAGAGCTGGCCGAAGCGCACGCGGCACCTCGCTTTTGGCTGCGCGCTGTGAGGAAAATGACAAGGTTCTCGCCACAGAAGCTCATTGGACCACAACGTGACAAACAGACACACGCGCACACGCTCTGCAGTTCCAAAGTGTGGTTTTCAGATGCTGACTTGGGAAAAGAAGCTGTGATGAGAAATTTGACTCGCAAGTGACCTTTATGCTTCAGTTGAAAAAATATCATGTAGGAAGGAAGGTTGCGTGATGCCCTCGCATTGGGGTAAGCAGCTGCTGCAGGCCACAGCTCACAAGCAAACACTCACACCCCAAAAGCCACGCATCCAACACAAACAATGTACAATACTTACACAAGAACTGGTTTCCTCCTGATATTTGATGATGTTTTATTTGCTCAGCATTGTGCGATGATCTGGATGCTTTTGTTGCTCGTCTCGGAATGCGTCCGTGCTTCTTCCTCCGTCCCGAGACGTGCGGCGGGTTTTCACCCCGCATACCAGACTGCGTATTTTTAGAAGGCCCCACTCCGGGATCACCCCGCCCCCCCTCCTCCTCCCTTCTCCTCCCCAGTAGCTCATCTTTGGAAATCCCCTGACCTGAATATTTGACCTACTGTCCATCTAGACATTACATTTGGACTCATGATGACAAGGGTGGATCAGTTGACACTAAAGTCACGTTGGTGGAACAATTTTGTATGTAAGACACACGACTTTGCCCTGGCTGCTTAAACTTAACTGGAGCAATACTGCACCCCCGCCCCCCCTAAAAAAAAAAACCCACACAGAATTAAAATGATCTTTCAGGTAACATATTGTGTTTGTTGCTAGGTGATCTTCTGGCAAGCCACACCCACTTGGACAAGGCAACTGGGGAGATGGTCCGAATTCTCATGGTCCAACCTCCAAATGCATTCATCATGTCTTTTTATTGGTGAGTGTGAGATTTTTTGCTGCCTAATTTGTTCCGCCTTCACATAAATCATTTTTCAGGATTTGAAAAATGCACTTGTCAGTAGCACAACGGCGTGTGCAAATTGTTTTGTGACTCGAATGTTAGTGTTACATCCCAAAAGATAATATGGCACTTGAGCCAGCCTGGAGTTTTGCTTCATAAATGCATCTGGATTGGACCGGCCAAGACACAGGAAGCAAGTCGCTCAGTGAGGCAGGCAGGCAGGCAGACAGTTGAGTCAGGCAGACAGGTTGCTCCAGAGGTGACCGGGGAATCCTGCTCTCTCTAAGCCGGCAGACAGAGCGTCGTCCTCGGCCAGTGCTCCCCCTTCCTCCCCTCCCCTCCTCTCCTCTCCCCTCCCCTCCCTTCGCTCTGCCCTGGTTGCGCGCTGGGGGATCCGACGACGTCACACGCGCGCGCGCACGACAACTCCACACGCACACACAAACACGCCCACGCACACGTACGTGCGGGTGCACGCACGAAGTGTGTCTATCTGTCACTCCCTCTCGCCGCTGCTGCTATTCTGGGAAGTGGCGCTTGGAATAACCCCGTGTGCGCGTGATCGTGCACGCCTGCCTGCCTGCCTGCGTGCGTGCGTGTGTGTCTCCGGATTTCACTCTGACGCACGCACACGCTCGCATTCGCCGTGTGGCTGACTGCGGCGGCGGAGCTCCGGCACCAGAAATCCGGTCGGGAGGATTTCTTCCGTTTTAACGCGCAACTTTCCCTCGCGCGGCTCTTCCGTGGATTCCTCGCCGCCAACGCCGCCGCCTTCCGTCTGTATTTCCGTCGTCCGACTTCCGGAGGTCCAGCAGGCGAGCCGAGAGGTGTCAAGCTCCGGAAGGGACTTCGCGTCACCGCGGCGGCTTGTTGTCATCCCCGCTCCCGGCAGGTAAGAGCCGCCTTCCCCTCCGCCGAATTCCCCTCCGGACTCCCGGCCGCGTCGGAGGGAGGCTTCCTCCTCGGGCGAGCCGTTCGGGGCAGGCGAGTTCACAGCGGTGCGTGCAGTGGGGAATACCCCGGGCACGCGTTGCCCTGCATGCAGATTAGCGGCGTTGCGTAACAGACCGAGGAATTTGCACGGCCGAGCGCGGGTGGTCGGCCGCCGCCGCACAGGCCGGCTGGCTCCCTGGCTCCGCTGGGCTGAGCCCGGAAGCCGAGCCGGGAGACGGGCCCCGATCGGCGGCCACTTGACAGCCGCTCGACACTGATGGTTGGTTTGCCACTCGTTTGACGGATGTGGGTTGGTGTTGTTGGACTTCCCGTGACCTTTTGGGGCGCCCTCGCTTGTGGCGTGATTGTGTGCACTTTTCGTGGGTCTGCGTCGGCAAAAGGCTTGACTATCGGTGGTGACTTTGCAACTGTGTACTGTTTGTTTCCTCTGCGAGAGAGCGTCTGAGGCAGCCAGGCTGGTGGGTGGGTAGGTGGGTGGTGCGCTGCGCTGGCTGGTTCCGGGAATGTTCCATGACGTGTTGCCGTTGAGAGAAGGGCCCCAGCTGGGGAGACTCAGACGGACGGCCGCCGCGTCCTTGCGGCGCTCGAGTCTTTCTTGATACTTTTTGAACACATTTATGCCGAAAACTGCAGTATGGACGTTACTCAGCTGCCCAGGAATGATGCAAATGCCAATTATATTTGCTTTTATTTGTGTTTTGGCTCTGTCATTGATCTTGGTGATGAAATGTCGTATCCAGCAGTCAGTGATGCTGTCGGTCATGTTCGCTTTCTGTGAACTCACTGCTGTTTGTTGGTTGTTTATCCTCGGGCGTAGTGGTTTATCTTCTAAATCAAATTACAGGGCCAATAATGGCGCCCCCCCCCCCCCCCCCCCCTAAAAAACAACAACATTTTGACTAATGTTCCACTCTGACGGTTTTGGCAAATAACAAAAAGTTTTGTTTTGTACTTGCAAAGTCCCCTCTTGAAGACACGTGTGAGCTTGAAGAACAAAATGCTTCTTCGCACATCTCCTTTAGCACAGACATGATTAATTCTTCAATGAAGAGCATAAGTAGCAAACAAAGGGAAAAGATCTTGTTGGAAGGCATGCAGCTAACTGTTGAAAGAGTGCAAATATACCCACAGCGCAATGATTTCACTGTGCAAACACGGGAGCGGAGGATTTACGGCCCAGCCCCAATTAAGATGAGACAAGCAGGCTTTTTTTTCCTTTTCTTTTTTTTATATACACAGCCGTTCCAGTGAAAAATCATCAATGAGGAATCTGGGTGGTATTTTATTTCTTTCTTTTTTTTTTTTTTTTTTAGTCCCATCCCATTTTTGAGGTCAGCGCAAATTTGAAAGCAGAACAATGAGAAGCGCAGAAAATGGAAGTGAGGTATGAACGGCCAATTGCGGCAGCCACTAATGACGGCCTTTGTGCTTGGCTCCAAATCGCAGATGGCCTGGTAAGGCGGCCGACGTTTCGCCGACCTGCCGCTGCCGTTTGACGTCCGTCCTTTCTTGCGCAACAAGCACTTTGATGACGCAAAAGTGTGTTTTGTCCAAGTGGCAGCATTTCTTCGACCTTGAAAACTGTTTGATTTTTTTTTCTCCATTAATCACTCAGTGCATCGAATGATTTTTCTTTCTATCCTTCTCTTTATGGAAAATGCGCATATGATTTCAGATTGCAGAATTTGCTGCTTTGGCCTGTAGAATCCGTCAGAAAAGCAAGAAAAAAGATGATCATTGTTTTCCAAAGTCAAAGCAGATGTTTGCAAAAGTCTTGTTTTGATTCAGCACAATGTCTGCTGCATTCTTGGAGGACGACACAATATCTACTGTTGCTTTGTGATCCGCTCATCACCCGCACGTGAGCGCTATGCTATGCTATGCTATGCTAAGGAGGTTTAGCCTCTGTGCGCCTCACAAAGTCTTATCAGTGTCGCTAATGATGTGTAAGTGAGCCATTAAGCGGACAATTGTTGCGCGAGAGGCGGCGTCTCGTAACGCAGCCGCCACGGCGGGACATAAAGCGAGAAAAGAGGAAACTTGTTGGCAGGCCCGAGACTTTCCAAGCGACGGCGGCGGTGCGTGCGCGCCACAAAGGCCGACTGTAACTCATCTCGCTGGCCCTCAGTGCCGCGGCAAACTTTTGGCCGTCGTGTAAGCGAGCTCCAGAGGAACCCGAGAGCCACTGGCTGAATTATTCACACACACACACACACACATGCAGTGGATAAAGCCGGCACACTCCTGTTCTAATACCAGACTTTGGTAAGAAAAACAAATGAGACCATCTTAGTCACAATTACATTTGGGCCTAAAGTATAAATACTAAAAGAAAAAAAATCCACTTAACTCATTCAGTGCCATAGACGTCAAAGATATTAACTTGGTTGGCAGTGAATGAGTTAAGTGTCCCTAATGAAGTGTTCTTGCCTACAGTACTTGCTGTCATCTTATTAGGTTGATTCATTTGCATACGTGGCCACACACACGAGATGTTTGAAAAGCTTCTGGGAGTATCAAAGCCGTCGCGTCCCAGCGGGCGACATGCACCAGAAAGCCCAGCGGCTTTCAAACTAAAACAAATGGACTGAAAATGACAAAAAGATGATGTGAGAGCAGAATGTCCCTTGTGTGTTTATTTATTTTTTATTATTTATAGCACGTCAGGGGAGACGACAAAGTGTTTGTAGAAACGGGAGGTCACAAGCAGCGAAGGAAGTAAAAATACTCGCATGTGCGTGTGTGTTTCTTTCAACTTTTGATGAGCAGGCCCCTTTTCATGACAAATCTTCCAAATTCTGGTGCAACTTTAACGGCAAGCTCCTTTTTTTTTTTCAGGGCCCAAATATTGCTTGCAAGCGAAATGTCAGTTCCTAATATTTTGACTGTTTGTGTGTCCTCCAGCCAGCGGAACCTGTCAGCGTGTTTACTGGGCCGGACCACAGGACGGCAATCAGGTAGGATCACAACAACTCAACACAACTCTGCGTGCGCGTTTGCGTGTGCGTTTGTCACTTTGTGCCACGTTGCGATTGCGTGTAGCGACTCTGCACGCGGTTGCCATGACGCCCCGCATGTCTCCATCTGCTCCATCCGTCCTTTCTTATGATTCGTTTTTTGAAGAGGGGGGTCAGTTATTTGGATGCTAACAAGTTAGCGGTCGCCATGACAATCTTGGCAAACGGTCCACTTGCATTGACATCCTTTTCTTTTGTTTTGAAATTCTATTTTTAAACTTTCCGTCTCGTTCGCACGGTCGCAAACGCTCTCGGGCACTCAAGAAAGTGTGTTGTAAAAAAAAAGCGGCAGGAGGTGAGGAGCAAGTGTATATTTAGTTGCCGTGGCGACGGTGCTTTTGATAGCACAGCTGCAAGCTGTGCCCTTGACGGAATGGCACGCAGGGGGCGGGACTTTTGCGCGTCGGTCCGCGTGTGAGATAACAGATGGGCATCATTTGACTGGTGGCACAAGACAGTTGCCCCGGACGACGGCAATTTGTCCGCTTCCTGTTTCCGCCGCGGCGCGGAAGGTGGCGAGAAGTCTCGAGGAGTCCAGCTGCTGTGGAGGAGGCAAGGTGGCAAGGAGGCGAGGTGACGAGGAGGGCAAAAAGCAAGGTTGGCAAGGTGTGAGATAAGAGACACGGAGCATGGTTTGATGCGGAGTCGGCGCCAACTTGTCTTCTTCCTTTTTCCTCCACGCTGCTTTGTGTTCACGGCTGCAGCTTTTGTTCTGCCATTCAAATGGTATGAAAAGTGCGCGTGCCTTGGTTGAGGGTGGCACGCATCACTTCCGCGCCGTCTGATATGCAAATGAAGGCTTGTGCAGCCCAAACACTTCCTGTCAGCCTTGCATGAAATCTGTGTGAAATCTCTCTTCCTCCACCTCTCGCTCCTGCTTTTTGGCCCGCTTGCCTCCCCCTCTTCCCGGTTCTCGCCGCCGCTGGGGAACAGGTGGCGAGGCCCCGCCACGGCTCGCTGGCCGAGATGACAGAGGGACAGACGGAGGGAGAGAGCAGAAATTTGGCGGGCGGCTCGGGCCTTGACGTGAGGAAGAGAAGAACGCTGTTATTTGGAGGGGTCACTTAGGGGAGCAAAGCTGTCATTTGGGTGACATCATTTCCTGTCCCCACGCGGGAAGCCGAGCCGAGGCGAGCTCCGGCAGGTGCGTGGAGCACAATCCTTCCCTTGGTCCTGGTGCGAATGCCGATTGGACCTTTCTGTCATCCAAAATGTCCTCCGGCATCTTTTGCTTGTCATATTTTCATCTTCAGACCGCTAAGCTTAATCTCATGCCGCTGACATATTTTTGGAGCCATTTAAAAAAAAAAAAAAAAAAAAAAAGCAGCTTGGGCCTGGTTGGCATTGCGACTCGGATTAGCCGTCAGTGCTAACGCCGCTCCCCCCCCTCCCATCCCTCGTGTTCTTCCTCCTCCTCCTCGTGTCCTCTTTTATCCCCAAACAAAAAAAAAAGTCCTGAAAATCCTTCTTTCTTCTGCCAGTTGACAGCGTGAGGTCTCGCTCTGTCTTTCCTCCTCTCAAGTCATTGACAGCGCAAATTAATTTAGTCACACTTTGGTGTCATCATACCTGTGTGTATGTTTGTGTGTGTGTGTCCTACATCTCGTCTTATTCCCAACAGACAGTGTGAAGTTCCTAAAATATCTCTGCAAATATCTTCTGAGAAGTCCTCTTCAAAGGACTGCAAAGTCCTTCTTGTAACTGGAACAAGACAGAAGTTTTCAAAATCACAGTACCAGATCGGAATCGTGTCGTGCGCGTGGATGGATTTGCCCATCTCGTGGCTTGTGTGAGTGTGTGTGTGTGTGTGTGTGTGTAGCAGTAGCAACATAAACAAAGTCAACACTTGGGGCGTTTATCTTCATCCTCTGTCTGGAGCACCAGTCAGCACTTTAAGGTTTCCTGTTTGCTTTGTGGTGCAGGCCGAAGCCAAGGCAAGGCCTTTTATTTTGCCGTGCACGTGTGTGCATGTGTGTGCGTGTGTGTGTTGTTGGGATTGAGGCACGTGGGAAAAGACCAAAAGTCGAAGCCTTCACAGATGTTGACGTGACCTCTCACACAGAAAGTGGAGTGGTGGGCTCCACTTTTTGTCGCACGTTGAGGATGTTTTCGGTGGGCTTGCGTAACGGCGATTACGTAATTGGATGCATATTTGATGGCCGGCGCGGCTGCCGTCTTGTAGCGAGAGCGGGACGGGATGTTTGCGTTTGCATCGCCGGGGAGCTGAGCGGAAGGGGGAGGGGGGGGAGTGTAGGTGAGCACGCACGGTGGGCGACCCATGGTGAGCTTTTTGTTGCTATGATGCGGACACGAGGGGCGGAGCTATAGTCGGGCCTCAGGTCGAGCCCTAAAGCGACCTTGAGTGAATTGCGGCACCCGCCCAGAGTATTTTCCTTCTCTCTTGCAGCACTTCATAGGCACACAAAAAGGATTTGTAAAGTTTTTGATTTCATCTCGAAATCACGTTGTTTTTTCTGCAGGGCTCCAAAAAACAAGTTTGTTATGCATGTGCCCTTTTTTTTTCTTTCTTCCTCAGTTGGAAGCGCAACGTGACTCAGCCAGTCACCACATTTTTTTTATTGGTCCTCACAAAACCGCAGTCAGCTTGATTACCCACAAAATAAATGCCCAAAAAAGCAAAACCCTGTTTATTCTCGCACAATTCATTAGGAAAGTAGTAAACAACCTACGAGGAGAAAATAAAATCAGCTCACAACAGGGAGCCCGCCTGACCTCGGAATGACTTTGACTTTGCGCTAACGAGGTTACGTAATGACAAACTGCGCCCGAGTCATTGGCATCGATCACGCCGGCCGGCCGATCGATGGCGGCCTAACGAGATAAGCCGGCGCGCTAATGAGTTAAGCGAGCGCTGGCACGTTCAAGATCCGGATTGGCTGTTACGGATATTCCCAAACGGTCTTCCCGGTGAGTGGTAGTTCCTCCCAATCAAAAGACAAACTTGGCAAAAAGTCCAATTGAGCCACAAGCACGCACTTGTTCTGCATATTTTTGAGGGGGGGGGGGCAGCCCGTTTGAGAAGTTGCCGTTGAGACCGGTCCGCTTTGGAGATGACTCACCACGTGAGTCGGTCTCGTCAGCGCTCTGGATTGTGGGCAGCGGTCGGCCGGCGATGCGCTTCGGCGCTTCTTCACGTGCTGACTCACGTCGGCCTCCGGCAAAAAAACAAACAAAGCAAATCTTCTTCCGTCTCCGCTCGTCAGCTGGCCTCGGCCTTGCCCCCGCGCTGCTAAAATTACTCGGAAGAGCCGCTCTCATGTTAGGTCCCCCCCGGGGAGACCCCCGGAGACTCCACGGCATCTCGTGTCGAGTTTCACACATGCACACGCAGGCCGAGAGCAAGCGAGCGAGGTGATCCGTTCAATGTGATGCTGAGTTAAGCTCCGAAACAAATGTGACGTATCGTCCATAAAATTTGTTGAGGGTTAAATTTTGCAATCAACTGACTCAAAAGACAGCTAACATTCTTGGAATCAGGCACAGCTGTCTGTGCGTGTGCGTGTGTGTCGGTTGCATAAGAGTGTAGCGCGTGTGACTCGGAGTGGTCGCCGTCGCTCGCTGGCGTCGCCAAAGCAAACAAACAAGCGGCAACTTTTGTGTTTGTGCTTCCCACACACACACACACACACACACGTGCGTGCACGGGTAGAGGCCAGGGACTCGAGTCACACGACTCGGATTCGAATCGACTCAGGATGTAGACTCAAGTAGAGAAAATTGCAATAAATTGCAATGCTCTGTTGTATAGAACCCCAAAAAACATTCATTCATGTGGTTCTTTAAGGGGCGTGGCCTAGTTTGTGACGTCACGAGCTGGAGCACAATTTGCCCAAGTTAACCTTTGGCGGTTTACACTTTTAATGTTAAGCGTGCGGCGCACCCTCAGATGGTGTCAATCTTTATTTGTCATCGCTGAGTGACAATAGGCGCCAATCTTGTTGAAGAAAGTACAAACAATAATTAGAATGCTGATGGATCTTTCTGTCAAACCTGTTGTACTTGCTTACGTGCGTAGCGAGCGGTCGTTGCAAAAGTGCCAGGAGCGGCTTCCGGCCGATTCCCCCCTCGCACGGGGCCCGTTCTGTCTATTTCTGGCTCTGCGTCATGCCTGGGCTTTACTCCTGTGGCAAGACGAGTGTTTCTCTAGGGCTCCCACACACACATGCACACACATATGCAGACACACACACACACTCACATGCACACACACACTGCCTGGTGAAGCACATGTAAACAGAAAGCCAGAGAAGGTGCATGGACAGGCAGCAAAGTGGATGAATGACAGCTCCTTTTGGGGACAGGAAGTGAAAAGTGTGTGTGTGTGTGTGTATGCATGTGTGTGAGACATGAAAAAAAGACAGGAAGTGAGACAACACGTCTGTTGCCGTGGCGATGGGGGAAAGGAGGCATATGATGCTATACCTGTACCATGCTAGCCACAGCTTTCAGTTTGTTTTCGCAAGTGTGTGTCTGTGTGTGTTTGTGTAAGTGGGGGGCGTGACCTAGTCTGCTGTTGTCGTGGTGACACAGCAGACATTGCTGACAGTGTGTGACAGGCTCCATCATTGCACACACACACACACACACTCAAACGATCATGTGGGCACACACACACACACAGGAAGTCGCATTGGAGCGCCAAGTGTGTTAAAGCATTTTTCCATTCACAAATTCTCAGACAGTGAAATGTGCTCAGGCCTTGGCCCTGCTGTGCACGTTTTGTGTGCATGTGCGTGGGTGCACTGCTTCGTGTGTGTGTGTGTGTTTGTTTCAGCCTAAAATTGAAAGCACAAAGACACATTGAGGGACAGGTGGCGGCATCACCTTGCCGTCCAGCTTTGACGCCACGCTGGCCGTGCATGCGTCCATCTCTCCCTCTGCAGGTAGAAAGCCATCACGCCATCGCGCCGTCTGTGCTGCCATCCGTGCCAGGACCGCGCACACACATACTCGGATCCGGGAAGCGTGAGGCTAAGCTAGGCTAGGCGGGATGCATTTAGCAGCCCACTCAAGACGTGGAAACTTGACTGCACTTTGCCAAAGGCCGCTGCCTTCCCTCTCCTCCCTCATGTAAAACTAGATGAGTGTGAGTTTGTGTGTGTGCGCCAGTCCAGGGAGTGTCCACTGCATGTTGGAATGCAGCTCGTAAGTCACCTCTGATTTTCCACTCCCGCTGGGACACATCCCATTATCAGTTTTATATGAAACGAGGAAATTCCTCTGTGGTTTGTGTGTTTGTGTGAGAGAGGACTAAAACTCAAGACCCCCTCCCTCCCTCCCTCCCTCCCTCCCTCCCTCCCTCCCTCCCTCCTCCCCCTCGGCACCTCTCTCAACTCCCCCACCGGTGACCTACTTCTCGAAAACCTTCATCTGCGTTTGTGCTGGTCGATGGTGAGAAGATGTGTTGATGGTTACCGCGGTTACCGTGACGTCATCACGTCCAGCGACGCCCGGCCGCATTCTTGAGCGCCGCCAGCAAAACAAAATTGATGTTGAGATGACAAAGTGTGTTTTGCAAACTTGACGTTTTGGGCTGATGCGGAAGGCCCGATGACTCGCTTCCGTCTCTCGGCCCCGGCCGGCGTGGGTTTAGTGGGTGCCATGAAGTATGCGAGGCTCGTAAACACCAAGAATGCTCCACACAAAACCGCTTTTGTTTTTTTTCTCTTTCCCACAATGATGCCCAGCAAGTTCCAACAAAACCATCAGGTAACTTCTCTGCAGTTGTTTCCAAACAACAACAACTGCACAGGAGCCGCTTTGAATGCCGAGCGAGCCACCGCAGGCAGAAATGGAACTCGAGTCGGTTGTAAAACAAGAAAAAGTATTGCCACAGCTCAAGTGGGCTCTGGATGCTTTTTTTTCAAAACAGCAGGTCCAAATCATAAAGTCTTTCAGGAGCTTACCTACCACGACAACACACACGCACACACATTCACTCCTATTGGCTTCCATGCATTTGTGCGCAGCTGCAGATGTTGGGCTGAGGTCCACTTGTGCTGGTGTCCACTGCGGCTGTCGTCAACTGGCGTTTAGATTTATGACCCATAACGGTCATGAGTTCGCGTTCGTTTGACGCAACGCGACTAAAATACACAATCCGCCATTGGGAGGCCAGCATGTGTGTGTGTGTGTGTGTGTGTGTGTGTGTGTGCGTGCGAAGGTTCAGAGAACTCGACTCATTACCAAGCTGGTCATTTTCTTGACTTGCTGGAGTTTGCCACATATGTAATTTTTTACAAGTGTTGACTTCCTGTGGGTGTCCCAATACTTTTGCTTGAGCTCCATATTTCATCCCCCCCCAATGTTAGTGTGATGATGTTTGTTGAAGATAAGACACTTGTCATGTTCCATCTATGTAAGCGCCTCGCAAAACACCTGCGTGTGTGCGTGCGTGCGTGCGTCAACGCATTTCCCATCAGGCCGGCCGTCCTCCTTTTTACCAGAATGGCCGCGCTGACTCACGTACGAGTCAAAAGTTGGAGCGCCTTGCACAACGGCTTTGACTTTTTTGTCACTGCTGGGAGGACGCGGTCGGTCGCCACGGTGAGCGCCGTCACCCCGCCCTTCGGATACCGACTTGAAAATGACAAAATGGAGTCGATCCGCTCTCGTCGGCATGCCGAGCGTTGGAAATATGCTGCGTGACAGATTGTGTGTGTGCGTGCGTGCGTGTGTGTCATCTCTCCATCTGCTGTCAAGAGGTCATCACATACGTGTGACGGCATGTGTTTCCCATCTGGGTCCGCCCAGTCCCTCAACTCTAACTTGACTTTGACCTGCTTCCTTCTTTGCTTCTCTTCTCTTTTCTTTTCTGGCTGGCTGGCTCATCTTCATCCTCCTCATTCTCGACTTCCCCCGGCGCGGCCTCCAACGCGACATTGTCGATGATGTCATGCGCTTGTCATCCTGCGCTCTGTTGAAATTCTTTTCACACCATCATCATCTCGCTCGCTCGCTCGCTAACATGCTAGCTAGCCAGCCCGCCTTTTTTGACCATCCATCTTGAGTTTCCCTCCAGGCGCTCAGCTTTTAAATTTCCTTCTGCTGCTGATTGTAATTTGGCCATCATATTTCATGCTCCATTTTTCATGAGAATATTTCATTTATCTGGTGGTGAGCGTCGCGGGTTCCCGGTTCGAACCCCACCCGCGCCCGACCTGTCTCCCAACCTCGAAACCCGGCCTATAAATATGCTAATAAATATTTGAGCGGTCCCATTAGAGCGGCGGGTGGTGCGGCGGCGGCGGCGGCCTCGTCCCACCTAATGGTCCTGTCGGGCCCGCCGGCCAAGCGACTAATTAAGATCCAAACAGGTTGAGCAATTTGAGAGCGTTCATTAAGGCGCGGCGCTGATGAATTAACCGCGCGGAGGTGGCTTAACGAGCGAGCGCCGTGATTAATTCAAGAAAGCCGGAAGGTGAGGAATGGTCGCCAAGCAAAAAAAAAAAGATTGATGGGCCCAAAAAGAGAAATTTAGGAGGCGGCGGAATGGAAAAGTCAGATGTGATTTAGTGACGTGGAAATGAAGCAAATTGGACGAGCGGCGACGACACCTTGCGAACATGTTTCATCTTTTAAGTTAGACGCTTTTCACTGCTGCATGTTAGTCACATGCACTCAGGAACACACACACACACACACACACCTCCTACCTACCTGCTGCTTGTCGGATGTGAGAGGAGGGAGATATTAGCACTGAGTGGGTGAGACGTGTGTGTGTGTGTGTGTGTGTGTGTACAGTAGTCATTCACCTGCTGCCTCCACAGACTAAAGTACACACACACACACACACACACTGTCGAGCGTCTCCGACAGCTGTCACGTTTTGTCACCGCTGGAAAATGTCTGGCGGATGCAAGTCGGGAGCTTCATCTCCTTTTGGACGACGGCGATGAGAAACGTCATGCCGGGCCGTGATGCAACGGCGGGCAACGCGGCCTCCGAAACGCAAAGGAGGTGAGCGGAGAGGAAGGACCTTTAGTTCCAAGCTTCAAGGCATGACATGAAGAGAAGTGCCCCCTACCCCCCCCCGCCCCACATGGAGCCAGCCAAACATCTCCACGTGTTTACGGCTGGAAAATCACAGCAGTCCTCATTTTTCTCGCTGCCCGGGCGTGATGATGTCATTGGACGTCTGGGACGCTCGCTGCTTCCCATCAAGCTCCTCCCGACCTTTCTTTTTTTTCTTTTCGCTGTCCTCTCAAGGAACGCTTCCTTTTTTACTTCTCCAGCAAATTAACAAAAGTAGCACTTGGACGTCCCAAAGAACTCCTCCAAGAACTTGGACACCACATGACCAAAGGCCGTAAAAGTCAACGGAAAATCTTGTATTGATTAGCGAGCGCTTGGACATTTCTTTTGGGTCCGATGTCAGCAAATCCGCTCGGCCACTCTTTGGCGTCCGCAAAACAAGCGCGCCCTCCCCTGTGTCCATCGTGCTTCCTGGAGGATTCTGCACACTGTTGTGGAAAATCTAATGAAGCCACGCGCACACACACATTGTGTGTGTGTGTAATAGTTTCAAGGCTGGGCCCAGCAGCTCTGTGGAAAATGTGACTGGCTTCTCTTTTCCACTGGCAATTTACACCAACAGGACGCCTGTTTTTCCCTCCTCGGCTCACCTCAGCTCAGAAACACACACACACACACACACACACACACACACCTCTCCTAAGTGACAGATGTTGTGCGCGTGCAACACATTACACACAACATCATCACGAACATGGAAAAAGCTCAATCGCTGCCGTGTCACTCGTGTTTCCGACTGTGTACCTTTGTGCGTGTGTGTACTCAGTCAAAGCTGGCAGGACAACAAGAACACAATCTCGCACACGCGTTGTAGCAGCCTGGAACATTATGAAGTGAAAACAAGGCACATTTGTGTGCGCTTGCATAATCCGCCTGGCGTCTCAGCAGCGCATTTTTCTCCCGCTCTTTCTCCCTATATGGACTCGGCGTGTCTCTCCAGAACTTTTCTTCTGAGCTGAAATTTCAGCGATGGAGGCGAATTTTTTTAAATGGCGCAACGGAAGCTTTTAGAACAAGCGCTTGGCAACGGTGACCTTGGCACACAGACGACTTCCGACTCCCACACACGCGCGCCCGCTCGTGCACTACACACTGAGCTGCTTACCTCCCACACACACATTTGTCCTCCAAAAATATCCAGGAGTGTCGTCGACTTCCTTACCTGCACCACCGCGTGCGGCTTTTGTGCGAGTTCACGTGAAGTTCATCCCATTCATTGTGCACCCACTCAAATCTTTTTTTCTTCTTCTCATTTGAGCGCAAACACACAGATGAACAAACTGGAACATGAAGTGGAACAATAAGTGAGGGCCAAAAAGAAGCAAGCCAGAAAGCGGTGCCAGCCGCTCTCCGTTGACCCCTCACCCCTCTCCACCCGCTGGCTCGTGCCTCCGCTCCCCCCCCCTTTCTTTTTGCCATCTAAAGAAGTTAATCAGTGAATGGAAAGCATTAGCGACGCCTTTTAATCATTTAAACGCAGTCTGACCACACAAAGTGCGACAACGCGCTCGGAAACACAAGCCCTGCTTTTGTGCGTGTGTGTGTGTGTCAGCTTTTCTCTCCAGAATGTGTGGTTTTGCGATGGACTGGTGACCATGGAATTATTTGTCCACATGAGCTCTTGAGTTCAGGTTACCAGTTGAGGTTCTCGCTTGCTGACCCCTCGCCCATGCCTCAAGCCACGCAGACGATAAAAATAAATAAACATTTTCAATTTTTGGTGTCTCTGGAATTCCAGACATACCTCTTGGTATGTGGCGCTCTGATGCGTCCATTTAAAAATAAAACTTGCACACACGCAACGAGATAAGACAGGAAATAGATTTGCAAAAAAGATGACTATCATTTAGCTTGACGTTCGCAATCTTCTGGTTTAGTGTGCATTTTTGCGTGTTAGCAAGCGTGCCGGCCGCCATGTTGATTTCCTGTGAGAAAAAAAAAAAAAAACAGGCAGAGTATGCGAAACACGAAATCGAAGGCTCGTTTGATTGCCATCAAAAAGCTTTGACGCAAAGTCTTCACTCACTGATGTTTTTCCATTCCAAATGGCCGCCTGGCATGGGTCGAGTTAAAGTTGCTGCTCGTTTGTTGCAATTGGATTGGGCTAAAAAAGAGGAAGTGTTTAATAATAGCGCCCGCTGCCTTCATCATTGTTATGAAAATATGTCCTGCAATATCAGCTTTCTCCAAAGAAGATGCTGATCAGTGCTCTTCAACTTGTTCACGCCCACGATGATACTCCCGCGTCACTTCCTCTCAGCTATTTATATCGGCCTTTTGTGTCTTTTTAGGAACAGCGTGGGTATGCTGTGCACAAGTGAGTCACAGAGCGCAGGGGGGAGGGGCGAGCGGGCCGAGTGGCGGAACAGGCAGAAGCGCAGATGGGTGTGAAAAAAAAAAAAAAAAAAAAGTCCAAATAAAGCAAAGCGAGTCGCTCGCATTTGCCGAGAAGGTTGCTCTTGACGACAACAACTTTGCAGCACTGGCTCAAAAACGACAAACCTCATCACGTGGTTTTTGTTGCGTGTGTGTGTCACAGGTGCTAGCGAGCGAACGAGCAAGCGAGCGGATCCTCGTCTGCAAGAGCTTCAAATGAACCAACATAGGAAGAGACGTCTGACGTTATCTTGTACACTTGACGCATTTCCGCCAATGGGCAGCATTCAACGTCGGGCCAAGATGGCCGACGGACGTTGAGGAAGTGGTGTGCCCCGCCGCGCTTCTCCCGCCTCCTTCCCGCTGCTCACAAATGGAAGATCACGAGTCCAATAAGGACCCGGCCCGGGAGAAGATGCCTCTGCAAAGGAAGTGGGCGTCGGAGCCCTCGGCCGGCGCCAAACGGAGCACTTTTGCCGACCCGCCGGCGGCGGCGAGGCACCGGGAGACTTCGGCGCCCCAACGCAACTACGCCGGGAAGCTTCTATCCGGAGCTTCGTCGGCGGGGGCCGTGGGAGGCCCGCTGCCATCTCAAGACCCCCAGGGGCCCCTTTCGCAGGGCTTCCCGGGGGGCTACTCCTACCAACTGGGCCCGCCCTACCCTCAGCATCCACAGACGGAACGTTTCCACTCAGGAGCCAAACCCCAACCGGGACTGGAGGCGCACGCCTGGCCCTTCGCCGGCCAGTTGCCGTCAGACGAACTCTACCCCGTGGGACACCCGGGTCACGCCCACTCCCACCGAGCCAGGGCGGCGGGGGGGCGCTTCCCCCGACAAAAATCTCCAAGTTTACCCAGCTCCTTTGTGACGTATTCCCAAACGGGCCCCGACCCGGGGGACGAGGCTTACGGCAAAAAGGAGCCAAAGGCCAAAAAGCCCGGAAAGTACATTTGCTACTACTGCGGCCGGGCCTGCGCCAAGCCCAGCGTCCTGAAGAAGCACATCCGCTCGCACACGGGGGAGCGGCCGTACCCGTGCGTGCCCTGCGGCTTCTCCTTCAAAACCAAGAGCAACCTTTACAAGCATCGCAAATCCCACGCTCACGCCATCAAGGCCGGACTGGTCCCTTTCTCCGACCTGGCCGTTTCCCGCGGCGGCGGCGGCGGCGGCGACGTGGACCGGGCGTCCTCCGGGGGCGACGTGGAGGTCCACTCTGACGGCGAGCAGAGCACCGACACGGATGAGGAAGGTGTGGAAGACGCCACCGTCCTGGCGGACAAGGACCAGCCCATCACGCGGATCGCCTTTGAGGCCGACAAGAGTCCAGGTAAGCTCAACTAACTGGACTCATCCGGAACGAATGTTCTCATCCATGCTCTCGTGCAGGTGGCGCAGAACCGGCGTACGCAGATTCGGCCGAGGAGCTGCCGGCGGGCTCCATCAAAGTGCCTATCTTGATCGTCCCCAAGTCCCGAGGGACGGAGTGTCCGCCCTTCCAGGACATCCAAGGTTCCCACCACGCCATGACGTCGCTGGCCGGGAGACGAGGGCGTTCCCTGGACGACGGCCCTTCGCTCAAACCGCGTTTGGCTCTGAGAGCCAACGACAAGAAAGGTCTGGATTGGGACGGCGGCACCACGCAGTCGCTCAACCTGCTCAGTCCTCACAGCAAAGGCAGCACCGACTCGGGCTACTTTTCGCGTTCCGAGAGCGCCGAGCAGCAGGTCAGCCCTCCCAATACCAACGTGAAAACGTACGAGGAGATCATGTTCGGTCGGACTTGGTACTACCAACCCAACTCCAGGTCCAGGCAATTTGTCACGGTCGCCAAGATCTCTGAAGATCACGTCTGTTTACGGGGGGAAGGCGGCATGTCCAGAGACATCAAACTTTATCCAGCCGCACCCGGTCAGAGCGGCTCAGGACTTCTGGAACCTCCTTCGGATTCCGGGCCTCTCATCAGGAGCAACTCCATGCCGACGTCTTCTCCCGAAAACCTCAGCGTCCCCCCGGGGATTCGAGGCAGCCACTCCTTCGACGAGATGATCACGTCGGACGATGTTCTTTACCAGCCGGGACTCCGTCGACTCCAGCGGCAGGCGGCCATCGAACTTTTAGCCCACGAAGCCCACACGGGAGACCCCGAGGGTTCTGCCAAGAACTTGGCCAAGAAGCTGAGCGAACGCGCTCCGGCCGAGCCCAAAGTCAGCATGGCGGAAATGGCCACCAGAAAAAGGCGGAAGAAGAGCGTCGGGGACGAGGACGACAGCCCCGACCACGGCGACAGCAGCTGCAGCGGTTCCGTGGAGATGTCCGGAGACTACGTCAGCCTGGACGGGTCCAGAGGCACCCCCACGGGCAAAGGTTCACTTCAGAGCCAGTCGGACAGCTTCGACACCTGCGCCAGCGTCTGCTCCGAGGACGTGGCTCTGTTTACCGACGCCGACTGCAGGAAAGCGGCCGCAAACGTCATCTCCGTCATCCAGCACACCAACTCCCTCAGCCGACCCAATTCCTTCGACAAGTCCGAGTCCTTCGAGCAGTCCCCGTATCATCCCTCGGCCCCGTCCAGCCAGTACTCGGAACAGTCCGACTCGGATATCTTCGAAGACGCTTTGAGTCCGGAGTCGGGCCCGACGAGAAGCGAGAGTATGGATCGGCAGCCGCAGAGCGACGGCGACTTGGCCTCCGTCTCGTCGTCGCCCGGGACGCCTTACCACGTCTCGCACAAACTGGTCCGCCAGCCCAACATCCAAGTTCCCGAGATCAGGGTCACGGACGAGAAGGACGCCGAAGCGCCCGTGGCCAAGGAGTCGGAGAAGCAGCCGGCCGAGGAGTTCCAGCTGCCGCAGAGGAGCGACACCCTCTCCCAGATGCCCTCGGAGAAGCTGCCGCCCAAGAAGAAGCGGCTGCGCCTGGCCGACATGGAGCATTCATCCGGAGAGTCCAGTTTTGAGTCCACCTGCACCAGCTTGTCCCGTAGCCCCAGTCAGGAGAGCAACCTCTCGCACTCTTCATCCTTGGACAGAGACGAAGGCCTCAAGCTAGCCTCGCCCACCAAACAGGTAGCCAGCGCTAAGCCCGGCAAATTCAAAACAGGCATCAATTGGTTTTTGTTTTGACCCCCCCCACAGGAGGACGCGGTTCCCGGCGGAGGCGGAGCTAAAGCATCCGAGTTCCTGACGGTGCCCGGCAGCGCTCGGCAGCAGAGGGAGATGAGGAGGTCGTCGTCGGAGCAGGCGCCGTACACGCTGCCCTCGGAGGTGCCCGAAATGCGGAGCAAGTCCTTCGACTACGGCAGCTTGTCGTCGTCCAGACAGGGGGAGCTCTACACCAGCGCTTCGGCCATGAAGGAGCGCCGACGAGGATTCCTCGTCCGACAGGTAACGGAAACGTCCAGCGCGTCGTTGAGAGCTCGGTTCCTCATCTTCTCCTCTACAGGCTTCCCTGAGTGTCTACCCGGAGGCTGTGGCCCAGGAATCAGGAGGATATGAACTGTCAATCAAGCAGGAGAGTGTGGAGCAAGGGGCGTGGCTTGGCCTGACCGGACCCCCACAGAGAAGCAGCAACGTGGCCGGCAGAACCCAAAGACTTGGGGGTAAGTTGTGGCGATGCGGTTCATCTCCAGCAGCATGGGAGTTAAGTCGCTGGTTCTGTCATAGGAGCTCATCAGCAGCACGTTCTCCAGCACAGTATCAGCGAGGACAGCCTGCAGGAAGAACCTCACTACAGGTAAGACCATCCCGGGCGGGCGGACTGCCGGTTCTGTTGAGAATACAATTTCGCCTTTGCTTGGTATCAGGTCGATGCAGCATCGCCTGCAGACGCAAGGCTCCTCGTCCGAGGGAGAACATCTGGAGGTCATCCAACAGCATCCCAGCGCTCCCCAATTCCTCTCTTACCAGCAGTCGGCTCTGTTCTGGAGTCAGGAGGTCAATCAGACTTCCAGACAACGGCTGAGCCTCCACAAGTTCCAGAACCGACCTCCTAATAGTTTATCGGGGAAGCAGCTGCTCCAAGATGGAAAACCGGACCAAGAGCAAAACCCGGTGGCCTCCCTCTCCTCCGACAACACGGCAGGGACGCCGCAGCAGATCCAACCCATGTTTGCCGCCACCCAGAACCACGCGGGCTCTCTACCTTTACTGGTTCCCGTGCGCATACAAACTCACGTGCCGACGTACGCTAGCTTGATGTACACCAGCGTTAGCCAGATGCTAGCTCACGGTCCGAAGAGAGGTTCAGTTGGCGACGATGGAGGTCCAAACGGAGCGGGATTCAACCTGGCGCACTTCCTGGGACAGACGGACGGATCAATGCTGCGCCCCCCTCATTGGAAGCCTTCAGCGTGCGGGCCCAACACGGGAATTCCTCTGTCGCTAACGTCGGGTACCGTGTCCACCACGGACGCCTCGGGCTCTGGCCTGGGAGGCGGCAAGAGGATGCTCTCCCCCACCAGTTCCGTGGAGCTCTTTATCGAGACCAAGCAGCAGAAGCGGGTGAAGGAGGAGAGGATGTTTGGGCAGATGGTGAAGGAGTTGAGCGCCGTGGAGCTGAGTGGCGCCGACACGAGCGGCGGGCTCGAGGAGGGGCCCGCTTCCGTCCCCATTCCCGTGCGTTCTTCTGCCCACCACCGGCCCCATGTTCCTCGGCAGGAAAGCTTCACCCCTCCTCTCCAGATCGTCACGGACTCCTCACCCGCGTGGTCGTGCGGCCGAGACTCGCCCGAGGAGCTCGACGTGGATGAGTCCCGCACCGCCGTCTCCTCCAACGACGCAGAAGATGCCATCGAGCAGCCCGGTCGAGTCCCGGCGGCCAACCTGCTGGTTCAGTTGGCCGTCCACCAGAGTCCGGGACTTTCCCGAGGGACGGGACGGACTCTGCTGCTCGCCGACGCGTCCGAGACTCAGCACTTTTTCCAGTTCCCGAGCCTGCGCACCAACAGCCGGGTCAGCTGGTGTTTCCTCAACTACACCAAACCCAACAGCGCTCAGGCCGAGCCCCGGAGCTCCATCTACAGCTCCTGGTGCGTCAGCTCCTACAATCCCAACCCTCTCAACCTCAGCACCAAGGCGGCGCTGGCCCTGCTCAGGTCCAAACAGCGGAGGAGCACCGACCTCCTGTACGCCACGGCCGCCACGTCGCCGCCGAGTTCGGGGAAGCTGGTGTCGTCCGTGGCTTGGAAGCTCAGGTTTGATCAGGTACGCTGGCAAAGTCGACTCTTCTCACGCGAGGAGCTCAACGGAGAATGACGCGCTTTGTTTTCCCGTAGCTAAAACCGGAGCTGATGCCGGTGGACGTCAGCCATTTTGGAAGGAAGATGAAGGATCGTCCGAAAGAGGAACACGCGGAGAAGGACGTGTCGATCAAACGCGGCGGCGGCACCGCCGAGCCGACTCGCATCAAAATCTTCGAAGGCGGGTACGTTCGAATTTAGAACAGGAAGCCATCTGGAGCCCCGAATGACTCGTGAGTGAACTTGAAAGACATCTGCTGAAAGCGACACTTGCACTTTTCCAGCTCCTTCTTTGAGTCAGCCACAGAGACAGACGTCTGCTAAAGACAAAGACAGCTGGCTCTCTATTGTTCTTTTCCTCGTGAGCTTTTTCTCACGAGTGTCTCCATCTCACGGGGGGGTACCTCGCTTTACGGCCGAGATCCGTTCCCACCTCGGTTTGCGCTCGAGTCCAAAACTTTGTAGCTCCTCGCGCTAAGTTCATCTGGCCGGCGTTACCTGCCAGCCGGACAAACGGGACGGGAAGTGTCTCGGTGAGTCAGACGCCGTCGGAACATTCTGGACGTTCTCCAGTGTTCCGACAAGGGACGGAAATTTCCCCTCCGTGATGCACGACCTGCTGCCTGCCGGACAGCTTTTAATAAGTTTCGGAAAACTTTAGCTTGTATTGCTGACTGTAACCTTTTTTATTATTCCCGTGCAGGTACAAGTCCAACGAGGACTACGTGTACGTGCGCGGGCGAGGTCGGGGCAAGTACATCTGCGAGGAGTGCGGCATCCGCTGCAAGAAGCCCAGCATGCTGAAGAAGCACATCCGCACGCACACCGACGTGCGGCCCTACGTCTGCAAGTTCTGCAACTTTGCCTTCAAGACCAAAGGTGGACCTTTTCGTCTCACAAATTCGTCTCGCCGCTCAAATGTCGGTCGTTTCGCTTACACGAATCCGTGTGTGCAGGTAATCTGACCAAGCACATGAAATCAAAAGCTCACCTGAAGAAGTGTCTGGAGTTGGGCGTGTCCACGTCTTTGGTGGACGACGGCGAGGCCGACGACGCCGGTGAGCTCAATTTGAGCGCTCCCGTCATTCGCATTTTTTTTGCCCCTCAAGTTGACAGCGTTTGCTTCTCGCAGACGTCGGCGAGGAAGCCGGCGTACGACGCAAGGCCACGACGGAGCATCAGTTCTCCGACGCCGACGACTCGGAGGAAGACGGCGACGAGGTGGACGACGAAGACGACGAGGACGACGACTGCGACGGGGACTCCACGCCCAGGACCTTGTCCCGCTCGGCCAGCCCGTACGGCGTCGCCGTGGCGACGGGCGCCCCGCAGCCCTCCCCGCCACTCTTCGGGTACTTCACCACCCTCCCTAGCATCTGCATCACGCCGCAGGGGGCGCCGGAGCACCCGCCGCCGCCACCCCCCATGGACCAAGACCTCTCGCAAGATTTCCCCTCGCCATCTTCCCGCCTCTCCTCGCCCAGGGCGGACTACTCGGGCTGCCCGTCCCCCGTCTCGCCTTGCTCGTCACCGTCAAGCCGCCAGTACCTCTCGCCTCGGCGGGACGCGTCGCCGCTGCGCCACCTGTCGCCCAAACGGGACGCGGGGCTTTGTCGGCGCGAGCTGTCCCCCAGGAGGGGGCACATGTCACTGCTCGCCCCCTTGCCGCGCCCCACCTCTCCCGGGAAGCGAGACCTGTCGCCACGAGGGCGCCACAAGGCCATGATACGGTCGCACTCGCCTCGTCGTGGACTTCATCAGCACCTCCTCCTGCATAGGTCAGAACAGTCACAATCTGGAAATTAGTAGGTGCCATGTGGCTTTTTTTCCTCCTTTGTGTACTGAACGTCTTTGTTGCGTGTTGTTGTTGTCGTCTTGCAGTCAACAGGGCGGCTCACGAGGCCTGAGATCGGCTCAACTCGCCGGGCTGCTGAGTCAGGCGGACTTGGGCCCTCGAGGACCTCGCAGGACCGCCGGTGCCGAAATGGACACGGTAAGTCCAGCCGGAGATGGCCTTGTAGCTTCAACTCTCCAATGTACGTCCCTCTCAAAGCTGCCCTATAGCGCCCTCCTGTGGCTAGTCAGCATAAAAGGACGTTTTCTCATTCATATGGAACCCAACTGAAATTGTTGTTTTTATTTCAGGAATGTGTTCCAGGTTCTCCAGGGGGGCTAGAGCATCCTGGTAACCGTGGTAACCAATCCAGCCCACCCCATCAGGTCCTATTCAGTCACCTCCCTCTCCATTCACAACTGCAGGTACTTCATGTGTGACTATTTTACATTTATTTTTTCCAAGAAATATTAAAAAATATATATTTGATTGAATTTCCCATATTTAATTCCATTTGCCGTTTTTTTTGTGTGTGATGTGAGAAATACCGTGCGCTATGTTTTATTTTTGCGTCAGGTGCGGTCTCCGTTCCCGATGATTCCCATCGGCGGGATCCAGATGGTCCACGCTGTGCCCACGTCACTCAGCGCACCGCTGGGCCAGCAAGGGGCGCAGCAGGCCGCATCTCGCCTTCCGCCGCGCTCCTCGGAGGACGTCGAAAGCCTGGAGGCCTCCGCCGCTTTGGAAAGAGTAGTCGGGGCGTCATCGGGGTCTCCCCCCCTTGTGGCGGAGGTCGTCAGGGAACAAGAGGAGAGCATCCGAACGTGCACCAAAGCCATCGCCTCGTTGCGCATCGACCCCGACGAACACGGCGACGGGAGGCCAGCGGGGCGGGAGCGCGTTGGGGGGCCGCCGCACTCTGCTTCCTTGGCGGAGGAAGGACAACCTGGGCGCTCGCCGCCCTCTCCGGTGCCACCTGGGGCTCAGCACTTTAGCGCCCCCCCGCGTTGCCCCTCGCCACGGACACCCGCAGACGCCTCGCAAAGCACACAGAGCAGGCCGGACGGCTCGTAGACGTGCAAACAAATGACCACAACTCAATTTTTTGCACAATTTACTCGCTTTCTTTCTGGAATTACACATGCACAAGCACATACAAAAACATCAACACACACATGGGCATACACACATGCAAACAGACACATAGTAGCACACTCAATTGACGTTGGGAGATGTTATTTAAACATTTTGTAAAAGGTGCGTTGCTGCGTGCAGTTGTGGGGGGCCGGCCAGCTTCAAGGCAGTCAAGTGGTACTTTATAAGAACAACAATAATAATGCTGAAAATAAAAATAATAATAATAATCCGCCCCGTGTGCCTTTGCTGGCTGCTTGTGCTCGTTTCAGCAGTCACCTGATCAACTTCAAGCCCCGCCCCCCTCCTCCTTTTCTGATGGCCACCTCCCAGTCTGGACAAGCGATGTGAAGTGACAAATTCTTCTGATGTACGGTTGCACTAAAACATATTTTTATAGGAGTGAAAAGGCTTTTTTTTGCTGTACAGCAACAGCAACAACAATTGAATAATGCTATTTATGATGATGAATATTGTTCCTATGTTTGATAAATTGTACATTTTGATTTCTGTGGTGGCTGCCTTTTTCTGTCACACATACTTTTATTGCTGACATCAGTGATACATATTCATAACCTGAACATATGTCAACAATATTTAGCCTTCATCGATTCAATCTATAATCGAAACATAACCATACATTTGCCTTGAGTCCTTTTGGCTTGTACATTTTCTCGCTGCCCTTCTGCTTCTTTTTCTTGTAATCATTTTACAAATATTTTCCCAAATTCAACTGTCCCTCCCTCTCCTTGTGTATGTCTGACTTTTAAAACAAACGTCTTTCTTTCAAAACTAGCTTGAATCCGCAAAAACAAGCGTTAAATGTACATATATACATATACATACATGTCGTGTACATGAAGAGTGTGCGAGTAGTTTTTTTTGTATTCAAAAATATTTTTTTTATTATTTATTATTGACGTCATTCCAAGTCTCTGAATGACGACAATATGCATTTGTATGAAAGCGTGCGTGCGTGCGTGTGTGCGCGTCTTTCTTTTTTTTCTTTTTTTTTTTCTAATGTCTTTCTACCTGGCGCAGGCCAGGTGAGTGTGTAGACGTGACGCGCTTATGAAAAGAAGGTTCGGTGTCGTGCTGGTAGATATCCCAATACTCTCACAAATGCGTGTGCGTGTGTGTACGATGAAGCACACGAACATCAGTTGCTGTTTTCAAATAAATGGAAATTTAAAAAGTTGTGTGCGTTCTACACTGAATTACTCCCTGGGCGAGAATATTTCCGAGCGCTCCCCCGCCACCCGTAAAAAAAATTATTTCATATTTAATATAGAAAAGATTTGAGAGATTATCATGGCATTATGGGCGAACGGTATAAATCTACGCTCGAATTCCGTGCTGCGATGGTTGACGTGAAGCCTCCTGTCCACCAGGCGGCGACAGAGAAATTCCGCTCTGCTGCTACATTGGTGTGTAGTCGAAGAATAGGTCGAAGAACTTTCCATTTCTCACTCTTTGGACTGTTTTTGTCTTATCTGTGAAGACAAATTCTTCACGGAGACCTATAAAATGGACAGCAGAAGCAGCAGTCGTCTGCATGTCATGTTTTGACGTGTGTCGTGGATGAGCTGATACTTGAAAGCTCGCCGGCAGCTAGCATAGCATTAGCACTGCTAACACGTCAACAGACGTTTGCATCGTTTTTCTGCCAACAAACAAGCGCGGGCAGGCCGTTTATTCTTGTCCACGTCAAGATGGCAGCCGCCTGCGTGAATCGGCCGGTTACTTGCTGACTGTCATGCTGAGACTAGCTCGTCTTTTCAGGGGAGTGACGTTGACGAGAAGCGTTTGCGACACCTCCGTGGACGACATGGCCAAGGGGAAGTTTTTCTACGCCGTGAGGAAAGGATTGCAACCAGGTGTCTACAAGTCCTGGTGAGAGACCATTTCCTAGTTGCGATCTCAACCTACTCATGCAAAATAAGAGATGTTCAATGGCTCAATTTTGTTTGCTTTGCAGGCATGAGTGTAAGGCCCAAGTGGACAAATTCCCAGCAGCTTCTTATAAGAAGTTTGCCTCCGAGAAGGACGCGTGGGCTTTTGTTCGAGGAATTCAACCTTCTGTGGTACCACAGCAACCCAAAGGTCAGGACTGCACAGCATTGTTTTGGAGAATATTCTCCTGATGTCCCTGTTTTTGTTTTTTCTTTAGCAGTGGAACCGGATGTTTATTTGCTCCCCAAAAGGGGTCCTGAGCCTTTGGAGTACATCCCGCTCGGTAAGAAGAGAAGGCACGTTGATGAAGACGACGAAGAGGAGAAGAAGCAGCAGGAGGAGACTTCCGTGCCATCCAAGCGCATCAAACCCAACCAAAGCTCATCTTCGGACAACAAAGATGGATTCACATACATGGGTAACGCATGTGTGTATGTTGGGTTGTGTGTGTCTTTCTGCAATTCAGACTTTTAGACCTCCTGTGCTGTGTGCATGCAGGCGACGCCGTGGTGGTTTACACGGACGGCTGCTGCTCCTTAAACGGCAGACGCGGTGCTCGGGCCGGCATCGGCGTCTACTGGGGCCCCCAGCATCCTCTGTGAGGAGACTCCAGCACGCTATGAATCCATCAATGTGAAAAAAATATTTTTTTTTTTTTCCAGGAATGTTGCCGAGCCACTGCAGGGGAGACAAACCAACCAACGTGCAGAAATCAAGGCAAGTTTTGGAATGTAGGCTGGGGAAGTGTTAACAAAAAAACAACAACTAGAAAATGTATATCTTTGCTTGCGTATGCACCAGGCAGCATGCATGGCGCTGCAACAGGCCAGCGAGCAAAAGATCAAGAAGCTGCTGGTTTACACAGACAGCATGTTCACCATCAACGGTGAGTGCTTTTCAATTCTTGCCCGCTCCAAACAAGGCGCTCAAAGCACTGCCTCTTCTTTAGGCATCACCAAGTGGGTGAAGAACTGGAAGCTGAACGGTTGGCAGCTCAAGTCAGGCGGCAGCGTCACCAACAGAGACGACTTTGAGGAGCTGGACCGCCTCTGCGGCCAGCTGGAGGTGGTCTGGGTACGCTTCAGAAAACTCACCCATAGATTTTTTGCAAATGTCTGCTTTCTGAGGGCTGTTAGGGACCAAAACAGAAACATGTTGGTGCAATTTGAAATCAGATTGTTTTTGAATGTGGCAGATGCACATCCCCGGTCACGCGGGCTACAAAGGCAACGAGGAAGCCGACAGGCTGTCCAGAGAAGGAGCGGCAAAACCCAAGCCGGAGCTCCACCCAGCGTCGCCGTGAGCGCCCGTCCACCCGCCCGCATTTTGCTCCGCCAAGGTTTCTTTGTGTTAACCGAGGCCATCGTTCTAAATCAGTGTACTTTTATTTGTTTTGCAATAAATTTGTTTTCCGCCTCATCCTGGTCTCGGTTGGTTTTTGATGGAGCGTGAAGACCAACTTTGCTGTTCCCAGGACGAGGCGAGGAAGAGCAAGGCCATAACTGTAGTGGAAGACAAGGTAGGGATGATTCATTTTGAGATGGCTTCTTCTGACCACCAGGGGGAGCCCTAAACTTGCAGAGGTTTGCTCTCATGCAGAGTTTTGCCTTTTTTGTGTTGTTTCCTTGCTTCTTTTGTTCATCTTCAAGTTTATTGGTTGGATGGAAACAAAAATGTCAAATCTTCTCCACTGCATGTTCCTGGCAGAGTGCCTGGCCGCAGGCAGAGAGAGAGAGAGCGCCTTTCGCAGGTCAGAGGTCATCTGTGCACGCTCACCCCCCCTTGCCGGTGCCGCCTCATTAGTAACGCCGCCGATATGCTGCCATGGAAACGCGGTGGCGGCCCCGCTGGAGGGAAGGAACAAGTGCAACGTGGAGGAGGTCGACAGCCGATGCGTGAAGTTTTTCCACTTTCTGCGGGTGGGATGTTCTGCCGAGGTCGGCGCTCCCTCAGAACCCGCGGCCACAAAACTTCATTTCTGTCCAAAGCCGTGACGGCAGACAGACACATTCTCAACTTTTCACTCGAGTTCGACTAAGCCACACTGGACCGTACCCACCGGGCTCGGTCACCGAGGCCAGACATCTTTGTTTGCCGGTCGCATTGGTGGGGTCATGTGACCTTAAAAATAAAATGTTCAGTTAAAAAAAAAAAGGATGGTTGCATATAGATTCCGCATAAAACATTGGATCCAGTCGAATATACTCAAATTAATTGACAGCAAATTGTCGAGCAGGCTTTTTTGCCATCATGACTTTTTTTTTTCTCTCTTCCTCGCAGGCCTTCAAATTGTGACAGTTGAAGGTAAGACATGTTTTTTTTTTCTCACTTTTGGAGCTTGGCTTCACTCTTTGCAAAGACCAAAGGCTAGCGGTCTTCTTTATTAATAACAACATAAAAAAATGTAAATATATATTTATTTTTTTTACTGCACAGGCGCAACATGACCAAATGGAGTCGACACAGCAGCAAGGTTTGATTGAAACCAAAGATTTGGTTTTTCACCACACTTCCAGAGCGACACCTATGTTTAAAATATTTCTCGTCTTATAAGTCTGCTGCGCTTCACATTTCTCAATTATGAAAAGTCATATTCCCTCATGTCAATCATAGTCAAACAAAAAAGTGGACAGGGAGTTGGTCTTTGTTCCCAGTGGGAGGCGCGTGCGTGCAAAAGACGCCGTGTACGCGCACAGGCTCGGAGAGAAAAAGAAGGGGAAAAAAAAAAAGGGAGAGGCGAAGGAGCTCGCGCGCCCCCGCCGCGTCATTTGGCTTGCGTGCGCGCGGCCGCCAGTCGAGGCGAGAGGAGGACACGGAAGAACACGCCAGAGAGGTAAACCATCCTCCTCCTCCTCTTCATTTTCTGCAGTGTCTCAACATCCCATCTTCCTCCTCCTCTTCCTCCTCGCGTCTGTCTGGCTTCCCTCCATCTCCCCTCTCTCCTCCTCCATCCCTCGCCCCTCCCTCCCTCCCATCCAGTGAAGGCATGGCCAGATAGTGCGCGACAAAAGAGAGAGAGCAGGTGGAGGGAGAGACGCCCAGGGAGAGTGCTGCCGTTCCGACCGCGAGGAGGACGAAGAGAGCAAGAAGAGGAGTCGCCATCGTGTCTTTTGCGGTATGTTTGGCTTTTCCGTCGTCATTCCTCGACGCGCGTGCGCCCCTCGCCTCGCCTCCGCACATTGTCATTCCCCGAGCTCGCTCGCTGGCGCGCGTGCGCGCGCTGGCCGAGGTGACTGTTGTGCACGCGCCTCCGCGGGGGGGGGGGGGGGGACAACGTTAGCGGCTTTGGCGTCCTCGCTTTCCGCCACTTTTGCCCGTTAGACGTGCACATGCAATGCGGCACCTGCAAATTATTGCTGTCAACATCCCTCCGTGATGCTATTGATCATTTTTCAGCTCTCCAAAATCCCAAATCCGAAGTGTTATTGTCATTCTTAGCGTGTACTGTATTGACATGACGATGCCTGACAACGGGCACTTCATTAGGGACACGCACGCATGTTTATATGAGTTGAATCAAACAACTTTTGCACATTGCAGCAATGTCAGCGTTATTTTAGCATCAGACGTTTTGTTTGTTAATAATTTGTGCGTGCGCCGAGTTGATCGAACCACTTGCCGATTGCATTTGTAATCACCTCGCCCGCACTTGGACTCAAGTTTGCCGGGAGCCGCAATGTTGCTGCCCTAATCGCTAACCAACATTGAAATCGTTTCTATGAAGCGTCCTTTGAACCACTTAAGACAGCAGTTTTAGCACATTTGGACTGGAGAAAATATTCTAGACTCTTTTCTTTCACCAGAAAAAAAAGTTTAGAGGTTTTTCTGTCCTTTTGTAAACCACAGTAGAAGAAGGTTGCATTCACCCAGTGGTAAAAATGAGTTTATTTATGACGATAAAACAACGACAGAAAGACGATGTGGATGGTAAACTAATCATTCATTTACGAGTCGTCCCCGCGGCCGGCCCACAGGGGGCACTGCCTGCTGACCAAGATGCTTGTTGCCCGCACGCACGCACGTCTTTAAGGATGGACGAGTATCGATACCAAGTATCGTACTGCGTCGTTTCCAGTTTAGCTCAGTGCTGCCACTTGACGCGTTGTGGCACAATGTGGCACTGCACCGATGACTGACTCCAATATTTCAACATGTTAGCAAGATTAAAAATTATAGATGGGAGTGTGCCTAGCCACTCGTACTTTTCGACTTGTGAATGTTTTATGACGTGGTGGTGAGATAATATTTGCAAGCGAACGCAAACACGTGACACACATGCGCGCGCTGTATGAAACGTTTGGCTTGTGTTTGTTTTGTATTATTGATGCGGCGTGGCTGCGAGCGCACGTTTGTTTGCCGTCACAAGAGCCGAGAGCGATGCGATACGATGCGATGCGGTGCGATGTGGTGTGTCGGCTCGGCTGCATTGTGCGCTTCGTTGCGAGTGAGCGTGCGAGCGCTGCATCAGACTGTAGCAGACAGCCAGAGTGTCAGTCTGAATACTAAACAGTACGGGACGCCTCTTCACGCACAAGCTGAAGCTTCACCAGATGCAAGCTCACAATCTGGATTTTGCACAATTGCAGTTTCTTCCATTTATTGTCTTTCCATCGCAAATATCTTTTTTTTTTTTTACCCTTTTTAATGCCATCTTTTATTTGTATGTGCCTGCTATTGTGTGCAATTGATGTGCCTACTAAAAAGTTCATTCTTTCCAGTTGTTGTACTTTTCTGCGTACTTATATTTATTTTATTTTGTGAACTCACTGAATGTGTTCACATGCTTGCACATTCCATCACATGCATGTGCAAGCACACACACACTCAGTGGTGGAATTTAAGACCAGGGGAGGGAGGAGGGGGCTTTCTTCTCTCAGGAGGGGAGGGGGCGTGCAGTCGGTGTTTGATGCGGGTGCTCGGCGAGCGTGGCGGCGGCGGCGGCCTCAGATGAACTCGGCGGGCCACGGAGACAATTTCCATGTGGATGAGAAGTGCTGCTGCACTGCAGTCTTGCCCGTCCTTCTTGGTGGCCCGACGGCATCACGAGCGTGTCAAGATGAACTTTGACCTCACGACCTCTGCTGCCTTTTGCAGATGATGAGGAGGACGAGCAAGGAGGAGGAGGAGGAGGAGATCTGAGCCGCTTCGCCGTCTGCACGCCGCGCTCCAGCCAGCTAAACTCTTCATCCTCGGCTCTGCTCTGGCGTGGCGATGATGTCACTTCCTGTCCAGATGGAGCCCAACTCAGCAGACAAACGGCATCGGACCAGATCCAAAGGAGTGCGAGGTGGGCCTTTCCAATTGCTCCTTCTCCTTGGCCTCTTATTTTGGCTCCTTCTTTCTCCCTTTTGACTCGGGTGTTTCTTTTTTGTCCTCCGTCTGCGTGCTGCGGTGCAAAGCTGTCACTGAGGCCGTGACGCCCGAACTATTCAGGTAGGTCAAAGTCGGGCTTTCGTTGCATGTAGCCTTGTGTGCGGTTTTGTGTTTGCGAATTACAAATCTATTTTCACGCACTGCGTCGTGTCTCCCACACACGCACACTTACACTTTGTTGGTTTGATGCAAATTGTGAGTCACCGTCAACTAAACGATGCTCCGCCGGCTACCTAAGACGCTTCATCTCCACAAAGTTAGCTCATCACTCTCGAGCGTAGCTGTGATGACACTCCAAATGTCGGCCATTTTGCTCTAAATAATAATCCCATTGTTGGATATGAATAATAATGATGACACGCCGGGTTGTCTGTCTTGTCAGCTGTCCGACGGCGGGTTGCGACGGTTCTGGTCACGTCAGCGGGAAGTACGCCAGACACCGCAGGTAAGCGATGACCTGCCTCCTCGACATGCGTGTGCGTGAAAGTGTGCCCGTGTGTTCCTCTCTTTCCCTTTATTCCTTTTTCTTTCTCTCCCCCGCTTGATTCACTTATTCTCTCTGTTGCTATTTTGACTTTTCTCTCTCTATCTTTTTTTTTTCACACTCCCTCTCTCTCTCTCTTTACTCTTGCTCATCTTTCTCTCTTTTGCTCACACTCTTGATCCCTTTTTCACACACACACACATACATACTCTCTTCCTCGCTCTCACTGTGTACCTTTGGCGTCTGGCCGGCTTTACCTCTGCTGCTCTCCGGAGGCGGTCTCCATGGCGACAGGGCCGTGTGCATGCTGCAGTACGACGGCCGGGAGGGATGCGGCCTCCCTCTCGCCATGGCAACGGCGAGCCCCTCATTCCGTCTCCTCGCCTGGGCGACACCCTCCCGTCTCGTTCGCCCGTCTCGCTTACGGTTGCCACGGTAATGAGTCGATAGGTGGCATTGCCGGGGGCGCCGATTCCGTCCCGCCTCCCCTCGGCGTACGTCCGATGGAATCATTTTGTCCCACGACGAATATCATTATCTGTCATTTTCAGAATCAGTGGCAAGGTTTTCCAAATTGAACTTCACTTTTTCACAAATTAGGGTCAATTGAATTCGGTGTCAATTAAAGTCGTTCAGACTTTTTTTTGTTGTTGATCCTGGCGAATGTACAAAGGCCTCCACATGACCGAGTCGATTTCGGAAACGGCGTGACGACTGTCTCGCGCACGCTAGGTGTTCCACTCGTTTCTCCAGGTATAGCCGATGGTCGGTAACCATGGCAACAGAGCCGATGCTCTCAGCCGGCGAAGCTACGACATTGATTTCAAATACTCCACTCAGCATTGTTAGCGTGTGCTTGAAGAAGCTACCCGCCTCCGGCGACACGGGATGCTACATTAGCATTTAGCGTCAATAGCGTCAAACTGTGCCAGTATAGCAACATACTAACAACGCCATCGCTTCAATTCGTTGTACAAACAAACACACGCTCACAGAGAATTGCATGAGAAATCCATCTGCATCACACACACGTGCACTCACGCATGAACACTCTCACACACACACACACACGCCACCTAATTACCATGCGCAGTCGCTCGCCCTTGCAGCGCTGTTCCCTTGTTTCTGATCTGCTTTAATTACTGCTGGAATTTTAATTGGCGGGAGACAGTGAGGTGGCCAAGGTCAAACACACACACACACACACACACACCGCAATGTCTTTGCCTCTGATCATTTTCATGTGCACAAAAATGGAGATTTCCAGCACAGCTGATGTTTGTATGTATACACACACTCAGTGGCCATAATGAAGTCAATATTTTGTATGAATGGAACCTTATGGTGTGCTTGTTATTTGCAAAGCTCTTTGTAATGTTTTGTCGCCTTGTGACAATCAAACATGGCTCGGCATTATTATGATTGTCTTTGCAAAGCTGTTTTTAAAGGTTCGCTCCCGACCTCCCTCCTGCACGCATTTGCATCCCAAAGAGAAAAAAAAAGCTCTTTCATATGGAAATGGCCTTAATTGATTTCCTCAAATCCACATTAGGCTCGGCCGTAATTGCGCTGCCTGTTTTGGAGCAATTAAAGCTGACTTTTGCCATCACTTGATGACTATTATGGGATTTGTGTAATTGAAGCCCCGCTTGAATAAGCGCCGTTATTACTCCACTTGATTTTATTGTGTTTTATTTTTCAAGAGGAAAGATTGGTTTGGCCTTTATAATCTCCAAATGGACATTTTTTGAAGTGTGACGCCATTTTCTCCTCAGCGTTTACGGATGCCCGCTGGCCAAGAAGAGGAAGGTACTGGAGAAGCAACCGCTCGAGCCGGCCGCCAAAAGGAGAGCCTTTGGTGCCTCCTGCCACGGCGAGGACGACGACCAATTGGAGGATGACCTGGAGGAGGAAGAGGGCGATGAGGACGCCTTAGACCAGAGGGAGCGAGGAGAAGTAATGGAGGAGGACGCGGGCGAGAAGGCCGAGGAGGAGGACGAGGAGGAGTTCTCTGATGACATGGAGGAGGAGGAGCAGCCGGAGGAGGACGCCGCCGCGCCGCCAGCGGGACACAACGAGATGGAGGACGAGGAAGAGGAGGAGCTCGAGCATCAACGGGGTGAGTTCTAAACGAAAAAAAAAAAGTTTGAATGCTTTGTGTGATCCTACATAGCAGATTTCTCTTCTTGGCAGTTGACTACCCGCCAAATGGACAATCTAAGCAGCTTCTTCCGCTCCACAAGGATGATAACAACAACCACAGCTGCATCACAGGTCCAGCTCCGGGTTCTGGATCCGGTCCCGGCGGCCCCGGAGATGAGTTTGAGAACTACGACGAGCTGGTGGCCAAGTCTCTGCTCAACCTGGGCAAGATCGCAGAAGACGCAGCCTACCAGGCCCTGACCGAGTCGGAGATGAACTCCAACTCCTCCAACAGCGGCGGCGAAGACGAGGATGACGAGGATGAGGACGACGAAGATGGCGGTGGCGAGCGGAAGGCCGACCTCAGCGTGGACTTGGATAGCGACGTGGTCAGGGAGACGGTGGACTCGCTCAAACTGCTGGCGCAGGGCCACGGCGCCGTGTTGCCGGACGACGGCTACCCCGACGTGGGCCTCAACGGGCGTCTGGGCGTCGGCGCCGACGAGAGCGAGGAGGAAGTGTGTCTGAGCAGTCTGGAGTGTCTGAGGAATCAGTGCTTCGACTTGGCCCGCAAACTCAGCGAGACGCACCCGGACGACCGTCCGCAGCACCACCACCAACTGCGCAACCACGCCGACCAGCAGGGAGCGCTCCACCTCAACAGGTAGACCAAAAGCGCCAGTCAGATTTTGCGCAAAGCTGACTCTTGTTCCTGCCGTCCTCTCAGGTACGACGGCGGCTGCCAGCCGAGTTGTCAGGACGACGACGGCCCGCCGGAGCGCAGCTTCTCCGACATGGTCAACCTGCTGAAGCTGGAGGAGCAACTGAGCCCGGCGTCCCGAGGTTACGGCCGGGAGTTCGACGAGGACACGGCCTCGGTGGCCTCGGAGCGCTCCGACGACACCTTCGACATGGCCAAGGGGAACCTCTCGCTGCTGGAGAAGGCCATCGCGCTGGAGTCGGAGCGCGCCAAAGTCATGAAGGACCGCCTGGAGCACAAGCAGCCCAGGCGCCACCATCTACATCACCACCATCACCACCGCGTGCACGGCGAGGAACGCAAGTCCAGGATGCACCACGACGGACTCAAGAGGGCCTACTACCTCAAAGGTAACGCACACGTGGAGATCCAACATCCGTCTGTTAATCGCCATTCCTGCCTCCTCGTCCAGAGTCTTCGCGAGGGGAGAAGAAGGAGAGCAAGTGCCCGACGCCGGGCTGTGACGGCACGGGTCACGTGACCGGTCTGTACCCGCACCACCGCAGCCTATCCGGCTGCCCTCACAAAGACCGCGTCCCCCCTGAGAGTAAGTCTCGGCACACGTCACTCACCCAAAATCGGCATGAGCGATCGGGATTCCTTTCGCCATGATTTGCATGCCTGGAGAGCTTCTCCGCTCGCTGGAGATGACTCGTTGGAAGCAAAGTCAAATGTGTGTCATCTTCCCGCCTCCATGTTTGTTGTGTTGGACTGCAGAAGAATCCTCTTTTCATTTCTACATTGTTGTCATGTTGAGCTTGCCCAAACATTGCTTAGACTTCATTTCACTGTCCACTTCCACCTGCCGCTTCTTTCCCTGACGTTTGCACGCCTTCGCCCGTCAACGTGCACGCTCGGATGCCGCCGCTGTTTTCCTGATAACTTTCCTGTCGGCTCCTAACCCTCGTTGTCTCTCTCATCTTCTCCTGTCAAGTCCTTGCCATGTATGAGAATGTTTTAAAGTGCCCGACCCCCGGCTGCTCCGGACGGGGGCATGTCAATAGCAACAGGAACTCACACCGCAGGTGAGTCAGAAAGCTGGTGCTGAAGCGGGCGCTAAAAGTGCTGCAGGTGTCACTTATCATTTAAAGTATATTTCCACATCATATAAAATATCATTTTACCAGTGCGGTTGTCTCCAGCTGACGAGCGAAAGCCGCTCAGGCGCCTCGTCAGGCATCGCTAGCGTTATGTGGCACAGCCCCTCTGGGAGCGCGCAGACAAAGCAGCGCTAGCTAACGTAGCATCTGTTAGTGAGCCGCCGCAGCTCCGCACGGGCTTTCATGTCTGGCCGTCACCATGGAAACGCCCGCATAGCTGCGGGGGCCGACGTGGCGCTGGCTTTTCCCGCGTTCAAATAGTCTACGTGGATGGTCAATTAGTGGCGAGCGGCCATATTGAGAGAAAGCTCTGATATGGTTTTGCAGCTTCCACGCACGGATTCAAAAGGAAACAAACACAAAAATGTTCTTTGGCAAATGAAACGTGTGTGCGTGTCCTTACGACCTCCTCACCCCCCCTCCCCAGTCTGTCGGGCTGTCCCATCGCGGCGGCCGAGAAGATGGCAAAGGTGCACGAGAAGAGCCACGTGATGGACAGCGGCGGCAGCAGCAAGTCCAGTCAGACGTCCGACCGCGTCCTCAGGTAACGCCCGCTTCCTCGACGAGCGGCAAACGTAGATGGGCTCAACGCCGAGCGCGTTGTCTCGTCAGGCCCATGTGCTTCGTGAAGCAGCTGGAGATTCCTCAGTACGGCTACAAGAATAACGTTCCCACCAGCACGCCGCGATCCAACCTGGCCAAGGAGCTGGAGAAGTACTCCAAGACCAGCTACGACTACGGCGGCTACGAAGGCCAGCACGGCGGCTACGGCAAGAGGGGCCCGCTCGGCAAGTCCCACCACGGCCGGGATACCTCCCCCAAGGCGTATGACGGTGAGCCAAGATTTCCAATTTGCTATTTGCAAAAGGTCAAAAGGTGCAGTAGCACCATCTACAGGATTGGAGTGAAGCTAAATCTCTCGCCCTTCTGTGTTGCTATCTTGTGGCCCGTAGCCAAGCGGTACAGCAAGACGTCCAGCCCGGCCAGCAGCACCACCAGCAGCTACGCGCCCAGCAGCAGCAGCAGCAGCCTGAGCTGCGGCGGCGACCCCGGAGGCGACCTGGCTGGCGTCGGCTTGTCCCTGGGCGGCGGCGGCGGCGGCAGCAGCGCCAGCAGCACGTGCAGCAAAAGCAGCTTCGACTACACGCACGACATGGAGGCGGCGCACATGGCCGCCACCGCCATCCTCAATCTGTCCACCAGGTGTCGCGAGCTCCCGCACGCCGTGGGAGGGAAAATGCACGACATGATGATGCAGGTAGAGGGGCGGGGCCACAGCCAGCTCACGTTAGCATCGACCGAGTCCCTAAAAGGCTATCTCTGATGTTTGCGTCAGAGCGGCGAGGGGGACCTGGACGAGGAGGAAGATGGCGGCGGGGTGGACGCGGGCGGGCAACCCGGCGGGCCGGAGGGCAGCGGGACGGTTCTGACGCCGCTGGAGCCCATGTCCCCGCAGCGCCAGGCCCTCCTCAACAGTCGCCGCTACCAGCTGAGCCAAGCCGACTGCTGGGACCTCCCGCTGGACTACACCAAGATCAAACGCGTGGACAAGGAGGTGAAGATGCGAGAACGCCCCTCGCAAACAGAACCTTCATCTTGTGTCTGGTCCCACCAGGGCGACGAACTGGACGCCTTCCACGAGCTGCTGGACGAGCAGCGCTACCCGGCCGAGGCCAGCGCCGCGCCCAGCCCCAAACACCTCAAGTACTCGCCCTGCAAGGAGCCCAAGAAGGAGATCCTCACGTAAGAAGGCCAATCCCGCCGGACGGGCGCTCGGCCTTTAACGCTCTTGTGCTTATCTCGCGCAGGCTGTCCGGCTGCCAGCTGGCCGACAAGAACCTTCGCGGGATGATGGCCTCCAACGCGCAAGAGCTCAGGTGAATGGGAAAGTTTGGTGTACTTTTGCAAATCTCCTCCATGTGAGTGCCGATAACGACAAATGGCGGCGGTGTCCCTCAGGTGTCCCACGCCCGGCTGCGACGGATCGGGACACATCACGGGGAACTACGCCTCGCACCGCAGGTAACGCAAGTTGCCGCCGTAACGTCTCGGCAGTTTGGTAAGCGCTCGTCCGTCCGTCCTTCAGCCTGTCCGGTTGCCCTCGAGCCAAGAAGAGCGGCATCAAAATCCTCCACAGCAAAGAAGACAAAGACGAGCAGGAGCCCATAAAGTGAGCGTCTTCGTTCTCGCCGAGTCAGCGATATTTTTGCAACATCTGAACGAGAGGTCCGGGCGTGCAGGTGTCCGGTGCCAGGCTGCGACGGCCAAGGTCACGTGACGGGCAAGTACGCCTCCCACCGCAGCGCCTCGGGCTGCCCCCTGGCGGCCAAACGGCAGAAGGACAACCACGTGAACGGCGCTCAGCTGGCCTGGAAGTCCGGCAAGACGGACGGCATGACGTGTCCCACGCCGGGCTGCGACGGCTCGGGCCACGTCAGCGGAAGCTTTCTGACCCACCGGAGGTGAGCCGTCCCCGCCGCGAGAGCGTTTGCATCCCGTCGCCGCGGCAACCGGCTGCAATCATGCGCGTCTTTTCGCTCCAGTCTCTCCGGTTGTCCCCGGGCATCCTCGGCCATGAAGAAGGCCAGGATGAGCGGCGTGGAAATGCTGACAATCAAGCAGAGAGCCAGCAAAGGTGAGACTCGAGCGGCCGGGAAAAAAAACGGCATTTGTGCCTCTTGTCTTTTTTTCATCTGCAGGCATTGAAAACGACGAGGAAATCAAACAGCTGGATGAAGAAATCAAAGATATCAACGAGTCCAACAATCAAGTGGAGTCGGATATGATTAAGCTGAGGACGCAAGTAAGAAAGGTTTCACTTCAGTTTGAAGGCTTCAGGAAAATGTGATTGATTGATTGATTTGCCGACCTCGTGCAAGATCACCACCATGGAGAGCAGCCTGAGGTCCATGGAGGAGGAGAACAAGGTGATGGAGGAGCAGAACGATTCGCTGCTGCACGAGCTGGCCAACCTCAGCCAGTCGCTCATCAACAGCCTGGCCAACATCCAACTGCCGCACATGGTAACCACGGCAACCGTCCATCTGTCTCGAGGTGTTTCCCAAACGTCGCTTCTCTGCCGCCAGGAGCCGATGAACGAGCAAAACTTTGACACGTACGTGAGCGCTCTGACGGACATGTACAGCCACCAGGACCAGTACCAGAGCCCGGAGAGTAAGGCGCTGCTGGAGAACATCCGACAGGCCGTGCAGGGCATCCAAGTGTAGCCCCGCCCACAACGCAAGCAAAAGGTTGTTTTTATCATTATTGATTTTATTTTTTTTTTGCTGCTGCTGCTGCTGCTGCTGCTGTAAGCTACCGTCGCTCTGCTATCACATTCATGCTGTCACCACTTTTTCTTTTTTTTTTTTTTAATCGTCTGGCTGTTTGGATTCAACATCCAACTTTTGTACATTTTCATATGACCTGATATAATGTGACGTACAGCTGCTAATGTATTTATCTATTGATTGATTGATTGATTGATTGATGGTCAACGTGAAGCGCAATCAAAGCAGGAGAGAAGAGTTCAAGGCCAAGTGTAGGAGACAATCTGCCACTCATTGATTGATTGATAGCTCCATTGATCGATCGATTGGTCAACGAGCCGCGTGAACGAGCTGGTAGGACAGCAATATTGGCATGATTTATTCAGATGCAATCTATATTTAAAAAAAAAAAAAGTTTGGGTATATGCAATTTCCTATGAATTCAACTATCATTGATCGCCGATTGATTGATGTTTTTACTGGTTTTGTAATCCACTTTGACTACGAACACACAGCGACGCCTTTGTTTCCATCTTTTCATGTTTTACGTGTGCGTGTTTGCGTGGAGGTGGAGGTGGGGGGGAGGGGGGCTGACTGGACTTACAGGGTCTCACACACACACACACACACCGCTCATTGTACATTTGCACCCATCGTCCACCCAGCAGACTTTTTCCTGACATGCATGCACTTTATCGGGGCTCGTCTGAACACGTCAAGAAAAAAGAAAAAAAAAGTAAAGTGTTGACTTCTGCGTCAAAAAGCAGACATTTCAGTTGTATGTGGGAGAAAGAAAAAAAAAACACACACATTGACTATGTTTGGAATTGTCTATCGACTGCAGTTGTGCCTTGAGATGCAAGTTTGATTTAATCCTGACCGTACTCCTAACTTAGAAGCACTCAAACGCAAATCTTCTTTTCTCATTGAAATGAATACAAAAGTGATCAATTCACATTGCATTAATGAAATGCAACTCCTTCTGTTGTTCCCACTTTGGCCACAGGGGGGCAGTACAGCAACACTTATATTAGTTATTCTATGCAGAGGATAAAGAATGAACGACTCTGTACTGTTCTTTTGTCTTTCTACATGTGTTGCTGCACCGTATGGATTCTATCAATCACTAAATGATGGCTTGTATCTCGAAAAAAACTTGCAACTCAAGGCACCGCTGTATTTCTAATCAAGTGAACAAAGAGAGCCAATGTACCTTTTTCTAACAATCAGCACCTCATTTTTCATATCCTTTTTACTGTATTTTGCATTGTTACATCATTTTGCAAGTGTCCCGAGCTTTTCGGAGAATATTGTTGACATTATTTTCACGTGGTAAAGATGAATCGTGTTTCTTCAGTGTTGGAAAAACAAAATGATGAACTTGGCGATGATGCGTCAACCTTCAGCGGGAGCTTGTGAAATTTGTCTTATGACCTACTAGAGATTGAGAAGCTATTTGAGCAATACTAGCAGATGGAAGAAATGCTCAAAGAGTTTCTCCAACCAGCGGCTGTCAGATGCGCTGCATCAAAAGGGACATCGAAATGTCTTCAAGTTCTACAAGACCAGAAGATGAAAGCACAATTCAAAGACAGACGCTAGACTAGATGTTCATCACATGTATAAACTACCGACCATGAACAAATGCATACAGTATTATTAAAAAAAAAAAAAGTGAAATGCTGATTTTCTTTGCAGGACTGTCAAAAGATTTTTTAAATGCATTGTTCCTTTTATGTTTTTTGTTGTCACTTGGAGGATTTGGCGGCTTTCCATGCACATGGCATGAGTTCTGTTTGTCTTTTCTGCTGCGTATAGAACTCATGAGTTGCTACATGCTACTTTCATTTCAATGGTGAAAATTTTTATATATACATATATATTTATCATGATGGTGTTTGACATCTCTTGCTCTTCGGAATAAATCTTGTGTTGCAACTCAGATTGTCACCTCTTCTTAGGTCAAAGAGGGCCTCACACAAATTAACCAGCTGTTGAAATAATTAAATACATATTGAAATAAGTGAACTACTTAAAAAATGAATATATAAATACTAAAATAGTTATATAATTCATTAAATGTGAAACGAATAGTTCGGAAAAAAATAAACTGGTGAGGTCGTTATGGGACGCCATACGCAGAAACCTCCGCTAGAGGGCGCTACATAAAAAACAACAACAACGACTCGGCTCCATTGTTGTACTTCCGCATCAACGACACGCCTTTTCCGGGTTCTCGAAAACGTGCCAACTTTCAAGGGGATCTCTTCTTTTGGACTTCCGTGGAGTTCGGGGCGCTAAGCATGGTCAAGTGTGTTGTATCCGGGTGTCCGAACCGCATGCTCAACGGTAACCGGGGCGCCTTGAGCCGACCGCCGAAGAGGTTCTTCCCGTTCCCCAAAGACCCGGCGCGGGTCAAGGTAGCCACACGTGACTGCATCCCAAAACAAACACACCCTAAATAGGTACTTTTGCCCCAATATTAACATTCGTTCTAGCGATTCTAGCTACGGTGCTAACTTTTGCATGGATTCTCTTCGCCTTGTAATGTGCATTTTGTGTTAGCATGTTTGCTAACGGTGGCTGAGGACTTCGCAACCCCAGTGATAGTTTGGACCTTTTGTTTACCTCTTAAAAGTCAACTAGCTTGCACAAGTTTGCACTCTTGAAGTAGCTTAAAGTGTCATCGTCTTATTTGCAAGATAGAAGTCTCCTCCAATTAAACTGAGTCTCAGCCAAAATCAGCTTTTTAAAGTGATGCTGATGATGTTGTTGTTTAGGTCTGGCTGGCTGCCCTGCGAGAGACAGACAAGCAGGAAGCGTCGGAGCAGCACTTGATCTGCGAGGAGCACTTCCTGCCGGAGGACATCTCCAGGAACGGCGTCAACAGTGACGCCATCCCCATCATGCCGCCCTACCTGGACGGTTCCCTCGGGGGCATCAGTCCCTGGGGGGCCGAGTCGTCGGAGGAGGACGACCAGTGGGGCGTCTCAGACGCTGGCGATGATGAAGAAGAGGAGGAAGAGATAGAGGAGGAGATAGAGGAAGAGAAGGAGGAAGAGATGGAGGAAGAGATGGAGGAAGAGATGGAAGAAGAGATGAAGGAAGAGATGGAGGAAGATGGAAGTGGTGCTCCTCCTGAAGCTCCGTCTCCACAACCTCCTCAGCAGGTCACTTCTTCATATTCGTCACTGGTGTAGACTAAGAAGAGTTGTAGGTGATTAACGCTTAGAGCATAGTTAGATTGCAATATTTTGAACTCTTCTTCCTTTCAGGTGCCAAGTCCAACCTTGCATGATCTTCCAAAAGTGATCACAACAAGGTAAGCATTTACTTGTGAATAGAGACCGACCGCCATAAATAGAAAGTCTTGTGCAAAGTTTGAGGCATTCTTTGCTTTATTTTGTTTGAATGTTTTATTTTGCAGTGTGGACATTCAATGCAAAGAGGATCTTCAGACAAAGAAGCCATCCAAAAATGGTGTGTGTTGTCCTTTCATTTAAGTATGGTAACTAAAGATTTTTTTTTCCAGTTGTATCATTGTGTCATTCTCATGTGTGCTCTTTCCAGACATGTCCGCGGTGCTGCTGACCCGGCGCCTCCTGGAACTCCTGCTACCGTCTCCAGACAGTTGGCTGGACCTCCACCAGGCGGCCAGCAGGCTGCAGACTCGCAAGTGTGACGTCTACGACATCGTCGGCGTGCTGGAGAGCATCAGCGTGGTCCAGAGGAAGTCCCGCAGGGTCAAGTGGATGTGAGTACACGTGTGAGTGTGCACCCAATGATGACAAAGTCCAAACTACAATTGTTGTGGCCCATCCAGAGGACAGTGTCCAATCTCCCAATTCCTTTGGAAAACTGAGGAGAAATTCAAGAAGGAGCTCGAGAACCTGAAGCTGGAGGAGAGCACACTGGACAGCCTCATCAAGAAATGCGCACAGCAACTCTTTGACATGACGGACAATGAAGAAAACGCAAGATATCCTTTGCAGCCTCATAGCAAAGTACAACGATATGATTTGAAAAATGAAAGTCAGCCGTGATGTTTGTCTTAACTCGCATGCGCACGGCGGCCTACGTCACGCACGAGGACGTTAGCCAGCTCGCCGCCTTCCAGGAGCAGACGGTGATTGTCATCAAAGCGCCGGAGGAAACCAAGCTGGAAGTCCCGGCGCCCACAGAGGTAAACATTTTCAGAAATGTGCCTTATCCAGCATTTGTCATGTTCATTGTGTGGTGCAGGACAACATCAAGGTGCACCTGAAAGGCGGCAACGGTCCCATCATGGTGATGACTTGCGACCTGGGCACGGGGGGCGTGCCAGTCAAGGAGGAGATGAGTGGCTGCTTCATGACGCTGGAGGAAAGTCGCATACAGACTCAAACTTTGCACACGCACAAGAACGTCCAGTAGGAGAGGATTTTTTTTTGATCCCGTATATCCGAGGCGAGACCAATCGGACTTGTTGCTTTTATAAACAAACATTTGCCACTGGAGCCTGAAAAAGGGAGAAACACCAGTGGTTTGACATTCATCTACTATGTTCTTGTGACTTTTTTTGTGTCAATATCCGCTGACAGAACTCATTCTTGCAAAATCTCAATATTATTATTTATTACACATATGGATCTTAGTACAGATTTGAGCAAGGATCTTGGAAGAGGAAATTATTTTTATGTCACGGGCCATATATAATGACCCGGTGGGCCAGGTCTGGCTCTTGAGTTTGACCCCTGTGCCTTAGCAGCGACAAAGTGGGCGAAAGTTTTGCTTAAACGGAAATTTATGTGGTTCAGGATGCACATTTTTCATAAAGAGCCACCTTCATCATCAAACTGACGTGGGCTTCGCGAAGAGCTTTCTTTGTTTTCTACACCACATGTTCTGCATTATATTTGCTTTATCTTATTTTGATAAGAATGTAAATAAAACATTAAATTCTAACAAAGGTGTGAATTTCTGTTATTTGGCTCAGTAACATCACTGAAGTTAATACCGTAAAGATCTAAAGCCTTTTTTAACATCCAGTTAGAGATATACTATTGTTTATTCAATTACAGACACTTTTTGTGATCTTTTTAATTGTTTATATTTTGTCATGCTTCAATCTTATTTTTTCTAATCATTAGTATAGTTAACTAAAAACTAAATTGCGTGTTTTTTGGAAATACGGATAAAAATAATAATTATTCTTTTCAAAATTAAACCATTTTGTTTCCGGTCGTCTAATCGCGGATTATGAGCCTCTCGCGATACCTTGATGACGAGATCCAACGTTCTCTCGCGATACTTTACCCTCACGAAACTGTGCATGAATGCCACTCTCGCGATGTTCCGGTCTCTTCCTTGGCCGTCGTTGACTGAGGTTGGTTGTGACTTTATGGCTGGATGGACTATTTTTCCCGATAATGTGGCAAACTAATCTTTAATGGACACGTTTTTGTCTCGTCCACATTCGTACATACATGATGGCTTAGATTGAGCGCTTTGTGACAACGGATTGCAGTTTTAGAAGACACAACGAAGCGTGGTTGACTCGCTCGGTTGAATGCTGGTTGCCGAGCAGGCCGTGCATGTGTTCGCTTATAACAGCGACTTTGGAGACCGGAGCGTGGATACCCGATAGCGCTTTTCCCCCTCTACAAGTCGCTGATTTAATCTTTATAAAGTGCTACTGGTAAAAGTATTTTCGCATCAGGATTTGTTTAGCGTTGCCAAACTCCTTGTCGCAGCGTTAGCTTAGCAATTTGGCTAACTGCCTCAACTCCTTGAAGGTATAGCGTGTACATTATTGACGATCAAATAATTTAGTGGTACACAGGTTAGAATTCGGAATCGGTGTGTGCGGTGCCTTGCTCACTGTTACAATCCAAATCTCTAAACGTGGTTGTTTTGTCTGCAGAGACAACGGCCATGTTCAGCACGAGTGCTAAGATAGTGAAGCCTAATGGCGAAAAACCAGACGAGTTTGAGTCTGGGATTTCCCAGGTAAGCGGTAGAGTCAGACATATCCGATAAAGGTGATTCCAGGTATAACAATGAAGTATTTATATGAGATGTTGTGCCTTGTCTTGTGCCCCTGAAGGCTCTTCTCGAGCTGGAGATGAACTCTGACCTCAAGGCGCAGCTCAGAGAACTCAACATCACAGCAGCAAAGGTGAAATTGAATATCTAGTATGACAAACAAAATGTGGATTTAGTGTCATTTTCATTTGCATGCTGTTAATCCGACGTGGACACCCAGTGAGCTGGTCTCCTGGCTCTGTCCTGGTGGCACACGGGAGCGTAGCTTTGTGCTAAGACGTACATTCCCCTTCCACAACGTCGCAGAAAAAGTTGCGTCCCCGACCTTTGTCGGCGAGGATGAACGTCCTGCATATTCCTACAACTTCCCAGAGTCCTTTTGGGGCCCTTACTGGGGAGCCAAACCATGCAGCGCACATCCCCCATACTGCCGTATGATAATGTGATGTTTGGATTTGTGACTAATTGTTTGATGTTCTCAACAGGAAATTGAGGTTTCGGGGAACAAGAAAGCAATCATCATCTTCGTTCCCGTTCCTCAGCTGAAGTCCTTCCAGAAGATTCAAGTGCGCCTGGTCAGGGAGCTGGAAAAGAAATTCAGCGGCAAGCACGTAGTCTTCATTGCGCAGGTTAGCTAGTTGCACTTTTTTTTTTTTTTTGAAAACGCTCCTCGCATCAAATTTGTTTGAACCGACGTTGACATCCAGTGAGCTGGTCTCCTGGCTCTGTCCCGGTGGCGTACGGGAGCGTAGCCTCGCGCTAAGACGTACATTCCCCTTCCACCACGTCGCACAAAAAGTTGCGTCCCCGACTTTGTCGGCGAGGATGAACGTTCTGCATATTCCTACAACTTCCCAGAGTCCCTTTGGGGCCCTTACTGGGGAGCCAAACCATGCAGTGCACATTTGACACAACTTTCAAAAAAATCCAATTGGATATAAAAATGTCATGAATGAAGACCGTTATGTTGGTGTGCTTGATTGACTTAGACCAATGAGCGACTGTTGTCTTTCAGAGGAGAATTCTGCCTAAACCCACCCGGAAAAGTCGCATCAAGAATAAGCAGAAGCGACCCAGAAGGTGAGCGCAAATATTTTCTTGGTGCTGCTCACATGCGGCATGGTGACTCTGACGTGGACACCCAGTGAGCTGATCTCCTGGCTCTGTCCTGGTGGCACATGGGAGCGTAGCTTCGTGCTAAGACGTATATTCCCCTTCCACAACGTCGCACAAAAAGTTGCGTCCCCGACTTTGTTCGGCGAGGATGAACGTCCTGCATATTCCTACAACTTCCCAGAGCCCCTTAGGGCTGTGTTACTGGGGAGCCAAACCATGCAGTGCACATTTTGAAGCCTCAAACACTCACCTTGATGTTCCAAAACTCATCCGCACGCTTCTTTTGCTGCGGTTTCATCCAGCCGCACGCTGACGTCCGTTCACGACGCCATCTTGGAGGACCTGGTGTTCCCTAGCGAGATTGTGGGCAAGAGAATCCGCGTCAAGCTGGACAGCAGTCGACTCATCAAGGTCCACCTGGACAAGGCGCAGCAGATCAACGTGGAGCACAAAGTACGTGACCCGCTGCGGCGAGCCCATCGGCCAGTTCTGATCCGACGCGGACATCCAGGGAGTTTCTCCCTGGCTCTGTCGCTGTGGCGTACGGGAGCGTAGCCTCGTGCTATGACGTACATTCCCTTTCCACCGCGTCGCAGAAAAAGTTGCGTCCCCGACTTTTGTCGGCGAGGATGAACGTCCAGCATATTCCTACAACTTCCCAGAGTCCTTTTGGGGCCATTACTGGGGAGCCAAACCATGCAGTGCACATTTGATTATCGTATTGTATTTATTCATTTATATCTTTTCTAGCCTTTAGCGGTTTGTCATCAAATGGTGTCTCATGGTTTCAGGTGGAAACGTTCGCCGGCGTCTACAAGAAGCTCACAGGCAAAGAAGTCGTCTTTGAATTCCCCGAATACCAGCTCTAAATGCACATGGCAAAATAAATTTGTGTTCTGTTCAAACGTTGGCTCTTGTCTCATTGCTTATCATGCCACTTGGCTAGGACTCATGGACTCGTGCACCCTGGTCCTTCTGGTTTGCTCTTTTTTTTTTTTTTTGATTTGGGAAATGAACTTACTTTACTTGCATTTGGCACTAACTACAAATTGTTCAGCTTTGCCGTAAACAAACTTTGAATTTCCACCTGAGCATGAAAGATGTGCAGTACCAACATCCGCCGCTCGGTGGCACTATTTCCTTCAAAGTCGCCTTTTTGCTCGAAAAGACCCTGCTGGCCTTCTAGATGTGATGGTACATGATTGTCATCATCGCAACGAAAAATGAAATATTTTAGTGTCATTGTAAGCTCAAAAAGAAAACTGCCGTTGGTTCGCGCGATCACGTGACTGACGGAGAGCTGTTGGGCGGGGCTGAGGTAACCCGACACTGTCGTGCACGCGCCCGTGCGGCCTAGTGATGTGCATTCCAGTTCTTTTAAGTGAATTGAATCTTTAGAATTCCAATTTACCAAGGAAAGAAAGAAACACCACTTCTTTTATGCGCGTTTTCTCCAAGCTAACGGTTAACTTTATTGCATGAAGGGATGCGCCGTTGTGCAAAAACGCGGAGATTATCTTTGGGTCATCTTGATTTTATAAGTTCAATTCCCAATGATCGTGAGCAGCAGCGGAGCCCCATTTCAACCCCTTCCACTGAGTGCCAAGCAGGGAAGAAATGGGTACCATTTTTATAGTCTCCGGTATGACCCGGCCAGGGTTTGAACCCCCAATCTCCCAATCTCAGGGCGGACACTCTAACACAAGGCCACTACTATACAATAGTGTTCACCAGCTCAGTAACTGAAAAAAGAACGAATCACTTTCGGAAGTTATTCGTTCACTGAAAAGAAACGTTCTTTTGAACGACTCGTTCACTCATGAGCCAACACTAGTGCGGTCCTCCCACTTGAAACGTTCACCAGAGGATAGCACTTGACTTCTCACTCACCAGCACCATGCGCAACAGAAAACATCTGTAATTATTAATAATCATGACTTTTGGGCGCTCGCCGAGGATCATCTCCACTTTTTAAAGAGTCCGACATGGAGGCCGTGAGCGCATGGAGCCCTCAGCAAGTTCTCGACTGGATGAGAGGTAAGAAGAGCGAGCAACATTGCAAATCATCAACTTACCTCACTGACTACTGCACGCGCAAATCATGCAAGAACGTAATCAAGTCGATGCATGTTTTTATCTGTTGGAAGTCAGCAGCTCCTACTCTCCATGTTGGGATTCGGGGCAGCTCACATATTTTGTGGCGTAAAACAAGAATTCACGCTCGAATTTAGACTTGCTGTGTACAGTGGACTCACACAAACAACGCGCTTGTTTTCTTTTGTGATTTGAACCGTCAAAGTGGTTCTTATGCTTGTCAAGTCATTGGCTGAGCAACAGGCTGCAGGCAGGGGTGTAGCCAATTAGCCCACTGTGACGTCACATAGGTTGTGTCTATCCATATGCTAATGAGCAGTGATGTGTCTGAGAATGAACAAAACCGTCTAACGTCTCTTGTTTGATCACATGAGCCGGGACCAGCTCGGCGTGTCGGGACCGATCGACATGTTGCAGCTCGCACGACGAGCCTTTGCGGTCCAATCAACTAGCTGCCTCCGCCCTGTTGAGTGACAGACATCCGCCGTGTCTTCCACTTGTAAGAGATGGACAGATGCTATTGTAACTTCCACTGGAAGGAGTCCAAATTCTAACCGAAACTCTGGAGTTTGGACTCGCGGTGGAAGGAGGAGGATCCGCACTGGCTTGTTTGCTCAGTGGGAGGATAAAATGGAAAAGGCGACACCATTAACAGAGAGATCCACTTCTTTGCTGAGGAGAAAGAATAAACGCCTCTGGCTATTGACGCTCACTTCCTGCTCGCAAAGGTGCACGCCACTCGAGGAAAAGCGTTTCCTCTTGAATGTTGTTGTCTGCAGTAAGTCGGTCAGCACTGGCGAGCACATGCACTTAGAAGTAGGCCGTCAGTTGAGTTGTTGATATTTGCTCAATGATTAACCGGCAGCCGCTCTTTGCTCACGTGCCTGACCTGACGCTTTTGTTGCGGCGCAGGCCTGGACGACAGCTTGCAACAATACCTCCCGGCCTTTAGGTGGCAGCAGGTGGATGGGGAGAAGCTCCTGAAGATGACACACCAGGAACTGAGCACGCTGGGCGTGCTCAAGGTGGGCCATCAGGAGCTCCTGCTGGAAGCCGTCGACCTGCTCTGTGCGCTGGTACGCCGTCGTCACGTTAGAAAGCAAATCGGGTCAGTCGCTGATGACGTCTCTCGTTGTTGGAAGAACAACGGCGTGGAGTCGGACAAGCTGAAGACGCTGGTGGGCCGGATGAGGCTGGCTCACCGCGACCTGGGCGGCGCCGTGTCGCAGCGCCGCAAGAACCCCGCCTACGGCAGCAGCGCCGCCCACCGGCCTTCCAACGACTTCCTCACCGCCGTGGTGGAGCTTATCGCCGCCGCCAAGAGTCTGCTGGCCTGGATGGACAGGTGTGTGATGATGAGGGTCAAACCTCCGAGGCGCTCGGGCAAATGCGCTAACCGCTAGCTCACCGTGCTACACGAGCCAAACACACGCGGGATACTTTTACCGAATTCCAAAGATTTTACCACCTTAATAACTGTCACTCCAACTTTGACACAGCAGCTCATTACACACTCACACACACACACACGCCTTCATGCGCCTTTCCCAGGTGAGGCTTGTACGAGCCTGAAGAACATTCCCAACGTTTGACACGCGTCGCTGTTGTTTACATTTCATTCGCGGTCCATTCGACCGAGTGAGACGCCTGTCGCTAGCAATCTGTGATGATAAGAAAATAAACACGGCTGGCAGCATGGAGAGCTAACAAAAGTTGTTTTCTTTTCTCTCTCGGCCCAATGTCAATAAACGATGTTGTTTGCAGGACTCCCCTGACAAGCGCCAGCGACTTCACGTCCACAAAAAGCAACATCGTCCAACTGTGTCTGGAGCTCACCTCCACCGTCCAGAAGGTTGCTCGGACCTGCCTCTCTTTGATTTGCTTCATTTTCTGCACTTGAATGACGTTGGAGCTTGTTTTCTAATCCTAATAACGTTCACGAGCCTTTTTAATCTCATTGTTGGTCAAAGTTCGCCGAAGCCGCCCACCACCCTCACTCATGTTTGTGTTTTGTCCTCACAGGACTTCACCGTTTATGAGATAGAAGAGAAGAGCCTGGAAGTGGTCAGTCCTTTTCTTCTGCTTTTGATATCGGCGCACACACGCACACATGCACACACACATTTCCCTTTTCCTGTCCCATGTTGCGCGCTGCTGTTTATTCAGCTCGGGAACGCCGACTTCCTGTCTTAGATCACGCTTCCTGTTGGCCAGCCTTTTGTTCGCCGCTGTTGTGTGTCTCTTCCCTATCCAAACTTCCAATAAAAAGAAAATGCCAGCAACAAAAAGCAACATTTTTAACAGCGACAATTTTTAGCGCTACTTCTAATATTAATGGAAGAAATAAGAAGCGATGGGAATATACTGGCGTGTGTGTACGTGTGCATGTGTGTGCGTGTGTGTGTATGGCTGGCTTTAGCTGTGTTCCGTTCACCTTGTGAACCCAATCCAAGTTGCAAAAAAGCTGGGAGGAGTGTTCTCCAGTGTTTCCTGCTTATTTTGGTATTTCCTGTTGGTTGCTAGTTTCCTGAGCTAAAGCGCTCCCGTGTGTGTGTCCGTGTGTGTTTCAGTCTCAAGCTCTAAACAGCCTCTGCGAGAAGACAGCCCAGATGACCTCCGACCCGTCTAATAGCGACCATTCGTGCGTGGAGGAAGTTCACATCTATAACATCAAGCCCGGTGAAGGCCTGGTGAGTGCTGGTGGAATTTAGTGGCCTCTTGTGGCCACTTTATAGACTGCACTGATGGGATGTGTCGCTTGGTAGGGCATCTACATCAAGTCCACCTACGACGGCCTTCACGTCGTTACAGGAACCACTGAGAACGTGAGTTACCACCTTGTGGTCAGTTAATTGGTTAATCCAGAGCTAATTATTTTCCCCAGACTAGATTGAAGAAAGCGCCAACCTTGTTCATTCTCAGTCCTTCTCATTGGTTTTCAACTTTAGTCCCCAGCAGACAGGACCAAGAAGATCCACGCCGGAGACGAGGTGATCCGAGTCAACGAGCAGACGGTGGTGAGTGACGCCGACCTCGCTGTCTCTCCTCCTGCATGTCCCCGCCCGCCCTATCATCGCTACACTGTGCTGTGATTGGTCCAGGTGGGCTGGCAGCTCAAGAACCTGGTGGCCAAGTTGAGGGCGACGTCGGGCGACGTGCTTTTGGTGTTGAAGAAGAGGCCGTCGGAAACCGCCGGCGCCTTTGCTGCGGCGCCGCTCAAGAACATGCGCTGGAGGCCTCCCCTCGTTCAGGTCGGACCGAGCGTGACATCATCACGTGACATCATAGCGGGATCTTGTAATGTGCGTTTCCATGACGACATTGCAGGTTTCATCGGGCCTCCCCAGATGGCGTCTTCCTTCGGAGACCCCTGCCAATGGCGGCAAGGCGACCATCTTGGATCTGCACATCCCCCCTCCCTCCGGCGTCCAGTATTCGTCAGTGTGAGTGGCGCACTTTGACCTTTCCGCTTCCTCCTGCGCTCATTTCAAGCCATTTCTTCATCTTGCTCACTCAGTGAGGCCAAGGCACCATCGAGGTCTCCTCACTCCTGTCTGGATGCCGCCAGAACCGACGTCGACAACGCTCCTCAAGTCCATCTGCCCATCCCGGCCCCAGCCCCGGTCCCCATTCCGGTTCCAGTCCGACTCCGACAGCGCCACGGTGGACGCGGTGAGAACGTTTTACACCAAGAACTCCCCCAAAAAATAATATTGACAGTCAAATATGAATCATGGTAGGTCGACAGTAAGGTGAAAAATACTTGTCGTCCGTGCAGGTGCAGGTAAACCTCGACCCATGTCCATGCCGGCCGAGGTTCTCTCGGCCGTGTCTTGCCAGCGCGGCGGCGCTCCAGGAAGGAACGGTAAGCAAGCCGCTCCATTTTGGAGCCGCCGAGAAGCTTCACTCAAAGATGGCGTCGCGTCACGCAGGAGGCAGCCGCCATCTTCAGCGCTACCTGAGCAACGACGGCATCAGCAGCATCACCGAAGAGAAGGGCGACGAGGAGCAATGCTTCCCGCTCCCGTACCGCCGGCAACCCTCCATCCGCGGCGTGGACCACATCCGGGGAAGTCGCTGCTTCATCAGCGCCGACTTGCACAACAGCGCCACCATCCCCTTCCAGGAAGCGGGGGCCAAGAAAGAGCCTGCCGCCGCCGCCGGTGGGAAACAGTCGACATCGCTGCTCGGAGGCTGGCTGGCTCGCCTTAGGCTGCTCAGCCAATGACGGACGGACACGCAGGTTTTGATTGACAGCTCTCTGGGCATCGATGAACCTTTTTAAGGATGTGCCAAATACTTGCAGCAGATTTACTGATTTTTTTTATTTTATTTGATCTATTTGTTACTTGCTGAAAACCTCATTGATTTGAAATAGCATAAGATGGCACAATAAGGTTTTTGCGACAAGTTCTGTGACCCTCCCACGCTATAAATATATCCTGCAATACATCTATTTTTATACTGTAAACATCTTTACATTTTTACTCAGGACAAAGTTTCTATACACAAATTGTTTCAATTGATGTGGTTCAATGTTTGAGTTTCATTTGCAGAAGCGCACATATTCTGTTCCCATTAACGCCCACTAGACGGCGATGTTGTATCGTTTATTAAAAGTTAAGTGACGCTTGACGCTGACGTCATGTTTGTGTGGGACGTCGCTCTTTTGACCGTCGGCCACGGTCACGCGCGCTCACTGTGCACGCGCAGGGAGCAAGGTGGAGATGGTTTGGGTTCGAACGCCCAGCAGAGGACGCTTGTGGAGACGTTTGACGTCCGTGAGCCATTTTGCTGACCGACAGAAACTTCAGCAGCCTTCTTCCTGATGCGAGGTACTCCTGTCTTTTATTCTCATGCAATCATAAATTTACCTTTTGCAAAAACTGGCGACAATTTCCGCATCACAATGGATGCAGCACGCTTGGAAAGTCTTTTTTCGTTTGGTTGATGATTACATTCACCTGTGCTTCAGTTCTTTGCCTTTTGTCAGACTTACTATGCAATCTAGTGTTTTTTTGCAACGTGTAATGAATTTAATTCAGGTTTCCACCTGTTCACATTTTAACTGCTCTGTTAAAATGTTAATCTTTAATATTTTTGGGTCATTTTTTGTTCCCTTGCAACCTACGGTGTATTCATCAAGTATATTGAATATAGGATTTTTTTTTTTAATCACGATTGTCTTTTTGTTAATCAGTACGTCAGCAAGTCCCCGAAAGGAGAAAACCCGAGAAATGTGAAGCGATAGGACGCCGAGGAGGACGACCGAGACGCGTCCATTTCACGTCGCCGTCCATGTCGTCGGAAAGCAGCTCGCCACCGCCGTCGCCTTCGACTCCCTCGCCGTCACCCGTCCCACCGGATGACCGACCCGACATCCCTGCCCACGGTGTCTCCGCCCTCGGCGTCTCCTTCCTGCTTCAGATTGGACTAACCCGGGAGCCGCTGACCCTGGACGCCAACAACCTCTCGCTGTCGGCCATCGTTGAGCTCATCTGCGCCGTCCTCGACCACAAGGTACAAATAAAAAGTTACTGTGCTCCACAAGTTGGACTTTTGTGACCTCAACCAGTTTGTGTGTGTGTGAGTGTGTGCGTGGCCCGCTTAATGGCAGATTAAAGACACACTCAGTGTGCATTAAAAGATGCAAAGTGAAAATGGATTCCATTTTCTCTTCCTCGGGTCAAAGCCGGGCCAAAACAATCACGTAAGCCGAACGTTTCCCATTTTTGGAGTGTCAATTCACGCCGTTCGTTCGGTCAGTTCCCAGAATGCGGCTTGACCCGGATGCACGACAAGATCCTGCTCTTCCGCCACGACCTGAACTCGGACAACATCTTGAAGCGGGTCACCGCCGCCGAGGACATACGCGAGGGCGACCTGGTGGAGGCGGTCCTGTCGGGTTAGCGCCGCTCTTCAGACGAAGCTCGGGTGCCCGCGCGCGCAATTGACGGCGGCGTTCTCTGCTCGCAGCTCTGGCTTCATCGGACGACTTGCAGACGTGCCCTCACGTGCTGTGCGTGCACTCGTACCGTGCGCCGGCCTTCTGCGATCACTGCGGCCAGATGCTGTGGGGGCTCGTACGCCAAGGCCTCAGATGTGAAGGTGAGGTGTGCCACAGGGGTCAATGCTGGTGCCCTCTGTGATTTTTATGTCTATGGGAAACTTCACTTAGTTCTTTCTAAAAATGCGTCCTGTGCAGGTTGTGGTCTGAACTTCCACAAGCGTTGCGCAATGACAATTCCAAACAAGTGCAGCGGCGTCAAGAGGAGACGAGCCTCCAACGTCTTGCTGAGCGGCGCTCCCGCCTCTCTTCAGCGCCGACCTTCTGCCGAGCTCCCCAAACATTGCAGCACGCCGCAGGATGAGGTGCGACACCTGACATTTTCATCTCGCATGTGCATGTAACATGTTTGTGGAAGTGAGCACACATTCACAGATGAGCTAGTCTAGATTGTGCAACCAGCACACACACACATTGACAGTGCCTGGAGGCAAGGCACCGGATTTTCCATCCTGTTTCACACAGCCCACAAAGTGATTACCATGCGCACACACACACACACACACACACAAACACACACAGCTTCACTTGTTCCTTTGTCATCATTAAATTGATGTGAGCAGCAGCGCCCCCTTCTGGGCGCCAGGAATCGCACGCACGGCGCCCGTCCGGCCTGGTTGGCCAAAACGGCCTCGGGGGGCGTCAAGCTGCCGCACACGTTCGCCGTGCACACGTACGCGCGACCCACCGTGTGTCAGCACTGCAAGCGTCTGCTCAAGGGTCTCTTCCGACAAGGCCTGCAGTGCAAAGGTCAGCACGCCCGTGGCGCCGCATCCTCAAACTTGGGGAACCTTCTGACGTGCCACCCCTGCTTCAGATTGCAAGTTCAACTGTCACAAGAGATGCGCCGACAAAGTTCCTCGAGACTGCTTGGGGGAGGTCAACGGAGGTGAGTCCGTTATAGTATTATATATTACATGTTTGTGTGACTTTGTCTTGTACTCCAGAAGGAACATCCAGTCCCATCCTGGACGCCGAATCCACCTTGGAGGTGCACAACGGAGACGTCAACGAGCAGGAGCGAGGGGCCGCGTCCGAAGACCGCAATGACGACAATGGCAGCCCTCCGACCAGCAGCAACATCCCCCTGATGCGAGTGGTCCAGTCCATCAAACATGCCAAGCGGAGAAGCTCCACTGTGGTCAAAGAAGGTTGGATGGTCCACTACACCAGTCATGACAACATGGTCAGTACACACACACACACAAGCACATGTGTGTGATTGCACACGCGTGACCTTGACGTGTCCGTGCAGAGGAAGCGACATTTCTGGTGTCTGGACTGCAAAAGTCTTACACTCTTCCAGAACCACAGCGGAGCCAAGTTCTACAAGGTACCGACCGACACACAAGACTGGATTTATTGGTTGAAGGTAACGTGACGTTCCCAACGTGCGTCCTCAGGAGATGTCGCTGTCCGAGATCCTGCGCGTTGAGGCGTCCCAGGAAGCGGCCGGCCCGACGGCGGGGAGCAGCGCCCCGTGCTTCCGCTTGGTCCTGGCGTCCGGCGCCGTCTATTACGTCGGCGAGGACGACGGCGGCGCGTCTCGGGAAACGGGCCGCAGCTGGGAGAAGGCCATCCGCCGGGCCATGATGCCCCTCACGGCCAAAGGCACCGGAAAAGGGCGGGACCACGGTGAGTGTCAGCGTGATGATGCAACAGGAAGCAGAACGGCATCTACGTGGTCTGTGAGATTTGACAGCCGCCACGCCATGAAGCGTCAATCCCACTAAAGTGACGCTGATTGAAGGGATTTCAGCGGATTTTCCACCTCATCTGGCTCCATTTTGGCTGGAATTAACAGTAAATTCCTTTTAGGCCTTTTCACCTGGTTAGCCCCACCCCTTTTTGCAATCACATTAATACATGCTATTATGCTAATGCACGTTATGCAACACACTTGTTTTTTTCTGTCAGACTGGCCCCCAAATGACTGGAAGATCTCATTCCAGGAACAGGAAGTGCTCCTCATGGCTGAATAAATAAAAGTCGTGTAAAATATTTGACCTAAATGTAAGCAAATCTGAATCGATAGCGGCGCTCTCATGGAAATTTGCTGGCAGGCGACCAGCAGGCACTGGGGGGGGGGGGGGGGGGGGGGGGGTGGGGGGGGACAGGAACATGGGCTTTATTTTGATTTAAAAAAAAAAAATCATGTTGTGGTTGTGTCCGCAGAAGAGCTCGCCATCAGCATATCAGTTTGCAACTCGCAGATCCAAGAGAACGTGGTGAGTCCTGGGAGGAACATGATCGTCATCATCTTCATTTTAATTACGGTGATCTATCTTTTCCTCATCCAGGATATCAGCTCCGTCTATCAAATCTTTTCTGACGACGTTCTCGGCTCAGGACAATTTGGTGTCGTCTATGGAGGTGAGATCAGGTCAACTTCCAGTGCGTACCACTAAAGAGAGCCCGCACTGTGTTCTGCGGGCTCACTCTAGTGGTACGATGAAGAACCAGGACAGCCCTCAAGACATTTGGATTTCAAAACACTTACTTGATGTCATCCTGCTCAGGTCAGCACAGAAAGAGCGGTCGCAACGTGGCCATCAAGATCATCGACAAGATGAGATTCCCCACCAAGCAGGAGAGTCAGCTGCGCAACGAGGTGGCCATCTTGCAGGTATCTACGTGCTAAATAAAGTGCAGCCACGTCATCTCAACTGCTTTTGGTTGAGTCGCAGCCTCTTCTCGCCCGTCTCCAGAAGCTGCGGCACCCCGGCGTGGTAAACCTGGACTGCATGTTCGAGACCCCCGAGCGGGTCTTTGTGGTCATGGAGAAGCTTCACGGTGACATGTTGGAGATGATCCTGTCCAGTGAGAAGAGCCGCCTGCCTGAGCGTCTGGCCAAGTTCTTGGTGACGCAGGTGAGCGCCACCAATGATTGCTTGCCTGGCCCTCTCGCAGCAAAAAGCGTCTCTTCACTTTTGTAGTTGTTGTTGTTCCTGGCGCGTGCAGATCTTGGTGGCCCTCAGACATCTCCATTTTAAGAACATCGTCCACTGTGACCTGAAGCCTGAAAACGTCCTCCTAGCCTCGGCGGAACCTTTGCCTCAGGTACAAAGACGACAAATTGCTCTTCCCGAACGTCGTCGTGCATCTCTTCTTCCTCAGGTGAAGCTGTGCGACTTTGGCTTCGCCCGCATCATCGGCGAAAAGTCCTTCCGGCGCTCGGTGGTGGGAACGCCGGCCTACCTGGCGCCGGAGGTTCTCTGCAACAAAGGCTACAACCGCTCGCTGGACATGTGGTCGGTGGGCGTCATCATTTACGTCAGCCTGAGCGGAACCTTCCCTTTCAACGAGGACGAGGACATCGACGAGCAGATCCACAACGCTGCCTTCATGTACCCGACCAGTCCCTGGAAGGAGATCTCAGGGGATGGTAGGAGATCCACAGAATAAATCAATTATTGAATGAGATGAATCACACGTTCATCAATTTATTATTTATTTATTTAAGTAAATCAAATGAAGAAAAAAACAAAAACATTTGCTCAGCCAGTGATGCTAGTCTTGTTTCCATAGCGACGGACCTGATCAACAACCTGCTGCAGGTAAAGATGAGGAAGCGCTACAGCGTGGACAAGTCCCTCAGTCACCCATGGCTGCAGGTAAGCAAGTGGAAAGGCAAAAAAAATCTGGACCAAGTCAGACTAGCGTCCGGTTCTACAGGACTACGACACCTGGAAAGACCTTCGAGATTTGGAGACGCGGCACGGCGACCGCTACATCACGCACCAGAGCGACGACGCACGCTGGGAGGAATTCGCTGGCCACCAGGAAGAGACCTAGTCCCCAAACGGACATTTGGAATCCAAGGACAGCTCTTCAGAATCCAAACATAGATTCAACATAACCAGCATTTGAAATGCTATTTGGGAATTAAAACTTTTGCACTCACACAAAATAGGCACAGTGTTCACTGACTGCATAGCGACCAGTCCAATGTTTGTCTTTCTCTTCCCTGACTTCCAGTAGCGACCAGTCCCGGCCATCTGGTCTTTCTTCAGGGTTGGGCTCCATTTAGGGTTCCGGCTGTCAGGCAAATTGGAGCTCAGTGAAGCCGGCGACAGGCGGCGGCGCCGTAGACCTCTTTTCCAGCTTGAGCCCGGTGGCCATCTTGGGCTGGGCCAGGCGGCTCGGGTGCAGCAAGCCGAAGAAGAGGAAGCGCTCGCCCATCTTGGCGCCGTCCGTCAGTGCCTCGTAGCTGCTTAGCAGCTGCTCCCTGGTGGACTGGTCGCTGTTCTTCAGCAGGACCTGAGAACCAGACAAGTCATTGGAGCCCAACTTGTTGTAGCCAATGGGGTCCTAAGCGCACTTGCCTCCATGCGTATGTCTATGCCCATGTTCTTCAGGAAGTTCTTCTGAGACAGCGGTCCCAAGCAGGCCACGCCCTTCCCCGCCACGCGCCGCACGTAGCTAAAATCCACGTCCGCCGTGAGGTCGGCGCAGCCGGGAGACGCCAGGACGTGGTGGAGACTGTGACCTTTGAACCCCTGACAAGCAAAGATGGGAGGATTTGACACACCTCCGCTAATCGCCGTGACGACGCGGTTCTACCCGGAAGGTGTCCGTTTTGGTGCCGTCGTGGCCGTAGTCGGCGATCAGCGCCGCCCCGCCGTGCTTGGAGACCCGTCGCGCCAGCTGCTGGATGATGACGCCGCCCTCGGCGCACACCTCCACGTGGTCCCGACTTTCATCAGCCTGCACGTACGCAAACGTTTGAACCACACAAAACAATCGAGCTGACTCATCATTTCTTTCAATCTAGTCAATGGGAAAAAGAATCCAATTTATACTGACCTGCACCAGCGTGTTGGAGGCCAAGGTGGGCGACGGCGCCAGAACGAACCTCAGCCGGCCTGGCTGCTCGGGGTCCACGTCCACCATGACCTCACGCCAGCCTCGCTCTGTCCGCTGGCAACCGAAGAAAGCACAGATTGATCCAATTGATTGAAACGAGTAGTGTGAGGCAGGATGACGATGTTGTAGGTACCTGGAACTTGTGTATAGGCAGCGCGTCAAAGAACTCGTGCGCCAGGAACACGCTGAAACCTGGACAGTTTTATGTTGACAACCCTGAACTGGTCTCCATGGAAACACTTCACTATTTTTCCTCATTTGAGCCTACCAGCCGGGACGTCCTCCAAGCGGCGGTACCAGGACACGGGCAGGCCAGCGGCGGTTCGGCCGTGTCTGTAAACGGGCCGGCCCTCCCGCGCGACTTCGTCGGCGGTCCCGACCAGAGTCTGAGCCTGCAGACGACTCAGAACCGGGCTCACCTCCACCAAGTGCAGCGACACCGAAGCCGCGCTCAGCACTGGCTGGAGCTGAGCAAAAACCTGCGGCAACAATGTGATGATGATTTTGTCAGACAAAAGCATCAACGAGGGCGTACCCGGAGAACGTCGCTAGCCAAAGATCCTTTCCCGGGTCCTAGTTCCACCAGCTGGAGCTGTTTGGGCCGACCCGCCGCTATCCACTCGCTGACCACCCACACGCCCAGCAGCTGTACAAACAGCAAGTATTCAAATACCATACCTACCTAACATAAAAGTAGCAATTTGGCGCACCTCTCCAAAGATCTGACTAATCTCCGGCGATGTGATGAAATCTCCATCAGCTCCCAGCATGTTCTTCTTCACATAATATCCCTTAAGATACAAGACAAAGTTAGGAGGCACCACGTGGAGGAACAAAGTGTGGCGGACGCACCATGACGGGGTTGGTGAGCGCTTCCCTCATGTATTCGGCCACGGAAATGGGCCCGGTGGCTTTGATTTTGGATGTCAAGTGTCGCAGCATGGTGGATCCGCTGGCGTCATCATCCGAGCAAGAAGATGAGGAGCTCCAAAATCTGGTGCTTGCGACTGGCCAGCGCACTGATGACAACACGCTTTTTATTATAATATTCACTCATTCAAGACAAAGACAAGACATATTTTGGTTTTGTGTCATGCTTAAAGTTATTAAAGAAGGGGACTGGGGAAAAAAACCCACACTTTTTACCTGGTCGCACTGGACTGACAGGATGAATCAACCTGATCAGCTGATGTGTTTTGGAAGCACAAATGCGCCTCATTTCTCCAAATATGAAGCAAAAGGAACACGTCGATGTTCACTTAAGTCTCGTGCTTGATTTGATTTGTTGTTGAATGGAACTTTCAGCACGTGCACAACATCGTTAGCGTTAACACGGTCATCCACACGTGCAGCAAACCACACGAGACAAAACACGAATAAGCGACGCTTTCGTTTCAAGTACAAAAGGCAGCAATTAAATTTTGTGTTATTGTTATGCATGTATTATGATGTAGTCCTCACGGCTGGAAGAGCATTTCCGTAAAATCGCATTTCATTAGAATGACGGATATAAACATCCGGTGTCCTTTCACAACAAAAGAAACTCATTTTAAGAATTTGCATTCAATTTCAATACAATTTGTTACTCTTTGCTGAAATAATATCTGCACTACTTTAAAATTTCGTTCATCCTGGGTGCAGGTACATATTTACCGTGTTTGATTTATTTTGAAAATTTGGCCAGAGCAACAAGCCTTTTGATTGGACGAGCTGAGAATACGCAGGAAGTAGGTTTGTTTGGTTCACTGGAGCTTGATTCAATTTTATTTTATTTTTATGTTCACATTTCTAAAATGTGTATATTTTTTGATTGTGTGACAAAATTGTGTGAGATTTTTTTGTGGCGGAAACCATCTTTTGACGTTCACCTTTCCACTTCCGGGTCACGCATCCTCATGTCAGCAGCATGGCTGCCAAAAACAAGCTCAGGAAAAAGTTCAACCCGAGCAAAAAGGGGATAAACCAGTCGGAAGATAACAATATGGAGGAAGATTACGACGATGAAAGGGACAATCAGACAGAGATGGGAGACAATAGACATCAGGCGGAGCCGGACGAGTTTAATCTCGAGGAGGTTCTGCGGCTCGGCGGAACTAAGGTGACTTCAAGCAAGCATTCGGAGAACAGCGCTGGCTAACTTGTTCGCAATCTGTAAATTATTAGAAGCACAAATACTTATGTAAAAAAAGACTGAAATGCTTTACGGTATAAACTGTATATTATTTTGTTGTCTGCAGGCCGACTACATACTCCTGGCCAACTTGGACGAGTCCAACGTGTTGGTGGACGGAGGGAAGCAAGGCGCCATAGATGACCTGGAAGAAGGAGAACTAGAAAAGTTTATCATAAATTTGGGCCTTCGGAATTTTGCCAACTTGCAGATTGTTCCAGACGAGACAGAAGAAAAAGCAGTTCAGAAGAAGGAGCCGGAAACGTCCAAAGCGGAGAAACCTGCTGAGGGAAAAGCTTCCAAGCCACAACAGAAGCCTTCCCAGGAGCAGAAGAAGACGAAGAAAGGAAAAGCGGCAGCGACGTCTGTGAAACGAGCCAAACAAAACGTGTTTGAGTTCCATCAGAGGACTATTCTACTTATCAAACCCGGAGGCAAATGGCATGACCTGGAATATTGTGCAGAAGGATCCACGCTAGCGCAGGATCCCGCCTTGGTGTCGTCTTACAAGACGCTGGCGCAGCGTCTTTATGAAAATGAAGTGGCGCTGTACAAGAACAAGAAAAACCTGCAGAAAGGAGCCAACTCAGCCTGGATGAAGACGGTGGTCTCGGCTGGCGTTCTGGCCGACAGGATGGCGGCTATGACCGTTCTGATCCAGGATGCCCCGGTGCATATGTTAGAACACGTGGAGAACCTGGTGTCCATGGTGAAGAAAAAGGGCAACCGACGGATGGGCCTGATGGCACTGGACACGGTGCGGGAGCTGTTCCTGTCCGACCTGCTGCCGGAGAACAGGAAGCTGCGGCCCTTTGACCAGCGCCCGTTCGACAAGCTGGAGGAGCTGGCGAGCGGCAACCGCGACGCCCGAGACCGCCGTCTTATCCTCTGGTACTTTGAGCACCACCTGAAGCACCACGTGGCTGAGTTTGTGGCCGCGTTGGACATGGTGGCCCACGACACGGTGGCGGCCACCAAGGCCAAGGCGCTGGCCACCGTGCACGAGCTCCTGTGCCAGCGGCCAGAGCAGGAGAAGGCGCTGCTGGTCCAGCTGGTCAACAAGCTGGGCGACCCCGAGTACAAGATGGCGGCCAGGGCCTCGCACCTGCTGGAGACGCTGCTGCACCAGCACCCCAACATGAAGGCGGTGGTGTGCTGCGAGGTGGAGCGCCTCATGTTCCGCTCCAACATCAGCGCCAAGGCTCAGTACTACGCCATCTGCTTCCTCAGCCAAGTGCACCTGAGCCTCGAGGAGGACGCGCTGGCCACCAAGCTCATCGCCATCTACTTCTCCTTCTTCCGCACCTGCGTGGGCAAGAAGGAGGTGGAGTCCAAGATGCTGAGTGCGCTGCTGTCGGGCGTCAACCGGGCGTACCCGTACACCAGCCGTGGTGACGAGAAGGTGAAGGAGCAGATGGACACGCTGTTCAAGGTGGTCCACCTGGTCAAGTTCAACACGGCCGTGCAGGCCCTCATGCTGCTCTTCCAAGTCATGGACTCCCAGCAGAGCGTCTCTGACCGCTACTACGTGGCCTTGTATAGGTAAGCAACCAGTTTTTCCACCTCAGGTCCAGGGGCTCCAGAAATTGTTTTTACTCTTGTGTGACTTTCTCTCCTCAGGAAGCTCCTTGATGCGAGTCTGTCGACATCTACCCATCAGAACATGTTCCTCAACCTGCTGTACAAGTCGCTGAAGGCCGACACGGTTCTGCGCCGCGTCAAAGCCTTCATCAAGCGTCTGCTGCAGGTCAGCGCCGAGCAAGGGGCCAACTTTGCCTGCGGCGCCCTCTTCCTGGTCTCCGAGGTCATGCGGGCCAAGCCGGGGCTCAAGACGCTGCTGCAGGAGGCCGGGGTACCGACAACATTTGAGGAACCTTCGATCACTTTTCAGGAGGCTTAATAACCAATTTTTGTTTTCCTGAGGACGGGGAAGAGGCGTTCAAAGACCTCCCTGAAGAAAAGGACCCAGAAGATGACAACGACGAGGAGGAGCGCTTCGCCGACGCCGACAAGATGGAGGACGTCACGCCGAGCGTGCAGGAGATCAAACTTGCACCGTCGTGGGTGCATCATCAGAACCTGGAAGGTCCGTCTCACACACTCAGCATGTCAATGCTGTCTTTCCAGATGATTGATGGATTGGTTAATCAATGGGCATCCCGTCAACAGGTGCGAAGCAAGTGCAGACGACGTACGACCCGCTGCACAGGAATCCGTTATTCTGCGGCGCAGACCGCACCACCTTGTGGGAACTTCACCGAGTGAGAAACATGCAATGTCCTCTTTTCATGTGGTGCTCTACGGGTGGCCATTTTTGTAGTCTTATGAAGTGTTTCCTCCCTCAGTTGTCGCTGCACTTCCATCCGTCTGTGTCGCTCTTCGCCAAAACGCTTTTGCAGGTGGGGGAACAAAAATTCAATGAATAATTTCTTCGACTTCGATTCGGTGTACAAATGTGGGAACTTTTGACAGGAGGACGTGATCCAGTACTCCGGCGACCCCCTGCAGGATTTCACCCTCATGCGCTTCCTCGACAGATTTGTCTTCAGAAACCCCAAAGAGATCAAGGGCAAACGTAATCATCACGCACGCAGAAAAAAAAAAAAAGAAAAAAAAAGTCAAAACCATAATGTGATGTCTTTGCCCCGCAGAGAACACGGACACGACGGTGTTGCAGCCTAAAACCAGATCACACGGCATCTCTTTAGCAGGTGATGGACACATTTCATTGTCTTCTCAGATCAAAAAGCATTTTTTGTTTACTCCTTTTTTTTTTCGTGCATTTTAGTGAACAGCGAAGAATTCCTGGATAAAGAAGAAAGTCAGATTCCTGTGGACCAAATGTTCTTTTATCGGTGAGTTTGTTTGCAATTTTGAGTGTTGTGAGCGAGCCGCTGTGGCTATTTTTTTTTTTTTTTTTTTTTTTTTGCCCGGCAGCTTCTTCAAGAAGCGCCGGCAGGAGAACGCGCGCCGCCGGCCCAAGAGGGGCGACGACACCGAGAGCCTGGAGGATATCGACGACGACGAGTTTGAGAAGATTCTCGGTAGGCCGCCTTCTTCTCCTTTTTCTCCTTCCTCATCTTGCGCTCGCATCTAACGAGTCGTCTTTTAACAGACTCGTGCGAACAGGACTCGTACTTTGCCGAGTTCACAGACGAAGACTTGGACTTTGCCGGGTGAGCTCTACATTTTGGCACAAAGAAAAAAAATAATGAAGAAGAAGAAAAATAGTCGCCAACCAATTTGTGCGTTTCTCAACATCTCAGGAACATGTCGGGCGACACAAAGAAAAAAAGCAGAAAAAAGGATGGGGACGAGTCGGACGCGTCGGAGGACTTGGACGACTTGGACGAGCTGGACGACGAGGAGGTGTCGCTGGGCAGCATGGACGAGGAAGACTTTGGGGAAGATCTGGATGAAGAAGGAGGAACCTTCATGGAGCCTGCCGGAGATTTTGCTGATGAAGGCGGTAAGTCATTTTTCTGCTTTGATGAAAGGTCTGAATTAAAATTACAAGTGGCGTGGTTTTTTTGACAAAAGTGCACTTGAAGCATTCAGTTGTCCTTCCACTTCCAGAACTGGAAGACGATGACGAGCAAGATGTCGACTTTGGTGAGTTTACGATGTTGTTCCTTTTGGCTATTTAATTCGATGGTTTTGTTAACTTACTGTAAAACATTAATAGTTGGAAATAACAGTTTTAATATTATACGTTTCCATGTCATCTTCCTCAGATGAAGAAGTTGAGGTTCCAGATGTGACACCGCGTTCCAAGAAAGTCAAGAGGAAGGCGAGCGAAGCGCTGGACTTCACACGGACTTTTGGTTTGTTCTCATTTTGGAAAATGAGTTGAAACGTTGACGTCACCTTCTTGCCTCATTTTGCATCTTGCTGTCAACCTCCAAAGCAGGAAAGAAGAAAAAGAAAGGAGAAAAAGGAACGGCCATGTTTGCAGCGGCCGAGGAGGTCAGAGGTCGCATGCCAAACAATTAAATCAGATTGCTGCTTCTCACAATAATTCAATTTTTCTTTTCCAATGAAGTTTGGCTGCCTGCTGGATGATAACGCCGGCGCCAAGTTTGATAACATCGGACTGAACGCCATGGCCAACAAGGACAAAGCAGGTAACAAAATCATTGACGAGAAATTCTTTCAAACTGGACCTTTTATTGCCCGGATCATCTTTTCCATTCGATTCAACTCAAAACAATTTCAAATACAACTATGGTCACAAAAATTAAACTCTTATCTCAAGACACCACTGTCAAGGTCCCTTGAAACAAATTTCCCGAGTAGTAGTTGACCCCAAGTTCTTGCGTGCAGGCGTGAAGCAGCTCAAGTGGGAGAGCCAACGCGACGATTGGATCCACGACCGCGACGCCAAGACGCTGCGAAAGAAGAAGGCCACCTTCAACAAGAGGAAGCGCTTTGCACGTGGCAACAAGATCTCCACGATGATGGGGAACAAAAAGAAGCGGAAATAGTTGTCAGCGGCCGCCGGCGTCTGTCTCCCAATCCAATTGGTCTCTCAGCCGCACGCCGGTCACACCCGCCAGCTCGTTGGACTTGTAGTAGACTGTTGACAGGAGAAAGCAAAAATATCTGCTGCCATCATGGACCGAAAAGCATCATCTATGTTCTTACTGTGTTCTCGCTCACCTTCCAGAATGGATGGAAACCTTTTCTTCATTGTGCTTCTAAAATCTGAAATAATTTCAATGAATGACTGACACACAAATGTGGAATAAAACACCCTAAAGTCATCAGAGATGATTTTTTTTTCGCCAAAGAATAACAATGCTGTGTAATCGTCAGCTGATAAGTATTGATTTAGTGCGTGTGCCCGCGCGCGCACACACCTTGGCTAGTGTTCATGGCGTGGAAGAGCGCATATGCACCGAAGACGCCGAGTAGCTCGACAACGATGATTCCCTTCATCAACCTTTTGGCCAAAGGTGCGAAAGGTTTGCCTGACATCCTGTCAGGCCCACATTTTATACTGAGTGAGTACGTTTGGAAATCGAGATTAACATTTCACTCAACTTTTGATGACAGTGCTGTGCTTTTTTGGGGTGAAGTGCATATTAACTCACCTCTCGTTGCCGACAAAAGAGCCAAATAAGCAAAGAATAATAGTTTAGCTATTATTATTATTATATCATAGTAATTAGCTTCGTGTGGGCTAATAAGATTTCAGTTTTGTCGGGAGGCTGAACGGCTTCACCGGGTCAAACGGAGAAGCTATCAGGAAGCTAACATGCGACAGTCTGCTAACTACTACGGAAGCTCGCTGGATTTGGACAAACCACTGGAAACGCGTTTTGGTTCAGTAATGACGAAAAGTCTTCGAAAAGGTCCATTAACATCCTTGAACCTACTGCATGATAAACATATACACATTTATCAATATTAATATACCTAATTAGCTAATCTATCTAGCTAATGTGTATATGCTGCAGTTTCTAATTGAGACGGCAGATGGCAGCATTACTTCAGAATTGATCTTATTGATTTAATTACTGCACTTAGATTTTGCAGTTTGATGTAATGTTGTGTCATAATTTTCAGTTTTTTTTAAAATGCTTTTGTTAATTGTTTTTATTTTTCCTGTACAACAATGACAAAATAATGATGATCAAATCGTTGCTAGAGGACATCCATTATTATTCATTGTAATTTCATTTGCCATTACATTTGTAAATATACCGAAGAGTTTTAGTAGTCAATTTCTTCTGTCTGTCTGAGTGTGTGAGTGTGTGCGTTTGTGTTTGCATTTCCACGGTGGTGGCTGGTGTTCTCAAACAAGGCCCTTTCTTATGTCCTCGCCCCTCCCCTGCTATCCTGTTTTCACGTAATGAGCATGCGAGATGTCCATCCGCCCCTTCTCCGCCTCGCCTCTAACGAGACCAACCCAGCTTGTTTGTAAATGAGACGCTAAAAAGCCTCCAGCTCGCTAAGCGGAGATAAGAGGCGACTACAACAGCCGCCGAGACGTCGGCGGCGGGCCTTTACGCCGGACCTCAGCCCCCCCCCCGGGGAGGCGCCGATGGCCCATCCGGCTTTGATGCGGCAGCTAATGGCGAGCTGCCGCACATCAAAACGCTGGCAGGGAGCTCAGCACAGTTGTCACAAGTTTCTTTTGCTGTGCACAAGATCACATTTGAGGCTCTGCAAAGTCCCTTTTGAAGGTCATCACAGGAACTGGAGGTCGACACCTTCAAGGTTGCAGGAGAGGATGGCACCGTTCAACTTGTCGACTTGTTTGTGCTTTCAGTTAGGTGGGCGACACATTTCAGTTTCAGACCAAGCCACTCTGTGGTTGGCCCCTTCCCATGTGCTCTTAATGTGCAGCCTATGGGACCGAACCGGCCTATCTAACAGCTTTATTATGAACAGACACATAGAGGCTGCATCATCGTGCCCTTAGCTGGAATAATGCAGCTTCAGTGGTTCCAATAATAAGAATACAGATAGCAATCCTAATGACCCGCCAAACATACGCATTTGTGTGTGTGTGCGTGTTTCACAATGGAAAGCTAAGATGTGCAGCTCCGCAATGTGTGCATGACACCATGTGACTTCATGCTGTGCTTTTCATGTCCCAATTGAAGGGGCGGACTCATCAAAGGAGACCAAGAAAAAGTATTGACACATCGGGCCGTACACAATCTTCGCATACATGTTAGACGCGTGCGTGCCAACGAGTCATTGTGTGTTTGTGCGTGGGATGTGTTTGAGCTAAAATGAGATGAAATGTTGTTTGAATACTTAAGCTGCAGCTGCCCCCCAGTGCCAGCCCCCCTGTTGCTTTGCCTCCATGGAGATTTGCGGCCTTTGAAATGATCACCAGGCCATGTGGTGTTTCTTAAATGACCATTAGGATGACCTGGTTTTTTCTTTATTTTAACATGCACCCATCTGGTTTACCAACGCTTGCGTTCATATTTGCTTTTTCCAGTAGAAAAATGATACAAATGTCCGTCAGTGTGACGCAAACGAATAATAAATTAGTCAAATCGTTTTTGTCATTTATTAATTTAGAACATCACCGGTAGACCTGACTTTTGTTAAATTTATTGGAGTCAATTCTTAATTAAATGTCTTATTTAAATGATGTGATGTTGATGAAGTGCAAGTCGAAGGCCGTGTGGAACGTGCAATACCCATTTTGGCCAGCAGCGTCGCTGTGACAGCAAACCGAAGATTCCCTAGAAACAGTGAACAGCGTGACCCGGAAAAACACCAGATTCCCGACAAGCATGTAGCTACAAGCGTGCTACATTTCCCACGCGATTTGAAGTTGGTGTTTTACGTGACGTTTTTAGGGACTTTTGTCGACGTTTATCCGTTTTTATTGCGTAGCGGGGGAAGCAATAGTTAAGAAATGGGAGTCCCGGCATTTTTCCGTTGGCTGAGCCGCAAATATCCCTCCATTGTTGTACATTGTGTGGAGGAGAAGGTAAGTACGTAGCTTATTGGCATTCGGACTTGCAAAACTCTCAAAGCGCATTTGCCGTTGCAATTTAAGTTTACATGAGGACTCGTTTTAGACTGTTGTCGTTTTTGCACATCAGCCGTGAATGGAGTCTGACTAAATTGAAAACAAAATGGGTCGTTCTTGGCCCATGATGTACTTTGACTTCCGTCAATGCTCCAACTTTCCAAGTTGTCCAGATTTTAAGCGGGCCGACTCCGGATTTCTGTTTTACTTCCATTTGGATGTTGCACAACTGAGCAGCTACCTTAATTTGCTCTGACTTGTTGCCAATGTCGTGCAAAATGTGACGTCATCGTAAAAAAAAAAAAAAAACATTATTCAAGCTTGAATTTGAATGTTATTGTTTGTGTCTTCCAGGGTCGGGACTGCAATGGAGTTCGCATCCCCGTCGACACAACCAAGCCAAACCCCAACGATGTGGAGTTCGACAATTTGTATTTGGACATGAACGGAATCATACACCCTTGTACACATCCGGAAGACAAGTATGAAGTGCTTCCTATTATTTGTCGCAACACCAAGTGTGGTCGGACTGGCCACTTTTGTTGTCGCAAATGTTGTTTTTGTTGAAATGTCTGTTTTTGACGTGTCCACAGACCGGCGCCAAAAAACGAGGATGAGATGATGGTGGCCATCTTTGAATACATCGATCGTCTGTTCAATATCGTGCGTCCCAGGAGAGTTTTGTACATGGCCATCGACGGCGTGGTAAGCGACTCGTACGCGCGGAACATTTCCGACTCCGGAATAACCTGACCGTTCAACTTTCAACCAGGCGCCTCGTGCCAAAATGAACCAGCAGCGCTCTCGCCGCTTCCGCGCTTCCAAAGAAGGCGCGGAGCAGACCGAAGAGAAGAATCGCATTCGGGAGGAGGTCATCCGGAAAGGTTTGTGTCCCCTCGTCAAAGAGGAACTAGTCATCCAATTATCTGACGTGCACCTCTTCCTGCGCAGGAGGATACCTGCCGCGTGATGAGATTAAGGAGAGGTTTGACAGCAACTGCATCACGCCGGTAAGGGGAATCTGATATGATCAGGTGACCGTTTGTCTTGGAAATATGTTGAGGTGATCGTTTGTCTCGTGTTTCCAGGGGACAGAGTTCATGGACAACCTGGCGCAGTGTCTTCGCTACTACGTCGCAGACCGACTCAGCAACGACCCGGGATGGCGAAACCTCACGGTGAGCTCTGCACGCTCACGTGGCGCGTTGAGACGGCCACGATGTCGTCGCTAAGAATCCTTTTCCTTTGCGGGTCTCGAAGGTCATCCTGTCTGACGCCAGCGTGCCCGGCGAAGGCGAACACAAGATCATGGACTACATCAGGAGACAGAGAGGTGCCGCTCGCTCATGGCAATTTGTGCCAAGATGGCGGCAAAGTTTTTAATTGGCAGTTTTTAAATCCGTAGCTCAGCCCAACCACGACCCCAACACACATCACTGCCTGTGCGGTGCTGACGGTCAGTCTTCAGCGCACGTCGGGAGATGAAATTATCGTATTTTTTTTGCAACTCAACTTGTGTTGCTTTGCTCAGCCGACCTCATTATGCTGGGCTTGGCCACGCACGAGCCCAACTTCACCATCATCCGGGAGGAGTTCAAACCCAACCAGCCCCGCCCCTGCGCGCTCTGCAATCAAATGGGCCACGAACTCAAAGAGTGTCAGGGTCTCGCCCGAGAAAAGCAAGGCCAGGTCAGCTCACGCCGCCTTCTCCGCGCCCTCGTCAATACTTCCCGAAATAAAGTCCTCGCTTTCACCTCTCGCCCCCTCCAGCACGATGAATTTGCAAACACCATGCCGGTGTCTCAGCAAGAGTTCATCTTCATCCGGCTCTGCGTGCTGAGAGAGGTACGTGACCTTTTTTGTGCGCGCGTTAGGCAGAGTGTCACGCTCATGGCGCCACGTCGTCTTTCAGTATCTCGTTCGAGACTTGACCATGTCCAGTCTGCCCTTCCCGTATGACTTTGAGAGGAGCGTCGACGACTGGGTGTTCATGTGTTTCTTTGTCGGAAACGACTTCCTCCCTCACCTGCCTTCCTTGGAAATCAGGTCACATCTTCGTACTCGCAACGCCCGCCCTGTCTAAGGGGGTTTCCGCAAATAATCTTATACTTGCCGCTGTTCCCTCATCTCGCAGAGAGGGGGCGATAGATCGACTGGTGAGGATCTACAAAGAAGTAGTGCACAATACCGGAGTAAGTGTGGCCGGTGGCTGTGCATGGGATTGCAGGCGCTGATGACCGCATGTGTGTGCGTGCGTACAGGGCTACCTGACGGAAAACGGCTACGTCAACCTGTCACGCGTGGAGTTGATCATGCGGGCCGTGGGCGTGGCCGAGGACAACATCTTCCAGAAACGCAAAGAAGACGATGCAAGTTTCCAACTTGACAAACATTCCCAGGCGCACAAAACGTGGACCGATTTGATTGAAAGCCTTTTCTGTCTTATCAGGTGAATTTTAGGAAGAGGATGAAAGACAAACGACAACGGATGAAGGTAAGTTACTTGGATTCTGTCGGCAGTCAACTGTCAAAATCTAAATTTTCCTTTTTGTGTTTTCATGCGCGTAGTGGGAGCGGCAAGGCCCCGCCTACATGACAGAGGGCCAATTCGCCCCCCACGCGCTGGGTAGAGGTCACAACCCGCACGCGGTGGAGAACCCTCGCCAGGAAGCCTACGACATGAGGATGCGGTCCAATCAGGTGCCGCCTCAAATCTCAGCACCTGGCTCGAGCCTCACTTCTGCGTTTTAAAGGTGTGTTTGTGTGTGTTGTTGTCCAGGATGCCGCTCAGTCCCTGAAGGCCTCGATGAAGAATGGCGCTGGCGCCAATGTGAGTTGCATTAGTCTCGTCACCCGAGAAACATTTTCATAAAGCTGTTCTCAAAGCTAAAAAAAAATGTCTAAAAAATAAATAAAAATGTTCTCAAAGCTAAAAAAAAAAATGTATCTAAAAAATCTATTTAAAAAAACAAAATAATGAGAGAAAAAAAGCAAAGTCGAATGTTCATTTTAATTTGCGCTGTCGGTAGTTTGCGGGCCCCAGCGACAACAACAACAGAGGTATGAAGAGAAAAGCAGACAGCGACGACGAGTCCGAGCCAGAAGACAACGTCAGGTACGTCCGAATGAAGCTGGCTGACTGTCCTGCGCAGACATGAATTGTACAAAACCGCACACACGCACACAATTAAAATGGAAAGCAGTCAATTCCTGTGTGACGCACTTAACAAATCTGTTAAATCCGCCCGACTGATTTGGTATTCATGGAGACGTTGCCTTCAGGAGGCCCGGCGCTCCCCGCAGGCCGCGCCGGGCCGGGCCTCAGCGGCGGCACAGATGCTGCACGGCCTCCATCATTTCAATTTCCCCAGATGTCAAAAGAGAATTAAGAAACGGAGGCGAAAGCCGTTTGATTGAGCTTTGCACTTTGCAGGTTGTGGGAGGACGGCTGGAAACAGCGCTACTACAAGACCAAGTTTGACGTGGACGCTTCCGACGAAGGCTTCAAGAAGAGGGTTGTCCAGTCCTACGTGGAGGGCCTCTGCTGGGTTCTGCGCTATTACTACCAGGTGAGGCCACGCCCACTCCGCCTCACCTCAATGTGCTTGAAAATAGCGCTGCCACGATTTTGAGAATCCACGAACAGGGAGGGGGGGAGGGGGGGAGTCAGTCTCCACATGCTCGGCAATCCAAAGCCGGTCTCAGCGGGCCGCTCTGAATTGATTAAAAGGTCCTAGGCAGACGGGACGTGTCCGCCGGTCGTTGCCGCGCATTCACGGTGCCGCTGCCAACGGCGTTGGCGTCACGCGCCGCTCGCCAAGAGGGGGGCCGTGAAACACCCAAGACGTGATTCACACTTTGCTCCCGAAATCACTTTTCATACGATGAGGACCTTCTCTTTGTTTTGCGTCTGCCACGGGGAGCTCAAACGGACCGCTGCCATTTGAGAGCTGTAATTTGACACGCTAGCCTCCCCCCCCTCATCCTAAAATTAAGGGGAGGGGGGGTGTGAATAAAATTAAAAGCGCCATACTTGTGCTTCTGTTTTTCTTTTACTTAGGATTTGGGGAATAATCGTTTGATAGAAGCCAAACGCTTTTGATGGAGCTCCTTCAAACCTAAAATGTTGTGTCGTTAAATCTCCAAAATGACATTCAGAACATGTTTGTGCTTGCAGGGCTGCGCCTCCTGGAAGTGGTACTTCCCCTTCCACTACGCCCCCTTTGCCTCCGACTTCAAGGACATCGAAGGACTGTTCAGCGACTTTGAGCGAGGAACCCAACCGGTAAGCGAGCGTGGCCCGGTGACGCCCACGTAAGATCCGTGTGAAATAATCTTTGCTGTGTGCGCGTGCAGTTCAAGCCGCTGGAGCAGCTGATGAGCGTGTTTCCTGCCGCCAGTGGCAACTTCCTGCCAGAAACGTGGCGGGATCTTATGAGCAATCCGGTGAGTTGGCGGCACTTGAAGCACTTGCCGTGTAATACGTTTGTAAAAAAAAAAAAAAAATGTGTTGTGATACAGGAGTCTCCCATCATCGATTTCTACCCCGACGACTTCGCCATAGACCTGAACGGGAAGAAGTACGCCTGGCAAGGTGAGTTCTTCGCCCGGTCGCTTTGCTTCCGCTCTGTTAACGCTATTGCTTCTCAAAGGTGTGGCCTTGTTGCCCTTTGTGGACGAGCGGCGCCTGCGAACCACGCTGGCCAACGTCTACCCCGACCTCACGGCCGAAGAAGGTCAGTCTCGCATTTCGACGCCGTTTAATCATTTGTTTTTCTCATGAATTGAAATGATTTGAATCATTGGTGGTTGCAGTGAGGAGGAACAGTCTCGGAAGCGACTTGTTGTTTGTCAGGAGCTCTCACCCGCTGTCGGACTTCCTCCAGGAACTCTACAATACACAATGTGAAGAGGTAACGCCAGCCAAAAAATAAAAGTGCGGCCGGCACTCACGTGGTAGGTCAGATCACGTCGCTGTTGTCTTGTAGGACACCACAATGCCCGCAGAGCTCTGCCACGGAATCCAAGGTATCTTATCACTCGATGATGACCCCATCCTACCAGATAAGTAAGGACCACTTGCTCGTGCTCCCTCCTGCACGTTCCCGGGCAGAAGGCGAACCAAGCCACCCCGCCGTCTGAGCCGCCGAGACGCTCACTCGCCTTTGACCTTTTGTACCTCAGGCCGGTGCAGTCACCCATCCCCATGCTGCGGGACATTGTGAACAACAGCGCCATCGGGTGAGAAGAAGTGCCACAGTGTCAGCGCTAGTGTTGTCAACCTGTCAATGGCGATGTGTTAGCATGAAGCTAGCAGAAAATTTGCTTCCATTTCAATTGAGCACATTTTTGTTGTCTTCCAGAGTGAAGTTCAAGGATCCCCAGTTTGACGAGGGCTTTGTGTTCAAGGCTCAGCTCCTCCCCGGAGCAAAGTCAGTAATAAACACTTTTCCATTTTTCGAGGGTTGTAATGCCAAGCGTCACATGGCCTTGACTGCCTTCAGGCTTCCCAACAACGTGCTGAAGCCGGGGGACTGGGACAGGCGGGAGAACCAGCCGTGGAGGCCTCAGCTGGGTTTCAACTCCAACAGGCAGCCGGCTCACTTGGACCAGTCGGGCTTCCGAGCTCTGGGGTGAGGGTTTTTTATTTTTTTTTCCTTTCTGCTCATTTACAATGTCAATTTTTTCGTTACGCGCGTACAGCACTTTTTTTTTTCCTAAATGTTGGTGTCCCGCCTCCACGCTGGCCATTAAGCGGCCATGCTTGATTATGATCTCCACTTCCTCCTCCGCACGTCCACATTATCATTAAGAAACGGCAATAATTGAACATCTGGCACCCCTGAAAGCGCCGTGTTTGGAATTCATGATGAGCACCTTTCCATTTTTAAAAAAAAAAGTCCTGCTAGAAGCTGCCAAGCTGCATGTTTGACATCCTCTTTTGTTTTTTTTTCCTCTTGCAGTCACTCGCTCAGAAACCGCCATGGAGGCGAATACAGCAATTACCCGCCGCCTGACAACTACCACCCGCAAGGAAACTACCGCACGCCCCGCGGCGGAAATAACCAGTCCTACCAACGTAAGGCACACGTTGGCCATAAGCCAAATCGGTCTCTCCTTGCCTCGAGAGGCAAGTTAAGTTCTTCTTTGATGAGGCGGCCACCCCCCCACAGCGAGCTCGCCAGGGCGTCTTTGTGTGCCCGCGGCCAAGCTCCGATTGTGCCGCGCGGCTAAAGCGACAAACTAAGAAGTCCGCCCACCCTCTGACCCGCTCGCTAACTTTGTCACTCCGTTTCGGCGGCAAAATACTTTGGGAGTTTGATTCACTTAAATGGTCTTATTTTTTTCTTTTCATAGGACGTCACAAAAAAAAAAAATGACGCTTGGCAACAATGCATTTAAATTGCTAGAAATGTCGCTCGTTGATATCCAGAGGAAAAACTGATCTTGCAATTTAGACAATCAAGCTGCTTTTGTGGAGGCCTGCAGAAATCCCCAAATATTTTCTGACGACCCATTGAGGGAACTTGGATAGTTTTGCAGGAATCAACAGTGTCATCTATGAAAAGTGGACGTCTGCAAAAAAAAACACTCTGTTTTTGTTTGAGCTGAGTCAAAGAGTCGTCGTGGAAATTGAAAAGGGGCGTTTAGTTGCCGAGCGGCCGCTAATCCGTCCCTAATAGAGTGGCCAGTGCGCGCTGTCGGGATTGGAAGGCGTAATCCTTTTGTTGGCTTTTGTGCGCGCACGCTGGAGGCCCAGACGCTCTCAGATCACGACTAATTAAAGAGATTGACAGGTGTCCACTTGTCATTCCCCGGCTTTTCAGGCCCGGCCTTCTAATTGCCAGCCCGCTGGGTGGTCCACTTGAGCCGCGTCAACGCAAGACTTCATCAAACGGGAGAATAACCGGCATGGCGGTGGCGCCGCCCTCTGCCCGATATTTCCTACTTGACCTCCGATTCAAGCCGTGTTTCCTTTCTCAAAAGATGCCACAAATGTAACTATAGGCCCGAAAATTAATTCTGAGCCCTCCTCCCCATCTCGCACGCATAGTCGGATTTGAAGCAATCCCCCGCATTAAACGCAGATTTTGTGTCACATTAACTTGAACAACAAAAAAAGTCCATGCGAGAATTCGGTATTATTAACGGATGTGAAACTTTATTATTATTATTTTTGATTTGATTTATAAGAATTCGAGCTCCATTGCTTCTCGCGACTTTTTTTTTTCCCCCTCAATATTTCAAGCAGGTTTTTTGTGTGCAGTGTATCGAGCTGCTCCCCAACATTTAAATGATTGACACAAAAAACTTGTCGTAGTCGCAAGGTGTCCACGGCGGCAGGTGGAGCGGCCAAACAAGCGGGCAGCTGGTCATCACCATGGCAACGGCAACTCTGGAAGCAGCCTTTGGCTACTTTGTCTTTTTTTTCCTCAAGTGGGCCTTTGTGAAATGTTCGCCTCGATAGAAGCTAGCCACTTGAGGAGTCCACAATCCCGCTAGCTCAATGCTTCTTCATTTTTTTCATTTGCTCAACAAAACATGCAAATGTTCCCCCTCGGAGCTCCCGGAGCCCGGATTTGATCCACGCCGATGTCACGCGGCGGCCCGGTTCTGCCGACGGCTCCTTCGGGTCTTTGTAACTGAGCCTGACCCCGGTCTTTGTTGTGTGCAGATTCGTCATCGTCCTATGAGCACCAGCCTCGCTTTCAACGGTGAGTCTCGAGCGGTCATTTTGCTTTAGGGAAAAAAAAGTCGATCATTTCTTTTAGTAGGTTTGCAACTGTTTATTTGCTGCCAGACCCTCAATATTTCTTGAAAAAAAAGGTTACCATTTCCTGTAGATGCCACAAGGTGGCGGGAAGATACTCATTTTGTTTAGATGAAATCCCCCCCAAAAACTTTGTGAATTGGTGAAATGTGAATATGGCAACATTTATTTTTTTTTTTAATACTTGCCAGTAGCAATATGTGAGATATGAAGTTTGTGTTTTCAGGCATCATCCTTATGGAGGCGGCGGCGGTCGTGGTGGCGGCGGCGGTGGTGGTGGCGGCGGCGCTCACGGCTGGGACCGGGCCATGCAATCACAGCGGGGAGCCTACCAACACAACGCCAACCGGGGTGGCGGCGGGGCCCGACGCGGCGGCTACCAGTCGCACTTCCAGCCGCAAAGAAACGACTGGCAACAGGTACCAAAAATATAAACTGTAATGCGAGTTGTTTATTAATTGCTCAAGGTAGGGTTTATATTGAAATATAATTCTCAGTCAAACCTTTCTTCCTTCTCATTTCATTTTGAGATGGCAGTTGAAGGAGAATTTAAGTGATGGCAAATAAGACTTATGCAAGTTTTATCTTCCTACTCTTTTTTTTTGGGGGGGGGGGCAGAACACCCAATTCAAATTTGATGCATTTAGTTCATCATAGTCGTTGGTGATAATTCAAAGAAAATCCAATTATGTTACTTGAACTCAATGCTCACATGTAATGTTGAAGTTTTAATTGTTCCAATTTTGGTAAACTGCCATCTATTGCATCTCCAAACTGCCATTGTTAGAGAAAAAGCACTTTGTTTGGTTTTTAGGGCCACAACAGTTCCAACAGAGGTGGTTACCCTGCACCACCTGCATCCAGAAGATATGTCTGGGAATGAGCTTTTTTTTTTTTTTTCCTTTCTTTCATTCTTTTTATTCCAAAATATACGTGGAACTTTAAGTGACTGTTGTACTTTTGAGAGATTCTCCAACAATGTCTTTTATTAACTTGTCCAATAAAAGAACAAGTCATGTGTTAACTTGCACCTTTTTTATTCTTTCATCCAGTGCAACTACCAAAAACCTCAAAATATGCTTTCAAATGTAATAAGTTCCATAATTTCATTTCAAACGAATAGTCTAAATTCAGAGGGTAAAGGAAGGATATTCATTGACAATTGAATATTTTTGCTTGAAAGCTGAAATAATTACGTAGTCAAGAGTCTGCAGGAATCCGGTCACATGTCCAAGGCAACGCCAACGTTGGCTCCAAAAAACAGCCCAAAAACTTGCACCTCCTCAGTCCGCGTCTGTCTCCGCTCCGGTTCGGTCCTACCAAGTTCTGCCGTAGAGCAAAGTGGAGGAACCGAGCACGCCGCCGGTGTAATCAAGCACCGCCGCGTCCGTGTGCGCGCGGAAGCCCGTGGGCGACTCTAGCGAGTGGCCCCCTTTCCCTTCCCGGTGCTCCTCCTGGACGTCCCGTTCGAGTTGCTGGTTGCTCGTCTTGGCCTCCGCCGTCGGTTCGGGTTCGCCCCGGCTGGGCTTGGCGAGCAGCGGCGATGAGCGGTTGATCGCGCACAGGCCGCCGCCGCCTGCGTCGTGCTGCCGCTGCGCCGCCTTGTCCTTGAGCTGTCGCTTGAGCTTGTAGCGGTGGTTCTGGAACCAGATCTTCACCTGGTTGGGGCTGAGGTGGATGAGACCGGCCAAGTGCTCCCTCTCGGGGGCCGACAGGTACTTTTGCTGCTTGAAGCGGCGCTCCAGCTCGAAGACTTGGGCCTGCGAGAAGAGCACTCGACGCTTCCTCCGCGGGGCCACCGACAAGGCGGCCTTGGCGCTGCCGTCCAAAGCTGCAGACAGGCCGCCCGACAGGCCGCCGCAGGAGCCCATCAGCCGGGAAACTGCAAAGTCAACACGAGGTTATGCCCCTTTTTTTTTTCTCCTTAATCCAAGAATATCTCACGAAGCGTTATTTTTTTTTGCAAGATTTGCACACCTGCTTTAGCGCAGCAATCAATTGATCCCTAGGTAAAAATCGACGAAAAAAATGGTGTAATTTTACAGCCGATAAAAATAAATATTATGCACTCAAAAATATGACGTAAATATGAAATGGTACCAAAAGTCAAATGATAAGTTCCAAAACGCTTGCGCAATTTGTCGTCCAACAGTAATTGAAAGAATCTAACTACAATGCGGCGCATTAATAGATATGAACGGAAACAAATTTAATCAAAGTAAGAAAAGCACCAACACTAATTTGGGGGAAATTAATGCTAAGTTATTGTAACAAATTACTGGAGTAAAGTCCTTGAATTAATTGCAACTATTGTGAAGTAACTCCCACATCATCTTTCAACGCAAGGTTACTTTTAAAAAAATAAACCCTACATGTAACAAACGTTAAAGTAAAAACATTTTGTAAATTTACGCAGCAAAAGCAATTTTAATTTGGAAAAAAAGATTAAAGTTTTTTGTCTCCAACTTTTAATCGTTTCTCCCATGCATCCTTTTTCGCCGAATTTCAAAACAAAGGTGGAATAAATTTACTACACTGTTGCATTGAACACAACTGTAAAGTATTTAAAACGGAATTAAAATGAGTGTAAGTAGTGGCAAAGATGATCGAAATCTATGTCAACTAACTTGGTGCGTATCTTGTTTCGGGGCCGCCGTACCAGGCCGCAGCCGCAGGGCCAACCGCCCTTAGCGACTCCTGATAGGCCGGCATTTCTCCGCCGCCGCCGCTGCAGAACCCCCCGACCGAGCCCGAGAAGTGCGGCACGCTGGTGCCGACGTTGTAGGCGTCGGGGGAAGTGGACAGGTGGGGCTGGTGTTGCAGATGGTGCTGATGCTGCTGATGGAGGTGCTGCTGCGGGTGCTGCTGGTGCTGCTGGTGCTGCTGCTGGTACCGGTACAGGCCGGCCAGTCCGGGCTCCTGCACGGCGCCGGCGCCGAACCTCCGGTGGAGGTCGTCCATGGGGCCGTGCTGCAGGATGTCGATGACCGAGAAGGGGGTGGAGTGCCTGGGGGGGCTCAGGGACATGCTGGACGCCTCCCTACGTCCCACCCTCCCTCCTGTTGCGCGATGAGGCCGACACAGGATGCAAGCGAGACCTTATCCCACCCGCGGACGGGGAGGGGCGGGGCGAGTCGTGCTGATTGACAGTCCATGCAACGCGTGCTCCTCAGGTGAGTCAGCTCTTGTAGTTTTTATTTGAATTTTGTGGAGCAGAAATCCCAAGAAGCTCATTGAATAACGAACATAGAAAATGTTATCTCAGGATTGAAAGTTTGACCCGTGAAACAACAAACTTTGACTTTAATTGCAAACCTATTTTAAGTATGAAAAAGGGGGATTTATCTTAACAGGGGTGTTTTTCCTATCTAGAGATGCGATTGGTTGCTTTAAGTATAACTGCAGTTTATGACTGAGTTTGACTTTGGCTGCTTGTGCACATTGCTTTGCTCTTGGTGGCACTTTGACCAATAAGCATTCAAGGAATGAAGCCCACTCCAAGCGCGGCTGAGGAGGAGGAGGAGAAGGAGGCGAGTTATGCATTTGCACATGCGAGCGTGTGTGTTTATACGTAATTGGTCAAGCTCTTGCTGCCACCTAGCGTCAATCTGATGAACTGCATGTTAGTGTTCCAGGCGCTCGATGCAAATGTGAAGCAGGTGGCCTGCTATGTTGCACATTAAATACAAATTATAGAATCATGACCGCAAAAACATAACAAAACGAATACGTATGACTTAAGAACTGCAATTGTTTTCATCTATTTTTTGCCATATGACGTCACAGGTGGACGAGTCCTCATTTCAACGTGACGTCACAGACCTGACCACAGCGTGAGTCTTTCCCACAATTGATTGTCTTTGTCACGATTTTTCGTTAATTTTGCTGTTATATATCGTTTATTGTTTGCATCAAATGCTCGACTGGCTTCCCTCGATTCGATATCATCGTGATATTGATCATGGAATTAGAAAATGAATGATATTAAATATATTTTTTAGCTGAGATATGATCAAACGTTTTCAAGTCCTAATGATGGGTGCACGTGGAGGGAGGCGGGAGGGGTCTCCCTCACCCCCCACTGTCACCGCCACTATAGCCTGACTTCAACCGCGCGTCCTCGTGCACACGCACACACATTTGCACTGCAAAACATGCAATTCGTCTTTATTTATATCGCGCTTTGTTTGGTTGTAACAAAGCGCTTTACAAAAGCGTAAAACAATACAACATTGGCAATAATACACACAATAATTTGGCTCCTATGAACATCATGCATTTAACGTTCCGTTCATACAAACAAAATACATTTTTAATGTTTTGCCAATTTCTGGGCTATATTTTGAGCACTGTTTTCACACATTACTGAAAATGTAAATGGTGTCAAATACCACACACGCAAAAAAAACGTCATTCGAACATGGAGGTTGGCTGCACGTGAGTTAAGATTACGTGGTAGATTAAACACCAAGTCAGCAGCCAAACGATTGTCTTCTTTTCAGTGACATCGAACCGAAGTTAATTTGATAAATACATATAAAGTACAAAACGTTGCGCAACATTAAATATTACAAATAATTTATAAAACACATGAACAGTCTGTCGACGTAAAATAAGATATTTTTTTATCAACATTAAAAAAATACGAAAAGACCAACATTCAAAAAGGGTGCTTCAACTCCCGTATGTTTTGTATTCAATCAAGTGTCGTGCATGCGCTCGCAGGCGCCTCAGGTCCAGTTGGCATTCCAGCAGGTGAGCCGCGCGAGGGCCCTTTGGGGGACGTGCGCATAGGCGCAGAGCGGAAAGGCCAGCCGCAGGTCGAGCATTCCCTTGGGCCGCTCGCTCGGCTTTCCGTCGCGCAGCACAACCGCCGGGACCACGAACCCCTGCTGCGCTTGCGCCCGCAGCACCCGCAGCGCCTCCAGGCTGCGCTCGGCGCGCGCGCGCTTCATCTTGTAGCGGTGGTTCTGGAACCAGATCTTCACCTGGTTGGGGGTGAGCCGGATGCGCCTGGCCAGGTGCTCCCTTTCGGGCGCTGACAGGTAACGTTGCTGGCGGAAGCGACGCTCCAGTTCCAACGTTTGCGCTTTGGAGAACAGGACGCGACGCTTCCTGCCGCCGCTGCAGACGCGCTCGCCGGGGTCGCGCGCCGCGTCCGATGACGCTCCTGGTAGCGCGTGCACTGCAGAAGACGAATTAAAAGACGTCAAAACGGGCTGCGCTCATCCACCGAGTCGTCAAAAAGATAAATCGTCGCTTTACGAGGCTGAGGTTCGAACCCAGAAATATCTCAGCTGTGTTGTAAATGTGCGCTCACGTGACAGGTCGAGGTGATTCCCTGTGGGGTTCCCCTCGGGCGCGGCCTCGGCGTTGGCCTCGTCCTCTTCCGGGTCTTCGGCACCGGAACCGCAGCACGTCCCCGCAGCAGAGTCCGGCAGGTCCAGAATGTCCCGCACCGAGAAGCCGACACGTCCCAAAGACATTGCGGAGCGCAGGAAATCGACAAAAGAGAAGAAAAGCAAAAGGTACGCCGCAGGAAAAAAAGTTACCAAGTTGTCACAAATTGTTTTGGAATTCAGGATTAAAAACAAGGTTCTTGTGTGTATTGCTGCAGTTCTAGAAGCGAGGCTGGACTGCAGCGCCTGACACGAGCACGCACTCGCACGCACGCACGCACGAGAAGCGCGTGGCCGTTAAAAAGGCACGAGGATGAGGAGGTGGGTCAAAGTCGTCACTCGGCCACTTCCGCTTGGCTTTTCACCAAATTTGGCAACGGCAAATAACACACGCAGGCAGACAAACAAACAAACAAACAAACAAACAAACAAACAAACAAACAAACAGCTCATTTTCAAATAATTAGAATGACCCTTTTTTATTTTTTTATTGTAATTTTTATAAGACGAAGGGAGATGGGGGAAAAAAAAGGAAATTAAATATGTTTCGTGTAATATATAGTCACAAAGGTAAATTGGAAATAAATGAAGTAAAATTAAATTTAAAATAACATAATCTGGGTTACTTATTTACTATCAGCATTTTTCTTTTTTAGTAAATGGTTTTACAGTATAAAAATATGTTTATATTATGTTTTAAGGCAAAAGATTGCATGTCAAAAACACAACTGATTCAATAATGTCATTATCAGTCAAGGGATAGTTTTGAATTTTTAATAATGATATCAATCATATCATGATATTGATAATCATGTCATCATTTATCAGCCATCAGAAAGATTTTGATTAAGAAGCAACTTTAAATAGTAAATGATCAACATTCATTTCTGGATAGGAATAGCGCACGCATTTGCTACTTTTGCCTTCTTTTAATCATGGCCACTTTTTTGTCTTTACATTTCTACTTTTGTGCAAACATCTCGCATTTAATCTGTGTGTGTGTGTATGTGTGTGTGAGAGATCTTGCTGGGTGGTCGAACAGTGCAAACAAACACACGATAAGCACAAAGCCACAAAGGCTGCACAGCCTCCTCATTTAAACCATTTATTCCCCCTCAATACTCTTTAATGGCCTCACACACACGCGCACACACACACACACACATGGGCAGTTGTCATGGTATTCTACTTCAATAGACTGCATGTTCCCTATATTCATGACATGCATGCACACACACACACACACACACACACACACGCACACACACACTAGTCTACGCACACAACATACTTTGTGTGCCTTGACATTAGCTGAAAACCATCCCATTGCAAGTCAATATGGGGTTGCTGACTATTGCAACCAGTCCATGAATGCGTATAATCAACCTGCACTTGATTGGCGACCAGTCCACAGTTTGTCTGTCTTTTCTGCCGACTCTCTGGGCCAAAGTCAGTCGGGATAGGCTTCATCTCAGCCGCCACCTTAATGAGGACAAACGGGTCGGGGGGATTACAAGCCGCTCAGTGATTTGAAAAACTATATTTCAAATGCGGACCGTCAGCTTTGGGCCGCGGTTCCGCCTCCCAATTTGTCTACAGCTTCGCTTCGCTTCCCAGCTTCCCGCCGAGGAGCGGGCCTCTGCCGCGCTGTAGGTGGTGATACAAACAAAAGCACAAAGCGACGACGGCGGCGCTTTGTAATCGCAGTAGAACATGGAAGAACGAGGGGGCGAGGAGTTTGGGAGCCATGGAGGTCAGTCTAGAAAGCCAGGAGTTGGAATGTTGATAAATGGCTGAGGAGTGGAAGGGCAGGTTGGAAGAGTTGACGTGGACAAGGTGAGATCAAGAGGTTGAGGAGGTGAACAGGGAGAGCCACAGAAAGTCTCCAATGACAGTAATCTCCAGTCTGGAGTTCCCCAGGGGTCAAGCCTTAGACCTCTCCAGTTCAATCTGTACAGGAAGGCAGGTGCTCTGATTTGAACAGAGGAACATAAGAAATATTTGGATTAACTCAACATAGTGCTGTTCTATTTTTGGCTAAGCAAGTTTAGCGTTTGGGCTTCCTCTAGTGGTATGTGAAAAAAGGCGCACATTTATCTGCATTGGGCCTAATTTCAGTTTTAAATGGATTAATTAATAAATTAAACAAAATGAGATGGGAATAAAAATATTAACATATTATGCAATTAATATACTGTTTTAACGGTGTTTGTTTTACATGTCCGACTTTTACACTATGTCCAGCACATTTGTGGTTGTAAGAAATATGTGCGCTTTCTTTTGTGATATTTTGCTGCTCCCTGCTGGTTTTGTACTGCAACTGACGCATTGGCAACTTGAACTGCTGCCTTCTTGCGGTTCATTTGCTACCGGTGTGTTCGGCCATCCGCAGACGGAGGGGCGGGGCGGGGCGACACGAGCTCCTCGAGTTTGTTTGTTGCTCGCTCGCTAGCTAGCTAGCTAGCTATCGTAGACCAATAGCAACAAAGGTGGCTTGTCAGCGAGCCCGCCCACAAGTCCCACTCAGCTGTCGATCAAACGTTGATTAGGAAAAAGCGTTTGACCTCCATGTTGTTTTGTGTGTTTTCCACTCAAAAGCTGATGTCCAAACTACAAGAGTTGAGGCTCCACGTCGGCTGCTGGTCGTCTATCAGAACATCTAGACGCCAACATATTTTCGAAAGGTACTGCAAGTTGTGTTTCCTTCTTTTTTATAGGGAGTATTATTCCTTCGGTGACTAGAGAAGATCATGAACAAGTCTGAGACGTAATATTATTTTATAAAGTTAATTCAATTCGTGCTTTGAGTTATTTGACGGTTTCCACGTGAATTAGGTAGTGGGTAACAGCAGATGGGCCGGCCATTAGTTTCCGAAGTTGTGGTCAAAAGACATTATGTGGGGTGGGGGCAGTACAACATGTTTCCCGCAGAGGGCGCTAATGCTCTATGGTCGAGTATTCTGTTACTGTTTCGGTCCTTTCATAGTTTGTGATATTCGATGTTAAATAAAGTGCTAAAAATAGGAGAGTGCATCATTAAAGCTGCCAAGGAAATAGTTTAACAAAAAGAACATTTGGCACATAAAACGAGTCTTTTCATTTTGAGGACTTTGAAACCTTGGTTGAAGTGCTCATTGCATGTCACTTCTAATGCCTGCCACCAGGGGGAAGGTGAGCACATGCAAACGTCTGACATTGCTCACTGGGCCAAAAACTAAGTGCCGCTGTGCTACTGCACAACTTAAACATCAAACACCTCTAGATTTTTTTTTAATGACATTGATGCAAACCAGGTTAGTCAGAAATATACATTTGATTTGTACTCAACTAACTTGGTTTGCATCAATGTCATTGAAAAACACATCCAAAAGTGTGTGATGATGTTATGCACTTAGGTGGCACTTAGTTTTTGTCCCGGTGAGAGGTGTCAGCTGTTTCAATGTGCTCACCTTCCCCCTAGTGGCACTCATGTCATCAGAAGTAAGTGACATCTCACCTGAGCTCATCAAACACTTAAGCTGTCAACGCCAATGTTTGAGTGCAACTATATTAGTCTCACACAAACATTGACTGCTCAAATGTTGTCAAACTGCTTTTCTGTCATATAACTCAATCAACTGGAATGAAAGTCTTTGTGTTTTTATCAGCAAATTTGCTTCACTCATTGGAAAATGTTCATGCTTGGTGGTTGCTGCAGTGGAACTTAGGTTTTCAAAGGCAGACTTCAGTCTTGAGGTGAGCGTTGTCCTTCCGTCACTGCCATGGACATGGGTTTTTGACTGTTAGTCTCCATTTCACAGGACTCCTGTCACTTTGAGTCATGTGAGATGTAGAGTAACAGTCAAAAAGCCATGTCCATGGCAGTGACGGAAGGACAACGCTCACCTCAAGACTGAAAACTGCCTTCAAAAACCTAAGTGCCACTTTCCCCGCCTCCTGCTTCTGCCCAAATTCAGTCTGACCAATCACAGCGCAGCTCGAATTTGCATAACCACGCCCACTTTTCCAACAGCCAATCAGAATGCAGTATTTGCCAATCTGACCAATCAGATTGCTTGAAATTAATGAGACCACGCCCACTTTATATTCGACCAATCACATGACCCCTCATTTGCATAACCACGCCCACTTTTCAGCCAATCGCTGACCTTCATTCTCATTGCCCCGCCTACTTTCTGAGCCCTCAGCCAATCAGAAAGCAGTATTGCAGCTTTGACCCGCCTCATTTAAAAAAAATATGGGGAAAAAAATTCAGAAAAAAAAAATCCCGGAAAAAAAAAATCTGGGAAAAAAAATCTGAAAAAAGTTTTAGGTTTTTTTGGTTTTTTTTTAAATGAAGATAATTTTAAAGTTGAGAATGAAGAGTTAAGAGTTTAAGTGTTCTTTGTAATCAAACTTTATTTCTTTTGCAGAGTAAACATTCAATCACAAAACAGTTAGAAGTTGCATGGTAGTCTGCTCGGTGCCAAGTGGTGAAGTGGTCGGCCGGTGGGACGAGTGGTGAAGTGGTCGGCCGGTGGGACGAGTGGTGAAGTGGTCGGCCGGTGGGACGAGAGGTGAAGTGGTCGGCCAGTTGGACGAGGAGTCTGCGCCTGGAGGTAAGACAAAAAGACACCTGTAAGCCTAAAGTCAAGTCAACGTTTAGTGCAGGAAAAAGTTTAGCATGAAACTTACCAGTGGGAAAGATTTGTTCACAGCATCAAGTATTGAGAGCTGCATGACCAGAAGGCTGCTTTTGTTCCTTGCAACCTGTCAGGAAAAAAAAAAAAAAAATTGAACAAAATTGTCATGGGGATTGTGCAGTAATGAGCATATTACCTTAAGTGTGAATATTGTCCACTTCTCAGGTTGACTTGGAGGCAAGGACGCAACAAAAACGTATGTGTTGCCAGCATGCTGCTGTGCTCTGATCCTTGGCCACCGCTGGCTGCAAGCAGGTACATGATCATGCACCACCCTGGACACAAAAATAATCATTCACATTTTGGAACATGGTGGCTGAAATGAAATGTACTTTCCATCTCTTACCAGCAGAGGGCTCTCCAGGCAGCAAGAAGGTGCCCCTGCCAAATAGATGGCGAGTTGAAGCTTTTAGCAACGAGCATACCAGGAATGGCTCATTTCACCTGCAACAGCCACAGGTGCTTCTACTCCACCGGCAGGTGAATGAGCTCACAGAATGGAGGCAAACTGGCAGGTTTTTCCACTTTCTGGACCAGGATTTGCCACTTCTGCTTGGAAAGAAAAGGAACATTGACTCCATTTCGGGTTACCATTTTTATTTTTCACTGTAGACAGGAACCTTCTGCTGAAGACGTTTATTAGATGAGAAACATCAGGCCAAGCTGTTGAAATGTTGCAGATCCTCTCCTGGACTGACACCTGCACACAAATGCGGAAACGGTCAAGCAAGTTGATTTGCAACACTGAAAATGGAAATAGCCTTGAAACCTTTAGCATGGTTTTGGAGAATTTCTTGGCCCAGCAGGTGGCAAGTTTTTGCAGCACTCTTACTGGAAGCTGCACTGCATTGAGACAAAGAAAAAGCAGGTTAGTGTTCTTACCATGCCACATTTGCAAAGTTTAGTCACCTGCCAGGACTGGAAGATCATGACTCCTTGCTTCCTGACTGCCTGGACCAGCACCACCTGAAACAAACTGGTCAAGCACTTTGATTTGTCAAATTTGTCATTGCAATCGTTTCAAACCTGGCGCTTTGACTTCAATCCATGCAGCGGACTGGTACTAGGTCCTTTGGCTCCACCTGGTGGACAAAACGGGAAGAGAATGCACAGGCTGAAATAAATTGGTCAAACAATTGTTCACGTGTGAGTGTACAGGTGTTTCACCAATGAAGAACGCAGGCAGGAACAGCTCTGCTGAACGTCTCTCCAACCGCAGTTCGTTGGCCTGAAAGACAAGGTAACGTTGTAACCCACAGAGTGTTACATTTTTGGCTTGTTTGATAGCAAGAGTGGACTTGCAAACGTCTCATGAAGTCGGGGCTCTCAGGACTGCAAGCCGGCCGGCCATTTTGAAACCTGCAGACAAAAAAAACAAAAAAGTTAAGTACTTTCGTCAATTGTCCTTCAAATAAAAACGGGTTTTTTGCCTTTTTGCAGTCATTCTGGGTCTTCTGTCGCAGATGCAGACCTGTGGACAAAAATGGACAGTTAGATGCAGTTGATTAAATCCACATTATTCGAACAGAAAGTAAGTTACTTGAGGCTCGTTTTGAAGAGTCGTACCTGTAGAAAGTTATTAGACAATTTGATTAGATTCTGTCGTGAATTTCTGCAAACGTTTTCTTACCTTGGGCAGTAAAACTGCGTTTGATGCAATTTAAGGTCGGAGATGTTTTCAGCCAACGCTCGCTTTTTAGCTCGCATGGTAGCAAGGTGTAAGCACGTCCAAAGTGCAAGTTGACGCTGAAAGAGAGCAAAAGCAGTTAGTTTTAAGAGGTTAAAGAATAGTGAAGACTTACCTTTGAAACGCAGCATGCTGCGCAGCACGGCGAGACGCTGTCAGAAATGAGCAAGAGAACGATTGTCGCGTTTGTGACGTCTTATATAGTCATTTTGTGATGACGTCATTAACAAGCAAAAGGGAACAAAAAATAAAAGCCGTCTGCGGAAGCAAGGGAAAATGGCAAAGTGTAACACTTAGGTAGGGTCGGGTCTCGAACCGCGGTCCTATAGCATCGGAGGCGAGGGCGGTAACCATTCAACCAGACCTTGCTTGCAAATGCCATCAGGTTTGTTTGTATTCATAGTATGAGTATCCAAACGACGTAAAAAGTCTAAAGTGACACCTAAGTACAAAGAAGCGAGGATGCACAATTGTGTCTGAGGTGGCCGAATGGATAAAGATTTTGCCTCGAGTTCAGGAGACTCGGGTTCGAATCTTGGACAACACCCTGTTTGTGTAAATATTGGACATGGCGGGTCTCGAACCCTGGTCGACTGAGTACCAGGCAAAGTGTTATACCATTCGGCCACATTGCCATGAAATTTTCGAATTTTTATCTTGTATTTAACGTTCATGGCACGATTGATCTACAAATACAAAACAACTGCCATGTTATCGTAAGATACACGGATGGTCTGATGGATCAAGTACCTGCCTTTGGTTCCGGTGATTCGGGTTCGAATCTTGGCCATCGCTCTCTTTAATTTGAAATTGTTGGGCAGAGCCGGTCTCGAACCCTGGTCGACTGAGTACCAGGCCAAGTGTTATACCATTCGGCCAAATTGCCATGAAAATTTCGAAAAATATTTCTGTATTTAACGTGAACTGGTAGACTGAGCTACAAAAACAGAAAATTGCTACATCATTCCAAGATCCAGTAATGGTCTTGTGGTTAAAGCTTTTGCCTTGAGTTCAGGTGAACCGAGTTCGAATCTCACACATGGCTTTGTGTAAGTCTATACACGTAATATATTACAAAGCAGGACTCTTTGCCTCGTATTCCGTTGAGGCTTGCACATTATTCCGTAAAATTTCCAAATGTTACACGGAGCGGGACTCGAACCCCCCCCCCCCCCCCCCCCCCCTCTCCTGTACTCCAGACCAATATTATTGCATTCGACCACCGTGGCACAGAAATTTCGGATTTCTTTTGGGTAGTCATTCAAAGCACCTAAAGGTATACGAGTGAATTGTATTTCTATGCAGCCCTTCAATGAAGAAATAAACAAATGCAATCGGGGACAGTGCTTGGTATCCCTTATCAAGTGCTCAACTGAGACCGCTCCTGGACTTTGTGACTACTATTGGTGGCTAGATTTGAGGAGAAGGGCGTGATTTATTTGCGAACGATTACAGACAAACCTGGTAGCATAGAGGGAAATAGAACGGAGTGGCAATTCTATTGACAATGTACTGTACATGTGAGGCAGTCGAATAAAATCCCGGACAATTTTTTGAAATTGGGGGGTGCTCGGCCATCCGCGGACTTCATTTCAGTCATTCTTATGTTCTTGATGCGTCTGTAATTTACTTCTATTTCTGTGGTGACCATCCATCCGGAACGCTCGTTAACTTTTAACAACGAAACAAAGGCCTCGTGGCTCCGTCAAATGTCAAAGAAGTTAATGTAGCGTGACGACAACATTGCTAACATGTTTAATTCATCGTATCGATAGAACATCTGTAAAGCGGAAATTACAGGGAAAAAAAAAATATTTTTTTTACTTTATCACGGCGGGAAACATCTGCGGGAAACATCTGCTGCCGAGTTCAGGATGCTCCATTGTAACCGATCGGAGGTATGAACAAAATGAGCGCGGCATGCGAAATGACATTATGAAAAGACGCACCTGTGTGTGTGCGCACGCGCAAAATAATTTTCTTTCATATTTAATGTCAAGTGCACACGTTTCTCCGACTTGTTGATGACCCGCAGCGTAACACAAGGCAGCCGATTACGTTTCAGCGCCATTAAACAAGCAATTCGACATCTTCCTCTTAACGTCTGCCATCTATCGAGCCTCAGTGACTTTATGTCCTTAATGTCTCGGGTGTCATCCGTGTTTTTTTGCTTACACACACGTGTGCGTTGCACAAGCATGACAACAAACTGTTTTATATTAATAACGCGCCCACAATGTCTATCAAAATGAATCCTGATTATTCACATTTTGTGTGTTGTGTACTGTGTCTCGTGTTTGACACAATGCATTTTGTTGTGTTGGAGCTTGTGTCATGAGTGCATCTGTCACAATGCAGGCTGGACAAAGGCTGACTTAATGGACTAGTGCTGAGTGGTGGCGGCTGACACAGACAACCCCCCCCCCCCCCCCTCACCCCCACCGGCATCAAAACTGCTTGAGTCAGACATGTCTCACTCCCAATGAGATGATGTCATGGGCATGCTTTCAAATCTACAGTAGGTGTACAGTATACAGTGTATTTTATGCCAGATATTCCACATTACCTACCAATGTGAGTTTAAATTCATCTTTCCTCACCGAAATGCAATTTTAACCCATTCCAGCATCCCTAAAAATAAAATTTTTAAAATGTGTGAAGCATTTTTGCTACATGTTTTCATTTCAGTAGACTTTGTGTTGCTCCATCTGCTGTGTTCAACTTGACCACCAGACGGCAGTATAGCACAGACATATGAACAATACTGCGCAAGGGTTATTCGTCATTCTTCGCATGCATGCTAGTATTATTTTGTTTTGTTTTACTCGTCGATCGTGGAGTCTTCCCCGTTTCCAGTAAGACGAAGTCAATCAAGTGGGTATTACGGTGCACGACGACGGCGGGCGTCGGTTAAACGCAAAATCTGCCACAATCTAAAAATAGGAGCAGCAGCAGCAGCAGCAGCTTTGTTTGTGTCGAAGATGAGGTGTTGACTCCTTATCCTCTTATGTAGCCCGTCTTTTCCAATTGGCTCTTTTATTAATATATTTTATTTGGTTATTTTTACAATAAAAATAATCAACGGTTGTCCGAAATAATCCCTATTTTGCTGTCCAAATGTCTCCAAAACATGAGTCAAGTGGACGCCTACCTGTTCCCACAGACCACAAGGAGGGACTTCCCTGAAACACACACACACATACACTGCGTTGTTGAGATCACGAGTGAGTCACAACCTAAAATGAAAAGACTCAAAATAGCCACTCTTGACACTGCATGTGTCACGCACTAATAACTTCTCTGTCCTCATTGGTTAGTTCCACTACTGGTGCAACCTTTTCATACCTAATTTCATGATTTCATAATTAATTTCATACCTGTAGGCCAGGGGTGTCCAAGTCCAGTCCTCGAGGGCCGCATTCCTCCATGTTTTCCAAGTTTCCCTTGTTAAACACACCTGATTTAATGATCAGGCTCCTGCACAGGTGTGTTTAACAAGGGAAACTTGGAAAACATGTAGGAATGCGGCCCTCGAGGACTGGACTTGGACACCCCTGCTGTAGGCCAAATGCAAATAGCACATTTGACCATTGTGGGACAAATTAAAAAGCAGTGGGGGGGGGAAAATGTTACTGCTAAAGAGCGTTGTTCTTCAGGTGCATTCTTGTTCTTCTACTGGTCAAGAGCATAGTACAAGTGCTAACCGCAGTAGTACTTGAAATTCAGAAGTAGTAAAACCACAAGAGGAAACCAGCGCAGCCAGATAGCGCCACCACTTCCCGTATGACGTCACAGCGCTGCACTGATTATGCGTGTGCATGTACTACAACAACACGCGTCCAGTTAATGTTGATTTCCCGCATAATATTTTCCGCTTTCATCGTTTTCGTCATATAGACGAGCGTCCCGTGACATTTTGATGTCCTTATCAATGATTATGTCTTTCCCTTTGACCGATGCGGGCCTCCTCTTATCTGTTTTCACGCTCTATGCAGATAGTGCGCTCATGGAGCTTTGTTTCTTATCGTTTCGCCACCCCAGCTGAAGCAGAGTTTGTACATATTAAGTATAAACATGGCACCGTTTCAGATTAAATTGCATTTGTCTAGTTTTTTTGGTATTGATAGTGAAAAGCCCGCAGAGACCATTCTTTTGATGCTTTAAATCCAGCACTCCGATTTTCACATTTTATTTTTGTTTTATTTATTTTATTTTAATAGATTCCAGACGATACCTCAGGCGAGAATAAATGACCGATATCTGCAATCCAAATAGAGTCTCGCAGTTAAATATTTGCTTTTGACATACTTTATACGTCACTTCCCATGTGACGTCACGTCTTTGGACTTCAAACAGTTAAGCCCAGAAGCGCGCGTGCCCGCGTCCTGTTGCATCGGGGACGCGCCGAACCTCACCGGGGCTGGCCAAGCTTAAACCGAGCACGCACAAACGTAGACAGGTCGCGGCAGAGACAAGAGGGAGGACGTACTCGGACTTGGAAAAACGTCGGCGTCTGGAGCAGCCAACCTCCATTTGGACTATTCTATTTTTATATTTTGAAGTTACAAATTCATCCGCAGAGGGTCGGAGAGAGGGTGCAGCATGTCGGGCAACAGGGAGGAGGAGAGGAGGAAACTGGCCGACATCATCAACCACTGGAACGCCAACCGGCTCGACCTGTTCGAGATCAGCCGGCCCACGGAGGTAGGAGATCGGCCGGTCTCTGGGTAGGAGGATAGGCCGCGGTGCGGCGGGCCCTCCTCCCCCGTTTACTACGCGATCCGGGAATGCCGTTGACGAACTGCCCTTGTATTAGCCGATTTGCTCCCCGGGAAGTCCCGCAAGTTCCGCGCTTGGAGGAGGAGAATGTACGCCAGACTCCCTTGGGAAAACTGGCAATTTACGATGCCGTGCCTGTACAGTCATTTAACTGAGCAAAATGGATTTTTTTTCACATTTGGACTTTTAAAACGTTGTCAACGGTCCTCGAGGCTTTTATCAGTGGCGTATTTGGAGTGGAAATCAGGCAGGAATTGTGATTTGACGTAGCTAGGTAGCGGCTACTTGCTACCTTACCGGACACAGCTGTGCGTTGGGGAGCTGAAGAGGGAATAACAACAGCCTTCCCAAAACACAACACAGCCAACAATTACTAAGCGACTTTTAAAACAACCCTCTCTGTGTTGGGGCAAAGTAAGCGGGTTGTTGCGCAGCGAACATCGGCCACTTCTTTCCAAGTGTTCAGGTGTCATGTTGGCTCGCCAGCGTTCAGGCTACGCAGCTGTTAAAAGTGGCACATTTTCCAAGCGAGTCTGGCGGTGTTGTTCGCTACCACCACTTGCTAACGCGCTAGTTATGTTCGTTAGCTACGCTAACTCTTCCACATGTGAAAGCTGGACTTGCTAAACGCCTTCTTTGATAACATGTTGTAGTGTACATGACGGACGTTGTTTGTAAACGTCATGCTACGCGAAGGTAGCTGCGGCTAGCAAACAGCAGCAGTAGCAACATAGTCAGAATTTGATAAATAGATTGGCAAGTTGTTTTTACTTGATGTAAACAAGCTAGGTGCATGTCACACGCCCCCTATTTGTCAGGCTGTTTGACATGATCACCACAAATTGCAACATTTTGTCTTGTACTTGGCTTTTAGGATGGTAACTAACAAAAGCACGCCCCCGTGGTGCTTCTAACAAGTTGATCAATAATGTCCACCTAACCCGAACATCTCACGGCTGACTGATTTTGATTTATGGCCGGCGTTGCCATTGTGTCAGCTGCTGTGTTTTAAGCGGGCTCACCCTGCCCAAACCCCTCCTTCCTTCCCTCTTTCTTTCCTTCCTTCCTTCCTTCCTTCCTCCTCCATTTTGGATAAGGAGAGGGGGGTCACGGGGTCCCCTCTTCTCCCCTTGAGCCGATTAATTCAGCCAGCCAGCCAGCCGTTGGCTGGAGTTGTGTACGCCGATGATTAACTGACACGGCGCCAGCTTTCAAGGCCTCTTGTAAGTCTGTTACTATACGAGGGCCGGCACAACAACAATAACAACAACAGGTCGGGTACTGCCCGGTGCAGAAGAACGAGCCCGCTGAGTCCGAGTGGACGGTTTGTCAAGGCCTCTTCAAGTTTGTTTCTTTTCAAGGGCCAGTAGCAATGCGTGAGTTGCTGACCAGACCGTCAACAGCTCTGATTCAAAGCAACGTGAAATAAAAAAGTAGTTTTTAAGCTGGATTTAAAGTCATCTCATTCCATTTGCATGCAGCATTACGGCCAAATGCCGCATCATCACGTTTGCGCCCACATCGTGCGCTCCACAGTCTTTTGTTTTTTTCTTTCCTGGATGCTATTTTAAGTAGAACGTACAGCTAGGTACTGACTCGTCTTGTTCTTCCCCCCCCCCCACTCCTGATAAGATAAAGCTTGCTTCAGAACGTCTTGCTGGCTCTGTGACTTTTTTTTTGCTGGCTCGTGTGTTCACACGTCATAAGCCAAACACTGTTCTTGGCCTAATTGCATCAACAGAAAATTCTCCCCGCCAATTTGTGGAACGTATTAAGGAAAGTTGCTATCCAGTGTGGTTGGTGAATTGAAGGCCTGCTCCTGCACAGGAAGCAGGAAGTGCACAGGAAGCGTGTGCTAGCTTGCGATTGCCGCCTTTCTTTTTCCATATTTGTGCATGTTTGGGATTTATTTTGCTCCAACATGGAGGTCGGGGTGCGTTGTTGATGGGGTGGCTTTGGGATTATTGACATTATTGGCCGATAAAAGGACAGGACCCCGAGCTTTTGGTGTTGCCACGCTCGGGCTTAGCGATATGCTCGCCTCAGCTCCAACGACAATAGCGCGGGCATGCACACGCGCGGCGGCGCTGAATGCGCGTATCTGCGTTTGCATTGTCTCTCAGTTGTTTTTTGTCCGGCGTTGACGTGTGGCCCCTCGCTGTCACGTCGCCGTGGCAACCCAGTCCTTTGGATTGGGGAATTTAGCGCGTTAGCCGCCAGTTAGCCGAGCGGCTCGCTTGAAGGCCGAATAAAGCCGTGTTGTTAATTTGTCGTTTATTTGAGTATCGGGCGGGTCACCGGCCTCCCATTGCCGGGTCAACGGGGGGTTACGGCGCACCCCATTGGCCTGCGGGGGAGCCAATGGGCCGCCGCGCACCGACGCAGGGTGACAGCGCTATATCTTTGGAAGGGGCGGGCTGCTCTGCCGAGCGCACACAATACACTTCTTGTTTTAGCACAAGAGGAAGGAATGAAGAGATAAGGGAGCGCACCGAGCAGGAATGCAAGTGCAACAACCCACGTTGCTTCCCAAGTCACAAGCGGCTCGCGTTTGTTTCCGTGCGTTGGGGCCATTCACACGGGAGCTCTCATTTCTTCACAACTCCTTTTGCATTCCAGGCATTCCTTCGACTCCACATGGAAGCCGGCGCCAAATCGTCACACGTGAGACGATTAGATCCTGACTCACTCGGTCGGACGAGAGTGGGATGACTGCTTAGGGAGCCTTTTTTTTTTTTTTTTTTATGCGCCGGTATCGACCCCACGCAAGGGAGATTAATTGCAGCCCAAGTACGACGAGCGTTTCTCCTCCACGTGGAATTTAAGAGCGGGGGGGCGAACCTTGTAAATTAGGCTCGTTGTCGATAACGCGTAAATAAATGTCTAACTTAAAATAAACACACACACACACACACAAGGAGCAAGTTCAACATGCAGACACACACTTGCCCAAAGTGATTTGGGCAATTTCCCCCTTCTTTGTTTGTCCACCTGAGACATCTGAGAAGTGGGCCACTTCCACGGGAAACCCGACACCCGGCCCTCACGGTCTCCATGGCGGCGCGCCGGTGTCAGGTTCCACTCGTCCACGGCGGCCGGCTCGCCGCTTGACGAAAGTCTCCTCATCGGTTATTCCGACGGGGACGCCAAGAGAAGGGAGCGGCAAGGACCGGGATGTCGGTGGCGCCTCCACTTGTTGCACTCGAGGATTCAAATTGATTGGATTCGCATGTTGCGCTTCCTGGGAGGGGCCTGGACAAGCCAGCATTGTTTCAACTGCTGCGCTGACCAAGAGCCGCAATTTCTTTCAAGTTGGGAAGAATTTGCAGAGCCTTCTGATTCTGCTCCAGAACATTTAGCTCAACCCTGGGGCCCTGTTTTTTTGTTTCCGATTGCGATTGGGTTGGTTTGTCACGTTTTGCCTCGCTTGTGAGACCTGGCTAGCCTTGCACACACACACACGGCCTTGATCCTTCCTCGCCGTTAACGAAGGCAGCGCCCACAAATCTGATTTGTGGGCCTGTTGTCCCACCTGAGGTGATTTAACGCTGCCCCCTTCCCACAATGCCTCGCTTTGAATCAGTGCTGAGTGTGTGTGTTTGTGCACGCGCGCTCGATACTGAAGCAGAAACTCGCCCAAAACAAAGACATTTTGTGCCCTTTCATTCATCGGCCTCCTTTGTGCCGATGCGGCTCATTTTATTTTCAGACCGGATTGCACTTCCAACTATGGAAATGGCATGAGAAAAAAAAATACTGACAAATTGATACATTCTGATGACTCGTCAAGCACGAATGAGCACGGCCCACTACAAAGCTCGCTCTCTCGTTCCTCTCCTTGACCTTCTGGTCCAATCCCCCCATGTTGCTGCAGGTGGGGCCGCAACAATATTGACTTCATTTTAGTAAGCCTGTGTGTGTGTGTGTGCGTGTGTGTGTCTGGAGGAGAGCGAGATGACGCACAGCTTTAGGAATCTATTTCTAGTTTTAAGCAAAAAGTCCTTCTCCTCCCTTCAGGCTCATCTTTATAAAGCTAAATGAATCTTAATGGAATCCTCAGCGTCGCCTTGGCAACGCTGTCTGCCACCCGCACGTTAATAGAGCAAAACAAAACACGAGGGCCAGTGCGGTTTTGCTTCGTCACAAAATCGCAAGTTTTTTTTTTTTTTTCTCTGCTTTTTGGTCAGAAACCGGGCTGTTCCATGTTGTTACTTGTGTTGCTAATGTTGTCACAGAAGACAAGATTGTGCGGGTCTTGGAAATGTCAGCGCTCTAAAAAGGCTGCCAGGGAAGAAGGTCACCAAGGTCACGTTCGGAACTCGGTCGTCGGCACAGTAGTGCGGAGGAATGCGTGCGTTCCTTTTCGCGAATAAAGAAAGGGCGACGCAAATTCCCGCTGGAGCAAAAAGTTGCGAGGGCTTTCCTGTGACAGGCGCCAAGAAGAGGAAGTGGACTTTGGCACGGGAAGAATGGCAGGATTGGAGAGAGGCCGCAGGAGGAGTGGCGCGGTGAACTTTGACCCTTAGCTCGCCATCCGCGCGGGTGTGCGCGTCCCGCCTAGCAAACATACCGTCTGGACTTCCTGCGCTTGAACTTGGCTTTCACGGGACGCCACCCGCTCTTTCTTTTGTTTGCCAGTCCGAGCGGGCCGCCGTCTCCGCGGTAACAGTCGCCGCCGGTTACGCAAGCCGGGAAAACGGCAACCGTCCGCGACCCACATTCCAGCGCTAAATCACAACACGCGCACGCATTCCCGACCCCGCCCTCGCTATCAAAACGCCGCTCAGTGTTTCCACTCTGCGCCATTGAGTCACATGTGGCGAGAGGCGCGAGGAGGGAAAATAGGGCGTGGCCTCCCCAAAGCGCAAATAGGTTTTGTCATCTTATTGTTGTGTGGCGATTCCTCGTGTTGCGCTCGTTCTACGTGTCGACACCGCCCTCCTAAAAGCACAGTTTTCTCATATGACTTTGTTTTTAATAGGAAAGTCAACAACAGGCAACTTCTGTTTGCCCACACACGCGTCACTCACCAGGACAGGCTCCGCCTCTTAAACCCACACACATTCAATGTCACAAATCATAAATAAATATATATATATATATTTAGATTTTATTATCATGGTCTCAGTAGTTTTTCCGTGTGTTTGTGGGATTCGCAGGACCTGGAGTTCCATGGCGTGATGCGCTTCTACTTCCAAGACCGCATGGCGGGCAACTTTGCCACCAAGTGCATCCGCGTGTCCAGCACGGCCACCACTCAGGATGTCATCGAGACGCTGGCCGAGAAGTTCCGGCCCGACATGAGGATGCTGTCGTCGCCGCGCTACTCCCTCTACGAGGTCCACGTCAGCGGCGGTGAGTTGCGCTCGGCCTCGGACAAACGCTTGGTTAAAAAAATAAAATAAAATGGAAATTGTGTGCGTGCGCGTTAGAAGAGCGGCAGCTGGACCTGGACGAGAAGCCGCTGGTGGTTCAGCTCAACTGGAATAAGGACGACAGAGAAGGACGATTCGTCCTCAAGAACGAGAACGACATTCTGCCCAAGGTCTGCAAACGGGCCGCCGACCCCCAGTGCGCACCAATCTAACCAAAACCTCTCCTTCCTTTCCCGTAAAGAAGAGTCAGAGTAACGGGCCCGAGAAAGAGAAGGACGGCGTGATCCAGAACTTCAAAAGGACTTTGTCCAAGAAGGAGAAGAAGAAGGAGAAGAAGCGTGAGAAGGAGTTTGCTCGGATAACGGATGGCGACGACCAGATGCCCAATCGGGACGACGGGTAGAGCCCACGTTCGCCGCCCGAGAAGCTTCCCGCCGTCTCACGTGTTGGCTTTGTCATCCGCAGGGAGAACAGCCGGCTGGCCGCCGAGGTCTACAAGGACATGCCTGAGACCAGCTTCACCCGGACCATCTCCAACCCGGAGGTAGTGATGAAGCGGCGCAGGCAGCAGAAGCTGGAGAAGCGCATGCAGGAGTTCATGAGCAGCGACGGGCGGCCCGACTCGGGTACGACGGCAATTTGCCAACCGACTCGTGGGCCTTCCACATGCTTTCCACATGCCTCACTCGTGTGCGAAGTCGCCGACGTGCGTCACGAATGCCGGGCGCCTCATTAACCTCTACTTTTGTGCGTGTGTGTGTCGCCCACCACAGGGGGCACGCTGCGCATCTACGCCGACAGTCTGAAGCCCAACATCCCCTACAAGACCATCCTGCTCTCCACCCGGGACACGGCCGACTTCGCCGTGGCCGAAGCCTTGGAGAAGTACGGCTTGGAGAAGGAGAACCCTCGAGAATACTGCATCGCTCGGGTAGCTATGGAAAGGCTTCTTAAAAATCATCATTCCCTCATGTTAATTCCGTGGGGTGTGCGACAATGTTTTGCAAAGCACACTCTGCTCTTGAACACAACATGCAAACCTCAATGGAATGACTTTGATGCGGCGAGCAGATGCTGACGCTTGGCTTTCTTCCACGCGGCAACATCACGCGCGCTCGCTCGCTCGCACGCGCACACACGGCTTATCGTTGTAATTTGCTGATGAGGTGGCGGCGCAAACACTCGGGTAGCTTAGTAAGCTCGTCGAGCCAGTGTGCGGCGGAGGCCGCCTTTGCTGTGCGGTATCAAAAGATGCCATTCCAAACACGTTTGTAAAATGTTAAAAGCTGCCTTTTGTGTTGTTGTTGTTGTGTAGCAAGATGACAAATCTGGCAAAGAGGCCATCCTGGACGACGGCGAGTGTCCTTTGCAGATCTTCAGGGACTGGCCGGCAGACAGAGGTCAGTTGCCGTTCGCGTGTCTCTGCTGCCCCCTTGTGGCTCTCTCGCAACATTACAGCATCAATGTGGATTTATTTATTTATTTTTTGCAGGTGCCTTGGTTTTCCAGCTGAAGAAGAGACCGCCTGACTACCACTTGCGCAAGACGAGGAAAGCAGATGACAAGGGCCTGCAAGGGAAGGACGGCTCTGGGCCCTTGCCACCGGAAAAACTGCCTTATCTGGTGGAGCTGAGCCCGGGTACGCGCACGCTCTCTGCATCCCAAGCACATTTGCGGCGACCGAGGTGAAGTCTTCTCATGTTGACGAGTCCAGATGCTACACGTGAACTTTGGGCCAGCTCGTAATCCAGCGCGGTCCACGCCGAATGCTTGTCTGTAATTTCAGACGCATGGGCTTGCTCGCTCCGTCGTCCGCTTGGAAATGAAGGGAATCCTAAAGTGAATTTTATTTTTCCAGCTCGACTTTGCCTAACAAGCTTGTTTCTTGCTCCTGACCTGACTTACCCCTCAACCCGCCGCTCCCACTAACACATGAAGAGCACAATAATGATGCTAATCTTTTAGCTAACCAGGTTGCGCTGCATTTTCACCCTGTGCTGTGTCTCTTTTTTCTTTCCCGCTTTCTCGTGGCATGGTGCGGCACTGCTGCTGTGTGTGTGTGTGTTTGTGTGTGTGTTTGTGTGTGTGGCGCTCCTTGTGCATGTCTTCTGCTTCCTGTGCCTGCCTGCGCTAGGGCGAGGGAATCACTATGCCTACTACGCCTATCGGCATCACGAAGGTAAAAAGTGCATCTCACACCTTCTTTCTGTGTCCGCACGTTTGTCATTTAAAAAGCAAAAATAGCGCGAGGAGTGAAATGAAAATGGCCCAAATTCAGGTATTTTTTTCACGCGATCCACGTCGTTCTTTTTTTTTTGTAGTATTTTTAGCTGCAGCTCTCTGAGCAAATGATTGGGTATCAGAAAAACCTCCTGTTTTTTTTCCCCTTTCCTTCCTTTCACCACAGACGTCAACTTTTCCTTTCTCACTGTTCTTCCTTTAGCTTGTACTAAACTGCGCATTTCCTAACCATCACTAACGGCTCACCAATTGCCACCATTAGTCATTTGAAAGGTGCAATGAGTAAAAATTGAAGAAATAAATATTTTTTTTGTTTTTGGATGCTTTTTTTTTTTTTTTCCATTAATGAAGCCCGCCCTTGCATTGCAGACGGGTCCGACTCCCGCGACAAACCCAAGCTGTACCGGCTGCAGCACAGCGTCACAGAGGTGGGCTCGGACTGCACCGACGACGGCGCCATCCAGGTAGCCAGCCAAATTCGTCTCCCCCGCCGGCCCGGCTGGCGTGGCGCCGCCCGTGACATTTGCTTGCCCTGCCAGCTGCTGGGCCCGGGCGTGCTGCCTCACCACTGCAACCTGACGCACAGCGAGGGCCTGGTGACGGTGACGCCGCGCGGCCCCGAAGCCGAAACCTTCGTGGACGGCCAGCGCGTGGGCGAGACGGTGGCGCTGCGCTCGGGCGCCACGCTGCGCTTCGGATCAGCGCTGGTCTTCAAGTTTGTCGACCCGCTCTACGACCAGGCCGCCAAGAGGGAGCCGCCCGCTGCCATGCGCGCAAGGCACAAGTCCGGGTGAGCGAAAGGAGCAGCCGCTGTTGGATCTGCTTTCAATTGTAATCCGAGCCGCTGCTGGTTCTCCCCATCTGTGAGGGCCGATGAGGTTTGAGATGAAGGGAGCAAATGAAAGGAGAAAGTTTGTGCGGGGCCTTTAATCTCATCAGGGTGGGGCCTCCGCCTCCTCATCTTCCTCCTTCTGGGTTCCCGCACTCGCGTGGCCGTTATAAGCAAGAGCGTGAAAAGGATCATTTTTTGTGAGGGAATTGTGGCAATCTTCGTCTTTTACAGCCAATGCAAACATTTTGCACACCTCTTCATGTGTGTGGTCACAAGTGGGTTCCTCCTCAAACATGACATTTGACCACAGCATTGCGGCCTTCAAAGTCTTTCTGGAAGAGTTTTGTCAGACAACTTACGGTCAGTCACGCTGCTTTTTTTCTTTGTTTGTGTTGGCCACCGCAGGAGTGTTCCCGACACCACCTTTGACCTCCAGGGTGACATCCACGGTGTGGCCGCCATCCCCACCAGCAAGGTAACGCGCCATCTTGACCTCGGTGCAAGCGAGCGAGGTCCCAGCGGTGCTCGTGCTTCTGGCAGAGTTCTGGGAAGTTGGAGATGGAGCGCGGGATGGTGAAGCCCATGATTCGAGGCGAGCCGCAGGACGGCCGAACCCAGGACGGCTCGGGCGACCGGCCCGACCTGACTCTCCCGGCCAGCATCGAGTTCCGGGAAAACTGTGAGTCGAAGCTCGGACTCCGCGTAGCCGCGCTCGCTTCTGACGCGTGGATTTTTTGCACGCAGCCGAAGACACGTTCCTGTCGGCCATCATCAACTACACCAACAGCTCGACGGTGCACTTCAAGCTGTCGCCCACGTACGTGCTGTACATGGCGTGCCGCTTCGTGCTGTCGCCCACCTACCGGCCCGACATGTCGCCCTCGGAGCGCACGCACAAAGTCATCGCCATCGTCAACAAGATGGTGAGCATGATGGAAGGCGTCATCCAGGTGAGCACTCGTCAACCCGTCGGTCCGTCTGTCCGCGCTCTCCCTCTGTTGTCCGTCTGTCGGCGCTTAAAAGCAGCTAATGCGCTAACGTGTGAGTGGTGGCCCGATGGCTCATTTTGTGGACGTTTTTTGAGTTTCTATTTGAATGAGGTTGTTGCCAAGACCTTGAGCCAGAGATGCTCCTCTTCATCTTTAAATGTGACAAAGGACAAACTTGTGTGTGTCGTAGTGTAGCTGTTGACGTGTTCTCTCTCTGTCCTGTGAATGTGTCCCTTCTTCTTCCTCCTCCGTCCGTCCATGCAGGAAAGTCCTGAAGGGGATCAGGTAGGATAGCACATGATCAGACTCTTGCGCTCTCTCTCCCTCTCTCTCTTTCTTCCTCTTTCTTCTTAGTTTTTTCTGTCCTTGTGCTTCTTTCAACCCACTTCTTCCCACTTGGTTGTTGCTGCTGCTGCTGCTGCTGCTGCTGCTGCTGCTGCTGCTTTTTTATTGCTGCCACTCTAACAGAAATGTAAACAAAACAAACATCTACACTGGTTCCTTGACTTCTGGGTTTTATCGCTTGGTTGAGTATTTTTTTTCTTCCAGCAAACTGCAAGAGTGTCAAACACTTTGATTAGCTGCTTTTAGCCACGGCTCACACCCCGATGTTCACACGCAGATTAAGTCTAGCTCTTGGCATTAGGCCACGCCTCCTCCTGGCACACACGATTTGATGTGCGAGGAAGGAGTCAATGACTTTCCGATCGTGGTTATGGAAGAAAGTCAAGGCACCAGTGTCGCAGAAGCTAACGCAGCCTTCCACAGCTGGACGCGGTGACGTCATCCTCGGCCGACTAATGATTCCATTCAGCTTCCGGGACCCGCCTGCCTGCCACTAAAACCAAAAGGAATGGCGAGCGGCCAAGCCCAAAGCGAGTTCCCGCCCGCCCGCGCGGCGGTTGCATCCTCGCGTCTTGTGTGTGACGTGACGCTTGTGAATGCACAAGTCTTTAACGCTTCATCTGTCTCTTGTTCCCTTTCTGGAACTTTTGGTTTTGGATGCGCTCGGTCGGCTCCTTAACAACAACTGCTCCCGACGATAATTTGTTTGTCTTCTCTTTTTTGCTTCAGTTGACTTATTGTTTCTCTCTCCCCCCCAAGGTGGGTGGGGATAGACAAGTGGCCGCTGTCATTGGTGGATCATATTAACCAACCAGCTCCTCAGACAGCAAGCCCCTCCTCCATCAGGACAACAAAATAAGAAGTTGCTCAATGAAATTATTGATCACTACAGACCTGGCGGACTTTCTTCCAAAGTCTCCCTTATTCAATTTGAGGGTCTGGATAGATGCGTCATGAAATGACCTAAAGGTGGCACCACTGAGCATTAGTGGAGGAGGCGGCTGCCGTCTGGCGACTTGAACTTGACCGGCGGACCGGTCGCTCGTGTCACTGCCGAGCTCACCGTTGTTTGGCCGACTGCAATGACAGGGCGAGAAGGGGGGGGGGGTTGCCGGGCATGTGTCTATCCTTCGAGTAACACCTCGCTCTTGGCCGCCACTGACAGCGACGGGGCGTCGGTGCTCACGGCGTAACGCGTTGCGCCTTTCTGTGCAGAAGCAGAAAAACATCGCGGGCGCGCTGGCCTTCTGGATGGCCAACGCGTCGGAGCTGCTCAACTTCATCAAGCAGGACCGCGACCTGAGCCGCGTCACGCTGGACGCCCAGGACGTCCTGGCGCACCTGGTACAGATGGCCTTCAAGTGAGTGGCACTTCACCTTTGTCTTGGCACAAAGCCACGACGCGTATGAAACGTGTGCGATGCGCCTCTCGGCAGGTACCTGGTGCACTGCCTGCAGGCCGACCTCAACAACTACATGGCCGCCTTCCTGGATGACCCCGAGGAGCACAATCCGCAGAGACCCAAGATAGGTAACTGTTACAAACTGTGTGCATATTGTTATATATTTTATATTTATCTCTATTTTTTTCCTCCCCGTCCAGAGGACGTCCTGCACACGCTGACGGGCGCCATGTCTCTGCTGCGGCGTTGCCGCGTCAACGCGGCGCTGACCATCCAGCTCTTCTCGCAGCTCTTCCACTTCATCAACATGTGGCTCTTCAACAAGCTGGTGACGGACAGCGAGTCGGGCCTGTGCTGCCACTACTGGGGCGCCATCCTGCGCCAGCAGCTCAGCCACATCGAGGCCTGGGCCGAGAAGCAGGGCCTGGAGCTGGCCGCCGACTGCCACCTCAGTCGCATCGTGCAGGTGGGTCGGTCCGCCTCCTTTGATTGGGCAAATGGACGGAACGGAGATTCTAAGATTTGTTTGTGCAGGCCACCACTCTGCTGACTATGGACAAGTACTCCATGCAGGACGTCCAGAACATCCACAGCACTTGCTTCAAGCTCAACTCGCTGCAGCTGCACGCGCTCATGACCAACTACCACTGCGCCCCCGACGAGCCTTACATCCCGCCCGTAAGACGCCCATCCACACCAAAAAGCTTTGTGGGTCCCTTTTACGATTTCATAACGACCTCTCGCCAGGAGCTGATCGACCACGTGGTGGCAGTGGCGGAGAACACGGCGGACGAGCTGGCACGCAGCGACGGGCGCGAGGTGCAGCTGGAGGAGGACCCTGACCTGCAGCTGCCCTTCCTGCTGCCCGAGGACGGCTACTCGTGTGACGTGGTGCGCAGCCTGCCCAACGGCCTGCAGGACTTCCTCGACCCGCTGCTACAAAGAGGTCACCGCCGCCGCCTTCTGACATTTGAAACACTCAAAAGTAGAAACTAGCGCTCCACGATGACAAGAAAAAGTCCATTCAAATTGTTTGATGTGAAAGAAACGCAAAATCTGCTCGCCTTTCATTTCACCCCAACGGAAAAGCGACATTGTCTTTGTCGGAGATCAAATCAGTTGAGTCAATAACTTTGTTGCCTTTGAAACATTGTGTAACTTTTTTTTTTTTTTTTTCCTTTTCCCTGTGTTTTGGCCGCCAGGCTTCTGCCGGCTGACGCCGCACCCTCGCTCGCCCGGAACCTGGACGGTCCACTTTGAGGGGGCCGACTGCGACAGCCACTTTGCCGCCGTCGACAACGCTGACATGGTATGCGCCACGTCGTGCGCACGCGTGTGCGCGCGTGGTCTAATTGCCACTCGGCCCACAAGTGAGCTCGTAGCGCAAAATGAGAGTGTTTAAGTTATAAAATGCGCACACACCTTCTCTGTCATTGGCTTGAATCCAATTTCAGGACAGCACGTCAACACACACACGCGGTTTTAGCTTTTCACTGACATTGTAGGAGTGTCCCCTCCCCTTCCGTCCACAAATGGCCACCTCATAAACACAAAAGCGTCCATTTCAGCGCCAAAGTCCGGGAAATGTGGACGCACGCTTAAAGCTTTGCGTCAGTGAAAGTGAGTCATTGTCGCGGGCGCTCTCGTTAACTCGTCTGGCGCTCGCCGCACAACGCCGACAGAGGAGGCGGGGCGACGACACGAAAATTGGATGCAGACGTCTCGTTTTCGGCACCTTGAGAGAAAATCTGCTCCTCTGATGTGGGAACGTGCGACCCTGCGCATCTGTGCATGGGTGTGGGTGTGTGCGTGCAGCTGTGGTTTCCATTCTTGAGTGGCATCCAGCAAGCCGCAGCTCCTCGGCGGTTCTCCTCCCTCGCTCCCTCCCTCCCTGCTTTCTGCGCGCCTCCTCCGACTGTCCACCACTTAGTCGTTTTTCTGGAGGTGCCACTCTGTCGCTCACCGCTGTCGTTTGTCTTTTCTCGTCTTTTCTCCCCTGCCGCGTCAGCCAATGAGGAAAGAGCCGGAGGTGGTGACGGTGACGCTGAAGAAGCACAACGGCATGGGCCTCAGCATCGTGGCCGCTAAGGTAAGGAAGCGCCGCTGCTGTAGCTCACTGCCCGCATGTGTAAATAGTTTCCTGTGAAACGCAACGCCAAAGAGCGAGAAGCCAAACGCCGTCCAGATGTTCTTGACGCCTGTAAATGTTTGGATTGAGTCTGTCACGAAATCGCACAAGACAATTTTTGAAAGGCTCTGTCGTTGCGGCGAGTGAAGTTGAAATAGAAAGCTTCTTTCCTGCTCACGGCCGCCCGCCGCTTTCCTGTGTGGGAAGGAAGCACGTCGAAAGGAAGCTTCCTGGCAGCGCCGCGCTTTTTTTTCCTTATTTTTTTTTAAACCACACTCAATCGCTCCGCATGTGTGTGTGCGATGGGAACGGCAGGTTGTCACACAGCTGCTCGGGCTGAGCTCCGCCTTATGTAACCCCGGCCGTGTGTGTGCGCGCGTGTGCAAAGCGGCGCTCCACCTCAGTGCAAGCAGCCGGCGTCCCGGCTCGCAGCTCTTCTGGGGAGGAATTTTGCCGCCGCTCAGGAACTTTTAAGACTCTGCCGTTTGGAATTTGGAGCGGGCGGCTCCTGTTTTGTCAGGTGTTTGAGCGTCAATGCTGCTTTTGAAGTTCGGCGCTGCACGCTAACAGGCAAAGACGTGTGTGTGTGTGTGTAGACCGATTTGGACCAGGACATGTGGTTCTCCGTGGTGGGGAGGAAAGACCAGGTATGTTTGTAGAACAAGCTCTGTTGGATTTCAAAGCTGGTGGCGGTGGGTTGGATGAAGTCTCGCGTGCTGCAAGCCGGCCTCGGGGTTTTTCACTCTGCACTGTTTGCTCGGTCGGCTAATGATTAAACTGGCGAGCACGCACAGGTCGGCACGTGGCGGCAGACGTCTGCGCTTCACGATCGATTTGTTCAGTTGTAGGCGCGCTTAGTTTCATTTGTAATTCAAATTCGCTCGCAATTTGCGTCTCAAATCATCTCGCTTGCTTGATGAAAGGAATCTATCAAGGCCTGAAACAATGAGAGCACCAAAAGTTTGTGTCTTTGAAGTTCAGCTTGAGTGCTTGCTTGTTTGTTTGTTTGCTTGAAGGAACATTTGCACAAGTTAAACAATGGCTTGCGAAACGAACGCCGCCCCCCCCCCCCCCCCCCCCATTCCATGTGGTCACCAACAATGGGGGGATGTCTGATTTCCTGTGCTACAGCAAGTCTCATTTTGTCAGCCTTCACGGCCACTTTAGCGCATTTGCCTTTTCAAAGTTGGACGAGGATTTGTTTGGCGCGTGGGGCGAGGCCACTTGCAACATAAAAATATTTCGGAAGACGACAGAGCCTTCGGGCCTCGCTTGTTTGAACACGCGTGATGCCAGGCAAAATGGGCATAGCCACAAAATATCGGCTTCAACTCTCGTGTTATTGGCTTGCGCTAAAATTACGCTTCTTACATAAGAAAACACTGGAGAGTAAAAATATGTCAGGTCAGGTGGTGCTCATTGGATTGCGGATTTTGTGTCCTCCTGCAGGGCGCCGGCCAGGAGAAACTGGGCATCTACATCAAGTCGGTGGTCAAAGGAGGCGCCGCCGACATGGTTGGTACCGCACACTGACGCACGCACACTCTTTCACTCACCCACACACCCACAGTGAGCCATTTTTTTTTCTGTGGTTGTAGGATGGGCGACTGGCAGCCGGCGACCAGTTGCTGAGTGTGGATGGGCGCAGCCTGGTGGGCCTGTCACAAGAGAGGTGAGGCGCCCATCTTGTTTTGCAGCGTTCATACCATCACCCCCGCCCCCCCCCCCAAAAAAAACTGCCTGGGAAGCATTTTCAAAAACACAGCATAGTGAAGGAGACCATTTTGTGCGCACACAAGAGCTCCTAGGTGTCCGAATAACACACCCTTGCTATTGCATGATGGGATTATACTGCCACCTGGTGGCCAACTTGCACATGCCTGAAGGAGCTGCCATGAATGAATCATGTTCCTTGAACTGTCTAATTCTGTTTCAAGATGTTATGACTGAGCTTTTTTTGATTTGCGGGGCTGGCGCAGGGCGGCCGAGCTGATGACCAGGACGGGATCGGTGGTGACGCTGGAGGTGGCCAAGCAGGGCGCCATTTACCACGGCCTTGCCACGCTCCTCAACCAGCCCAGCCCCATGATGCCTCGAGGTAACCGCCCCGCCGAAACAAAAGCAACACGGCGGGCAGGCTAGGGATACCTTTTGACAAGATTGGTGACGATCGGCTCTCCGGGACTTCCCGTTTGCGCAGCCTCGGACCGCAGCCGCGAGAAGAACGGCAAACTGCGTCCCAAGAGCGAAGGCTTCGAGCTGTACAACAGCTCGGTGCCCAACGGCTCCCCGGAGAGTCCGCAGGCCGGCTGGGACGCTTACCCGGAACCAAAGAAGATGAGCGGGGAGGACCGGCTCCTCAAAAACCGGGCCGACCACCGCTCCAGCCCCAACGTGGCCAGTAAGCGCACGCATGTTACAGCTCCAAACTATTGCACGGAAATGGCCTCCTCCGGTCCTTAATGAGCGCTCTCTTCTCAGATCAGAGCCAGAGTCCTGCGAGCAAGCCAGTCTACCCCGCTGGACCCGGCACCAAGATCACCTCCGTCTCCACCGGCAACCTGTGCGCTGACGTAAGTGGCGCGTCCGCCGCTTTGCTCTGGCGGCCAACCGCACCCACCTGAGGAATTCCACAAAAGTCACACTGGGATGTCAAGAGCACCATTTTGTGGAAAACTGGGAAGCGTCGAGAATGAACCCTATGAGAATTTTTGTTTTTGTTTTTAAGTCAACCAATTTAGTGGTCTGTGAATAATCTTCCCTATCTGTCTTTGTCAGGATGAGCCTTCACCCCCGCGCCCAGAGGCGTACCCCATCCCCACGCAGACCTACGCCCGGGAGTACTTCACCATCCCGGCGTCCAAGAGCCAGGACCGCGTGGTGGGCCCGGGGCCGGGACCCTCGCAGCACTGGCAGCCCATGGAGGACAGGGAACGCCTCCCCTCGGTGGACAGCATGCACAACAGCATGAAGGTACCAAATAGTCATCGCCACAAGAACCCAAAACATTTGAGCCCAACTAAATCCCCCCGACCCCTGCAGCGGGTCAACCACTCGCAGGAGGACATGTACCCTCCGTCCGGGATCCTGAGGCAGGACGAGCGCATGCAGCAGCACTACCAGCAGGAATACCAACATCGAGACCTGGACTACCAGCACAGAGATCTGGACTACCAGAGGGGACCTCCCGGTAAGAAGCTCAATGCGTCACGAAGCCCACCGAGATGTGGAATTCTCACGGTCAGACCAAATTTGTGCTTCCAGGTTTGGCGGGAGCGGAGCACTGGGTTGCTCAGCAGCAGGTTTCATCCTCGCTGGAGTCGTCCACGTCCAGCCAGGAGCACCTCAACTACGCGACGGCATCCGGCAAGAACCAGAAGACGGGGCCGGGCCGCTGGAAGACGCCCAACGCGCCGCACGCCGTGCCGCCCCACTCGGTCCAGACGTCGTCGCGCTCGGACCTGCCGCCGCCCCCTCCCCCGCCGCCGGCCACCTACCCGGACGCCTACGACATGTACGAGCCCCACGCCGAGATGCCTCTGCCGCCGCCGCCATCCGGCGCCGGCTCGGCAACGGCCCAGCAAGCCGCCGACCGCAAGAAGCGCGAAGAGCAACAACGCTGGTATGAGAAGGAGAAAGCCCGCCTGGAGGAGGAGAGGTACGTTCATTTCTGCATTGATTCAAATCTGCCCAGCGTCAGAATCCATTTGATTGATTCGTCTCTGATTTCCACAGGGAGAGGAAGAGGAGGGAGCAGGAGAGGAAGCTGGGTCAGATCCGGGCCAACCCCGTCATGCCCGTCCAGCCCCACAACAATGGAGGCACCTTGCCCCCTGCCCCAGCCCACCACTACCCACAGCAGCAGCAGCCCCCCCCTCCAGCTTCCATGGGCCCCCCTCACGCGTACCCGCCCCAGCAGCCCCCATCCAGACCCGAGAAGCTGGCCAGCCTGCCCCGCTCGGCCGTGCCGCCCACCTCCAACCCTCCAGGTAGCGAGCGTTCCCTCGCTGTCGTCGATTGCGGCCCATTCCCTGTCTAATGTTTTCTTTGCGCGGCGGCAGGCATGGAGACTGTGATCCGGGACCTCCTGCCCCAGCAGCAGCCTCGCACCATTGAGCGGCGAGACCTGCAGTACATCACCATCAGCAAGGAGGAGCTGACCAGCGATAGCCTCTCGCCCGACCCTTGGAAGCGGGACGCCCGCGAGAAGGCCGAGAAACAACAGCAGCTTCACATCGTCGACCTTCTGGACAAGGAGATCCAAGAGCTGCAGGTAGGCAAAGAAATCATTTCTGCTCCCGGGAGACGGACGGCGTAAATTCTTCCTTGTCGCTCAGTCCAAGCCGGAGCGCACGGCCGAAGAGAGCGACCGTCTGCGCAAGCTGATGCTGGAGTGGCAGTTCCAGAAGCGTCTGCAGGAGTCCAAGCAGAGCGACGAGGACGAGGAAGAGGAGGACGACGAGGACGTGGACACCATGATGATCATGCAGAGGCTGGAGGCCGAGAAACGAGCCAGGGTGAGCCACGCCGACCGACGCTGAGCCCTTCAAAAAAAACAAAACAAAAAAAAAAAAGCTGCTAACGGAGCCAAAAGCAAAGCCAGTGAATGTGCATCTGCAACATGCTTCTGCCATTGCTTTGCCATGTTGAGCTGCTTCCACGCGATTGGCTGGAGGGCCGGGTGGGCGGGGCCGGAGCAGCAGCTGTCCAAAGACGGACGGACAGTCCACTGGGCCAGCGTGAAAGAAAGAGTGCAGCCAATGTTTTGACTTGTCTCTATGTCCTCCCTGCCTTCTAATTTCCAGCTTCCTCTTCCCGCCCCCCTTTGAAATATTTTTTAATTCACATTTCCCTGCACTTGCCCCCCCTTTCCTCCCCTCTCACGCTGTACTCTTCTTCTTCTTCTACTTCTTCTGCCTCTCCTTGTTCTGCAGCAGCAGACTGCTGTCCCAGCTATCTCTGTTCTAGATTTGGTATGTTTCTTCCTGCTCATGACCCCGCCTCCCCGTTAACCCCGCCTCACTTCCTGTTTTCAATGGGGGGGGGGCGCCCGCCCACATGCCCCATGTCCCGCCAGCCACCCGACCAATCGGGATGATCGTTCATCATTGTGGTTGTGTGTGCGTGTGTTGGGGGGGGGGGGGGGGGGGGGTGTTTGTAATTGTCTACTCAAACTGTATCTGGCGGGTTACCATGACAACGTGTTTGAGTGCTTAGGGAGGTGGCACCTTGCATGGCTGCATCACAGGTTGTGTTTCATGCATGACGAGCAGTGTGGGGGGGGGGGGAGAGTTCTGGCCATCCATACTTACGTGTGTGTCGACTTTCTGGTGCATGTCTGTTAGGTCCTTGAAGAAGTCAAATGTTATTTTTCATAAGAATCTGAAGAATGTTCTGCATGCGCACGCTGCTGCTCCCCCCTCCCCTCCAGGAGTCCCTTCATACATGATAAGCGTGTCTTTGGGTGTGAGCCACTGACGCCCCTTCTCTCGTCCAGCTTCAGGACGAAGAGCGGCGGCGCAAACAGCAGCTGGAAGAGATTCGCAAGCGGGAGGCGGACGAGCGCACCAAACAGGAGGAGGAACGGCGGTGGCGGGAGGAGGAGCGAGTCAAGCGGGAGGCGGCGGAGAAGGTTAAGACTCGCCTTCATTTATTGGTTGATTTCAACTTGTTGGATTCATTGTCGCCCCTCCAACTTTGGACACCTTACTTTTTTTTCCTTCTTAAATGGTCCTTTTCGGACTAGAAATTTAAAAATAATTTCATTTTTGCCCAAAGTTCGTTGGGCTAATTTTACCAGAAGTGACACAAAAAAAAAAAAAAAATCTGTTTTGCATGTGTACGGTTTTGAACATGAAGGTGTCCAAAGGAAGGAGGAAGAAAAACTGACATCGATTCATTTGCTCATTCACGGTTTTGAGTATTTGTGGATGAAGCCTTTTATCATTATCTCATGTGAATTATGATGTGCATGTGGCCCGCCCGCCCGCCCGCAATGGCCCTTAAGCCCCGCCCTTCGCCCACCCCCACATTGTGCTCACCTCCAGCATGTTTGTTGTCATGTCAGAAGTCATTGAGCCATTTGTTTGGGATGCTCTTAAGTGGTCATTATCATCGCCTGTCCACCCGCCAGCCCTCCCCACATATGTACACACACACATCTTCACACCCCCAACCACCTGCTCCTCATCATTCATTTCCACAATAATGCTCAGGTTCTTCACCTGATGAGTTGTAGCAGTCATTTAGCCATTCCCAAGCTAACCAGATGAAGGTGACGTCCGTCCTTCCGTCAGATGCACTAGCACCAGGAGCCACCAATCCAAAACACACACTTGCACACAGCAAGGCAGGGCGGGGGCGGCGGCGGTGGACGTAGGCGAGGTATGATGAAAGTAAAAGAGGCGCTCCCCATATGGTTTGGTGAGCCCGAGGAGGGGGTTCGCCCAGATCAAGGAGGTGTGGGTGGGGGCATGCCGCGCACATGACGGAGGTGAGTGCAAACGTGGGCCAAGGCAGCAGTGTCCTGACGCGGCGCGCCCACGAGTGGGAGGTGCCCGGAGAAGGGGGCGTCGGAGGTCAGCGTCACTAACGGCTTGTCGTCCCCCCCCTCGCCAGCGGAGGCAGGAGGAGGAGTACTACACCCGTCTGGAGGCCGAGCGGCGCCGGCAGCACGACGAAGCCGAGCGCAGGCTGCTGTCGCCGGACGAGCCGGCCGGTCTGTATCGGCCCCCGCTGCCCAGGGACTACCAGCCCCCCGCCCCGCACAACCCTACTAACACGCCCCCGCCGCCCCCGCAGAGAAACGCCTCCTACCTCAAAACACAGGTGGCCTCACCCGACACGCTCTACACGGCCAAGTTTGTGGCCTACACCGGCGACGAGGACGATGACGAAGAGGGCGGCGGCCAGCCAGGTCAGCTCAAGCTGTCGGCCACCCGCAAGTCGTACGGCGACCTCCCGGCCGCCAGCGGCGGCGACGCCGCCCCCCCGCTGCGGCGCGGACGCCCGCAGCCGCCGCCCACTGCACGCAAACCCCGGCCGCTCTCGGACGGCATCTTCCTGTCTAGCTCCTTCCGGCCGCCCAGCGCCAACAACTCCAACAGTACAGGGCCGCCCCCCCTCCCCGCCAAGCCCGGCGTGGGCCCCCCAGGAGGTGTGCAAGGTAGAAGAGCGCGAGGGGGAGGCTCACCACAGCGCCCTCCGCAGGCCCCGGACCTCCCTCTCCAACGCTCGAGCCCTTCTCGTCGTCTAGAACTTCTTCTAGTTCATCCTCCACTTTTTGTCCTCTTTGTACGTCCTCCTCCACCAAGCCCGATACGCATACAAAAACACCAAGTGTTGCGGCCCTGCGTTTTATTGTATTTTTTTAGCTTATATTTGGTGTAAAAAAAACAACACACTTTTAGATGTTTGTTTTTAAAAATACATTTGCTACCACTACCAGGCAATTACAATCAATTTAATGTTAACTTAAAAAAAAGAAGTGTCAAATCATAACTTAAATATAAATGAGCCCTATAGCTTTGCCCCCACCTCCCAAAAAAAAAAAAAAAAAGAAACAGGAATATGCAGAACTTTTTGTGTGTGCAGCGGGCTTGTCTTGGGTTGAAATTTCCCTCCCTATCCACCAGCCAATCAGATGGTTTCTTTCGGTATGGGTGGTTTTTCCCTCCTTCATATTTTTGGGGTTTTCCTCGTTGTCACCTGCGACCTGCCAAAGCCCCCCCAAAGCTCCGATCAGCCAACAAAAAGAAAAGCAATCGATAATCTCGCCTCCACCTTCCTTCCGCTGTAGACGGACGCCCGTCCCGAGCTATCACCCAGTCGACAATCATAGTACTGTTGGTGTTGTCGCTCCCGCCGGCCGCTTGGGGCCACGCCCCTTTTCCTGCACCTTGTGCCTGCTGCAAACCCGACGCTTCTCTTTGTCTGCTGTGCTGCCACCCGCTGGTGACTACTTGCGATCAATGAGTTGTATTGACTTGTTTCGTTGACTTTTCTGTCTCTAAAACGATACCTCGAGGAGTAGATTTGAGAGATTGCAAGAACACAAATGCAGCAGCAACACATGTAGACAGACAATATAGAACGAAACTCAAATGTGTGCTTTTTTTTTTTTTATCTCCTGGGAGTGTGCTGAGATTCAAGTTTGGTGTGTCGTAGATGCGAGGCCGCAGACAAAGAGAAGCCCGAAGGCGTGCCAGCCGCTTTTTGGAAGGCCGACTTTGCTTGTAGTCGCAGCCGAGGAGATCCCGCGCCCACTAACTCCACGGCTCGCATGGCAGCGTGCGTTGCATGTCGGCACCTCGCTGGCCAATAGCGTGCAACCTTGACATCCGTTGCTTTTAGCGACTGCTGCTACTACTCGCTGCATCCTTTTTCTTTTTCACGTCTACAAAATGTGACCCGGCCCGCTTCTTGGCTCTCTAACCCTCGGTGGATGTTTGCTGCCATCCACACGTTTGTTTCCTTCCTCTTGAACTTAGTTGACTACCTTCCTTCCTTCCTTCCTACCTTCTTTGTGCTCGGGCTGCTCTGTCTTCTCAAAAATCCAAAGCGTTGAGAAGGTGCCGGCTGCTTCCGAGAACTTGAAGGCCAAATTTCAGGCCAGCATCCGGCAGCTTCTCAGCGAGTCGCACGCGGGCGGGAAACGCTTCTGACTCGCTGGTGTCGCCGACAGGATTCAACTCGTACACTGGAAACTCGGCAGGAGTTGTAGGATCCGGAGAGTTCTACAAGGACCCGAGGGACAAATGGACCAAGAGGTGAGTGGATGGAGATTCCTCGTATCTCCTTGTTATTCTTATTCCGTCGTTGTGCCGCGCAGTCAGGAGCAGGAGAACATCCCGAGCGGCGGCGCCGGCGGCGACGACGCCCCCCCCGAGAGTTTGACCTTCAAGGAGCGCCAGCGTCTGTTCTCTCAGGGCAAGGAGGTGTCCAACAAGGTGAAGGCCTCACGCAAGCTGATGGAGCTGGAGAACGAGCTCAACACCAAGTAGTGAGACCGCCCTCGCTTTCCACCTTTTTTATTTTTGAAATTGGAATGGTTGAAGAAGCTTGCGGTGACTTTTTGACCACTTGCCGCCCTTCCCGCCACACACGCACTGTACAAATTCCATCAGCATATTCGATTTTTTTGTTGTTGTTGTTGCTGGTGGTGAAATGGTGCTGGAGGGGCTGGCTGGGAAATGTTCATGATCATTTTAAATTTGATTTTTTTTCCCGTAGCTTCCAGAGATTTTAAGTGGTTAGCTTTTACGCCCAACAGACATTTTATTTGACCGTTTGAATTTTTTTTTTTAACTGACACTGTTACTTTGTGCTCTTTATGCCTGGGGGACGGACATTTGAGAGAAATGCTCCATCATCTCCAAGTGCACATGTAAATAATTGCCACTCGGACTACTGTACAAGCCCCAAAACGAGAATGGCAGGAGCAACAAAAACCCGAGCTAACGTTAACTCAATCTGTGGTCTTGTTTTTTTTTCCTCGAGCTGCTGCGTGACGTTCGTTGGTTCGACAGGCGAGAGACGTTCAGTTTCAAAAAGAGAGACAAAAGTAGGCCGTTTTCAAAAGCCGATGTTCATTTTGGGTTTGGCAGAGAAACGGACGGGATCACAAACCGGTTTTTATGTTTTGCCTTGTTTTGTAAATCATTCTTAATAAATACAGATTTTGCAACAAGCGCAGGCTCTGACTCGACTCTGACTCGACACTGAACAGCCGGTAAGTGTTTGAATTTTTTTAATGGATGCTTTCGTACAAACAAAGTGACCTCACGTCAAAATGGAAATACTAGATTTGAAGAGAACCCAAACTGTAGCTTCATGAATCCAAAATCCAACCAAGATTGTGAAGGTCTTCAACTTTGAACAACCAACCAAACATTCATCTTCTTGTTGTCACTGCAGAAAACCTGAGCCAGAGGAGACCAAGTCTCCAAACAGAACATTTTGAATTCTTTTCGTACATTGTCTCATTTCCAGCTTGGCAGCTTCACCAGAACCTTCCGCTGGGTCCTGATTGGCTGCTTCGGATTCTTGCAGGTGTTGGATCTCTGTCGTCGCTGTTGACTCGGCTCCTGAAACCTGAACACGTCCCAAAAAAAAAAAGTGAGACTTTCTTATTTTTGGGGGGAACTAGAAACGGCGGTTTACCTTCTGCCACCAAGGTTTGGGCGAGGTCGACGCCGTCCACCACAATGTCCACAGCCCAGCGTGTATCGGACAGAAGTTCTCGAAAGAGCACCTTCAGGTTGCGGTTCACGATCTTCTGCAGGTAGATGTTGGCCTGCTCACTCCAGTGGCCGTCTTCTCCGCCGGGCCTCGCCCCCCTCAGGACGCAAGGATAAACCACTTTGGGAAGTTTGAGAAGATCTTCCGGGATGATCCTCAAGTCTTGTCCAGCAAAACGGTTAGAGAGGCCGCGGTCCACCAGGTTCACGACACCGCCGGACGAGTCGTCGGCGCGGACAACTTCAGCGCGGCACCACTTGCCCAGGTCTGATCTGAACAAGCAGCCGGCGCCGGGTGTGAGGCTACATTTGGGAAGAAGGGCTAAGTCTGACCCGGAGAGGCGCTCCAACAGGATGGTCACTTTGTTCACCACGGCCATCGAGTCCTTCAGAACCACGTAGAAGTCGGACGGGGTCGTCGCTGAGCCGATGAACCCCGAGTACTCTTTGTTGAGCGAGACTGGGGCGAAGACCAGCTTGTGATGTAGACTGGGCTCTGGCAGAAGTTTTTGATTGTGGCTTTCAGGCAGCGGCAGAAGAAACGCTTTCTGGTTTTTCCGCAGCATCCGAGCCAGGAAGACAAGGTCCACTTTAACTCTGGCACCGGACGTCCTCTTCTGTTTGAGCCTCGTTATGACGGGCCTCTTTTTATTTTTGGTTTTGAAGCTTTCAGACGAGCTCAGGTTTGTATCCTTCACGCACGTCTCAAATGTTCCTTGTTGATTCTCGGTGACTTTCAGGACAGCTTGATCTCGGAGCTTCGCCTTTTCGTCCATTGCAGGAGGCTCCGGGGCTTTTGACGTTTCTTCATCCTTGAGTATGTCCATCTCTACTTGCCAGCAAGTTCCCCGTTTTCGGACAAAGTGAACCATGAGAGGTTTCCCCACGACGGCGTCGGTGAAGGCGGCGTCGTCGTCGTAAAGGCCGGAGTCCGCCAGGCAACATGGGATGGCGAATGGCGGCAGCAAAAGAAATTTTCCGGGCAAGGCGTAGATCTTCTTCTCCTCAACCACCGCGCTGTTTCCGTAGTCCAGGAAGTTCACCTTGGAACCGGAGCGGTCATGGTTGGCCCCCACGACGGCGCGGTAGAGAGCGCCGTCCTCGTGGTAGCGCGCCAGGACGAGGTCGCCGCGCCGCAGCAAGATGGCGGCCTTCAAGGAAGCCTCGCTCATGGAGTTGATGTCTTCTGCCATTTTCAAGCTGGCCGCTTCGTCTTGGGAGAGCTGCAGGAAGAAGTGACGGAGCGAGTCGACGTGGGAGACGTAACAGAGCGAGCGGGAACCTTCTTTCTCCTTCCTGTCTGGCAAATGGCCAACTTGAGGATTTTGAACTTTGCCTGGGTGTTGCGCAAAAGGTTTCAAAGGTTGGCTTTTGGACTTTTTGGTATTTTGGTGTTTTTTCAGATTCTTGTGGTGTTTCTCAACGCTGACGTCAAGCACGGGCTGCTTATCGGTGGTTTGTTTCAAGCTGACAGTTGAGACTAAAACGCTGCCGACGAGCTCTCCGACCTTCTGGTTGATGTCCAGGTCTCCGTCCAAGAGCCGCACGTCAAAAGAAGAATCCGGACACTTGGCCAGGATGACGGCTGTCAGCCGCTTGTCGAGGAGCGCGTCCTCCAGCCATTCCTTGACCTCCGTGTTGACCTCCTTCCTGGATACGCAAGCCAGGTTGAACTTCAAGGCTTGGATGGGCGTGGACAACAAACAGCGGCAGTCTCTGGGAAGGGACACCACCTTGGCTTTCTCGGAGATGCCGCAGTTGCCGTAATCCACAAAGAAGACGTTGAGATGGCGCGGAGACGGAGAGCTCAGAACCAGGGCCCGGTACCAATTTCCATCCAAGTATTTTGCTAAGCACCGTTTTGTCGGAGCATCTTGTGCACTGGCTGCGTTTGTTTTCTGGATTTGCGCTGAGATGTTCTCTTCAAGCTCCTGGATGGCTTGAGTGTTGCGGTAGAGTTGGCAGTAGATGTCGCACTCGTCGCTGATGTGAGTGACGTAAACGTCTTCCTGGTGCTCCGGCATTAAGTCGAAATGGGAGTAGATGAACTCCTCCTCCTCCTCCTCCTGTTCAGGAGGGTCTCGCTTCTCCAAGCTTGGAGATGTGGAGGACTTGTGGTCACATTTGTCTTCTCCTTTGGCTTCCTTTCCATTGACACGTGAATCCTGAATGGCTTTCTTTGTTGTCTCATCTTTCTGATGTTTCTCCGGAAGGATTTTCCAGTAGTCTGCTTGTTGGGAAGCCGCCATGAGCTCACCGACGCTCCGACCGCCATCGCCTTCCGCCTCGTACAAATCGACGACGCACTTGCACGGTGTGATCTGGACCACGTGGACGAGCAGCAGCTTGCCCGATAGCGTCGCTCTGAAGAAGTCCAAGTTGAAACGGGTCCAAACGTCGTCCACGGGCATCACGTTGACCAGAGTGCAACACAGAGCAAAGGCGGGAATGGAGGCGAGCGCCTCCGGGATCTTCTTGATGACAGTACCGGGAACTTTCTCCACGTTGCCAAAGTCAATGAAGAGAACTTCGGCACCGTGCTGGAGCTTGCCGGTGACCACGCCCCTGTAGAATTGCATGTCGGCCTCGTAGAGCGCGCAGCAGAGCGCTCCGAGCTCCGGGTTGAGCAGAATGTCGTCTTCCAGCTTCATGCCGGCAAAGTGATGGGCTATTTTGCTCATCATCTCCTGGAACTCGCCGTCTCGCTTTGTGGTCCGGATCCAAAAGTCGTTTGGATTCTGGGCGAACTCCAGGACGGCCTCGAACACCGATCGCTCCTGTAGCGCCTCCCTTTTCAGAGTCTTAGCCAGCTCTCGGCCAACGATGCTCTCGTAGGACAGGTTTGCGTCCTGGGGGGACGGGCGAGGCTCCTCTTTTTTTGGATGAGGTCTGGTAACATCTTCTGCTGTGTGATTCTCCAGAGCATCAAGGAGCGTGACGGAGTAGAGGCACCGCTTCTCGTCGAAAGTATCGACGAGCGCATCCAAGACGGCCCCGAGCAAGCCGGCCTTGAGGAAACTCAACTGGCGACTGGCGAGCTCCTCGTCCTGAACCTTCAGAGAAGCCAGCGAGCACGGGAACGCCATGATGGCCGTCGAATACAAATCGGGCGGCAAGCTGCGGACGTCCTCCACTTGGACCAACTCGGAGAATCCGAAATCCACAAACAGGACCTGCGCCTGCGAGTTCATGGGGAGGAACTGAACCGAGCCTCGGTACCATTTGCCGTTTTTGCTTTTGGCCGAGCAGAGGAGACCGACGTTGGCTTGAGTCTTCTGCTGCTGGCTTTGGCCGTCATTGACTGCGGCCAGCTTCTTGGACATGAGCCAAAGATCGGACTCCTTACTCACCATCTGACAATAAAAGAGACCCGGGTTGACGGCGGCCGTCAGTCGGACTCGAGCGCGGGTGCCGCAGCTCATCCTGGGCCCGCAAAAAGGCAGGATCTGCTCGTAGACCTTCAACGCGCACGACTTGTAGCCAAAGACGCGGTCGCTCCGCCCGCCGAGCAGCAGGTCCGGAATCGGATGGATGTTTTGCTTGAGCGGCACCTCGGTGAGCAACTCCACCAAGAGAAGAAAGGTGTCCTTGTCAACGTGCTTGCCGAAGCCTTGCCTGACCAGCTCGTCGTTGATGTCGGGAACGTCCAGCAGGAGAACTCGATGAGGCAGGACGGCTTGGATGTAGCCCGTGACGTTCTTCCCGATCAGGCTGGAGAGGAAGTCCATCACGCCGGACGAATGGCACGACCCGCCATGTAGCAGCACGTTAGCGAGGAAGCCGCAGACAATTTTTGCAGGTCGGTTGAACAAATCCTTGGAGCACGAAGATATGTGGGCCGCGTCCACACTCAAGACGTTGCCGTGGTCAATGAGGAAGATGTCCGACACGCCGCCTTTGCGCCCCTGAAACCTTCCTCTGTACCACTGGGCCGTTCTGGCGTCTTCCACCAGGCAAAACTCACCGATGTCCACGTTAGCTTTGGTCTTGGGCGCGTTTTGGATTTCCCGCTGAAGGCTTTTGTAGTCCAGCTCGTCTGGGGTCCTGTACTGGCCCTGGAAGTGGATTAGGGTCGCTTCGGGGTTCCAATCCAAATGGGATAACTTAAGGTCTACTGTCATGAGGGCACACGGTCCAGATGGACTGGAATCCTGGGACCTGGACACAAACAATTCAATTCTGCACACCTTTAATCTCAAGACAAGAACGAATTAACTGCATTGTGAGTGTGAGCCAGGAAGAAATTTGGCGGAATATGTAGCGGCCCAAATTGATTGATACGATTTCTTTTCTTAACCTGTGATGTTGCGCGTTCAACGAGTGCATGGCTGCTGATCGGGGATGCTCGTCTCCCAAAGACAACCTGTTAGAAAAAAGAAAGAAAGAAAGAAAGAAAGAATCATTCAGTTGCAAAAATCTGAGCTTCAAAGCAAGATGAATTGATGAGCATGCCACTGAGCAAAGAGCAGACCTTTGCCAAGGCCAAACAATCAACACACATTTATTGACTTCAATCCCCTCGGAACGTCATTCAAGCACCATTCTTTGTGAAGAAAACTAAATGTTTACCAAGAGTGAAATTAAAAATTCCTAACATTTCAACAAAATAACCCTAGAGGCTATTAATTAAGGTGGACCTTTCTCAACGGTTGAAAACTAGCCACCTTATTCTTCCGCCATTTGAGCCTTCCCATGAAATAGTTGTGACTTCTGCTAAAGCAACACCAGCTTTTTTTTTTTTTTACATGGAATCTGTGCAACTCACTACTACTACCGACAGTGTAATAAATTCTTAAGCCATGCAAAATATTTTTCAATGCAAAGGGAGCTTAAAGTTGCTTAGAAAAGGGTGAGGGTTTATTTTTTCGTCAAATAAACCACTCTGTTAAACTAAATCCATGTAACAAAAAGCAAAACTCTAAACGGAAGTCTGTTACCGGAAGTCACGCGCATTCTGAAGCATAACGTGAATAGCGGCAAACCTCGTTAGCCACAATGCTAATTTGAAGTTAAGATGAAGTTGCATGACCCGGTGCCTTTTGGCATGAAATTCCCTTCGACCGTTTAATGCGTACAACTTGATCATTTCGTCGTGGTTTGTGTCAGTTTTCTTACTTTTTAAGAGGCCATCATGAGCAAAATTGACAGTTGTAAACTCGCTGATGCTAAACGAGCGGATCGCGACCAAGTGCCGCAAGTGAAACCCGCCACCTGATTGGCCGACTGATATTTGGGTTATTACGTTGAACCAATCAGATGTCAGTTTGGTGATTCATTACCGGGTTACGCCCTTCAACAAGTTGACCTCCATTTACAAGCACGAGAAGATCCCGTTCAAATCAGGTAATTTGATCCCTATTCGGATGTTTGTTTTCACGTTTTCTTAATCTAAATTGTTTTTGATTATAACCTGCTCTTTTGCATATTGCTATTTATTATGTGTCAAGAATTACGTAGTTCCTTTCTACAACCTTTCAGGTCAATTCTTTTTCTTTTTTTCCATTTGAGTGTAGACGAAATACATGCACTTCATTCATTTGTGGTAATTAAACTTATCTCTAACAAAGTGTATCTGATGTTAAGCATTACATTCTATTATTGCTGACTAATATTCTCATCAAGATGTCACGCATTCACCTACAAGTTCTGGTAAAATTTTCTCTCAGGACTTTGGCCTTAGAGGACCTTATTGTCACGGTGTGGAAAATAGAAATACAAAAATATAAGAGTGTGGACGCAGCTGATTGAAGCTTGTGTGGGGGTGCTGATGGTGCTGGATGGACAGATGGATGAGTCCCCTGCCCCCCTTCCTGTTAATGATTAAGAAGTTCTTCTGTAAATATGATGTGCGCATGTACTGGGCCTGCTTGCTCACCTTCTCACACCACAGCACGACACCTCCTCGGCCTTCCTCTTCCTCCTGACAAAAGATGCACCGGCTGCTTCTACTCCGCTTCAGGCTTTCTTAGGAACCAAATGAGCAGTAACTTCTTATTCTTCTACTTGTTTTAAACAAAAATCCAAATGTCCCCTGTGCATGGTGTGACTATGGCGATGAAACGCAGCCGGGAGACTTCGGTCGCTGACGGGCTTTCACCTCTTCACGCTTTCAACCAAACTTTGTGTGGTTCACAATCACAAGTGGACGCAGCCTTCCATGGAAACTTTCACCAGGACGATGAGTCTGCCATCAAATCAGGTAAGAAAAAATAAAATACATTTAATTATTCACATTGCATTGCGGTTCAAACCATTGAGAATGTGTTATTTGTACATATACAGTAGATCCATTCTCTACTATTTTGCTGTTATGTGGAGTCTAACTTGTCATAGTCTCCGATATTGGTGGGATTTGTCTGGAAAAAGAAAATGACGCTGATCAGCCACCAGGTGGTGCTAAAAACACTGTCCCAATGTATTTTCCCAATTATGAGGTTGGAAATTGGGCCAGAACTTGTGCAAGCTGCTCCAACATGAATTATTTCCACAGAGGCTGAGGACAGCAATGAAATGGCGTCCTCAGAAGAAGACCAGGATGTGGACCAGGACCAGAATGAGGAATCGAGTGCCAAAGCGAGTTTGGCCTCCCCCAGGAAAAGCATCACCAAGATGAGTAAAGACAAGAAGAAGCAGACGCAGCTCACGTTGCAGTGGTGAGCGCCGATGTTGTTTATGAACCATCAGCATTGTGAGGATGTTGATTGTTGTAGTGCCACCTACCAGGCTGGAGGAGAACTACATTGTGTGCGAGGGTGTGTGTCTCCCTCGCTTCATCCTCTACGCTCACTACCTGGACTTCTGCAGGAAAGCCAAACTGGAGCCTGCCTGTGCTGCCACCTTTGGAAAAGTACTGCCGCTTTTTGTTTACCTTCCAGAATGTGTCAATTCTGCCGATGTTGTCATCCAACAGTTTTTTTTTTTATTGTTTTTTTGACCCAATCAGACCATCCGACAGAAGTTCCCTCTCCTCACCACAAGAAGACTAGGAACCAGGGGACATTCCAAGTAAGCGGCGCTTTTGCGACCTTGCTATTTTTCAGTCATTATTTTGATGTCCAAACTACAATCATTGATTTTAGTTATTGATCTGGGTGCTACATGACAGGTATCATTACTACGGTATTGGCATCAAGGAGAGCAGTGCTTACTATCACTCCGTTTATTCTGGGAAAGGTTTGACCAGGTATTTGCCTTACATTCACTGATTTGATGTGACACACACTATTTCAATGTTTTTTTTTCTTGTTGGCAGATTTTCCGGAAGCAAGATGAAGAATGAGGTAGCGGCTTCTATAATATTTTTTTTAAATGGAGCATAAGCTTCAACTTCATCACACACTGATGAGTGAGGTTTATTTTGAATAACAGTCACGGAATGATGCCGACATGGATGTTGCGTGCAGGGAGGCTTCACCCGGAAATACTCCCTCAGCTCCAAAACAGGAACTCTTCTGCCGGAATTCCCCAGCGCTCAGCATCTTATTCTGAGGAGCAACATCTCCAGGGAAAAGGTTTTTGGGAGAAGACAAAGTTGTTGGCTAAGCCCCCGCGTGACATGTTGATGTGTTTCCAGGTTGACACGCTGATCATGATGTACAAAACTCACTGCCAGTGCATCCTGGACAACGCCATCAACGTCAACTTTGGCGAGGTGACGCCCTCAGCGCGGCGCGGCGAGCGCTCTGACGCGGCTGATGCGTCTTCTCTTCCAGATCCAGAACTTCCTGCTGCACTTCTGGCAGGGCATGCCCGAGCACCTGCTGCCGCTGCTGGACAATCCCCCCCTAGTGGACATCTTGTGCGTGTGTGACTCCATTTTGTACAAGGTGAGCCGCCGGAGCGCCTACGTTCTAATGTCATGAAACATTTTGTTAGTATTTTTTGTGTATGTGCTCAGGTTTTGACTGATGTCCTCATTCCCGCCACAATGCAAGAGATGCCCGAAAGGTTTGCTTAGCAACACCTGCACCGCGATGGCGTCATGTCTCGTCGCTAACGGCGTCTTTGACGTTTGTCAGCCTGCTAGCGGACATCCGCAGCTTTGCCAAGCACTGGGAACTGTGGCTGGCCTCCTCCCTGGACAACCTCCCTGGATGCCTCGCCGCCAAGAAGCTGCCCATCGCGCGCCGCTTCGTGTCCTCTCTCAAGCGGCAGACGTCCTTCTTGCACCTGGCGCAGGTGAGGGAGTGCGCATCCGCCACATCCAATATGGCGGCCGCATCACAGCAGTGCCGGTTTTGCCAGATCGCCCGTCCGGCGCTGTTTGACCAAAGCGTGGTGAGCAACATGGTGGCCGACATGGACAAGGTGGACCTGAACAGCATCAGCCTGCACTCGCTGCTCAGCATCAGCGCCAACGCCGACCAGCTGCACGACGCGTACTCTGACTGTGAGTCGCCGCGGGACCGACCGGAACTTTGCGTTTGACGTCAACCGAGTGTTTCCCGCAGACGAGGCCATCGCCATCTTCCAGGAACTGAAGGAGCTTCTGAGGAAGAACGCCACCGTGGAGTCCTTCGTGGAGTGGCTGGACACGGTGGTAGAGCACAAAGTCATAAAGGTCTTTGGGGTAACTCCACGTCAAGTTCCGGAAGGGGGTCATTTTGGGGCGCCCTGACCTTGTTGCGTTTTTGATTTTGGCCTTTCGTCAGCCGGGCAAGCAGAGCGGCCGCTCGGTGAAGAAGCGAGCTCAGGATTTTTTGCTGCGCTGGAGCTTCTTTGGCGCCCGCGTGATGCACAACCTGACGCTCAACAACGCCGCCAGCTTCGGTGAGTTGGGGCCGCCGGGGCCGGGCGCTATTAGACCTCCCGCTAATTATCCCGAGGCTACATTTTGCGCTCCTCTTTACACAATGCGGCCGGCGGGCCATAAATAGTAATCATTAAACAGGCTTATCTCGGGATGGTGTGCTCGCTGTTCAAACATGCTGTGCGAATAAACACGCACGTGCGCACCAACAGCTGACGACGTCCTGCTGGACCAACCGTGCAAATCTGATCCGCGTGTAACATTATTTTAGTCAAGTTGTTTGGATTATTTCATCTATTATTTTTATTTCATTACATTTAATCATTTTTTTAAATGTATTTTACTTTTATTATTGGCTTGAATTCTTCCCGTGCATCCCTAAAGTAGACTCCTCCCACCTCGCCAGTCCGCCGTTGAGTACGTAACTATATGGACGATGTTCAGGTTCCTTCCATCTGATCCGGATGCTTTTGGACGAGTACATCCTGCTGGCGCTGGAAACCCAGTTCAATAATGACAAGGAGCACGACCTGCAGAACCTTCTGGACAAACACATGAAGAAAGAAGGTGGGCCCAGCTGGCGCCGGGCCGGCTTTGTTTGCATTGATGGACGACTTTTTCTCGCTCTCAGGAGCCAGCAAAGCTACCTTCTTGGCATCTCCCAGTTCCTGCTTCCTAGCCAATCGCAACAAAGGGGCGTCCGTCGACCAGTCGGTGAAGAGCGAGGCCTCGAGACGGGAAGCCGCTGCGTCTCTGGCGGCCAATTGGCAGCGAAGCCTGGACTCGGGCACCGCCGCCGTCTTGCCGCTGTCGGATTCTGTCGGCTTCCCCGGTGCAGGTACATATGCGGGAAAAAGTGCAAAAAAAAAAAAAGTCCTGAAAGTGGCCCCCAAGGTCCATTTCAGCAACGTTCTCGAGCGCTTTGTGGTTTGCAGGCGGTCTGGCCGACTTTTGCGCTTCTGTCATGACGCCGCCCACTTCTCCGCCGGCGCTGGTGCACAGAAACTCGGTCATCAACCAGGGGACCCGAGCCCCGACTTCTTCCTGCTCCTCTTTGTCGTCATCCTCGTCCTACCTCTCGGCGCCGGGCAACGTCTGCGCCGCCTTCCCGGAGACTTTGTACCCCTGCTCAGCCTACTTCCCTCCGACCGCATCCGCCTACCAGCCTGGTCTCAGGTCAGCTTCAACTCTTTCTTTTTTTTGCACAGCGCCCCCTTCAGGTCGCCATATGACCATTCTATTTTGTGTTGAGGCCCGAGGCAGGGAGCACGTTCTCGTCTTCCGTCCCGACGTCCTCTTTAGCCTACCAGCTGTGTCGCTACCCGACCTTTGAGGACCAGCAGCCGCCCGCCAAAGACTTTTTCTACGGGGACGCCCATCATTTGTCCTCGTCCGCCGCGGGTCCCGCTTGCTACGGCTCCATCTCGGACCCCGTGGTCAGCGATCCCACTCTGGAGCTTCAGACGGCGGCGGCGGCGGCGGCTCAGGTCCTGGATGCCGCCGATGGCATGGCCTTCGGACTCAGCCACTCCGCTGGCGCTGGCGGCGGCACGGGGCAAACGTATTCTGCTGCAGCTCCAAGTGGTAAGCGTAGCCACAAAGCACAGAAGTGCCGCTTTAAAAAATTGATTTTCTTGAAGCATACAAGAATAGAATTTTTTTTTGTTGTTTTGCCCCAGATTACTACGGCAACGGCAGCTACCTGGAGGGCCAGCGGATGGCACCAGCGGTGGAGCAGCACGTGTCGGTCATCAGCGGCGTCAGCCCCCTCCTGCTGCTTCGCTCGCCGTTCTCCGACGTCCACGACCCGCTCAATATCCTCGACCGGCCCGGCAGGAAGAGCGGAACCTTCTTCAGTGACGTCCGCAGCGCGCCGGGTGAGTGAGCGAGCGAGCGAGCATCTCTCACTGGGCCAAGGACCAAGATGTCCATCCCGCTCACCGCCTCACGTGTGCTCCTCTAGGGTCGGCCCCCTGCATGTACGCCGTGTCGGCCGGCGCGCAGTTCACCTCCCAGGACGCTTCTTTGTCTCAGCGGAGGGAGCCAGTTTCTTCGCTGCCCCCCATCGACACAGTCTTTATGGGTGCCCCGGGCGTGCCGTGACACTCACCTCGCCCACCATTTGGCAGTTAGTAAAAGAGATTTGATGACACTGCAAAAATTCCATTTGACTGCAATTTAATCTAGTTATATAAATAATGAATATACCTGATGTAAAATAAGCCTCAAATGAAAAATCAGGTAACCCAAATGACGCTCTCGGAAAAAAAGACGTGGCGAGGCCGCCGCCTCCTTATCTGCCGCCTCGGTGGCAGATGGCGACGCGTGTGCGTGCTACAGCGTGTTACACTGTCAAGTACTTTTAATTACACGGTCAATAATGGTGGCCCACAATTGGCCCGCTGCTCGTGTGAAAACAACAGAAGGCCCAAGGCAAACTTTGGGACAATGTTTAACCGCAAGCACCCCCCAATGACCATGTATAGTAAGGCTTCATTTAGTACAAAAATAACTTGTGGGTTTAAAAAAAATAGCAATAGAAAGAAGGCCCAGCAGAGGTTGTACTTTCTGAGACAGCTCAGGAAGTTCAACCTGTCACATGAGCTGCTGAAGACCTTCTACACTGTCATCATCCAATCCATCCTTTGCACATTCATCACTGTCTGGTTTGGATCGGCCACCAAACAAGACAAGCACAGACTTCAATGGACAATGAGGACTGCGGAAAAGATCATCGGGACCATCTATCCAAGACTTGTACCTGTCCAGGACCAGGAAACATGCAAGTAACATCTCTACAGACTCTTCTCACCCAGGTCACAGTTTGTTTGAACTACTGTCCTCCAGATGGCGCTGTACGCCAAAACCAGCAGACACCGACCCAGCTTCTTCTCCCAGGATGTCGCTCTGATGAACTCACACCACTCCTAGTCTCAGAGACATCACATCCTGATGTTGTCACTCACTTAAATGTTGTACAGAGGCTGAGATCAACCGGAGTCAAATTCCTTGTTTGGCATGCACAAACTTGGCCAATAAAAGCTGATTGATTGATTGATTGAAAACTTTCTGATTTGGCAAGCAAAATTAGCGCTACAGCTAACAAATGCTACAACAAAACTGTAGCGTTGATCTTTCTAAGCAAAATCGACGAACCTCTATGGAGTTTGCCGCCACGTGTCGCCGTGACACGTTCTCCGCCCGGACTCAAATGGGTCCACGTGTCAGACGCTCGGCGCAGTGCAACAATCACCAAAAGCATTCCCACGCCGCCATGAAGGCGGCAAAGTCTCAAGCAGGCTGCGGCGTCACAAAGTTCTCAACGGCCTTGCGCGTAATTTCTTTAAACAAGCTTCTCGAGTGCGTCTTTTAACAAATTCTTGGCCGCCCGCCACAAAGCGCCGATGATTATTCAATAACAAGTGTTTTTATTGGAGTCGTTTCATAGAAAGATGATTCTGAATGCATTTGAAAAGCGACAACATTCCCCGCCCGCCCGCCGGCACGGCCGCCATTGTGGCCCTCGTCCTTGTTGCTGTTTACTGTTCCATTGGCGTGCCTGTCGCCTTCACGCAAAAGCGCCTCTCCAGTTGGTTCACTTCTTCTGTTCCCCATTGAGGGACACAAAAGCTCTGCCTTGGCAAACAGCATAATGTTCCAAACAAGTCACGCAAAAAAAAATTAAAAATGTCAAGTGGTGTGAGTTGGGGAGTTACAGCGACCTGCCAAAATCAGCAATATATACAAAGTATACTATTTCTTTATATACTTTGACGCCTTCCACTTGTTAAACCTGGTTAAAAATACTTTTGAAAACATTCCTTGGTGCTTGTTTTCGCTCTAGCTATTCAAAATGCTCGCTAACTTGCTCAAAAGAGGCCGAGCGTGCTCGCTTCAGTTCCAAAAACCACAAAGTTCTCGTGTGGGAATGGGTGTGATTATTTAAGAGGTTTACCTTATTTATTTTTAGGCTTTTTAATTGATCCGGTGAACCTTGTCAGGCGACGGAAATGAGATTGTCGTTTGCCGAGCCGACCCGGCCACCTCACCTCGCCCGCCCGCCCGCCCGTCCACCCGTCCACCTGCGCTTGAAGAAAGAAGCGCCTTGCACTTTCCTTCCTTTCTGCTTGTGGCTGACCTTCTATTGTGAGTTGCTTGGAGACTAGTCGCCCAACTCTCCTCCCTGGTCCTCCCCCCCCATCCTCTCCCCTCCCCTCCCCATTTGGCTTACCCCCTTGACGGCGGGGCCCTCCTTTTATTCCGCTCGCATCTCAAACGCACGCTCGTTGTCTTGTCTTATTCATGCCGCCACCGCGGTTTTGGTGGTGTCGGGGTAACGGGCGACACACACACACATGCACACACACACACACACACACACACACACACACACAAACACACGCACCTTTATTCAGAGCATTTTCATTGTCCAGCCTGGTTCGTTCATGCACGTCTTTGGCCTTGAGGTGGAACACGACGGCTCATTGTGCTCCTCGGTGCATTTTTATCATCGATCGGTAGCTGCCGTGTTTGTGCCCGCGTGACAATCGGCGCAAAACAAAATGGCGTATCGATCAGGCCTCACTCTGCAATTTGTTTTTCTTTTTCTTTTAATTAGGTTGTTTTTATTTGAAGGGAGGGTGGGGGAGAACTAACACAAGCGTTTTTGACTGGCGCTGCACCTGTGCCGCCGACACTGAATGCAAGCCACATGTCACTCACGCCAGCTCTTAACGAGCCAATTTATCCGGTAGCGGCGAGGTCCTTGGCGAGTCTTTTCATGGACGAGCTGAAGGAGGCATCCCGCTCGCCAAAGAAAGAGGCACACTGGCCAAAGGGACATCTGTCTGTCTGTCTGATTTTTTTGACGCTTGTCCTCATTAGGGTGACTTTAGTATGCCTTGGAAGGGTCGCCCATATTTAATATGGCGGCAAGAAAAAAAGGCTGTTTTGCTATAAGAATAAAAAATGACAAAAACAAGTCCCTCCGCTAACGTGACTGCTGTTAATTAAAACTCGCATACGTAGATAATGAGCCTCGGCTAATGAAGCCCCTCACCCACCCACCCCTCACTCTCGGGGGGGATTCAAGGTGACCGCGATGTCCGCACAGGCCGGAATGTTCATCAAGCGCTTTTCATCCCCGGCGACCGAGCGAGCGCTTTTCCCCACAAGCGGGACGGCGTCGTGTCCGAGGCGAGCGCCGGGCAACGAGAATGCGCTTTTTGCTTTCATCCATTCACGGCAGGATCATTTATAGAAAAATCATCAGATGCGGGAAAGCAAATCAGCGCTGCTGGCTAATTAGCATCCTGTTGTTTCCTTCAGTCCGCTTTCGGCCATCTTTGGTCTTCTCTTTGTTGGTCTTCTCTTTGTTGGTCTTCTCTGTCCCAGTCTGGTATCATTCGGAGCCGTCCGTATTTCAAACCTAAAGTTGCCCTTCATTTTGTTTTATTAATTTACAAAGTCTTTCAATTCTGTTTGGATAAAAATGAAGAGAAATATGTGCAGAGAAGAAGAAAAAGGGAAAGTGGAACACAAAAGGTCAGCCAGGGTCTTCTTTTTTTTTTTCAAAGCAAGCGTGCCGTCATTTAATTAAAACAAAAATGGCTGGGCGGCTTTATAATGTCGACACTTGCCGAGCGCACAAAGAGTCAAGTTTTCGCTCGGCGGCAGTCTAGAAAAGGAAGGTCAAAGTCAATTGAGGACTTTTTTTTTTTGTCTTGTTGTTACTTTCCAATTTAATTTTGGCCTCAGCTCAAGCGTATTATGGTGCGGCACCAACACAAGGGCAAAAGCGCTCGCAATATCCACTTTGCAATTTTCTTATTCACGCCTTATCAAAGAGCAACATTTCCACCAGAAAGGATTCAGGGTCTGCCCGCTCGGGGGCACCTATCACGTTTTTTTTTTCTTTGGTACCAAACGTGGCGAAAATCCCGACGGCAATCAAGAATTCCGATGTAAGCGCGAACAACACAAAGGACTGATTGGCCGATTTGTTTTCATGTAAATTCCACAAAAGAAGCTGAAACCTCGTTTGTCCCCTTCGGCCTCGTTCAGTCCTCGTTGCTTCCTTTTGACCTTTGGCCTTTTACCCCCTTTGGCCGCGTTTGTCCATTTTTTGGTCACCTTTTTGTACCTTTGCCCCCCCCCATGAGTCCTCTTTTGCTCTTCTTTGGCTCTTTTTGGCCTGCTGTGTCCCTTTGGTCCCCCCATCAGATCTATTTTGGGCCCCCTCAGTCCCTCTAAATTCACTTTGGTCCATTTGGACCATCTCTGGTCCCCCTTTTGGCCCCTTTCAGTCCCTCTTCATCCTTGTTTGGGTTCTGCTGCTGCTGCTTCTGTTGTGGCTGTTGACAGCTCCAGCTGTCTCCTCCTTTGCATGGTCAACACACACACACACACACGCAAAGTGTACAGCTTATAATGTAGCAACATAGTTGAGTGCAATTAAGACTCAATAAAATGCTGTCAATGCTATTCAAGTTGTGTGTGTGTGTGTGTGTGCGTGTGTGTTCAATTAGATCCGTTAATGAATATTTGCTGTCGTATGCCAAGCGAGCTGAGCTCAAACAAACATGGCAAGCGGCATGCCAGGCATCCTCCGGCCTTAACGAGCCTCACGACGGAGTGACGAGCGCATGCCCGCTATGCCCGCTATGCCCGCTATGCCGTTAAGAATCTGGACAATCTTTGCCCGCCGCACTGATGAACGCTCCCAGCCAACATCACTTAGAGGGAAATGAAGATCATAACTAAGAGTGGCATTTTTCAGTTTTTTTGACACGTGATATGACGGCGGAGGGACAAAAGTATTGGGACGCTTAAGAAATATGTTCTTGCCCTTGAATTCAAAACCAAAAGGGAGGGGAGGGGGGGCATGCTAAACTGAATGGTCATTCTCTGCTTTTCTTCTTTGCCTGGCAAAGTGCGTTTTCAATCTCCACCCCTGAGAGTCCACGCACGCACGCACATACCCGAAAACACTAATGGCCGTCCTTGGCAGGGATGCGCTCGCTGGTGGGCCTTTGCTAAATGGACGGTCACGGTCAACGCGTGAAAAAAAAAAAATAAATGAGGCGACAATCTGTCCATTTGGTGGAAGAATCATATCAGATTTTTCTGTCTAGCCAATAAGTCAAATGTGTCTCTGTCCGTCTGTCCATCCTTAAAATCTTTTCAGGTCTGACTTATCAAATCTGTCCATGCTCAGTGCCGTTCTAAAATCTTCAGTAGACGTGCGTCTGTTCCTTCTGTCTGTCGTGGCTCTCCCTTCTTGGACTCGGGCGGCCATTGTGAGCGAGCCCGCAAGCGCAGCGAGGTGGAGCCGGCCGGCCGGCCGGGCCTGCCATTGGAGGGCGGATCCCCGCTCGCTCTGTGGGCTGGGTCCTGGAGGGGGGCTGGGCTCCGGGGTGGGTGTGAGTTAAGTGTGGCCGCCACCACTTAGTTTGCTGAAGGACTGGAGAAGGAGAAGAAGAGGCGGTGGCAGCGGCGGCGCTCGAGCAGCTCCTTGAGCGCGCTCCAATGACGCCCGGCGTGGCGACCTGCTGACACCTCCGCCATGAGCTGCTTGGATGTGATGTACCAGGTGCTCGCCGCGCAGCCCTACTTCAGCCCCTACACGCCCCCCCACCACCAACACCACCAGGTATGCACACACACACACACACGCACGCCACAACTCGACTTTCACAACAAATTGTTTGATTCCAAAACTTGTTCAACAACTGCAAAATGCAAAAAAAAATCTTCTTGTATTTACTTCACTGAAATTTGCTTTTCTTAGGCACAATGAAAGAAATTAAAAATGATTGCATTTTTTTTTAAACATGTTTGGCTTTTCCTGAAAAGTAAATTGCACTAAAATTTCATTTAAATTTTTTTATTATTTTAGAAGAGCGACCAGTCAAATCACATCTTAACAGGAGGTTTGATATTTCCCCCCCCCAAAAATATTTTGTGTTACTCAATGTTGCGCACATTCAACTTTTTAAAATTTCAACCGGCGGCGGTTCATCTTGAATTTTTGCATTTTTGAATTGGTGGAGGTGGATGGGATCACTTTTTCATTTTTAATTGACATCAAAATGCCTTTTGTCTCTTTTGTGGTACGCTGGCGTCCGTCCAGTCTTCATCAGCCAATTAATTAAGTCTTGAAACATAATAAAGGGAAACGCCGCAACATCTGAAAGCAGCTTTTGGATTTTGACATAACGACTTTGAAGCTTCTCATGAATGCTTATAATTGATTTCCTCAAAATAACAAACAGCTTGCTTTATTTTTGAAATTGTCATTTAAGATCAAATGTACAATCAACTTTTTTAATTAAAATATGTCAAATGGCTCTTTTTCCATTCATCTCCTTTATCGGACACATTTTGGACCTTTTTTGTGTGTGTGAGGTTTGAATTGTAATTCAAGAAACAAAGGGTCTCTCTTATTTGTGATGGCAGAAGCTGACCTTGGACTCCAAAATGGACGGGCGTCCCCCCGCTGCCCCCACCATCAAGGAGGAGGACAAGGAGCTGCCCCCGGGGGCCGAGTACCTGAGCTCCCGCTGCGTCCTCTTCACCTATTTCCACGGCGACATCAGCGCCGTCGTCGACCAACACTTTAGCCGTGCGCTCAGCCACGCCTCCTCCTCGTACCCCCCCGGGGGCCACAAGACCCTCAAAGGTATGCGCTTGTAAAAAACATCCAAACAAAGTGAGCAAAACGCGCTTGTCCTTTCAGACGCCTCGTTCCCGATGAGCCAGCGAAATTTCCCGCCGTCTTTCTGGAATAGTTCCTATCAGTCGTCGGCGCCGTCCTCGCTGGCGAGCGCTCTGTCGGCCCCCCACTCGGACCTGGCCTTCTCCGGGGGCGACCCGTACGCCCTCCACGGCCACCTGCACCAGCCCGGCCCGCCTGACGCCTGGCACCCGTCGCACCCGCATCACCCCTACTCGTTCGGCGGCGGCCTCGGCGCGCAGGGCTCGCCGTACCCGCGGCCCGCCGTGCACGAGGTGTACGGCGCCGCCTTCGACCCGCGCTACGGCTCGCTGCTGGTGCCCTCCGTCAGGTCGCACCACCGCCTGGCGGCCAGCGGAGTCTCGGCGGCGCACGCCGGCGCCTCGCCGTGCGACCTGGCCGGCGGGAAAGGCGAGTCGGCGGCCTGGAGCGGGACTTTCTCCGCCGTTGGAGAGATTGGACTCAACATGGACGCAGGTGAGGGAGGCACTTTTGAAATGGCGGCGACGGTTTTGACGCTTTGACTGTCCTCGCAGGTCTGCAGACGCAGGACAAGAGCAAGGACTTGTACTGGTTCTAGACGGTGCCAAAGCAAAGACTTGTTTCGCTTCCAGACGCTTTCAGCCTTCATTTCGCTTCTTCACTCTGACGGACAAATCGAAGCTGTACTTTGTGATGTCGCCGTGACGGCAGGCGGGCGGGCTCTCAGGTGGGAAAGGTCGCGGCCCTTTACTCACTGACAAGCTTTTCGCCGGTCCTGGAACGCAAAGGGGTCGGGTGGGCTTTGGGGAGGGTGGCGCTCGCTCGCTCGCTCGCTTGGCTATTTGAGGCCACTGGCTGCCCCCATGCAGCTGTCAACGACAACTGCGCGTCAGCTTACCGCACACACGCACGACACACCAACTTTGGAAAGGAGAAGCATTTAGTAAGGCAACTTTGGTGAAAATAATTTGTGTGCGTGTGCATGCAGTGCAGCTGCGACCTTGTAAATATTTGATTGTGTTGCTTGAACTGACCAATAAAGCAAAGTGGACGTGATTGCAAATGTTAAATCTGATTTCTTTTGTCACAGTTGGCGTTAGTTGAAGCAGGCAGGTCGCTCGTGACGACAGCCAGGGAAAAAAAAAAAAAAAAAAGCCGGGAAGAGACATTTATTGCGACGCAACCAGAGGTAACAGCGTTGGTAATGCCGGCAATTCATTTCCAGAAAGGAGGGAAGTCCAAAATGAAGGTAAATGTCTCCTCCGCATCAAGTCATGGTTGTTTTTGATTGACAATACTTCATATGGAAAAAAAATTATTGAATTTGATAGGAATTAGATTTTTACAATTGAGGAAAATGTAGCCCTGAGAAGAACCATTTTTAACATCACACACCAAAAAAAGTTAGTATTATGAGAAACAAACATTTTGTGGAAATTTAATCAATTTATGAGAAAGCTGGGCTAAAAAATAAAGTCTATTTTTTTAAATAAAAGAACAAAAATGAAGCAGCATTTTTATTCCCAATTTTCTTAACATTTTCAAGCAACTATTACATGAGGCTGAATTTTGTGAGAATTTGTTTTCCCCCGAAATGAACTTGTCTCGTTAAAAGCATCCTCCTCTTCCTTGTGTGATGTCGACCATGAACGCAGGTTGAAGGCGAGCGTCGCGATCGGGTTTCTCGCAGCGCCAACGAGGTTTTCAGGCCCGACCGAGCGGAACCCGACTCGCCTCGCACAATGGACGGCTGCCGTTCCCGCGCATTCCGCGCATTTCCACAGATGAAGAAGCGTCCATTTGGTGGGGAAGTAGAATCACTGCTTACTTTTTTTTTCTTTTTCTTTTTTTTTTAGGAAAATATAAATCCCAGAGGAAATACTCAAATGAAATATTTGGAAAAGAAATTAAAACCACTTGTGTAAAATAGGATTTTTTGTTGCTAGAAAAACAAAATGAATCAGCACCAATATTTATACATCTAGTTTAAAATGCCATTTGTTTTTTTTGAAGAAATTCCAAATCGTTCAAGATTTTTTTTCCCCTCTAAAATAGTATTTTATTGTTGTAACCTTAGAGAAGAGGTTATTTTGCATGACAGTTGAGGACTTATATATTTATATATTTGTATAAAAAAAATATTGTTTTAAAATTGTTTTCTTTTGCACCTTTTTCAAACTTGCAGCCCAATTTCACTCGTGTCAGCTTCACCACGGCGGCTGCGCCGACCCGCAGGAAGTGGTTGAGCGTCAACAAACAAAAGCTTTGGATGGACCTGTAACCCGAGAGCAAGCCCACCTTCAAGCCTCACAGCGACCCCCCCCCCCACCTCCAAGACCCTTGGCCCATTTCCTGCCCACAAGTGTCAACAGGTACCGCCGGGCCTCGGGCTCTTTGTGTGTGTGTGTTTGTGTGGATTTTGTCCGTCTGTTGTTGGAATGTTTTGAAAAAAAAGTTGCCCCAAGCTGAACAATCCCGGGTCAGCAAATACAATGCCAAGAAAATCCCACAATTTAACACAACAAAAAAAATCCATCTTTGGTAGGGAAAGAAAAAAATACCAAATAAATATATATATATATATATATATATATATATATATATATATATATATATATATATATATATATATTATGTATTATATAATGAATATATATTTCAATGATAGGAATATATTTTTATATATGTATGAGGGACAGAGAACAGGTGCACATAGTTTGCGTCAGTGGAAGCCAGATTGATGAGGAGCCTCACAGCAGCAGGATTCTCTTACACTTCTGCTCACACAGCCGGCCGGCCGGCCGGGACAGCTGGACGACTCTACTCCGGTCTCCTACGTGAGTGTGTACTTGCTGAAAACACACACACACGCCTTGTGATGATGCCACAAGTGACTTAAATCTCTTTTCAATTATTAGCGGCCAATAGCATAAATGGTTGCCCCTGGCAACAACTTTAGTGGAGCATCTGCTAACCGTCACTCCAAATATATTTTTATTTAGATGAACATTTTTGGATCACGCCAATTGGTGGAGAATGTCATGAAAGAAATCGCCGCGGAGACGAGTTATGGGCCTGGGACACCGGGGACACGGTGGGTCTGTGGAGACTCGGGGCTGGGCGAGTCCCGGTAAGCGCTTTGCTTTTTGAATTGACCAAATCAACAATCCACTTGCAAGTTCCAACCACGAAGTCGACTTTTTTTGGTTTTGCCCCCCGGAGACGAGCGTGATCGCTCGTTAAAACTCTTGATGAGCGTCGCCGGCGTGCTCTTCGCACCGTCGGTGTCACATTTCCCAAGACGCGGCCGTCACTTTGGTTTCGTCGTAGCAACAGTAACAAAGGATGCGAAGGATGGGGAGGGCCAGAGGGAGGGAGAGAGGAGAGAAAGAAAAAAGTATCGGATCATATCGTCCTCCCCACGGCGCGCTACGGACGGTTCTTCCACATTGAGGAGTTCTGCCCTCAAAGGTAAGGAACATGGCAGAAGATACTGAAGCGTGGATGGCGCCACCTCTGAGACCTCAGGCGCGACTTCTAACCAGCGCCGCCAAGACTTGATCATCTGGAGATTGACGAGCAGTGACTCTCTGAAGGATTATTCTTGCAGTAGGAGAACTTCAATCCCAGTCCAGATGTCCAACAAGGTCCGTCACAGAGACAGGGAGGAGCCCGCCGAGCGCCCCCGCGATGTCACGCCGCTCGGGCCCAGCCCCGGCCCACTATCGAGCGTCCGATCGGTTTTCAGGCCCGACTCCCTGGAGAAGCTTTACCAGACTTACTTCCGGCAGAGGAGGCAGCACAACATGCTGATGCTGCTGACCTTCGCCGCCCTCTTCAACGGCTTCGTGGTGGTCACGTGCGCCGCCGTGTACACCGAGCGCAAGCTGGCCATGCTGGCGGTGGCGGCCGTGGGGCTGGCCGCCGACGTGGTCTTCTACGAGCTGTACCGGCGGCAGAAGCTGCCCGGGTCGACGGTCTCACGAGGTGCCGTCCCGTACGTGCTATGGCTGATGGTGAGCGTCCACGTGCTGTGCTACACGGGGCTCAACTTCGGCCACGTTTCCCACGCCAGCGACGCGGTGGGCTGGCAGGCCTTCTTTAGCTTCTCCGCTTTCCTGACTCTGCCCCTCAACCTGTCGGCCCTGCTCCTGCTCTCGGGGCTCTCCTGCGGGATCCACCTGCTTCTCCTGGGCCTGACTGTGGCTCAGAGATTTGAGGACCACTTACAAGGGCCCGTGCTGGTCAGGCAGGTAAGTGCAGCAGAGAAGAATGCGGGCCATCTGTTTGATGAGCCTGAGCCCGCCGGCCAGGTTGACCTCGCTATCTCACTTGGCAGCTCCTGGCCAACGCCATGCTGTACCTGTGTGCAGCCGCAGTGGGGGTGATGTCATACTTCATGTCTGACAGCAAGTACAGGATGGCCTTTCTGGAGGCGCGCCAGTCCCTGGAGGTCAAAATCACGCTGGAGGAGCAGAGCGCCCAGCAGGTACAAGAACACCCTGTGCCTGCCCATTTCATTGTGACTGATTGTGGAAATGATTGCAACCACGCAGGAGGAGCTACTGTTGTCCATCCTGCCCAAGCACATCGCCGATGAGATGTTGCAGGGTATGAAGAACCAAGGCACTGAGAACCAAGTCCAGGAGCAGCAGAAGCAGTTCAACACCATGTACATGTACCGCCACGAGCATGTCAGGTGAGCCTCGAGCCAGCTCTTGTTTTTTCTTCGGGGGCGGGGCTTCAAGACTTGTTCCCGGTCATCGCAGCATCCTGTTTGCCGACATGGTGGGCTTCACCCAGCTGTCCTCCACCTGCAGCGCTCAGGAGCTGGTCAAGCTGCTCAACGAGCTCTTCGCTCGCTTCGATAAACTGGCCGAAGTGAGTCCGCGCCGGCAGTTGGCGACCCGACCCGATGTGATCCTCTCTTGTCGTCCTCTCCTAGCGTCACCATCAGCTGCGGATCAAAATCCTGGGCGACTGCTACTACTGCATCTGCGGTCTTCCGGACTTCCGAGAAGATCACGCAGCCTGCTCCATCATGATGGGACTCTCCATGGTCGACGCCATCTCGTGAGTTTTTCTTCTCACAACCAAAAAGATTCTTTTTTTTTCTCACCTGATGGGCCGGAAGACAAGAACATCTAGTGAGCTTTTGTTTCTCCATCAGTTACGTGCGGGAGATGACCCAAACGGAGGTGGACATGCGAGTGGGGGTCCACACGGGAACCGTGTTGGGAGGAGTGCTGGGTCAGAAGCGCTGGCAGTTTGACGTCTGGTCCACCGATGTCACCGTCGCCAACAAGATGGAGTCGGGGGGCGTTCCCGGGTGGGTAGGAGACCTCATTGGTTGTTTTGGAAGTTCTGACGGCTTTGCCCCCATGTGTTGCAGTCGAGTGCATATATCCCAGAGCACCAAGGAATGTCTCCACGGCGAGTTTGAACTGGAGCCGGGAAACGGCGGCCAGAGATGCGAGTACCTGCTGGAGAAAGGCATCGACACTTATTTGGTTCTGGTTCCTAAAACGGAGGAACCCAAGAGAAAAGTAAGCGTGGTGTCAACCCAAAAATCCTGGCAGTTGATCAACACCACGTCAAACGGGAACGTGGTTTCAGCGTCTCCGGTCTCTGAGTCCCATCAGGAGGTAAATGGTACGTTAGCGGTTGAGCTTCTCTGTCTTCTCATTCTTGATGTTCTTCCTCAGCGGTACCGCTTGGTAGAAGAACAAGTCATCAACGCGCGACTCCAGCAGGAGCTCCTGGAGAGAGAAACACAGCAAATGTGAGATGGATGGGAGCTGATCTTTGTCGTTTCACATCTCCATCCATGTTTTTTTTTTCTTCTCCAGACTGAAGAAGCGGATCCATCTGGTGTGGTTGCGTTTTGTGGACGGCAAGCTGGAGGCGCGCTACTCCTCGGAGAAGGAGAAGCGCAGCGGGGCGGCCTTCTGCTGCTGCGCCATGGTGCTGTTCTTCATCACCGCCATGGAGGTCATCATCGACCCACTGTAGGTCCGCCGGCGCCGTTTATTCCTTCAGATCCGGTTCCAGGTCTTTGCTTGTTCATGTCTGCAGACTGGTGGTGAACTACGTGACTCTGGCCATCGGAGAAGTTCTGTTGCTGGTCCTCACGGCGTGCTCCCTCGCCGCCATCTTCCCGAGGGTAAACGCGACACGTGACGTTCGTATTTGGCCGTGTCATCCTGATCACCACGGACGTGTAGTTTTTTTCCAAGAGGCTGGTGTCCTTCTCTTTGTGGATCGACCGCACACGCTGGGCGAGAAACACCTGGGCCATGGCGGCCATTTTTGTCCTCACCATGACCGTGATGGCTGATATGGTAAGATTTGGACCGCCTACCTGTCTGTCTATCCATCTTTCCTCACTTGATTGCCTTCTCTCCCCGCGGGCTCCATTAGTCGTCTATCTCGGCGCCTGCAGCCTCATTTGCGGAGGCCCCGGCGGAGCTTGTAAAACACACCTGACAGAAATCAGGAAGAACCTCAAGGGAACCTTGCAGACTGTGACACATGCAGGAAAAAGATAGAAAATAGGAGAAACATCTATTTAACTCATTCACTGCCAAGCCAGCATCTTTGATGTCTATAATTGCCAATGGCACTGAATGACTTAAGTAAATCCATTTTTTTTTTTAGCTCAGCTGCGTTCCGCCTCACTTCCGGTTGGTCAACGGCACGTCGGACATGGCGCTGGACGTGCTGGGCGAGTGCGCCGAGAACCCCAAGCACTACAGCTTCATGGGCGTGATGTTGCTGGTGGCCGCCGCCATGCTGGTGCAGGTCAGCCACGTGATCAAGCTGAGCCTGATGCTGCTGGTCGTCACGGCGACGGGGGCCGTTAACATCCACGGCTGGCGAGACATCTACGATCTCTACGACTTTGTGCATTTTGCATCGTACAGGTGAGAAATTTAATTGAGAAGACCGTCGGGCCCTTTCTGACAAATTGATCTTCTTCCAGAACCTCCATGATACCATCCAAGTACCTGATGACGGTGATGACCGTGGTGATGATGGTCAGCCTCTACCTCTTTGCCCGCCACGTGAGTGAGCCGCTTTTCACTTGCCACTGGACGAACGCCCGCCGACCTTCTTATTTTATTTTATTGTCGCAGTTGGAGCGTCAATCCAGAGAGCTGTTCCTGTGGAAGGTGGGCGTGCACGACCAAAAGGAGAAAGTGCTGGAGATGAGACGCTGGAACGAAGCGCTGGTGACCAACATGTTGCCCGAGCACGTGGCCAAGCACTTCCTGGGCACCAAAAAGAGAGATGAGGTGTGCCGGCCTGCTCTGCTCGTCCATCAGCCAATCAATCTTTGCGCTGACAGACACGATGACATCATTCCAGGAGCTGTACAGTCAGGCGTACGAAGAAGTAGGCGTGATGTTCGCGTCCATCCCTAATTTCTCCGACTTCTACACAGAAGAAAGCATCAACAACGGAGGCATCGAGTGCCTCCGGATCCTCAACGAGATCATCTCCGATTTTGACAGCGTGAGTCCCCATTGTCCCGAGATCAGGCTTTTCAAAAACCATCATCTACATTTCCCTCAACAGCTACTCGACCGGGACGAGTTCCGCACCATCACCAAGATCAAGACAATAGGAAGCACCTACATGGCAGCGTCGGGCCTCACCCCGAAAAGCAGCGTAAACGGACACGGCGACCGTCGCAAGGTTTGGAGCGCCTCGACGTCCCGACCGGATCGGCGTCCTTAACAATTTGTGTCGTCGGGCAGTCGGAGGAGCTTCTGGAGCACTGGCAGCACCTGGCCAATCTGGCTGACTTCGCTTTGGCCATGAAAGTCACCCTGGACAACCTCAACAAGCAGTCGTTCAATAACTTCATGCTTCGAATCGGTCAGTACAAGTACTTGCGTCAAAACCGCATCTGCGTTTCTGTTCATGTTCCAACATCGTCAGGACTTAATAAAGGTGCCGTTCTGGCCGGCGTGATCGGAGCTCGTAAACCTCACTACGACATCTGGGGGAACACGGTCAACGTGGCTAGCAGGATGGAGTCCACCGGAGTCATGGGGAACATTCAGGTACAAAATGTTTTTCTTTTTTTTTTTAAATGCAGCATGCAGAATGACTGTGAAGTGTTGTTTTTGGGCTTTCCCCACCCAGGTGGTGGAGGACTGCTTCGACATCCTGAAGTTCTACGGCTTCCGCTTTGTGCGAAGGGGACCCATTCTTGTCAAAGGGAAAGGCGAGCTGCTCACCTTCTTCATGAAGGGCAAAGAAAAAAAAACAAGTGATGTTCTTCCACAAACCACTCTTCCGCACCAAGTGGTGCATGTTTTTTGATGTACAGTCCACTTTGCTACATTTGCAATATTTTTTTCTTTAATTGTAATTGGTCACAATGTTCTGTAGCTATGATAATGACATGTAGACCAACAATAACAGTTGTACAGTGCTGGCACTTGATTTACAAAGTGTCTGGTTGTCATTTATACATTTCATTTGTACGTTTCATTAAACAAGTTTGTACTGTGTTGTTGATTTCATCTTTACTAAACAACATTTGTAATTGTATTAAGTACTGTATTAAGAAAGTCAACTGACAACATCCAAGGGTATTTCTTGTTTATTGTTTAAAAGAAAGCACAGTCACAGGTTTTAACAAATAAAACACATTTATTAAATATGTCTACTTGAAGCAGGAACCACTCAGGCAATACGCTATGAAAGTGATAATTTAATAAATAATTGTTGTTATAATAACACTGAATTTTAGAATTAAATCGTTGACTCCAATCATAATTTTCTCATCTAAAGTATTAGCAATTACACAAATAAAAATGGTAATGACAGTGTATATGTGGTTATTCTTATTCACATATGTTCGGAAATACATCGCAACTTTATTAATTCATATCTGATGGCCTGTCAAAAATTGCGAATGCATTATTTATATTTGTGATGTATTTTTAAATAGTGTACGGAAAAGTCAAGCGTGACAACTCCCTCAGAGCAAGGTTGGTTCAACCCGGAAACTTGCTGGTGAAGGAATTTCCGGTGACGTCAGAGCGACAGGCCTCCATTAGAACTGCAGCTGTTTGGAGAGAAACAACAACAACAAAAACGGGGCCGAGAGACGGAGCGGCCAACTGTGACAGTCCGCTCCGAGCTCGACCGACGCGGCCTCCAGTCTGGAAGTTGAGCCTCCTTTTCCCACCCGGAGCACCGCCGGCTTCTAACCACGGCCGCTCTCGGTGAGGAAACTCTGGCCTCCGCTTCCTCCTCCTCCGACTCGGACACCGGCGGAGCGTCGCCGCCCCCGCGGAAGAAGCACCGAGCCTCGGCGGCGGAGGGAGCAGGAGAGCCCGGGGCTTCAGCGGTTGTGCCAGGCCTTGCCGGAGTTGTCTTGGGACTCGGAGCCACATCGACCATCCACTTTAACCGCAGCGCAGTCGGCCACGTGAGCAGCAGCAGCAGCAGCATGCAGGCGAACGGAGCGGGGCGAGAATCGGCCGAGCTTTCCTGCTTGGGCGCCGCACAGAACAGCGAATCCTCGTCGTCGTCGGCGGCGGCGGCGGCGGCTGGCGGTGATGGTGGTGGGGCGCACTCCAACGGGTTGCTTCGGCTGCTTCTCTCCCCCGCGGACAACGGCAACGGCGTGGGCACCAGCAACGGCTCCTCGTCGTCCACCTCCACCGCTTGCGGGACCTCTGCCGCGGCCTCCTCTGGCTCGGAGGTGGGCTCGTTGAAGAAGAAGAAGCGGTTGTCGCAGGCGGAGGAAGATGTCATCCGGCTTATAGGGCAACATCTCCACGGACTGGGGCTCAAGTAAGTTGCGTGGTCTTGTCATGTTGTTTTTTTCAAAGTGCGACACGGTGGCCGCTTGTCTCAATCGCTAGCTATTCGTGCGCCTTGACTGGCACAAACGTGGGGGGATGGGTCCAAATGTTTCACTGGTTCGCTCTTCGCAAAGAAGGCAAGAAGAAGGCAAAGGGGTCCATCTTGCACAATAACACTTAGCCGTTTAGCATGCTAACCAGCCCCAGTCTTCCCTCACCTGCCGTGTTTACACAACAAACACAACACTCGGCATAGAAATACACATTGCAACCAGCATACGCTCGGGTTTGAAGTGTTCTTATTATTCTTTTGTTATCACGACTTTTTGTGGTTTTTCCTGTCAGGAGTACATTACATCATCTCTCGTCAGTAACGTTTATTTTTGGCTTAGCTAATTAGGCAAGCTTTTAGGGTTGTGGTTTTCCTACATTTCGGTTGTCATTAGCGATAATGTCACATTTCTGAGGCTGGGTGAGAAGTGTATTTTTAGATGCCGTTTACGAGCAATCAGTGACAAATCATACCCCCAAAAAATAGTTGTAAATGCAGTTTGAGAATGTATTCCTTTTCTCTCGTTCTCCATCTAAAAGTCCTCACTAGTAAGATCATTCAGCACACGAGTTGATCATCAGGTTTCATCGCAAAGTGGCCATCTCTGTAAACATGGTGACAATAGTTAGCGTGACTAATGGTGCATAGTTCATATCAAGGTGGGGAGGATAGTGCCTCATTTTGCGTCTTCACTCCTTTTCTCTGTGTAGTCAGACGGTGGACCTGCTGATGCAGGAATCGGGCTGCAGACTGGAGCACTCGTCGGCCAGCAAGTTCCGCAACCATGTTATGGAAGGCGAGTGGGACAAGGTCAGTTTGCCGGGATCTTAGTCGGGGGGGGCAAGTTGTTATTGTACACACTCACAGGCCACAACATACATATTGACATCCCTCGTAAAGCTGAGGTGCCCCCCCCCTTTGCCCCGCCCCCCTTGTCCACCCAGCCCACTGACAGCGCGAGTGTAAAAACTGCTGCGCTCAGCGTTTTTCCTTTTGTTTTGGTCCAGGCTGAGAATGATCTCAATGAACTGAGAGCACTGATGCATTCGCCCAACGCCATTGTGGTAAGCGGCCTGTTCGCAAACCTGAAGCGGGGCTCCATGAATATGCTCTGGGGCTTCTGGAAGGATTCGAACCCGCGCAGAGCTCGTATTTGTTGTTGCTGCTTCCGGAATGTTTTTCCATATAGTGCAATGACAAGATACTTTGCTCCATTGGTCAAATGTTTGGACACTTGACTGAATTACAAAATTTGAGTAGCCACGGAGACAGGCCGAGGCTTCAAGAGGGTTTTTTTTCCCCAGCGTATGAAGTTCTTGCTGCTGCAGCAGAAATATTTGGAGTACCTGGAAGATGGTAAAGTCCTGGAGGCTCTGCAGGTGCTCCGCGGGGAGCTGACGCCGCTCAAGTACAACACGGACCGCATCCACGTGCTAAGCGGGTACCGCTCTGTTGTTCTTAAGCGCTCAAACATAAGTCCGCACACCCCACTGACGTTCTTCCCCTGCGCCAGGTATCTCATGTGCAGCCACGCCGAGGATCTAAGGGCCAAGGCGGAGTGGGAGGGCAAAGGCGCGGCCTCCCGCTGCCGACTGCTGGACAAGTTACAAAGTGAGGGCGCCGCTATTTTGTCTCCTCGCCGCTCCCGAGCGGAGCCCTAAGAGCCGCCGTCGCTCTGGCGTTTGTTTCTTGCCTGTAGCGTACCTGCCGCCGTCGGTGATGCTGCCCCCGCGTCGGCTGCAGAACCTCCTGCGGCAGGCGGTGGAGCTCCAGAGGGACCGCTGCCTCTACCACAACACCAAGCCGGACGACAGTCTGGACTCGGTGTCGCTGCTCGCCGATCACGTCTGCAGCAGGTCCGCGCTCGCATTCTCGCGGCCCTTGTTTTGTCAAAAGGGGGAAAAAAAGAAAATATTTTTTCCCTCCGTGTTGCCCCACAGGAAGCAGTTCCCATGTTACACGCAGCAGATTCTGACTGAGCACTGTAACGAAGTTTGGTTCTGCAAGTTCTCAAACGACGGCACCAAGCTGGCCACCGGCTCCAAAGACACCACCGTCATCATTTGGCAGGTGGACCCGGTGCGTATACGCAAACAACAAGCAATAGACACGCACTTTTTTTTAGCGTCAATGTTACAGGGGCAAACGTGACTGTGATGCTGTTGCGCACGCAGGAGAGCCACCAGCTGAAGCTGCTGCGGACCCTGGAGGGTCACGCCTACGGGGTCTCCTACCTGGCCTGGAGCCCCGACGACACCTACCTGATTGCCTGCGGACCGGACGACTGCTCCGAGCTGTGGCTCTGGAATGTTCAGGTAAGCGAGCGCCCGTGTTTGTGCTTTTACCCCAAGCGCCAAACACTTTTTTGTTTCTTCCCTGCCCCTATCATTCCGCCTTTTGACCAGACGGGGGAGCTGCGCACCAAGATGTCACAGTCCCACGAGGACAGTTTGACCAGCGTGGCCTGGAACCCGGACGGCAAGCGCTTTGTCACGGGAGGCCAGAGGGGGCAGTTCTACCAATGCGTACGTCCGTCTCACGTGCCAGTTGGGTCCCTGAAAGAAAGAAAAAAAGTCTCTTGACCCTTCGCTGTGCTTTGCTGTGTCCTCAGGATCTGGACGGCAACCTGCTGGACTCGTGGGAGGGCGTGAGAGTCCAGTGCTTATGGTGCCTGAGCGACGGCAGGACGGTGCTGGCCTCGGACACCCACCAACGTATTCGGGGCTACAACTTTGAGGACCTCGCTGACAGAAACATGTACGCAAACGGCTACAAATAGCTAACCAAACGAAAATCTTTGTCAATGATGTAAAATGATCCTAGACCAAGTAAGCTCTCACATTGCCACGATTTGATTTGTTTGCCCGGCAGAGTCCAGGAGGACCATCCTATCATGTCTTTTACTGTTTCCAAGAACGGAAGATTAGCTGTGTTAAATGTAGCAACTCAGGTGAGCAGACGTTCATTCTCTGGTCCAACTGTCGTCTGGCGGCCGCTAACGGAGGTTTGACCGTCCGCTAGGGAGTGCACTTGTGGGACCTACAGGACCGAGTGCTGGTCAGAAAATACCAAGGCGTCACGCAGGGCTTCTACACTATCCACTCCTGCTTCGGAGGACACAATGAAGACTTTATTGCTAGCGGCAGCGAAGGTGCAGTACTCTTGCGGTTTTAAACTTTAGTGCCAACTCTTTCCACAAGGCGGTGCTGTTGCTTTGCAACCGGGCAGTCAGCCGATGTCGATGCATAATCGCCGCTGGTTGTTTGCGTTTCGTCCGCCGCAGACCACAAAGTGTACATTTGGCATCGGCGGGGCGAGCTTCCCATCGCCGAGTTGACGGGCCACACGCGCACCGTCAACTGCGTCAGCTGGAACCCGACCGTGCCGGGGCTCATGGCGTCCGCCTCGGACGACGGCACGGTGCGCGTCTGGGGGCCGGCGCCTTTTCTCGACTCGCAAGAGGCTGACACGCTCAACGGTACTGACAAAGGGGGTCGGGGGCAATTTCTCATTTTCCAAAGCCGCGTTCAAACATATGAACGTGATGTTGTGTCTCCTCAGAGAACGGCAGTACCATGGACAGTTGATGGACACTTCTCTCCCAAGAAGCCACCAGTACTCCTCCGTAAATATCAATCTTAGCACCCACCCAAAACATACGTCGAGGCAAAAAAAAGAAAGCCAAGACAAAAGAAAGAGACTGACACCGGGATGCAGGAGTGTCTCGAAGGACCTTGATGATGGCCAATTTGTGTCCTCATCTAAAAAAAAAAAAAAAATCCCGCCCCCGTCAAGCAAGGACATAGCCCCTCCCCCCCACGACCGAGTGAGCAGCAGAGCCCCGCAACCTCCCCGCCCGCTTCCACACCACTTGGCAGTCCACGTCTTGTCATTGGATGACGCCGCCGTTTGGGTGGAATTGCACCGTCAACCTAAAATGCACAATTCACGGCTGAACTTCAATTGATCTTCTCACAACTTGTGTTGTGAAGTTTGCCGGTCAACAAATTGTGCAAAAAGGAAGTTGCAGTTCAGGTGAAGCTTATTATGCCAATGGGCCCTCAGAAGAAGAATAGCGAAGAACAACACATTAGGTACAGTGGTGTTGTGGGCTCACTTTTTTTTTTTTTTTTTTTCCCCCAAGCCCACCTTAGTAAGTTACGTACAGTACAATACTGTTGAGTGCAATTTTTCTTATGGAAAAATACGTGTTAAGATGATCCGAGCGTGTTCGCTGATTGAATGAATGAGAGGCAAGGCAACACTGTTGTGCATTTTAGGTTGCTTTTGGAAATTTCACTCAAAATGCCCAACATAGTTTATTATTGTCATGTCGACTTTTTCCCCCTTCTCATTGCAGCACGCAACATTTACTTTTTTTTTTTTTTTGCAACCAACAGCCCGGGCGTCAATTGTTTCCTTGGGTGAGCCTCATCTCGAATCCACTTTAGCATTTCTGACGAAACAAGCAAGGACGGTCCTAGCCAAACTCCCGCCCCCCTCTTCACCCACTGCGCCCCCCCCTCCCCTTTTTTTTTTGACATTCGCTGCTGCTGCACAATCGCATCCGTCAAACGAGGAGGATGCCGCATATCAGTGTGCATGTGTGTGCGCGTGTGCTCAGGAGGAGGCCATTCACTTTGACGACAAACTGTGACCTCCCGCCAAAAAAAAAACAAAAAAACCTTACGTGTGTGCGTGGATTCGAGTGTGTTCAGTTCACACCAGCAAAACATTTTGCCCCCCTTCCAAGCCTTCTTAATCCCACAGTCAAAAGTTATCCAAAGCCCTCGGGACCTCGATCTGTGGAACAAAACCGTAATACTTGAGAGCCATTTTGTATTATTACTTTATTATTATTTTTTTTTTAAATCTGGGATTTATAATTCTTATTTTACACTAACTTCACGTGGCATTGGACATGCACTGTGTTGACAGAAGTTGGAATAAAGACAGTTATTATTTTTAAACGGAGGTCGACGATTATACCGAACGGAAAGAAACAACTTGCAGTTTCTAAAAGACAACTGCTCCAAAAAAAAAAACTCCACCGTTTTCCTTCTAGTCATTAATTTGCTGTAAAGTGGGCAATTTAATTTGATTGAATTCTTCCCCCAATGACAGATTTTTCTTATTTTATTTTTTCTCCCAAATTTGCCCGTCTGTCCGCCAGTCGTTTCCATAGGCCAGCCTCCTTTCAAAAGCTTTCTTCTTGGCCCCTTTTTCGGGGTCGGTGACATCGAATTTTGCCACAGGCTGGGATACAGTTCAAAGGAATGAGAAAAGTTTCTAAAACAGTGCTTTTCTGTCTTGTTTTTATTGAATATTTTGTTATTTTATTATTATTTTTTCCACATATTATATCTCCCCCCCTTGTATGATCATATTAAAGTATAACCAGATATTTGGACTCTTTCTTTTTGTTTTCTGTTCTTTTTTGTTTGGTTTTGACACTAAAAAATATGCACAGTAACACCGGTTTGGAAGTGTGTTACCCGAAAATCCCATCAGGTTGAAAATAGCCACCCCTCGCCTTTAAAACAAAAACAAACATGGATTGCTCGTGCATGTGCGTGTAGCGGACTGATGTCTTTGTGTGCCATTCTCCATGTTTGTCAAAGCCAAACCATTTGCAAAGGGATCTGGTCGCAGCTCATTCCAAATCCTGGACAGCAGAATGGATTTCAAAATGGGGAGCTATTATTCTGTATCTTTTTGCACTAGAACACTCTTTTTCCTCACTAGTTAAGAGTCACACTAGTAAGTTGTGCTAGTGCCTTGAATTGACTCACTGGTGAGGACATCAAGTGTACAAGTACAGGAACACAGATGACAAGGAATTATTGCGATAAATAGTTCCGCCATACGCTGTCTGTATGCAATCTGTTGTTGATTGACATTCATTCTGATTTCATGTCTAGACATTTGGATGGAGGGGTACCAAGGGCTTACTGGAGCATCTTTTAAGTTCCTCGAGCGTGGGGTGGGAAGTGTGCGCGCACGCGCGTGTTTTTTTTTCTGTGCGTGTGCATGTGTAAGGGGTGTGTGGGGGGCGTCCACGTGGTATTTGCAGTTGTGATTGTATTATTTTGTATTGTTGTGTAGGAAAAGTGTCATGTATGCCTATTTTCAATAAAGTATTCAGGGTTTTGGAAAACAACAAAAAGATGACCCTAACAGATTTTATGGCCTGAAGACGATCAATTTGTTTTTGTTTTGTTTTAGGGGAGGAGCTTCTGTACGTTTTGATGACGTAGTGAGTGACGTCTGAGATCCCATCAAGCCCCGCCCCTATCGTCATATTTCAGTTGCCAAGCCGCCGTTCTCGGTGTAAACTCTCGAGCACCGCTCGCGACAGACATGGCGGCGGCTCCGTTAGCCCACTTCGACGAGGAATGGCAGGACTTCAACGAGTTCAAGGAGTCGCCCGCAGATCTGGACCAGCTCAACTCCAACTTGGTGCTGCCCGACGACGAAGCTCCGGCGGTCACCGCGGCCGAGGGCCCGGAGGATCTGTCCGACCTGGACAACAGTTTCTCCGGGGAGATCTGTAGCTTCCAGTCCATGGAGGACCTCGTCCACGACTTCGATGCAAAGCTGAGCGTGTGCTTCCGTAACTACAACACCACCACGGAGCACATAGCCCCCATTAAACCCATCACGGATGAGGATTATCTGAAAGACGACGAGTGAGTGGCAATTTAATTTGGCTTTTGATACATTTTCCCCCCCTCAACGTCCTCGTTAGCCTCGTTAGCTTGAGCAGTAGATAGCTTGACGGAGAGTAGATTAGCTTAGCCTAAAGCAAAGTACTGCAAACACAACCTCGCTCGATTAAGATAACATATCTGTTGTATCAACGGAGGCAAATGCTCTAGTTTGCTTCTCTTTTTTGAACTCCTGATTGTGCATTATGTGTCACACTACTGCCACGTTACCTAAAAGTACCCAAAGTAGTATTTTTGCTCCTTTAAAAAAGTACAAACTGTATAGCTTGTGTCAAATGTCAACAATGATCTCATATAAATGGTAATCGTGTCACTTTCCCGTTTCAAATATTAAGAAAGACCGGTTTAAATATTCCATTTTTTGTCTCACTTGATGTGACCTTTTTGTCCATCAGAGAGCCAAACTTTGCTCAAATGTGTGCGTCTGACCATTTTGATAACTGTATTAGTTTTCATCTGCACACCAAGTTGTATCCTGGCATCATTTCCTTTCCCGTGATCCCGAATGACTCCAAACGATGAGCGGTGGGCCAGGGTGCATCCTGTGGGATGGCTGCCAGTTCACCCCGGTGATGGATGGATTGGGTGCATTGGTGTTTGTTGCCATAGCTGGTTGAAATGGCGCGGCACATGCCAACATAGCCCTCAAAGGTCAGCCCTGTCCCACGTTCTGCTCAGGCACTTTATGGCACTTATCTCCTTCAAACTGCTCTAGTATGACAATACCAGATTTTATCTCATATTTTGCAAGACTTCAGCCCAAAAAGAGGGAAGTCCACTCAGTGTATATTTTCAAATTGAAGCAGCAGCAAATTTGAATGTGCCATCGTATGTGTCAAGTTTTCTGTAGCTGAACAAACCAACGAGGTTTATAAATGTGGGGGCTGAAGACAAATCCGGCGTGTATCCGCATGAAAATACCAAAGGACAAAATACTGCCGCCTTGCAATGTCTAACACTGATTATTTTTGTTGAAAGCAGTGAAACTAATTGGGTATATTTTTTTGGCAGGCGCTTGTCGCTCAAGGCACCACAAAATAAGCCGTTGCCCCACATACAGCAGCGGCGCTCGCTCGCTCGACACCTCGGGGAAAAGCGTGGACGTTACGTAAACAAGCGAGCCAGCGACAACGCAAACGAGGCGATGATGCTTATAGAATGCGTCAGCTTGTCCTCACAGTGCACGTTTGCGATATTTAATTTTTTTACATTTTTTTATTTTGTATTTTATTTCTTATTTTACTTTTTATTTTATTATATTTTATTGCCCAAAAAATACAAGATATAATATAGCACATTTTTTTGCAGGATGTGGAACACTCTGACGGACAACTACGGCAACGTGATGCCGGTGGACTGGAAGACGTCCCACACGCGCTCGCTTCACCTGCCCGCCCTCAACCTCAACCAGCGGCAGGTAGCCACGCCCCCTGGCATCATCCCGCGTTTGCTCAGACCAATTTGAATGACCCGCTTTGCGCGTTCCTCCTCGGGCAGAAGGTCGACAACCAGTGGTTGGATCTGTCGGACGATGAGGAGCTGCGGGAGCAGATGGACATGCACTCCATCATCGTCTCCTGCGTGGACGACGAGCCGCTCTTCACCGCCGAGCAGGTGATCGAGGAGATCGAAGAGATGATGCAAGAGTCTCCCGACGACGACGACAGTCCTTCCCACTCCGACCTGTCCGTGCTCTCCCGGGACCTGAAGCGCTCAGTCTCTGACACTAGCTACGAGGACCGTAAGTTTCACCTGCGCCTTTTTTTGGCAGCTCTCCAGCGCGGCCTCATGAGGCCAGAAGTCACCGCAAGTCACGCGGCCGCCCTGCTTACGTAATGCCTTCTAAATGCAAGCATGGGCTCGCTTGCGTAATACGCTCGCTCGAAGGCTTTCCGCACGAATGAGCGCCCCTGGATGACTTAACCGGGAAAAGAAATTCACGTGTGAAATGAAATGTGGCCATTCTCGTGTTCAGGCCTGCGTCAGCTGTCCGTGTCGGAGCTGAGCGAGACGCTGGAGGAGGTGGAGACGGCCATCCAAAGCTTCAGCGAGGAGTTGGTGCGGGCGCTGGCGCTGCGGGACGAGCTGGAGTACGAAAAGGAGGTGACGCTCGACCGCGCGCCCTATTCGTCCCGCCTCGTACGGTGTCGTCATTTGCAAATTGCGGCGGCAGGTGAAGAACAGCTTCATCTCGCTGCTCATCGACGTCCAGAACAGGCAGAAGGAGCAGCGCGAGCTGCTGCGCAAGAAGAAGAAGATCCGTAGCAGCGCGGCGGCGGCGGTAGCCAACGGCCAGCGCGGCGTGGTGCCGGGCACGGTGAGAGGCGGGGCCTGAATCAGGCGTGGCCGCGAGCCGTCTGTCCTCATCTGTCTTTCCTCTTGCTTCTTTCCTTCAACTCGTCATAGCGCCTCACTCTGGAGGGACTCTCCAATGTCATACAAAACGGTCTCCGGCAAACTTTTGGTACCGCAGGAGGGGACAAACAGGTGCCCTCCCCTCTCTTTCTTTCTTTCTCTCTCTTCCCTCCCGCTTTATTTTCCCCCCTCCCAAGCATGCTTGTTTTGTTTTTTTTCTCCAGATGCACCGGGCATCATTTTTTGTTTTTAACTTTGCTGCTTGCAACTTTGCTTTTCATGCACTGTGCTTGCGCTCCTTCAAGAGCTTTGAGAGCCACAAAAGAAAAATGGGACAGAAGTAGAACACCCACGAGTCAAAGACACATGTATTTCTTTTTCTAATCTGTACCTCGTGGTTCTTCTGCCTCAGTACCTGACCACGGTGATCCCCTATGAGAAGAAAATGGGCTCCCCCGCAGTGGAAGACCTCCAGATCCTAACAAAGAGTGAGTCCGTCCGTCCGTCCGTCTGTCCGCTTTTGCCCAGTTGTATTAATCCCCACCACTCGTGCATCAGTTCTACACGCCATGAGGGATGACAGCGAGAAGGTTCCTGCCCTGCTCACAGATTACATCCTCAAAGGTACACACACAGACACACACATCACCTGGTACTTTGTGGTTCTCCAAAAGGCAGGTACATGTCACCCAGAGCTAGAGGCATATAAAATATATTACTTGCTTAAAGCAATCATAAAGGTTTTATTCAAAGTGGTCATTGTTAATCATTTGATGTGTAGCCAATATAAAAACTATTTTATACATGAAAATAGACAGTCGCTAATGAAATGGCCCCAATAGAGTCATACTGCCCCCTGGCGTCAGCCAGCGGAAGTACCAGAGCCCACTCTTGCCTTTTGTTGGTGCTCTTTCCACACTTTGACTGTGCCTTCCTTGTCTCTCGCCCGTGCCGCCGCTTTGCGCTTTGACCAGCTCTGGTATGAGATCCCGAGGTTTGTAACGGACTCTTCACCTTCGACTCCACGCTTTCTCCAGTGGGCCTGGGCGATTTGGCGCCAAAATAAAATCTCTGCACTTTTAGCCACAAAATACCATTTCTGAATCGGCAAAGTTGGTGAATCGCCCAGGCCCGCTCTCAGGTTGGCTTTTCTTACATGTATTTTTGGACCACTTTCATTTCCACCCCACCCAAGAGAGCGTAGCATCCCTTTAGCGCTAGCAGGCACTATCAGCCGATCACCGCTTGTCGTGGTTTTCACAACTCACGCTCATCCCACCCGTCGAGTTTTTATCCTACCGCCACGACAAACTCAGCCTTTCATCTCCTCTTGTGCTTTGTCCACAGTTCTTTGTCCCACGTAAAAATACAAAATGATCCACAAGCTCTCTGGAGCGACGTCGCAAAGAACCTTCCAGAACTTTTCAACAAAGACTTTCTAATCTTTTTATGTTTTTACCTGGACATTGAGTTGGACTATCCCGATTCTCCGTGGACGCTAACCAGTATTACTCATTACAATGATCTTTAATGAACTTTTTTTTTTCTTTTTTTCCCCCCCAAAGAAGGGAAAGACTCCAGTTAGCCTCAGACTGACCTTAGCATCTGGCAAACTCTGCTAAGTTGAATGTGGCAAGGAAATATTTTTGTCTCTGATGCAGAAAGGAAAGGCAGACGAACAAGCAAACTAGGTCGTGTCATCTGTGTTTAGTTATTTGCACGCTTCGGATCGTAGCTAGCACTTCTTGTCTTTGTAGTGATCCGCTCATGTCGTGTTTTAGTGCTTTTAGCGAGTTAGCATGCGTCATCATTGTTCGCCCCACCTTAACTAAGGATAAACTAAGTATTTTTTTCCTGTAAACTGTTTGCACATTGACGCTCAGAGTTGCTGGCCACATTCTGGCAGCTTTTTTTTTTTTTTTCTTTCTTTCTAAATAGCAAGAGTCACCCGGCAGTTGAACGTATTCCAATGGCTACGTAGTTTACAAAGGGAGCTACGATCGGGTCCGTTAGCACTCTCAGGTACGACCGTCAGCATCTTCAGTCGTATTACGGCGTCCACGTAGTCAACCTGGCATTCAAATTTTCCAAGAAAGAGAACAAAAAGGCTTGCGTCTGACTTACGTGTGCGCTTTTGAACGTTTGAAATGAGATTCTGTGTAAACTGTGACGTGCCACTAGCACTTTACCGCCACACGTACTTTTCTCCTTTGGCGTATTTTTATTCAAAGACATTTTTTGAAATTCTCAGTCTTAGGCGTGAAATCCAAATCAGGTCCATTTTAGATCATGGAAATATTTTGCTAGACTCCGATGAGAAGAAAGGAATTTAGTTTTTTAATGAGACATCAATGCTCACTTTAAAGTACAATTTTAGAGATTTATATTTTATATGCAAGACGAGCAACAGTCACAAAAAAGAGAGAAAGACTGCCTTTGTAAAATCTTTGTTTTTTTTTTAACCCGACTGTTTTTATTTTTAGGATTCCACCCCAGTTGTGGGAGGTCTGTTTATTCTCGTGGTACTGCAGTATATTAATTTATTGTTTTGTCATTTTTTTAGTGACAATCTATTGACTCTAATGGTTTTGTGGCAGCATTGCACCTCATTTCAATTAAAATGAGAAGAACTATATTTTCTACGCTTCTTTTTTTGAAGCTGTCCTCTCATTGCTGTCAAGTCACTCTGCAGGTTTCATGCTGCACTTGATTTGGGATGGCAGTCAGTCACAAGTTGGTGTCTGTAAACATGGTGTGCTCCTTCCTGACGGTGCTGAAGCCTTTCACGCTGTCCACAAACTCCTCGTCCATAAACTGGAGGAAGGGAGGGAGGGATGCAGGCTTAGGGTGATGCCAAGCCCTTTGAGCATTTGAAGAGTGAAAGATGACTCACCATCCCGCTATCATGGCCCCACGCCTCCCCCAATGACTTTTTGTCCATCACCTGGCTGACGCTGCGCCTCAAGGAAGTCTCGCCTCCTCCTTTGTCACCTGCGCATTTGGCCTCCAGCTCCTCCTAGTGGCCGGGAAGACATCAGAAAGGTGGTTACCGTGGCAACACTGGTACACAATGTTGGCGCGTTACCTCCATCTTGATGGTGAAAGACTTGAGCGTCACGCTGCTGACCACACCCGCCGTGTCGAACTGAAATTGCACAAAATTGTAGTTCCAACAATATGTTGCTGCGCCGTATGCGTTAAAGTAGCAGTGGCACCAAAGATGCTAGTTTTACTTAGCCCGTCTGCTAAAAAACGAGGCTTAGCGTCTTTGGTTCTGCTACTTTTGCTTGCCCGTCGCACCAAAACAGAGTTGCTGGCTGGATAAACGGCCAGGGGATGTCGCTTCTGCATGGCCGCCAAGGGGGGTCTCTCTCTGGTCAGGGGGGCTTTCTTCAACACCTGCCACACATTTGATTGGCTGTCTCGGAAGGTGGCGAAGGAAGTGAGCGGTGAAAGTGGCCACCTGACCTTGTGGAGGGCCACGGCCAGGGCCACAGCCATCAGCACCAGGGCCACGGCCGCCATCGCCACCATGAACCACAGCTGCTGGAAAACCGGATGCTGCGTGGCCTGGTCCACCTCTGCACGCTCGCCTCCCATTGGTCCCTCTGGAGGGCCGGGGCTCGCTGGATATGTAGTGAATGCAAAAGTAAGTTCACGTAACAGCCGCTGCAACATTGACATTCCTTTGTCGTCCGACATGATGAATGCGTAACATTATGTCACATGCGGTATTTGTCATTCTGATCTCCACATGGCACCAAAATGCGTTTCCCCCCCAAGTAGTGGTGAATACTAACATATGTTCACACATATCTACTCACTTGCGTTGTGGTCCAGGTTTGCGCATCAGAATGTGGAAGAGCAGCTGGGCCTCCGGTACGCTGCCTGTTGCCGCATTGAAGTGATGCGTCAAATTTCACTTTTTTAAAGAACAAACTTCTCTTAGCGAGTATGTGTGCTCCGCCATTGCATCGCCCTTTGCTTCTCGTCTCTTCTTTGGATCTCCATAACAACCAGCAGGTGTCGGCTTACCTGTCACCAATACCACCCTGGAGTCCTTTGAAACCAGAGACATCAAATTGTCTTCACTTTTAATATATATATTTTTTTATGTATTTTACCAGTTTTTACTCATCTGATTTGAAAACAAGTTATTTGTCAGTTTGTTTTGTAGCTTTTACTGTGTATAATAAGAATCTTTTCAGTGAACTAGAGTGAACGAATCACTTCCTAAAGTGGCAATGACATACCAGCTCTGCCGAACCCCTGAAGCCGACTCACCGAACCCCTAGGGTTCGATCGAACCCAGGTTAAGAACCACTGATCTAGATGCCAACATATTTTCGAAAGGTACTGCATGTTGTGTTTCTTTCTTTTTTTATAGGGAGTATTATCCCTTCGGTTAATGCGTGCTTTGAGCTATTTGACAGTTTCCAGGTGAATTAGGTAGTGGGTAACAGCAGATGGGCCGGCCATTAGTTTCAGAAGTTGTGGTCAAAAGACATTATGTGGGGTGGGTGCAGTACAACATGTGTCCCGCAGAGGGCGTTAATGCTCTATAGTTGAGTATTCTGTTACTGTTTCGGTCCTTTCATAGTTTGTGATATTCGATGTTATGTAAAGCCTTAAAAATAAGAGAGTGTATCATTAAAGATGTCAAGGAAATTGTTTAACAAAAAGAACATTTGGCCCATAAACTGAGTCTTAGACTTTGAAACCTTGGTTGAGGTGCTCATTGCATGTCACTTCTAATGGCACACAGTGCCTGCCACCAGGGGGAAGGTGAGCACATGCAAACGTCTAATGACCAAAGAGGAAAAGGAAGGTGAGTACTGTTAATCTTCTGGATTACCTAAATCACCTAAATGTTGAACAGAGGCTGTGATGTATCGAAGTCAAATTCCTTCTTTGGCACGCTCAAACATGGCGAATGAAAATTCTTTAATCTTGAATCTTAATGTACTCACTTGGAACTAAGTGATGGATAGGGGTAGGACATGATAAGCTTAGGCTTCTTCCTACTCCTTTTCGAACAGTGATGTACATTGTTTGTTTTTTTTGTTTGTTTTTTATTCTTTAAGTAATGTTCGAAATAAAGATTCATTCATTCAATATGCAGGAGCATCATTACGACACGAGCTCCTCGAGTTTGTTTGTTGCTCGCTAGCTAGCTAGCTAGCTAGCTATCGTAGACCAATATCAACAAAGGTGGCTTGTCAGCGAGCCCGCCCACAAGTCCCACTCAGCTGTCGATCAAACGTTGATTAGGAAAAAGCGTTTGACCTCCATGTTGTTTTGTGTGTTTTCCACGCAAAAGCTGATGTCCAAACTACAAGAGTTGAGGCTCCACGTCGGCTGCTGGTCGTCTATCAGAACATCTAGACGCCAACATATTTTCGAAAGGTACTGCATGTTGTGTTTCCTTCTTTTTTATTGGGAGTATTATTCGTTCGGTGACCAGAGAAGATCATGAACAAATCTGAGACGTAATATTATTTTATAAAGATAATTCAATCCGTGCTTTGAGTTATTTGACGGTTTCCACGTGAATTAGGTAGTGGGTAACAGCAGATGGGCCGGCCATTAGTTTCCGAAGTTGTGGTCAAAAGACATTATGTGGGGTGGGGGCAGTACAACATGTTTCCCGCAGAGGGCGCTAATGCTCTATGGTCGAGTATTCTGTTACTGTTTCGGTCCTTTCATAGTTTGTGATATTCGATGTTAAATAAAGTGCTAAAAATAGGAGAGTGCATCATTAAAGCTGCCAAGGCAATAGTTTAACAAAAAGAACATTTAGCACATAAAACGAGTCTTTTCATTTTGAGGACTTTGAAACCTTGGTTGAAGTGCTCATTGCATGTCACTTCTAATGTCTGCCACCAGGGGGAAGGTGAGCACATGCAAACGTCTGACATTGCTCACTGGGCCAAAAACTAAGTGCCACTGTGCTACTGCACAACTTAAACATCAAACACCTCTATATTTTTTTAATGACATTGATGCAAACCAGGTTAGTCAGAAATATACATTTGATTTGTACTCAACTAACTTGGTTTGCATCAATGTCATTGAAAAACACATCCAAAAGTGTGTGATGATGTTATGCAGTAGGTGGCACTTAGTTTTTGTCCCGGTGAGAGGTGTCAGCTGTTTCAATGTGCTCACCTTCCCCCTAGTGGCACTCGTGTCATCAGAAGTAAGTGACATCTCACCTGAGCTCATCAAACACTTAAGCTGTCAACGCCAATGTTTGAGTGCAACTATATTAGTCTCACACAAACATTGACTGCTCAAATGTTGTCAAACTGCTTTTCTGTCATATAAATCAATCAACTGGAATGCAAGTCTTTGTGTTTTTATCAGCAAATTTGCTTCACTCATTGGAAAATGTTCATGCTTGGTGGTTGCTGCAGTGGAACTTAGGTTTTCAAAGGCAGACTTCAGTCTTGAGGTGAGCGTTGTCCTTCCGTCACTGCCATGGACATGGGTTTTTGACTGTTAGTCTCCATTTCACAGGACTCCTGTCACTTTGAGTCATGTGAGATGTAGAGTAACAGTCAAAAAGCCATGTCCATGGCAGTGACGGAAGGACAACGCTCACCTCAAGACTGAAAACTGCCTTCAAAAACCTAAGTGTCACTTTCCCCGCCTCCTACTTCTGCCCAAATTCAGTCTGGCCAATCACAGCGCAGCTCAAATTTGCATAACCACGCCCACTTTTCCAACAGCCAATCAGAATGCAGTATTTGCCATTCTGACCAATCAGATTGCTTCAAATTAATGAGACCACGCCCACTTTATATTCCACCAATCACATGGCCCCTCATTTGCATAACCACGCCCACTTTTAAGCCAATCGCTGACCTTCATTCTCATTGCCCCGCCCACTTTCTGAGCCCTCAGCCAATCAAAAAGCAGTATTGCAGCTTTGACCCGCCTCATTTCAAAAAAATATGGGGGGAAAAAATCAGGAAAAAAAAAATCCCGGAAAAAAAAAAAATCTGGAAAAAAAATCTGAAAAAAGTTTTAGGTTTTTTTGGGTTTTTTTTAAATGAAGATATTATTAAAGTTGAGAATAAAGAGTTAAGAGTTTAAGTGTTCTTTGTAATCAAACTTTATTTCTTTTGCTGAGTAAACATTCAATCACAAAACAGTTAGAAGTTGCATGGTAGTCTGCTCGGTGCCAAGTGGTGAAGTGGTCGGCCGGTGGGACGAGTGGTGAAGTGGTCGGCCGGTGGGACGAGTGGTGAAGTGGTCGGCCGGTGGGACGAGTGGTGAAGTGGTCGGCCAGCGGGACGAGTGGTGAAGTGGTCGGCCAGTGGGACGAGGAGTCTGCGCCTGGAGGTAAGACAAAAAGAAACCTGTAAGCCTAAAGTCAAGTCAACGTTTAGTGCAGGAAAAAGTTTAGCATGAAACTTACCAGTGGGAAAGATGTGTTCATGGCATCAAGTATTGAGAGCTGCATGACCAGAAGGCTGCTCTTGTTCCTTGCAACCTGTCAGAAAAAAAAAAAAAAAAATTAACAAAGTTGTCATGGGGACTGTGCAGTAATGAGCATTTTACCTTAAGTGCAAATATTGTCCACTTCTCAGGTTGACTTGGAGGCAAGGACGCAACAAAAACGTATGTGTTGCCAGCATGCTGCTGTGCTCTGATCCTTGGCCACCGCTGGCTGCAAGCAGGTACTTGATCGTGCACCACCCTGGACACAAAAATAATCACATTTTGGAACATGGTGGCTGAAATGAAATGTACTTTCCATGTCTTACCAGCAGAGGGCTCTCCAGGCAGCAAGAAGGTGCCCCTGCCAAATAGATGGCGACTTGAAGCTTTTAGCAACGAGCATACCAGGAATGGCTCATTTCACCTGCAGCAGCCACAGGTGCTTCTACTCCACCGGCAGGTGAATGAGCTCACAGAATGGAGGCAAACTGGCAGGTTTTTCCACTTTCTGGACCAGGATTTGCCACTTCTGCTTGGAAAGAAAAGGAACATTGACTCCATTTCGGGTTACCATTTTTATTTTTCACTGTAGACAGGAACCTTCTGCTGAAGACGTTTATTAGATGAGAAACATCAGGCCAAGCTGTTGAAATGTTGCAGATCCTCTCCTGGACTGACACCTGCACACAAATGCGGAAACAGTCAAGCAAGTTGATTTGCAACACTGAAAATGGAAATAGCCTTGAAACCTTTAGCATGGTTTTGGAGAATTTCTTGGCCCAGCAGGTGGCAAGTTTTTGCAGCACTCTTACTGGAAGCTGCACTGCATTGAGACAAAGAAAAAGCAGGTTAGTGTTCTTACCATGCCACATTTGCAAAGTTTAGTCACCTGCCAGGACTGGAAGATCATGACTCCTTTTTTCCTGACTGCCTGGACCAGCACCACCTGAAACAACAAACTGGTCAAGCACTTTGATTTGTCAAATTTGTCATTGCAATCGTTTCAAACCTGGCGCTTTGACTTCAATCCACGCAGCGGACTGGTACCAGGTCCTTTGGCTCCACCTGGTGGACAAAACGGGAAGAGAATGCACAGGCTGAAATCAATTGGTCAAACAATTGTTCACGTGTGAGTGTACAGGTGTTTCACCGATGAAGAACGCAGGCAGGAACAGCTCTGCTGAACGTCTCTCCAACCGCAGTTCGTTGGCCTGAAAGACAAGGTAACGTTGTAACCCACAGAGTGTTGTTACATTTTTGGCTTGTTTGATAGCAAGAGTGGACTTGCAAACGTCTCATGAAGTCGGGGCTCTCAGGACTGCAAGCCGGCCGGCCATTTTGAAACCTGCAGACAAAAAAACAAAAAAGTTAAGTACTTTCGTCAATTGTCCTTCAAATAAAAACGGGTTTTTTGCCTTTTTGCAGTCATTCTGGGTCTTCTGTCGCAGATGCAGACCTGTGGACAAAAATGGACAGTTAGATGCAGTTGATTAAATCCACATTATTCGAACAGAAAGTAAGTTACTTGAGGCTCGTTTGGAAGAGTCGCACCTGTAGACAGATATTAGACAATTTGATTAGATTCTGTCGTGAATTTCTGCAAACGTTTTCTTACCTTGGGCAGTAAAACTGCGTTTGATGCAATTGAAGGTCGGAGATGTTTTCAGCCAACGCTCGCTTTTTAGCTCGCATGGTAGCAAGGTGTAAGCACGTCCAAAGTGCAAGTTGACGCTGAAAGAGAGCAAAAGCAGTTCGTTTGAAAATGTTAAAGAACAGTGAAGACTTACCTTTGAAACGCAGCATGTGTAAAAGCGCGCTGCGCAGCACGGCGTGACGCTGTCAGAAGTGAGCAAGAGAACGATTGTCGCGTTTGTGACGTCTTATATAGTCATTTTGTGATGACGTCATTAACAAGCAAAAGGGGAAAAAAAATAAAAGCCGTCTGCGGAAGCAAGGGAAAATGGCAAAGTGTAACACTTAGGTAGGGCCGGGTCTCGAACCACGGTTCAATTGCACGGGAGGCAACGGCGTTAACCATTCAACCAGTATTTGCATGGAAATGTCAGCTGGTTTATTCGTATTCATAGTATGAGTATCCAAACATTGCCGTAAAAAGTCTAAAGTGACACCTAAGTACAAAGAAGCGAGGTTGCATAATTGTGTCTGAGGTGGCCGAATGGATAAAGATTTTGTCTTGAGTTCAGGAGACTCGGGTTCGAATCTTGGCCAACACTCTGTTTGTGTAAATATTGGACACGGCGGGTCTCGAACTCTGGTCGACTGAGTACCAGGCCAAGTGTTATACCATTCGGCCACATTGCCATGAAAATTTCGAAGTTTTATTATGTATTTAACGTCTGTGGCACTACTGATCTACAAATACAGAACAACTGCCACACAATTGTAAGATACGCAGATGGTCTAGTGGTTCAAGTCTTTGCCTTTAGTTCCGGCGATCCGGGTTCGAATCTTGGCCATCGCTCCCTTTAATTTGAAAATGTTGGACATAGCGGGTCTCGAACCCTGGTCGACTGAGTACCAGGCCAAGTGTTATACCATTCGGCCAAATCGCCATGAAAATTTCGAAAAATATTTCTGTATTTAACGTCAATGGGTCGACTGATCTACAAATACAGAAAATTGCTGGATCATTCTAAGATCCAGTGATGGTCTTGTGGTTAAATCTTTTGCCTTGAGTTCAGGAGAACCGAGTTCGAATCTCACACATGGCTTTGTGTAAGTCTATACACATAATATATTACAAAGCAAGACTCTTTGCCTCGTATTCTGTCGAGTCTTGTACATTATTCCGTAAAATTTCCAAATGTTAAACGGAGCGGGACTCGAACCCCCCCTCTCCTGTACTCCAGACCAATATTATTGCATTCGACCACTGTGGCACAGAAATTTTGGATTTCTTTTGGGTAGTCATTCAAAGCACCTAAAGGTATACGAGTGAATTGTATTTCCATGCAGCCCTTCAATGAAGAAATAAACAAATGCAATCGGGGAAAGTGCTTGGTATCCCTAATCAAGTGCTCAACTGAGACCGCTCCTGGACTTTTATCAAGAAGTCTAATGAGACGTAATATTATAAATTATAAAATATTATAAAAAAAAAAAAATATATATATATATATATATATATATATATATATATATATATATATATATATATGTATATATATATATATATATATGTATATATGTTGTTCCAACATGTTTTCCAAGTGACCCTCGTTAAGTGCACCTGCGTGAAAAGTTTTAGCTCTTTTCACGTTCTCCAGGAGCTAAAACTTTTCACGCAGGTGCACTTAACGAGGGAATCATACAGATGCTCCATTAGGTACACCGCCATTTTCAAGTGTACCTAATAACAGGCCACTTTATTAGGGAAATATCATGGTCAAAGGTCACAGATATCAAGCTCTAGTCCTCGGGGCCGCATTCCAACATGTTTTCCAAGTGACGCTCGTTAAGCGCACCTGCGTGAAAAGTTTTAGCTCCTGGAGAACGTGAAAAGAGCTAAAACTTTTCACGCAGGTGCACTTAACGAGGGAATCACACGGACACTTCATTAGGTACACCGCCATTTTCAAGTGTACCTAATAACAGGCCACTTTATGAGGGAAATATCACGGTCAAAGGTCACAGGTATCAAGCTCTAGTCCTCGGGGCCGCATTCCAACATGTTTTCCAAGTGACGCTCGTTAAGCGCACCTGCGTGAAAAGTTTTAGCTCCTGGAGAACATGAAAAGAGCTAAAACTTTTCACGCAGGTGCACTTAACGAGGGAATCACACGGACACTCCATTAGGTACACCGCCATTTTCAAGTGTACCTAATAACAGGCCACTTTATGAGGGAAATATCATGGTCAAAGGTCACAGGCGTCAAGCTCTAGTCCTCAGGGCCGCGTTCCAATATGTTTATAGTCAGAAGTTTGCACAGCACCAAATGAACAAGAGCATTGGTAACCTCAAATGCAGTCAGAGCGCCCTCTTGTGGACAAAGGGCACAAAAACACCATACTGTGGTATACTGGGCAGCTTGCCTCAAATGCAGTCAGAGCGCCCCCCTGTGGACAAATGACAAATGGCTGATTATGTACATTTTGAAAAGGCTTCGAGCAGATACAATGGGCAGACCATAGTTTTACGCCGGATCCACAGCCTGTGTTTCATCTATCAATCAAACAGCTCGCAGCGTCAGTAGATTCTTTTATTGTTTGTCATCATTACAAAGTTGTCTTTTTTTTCCTGGTGATTTCTGTGAAGAAAAAGAATGTCAACAGTAGTGTTCAGCTGACCTGGCAGGTCAGAGGTTAAGGGGCGGGACCCGGTGCAAGAGGAAGGAGAAATGACAACAATGTGCAACTTCAATACAGTGTTTTTCTTTGTGTTCACGCCAAAGTCAAACAGGAAAAGATTTATGAGTACTAATTAGTGATTGACGGCCTCGGGTCAAAGGTCAGCGGAGGCCGTTCGTTGTGTTTCCTAGCAACAAAAGATTTAAAACCCAGATAAAAGCTGGAAGCTCACTCATACCGCCACAATAAAAGGGGATTAAAATGGAAAAGCACACGGCAGCCTTACTGCTTCCGTAACCCGCAGCCTCGCGCCCGTGTGCGTTTAGTGTATGGGCGCTCCTTTCAAGGCTCAGAGTGCAGAGTGCGTCTGCGGTGAGGGACCCGGCCGGCGTTCCACTGCAATCCATCGACGGATCGATCAATCGGCGGAGGTGTCAGAAGACAGATCGACGCAAGACTCCACGGTGGGCGTCACCTCTCGCTCTGAGTCCGGCTCCGGCTCCTGAGCGCTGCTGGATGAAGCGCCTCCCCCAAAGTCTACAAAACAAACGAGACAAATGCTAGTCGAGCTTACAAAAGCGCCAGCGGGGAAAAACATACCTGAGGCTGTGCGCGTCATGTGTGTTTTGCTCCTCTGATGGCGGGAGATGCTAGAAAGTGGGCGGGGCTTGTCTTTAACGCCATCCTCTTGAGAGGAAGAGACCACGCCCTGTGTGTATACACACACACACACACAGGTCACATGATCGGACACATGTACATATGAAGGAAACGTGTTTGTGTACATGAGACATGCCTTTCCCAGCGTGTGTTGAGCCACCATTTTGAAAAAATATCATGCACATCAACCAACACAAAGGAAATCAAGTGAAATCATGCTCGAGTTTGTCGTCGCCCCCAGTTTGGGGCAGGATTTACTTTGGATCCATTGCTTTTGACGAGTGACGAGTGTGTATGTATGGGGGTCCGGGTTATTACCCTTCCCAGAGAGGAGATGGAGGGAGAGGAAGAGGAGGAGGAGGAAGGCTGCAGGAGGCTCTGCTGGGAGGAGCTCGAGGCCGAGTCTTTCAGCAAGAAGACCCCGGCCGACGACGACGTCATGTGATACACGTGTTCAAAATTGGAGGGCGAGGAGATGAGGGTGTGACGGGAGGTGGACGAGGAGGGGGAGGGAGACGGCGAGGGGGGGGGCACATCACCGACCTGGAAGTCAGGGAGGGACGGGAGCAGCGGAGGAGGAGGACAAGAGACCACCAGTCAGTCGACATGCAGAAGGGCGGGTGGAGGACCAAGCCGGGACGACAACATGCAGGTGGGAGAAAGGGAGGGAGGAAGGGAGGAGGACATGCAGGCAGAAGAGGCGCTTACCAGGGGCAGGTCCATGAGAACCTGCTTGCCGTCTCCCGGTCCCATGTGAGCCACGTGGTTGAAGTTGGTGGGATTGGAGATCATCTTGGACCTCAACTCGGGATCTCGCCGCATTTCCCTGGAGGGACCACACGCAACATGCCGTCCAGTCGCGGCCAGCAAATCAGGGCGAGCGAGACGGCGAGACGGCGAGTCGGCTTCACCTGCGCTGCTGAAGTCTTTCTTCCTCGGGAACTTTGAAGAGGAACTTCCTCTTGCTGCGAGTGCGGACCATCAACTTCCTGCTGTGCTCCGACATCTCCGGGATGGTCAGGTCACCCTCTGAGGACGGCACGGCGGGAGACAAGCGAGCTTAAAAAGGGGCGTGACCTAGAGGGGCCGGGAGGGCGGCGTCCGACCGTTCTCACCCGACGACGCGTTGCTGAAGTAAATGAGGCGAGGGGCTTCTGAGGTCAGCAGGTTGAGGGTCCCTTCCACGTTGAGAGGTCGGATCTGGGGGGCAGGCGGACATCCGGGTCAACGTGGCGGTTGAGCGGCGGCGCGCCGACGCCATCTTGTTACCTTGCGCAGCGAAATGGTCTGCACCCACTCGGCCGTGTGGATGTCAAAGACGTCTACGCCGTATTCGCTGTAGACGGTCAGGTGGGAGGAGTTGGAACCTACACAGGAGGAATGCGGACCATTGACTGACGGTCGGTCACCCCACTTTTGCTACTTTCACGAGCGGCGAGAGGCGTACTGCAGGCGAGCGGCGTGGCGGGCCACATCAGCTCCTGCGTCCGCGAGCGGTAGCCCTGCCCGTCCACGAAGACGCCCAGCTGGCTGAAGCACAGCAGCACCTCGGCCGATCCCACCTCCAGGGCGTGCAGGGCGTCCAGGGGCTGCTGGGCCAGGAAGGCCAGCGACGGGTCGGCCGGGCTCACCAAGCTGATGGGCGACGACTCGCCCTGGAGCGCTAGCAGCGCGAAGCCCGACGGGTAGCCCACGCACAGGCGCTCGCGGACCATCCCCAGCCACTGGACCGTCCCCGGGGCCTGCACTTCCCACAGCCGCCTGTAGTGGGGTTTGCCTCGAGTGATCTCGAAGCACAGCACCTGCAGGCAGGCGTCACCGGCCGGCGAGTCAGAAGACGGCGACGGGAGGACAGGGAAGCGCGGCGCGGTGCGACGCGGCCTCGCCGTTCCCCTGACCTGACGTTTGACGGCGGCCATCAGGCAGGTGGGCCCGCCGGGGCGCAGCAGCCCGGCGGTCAGGGCCTGGCAGCCTTTGGTTTCCGTCAGCTTGATGTCAAAAGCGGCCTCGCTGCCATCCAGCAGTTCCCAAGGGTGAAGATGCACCGTGCGGTTTCGCCCGCACAGCAGCGCAAACATCCTCTCCTTGGGGATGAGCTCCATCTGGTAGACTTTCCTGCTGTCCGCCGCTCGCACGATCACTTCAAGACAAAGCGGGCAAACGGGTCAGCCGGCGTCACAGCTGGAGGCGCTCGCGGCCGACTCACCGTCTCTGGTCACCTCCACCACAAACAGCCCGTCCTCGGTTCCCAGGGCGATCCGCTCCCGGTCTGCAAACGCAAAACAGGTTTTAAAGTTGCGCCACAGCACGGCACTTCTTCAACGGTGCCGTTAAAGCAAAAAAAAAAAAAAACGGACCAAGCACAGCTCCTGAGAGCGTGGCCTTGATGATGGGCAGCGAGGCGTCGTAGGCCTCGTGCAGGATGTGGACCTGCTGGTTCTTCAGGGAGTTTTTGGCCACGATGCTCTGCAGACCTTCCAGGATGCAGACCCACTTCCTCTTCTCCGCCTCGTTCTCAGCCAGAACCAACAGAGACACGCGGCACAGCAGCGAGCTCAGCTGCGACGACGTCACCTGAACACACGGGCCACACACGTGCGTCACTTGCCGGCTCCACTTTGCTCACCAGGGGGCGCCGTCCTACCCGGAAGATGCACGGAATGTCCTTTCTGGAAGCGTGGATGACATCCGAGGCCAGCACGGAGCTGACGGAGAACTCCTCATCCCTACGCGGGCGGACACGTTTGCACGTCATGGATGATGAAACGGGCCACTGTGCGGCTTTTACCTGAGATCCAACACCAGACTGGCCACCACGCCGGGCTGCGTGGTCTTGCCCTCTGGGACGTCGTAAAGAAAAAGCTTGCAGTCCGAGACCACGGCAAAGGCTCGCTGCCAGCCTTTCTTCACGCCGCTGGGTTTGGGAATCTGATGGGACAAGAAATAGACTCCCAAAAAACGTTCTTTTTTTTCCAGGGTTTTCTCGATTGCAGATTTAGCGCGTACCCTGACGTATCCTTTATAGGCGGTGCCAATGCCCCTTTGGACGTCGACGCCCTGCGGTCTCTTGGCCTGCTCGGCCGGAATGGGGCAAACGAGGGGGGCGTGGTCTTTGCAGGCCACGTGGCAGATGAAGGAGCAAACTGTGGAAGCGGCAACATCACGGTGAGCGCACGAGCGGGAGCCAGCGAGGGGGCGGGCGTGCGAGCGAGCAAGCGAGCGGGCTCACCTTCGCAGGCGTATCCCTGTCGCATGAGGCCCACCATGAGGGAAGTGCAGTGGGTGCACTGGGTGGGACTGGAGAAGGTCTTGATGCTGAGCTGGTGGGCTTTGGGCTGCAAAGGCATCACACCGATGACACACGAGACAAGGCCTTGTCGAGCCTTTGGTCAGCGACGTACCTTTAGCACGCTCAATGATGAACTTTGGTAGCTGGGCGAGGGGCTCATTGAAACGGACGACAGCTTCAAATCCTGAAGACGCACACACGACAGGCGTGGAGATGCCTTCTCGGCGTTCTTCATCGCAGTCATTGCAAAGACTTACCTCGTTCTCCGAGGCGGCCGTGGACAGCGTGCTTTGGGATCTCAAGGGGGTGGCGTCGAGGGGCGTGGTCTGCACACACATACGGTGCATTTTCAACGTTTGACTGCGTCTGACCACGGACACACAGACAGACGGACTCACCCTGAAGGTCAGGTCGGGCGCCAGCGGAGACGTGTTGAAGTACTCAAAGATGGAGTCCTGGAAGTCCGGAAGGTTCAGCGCTGCACGCAAAGTCAAAAGGTCAAAGTGGGCTACGGCGCTAGCGCTCGCAAGGGGTCTACCTCACCTTTGTCCGAGCGTGATCTGCCGTCCTCCATTTCCTTCTTCATATTCTCAATCTGGGAGGCCATCTCGGTGCCGCGTTCCTCAGAATCCTTCAGCTTGCTGCACGTGCCAGACGGCGAGGAGACCGACGGGGCAAAGACAACGAGCGTTAGCTGGCGCAGACGGACGGGACAGCGTGACTGCCGGCCAGTGCCCAGACCTCTCCAGCGCCATGTTGGCGGCTTTAATCTTGCGCAGTTCTTGGTGGACCATCTGCTTGGCTCGGATCTCGGCGTCCAGAGCCGACTGGAGCTCCAGACGGGCCGACATGTCCAGCTTCTGACTGCGACGCACCTTCCACAAGGGGTCCTGTTGAAAGCGTTTCAAACACCGTTAGATGAGCGCAAGCCGTATTGGACCTCCACATGGGTCAGTACTGAAGAGTGGAAAGTCCTAGACGCACCAGAGTTCTGCTGCCCAGGTTGGAGCTTCGGAGTGTCTCCAACTCGTCCGTCATCTTGGTGGCCAAGGCTTGGAGGTAACCACGGGCATCTTTCTCGTCGCTCACCCTGAACACAAAGGCGGCGAGGTGGTGAGAGCGCGCCCCCCGGTTGCTGTCGCCGGGCCGGCGCCGAGCACTCACCACTGAATGATCTCGGCAATCTGAGCTTCCCAGTGAGCCACGCTCTCCTTCTTGGACGAGGCGTCCTGGAGGTCGTCTTCCAGCTGGCGGTTCTGAGCCGTCAGCTCATCCACAAACGAGCACAACTAGGCGGAGCGGGCGCAGGAACGCAGTTACAAACACGCAGGAACACCATCACCAGACACAGCGCAGTGATTTCGGCCAGTCGCCCACCTTGTCATTTTCTGTCAGCAGTTTTTTGTTTTCTTCCATTAGAAGGTTCTTTTCCCGCTCATGTTTGTCCTTCAGGACACTGATAGCTTCGTCCATCTCCGCTTGTCTGCGCAGGAAGAATAAATGCATGAGCATCGGTGGGCCCATCTCCTGCGGGACCAAGACTCACCTGTCCCTCTTGTCCTTATCCAGCTTGTCCATGAGCTCCTTAATCTCCTTGTTGGCGGCCAACTGCAAGGACTCGGAGTCGTGCAGCTCTTTGCGCCACTTCTTCACCTCGGTCGAGTGCGCAGAGTCCCTCCTCAGCATCTCCTCCTCGTAGAACAGAACCTTCTTGTCCAGCTCTGCCTTGAGGCGAGACAGCTCCTGCTGGGACTCCGCCCCCCCTGCCGAAGCTCCTCGACCCTGTTGAGACTGAAAGCGGGACCGCCGATTCAGAATCCGTGACTTTTACGACGCCAAAATAGTGCCGAGTGATTTGAATTCCGCCAGCTCTACTGGTAACCTCGCGACCGCTGACCTTGTAGCACTGGAGATCAGCCTCCAGCTGTTTGGCATAGGCTTCGCTGTGCTCCTTCAGCTTCTTCTCCTTGGACGCTTCTGCCATCACTTCGTCCAGCTGAGCCTCCAGCTGAGAAGAAGAACAGGCCGTGTTAATTTGGCCCGCCGCCGGCCCGGCGTCTCATGAGCTCCGTCCCTCCTCACCTCCTTGCGGTTCTTGTCAGTCTTGCGAATGTCCTGCCGCATGACGTCCATCTTCTGAAGGAGGCTGTCCGTCTCTTCCTCCTTTTCCCGAAGGTGGCGAGCCAGGCGTTGCTTGGAGGAGCTCAGCTCGGCCGTCCTCTCTGACAGCTCAGAGAACTCCTGCATGGCCGAGCGTCTCTGGGAATGCGCCTCCTTCAGTTCCTTGGACTGCGTTCTCAGGCGCTCCAAGGCCTCCACCATTTGCTGTTCACACCATCTAACTGTTAGCGACTCCTGCGCAGCGCACACGAATGTGGTTTGGAGTACGCTCACCTTGTGGACGTCTTCCTTCTCTTGCCGCAGGTTCTTCACTTGCCTTTCCAGGTGCTTCAACCTGGAGGCGGAGCTGTCGTAGTCCTGCTGCAGGGTGACCGCCTCTTCCAGCTGGTGCTCCAACCTATCCGAGTCTAGCAGAGGAGGGGGGGGGGGTCACGCCGCGACGAGGTCATCCGGCAAAGACGAGTCTCACCTGCCAGCTTTTTCTTCAGACGTTCGATCTCCTCGTTCAGCTTCTTGATCTCTTTGTCTTGACTCGGGGCTCCTCCTAGAGGCGGAGCCTGCAAGGCCTGCGTTGACTCTACAGAAGCGGGGTTGGAGCGAGCCCAAAATGCAATAAGGTCCCCGATCACAACCAACAAAGTGCTCCATCTATGTCCATCGTGCGGGCTCACCTTGCAGTCTACGGTTGAGTTCCTGCTTCTCCTGCTCCAGACTGCGAATCCTCTTCTCGAAGGCCTCCAGCTGGCAGCCGGCGCCGGCCTCCTGCCTGGCGCCGCGCGCGGTGTCCGAGAAGCTGCTGTCGGTGGTGTAGGTGAAGCCCACGAAGGGGAGGTGCTGCCCGGTGAAGCCGCTGTGAGACATCGGCGGGTTGATGTCCTGCGGAACAAGCTCGTTAAGCGCCTTGGCTTTGGCCACTTTATTGCTGGAGGAGGCCAGGCGTCCCTCACCGGATTCTTGAGGACGTCATCGTCCACGTCAAAGTTGGACGTGTCGGTGGGCGAGGACACTTCGGGGATGTAGGGCGCCTCGGCCGAGCGGATGTTGTCCCAGTCGATGGCGCTGAAGAAGGGGTGGGTCTTGAAGTCGGAGATGCCGTTGGCGCCCAGCCGGCGCTCCCGCGAGCACAGCAGCCGTTGGATCAGATCCTTGGCCGCGTCAGACACGTCGCTCACGTGGGACGGAAACTGGAACCGCTCCTGCAGCCCAGAAAACCTCCTTACATCCTTTTTCCAAACGTGATTGACGGCACTTTGTTGGACTCGAGTGAACCCGCCTGACATTTAAGTTTTAGACACGACCTAATTGTGAACATAAGAAGCTCGCAGCGGCAGTTTGCGGCCACTCCCGGCTGACATTTTGTGTCAGACTAAAAAAAGCAGAAGCTGAAGTTTGACTTGGAACAAACCCAAACGGCAAGCGAAGGAGAAAAAAAATGGAGGACGGACGGATGCGGCAGCCGCTGAGGGACGCCGCTTCACATTTAGAAAAGAGGACGCAAGCAAGAAATTAGGACGCAGCGGAGGACGTGACCCGACACGTGTAATCCAATGACTTTTTGGGCTGCCGCATCGTGGGATGAGGTCAGCCACTTCATTGCTCCAGAACATCTCCATAAATCTTTTCACTTAGCGAGAAGTGTCGCTGACCTCGTGGTTCATGATCTTGCCGTAGGTTTCCACCAGCGACTCGGCGTAGAAGGGCGTCTCGCCGTACAGCATCTCGTACACGCACACGCCCAGAGACCACCAGTCGCACTCGGGCCCGTAGCGGCCCATCCCGTCCTCCATGGCCTGCAGGATCTCAGGGGAAATATAGTCCGGGGTGCCCACCGCCACCGACGACTGCACCTGCTCGACACACCACGCGTGTTCTCACGCCTCGTTCAAAACCGCTTGTGTGCGGGCGTCTTACCGTGCCGTCCTCCAACATGCGCAGACACGATCCAAAGTCGGCCAGACGAATGTGGCCGTTGACGTCCAGCAGCACGTTGTCAGGTTTAATGTCTCTGGAAGGAGAAGAAAAAAAACACACGTAAGGCTCAATCTGAATCTCATGGACGAATGGAGCCTTTTGAAGATAAAACTCAGCCTACCTGTGGATGTAACGCTGCTGGTGGACCGAGTACACGGCCAGAACCATCTCGGCCACGTAGAACTTGGCCATGTCCTCCGGCAGACGATCCTCAAACTTGCTGAGCAGCGTCAACAAGTCTCCGCCCACGTAGTAATCCATCACCAGGTACTGCAGGGGCCGGCGGGTCACATGACAGCGGAGCGGCATCAGAAGCTGGAACTTTGCAAGTCGGCTGGCGAGAGTAAAAAGAGAAGGTGTACTCACGAGGTAGTTGTCATCCTGGAATGCAAAGTGCAGCGTGGTGATCCACTGGCTGTCCCCTCTCACCAGCACGTCACGCTCCTCACGGAAACACGCCGTCTGCCCACATCGACAAGTCAAACTGGGGCGGCTGTCGCCACGACTCGCCCGCGGCTCACGGCGCCGTAATTACCTCGGCCCGCTTTAACATCTCCCACTTGTTCAGGATCTTCATGGCGTACACCCTCTCCGTCTGCTTCATCTTCACCACGGCAACCTGAGAGGAGAACGGAAAATGATCGTCCTTTAAATGTGCTCATTGATAGTTCCAGGGGGCAATTTAGGGAACTGTCCAAGTCCGCCAGGCTTCATTTGGGAGAAACCTGTCATGTCACGCACTTGGCTAAAAACCTTCAGGCGTCGGCCAGCATTTTGCACAACACGCACGTGTGGGCGTGTTGGTGGCCCGAGGCAATGAGAAGGTGCGGCGGCGGCGGCGCACCCGCCTAAAAGATATGCATAGAAAGTACACATGCCAGCGTTCGACACCGCCTCAAACTTGACTCTTCAACAGCGCTCGTCGTTCCGCCTCGGTTTGTTTGTTTGTGCGATGTCAAGCTCGCCCCGTCGGGAAGGCGGGCCCAAATCCGAGCGCACCGAGATAGGAAGCCGCCCGCCGTAAACAGGAAATGCACTGGAAAGGCTCGCTGTCGTCCAGGAAGCGCGCACGCACACACACCAAAAAAAGCTCCTGACGTGAAAAAGTCCCAAACAGGAAACGTTACCTCGCCAAAAGCTCCACGTCCAATCACCTTCAACATCTCAAAGTCATCTCGGTGCAGTCGCAGGTCCTTGACGGACGACGTGAAGGGTTTCACTGCGCACACAACAAATCATTATTGGCATTTTTTAATTGAATGAAAGCAGACTGCTTTCTATTTTTCTCAAATAATAGACATTTGCAAACATGTGCTTTCACTTTGGAAAACCTGCACTGGCAATTTGATATGAACTACTGTTCTGGCATAAACAGAAATTCACGTTTGCTATCCGAGTCATCAATGAAGTGGAAAAAAATGATTGACAGATGATTTGGCTCTTATAATAATCGAGCAAAAGTCATGTGACTTTGTTTTTGATGAGCATGAAAGGGATCAATCCACAAGCTCTCATCTCGTTGTGCTCCTTCAGACATCTTTGAGCAAGCACGTCAAAATTCAAAAGAAGCTTGCGGCTCCGCCGGCCGCGCCCCACTTCACGAAGAAGCTTCCCGGCCCGGCCTGGCCCAGCCCGGCCCGGCCCGGGGAGCGTGGAGGTTCCGATGGGTTGGGTTCTTACCCCAGTCGAGGAAGTCGGTGACGTGCTTCTCCCTCTTGAGCGAACAGTTGGAGCACTCGCTGGTCACGCAGACGAGGAGGTCGAGCAGGGTCTCGACGCTCAGGCAGCCCGGGGCCGTGCGCTCCACAAGCATCTCTTCCAGACGCTTTAGGCGGACCGGGGCCGCCTGAGCATCCTTGGCCGCCGACATGCTCGCTCGCGGACGGTTCTGGCCCGGCCCGGCCTAAAGGCTGCTATACGTTCGCTGCTAAGCTCCGCTAGCTCGTTAGCGCCCACCAAACATTCCCGAGCGGGCGGGCGGCCCGTTTCCTAGCTCGCTCGCTCGCTCGCTCGTCTATGCCTGTTTGTGTTTGTATGTCCAGTTCCGTCTGTTGTCCGTCGGACCGACAGACGTCAGGTTTTGCTCCACATCGGCTTTAATCCCGAGCCAAATGTCCGCTTTTGCTCCCGTCGTCACGTTCGCCTCCGCCGCCGCTCCATGCTCGTCCCTGGCGGCCTATCAGCTCCCGACTTCGTCCGGTACCACCGGCACCGAGCGAACTACCGACTGGTGTTGACGTTTCGGACGGGCACCCCAACCGGGAAAGATTACGGAGCGTTTTTCGGATCTTCCCAGCGGGAAGACGGCGACGGCAGGATCCAGGTCGCCTCCCTGGCGGCAAGTGGCAGCACTATGGAGCTCTTCCGCCACTTCGCACTTTCACAACTAAAGCCTTCCTTTCACACGCGCAAACGGGCAAGCGCTCTGGGGAAAACGCCTCTTACTAGCATAGTCTTCTTCAAATGCTCAGCGTCACGCAGTACACTTCAATTATGTCAACCTGCTGCTACGATCACGTGGCTCCACGCGAATGCTTTTGTTTTGAAAGAGAAAGCCAAAATGGCCGAAAGTTGTCTCCTGAATGCGGCTGGTGAGCGATCAGCCAGGATCACAGGCCCCGCCTTCTCTGCCGGAAACGCCATGGAGACGTGACGTCACGTCATCGGGCCTCGGGAGCTAGGAGGAGGCTGGGACGTGACGTCATCACAGCCAGGAGGAGACTGGAGCCGGCGTCACGGGGGTGACGTCGCCACAACGGACGCCTGACAACAAACAGCTTTGGACAATCACAAAGGCCCCGTTCGAAATGCATGTTGGGATGAGGGTGGGATGAGGGAGGGATGAGGGAGGGAAGAAGACAGAAAAAAAGCAGGCTAAACCATTGGATGAAGTGGCGCCGTTACGTTTGCAAACGACAGTCGTATTGAAAATGTTTGTTTTGCTTTCCTCTTTGGGAGAGGCCAGGATTCCGGCGATATGTCACATGGGCGTGAAAACTCATCCTTTAAAAACTGTCAGCGAGTGCTCCAATTGGGTATTTGGACTTGTCATCCAATCACAGACAATGCTCGCGTAGAAATGGAATGAAGTGCAATCAAGTTGCATGATATATTATCCATGACATCACTGAAGGACCTCTGGTGACATCAGAATGACAGGCACTGCTGACATCTCCACTTTGTGTCCATTATGTTAAAGCTCATAGCTTCATTTCTCCACTAGGTAGCGACACACACGCATACAAATACAAACACACAGCATGACAGCTCCTCCAAGAAGGGCCAATCACCAAGCAGCAAGTTGTCATGGTAACAGTCACATGGTCCGCTCTGTCCCAGATTACCCCACACACACACACTTGAACCCCGCCCCTTTGTTTTTTTTGATTATTTTGTCCTTCCTTCCTTCCTCTCTTCCTTCCTTTCCTCCTTCCTTGCTCTCTTCCTTCCTTTCCTCCTTCCTTGCTCTCTTCCTTCCTTTCTTCCTGACCTGTCACTGAGTGAATACATTAGATTGTCTGTGTGCACTTGGGGCCGGTTGTCGTGGCGACAAAGACGAAATGGGGTCAGAGTGATGCTGGCTAAATGTCCCACAATGCACCTGGCTGACAGCCACTTACATAACCAGCAGGCTACCAATCAGAGCAAAAGGAGACTGCGAGTTCATACACAACCAAAAGTGCCATCTTTGTCGTCATCATCCTCACTTCATCCTTCCTCGTCTTCCTACCGAACCAGATTAGCTTGGTGTGTAGACAAACAGCCTATTAGCAGCCCACGAACTCAGCTCATGCTGCACGCAGACGCGCAAATAACTGACCCACAGACATACTGGAGACACAAACACACAAGTGCACGCATGCACGCAGGAGAAAGGCACGCGCGCGCACAGCGACACTGTGTGCACACATGCACGCGCACACACAAAGCTTTGCTTGTTAGTGGTACGCTTTTGTTGCCAGTTTGTTAAGATTCTCAAGGCAAGCGCAGACAGCTGAAAGTTGAAAGGTCACCTATTGAGAAAGTCATCAATGCAATAGAGTAATGGAAGCCCGGCCAATAGCGTGAGGAGGAGGGGAACCAATCCTGATTGGTCAGAAGAGGACATATTTGCAGTCTCACTAAGAATGAACGATGAAGATGACTACGACGAGAATGGTGATGATGATGCAGCCCGGAGATGGATGGCGTTGTTGTGCATACGTGCGTCTGAATTTTGCCGCACTTGGCGTGAAGAACCGAGCTGAGGGGAACCTCGGTTCTTCACGCCAAGTGACGTCACGTGACAGTACCACCACCACCAGCAAGAGCAGCAGCAGCACTTTCCCGTCCAATGGAATGAATGGACCGCAAATAGGAGCCAATAGGCTGCGAGGGGCGGTTATAAAAAGCTGGACGCGCTCTAATCCGCCGTCGCCGCAGCAGAACTGAACCAAACCGGACCGGACCAGCTTCCTTCGCACCACATCGCTCCAGCGGAACAGACCACAGGTAAGGGCCAATCATCCTGATCAATCATCCAACCATCTCATCAGTCAATAGAAAAGACCATCCATCCATCCATCATGCGCAGACGATGGATAACCTCCCCCCCCGTCACTCAGCACGTCACGTTACGTCACCACGGGTGGGGGGCGGCTGCCCGAACAAAGAGCCGCTGTTTACGCTCCTTTTCTGCTATTTCATTGCCCTCATTTCAATTCTCACGCGGCGCGCATCGAAGTGGCGCGCGTGTCGGGCGCGCGCTTGCTCGCGTCCTTGTGCAGGTGTTGCGCAGTCAGCGCACCCACCGTGCACCAGCCGCGCGCATCGCCGCTAATCGTCTTTGAGAGCACGCACGTTCCGCGCCAGCACATTGCATGACGTTTACACGTGACAAGGTTAGAGGTGAAGGTGAAGGAGATGAGGCCTGCACGCACAAACGCATGCACGCACGCGCTGCGCCACTGCGCACAAGCTCAGCTTGGCGTGACCTTCATCACGCATGCCAGCAAGCGACTCGGGATAGATCGAGGACAACAGCGGGCCCCACTCCAAGCAAAATGGCGCACAGAATCTACAATTTATATTGATGATTGATTTGTTGAATTTGCCCTTGAGTGAAGAGGAGAATACATTTGGTTACATTTCCACAACAAAGCGCCATGGATGGTGCAACACCGCGGCTAAGAAGGGCAGACGCCCGCCAGACGTCTGTGCAGCGCCAACTAAGCCCCCCAGCATTTTACTGTCAACAATATTCTCAATTAAATTTATTTATGAATTATTTTCTCAAGCCCTTTATGCATTGGTCAAGCCCCCCCCCCCCCCCCCAGGTAGAGGCCGCGCCCTCTGCATACTACAGGCCTCTACAGATCAGTGCATGAAGATGAAAAAAATGTCTGCATCCGACATACTCAACAAATAATAATCAATGTTTAGCAGCAGTCGCCATGCCTTTCGGGAACACGCACAACAAGCTGAAGATGAACTACTCGGCCGAGCAGGAGTACCCCGACCTGAGCCAGCATAACAACCACATGGCCAAGGTGCTCACGCCCGAAATGTACGCCCAACTGCGGGACAAGGAGACGCCCAGCGGCTTCACCCTGGATGACGTCATCCAGACCGGCGTGGACAATCCAGGTAAACCCAAAACCCAAGTGAACTCGCCTGACTCCTGAATTCAGCTTGAGCTGGGCCGATTAGGAACTTAAATTGGATCGGCGGCTTAATTCTGCTTCCTAATTGGACTCCAGTCCACCCAGCTGGAAATAAAGTCTTTGGAGAGCGACTGAATTTCATTTTGGCCACTAAGGTCATCCATTCATCATGACGGTGGGCTGCGTGGCGGGAGATGAGGAGACCTACGAGGTCTTCAGTGACCTCCTGGACCCCATCATCGAAGACCGCCACGGGGGCTACAAACCCGATGACAAGCACAAGACCGACCTGGACCCGGAGAACCTGCAGGTAAAGCGGGCAACCGGGTTGGGATGGTGGTCCGGACTCTCTCTGAGGGTTGGGCTTCAACTGGTTGCAGGGCGGAGACGATCTGGATCCAAACTACGTTCTGAGCTCTCGGGTTCGGACCGGCCGGAGCATCCGCGGCTTCTGCTTGCCGCCTCACTGCAGCCGAGGAGAGCGCCGCGCCATCGAGGACCTCTCCATCCAAAGTAAGACGTGACCTTTTCCCATCCACCTGCAGCAAAACGGCAAGTTTGCGCTTTGCAGGTCTGGACGTCCTGGACGGCGATTTGAAAGGTCACTACTACGCCCTAAAGAACATGACGGAGGAGGAACAGCAGCAGCTGATCGACGATCACTTCCTGTTTGACAAACCCGTCTCGCCGCTGCTGCTGGCATCCGGCATGGCTCGCGATTGGCCCGACGGTCGCGGCATCTGGTCAGAACCCGTCTGATTTTTTTTCCCCCTCGGTCCAAATCGCCGTCGTGACGTTGGCGTGCGCTCGCAGGCACAACGACAACAAGACCTTCCTGGTGTGGGTCAACGAGGAAGACCACCTGCGCGTCATCAGCATGCAGAAAGGCGGCAACATGAGGGAGGTCTTCACCCGGTTCTGCACTGGACTCACCAAGGTCAGTCGCTTCAGTCCAAAGTCGACCAATCGAGTATAACTCCGAGCGCCTCACGCGTCCGTCTCGTGGAGCAGATCGAGTCCCTCTTCAAGGACCGAGGTCACGAGTTCATGTGGAACGAGCACCTGGGCTACGTTCTCACGTGCCCGTCCAACCTGGGAACCGGCCTGCGCGCCGGGGTCCACGTCAAGCTTCCCAACCTCAGCAAGCACGAGCTGTTTGGTGAAACCCTCAAACGTCTCAGGCTGCAGAAGAGAGGCACAGGTAGGACTTTGCTGAAGGAATCTCCAGGGGGGAACCTTTGGCTGGCTGAAGTCCTCGAGACCGCTTCTGTTTTTATCTTCAGGGGGCGTGGACACGGCAGCGGTGGGCGGAGTCTTCGACATCTCCAACGCGGACCGCTTGGGCTTCTCCGAAGTGGAGCTGGTCCAGATGGTGGTGGACGGCGTCAACCTCCTGGTGGAGATGGAGAAACGCCTGGAGGCCGGAGACGCCATCGACGACCTGATGCCCGAGCAAAAGTGAACCTTTCACCTGTGACACCTTGCACCCCCCCGCCCCACCTCACGTATACTCTCGCGCCCGTAACCACGCCGACCCCCCCACTTTAAGCAGAACCTGTCTTACGGGATGTTAGTGAGCCACGTAGATGTCTGACACCTCCTTGATTTTCTAGTTCCTGTTTGGAGCAAGTGAAACATCCCATAATAATAATAATAATAAAGTGACGCTAATAATAATACTGACAATAATGATAATAAAGTCTGTGAAATCCCTCAAGTGTTTATTGCACACACACTTTATCGACTGCACTTCATTAATTTTGCACAATGCCTTCAAGGATACGAATAAAAAGCCATCCATCTATCACAAATGTTTCGTGCTATCAAATCGGAAGGCAGGAACTGGTTCTGACCTATAAGAGCGCCGGCCTCTGATTGGTGGAAGTTAGCTCCTCCTCTACCGCGCGTCTGATGGCGCCAACGTCAGCCGCCGAGACGTTCGACTTGAGGGCGAGCAGCGCCGACAACGCCGGCTCACTGAAGGGGATACGATTTTGTTGCCATGGTAACCAGGTCTTGTCATCAAAATAACCAACAAGGAGAAGAGCACACCTGAAGTTCGGGAACTTCCTGGCCAAGGCGACCATTTCTTGCCGGAGGCTTCCCGGATGGTGCGGGCGAAGCGCGTCGGCCAGGTGGTGAAGCATCGGTCCAAAGCGTTCGCCGCCCTGAGCGGAACCACGCGAGCGTCACGCCACACTCGGAGACGACTACACATCGCGATGATGCCATCTCACCGCCACCGCATAGAAGAAGTTGTCCATCTTATCGGCGTCTTCCGCCATCCTCTCGGCCGCGCCCGCCCGCTCCTCGTCGCTCTTCAAACGCCCATTTGACATTCTCCTCAAGTACTCCGACAGCAACTGGCGCTGGAACGTACTCGCTAAGCTCTGCGGCCAGACACAAAGACGTGACACGGTTGACACAAACAGGCGGCGTGCGTGCGTGCGTGAGACCGACGTGTCTGCAGGAAGCCTTGAGGCCGCTCAGATGAAGCCTGAAGAGTTGGAACAAAGAATCCAGCAGAGAGTCCATGACCGACAATGAACCGTCTAGCCAGCCCGCCGTCCATAACTGCTTGTAGTGCACCTGAAGGTGGACCCGCAAGCTGTGGTCATCACCATCGGCGGCGGCAGCGGCGCTTTCCCACCTTGAGCTCCCCGTGGATGGGACGAGTAAAAGTAGAGAAGGCAAAATCCCGCAGCGTATCCAAGATGGCCTCACAGCGATGGCTTTGACTCGCCAGTTGACTGGTGATGTAATCTCTGGGGATGTTTCAAACCGTCAGCCAGCCATCATTAGGTGTGGAAATGTTCCTTGAGGCTCACCTGAGTTGTTCCTCGCAAGCCACGTGAGCCTTCATCCACGTTGCCGCACGCTCGTCTTTTCTCTGCAACAACTTCTCCACGGTCTTCTTGTACCTGAAACGCACGCCCGTCAACGCCGTGGAAGGTCACGGGCGCGGTTGCGTTGAGGTACCCAAGGAGGAAGTGCTCCAGGTGAGTCGCGATCTTGTGAGATTTGATGCCGTCGTCCCCGAGGACGGCGCTCAAGTCTGCCAGGGAACCGTCTATCACCTGAAAAGACATCATGCACGCTGGCTATGTAAAAGGCACGAGACACACGCGAAGCAAGCGCAACCTGAATGACGTCGATGGCCAGCGGGCAGAAGAAGAAGTCATTCATGACTTCTGGCATGTTGGCGCCGGTCCACTTTTCTTCTTCTCTCTGCAGGGCTTTAAGCAACCACTCGGAGATCCGCTCCTGGTCGGGAAAAAAATGCAGACTGAGCACAAATTGCCACGTTTCTATGATTGTTCAAATTTTGGTCCTCACCTCCTTGTTGTTCATGAAGAGCTCCTCCAGCTGCCGTCGTTGATCCTGCTGGAGCAAAGCACCCAGGCACCCCGTCTTCAACTTCCCGCGCAGTTCTTCATGCTCGAGGATTTCCCTACATGTCACATTTGTCAGGTGGAGATTTTGAACGCTATCAAACGACGGGCCTTCTCACTGCGGGTAGAAGGTGTTGACCCAGAAGAGCAGGTAGGCGCAGTCGTCCGCTTCAAGCCCGTCTCGGATCATGCTGCTCAGTCGGGCAGAGAAGGAACGATGACACAAACCGGCGTAAACGTTGAGCAGGTCCAGGTGCGGCTCGTAACGGGGCTGCAGCACGCGCACGCAGCGCAGAAGGTCCGCCTTCACGCGCTTGCCCATGCCGCACACCTGCCGTTGACAGTCACGTGACCTTGCAGTCAGGGGTTGTGATGTCACATCCTGGCACTCACCCGCCTCTTGACAGGTGAGGAAAGCCCGCCGGCCGTGTCTCGGTCACCGTCTAGGGCAGCTTCCTCCAGCCTGGAATCGACCACGTCGGCCAGAAGAGCATTGTGAGCGCCCAAACATTTGAGAGGTCGCCACGGTGGGCCGCCGCCGCCGCCCGCCCAGCGCCGGTCCAGTTGCTCTTGAAGCCGCATGGCAGCCACGGCGTCGGTCAGACGGTCGCCGAGGTCATCAGAGGTCAAGCTCTCCTGAACCACTGTCAGGATCCGCAGCTTCAGCACCTCCAGGTCTTGCCAGAGCCGGTCCACGTCTTCCTCACTCGGTTGGGCAAGACTCAGGAGCTCCTCCTCCTTGACCGACAACTTCCTGCCCATCTCCTCCAGCTCGTCCTCCGGCAATTTGCTGTTGCCGTCCTCCGACTGCACCTCGTCTGACCTCTGACCTGTTTTTTCCGGCGGCTTGACGTTCTTGCGGAACCTTGCTGGGAACTTCAGCCACCTTCTGCTCTCCCCATCCACCTTGTCTTCCATGACACGACGTCTTCCGATGGATTAGGAGGATTATTCCTGAAAAATAAACACAGTGGTGTCACATGACCAAAGCTAAAAGTCGACGACAAAGCCTTTAAACTCACGAGAGGAGGCAGCTGCTTCTTCCTGGAAGTTTTATCTGCAAATCGAAATAAGAAACAGACGGAGGGGGCGGGGCTTACAGGGAGGGTCATGTAACTGAAATATGAACCTCAGAACAGAAACAAAACCAAAGCCTCCCGACAGCCAATATTTCTTTTTGATCATAACAAAAGTAGAGAAAAAAAACGACTTAAGAAACAATTTTTCAAGAAGACGTGGCACACGTGAATTTTTTTCCTTTTTAATTCTAATAAATGACATTGAAGAACATTCTTTTAATTTCATTCTGACGTCACAGCATTCAAGCGGCACATCACGTGAGCGTAGCAACTAGGGGGCGTGGCCCGGATGGATGCCAAGTCCCCGCTAACAAAGCGTGGATGTCGCCGTAGCGACAATATTGACACCAAATGAGAAAGCGTTTTTTTGTCACTTCAAATAAACGATGGCTCACCACCACAGATACAATCGGCGTACTTCCACACAAAGACACAAGGGGGCGCGGAGGACCCCGTTGCCAGAACATTCCTCTTGCTACTTTTGGATGAACAGGATTGTGCGCAATATTAGGAACACGGCATTTTTCACAGCACGTGACGCCGCGTTTTCTGAGCCATGCCGTTTTGTTTGCTGTCGCCGCTGCCGCCGCGGCCTTTCTTTTCCTTGGAGGCGGGCCGAGGATTTTGTTCGGCCGGCTGAAGACTCCCGGGTGGATCCACGACCCAGTTGATGACTGCGGACGCATGACCGAGCAATCACTACAATGCTCGTGGAGAAATGTCATTTGCATTGCTTACCTTCCAGCTGCCTTTGGACTCTTCTGAGTTCCGTGACGATGGACGAGATCTCCTGCCACACATCAGACGCTAATATTAGCACCCTACTCAGAAAATCATTCGTTTGAGTACCAACGCCACCTGATTGGACGTCTCCAGGACTGGAGGTTCTCCGTCCGCCTTGATCTTCTTGTCAATCTCCTCCCACACGTCCTCTTTGTTCTGGAACATCAGCCTGAACGCAAACACCAACAGCCCGCTTGTCAAAATGTCTGCTCAGAAGGGAAGAGCGGCGGAAGGAGGACGTGGCTCACTTGAGCTTGGCGGCCAGCTGATCCGTGTTGTCACTGATGGCGTGCGACAGATGCCGCAGCGGACTCAGCTGCTGCGTGTCCTGCAACGACAATCGATCAATTAATCAATCAATCAACCACTTGATCGATCAATCAACCAATCAGTGAATGGTTAGAAGCAAGGTAGGCGTGGCCTGAGAGGAAGTAAAGAGCGACCTCGCCACAGTCCCACTGGGCTCGATTCATGTTTGCATCCAGCCGGGAGCCGGCAAGGTTCCGGACCAAATCATCGCTCGGTGGTTGGTGTGGTTTTGCGCCCACCTCCTCGGCGGAGGCTGACGTGTCGAGCACGTTGTCGGGAACGGCGGAGACGGCGGTGGCGGCGGGGCAGTCACCGTCTCCGGCGACGTCGTGGATTTCTCGGGCCAAGATAGCCAAGTCTTTGGCCAAGTCGTGACTGAGCCTGCAGATAAGAAAAAAAAACAAGTGATCATTTAAAGAAGGAGCGATCGGCGTATGGTACACGTCGGCTTACTTGGCAATCTCGGCGCTGTGCGTGGACCAGTTCTGGTACGGGTCACTCCGGTCCTCGTCCTCCGTCTCCAGGGAGACGGACTTGGAGCGGCTGGTGGCCGTCTTGTTGCTCCGAGGAGGCTGTGCGGCGCGTTTAGCTTTGGTAGCGTTAGCGCTAGTTTTGTAGTCTTCGTCCGATGAAGAAGAAAAGTCGGAGTTTTTGTGCTTGGGATGGACACCTGCCAATGTTGACAAAAGTCAAAACTGGGAAATTCTGCTTCTCCAAGTCCGACGTAGCACTCACCGCTGTTGGGGTACTTGGCTCCACTGGAGCGGGTGCGGGTCAGCGTATTCTTCCCCGGAGCTCTGCTGGCGGTTTGTCGGGCGTCGCCCTGCGAGGACTTCCTGGCAGCGAGGACCGGATCGACGTTACGGTTGGAGAAAGCGGCACGTCCGGCCGAGGACGAGGTCTCGTTGTCGCTGGGAGTCGTGAAAGAACCCGTCCTTTTCCTGGGCAGCGCCAAGATGTCCAGCCTGGATAGTTTCTTCGTTTCTGGCACGGCTTTCCCGCCGTGGTCAGAGGTTTGGGAGGCCCGGTCGGTTTCGGCGCCTTCGTTATCCGAAGCTTCTCCCAGGCGGGCTCGACGCAACATGGAGGCTCGCGTGGGACGCGGTGCGGACAAGCTGTTTGAGCGAGTCAGAACTTGAACGTTTGGTGTCTTCGCGTTGTCCGGGACCATCTTTTTACCACGGCTGGTTTCTTGATCAGAAAATGCGGTTCCGGACGCCTGCTGGGCCTCAGAGGCGAGATCCAATGAGCCGCGACTGCCGGCGCTGCGGCGCATCTGAAAGCGCTTGGTGGCCTCCGCCTTGTTCGCAGGCGCAGGAACGCCGGCCTGGTGTCGGCGTTTCTCGGAAAGTCGCTCGCGAGCCGAGAGCTGGCGTCCCTTCTGCTGAACGGAGGAGGTCTTGTCCTTTTGGAGGCTCGCGTTGGGACGTTTTTTAGAAGCGGAAGTGACCGACAAGTTCTTGCTGCTCACCTGGCTCACGGTGCTCGCCGTGTCCACGTCGGACTCTCCGGAAAAGGAATCGTCCACGTGGCTGGACGAGCCGCCTTTCTTGGAGCTCTGTCCTGAACCGGATGACGGGAACTTGGCGGCGTCCAGGAGGAAAGACTCCCCGTCCAGAAGCTTCTCCGTCCTCTCCTCCAAGTCTCTGATGGACGGGTGACTGGAAATGTGAGGAAGCTTCTTGACTTGGACATTTTCACTAGGCCCAGCTTTGGTGAAACTCTCTTGCCGAACGAGGGACGAGTTGTCCTTTGTCGGGACGCAATCTTTGTTCTGCGTTTGGAGGTTTGGTGCCGAGCTGTTTGGTTTGATGGTTCCCCGTCGCGGCTCGTGGCTGCCCAGGGTTCGGATCAGGACGGTGGTCGGGGGAGTTTTGGTGTCTGGGCTCTTCTGAAACTGGGCTGAGAATCGAGCTGCTTCAGGTTTGCTTGAATTTTCTTCTGAGCCGATGTAGAAGATGGTGGATTTGGTGGAGGATTTCTGGGAACCCTTGCATGGAGCAGAAGATTTCAAAGCAGCTTGATGGCCCTTTCCTTGTTTGGAAATAGGTCCGTCCTCCAACTGGCTGACATCACTCAGGCTGTCTGGATCCACTTCCTCCCCAACAGACAGCCAATGAGTGGAGTCCCGTTGCTGTCGAGGAGAACGAGGAGCTCTGTCGGCGCCATCTTGGTCTTCGTGACGTACGAGGAGGCTGGGTAGGGCACCGTCCGCTTTTTCCGGGGGAACCTGAGGCAGAAGCCTTCTGGTCCTGGAGCTGTGGCTGGACTCCGACTCTGAGTGCTCCTGGCTGCGACCTTCGCTAGGCTGGACTGCCACGTGCGAGTCTAGAAAGATGTCAAATATGAAGCCAAGGAACGTGCAAACAAACAAAAATGAAAAAGCACCTTCTTGAGGTGGTGTAGAACCATGCGCAGCACAGCTGTCTGCTAGGCTGGCCCAACGGGAAACCCACTTTGGTTCTGGAGCCTAACGGGAGGAGAGGAACGTTTTCGTGTCATCTGGGAAACATCTACAGGTTGATAGCCTGCTGGTGTTTACCTGTAAGGAGCTTGCTGCGGAGGAACTGCGAGCAGCCAGACCAAAGTCATGCAACATCATGCAACAGCTAGCGACGTTAGCATGCTCATCCTGGCATTCGTCTATGACGGGTCTCGGCGTTCCCGGGCTCAGCCCAGCGTACTCCGGAGAGTCCAGGACCCCGAATACCTGCCGGAGATGTTGACAGGTTGTGAAGAAAATGTCACGGCGGGTCAGGAGAAAAGACGAGTTCACCTGGTCGATCATGTTGCGAGCGTCTTCCACCTCCTGGTCGTGAGCGTCGGTGTCGATGGTGTAGGTGCCGGCCTCGCTCACGCTGTCTTCCTCCTCGTTCCTCAGCAGCCTTTGGCATCCTTTGGGGTCTCCTCCGGGAAAACTCAGGGGCGGCGGCGGCGGCGGAGGATGGGAAGGAGGCGGAGCCGTCACGGACGAGGCTGAAGGTTCCAGCGACGGAGGAGGCGCCACCATCACCGGTGGCGCTGACATGGGCGGAGGTGGGATTTGCTCTTTGGTAGGGATGGAGTCCGGACGAGAATCCTTCAGGAACTCCGCGGCAAACTCCTGAGCAAAGTCTTGAGCCAGTTTGGACTTCTTTCCCACGCTGCCGAAAGGACGAACAAAGATGGCCGAAGTCGAGCGAGAGGTTTCCGCGTCTGCCTGTTCCCGCTTTAGCGAGCTGGATCTCTGCGGTAGCGCGTGGCCACCGGGACCTTTGAGCGGCACCGTGACCTGCTGGGTCGGGGCCACGTTGCCGTGAACGGAGGCTGGACGCTCGCCGCCTTTGCGCCGCTCCAGTTTGGTCTTGAGGGCGGAGTAGGAGTCAGCGTGGGCAGGGTTGTGAGTGAAGGACTGCGAGCGCTTCTTGCGAGGGTTGTCGTCAAAGAACTCGATGACAAAGGCCTGCTGGATCAGGCGCTCCGGGGCGCCCTGCTTGGATGGGTCCGTGACGGGGGATCTGGGCCGAGGGGGGCTCTCCGGTGCGACGGGGGTAGCCGGGGTGGTGGCGTCGGGCTGAACCCAGGTTTCGCAGTGCTGGGATTTACTCCTCCGTCCTTTGGTCCCCGGCTCCTCGGAGTCGCTCTGAGTTCCGTCGTCATGGTGATGACCTGCAAACAGGAAGCACCATTGACCACTGATGTGCTCAAGCAAGCAGAACAATGCTAAGCTAATGCTAATGTACGTCTATCCAAGGGCTAAAGCTATTAAAATAATTGTGTGACTTTCAGCGTGCTGATTGGCTTTTGCGTGTGGGCGTGTCCTGGTCACCTTTCAGCGACTTGATGTTAATGGCGAGGTCGCTCTTGGTGCTGTAAACGTCATCGCAGGTGGGTCGCTTCCTCATCATGCTAACATCGCTGTGAACCAGCCAATCGGCCACTTTGCTCTGCGATGACATCACATCCGCCGCCTTGGCAGGGGGTGGAGTCTTTCTGTGGCGGGAGGAGAACTTGGTCACGTGGTCTTTGATTTTGATCTTGCCCGGCGTGCAATCGTCAAACTCGATGGTGAAGGATGCGTGGCTCTGGACGGCGGGAGGGGTCTCGGCGGGGGGCGTGTCCTTGGTGGGGATCTCTTGTAGCTCCGCCTCGACGGCCTTGGCGAGCTGCAAGTCCTTGGTGGGAATTTCAAAGTAGCTGGACTCGCGCTGGTACGGCGGGAATACGCTCTTCTTTTGAGGACTGGAAAGGCACCCGGGGAAATCCGAATCCACGGGCAGAACTTCTCTTGCCGCTTCTGAGCAAGAAAGTGGAAGAGGGACCCAACTGGTGTAGTCAAATTCATTCTTTTTTATTACCTGGACGAGGGTGGTCCCTGTGAGGGTCTTCCTTCTGAGGTTCATATCTGCCATCCGCCCGACTCCCGCAATCCTCCTCTCCCCACCAAGATGGCTGCCCGTACAGCGGCGTGGGCCGTGGAGCCGGAACTTCTGCGAGCGAGCCCAAGCGCCGATATGACAAACACATACATCAGCCTATTGCGTAACTCATTTTACCTTGTGTTAAATTCTTGTTACTGGGGTTCTTTTCTAACTCCGCCTTCTTGCCCTTAGACGCCTTCAAGCTGATCTGCAGTTGGCTGGTGTACTTCTCATGCTGCAACGACAGAGGGCGCTCACACTCAGTAACGACTTTCAGCTTATCTAAATCTACCAATTTCCTTTACACATTAGTAAACAAAAACTGCACCTCTGCCGTACTGACCTTCAGAGCCTCTTCAGGGACTTTGTGTTGACTTTTCTCCAGAACGTAGACGTGAGAATGTGCAAGCAGGTTAAGGAAAAAAAAGAGCCATAATGTTGCTTTGGACAAATATCATGCGAAGGATATCATATCCAAAGCGTAGGATGTCAGACACTTTCAAGGTCATGTATGTCTGGTCGGGAATCCTCAGGTCGTTGACGAACGTCTGAGAGAAAGCCACCGGAATCAAAAGTCAGCTGTGACATCACGGTGGTAGTCTAACATCTAGAGAGACCTACTCACCCCGTTCAAGCTGCCCAAGTCCTTGACCAGGTGTTGGTCCGTAGTGCTGTTGTAGTTGATAACGGCGTGCTGCTTGTCCACGCTGCGAGACTACAGGAAAACCAACACCATCATCATCACCATCATCATCATCACAATCAGGAATGGCCGACTCACCTGCAGCATGAGCTCGCAGTCCTCCCGGCCCACGAAAATCATCTCCTTGGGGAGGCGGTGACGTGTGCCGGAGCTGCTCACCAGGAACCACGAAGTCACGCTCATCTTGTCAGGCGCGACGCATTCTGGAAGGGAACAGCAGTAGCAGCGGCAGCAGCAGCAGCAGCAGCAGCAGCGGCAACATCAGCTCCACATTGCCACACCCACAGGACGCATGTGTGCTTCAAGAGACAACCTGCATGGCGCAGTAGTCGTCAAAGTGACAGTGACGATAAGCTGATCCGAGTCGAGCAGAAAGACAGCTGACAGGCAGCCAGGCAGGCAGGCAGGCATGCATACAGGCAGGCAGGCAGGGCCCCTCCCGTGCCGTCCCCCCCCTCCTCCTCCACGCCCCGGCCCGGCCCAGCCGCTCTCACCTCGGATTGACAGGATGCTCAGCAAAGAAGACCTTCGTCTCCTCTTCCGGGACGAAACCGCGAGTGTTTAGGTATGGAAGGTGCTGATGATGAAGAGGAGGACGGTGATGATGATGATGACGCCGCCGTGGCATCTGTCGCGCCTCCTATCGCACAATATTGGGAGCAGCAGCAGACGCCACCAGTCGCGCTGTGTCAAGACGCAATGTGGAAGCTACACGCAGGAACAAACAGCCGGTGGCCTTCACAATAAAACTAATCACGTCTTTTTGTTTCGATTCAACGGACGTATGCGTCGGAGATAACGTCAATCAATCCTAAACAAATATTTCCCATGTGAAATAAATGTGTACTTTCGGTTTTTACGTGTTACAGATTACACCGATGCAAAAACGTTTTATTGTGAAGGCTTGCTGATTTCCGGCGCATCTTTAACCTGCTGCAGGACACGCGCGCGTGCACCTTGAGCTTTTTAGCTCACGTGACCTTTATTTTGACAGACAAGCGGCGCCGGAGGTTTAGTGACGTCATTTGCGCGTAAGACACTCGTGGAGGCGAAGTCAGTTTTATTTGTCAAAAGTTGACCCAAAATAGCCATGATAACGTTATAACCTTTAAATATTACTCAAACTAATCTAATGCGGTGAATCTATCAGTATAAAAATTTGCATAAGAAAATAAAAGTGATGACCTTAAATGGCGTTAATGTATGTGTTTGCCGTTTCCATGGAAACAGGACACCGTTGGCCTTCGTTCACAGTACATCTACATCTACCTAGAGAAGACTAAGAGTATATGAGGACATGGACAATCTAGTACACGAGTCGGATATGGCGTTCAATATTCCATCTGAATTTTGTGCTGGAGTGGATTTAGGAGTTGAGCTTCTGGAACTTTTCCCTGAGATTTTTCACTAAGTTCTGTTGTCCGGACGGCGGAGTTTTAAGGTGGTCTCCGGCGGGTTGGAAATGCTCTCCAGTGGTCTTGAAGCTGTCTTGAGACTTGGCAGGTTGGCTTCTCTGTTTGTACTCGTCCGACTCCTGGTAGGCTCGGCAGCGGTCCATGACGGCCAGAATGGAGATTTTCTCCCGACTCGTCGGCGATCGGATCTCCACGTAAGCGTCGTCGTCGTCATCGTTGATTGTCTCACCAGCTTCTGGTTCCGGTGAAAGCTGCGGCTTCCCGGTTAGCTTTTCTTGTGGTGTCGGGGCCGTGACGGGGTCACTGACGCCGTTAGCTGCCTGCTGCTCTCGGGTTTCGTGTGCAAGATCTCCAGTCATCCAAGGGTCCAGGGCACGACCTCTGTGGATGGCGTTGCGGTGTCTAAGGTGGCCAGTGGTCCAGGTGGGGTAGGACCGACGAGGCGGGGCCCCGTCAGTCGAGGAACTCGACCTTGACCGGACAGCAAACATCTGCTCCGGGATGGAGGAACTCCGGCCCACCGTGGCGGAACCGCTCCAGTCCGAGTACTTTGACCTAAGTTCTCGCACATCGGGCCAGTTAAAGCCTTCGGTGGCCTGCCGAGCGCCAGCGGGACTGTGGGAGCGAATCCTAGCTGGATAGGGCTCGGGACTCTGTGCTAGCACTGGCTCCAGATTTGGAATGGGACCTGGCAAACAATGAAGAGCACACATTCAACCAATGAGGCTAAGATGCTAAAACATATTTCTTCATTGTATTCTTACCGCTGCACGGTTCTTCCTCCAGCACACACGTCAAAGTCTTGCCCATTAGATTTCCGCAACTTCGCTGTCTGTCGGGCGGTTTAACCGTTTTGATCCGCTGGCTGTACCGACGAGCGAGATTGCGGACCTTGCTGTCCACTTTGTCGTCCGGCAGATTCTCGCCTCGAGGAAGCTGAGCTCCAAGAACGCCGGGAGGAACGGTCGGACTTCCCGCGGAGCTCATGCTGTTGGCTTTGTTGAGGCGTGAAGTCAGGGAGGCCTCCTGAGAAACGGCGTCCGGATCCAGTTTGGCTCCTTCCGCTTTAAATCGAGCATGGCCGGAAGTCCCATCGAGCTGCTGCTCCATCACCTGCCAGACTTGGAGCATTTCACTAGAAGGTCGGAACTCCTCATCCTCTGCGTTCTGTTGCCCGTCCGGTCCGGACCTGGAGAACTCATTGGCGATGACCTCGGAATCTGTCGGATTTGCGTTTCTCTGAGTGACCTTTGGACTATCAGAAAAGTCAGTGGTGACCATGTGACCTTTTAGCGACAGTGACCGCCGTGTCTCCACAGATGGGGGCAAAGGGTCCGCCCGGCGAGGGATGCTGTTGAGGCGGTGGATGGAGGTTTTGACCACGCCTGCCGGGATGTAAGTCAGACTCTCCCTGCGCCGGAGGCTGAAGCCGGCGTCCTGGTTCTCGGCGTTCTCGTAGTAAGTCTTGATCTTTCCGATGAGAAGTTGGTCGCGGCTGGAGAGGATGGAGTCTCGCCTTCCCAGGTTTCCTCTTTCCTCGTCGCTTCGCGGAGACAAGAGCATCCGGTCGGTGTCGCTCAGATCCGAGGAAACGCTGTTGAGCGGCGAAGAGCGTCCGGCGAGTCTTCCGTTGAAACTGAGGCGCCCGGTGACGAGTAACCGTGGCGACGCCCCCGGGGAGCCGACATCGTCCGCGGGCGGGGCGCCTCGCTTGATGCTGCTGAAGTGCTGAGCGATGGCGCCCGCTTTATCTAAAACGGACGGAGGTAGGATGCTGCCGTTCCTGTCCGCTTCTTTCTCGCCGTCCTCGTCTTCGGAGGATTCACCGCTGCTTCCGGGTTTGGATTGCGACTCTGGAGTGGTGGACGGCGAGCCTTTTGCACGCAGGAGGAGTTGGGCGGGTCTCAGCTCCTCTCGCTCAGACAATGGACGCGACTCCAGAGTTTCTGTGGACATCTGCAAAGGAAAGACTTGCTTGTTTTTTTTGCCACACTAACTCACGTGGACTTGAACTGACCTGCTGAGAAGCTGCTTCGGGTCCTCCGGGCTCCTCGTCTTCTCCCAGGCCGCTTTCCTCGTTGGAATCATTGAAGGAAACGTCGCTTCTCTCCGTCTCCTTTGACAAGTTACATGACCCAAAAAGTTCCAGAAAGCTCCAGAAGCTCTCAACTAACATGTGAACCATCTCCTCAACAATTCAAATTTCTTACCTTGGAAACCACGCCCACTTGTGTGTTCGTGTGTTGATCTCCTGAGGGCAGATGCGGAAACTCGTCTGATGAACAGGACGAAGCTTTCTTGAGCCTGTCAGGACGATACCGGCGAGGATCTGCAGGGGGCGACATCCACCACGTTATCTCCATATGCACACTTTAGAAGTCAAACCTGGTTCCAGCTCAACTCACATCTGGAATTCAAGATGGTGTCTTTGACCTGCAACACGCAACGGGAGAAGAACTTTTGTTTACGCTCGACTCGCAAGCGCCAAAGTGAAGGCGGTGCTGACCTTCTGCGGGATGATGGCGTGGTGGTTTTCCAGAATGATGCGTTTGATATGCTGGGCCCACATCATCTTCTCGTCCACAGACTTGGCCTAAGAAAGAGGTCGAGAGGCGGTCGGTGGGTCATGTGATGCGATGAAACCCGCTAACGGTGCCGGCTGACCTGCAAGGTGAGCGGTTGCTTGGGTTGTTTGTAGTGAGTCACGCTGAAGCTCAAACTGTCTTTGGTGCTCTCGATCAGCATCAACGTGGCGCACTGATGCGACAACAACAAGGCAGCTCGTTTCCATGGCGGCTAATTAAGGGCCGGGGCTTCGCGAGTCAGACGGCGTCTCACCGAGATGTGCGACTTGTAGACAAAGTGCTCGCCGCGCCGTTTGGTGATGAGCAGCACGCGCTCCAACAGGAAGACCGTGCGCTCGGTTTTGGCCCGGAGGACCTTGAAGGTTCCCTCCAGGACCAGCTCGCCGTATGTGGTCAGGTCCGGGCCTTTCCAGTTCAGCAAGAGCGACTGCACCTCCTGCAAAAAAAGGACGAGCGTCACGCCGGCCGGGACAAAGTGCCCCCCCGCGGGAACCTGACCTGCAGTCTGACGGCGTGCTCGTGTTTGCGCTTCATGTCGTTGATGTACCAGGCCACGCCCGTCATGGTGATGATGGCCTCCTCCACCACCTCGTAGCCTTCCTCTTCAGGGTCAAAGTGCTTGGCAATTTCCTGGAAAAAAAAATCTTGAGGTTCAAAATGTCCCCTTCATCAGCATTCGGCGTGTGTGCGTGACATCACCTGAAGCAGCAGGTGGTACTTGAGGATCCTCTGAACGGGTTTGAGCAGGTAGGAACCCAAAGGCAGCGGCCGCTTCAAGGCGGCCTGGCGGTCGCAGAAGAAGACGGCCAGACTTTTGTCCTGCATGCAGTCGGTCAGCGCCGCCACCGAGCTGCAACGAGCGGATGGACGGGTCAGAGCCGGCCGGGGCAAAGGTGAACGTGGGCCCGGACGCAGGTCTTACTTTGGGTAGTTGGTGCAGTACTGAGAGTAGATGTCGAAGGAGTCGCTCTGAAAGCAAATCCAGCACATGCTCGTCATGGAGGCGAAAGAAAACGTGCCAGTGCCGCCTCACCTTCATCACAAAGCACCGGGCCAGCGCCACAGCGTCACGCTGGCACAGGTCCAGATCCTGAAGCAGCTCGCTGACAGACAACCGCAACCAGAAAGGCGTCAATCAAGCGTCAAATGCTGCGAGTCGGCCAACATTTGTTCGTTCCTCACCTGTTGAACTCGTAAATGTCCTCGATGTTCCCGAAGAGGAAGCCGACCTGCTCCGGGCGGATGCTCAGGTCCGCCTGGTCGATGATGTGCGCCAGGTAGTCCTGGTGGGACGGAACATTGTGGGGAACTGCTTGCAAACTTTATGGCCTTCAAATATCCAATCTCACCTCCACGATCATCCGCAGATCGCTCACGTACGTCCTCTCGGTCTCGATGATCTCGTAGACCACGCGGTCCAGGTATGTCAGCGCCATGACGCGTTGATTGCTGCCACCGCCCCTCCACACCACTGAGGGGCGCTGTTGTGCGCGTCCTCTGCAGAAAGTAGCTTTGCGTGAGCGACTGGTAAGGAGGTAAGCCACTTAGTGGTTTCCATGGCGACCGAGTTTGCTCATGTCCCATCCAAGATGTTCTCCCTCCCACAAACAGCCAATCAGCAGAAGTGCAACAATCAAAACATGCCACTTCAGCCCAGTGAGCCAGGATTTGCGCCCGAAAGCTTCAACCAGCATCTTTCAATCTTTAGATATGACGCAGTTGCATGAACAGCACGCCGTGGAAACACACACACACACGTCACACACGCAACACGTCAAGAGCGAAGGACTTATGGAGCAGTACGGCAACATTTGTTGCTTTTCTTACCTTCAGGGCGGTCGGAGAGGCCAACGGAAAGCAGATGCAAGACTAAGTGGCAGCCTGTCGCTGATCCAATTAAATCGTGGGGAATGTCGAAACGCCGCCTGCCGGACGAGCGCTTCCCGGCAAATCTGCTTTGCCCTGCCGTTTGCCAGGGCAGTCAAAGCAGCAAATTACCCGCAAAGCTTCTTTTGTTGTGCTACATTTGAAAGTCACCTTCAAGAATGGACGCAAGTCCGTGTCAGCACATCACAGCGTCATCAGCAGAGACTGGAAGAGTGACAGAGAGTGACACTAGCTTCCATTGTGTATTGTCACGAATGCCAGTGGCCGCCTTCGCCGCCCCACAACAACAACAACAACAACAACACCGAAAGATTTATCACACAATGTTCATAGTGACACAAGTTCAAGAGCAACATTAGCAAAGGTCACTTCACAACACAACTTCACCATCAACAGCAACACAACTCACCTGGCAGCATGCGGGTGTCAGCAGATGACTTCTGGCGGCCTTCAGGTACGACAGTGATTTTGAGCAAAACGTGGGTACAAAAGTCTAGAAATGTTTTGGCCACGCCCACCGGTCAGTGAGATCCGGTTGCCATATTAACAGGCGTTCTGTGTTACCATGGAAACAGCGATGATGGCACACAGAGACTTTTATCTCGTCATCAAGTCAACTCAGGAAACCAGTTTGGTGACGTCATTAGAAATCAAGATAGGGAGATTTTCACTGTTAGACATGTTTCAAAGTTATTTCTTCTTCTTCATGAGTGTGCAGACACACTTTTTGGACACCTTTGAGTGACAACTTCTAGCTTGAAGCTTTGTTCAACTTTTGTTGACACAAAGCAACAAGAGTTCCAACACTTCCTGACTTCCGTGTTGACTGACAGCAGTCACCGACGATTTTCTTTTGTCATATTGTTGCTTTAAATCAATTAGAAGACAAAGTGTGTGTTTGGAACTCACCTTGACGGAGGTCCCAAAAGAAGAAAGTCCAAATCGTCAAAGTTGCCCCGCTTAGATTTGGTCACGTCGAAAGACTGACTTCAAGCGCCACCGCCCGTGCACGGGCGCATGCGCACATTTCAAAAGTTCTGACGATTGTTTAAAATGCACCCAACGCGCTTGCCACTAGAGGGCGACACAACCTTACAATACAACTAGGTTTGACCTCACAAATGGTGAGTTATTGTGACTTAAGAATAACAACAAACAATTGTGTGAAACTTAAAAGAGCACAATTTTTATTTGAATCCTCTTCACTGCACTTGTGCCAGCAGATATTTTGAACAGCATTTATTTGTGTTAATTTTATTACATTTGAATTAAAACATTTTGTCACTGCTTTAAGCACAGCTTGAGCAGTCCCACTGGCATCCATCAACGGTTGAAAATGTGTCGAGCAAAGCAGCTCGCCATGCACATCCTGACTGAAAGCTTGTCACTGGATAATGGAATGAGAGACACACCCCGGACGCTGAGCGGACCAATCTGGCAAAACTCACTTGTTGCTTTACCTTCCTTTTTGGCCTGGTCACTGACTCCTCCCCCCGCCGCGAGCTCATCAACCGAAGGATGTCAGGATGTCAAATTTTGTCCGTATTGGCCAGCTGTTGTCGAGGGGTTTCCAAAGGTTCGGTGGTGCTGTTATACACGAGCGTGTCCTGCTCCGACGCCCGCACCTGTCGGGCGACTACGGCCTCCGTGCGGGCAACCGAGCGCTCCTTGCGCTTCTTCAGGAAGCAGTAGCCCAGGACGGCCAGCAACGCCAAAATGGCCACCGTCAAGATCACCGCCACCGCCACGGAACCTGCCGGCATAGTAATGTCAGTCCCTGATCCTGTCTCGCTCGGGGTCAAGATGGTCCAACTTACCCGAGCCGCTTTCTTCCTTTTCCGCGTCCGGGTCCTCAAAGCGTTCAAACATCCCTTTGGCAAACACGTCGTGCTCTACGAAGGAAGGTGATATCAGCATCGCGTGTGTGTGCGTATGTGCTCGGACGTGCATACCTGTGACGCCGTGGCATGATGCGTCGCATTGAGTCTCCTCGGCAAAGTTGTTTTCATTTCCATGGCAACCGCCGTAAGTGAAGCGCTGGCAGTGGGTGCTGAGCGGGTCGTAATACCAGCGCGTGTGGCTGGCGCGGCACGGGCCCGTTTGGGGGGGCTCTGTGCAGCGTGCTGGGGGCGGAGCCATGCAATCATGTAGCTGCATGCTAACACATACAAACACACACTCACCTTTCCTCTGGTTGATGTCGATCTCCAGAAGACGAGAGAACGTCTCATTGACTAAAAAAGAAGAGCAGGACCACCCAGGTCAGTGCGTGCATGTATCTAGATGAGCGTGCGTGTGTGTGTGTGCGTTACTTTTGCCACATTGCTTCTCGTCGGCGGAGTTGCTGCATTGTGTGACCCCGTCACACTCCAAACTGATGTCCAGGCAACAGAGGCCGCCGCAACTCAGCTGGTCGGGAAGACACGGAGAACCGCACACCTCTGAACACACACGCACACGCTCAACATGGCGTCCACGAGATGTGAAGAGGTGCATTGAGACACTGACCACCAGCCGGCAGAGCGATGCGCTGGAGCTCTGATGACGTCGCTGCAGGGATCAAGCACGGCACTTTACTGGATGTGTGTGATTGTGTACGAGTGCCAGACTACCTGGCGGTGTGTATGTGAGCGTCTGTGTATAAATGTGTTACCGTCGACTCCGTCGCAAGCCATGACGCACTCGTCTTGGGAGAGAAAGTTGTTGAGGTTCCCTTTACATCCTCCAAAGATGAACTGCTGACATTGGCGCTCGGCAGCGTTGTAACGCCAACGAGGAAAGGCGGCGCGACACGGCCCCACTTTGGCCTTCGCCAAGCAGTAACCTCAAACGCAAGACGCGACAACGTCACCACCGGAAAGGTTGTGAAAGTTCACAATCCCAGCGAGCACTCACTGGTGGACAACTCGGGACTCAGGACGAGCACTTGGACGTCGGCGTGGTGGGAGCGCTCGTTGGAGTCGGTGACGGTGAGGCGGAAGTTGTAGAGTCCCGCCTTCAGGTTGGACACTTGCACCTGCTCGGGCAACGCCGTCTTCTGCAACGGGATGGCACACGATGACGTTCCGGAATCCTTGGCCACCCTTTGCCCCCCCCTCACACACACACAAGGTCACCTCCATGACGACGCCAGGGTCGCCGTTCTGAAGCGTCCAGACGTAGCGTTTGAGGTGGGCGTCACCGATGGCCAAACTCTGGATGCCGTCCAGCGTGACGGTGGCGCCGGGTTGCACCACGACGTCCTGACCCGCGATGGCAATGGGTGGCGCCGGTTCATCTGTGGATTTTTGGAGCAAAACTGACAAAGTGAGCAAAACCAGACCAAGGTGGCATCCAAGCATTCCTACCCACCTGTCTCCAGTGGGCCTTGCAGGTATTTCTGAAACTCGAAGTCCCTGATGACGCTTCGGTACCCGCGCCGGGGGACGAAGCGGCACACGAACTTGTTTCTGGGCGCGCAGTCGAAGAGCGCGCACGTCAGGTTGGCATCCGCTTGGGCGAAGTTGCATCGCGTGAGCGCGCAGCAGACGTCTCGACACTCAGGCATAGAGAGCGCGTGCACGACGGCTAAGAGAACCGCGCCCTCCTTCACGGCGTCCTCTACGTCAACCACAAAGTCCTCGTGGCCGGCTCGGAAAGTGTCCGCGCAGCCCGAGTCCGCATGGCCGCCGTGAGGACGCGCCGCGAAGAAAAAGAGGAGGAAGAAGAAGCGGAAGCGAAACCACCGTGACATGTTCCACTTCCGTCTGAAATGCGAAATTCGAGTGGCGACCGTCATGCCTTGTACCTTTCCGGTTTCTGGCACCTGCTCGCAAACAGGAAGAGAAACCAGACCTTGGCCCCGCCCATCTCTTTGACGTCACCCAGGTGAGTCATTTCCATACCTGTCAGCTGGTGTTCCATCCCTTCCTTCATGTTGGAACAAGTTTGTTAGCCCTCATTAGGCTGAGATTCAGCAGAGGACGCTAGACTGGTCGCCAGCCAACATTGTATGCATATAGACAAACAATGTACACAAGGGAGTGGTCGCCAAGCAATGGAAGGATGGTCTTTTTTACCATTTAGAAACCAGCATAATAAAAATAAAAATATCAAAAATACGTATGCCACTGCTCACAAAACAAACTCCCGAGTCGGTTGAACTTGCATGTCAAGATGTAGGTGTCACACGCCCCACCCTCCTCAAGAAAAAGCAACACTGACAGCACAATCAAAGTTTTATTACCAAAATTAACATGTGTATGCATGCATGTGCGTTCAGTGGGTGGAGAACTTGGGCAGCTGGTTTCCCAGGATGACACGTCGTTCCACGCCCGCCTCGGAAATGGTGGCCATCCGGATGACGCCGCCGCTGGAGCCGTCTCGCTCCATGGCCAGCGCCAACGCTGGCGTACAAAAAAAACACACGCCTTTAGCATGCTGGGGATCTTCCAGTTCATTTATGGATTTGGGGACAGCATACCTGTAGCGGTCATCTCCTCACATTGCTCCTTGTTGAGTCCAACCTTGTAGTTGGAGTCCATGAAGCCGTAAATGTACGAGCTACCGCTGCCGCCCACCGACACGGCCTGCCTCACCAGCATCCCGCCGATCGGAACGCAATACACCTGACACGCACACACGCATGTCACCAGGAGAAACTCTTCTTCTTTACCTTTGGAGCAGTCAGTGTTACCTGTCCGCCCTTCCTGCGGTCCCAGCCAGCCACCAGGATGCCGGCGCTCAGATCCTCCCTGTAGCGATAGCAGCTGGCTCGGAACAGGTTGGCGGCCGTCTCCACCAAGGGGGGCTCGTCTAGCTCGATGCTGGGGGCGGGAGCAAGGAGTCGTGACTTCCGGTCAGTCAACGTGAAAGCGCTAGGCTAGTCATCCGAGCGCTCGATGCTACATGGGAAGCAGCAGCGTTACCGACCTGTGGAAACCCAGCTGGTAGGTGACCATGTCAGCGATGGCCTGAGTGTCTGCGGCTGATCCAGATCTATAACACAAAGACACACATCAAGAGAAAGGAAAAAAACTAGGAGGAGGGGCGGAGCTTTGAAGAGGAAGCAGCGTAAGCCAACCTGCAGCAGAAGATGCGGTCGTGGATGGGCGTCAGTTTGTCCGTCACTCTGTTGGCGATGTACGCTCTGGGAAATGACACAGATGGACACAGTTGACAATTTGTCGAGAGCGAGTGCATGCACACCAAACAAAATAACAAGATAGTCACCCGGTGGTGGTACGGGAGTCGGCGCCGATGACCACTCCGCCGTCAAACTCCACCGCCATGATGGTGGTCTGTCACACAAAAGCAAATGACAATCTACTCAGAACTCAAAAGTCTATTTTGAAAAAGGACCACAAATAGAAAATGTACAGAAGCACCAAGCCAGTGCATGCCAAACAAGGAATATATATAACACTATATTATTCTGCTGCTTAAACACCAAACAACACTAGTAACCCCCGCCTGAAAGAGGGTGTAAACGCAAATAAGATTAATAGACCTGCCATATGGTAATAATTTAATAGGTTGAAGTGAAGAAGCTTAAGAAAATCTATAGAAAGGAGTTTTCCTGTTCGTTCCACTCTGCTTGTAGCATTGTTAGCTACTCCACATTTGCTGTCTCATCCAGCCGTTGTGCGGAATTAAAGTATCCTCCACAAGCATGGGATAAACTTAGGATTCATTCGGTAGCCTTGAGAGATACCGACCCCGGTGCTGACTTCCTTGTCGGTCCAGTCTGGAACATGTTGAGTTTGTGAGGAAATATTTTGCTCAAAGCGCCTCGTAGCTGTCGACATCGCCGCCATCTTGCTCCTACTCCTTTCAGTTTCCGTTTCAGTGGTGCGGTCTTGTCGCGCCGGAAATGACGTCACTTCTTCACCGTGTCGCGCTTTAAAGGACGCCACCTATGAATTTGTACGGAACCTGTCCAAACTCACCACGGCTTATGCGGTCTAGGGAGGCGGAGCTTCCAGGGCTGCGAGGACCCAGCCTTCAAAGTAGCCAAGGAGGACGCAGCCCGCGAATTAGGACACAGCTAAAAGTGATAATTTCATAAATATGGCAAACCTATAATTGGTAAAGAGGGACATGATGTCATGGCGGCAGCTGGAGCTTCACCCCAGGATCATCAGCGCCCTCCAGAAAGGTGAGCACATTTTTCGATGAAGTTATCTTTGAGAATGCGTGCGTCAGGTTTCCTACATTCAAAAATGAGTCGCTCTACATGACACAAGTTTTGGATCCAACGGCACCAACTTCATGTTATCATGTGAAATTTCAAAACAGGTGGTCACGTTACGTAACAATAGATGGATTTTCAAAATAGTTGTCGATTCATTTGAAATTCAATCAGTTATGGATTGGACGTCTAGCAGCCAGTCCTACTTTGGAGCTAGTGTGGTAGGACTCTACCCAATTGACTTGTTGGTTCTGCTCCTTCCCTACCAGCTGGCGTCCGATCCGTCAGAGACGCGCTGTGCATGTCAGGTCCAGACCTGCAGAGGCTCACCTCCCTGTCAGCCTCAGATGTCCGGCGGCTACTAACGGCCGCCGCTCTGCTCTGCAGGCCCCGCCGCCCGCTACCAGGTGACATCCGGCCTCGTCCCCAAAGGGTGACGACTCGACTGGCTGACCCACCCGAGCGTTTGCGTGCGCAGTTCTCGTGGCGGATGAGTCCGGGCACAGACTGAGCCTGGGCTGTCCCGTGTTGGACGGGCTGCTGAGAGGCGGCCTTCCCGTAGGGGCCATCACTGAGCTATCTGGACAGAGTGGTGTCGGGAAGACCCAGCTGGCTCTACAGCTCTGTCTCTCAGTGCAGTACCCGGTCTGTCATGGCGGGCTGGACTCGGGTCAGTTGCGTTCAGAGGCCACAATTTGACCTCAATCGGGCCGGAGCAGAATATTTGGGGTAGAAAATAACTACTGTTCCAAATGTGCGTGCTTGTAGGAGCTGTGTTTGTGTGCACAGAAGACGTTTTCCCCAGCAGACGTCTGCAGCAGCTGATCCGAGAACAACCGCATCTTCGCACTGACGTCCCCCCGGACGTGACCAGCAGCCTTCGCTTCGGCGATCGAGTTTACATCGAGCATGCTGCCGATCTGGTGGGTGTCCCCTTGTCTTATCCTGATTGGTGGAACGCTGCCACGTGATGATGTGCCCCACTTTTGTTTGTCCGTCTTCAGGCGTCGCTGCAATCGTGCCTGAAGCGTCGCGTCCGGCTTCTGCTGGCTCGCCGCCTGGTCCGCTTTGTGGTTGTGGATTCGGTGGCGTCTCTCTTCAGGTCCGAGTTCGGGCTCGCCGATTGGCCGGAGAGAAACAAACAGCTGCTGATGCTCTCGTCCATGCTGCGCCACCTTTGCCACCAGTTTGATTCTGCTGTGCTCTGCATCAACCAGGTAACGTCCACACGCACACATGCGCACGTTCTTGGCATTAACGGCAAACAAACGTGCCTTGCAGGTGACCGACATCTTCAACAACTCAGAAGAATTTATGGGGTGAAGTCACATTTTGTAGCATACAAGCTAGCTACCGACGCGGATGTATTTCAGGTGCACTCACCCATTTGCTTGTTTCCGTCAGTCCTTCTTCCACGAGCGTGTGCCCGGCGTTGGGCTTGGCCTGGGCCAACCAGGTGATGGTTCGATTGATGATGCGGCGTCTTCAGGGCACGGTGACCAAGGGCGAGCAGGGCAGCGCCCTCCGCAGGTTGGATGTGGTGTTCGCACCTCACCTGGCCAGAGCCGGGCGGGACGCCGCAGTGTGGAGGGAGGGCGTCCGAGGACTGGAGGCCGCCGACGAGACGCCCAGCTGATGTTTGCCATTTTTATATATCACAAATACAATTGAGCTGTACTTTTATCAAGAGTTAACGTCTCAGTTGCTGATTACTGACTGGACGTTTGTAAATACTAAAGGAAGTAGTGATGCTCATTTCTAACTTTTGCTCCTTTTTCTTCTTTGTCTAGTTTTGTCCTTTATTGGTGGAGCAACGGCCTTAATCAACAGTAGTAGTAGAACAATAGCTCCCTCTAGTGTTAAAATTAAAAAAGTATCGTTTAAGTCTGTCTTACAATTGAGAGGTTCCGCTGGGCGCTTATTTTGAAGGGCCCGCAGGAAGACGCGGCTATTTCTGGTGAGCGCTCACTTGACAATGATAGGCAGTTTTTGAGGGACAAACAACCGGACAGACAACCAACTGGGCAGCTTCACAGTGGGCGTGGGCCGTTTATTGCTACAAGATCAAGAAGCAGAAGAACCTTCTCCAAGGTGTGTTGCTCGTTTCGTTAGTGACTTCCGGTAGCCGTGTTATCGGATAACGGTCAGTCGATGGCATCATCCATTCGATTCTATGTGCGCGATGATTATACATTCGGAGCAAAAAGTCAAGATGAATCCACTGCAATGACGTCATTAAGAATAAACAAACACCGAGATGGAAGCCTGCTCAGTACAGAGCTGCCAGTATGCGGAGTAAAAATATTGTTGACTGGCTAGTACGTTCCAACGTACTCGTTGCTTAATGTTTGTTCATTTCTATAGGTAGCACGATGTCGTCTGTTCCTCTGACCGCATTGGCGGTTCTTGTCCTGGCGGTTCCGCTCAACTGTCAAGCCGCCACCGACGGAGCAGTTCGGGACGTGATGGACAGGAACTTTGTCTTTTCAACGCGTTTGTACCGGGCGCTGGCGAGCCGCACCGACGACAACGTTTTGGTGTCAACGTTGTCGGTGTGGCGCGGCCTGGCGGCGCTGCTCGGCGGTACCGGCGGTACAACGCAAGAGCAGCTGCTGGCGGCGCTCGGACTCACCGGATTGGACCCTCAAAACATTCCAGGTTCTTGTCCACGTTCAGACTCGCAGGGGGTGTCCGCCATGTTTATCTGTCCCCTCCCTCGTCCTCAGATGTGCTGTCGACGTTGACGAGCGGCCTCTACCTGAAGCAGGGCGTGGCCGTGTTCGCCGACCCCAGCGCGCAGGCGTCCCCGTCGTTCACCGACTTTCTGCAAAGCAACTACAGCGGCGAGGTGAAGAGCGTGGCCTTTGACCCGCCGCGGGACGCTGCCGACGCCATCAACGTGTGGGTCCGCCAGCAGATCGGTGATGAGGTTCAGGACGCGGTTGCCGATATGGACCCCCAGGCAAAGTTGCTCCTTGCCACCGCCGCCTCCTACCAAGGTCAGAAAAATGAACGCCTGTTTTCCAAAATAGATGTTTGCAAATGTCTCATTTGGATCATCGGAAAACATTTCAAAAGTCGACATGCTCACTTCTCCCCCACGCAGCCCAATTCAGCCAAGCGTTCAACGCCAGCGTCACTCAGGTGGAACGCTTCTACGTGGACAACTACCACGTGGTGACGGTCCCCATGATGTTCCGGGCCGACAAATACTACCTGGCGTACGACCGCTCGCTCAAAGCTGGCGTGCTCAAGCTGCCCATGACGGACGGGACGGCCGCCTTGGTGGTGCTGCCCGACCCAGACGTGGACATCGGCTCGGTGGAGGAGGCAGTCACCGAGGAGAAGATCCGGGCCTGGATCCGGCAGCTCAAGAAGACGTGAGTTATCTTCACTCACAGCTGCTCAAAGTGCTGCCACTAGTGCCTTCTTCACGTTCGCCCGACAGGAAGCTGGAGGTGCAGTTACCACGCTTCTCCTTGGATCGATCCTACTCTCTGAAGGACGTCCTGGGCACTCTGGACATGGTCCAAGTCTTCCAGGATGACGCCGACCTCAGCAAGCTGGGGGCCGCTCCAGGCCTCAAATTGTCACAGGTGAGGATGCTGTCCCGTCTGGGTCCTAACGTCATAGCCTCTTAACGCTCGCCGTCCGCAGGTTCTTCACAAAGCCGTCGCCGCGATAGATGAGGGCAGCCAAGGAGCCACCTTAGGAGCCGGAGCCAGCGTCTTCTCCACTCCTCCCCCTCGACTGACCATCAACCGACCGTTCCTCTTTTTGGTCTACCATCAGAGCAGCGGCGGCCTGCTCCTGATGGGGCGAGTGCGCGACCCCACCAAGAAATAAGTCCGTCTTCCAGGTCGTCCGCAAAGGTTGAATGGAGGCAACTGGACTCCCAAGTTAACGTAGCGTCGACGTCTTTCGAAGACAACGTTGCGCGTCATGGGCGAGACCCCAGCACTCTCCACGACCTGAAAGCAGGAGAGACCCTGGCCCTGAAAACGTCGGGGGGGGGGGCAGGTGGTGGATGCGGCGAAAAGAGCAAAGAAGGAGACTCGGCGCCTTCAAATTTCTAAGAGGCCGAAACGTCAACAAACGACAAGTTGCCTCCGTTCAAGCTTTGCGACTCGACATCCTTTGCGCCGCTCTGTTATTTAGCCAGTGCAGTACCCAAAGTGTCCAGAGGGGCGGCGCTGTCTGCATGCTTTGCACCCTTTCACGCTATGCCCGATTGTTTCATGTTGTCAGTATAAATACATACTATTCATTTGTATTTAACAACTCCTGTGTTCTTGTATTCTTTTTCTTTAATTCAGTATATTTATTCAATTCTCACACACCCGATCAAATTTTTGTATTTAAGCCAGTGGTTCTTAACCTGGGTTCGATCGAACCCGAGGGGTTCGGTGAGTCGGCTTCAGGGGTTCGGCAGAGCTGGTATGTCACTCGTATACGTAATAATGTGCAAGACTCAACGGAATACGAGGCAAAGAGTCCTGCTCTGTAATATATTATGTGTATAGACTTACACAAAGCCATGTGTGAGATTCGAACTTGGTTCTCCTGAACTCAAGGCAAAAGCTTTAACCACAAGACCATCACTGGATCTTAAAATGATGAAGACATTTTCTGTATTTGTAGATCAGTCGTGCCATGAACGTTAAATACATAATAAAAATTCGAAATTTTCATGGCAATGTGGCCGAATGGTATAACACTTGGCCTGGTACTCAGTCGACCAGGGTTCGAGACCAGCTATGTCCAATACTTACACATTAAACAGAGCGTTACCCAAGATTCGAACCCGAGTCTCCTGAACTCAAGACAAAATCTTTATCCATTCGGCCACCTCAGACACAATTATGCAACCTCGCTTCTTTGTACTTAGGTGTCACTTTAGACTTTTTACGGCAATGTTTGGATACTCATACTATGAATACGAATAAACCAGCTGACATTTCCATGTAAATACTGGTTGAATGGTTAACCCCGTTGCCTCCCGTGCAATTGAACCGTGGTTCGAGACCCGGCCCTACCTAAGTGTTACACCTTGCCATTTTCCCTTGCTTCCGTAGACGGCTTTTATTTTTTTTTCCCTTTTGCTTGTTAATGACGTCATCACAAAATGACTATATAAGACGTCACAAACGCGACAATCGTTCTCTTGCTCACTTCTGACAGCGTCTCGCCGTGCTGCGCAGCTCGCTTTTACACATGCTGCGTTTCAAAGGTAAGTCTTCACTATTCTTTAACCTTTTAAAACTAACTGCTTTTGCTCTCTTTCAGCGTCAACTTGCACTTTGGACGTGCTTACACCTTGCTACCATGCGAGCTAAAAAGCGAGCGTTGGCTGAAAATATCTCCGACCTTAAATTGCATCAAACGCACTTTTACTGCCCAAGGTAAGAAAACGTTTGCAGAAATTCACGACAGAATCTAATCAAATTGTCTAATATCTGTCTACAGGTGCGACTCTTCCAAACGAGCCTCAAGTAACTTACTTTCTGTTCGAATAATGTGGATTTAATCAACTGCATCTAACTGTCCATTTTTGTCCACAGGTTTGCATCTGCGACAGAAGACCCAGAATGACTGCAAAAAGGCAAAAAACCCGTTTTTATTTGAAGGACAATTGACGAAAGTACTTAACTTTTTTGTTTTTTTGTCTGCAGGTTTCAAAATGGCCGGCCGGCTTGCAGTCCTGAGAGCCCCGACTTCATGAGACGTTTGCAAGTCCACTCTTGCTATCAAACAAGCCAAAAATGTAACACTCTGTGGGTTACAACGTTACCTTGTCTTTCAGGCCAACGAACTGCGGTTGGAGAGACGTTCAGCAGAGCTGTTCCTGCCTGCGTTCTTCATTGGTGAAACACCTGTACACTCACACGTGAACAATTGTTTGACCAATTGATTTCAGCCTGTGCATTCTCTTCCCGTTTTGTCCACCAGGTGGAGCCAAAGGACCTGGTACCAGTCCGCTGCGTGGATTGAAGTCAAAGCGCCAGGTTTGAAACGATTGCAATGACAAATTTGACAGATCAAAGTGCTTGACCAGTTTGTTGTTTCAGGTGGTGCTGGTCCAGGCAGTCAGGAAAAAAGGAGTCATGATCTTCCAGTCCTGGCAGGTGACTAAACTTTGCAAATGTGGCATGGTAAGAACACTAACCTACTTTTTCTTTGTCTCAATGCAGTGCAGCTTCCAGTAAGAGTGCTGCAAAAACCTGCTACCTGCTGGGCCAAGAAATTCTCCAAAACCATGCTAAAGGTTTCAAGGCTGTTCCCATTTTCAGTGTTGCAAATCAACTTGCTTGACCGTTTCCGCCTTTGTGTGCAGGTGTCAGTCCAGGAGAGGATCTGCAACATTTCAACAGCTTGGCCTAATGTTTCTCATCTAATAAACGTCTTCAGCAGAAGGTTCCTGTCTACAGTGAAAAATAAAAATGGTAACCCAAAATGGAGTCAATGTTCCTTTTCTTTCCAGGCAGAAGTGGCAAATCCTGGTCCAGAAAGTGGAAAAACCTGCCAGTGGAGTAGAAGCACCTGTGGCTGTTGCAGGTGAAGTGAGCCTTTCCTGGTATGCTTGTTGCTAAAAGCTTCAAGTCGCCATCTTTTTGGCAGGGGCACTTACTGGAGAGCCCTCTGCTGGTAAGAGAAGGAAAGTACATTTCATTTCAGCCACCATGTTCCAAAATGGGAATGATTGTTTTTTCTGTGTCCAGGGTGGTGCACGATCAAGTACCTGCTTGTGGCCAAGGATCAGAGCACAGCAGCATGCTGGCAACACATACGTTTTTGTTGCGTCCTTGCCTCCAAGTCAACCTGAGAAGTGGACAATATTTGCACTTAAGGTAATATGCTCATTACTGCACAGTCCCCATGACAACTTTGTTCAATTTTTTTTTTTTTTTTTCTGACAGGTCGCAAGGAACGAGCAGCCTTCTGGTCATACAGCTCTCAATACTTGATGCCATGAACAAATCTTTCCCACTGGTAAGTTTCATGCTAAACTTTTTCCTGCACTAAACGTTGACTTGTCTTTAGGCTTACAGGTTTCTTTTTGTCTTACCTCCAGGCGCAGACTCCTCGTCCAACTGGCCGACCACTTCACCACTCGTCCCACTGGCCGACCACTTCACCACTCGTCCCACCGGCCGACCACTTCACCACTCGTCCCACCGGCCGACCACTTCACCACTCGTCCCACCGGCCGACCACTTCACCACTCGTCCCACCGGCCGACCACTTCACCACTCGTCTTCTAACTGTTTTGTGATTGTGTACTCTGCAAAAGAAATAAAGTTTGATTACAAAGAACACTTAAACTCTTAACTCTTCATTCTCAACTTTAAAATTATCTTCATTTAAAAAAAAAACCAAAAAAACCTAAAACTTTTTTCAGATTTTTTTTCCAGATTTTTTTTTTTTTTTCCGGGATTTTTTTTTTCCTAATTTTTACCCCAGATTTTTTTTAAATGAGGCGGGTCAAAGCTGCCATACTGCTTTATGATTGGCTGAGGGCTCAGAAAGTGGGTGGGGCAATGAGAATGAAGGTCAGCGATTGGCCGAAAGGTGGGCGTGGTTATGCAAATGAGGGGTCATGTGATTGGTGGAATATAAAGTGGGCGTGGTCTCATTAATTTGAAGCAATCTGATTGGTCAGATTGGCAAATACTGCATTCTGATTGGCTGTTGGAAAAGTGGGCGTGGTTATGCAAATTTGTGCTGCGCTGTGATTGGCCAGACTGAATTTGGGCAGAAGCAGGAGGCGGGGAAAGTGACACTTAGGTTTTTGAAGGCAGTTTTCAGTCTTGAGGTGAGCGTTGTCCTTCCGTCACTGCCATGGACATGGCTTTTTGACTGTTACTCTACATCTCACATGACTCAAAGTGACAGGAGTCCTGTGAAATGGAGACTAACAGTCAAAAAACCCATGCCCATGGCAGTGACGGAAGGACAACGCTCACCTCAAGACTGAAGTCTGCCTTTGAACACCTAAGTTTCACTGGAGCAACCACCAAGCATAAACATTTTCCAATGAGTGAAGCAAATTTGCTCATAAAAACACAAAGACTTGCATTCCAGTTGATTGATTTATATGACAGAAAAGCAGTTTGACAACATTTGAGCAGTCAATGTTTGTGTGAGACTAATATAGTTGCACTCAAACATTGGCATTGACAGGCCTTGCATGGAAGCAGCTTAAGAGTTTGATGAGCTCAGGTGAGATGTCGCTTACTTCTGATGACACGAGTGCCACTAGGGGGAAGGTGAGCTCATTGAAACAGCTGACATCTCTCACCGAGACAAAAACTAAGTGCCAGCTACTGCATAACATCATCACACACTTTTGGATGTGTTTTTCAATGACATTGATGCAAACCAAGTTAGTTGAGTACAAATCAAATATATATTTCTGACTAACCTGGTTTGCATCAATGTCATTAAAAACACATCTAGAGGTGTTTGATGTTTAAGTTGTGCAGTAGCACAGTGGCACTTAGTTTTTGGCCCAGTGAGCAATGTCAGACGTCTGCATGTGCTCACCTTCCCCCTGGTGGCAGGCATTAGAAGTGACATGCAATGAGCACCTCAACCAAGGTTTCACAGTCCTCAAAATAAAAAGACTCGTTTTATGTGCCAAATGTTCTTTTTGTTAAACTATTTCCTTGGCAGCTTTAATGATACACTCTCCTATTACACTCGAATATCACAAACTATGAAAGGACCGAAACAGTAACAGAATACTCAACCATAGAGCATTAGCGCCCTCTGCGGGAAACATGTTGTACTGCATCCACCCTACATAATGTCTTTTGACCACAACTTCGGAAACTAATGGCCCATCTGCTGTTACCCACTACCTAATTCACCTGGAAACCGTCAAATAATTCACAGCACGCATTAAATTAGCTTTACAAAATAATATTACGTCTCATTTGACTTGTTGATGATCTTCTCTAGTCACCGAAGGGATAATACTCCATATAAAAAAAGAAGGAATCACAACATGCAGTACCTTTCGAAAATATGTTGGCATCTAGATGTTCAGATAGACGACCAGCAGCCGACGTGGAGCCTCAACTTGTAGTTTGGACATCAGCTTTTGCGTGGAAAACATACAAAACAACATGGAGGTCAAACGCTTTTTCCCAATCAACGTTTGATCGACAGCTGGACTTGTGGGCGGGCTCGCTGACAAGCCACCTTTATTGATATTGAGGAGCTCGTGTCGTAATGATGCTCCTGCATATTGAATGAATGAATCTATATTTCGAACATGATTTAAACAATAAAAAACAATAAAAAACAAACAATATATATCACTGTTCGAAAAGGAGTAGGAAGAAGCCTAAGCTTATCATGTCCTACCCCTATCCATCACTTAGTTCCAAGTGAGTACATTAAGATTCAAGATTAAAGAATTTTTATTCGCCATGTTTGAGCGTGCCAAACAAGGAATTTGACTTCAATACATCACAGCCTCTGTTCAACATTTAAGTGACTAACAACACTCAGGATATGTGAAAAATTACAAATATTCTCAAACATCCCCTGATTTTAAACTTCCAAAAAACTGCCCGTTTATGGGCCAAATGTTCTTTTTGTTAAACAATTTCCTTGACAGCTTTAATGATACACTCTCCTATTTTTAGCACTTTATTTAACATCGAATATCACAAACTATGAAAGGACCGAAACAGTCACAGAATACTCAACTATAGAGCATTAGCGCCCTCTGCGGGACACATGTTGTACTGCACCCACCCCACATAATGTCTTTTGACCACAACTTCTGAAACGAATGGCCCATCCGCTGTTACCCACTACCTAATTCACCTGGAAACCGTCAAATAACTCAAAGCACGCATTAAATTATCTTTACAAAATAATATTACGTCACATTTGACTTGTTGATGATTTTCTCTAGTCACCGAAGGGATAAGGCTCCATATAAAAAAAGGAAGGAAACACAACATGCAGTAGCTTTCGAAAATATGTTGGCGTCTAGATCAGTGGTTCTTCACCTGGGTCCGATCGAACCCGAGGGGTTCGGTGAGTCGGCTTCAGGGGTTCGGCAGAGCTGGTATGTCATTGCCCCGCCCCCAAAAAGGTTAAGAACCACTGATTTAAGCATTCACATGCAATTTCTGCAGAAATTGTACAATTTCTAGTTTTTTAAATAAATAATTTTTAACTAAAAAATCATTTAAAATGAATAATTTAAATAATATTTTTAAAATAATGCCTTACTTTTTATGGTCATTATAAAAAGCCTTGCAATAATTTCATTATTTTAAATGATTAATTATTAGAAAGCCTGACCCCAGATCCTGAACCGACATTTGCTTGCTGTTGTCATGCTAAATGTAGGGCACCAAAATGTGCTTCAAGTGGCCATACGGGTCACGTGGTGAAAGACGAGAGGCGGCCGCTAAAAAAAGAAAGACGCCGCTTGCAGACGACACACGACTGGGAAACGGCAAAGTTGGGTGAGAACTTTTCTTCCCTTCATTTTGTTTACGCTTGTCACATGGTCAAACATGACAGCTGCTTCCAACAACCCTACGTTGCTCTTGTCTCTCACGCGTGACTTGAGAAGGTCAAAACGTGTTCCCACGTCTCGCCTTGTCTCAGCGGCGTCATGGCGGCGGAACTGGACGATTATTCCGCGTTCGGCGAGCTGAACGACGAAGAGCTGCTGCAGCTCGCCATCCAGCGCAGCCTGGAAGACAAGCTTGCGGGCCAGCCCGAGCCAAAGGTCAACAAAGTTCAACCGCTTGTAACCGAGCAGCAAGGCCCCGCCCACTACAGCTCGCCAAACCCGCCCTGCCAAAAGATGCCTGACATGTACGTATTCGCTTCCTGGACTAATGATCGCATAACCCAGAATGATGAATTCAAACAAAATTCATCTTTTTCTTTCATCCATTGCAAAAAGAGTGTTTTGAGTTGGCCAACAAAATATGCTCATATCTCAAGGCGCCAGCTTAGCCCCGCCTTTTCTTTCTCAAGCAAATTTGCAGGAATCTGACCACGTAGAGCGCATGACGGCTTACGTGCGGCTGAATGGCTCTCGCCCGCCCGCCCGGTTTTGGTCCAATAGTCTGGCACCGAGACCTCCGTGCTCTGATTGGCTCCCGTCTGGTGTGTGGCTTGCAGAAAAACCTTTGAGGGCACCGTCAGCCATTTCACCACCGGCGCCGGGAAGAGGATGTTGGCTTTTCGCCAATGGGACGGCACTTTGCTCCACGTGGCGCCAGAACTTCAGGAGTACGTTTGCTCCTGTACCCTAACCCCATATCCGACCCATAACCCTGCACACTAAGCGCTTAGTGCCACACGTAACTTCCAGTCTCTTTCTGCTCCCGCATCCTAACCACTTAAGCACTAATCAGGTCAGATGGGGTCAGAGGTCACGCTTCATCTGTGTCGTTCAGGGAGGAGGAGCCTCTGTTTCAAGCGATCCGCGCCGGTGACGCAAGGCGCCTGAAAGATCTGATAGCATCTTCCGGAACCAACTTGATGCTGCCTAGTAAGCCCGACTGGCTCGCCATCCATCAGGCGGCGTCTTCCAACCAGGAGGCGTGTCTCAGGGTCCTCCTGTCGGGTAACCGCAAACGCCACATTTAACAAGTAGACTGAAGTATGTGCCTTCATTTTTGAGTAAAAACATAAAAAATCAACTTAGAAGGAGACATGCTAAAATGCTAGCCAGCTAACAACTCTGTATTTGTGGGCGGCGACCACCTCAGCCCAACCAGGGATGGTCAACAAGCGCACCCAGCGTGGAGAGACGGCGCTGCTGGTGGCGGTGGACAGGGAGCATCTGCCATGCGCTCAACTTCTGCTGGAGAACAACGCCGACCCCGACGCGGCCAACCGGGATCACGAGACTCCGCTGTACAAAGGTACGCAAAGCGCCGTCCGGCCGCGTGCCCATCGTTGATTGTCATCTTCACCCCGTAGCCTGCGAGAGGGACAACCCGGCGATGGTGGCCCTGTTGCTCAATCACGGCGCCGCCATCAACGCAAAGTGCTACCAGGGCTGGACGGCACTGCACGAGGCCACCTGCCACAACAACGTGGAGATCTGCCAGATGCTCCTGAAGGCCGGAGGCAAACACTGCCCAGTCGATAATTACGGGATGACGCCGTTCTTGATGGCTGCTCAGAGCGGACAAATGGCTTCCCTTCGCCTCCTGGTCAAGCACGGTAAGTCAGAGCCACTTGTGGCGACATCAGCTTGACCCTCTTTGACCTCAGGGGCAGACATTAATACCCAAGCCGCCGACGGAGCGACGGCTCTTCACGAAGCCGCTAAGAACGGGCACGCCGACGTCGTGGAGTTCCTGCTTTCGCAGAAAGCCGACGCCAACATAGCGGGAAAAGCCGGACTGCTGCCGCTTCACATCGCCGCCCGCAAAGGGAGCGACAAGTAGGCCTAACCCCCCCACGGCCCCCCACGCACGGCCTATGGTTGGGACACGCCTTCCTGTTTTCTTTCCCAGCATCGTCTCCATGTTGATCCCAGCCACAAGCAAGGCGAGAGTCCGGCGCACCGGCATCAGCCCGCTCCACGTGGCCGCCGAGCACAACCGCGACGAAGTCCTGGAGACCCTGATCCAGGCCGGTTTCGACATCAACGCCCAGCTGTGCGAAGAGCGCTCCAGGCTGTACGAGGACCGGCGCAGCACAACGCTCTACTTTGCCGTGGCCAACTACAACGTGGACAACGTCCGCATGCTGCTGAATGCCGGCGCCGACCCCAACCTGGACGTGTTCGGGCCGCTGCTGGTGGCGGCCAGGCAAAGTTGCATCGAGAGCGTCACGCTGCTGGTGGAACACGGCGCGGACATCAACGCCCGCATCGCCACCCACCCCACCACCTTCCCCGCCATCTTCATGTTCGCCATGAAGTACCTCCCCATGTTCAAGTACCTGCTGGACAACGGCGGCGACGCCCTCTCCTGCTTCCACTGCGTCTACGGCAACGGGCCGCACCCGCCGCTCCAAACCGGCAGGTCGCACCCGGGTCACCTGGAAGACCACGAAAGACAGCGGCCGACCGGCGGCGTGACAGCAGGTGTTCAGGTGATCCAGGCAGCGAGCTATTGACAACTTTTTAGCACTTTTCGTCCTAGTCGACATTTTATTCGTATTATCATTAGAGTCCAGCGGTCCAGTAAGTATATTTGCGCTTCCTGCCAGTTCTGCGAAATGATCTCGGCGCCCAGCATCAGTCGGTGGGCGGGGCCGATCATCGACGTGCTGCTCGACTACGTGGGTCACGTGACGCTCTGCTCACGACTCATGGAGCACTTGGACAGCTACGACGATTGGAGCGTCATCAAAGACAAAGCCGGTGAGCCACCCAAAAAGTTACCTGGCCCGGCCCACGACCGCTTTGCGCGTGCGTGCATTTCAAAATGGGAAAGTCGCAATTAAGGCAAGTTGAAATTACCTTTTGTGGTTTTGTGCGCAGCGTTACCGCGGCCACTTCTGCAGCTTTGTCGCATCCGGATCGTGCAGCTGGTGGGACGGCGGCGCTTAAAGAAGTTGGACCTCCCTGGAAGTTTGATCCGCTTTTTGCAGCACCAGGAAGCTTATGTGGACTTGTGAGTCGGTGCACAGATTTTCTCTTGAGAGAGCCAAAAGCGTGTCTGCGCGTGACGACAAGATTCCACGTGGAGGATGGACGCGGTGGAGGCGTGTTATCGTTTGCCAGATTGTCATAGCTGTCACGTGACGGCAGCTTGCTTAATGCTAACATAAATAGCATCAAGTGTTGTCTGTCCTTCGAGCAACGACTACTTGACCACCAAGAGTGCAGCAACGCACGTAGACATACAGACAAGACAATATTCTTTATATTTTCTGCTGTACTGAGAAGCAAGTCCGTCTGTCCTATACTGCCCTCGTGTGGCTAAGGTGCACATTGCAAGATTAGCAGTGTAAAAAAAAAAAAAAGCGGCGTTACTTAGTTTCATTGCTGTATATTTGTATAAATTAGGATATTGTAGAGTGTGTTCCTCAATAAAATTTTCATTTTATTTTATTTTATTTGATTATAAGTAAGGAGATCTAGGGGAGATCTCAGTCATAGGAAGTGATGTCATCACAATAAACACAATGTTCTTTAAACACAAACTTCCTGCTCGGGGAATCTGATCTTTTTTTATCCTCATGTTAATTTTGGGCCATCCCACCAAAATATACAAACATTGTAGGAGGCAGGCAGGCAGGCAGGCAGGCACTGGGCGCTCATCTGGCGTTCTTGTAGAGGGACTTGCGGCGATACTCGGGCAGATGATGGAGGATCCAGGCTGCCGGCGCCAACATGGCCACCGTGAACACCGACATGACCAAAAAGGTTTGCTGGTGGAAAAATAAAAAATGAACACAAGCGTCCACTTGGCCATTTGGTGCTCTGCTGCATTTTTGCCTGATTTGTCACCACGGTAACCAACACAGTCTTTATCAAACAATTACACACAAATGATTCTATCATTATGTAACAATGCAGATCATTGAGTGACACATCAGCAGAGTGACGCTTGGGAAATTCCTTACCCCGGCCCCGATGCGCTGCTTGGGGGGTTTGCTGAAGACCTGGGCCACGCTGACCTTCGCCAAAACCTTCTTGGGAGCGCACAGGAAACTCGCGGCCGCCGTCTTCCTCAGCGCCATGCTCACGCCAGTGCCGCTCGCCCTCGAATCAGTTCGTCTTCACTTGCTGCTTGTATACATCATTGGGGGGAACGGCGGAAGGGAGGGATGGGGGGGGGGGGGGGGGGGGGGGTCCGAGTCAACAGAACAGCTGATTACATTTTGTTCACAGAAGAAAAGACCAGACGTGATGGAAACACATTTGAAGGAACACATGCCCCTGTCAACTGCACACGTACACAAACGCACAACAGGGTTAAGATCATTTGGGATTTTGCTTTTGTGTTTGAAATTCATTCAATTTCAGTATATTTTTTCAAACTTAACTCCTTTAGTATGTTTCTTAGCTGTCAACACAGACGTCACTTCCCGTTTGCTGGCACCTTTTGAAGGCAAAAACGCAGCAAAATCCAAAAAGCGTGGACGGCTTTTATTTGGCAGTGAAAAGGAAGAAGAGAAAATGTGTTGATGTGGTTAAAAAGAGCAAGTGCGGGCAAAAGGTCAAAGGGGTCATGCGCAGTGGAAGCGGCCGTCCGCTTGTCTTCTTTTGCGACTTTGCTGCCGCTCAAAGAACTGACGGATGTCCTCGGAAGTGACCACCTAGGACACGGAAAATCTGCGTCAAGTATTACTTTTATCCAAACGCAATTCCCAAGTGAAACGAAGGTGCTCACCTTCCCTTCGGAGGCAAATCTTTGCAGGAAGTCCTTCAGCTCGCTTTTCATATCGTTGTACCCTGCCAGGAAGCACGACACGACGGCGTCAGCGCACCGGTTGGCCGGCGGCGGCACTTTGCGGGCTTTACCGTGGATGATCTCCAGCTGCTGCACGCGGTTGAGGTTGTCCAGCGCCGACATGAGCGGGTCGTGAGCCGGCGCTCTGCCTTCCTCGCGCTTGCCTTTATTCTCGTAGGCCAGGACCGTGTCCGACTCGTCCGTCAGGAAGGAGAGCCCCGCCTCCGTCAGCCTCACCTGAACACACGGCCGGACGTGTGAGCGCGTACCCTCGGCAACAGGAAGCGGCCCTGCTCGCACCTGACAGGCGTGGCACCGGCACAGCTTGGATCGCCACCCTGAAGGCCAAAAGACAGCTCCGGAGCGGGCCCGCTTGACGCCGGCGGCCTCCAGCTCCTTCAGTTTGCAAGTTGGCTCCACCCCGTCCTCCGGACGTGATCGCTTACTGCTGGGCTCGCCGGCCTCGTCCGCAACGGCGTCGGCGCCCTTCTCCTTCGCCACCTCCGACTCAAGCGCCTGACCTGGAACTGGATCAGAGGCGGGTTAGCTGGGCGCAATCTTGGAATCCTCAAAGAAAGCGGGCGATGGCAGCAAATTTCAGCCACGCACCTGCCAGCTGAGTGGCGTAGCTCCACAAGAACTCGTTTGCATTCATACACGACTCGCAGATCATCTCCTGCAGCTCCACGCAATCTGGAACTTCGCAGCCCAGGTGCTGAACACGCACAACAGTTAGTACACGTGTGTAGCGGGCTGTCAGGTCCACAAGATCTTACCCGGCCGTGCAGCCAGTCCTCACACAACACACACTGGATCATTTCGTCCTCAACCTGACAAGAGAACCGACCAGAAAGTAAGCAAGGTTTTTTTTTTTTCCGTGTAGGCTGTCCTGAGTGTCACCTGGTCTTCTGGGTCCGGATACGGCCGGCGGCAAGTGCAGTACTCTCCGAAGAAGTTGTGACTGTATTTATTCAAGCTGTTGACGTCGTCCTTGTCCTAGCTCACGTAACAAACACACGATCAGCGTATTTGAGGACGAGCGTGAGAGGGGAGGACAAAAAGCGTTTCGTGACTCACGTGAAAGAGTTTACATGGCGCGTCCACAAACTTGCCATTTCCGCAGTCACAGCGGAAATTCCTGAACAGAACATGGACATGGTCCTCAGTCATCCGCCAAGCGAGTGGCTTTAAGGTTTGCTCACCTTTTGGTGTAGAGCTCAAACAGATTGTGACCTTCGTGACACTTGTAGGAACACGCCAAACACACGCCAGCTGCTTGTCCTCCTTTCGGGGTGCATGTGCTGCAAGCGTACAGGGCCTGACGCTTCACATAGCCCTGCACACACACACACACACGCCAAGCTTTTCAAGTAACGAGAACAGAGAAGGGATCAATTGCATCCATATCTCAGGACAAGACTGCATCCTTGTTGGATCGTGCCAACGTGACGTTTGCTACACATTACCTGAGGATACGAGCAGTGGTCCGAGTCACTTCCAGCCAACACGGCGGACGCTTCTTCTTCCAGCTCTTCATCTTCCTGCAGGACGTCCACCAGAGAAACGGTCTGCTCCTCTGACATTTCGGCCACCTTGTTTTCGAGTGGAGAATTTGAGAAGAAAAGATGTGACAAATCTAGAAGATGCTCCAGCGAGGTCGCAGCTTCTATCCACACCACTCCTGAGCAAATGTCATCTCAACTCGTTACTACTCTGTCCAACATTTTGTTGTTCTGTCATCTTGATCACATGCATGTTTACGCTCTGCAAATTGCAATACCAGAATGATCGGAATGACTAAACCTTTGAATATTATATGGATCGAAATAAAGCACCCTAGTCGTAGTGAAGCAACATGCACTCGATAGTGTACGCGCCGCTAGTTAGTTAGCTTCCCAGTGAACGATCAAGCTGCATGAACCAAAACGGCCATAAGAGAATATAAAAATGATCTTACCGATGGAAGTCTGGTGTTAGAAGTAACAGAGAATCAGTGAGACAAAACAATCGCTCATTTGTCCTGCGAGATTCGCACACGGAGGAAATGTGCTGTCCAATAGTGTTGGCTCGTGAGTGAACGATTCGTTCAAAGGAACGAATTTCTTATCAGTGAACGAGAGTGAATGAATCACTTCCTAAAGTTCTTTTTTCAGTTCATATGACTTCAACCAGTAGGTGTCGGTAATGCGCATTGAAGCTGGTGCCGGTACACCATATGAAGTAAATTAGGGGATTTTTTTTTACCTCATCTAATATGTATCAAGCATACGAGCCGGTGTTTTAGAACAGTTTGAAAGAATCTTTTGAGTGAACTGATTCTACAGATTCGGTTCACTTAAAAGAACTGGAATGCACATCACTACTGTCCAAAGCTGCCATAGACATCACGTAGCTAGATTAAGGTTTCACGGTTTACGCCATGTTGGATGTCCTAATGTTGCTTCGTAAACCCGTAGAGGCAAAAATGTTTACATACATGTGCTGCAGGCCTGTATGGTGATATTATGAATGTGGTGTTGAATACAAAATTGAAATTCTAAATGAGTATCAAACATGCTGTCTGAGAGTCGCTCGGGCATGCTTTGTGTATATTTGATGTCTATGATATGCCGAGTTCCGGTGACAACATCCGGTTTACTTCCGCAATTTAATTTGGCGAAATATAAATGTTTGTGTACAGATGATAATCGTGCGGGTAATTAATGAATATTGAATTCAGAACGAGTTATAAATATGAAACGGGGAGTGAAAATTTATGCTGTGAACTTTACGAATACTGTACGTAATACTATGCGTGATGACGTAGCCAAGATGGCAGCTACCGCAATTACAGCAGAGTTGAAAATTAGAGATGGTCGAGCTCATAAAGTGGAACAAATAAAGGTCCCAGTCGAGAACACGCTCCCGTCTTTAATCACAGGGCTTCACAAAATGAGCGAGAACGTCTCACGGATTCTCAGCGAGCTCGTAGACAAGGAAAAACTCGCTGCAGGCTGCGCGGCTGGTAAGCACCCAGAACGCAAACTGCTCACAAAATAACAATAAGGCCCCAAAATGATTGTGCATTTAGGGAATGTTTGGCCGGATTGAACGATTAACCTGCAGATAATAATATTCATGCACGTTGCTCAATTGTCGCTCTGCTGCAGATGACGAAGAAGCCTGCGAAGACGACGAAAGCGACGACGAAGCCGAAAAAGAACCGAAGTCGGAGCCTCAACCGCCTGCGAAAAGATCCAAAACGTGATGAGTCCAACACAGAAGAGCAATGATCATGTAATTTCCAACACATTTTTTTTTTACACTAAAAGGGTCAATAAAAACTTGAAACAATAAATTTCCTTTATTGTACATGTCGGGATGAATAGATTTGTTAGCTTTTTTATTATTATTTTCTAATATAAATAGACCGTGTCTTAACTAAACTAAAAGTGCAAAACCCTTTACGTGGCGAAAGGATGCTGAGGACAAAATTGACATGACCGACACGGATGCGGGATGGAGGGAGGGAGGGAGGGAGGGGGGCGGGGCCTGTTATCATGTGTGCCAGATGGTTAAACAATTACAGCCTTGATGATGAGGTGAAAGGGCAATTGGGGCCTAATGGAGGTTGTTAAGACATAATGATGAAATGGAATGACCTTGTTTTTCTGCTCAAATGTCATATGAGCAACTCCATTTTTTGTGTAAAGCGCTCATTGGGAGTATATCCCACGTATTTGAGAATTTCTATGGGTTTAAAGATATATGTACATAAAAGCCCTTTTTGAATTGATCTACAGCAGATATTTCAAGCCAGCATCTTGCTGGACTTTAACGTTGGAAGTCTTCCGAATCGAGTTAAAACGCGAACACGAAAAGCTGAAGGCTTCCTAATGGAACTCCTGATTTGGACACTAACGACCCGTGACATGAGAACATCGGTGGGATTCTGAAGCCTTCGAACCTCGGCGCCGTTTCGCGCTCCGACGCCGACCAGCGTTGGAACAGCTCCGCCTCCAGAGGGGCGGCGTCTTGCCCGCGTGACATCACTGCGGCGAGCCCGTCGCCTCATCAAACCTAAAGGCGGTCTGTCGTTTGGCGCTGCCGATGCGCTCGGGCAGTTTTGGGCAAGTGATGGGGGGGCGCCGGCTTATTTTGATGTTAACACCGTAATAACACGGAAATAACGCGCTAGGGGCGGGATGCTTTTGGCTACCGCGGGGTCCCGCCAGTGATAATGGGAGGTGGGGGAGACGACTGGGATCTTATCAGCGTTTTGCAGAGGGTCGCCTGACTTTGATTGGACAAAAGACGCCACCTTTATCAGCCGAAGCCACGCGCCAAAGCAGATCTGCCACCAAAATCCCTTTCAATGCTCCTTGGCAAGGGGCAAAATCCTGGACCAGGACCGGAGCAGGACAAAGAGCCAGCGTCCCGTGAAGGGGATCCGGAAGTTGTCCGGTCATCGGTGACCTTCAGGTGAGACAGTTAGTGCTTCCACGAAGCCGCTCTTGCCGTCCAGGATGTAAGCGTGTGTGGTTGCCAGGGCGACGGAAGACGGGGAATCGGCACTGGGAGAGCGTCGCAGTGGCGTCCAGGTGAGACGGAGGCAGATTTCACATTTGAGAGGGGGGGGTCCTCCCGAGGGACACTGCGCATCTAAATGCTCATGATGGGGTCACGGGGATGGAGCAAACACGGGACAATAAAAAAAGCCTCACTGTAGACGGCATTTTGTTCTCTTGTGCTCGTTCTTACAAAATTCAAAAATGACAAAACTCTTGTCCAACACTCTAGATTTTCTTACACTTTGATTTGTTCTTAGACCTTCTGATCTTTTCGACGCTCTTACCTTCTCTTACTTGAGTCGTCGCGCTTCCTTTCAGGACTGGTCGCGATGCTTTCGGCCGCCGCGCAGATCCTGGCGTTCGTCCTGGCGCTGCTGGGCACGCTGGGCGCCACGGTGGCCACGCTGCTTCCCAACTGGCAGGTGAGCATCAGGGTGTGGTCCAGCATGGTGGCCCCCATGTGGCACACACGGGGGCTGTGGATGGACTGCGTCTGGTACGGGGCTGGCGTCTTCAGCTGCACCACCAACAAGTCCCCGCCGCTGGCGGTGCCCCCCTACCTGCAGACCACCCGGGCCGCCATGGTCCTGTCGTGCGTGCTGGCCGCCTTCGGTCTGTGCTTGGCCTCTCTTGGGCTCCGCTGCACCCGTTGGGGAGGCGGCCAACGAGCCAAGGGGCGCACGGCCGTGACGGCGGGGGGCTGCTTCGTCCTGGCCGCCGCCTTGTGCCTGGGGCCCGCATCCTGGTTCACTTCCGAGGTTGTGGCCGCCTTCATGAGCGCCCAGCAAGCCGACGGTAGCAAATACCAGCCTGGTGGGGCGCTCTGCGTCACCTTCGTCTCCGCCGGCTTCCTCTTGGCGGCAGGCGTCATCTTTTGCTTGTCCTGTCCGGGGTCGGCCTCGCAGGACTACCCGACCCCCACGGACATCGCGCCGACTCGGGCGGAGAGGTGGCGTCCGCAAAGGGTCGGCAGGGAAAAATCTCCGGTCGGTGTTGGCGCCTCCGAGCGGGATGTGAAGGACAGTTACAGCCGGCAGGAATACGTCTGACCTTCTCGCCTTTATGTGACTGAGAAGAGAAGAAGGTATTCTTTCAAGAGTTAGTAACCAAAGCCATCCTGATCCGGCGAGCCTGCATGCCGACTCCGCTCCATCTTTTCCCGGCGGCCCAGCGGGGCACCAACGAGGCAGCGCAGCGTGGAGGACCATAATCATGCTCTTAGCTTTCCATTATCTCCACGACGCGCCTCGGTGCACACACGCACGCACGCACACGCATGCACATGCGCAGCTGTATGAAGTCATTGAATGTAATTGCGAATGTCTTCTGACCTGCTCTGGGCCTCAATCACTTTGTCTTAAAAGGATCTTTTGACGTGGTTTACCTCTGAAAAGGTCAAGTCCTAAAGATGCGACGTCTTTTAAGAACCTATGAACCCTTTACCAACACAAGCGTTATGCAAATTTCATATTTCCTTAATTGCTTTTGTAATCAATTCATTTCATATTCATTTTATAACGACAGCACAGCTTTAAACAGCACAACTGGGCCTGTAGTTTCACTTAATTGTTGAATGAAATAAAATAAAATAAATTCCTAGCTCAGCATTATTTGTCGGTCTTCTCGATGGATTGCATGATGGCCACACTAGACAATGTCATCAAAGCATCGTTTTAATGTTGGACTCATTTTACATCATTTAAAGTATTGTGCGGAGGGTAGCAATGGCGAGTGATTATTTGTTATTAAAAAAAATTTTTTGGTTTTGGTTAAAGTGCAAATAGCAAGTGCAGTTAGCCAGCGGACATCCAGACAGGAAGTGGTGCTTTGCCCACCTCGACGTGATGACATCACATCAGCCGGGCGTCCATCAGCGACAGGTCGCCTGTCACTTGCAGTCGCGTTATGCTGGTCAGGCACTGAACTCGGTATTTGTAGTCCAGCTGGTGGACGCCGTTGACGGCCACGCGGAACGAGTCCACGTCGCACCGGATGATGATCTGAAAAAAACGAAGACGGTGGGTGTCAACAACATGGTGAGTGGTCGTTGATACAGTCGTGTCGTGATTTTGTGACCTCAAAGTAGAGTCCCGGTCCAAAGGGGAAAACATCCGTCTGGTGCTCCTCTTTGCCCCAGTAACCGGACAGGAAGGAGTTGAGCACAATCATCTTCTTTTTGAAGCGAGGGTTGAGGTGCAGCGCCCTGTCGTCTCCATCGCCCACGAACAGGTTGACGGCAAACCTGGAAAGCAAAGACATTGTCATGGTCACGGCCTTCATGGAGGGGGGGGGGGTCCGGCCGAGTACCTCTCTGCCCCTTGATTGGCGTGTCCTCGGATGGCGATGCTGCTGCCCACACGGAGACCGCCAGCCAACTCACCTTGGAACCCGCCGTGCTGCACGCAATCACATTTCAGAATCAAAATAATTCATAGTTGATATTAGCATTATATTATTGTTGAACAAATAACAAACCGGATCAGCTGACATGACGAGCATGTGCACACTTGCGATGTCATCGGACACTTCTGAGCGCTTGGCGTCCCCGTCGGTCAGCGAGGTGCCAGCGGACGTCTTCTGCAAAACGAAACACGGCCGGTGGCGTCACGTGACTTCCTCTCGGGGTCAAAGAGCCGGCCGGGCGCTCACAGATTGCGGTAGAACGGCAGCCACGTCAACGTGGACCTTTCCCGAGACGGCCAGGGTGTTGACCCGCTCCGGCGACAGTCGATGTTTGTAGTCCAACAGGTGAGCACCGTTGACCGCCACCTAAAAGTCACAGCGATCCACTTTACAGCCAACTGATGGGACGACAAGCGGCTCGCTCGGTCACCTTGAAGCAGTCGTCGAGGGCCAGCAACAGCAGCTCAAAGCGGGCGCCCCTGGCAAAGGGCATGCGCTGAAGGATCTCCTCGCTGCCCCAGTGACCCCGCTCCAGCGTGTTACACACCACCTGACCTTTGTTGACGCGCGGGTTCAAATGGAAGATGACGTCGGCGCGCGGCTGTATGCTGCTGCCGCACGTCAGGTCCACCTGGAACCTGCCAAGATGTTATGACCACACCGTTGAGTAAGGTAAACAAAATCGGGGAGATCTTTTGCAGCCCTATGTGAGGCAGTTCGGGAAGCGGGTCAGGAAGAGGGCACCAACCTGTCTGCGTCAGAAGGCAGCGATCCCTGGATGAGGATCATCTCGCCTCGGAGGAGTCCACCTCGAATGGTCCATGAGAACGGGATCGCCTGTCGGGTGGGTGGATGGATGATGACGTCAGCGCAGCAAAAACTATCGCTTATAAAATTCGAAAGGAAATCTAAACTGTAAAGTTTTTTTTGTGTGCGTGGCTGTAAAACGGTTTAAACATTTGGGTGTGTCGCAACGTCAAAGTAAGAAAAGTGACAAAAACGAATTAATTAGCAAGATTGTGGACGCCGTTTAAGTTAAAAAATAATAAAGTCAAAGCACGAAACAAGCCAAAACTCACCGGCTTGACAAACGTTTGTCTGCTTTCACTAAGCGACATTTTCCTTTCTTACAAGTCGCAACGGACGAACTTCGTATTTCCGTTTACGTCACTGCTCACGTGATTCGAACTCGAGACTCAACTGTCACGTGACTTGTGTTTACAGCGACCCAAATGTCATTGAAAACTTTTGTTTTGGGAAGTATAGGTCAACGACCCACTAGTATGCTGTACTTAACTAAAGTGGGCAAAATATTTTTATGGTCGTTCGTTTTATCGTGTTTACAACTTCATAGCCGTTTCTTCTGAAATGGTTATTTTTCATGAATAAAAACAAAAAAAAGTAAAAATTGATCAAGTCTCCTCAAAAACAAAATCTGTTTTTAATAGTTATTCTTATTTAAATATAAAAACATGACAATGTAAAAATACCCAGTTTTAGTGTAATTACACCAACCAACCCCAAAATCTTGTAGGCTCGGTCAGCCCTTCATAAATCCCCATAGTATTGTCACAAAAAAATGGTTTAATGTTAACACACCCTTACAAATAGGGCTTTAAAAACACATTTACTAATCATTAAAATAAACAAAATAATTCATAAAAACAAATTTGCATCAAATGTACAGACAAGTCCTGTGCGCTCTGAACAGCTGCTGATGGAAACAACTGTGTGAGGTTTCCATGGCGACCACAGGCAACTGTCAAAAGTCAGCCTCCAGCGTGAAGGTGTTGTCAGTGTTGTCCGCCATGACGCCCATCCTCTGGTACTCGCCGACGCGCTTCTCAAAGAAGTTGGTCTTGCCTTCCAAGGAGATGTTCTCCATGAAGTCAAACGGGTTCTCCACGCAGAACAGCTGCACAAAGCCACAAACGGACATGAGACAAACGGACAGAGCAACGGAAGTGTTTGATCGGGTCCGGCGACCGTTCAGTCGAGCGTCTATATCGCATCGCCGACCGTCCGCCGCCGGGCCACACGCCCCGCGACGTAACATGGGCGGCGACGCTCAGCCCCCATTATCGGCTGAGGTCCGTACCCCTGCGCTTCTCATCATGACGGCCACCCTCGATCCCCAAGTGACCCCCTTGCCCGACGGCTTACCTTGGAAAAGCCGAGCTCCATCATAAGGCGGTCGGCCACAAATTCGATGTAGCGCTTCATTAGGTCGCAGTTCATCCCAATCAGCTTGACGGGTAAAGCCTGCGTCAGGAATTCCTGAAACGCCAAGAGGAACGTCAGATGGCCCGAGATGGACTGACGGACGTACGGGCGGTCGGCGCTCACCTGCTCGATCTCCACTGCGTTTTTAATGATGGACGTCACCATTTCCACGGACGGCTTGTTGACAAGGTGCTTGAACATCAGACAGGCAAAGTCGCAGTGGAGTCCCTGAAAGCGCATTAGCTTGTTAAAAGCACATTCAAGGCAAAAAGATGGATAACAACGGACTGACCTCATCTCTGCTGATGAGCTCGTTGGAGAAGGTGAGTCCGGGCATCAGGCCGCGCTTCTTTAGCCAGAAAATGGCGGCGAAGGAGCCGGAGAAGAAGATGCCTTCCACGGCAGCGAAAGCAACCACGCGCGCTCCTAAAATCAGAATGGATGCAAACCAATCAATCAGTGGTCAGCAGACAAGGTGGCGGGCGCCCGCTCTTTACCGTAGTTGGCGTTCTTGTTGCCGATCCAGTTGAGTGCCCAGTCGGCCTTCTTCTTGACGCACGGCATGGTTTCGATGGCGTTGAACAGGTATTCCCTAAAGGGTTCAAACACCATGTTAGAGCAACTGCTACTGCGATGTCATTGTTACAATCAACGGACCTGTCTTTGGGGTCTTTAATGTAGGTGTCAATGAGGAGGCTGTACATCTCCGAGTGGATGTTCTCCATGGCAATTTGGAAGCCGTAGAAGCAGCGCGCCTCCGTCACCTGAACTTCCTGCATGAAACGCTCCACCTGGTGGACGCACAGCACGTCACGCTCATCTACACTTGCTCTTGGAAAAATCGCCCGGCGTCTTACCAGGTTCTCATTGACGATGCCGTCGCTTGCCGCAAAGAAGGCCAACACGTGAGAGATGAAAAACTTTTCATCTTCCTTCAGAAGTTCCCAGTCCTGCATGTCCTTGGACAGATCCACCTAGGTGCACGCACACGTTAGCACACAACATAAGACTCATACCGGCAGGTGAGAGCATGGTTGGGTGCGGACCTCCTCGGCGGTCCAAAAAGACGCCTCAGCCTTCTTGTACATGCGCCAGATGTCATGGTACTGGATGGGGAAAATGACAAAGCGGCGGGGGTTGTCCTTCAGCAGAGGCTCCACTTGGTCACCATTGTTCTTCTTCACGCCTTTGAGCTGGAACACAAATGAAATTTAAAACGGGTACTGCTAAATATGCCCGATCGTCACTTGAATTAGATGAAGCATGTGAGCTACCATTTTAGCTTGACGCAGCTACAGCTCGCAAGCGACCTCAACCGGTTTTGGCGCCCAACAAAGTCAACAGCGTTTACCAATTTGAGCAAGTCAAAATACGATAAGGCACACCCGGGTCTAATTTTCCTAAATATGTCGGTGAATAATAATCTGAAACAACTCGTGTTTAGCTATGTTGGCTAACCCATGACGTCACTTACCGGCGTCTCGACGAAGATTTTGCGCGCGGTTTTGGATGCTAAGATGCGCGCCGTGTTCAAGCTTGGAGGCTGTCAGACAAAAGGAGACTTTAGCATTCACTACTCAAAAGCTTTAGTGAATTGGTCGCTTGCCGCTTGCTCACCGTATTTTCTTTGTCCAGCGACATCTTGTTGACGTCAGCGGTCAGCGTGTTCTCCTTGAAGGCGGAAAGGGGCGAGCGAGCAGACTGCATTTTCGCGCAGAGAACAAAGGACAACTTAAATGGAGCCCAACTCAGACAGAAGTCACGTAGACGCGTAGCGACCGGGCGACTGACTGAATATTGGCGGGTTGCTGGGCTTTTTGTTAAACCCTTGGCGCCCGGATCGCTGCGGACCAATGGGAGGGCAGCTTGTGTGATGGGTTTGGTCGTGATGTTACAGAGAGACCAATCAGAATGTACTTTCCTCATTCAGCGGGAAGTTACAAAATGTCTTACAAAACTTCCCCAGCTTTTTGTTACATCACATTGAACTGCGATTGTAATTCTAAAAGACACACTTAAACCTTCAAACAGCAATCCGATAAAGAGTCTTCCACCTTTAGGTTTGACCTCCTCAAATTTAAGATGAGTAAGATCAGATCTTAAAACGTTGATATCGTGAAAGGACAAAACGAAAACAGCACTTTTTTGTATACGAAGGAGAGGAATACATTATATGTGACGAAATAATACTTACGAATTAAAGATCTAATGCATATTTTAGTTGGTACAAAATAAAGTACATGTAATGTTGATTTTGGCCACAAAGTGTCGCTGTCTTATTTGAATTCGGTCAGTAAGGCAAGTGGGCGTGGTTTATACCCAATACTCTTTTCTCAGGTGCTGCTGGGATTGTAGTCTTTTGGGGAAATCTAAGAAACAAATGGACTTTTGGTTGTAAACCATTCTAAAGTGACATTATTTCGTTCATTTCAATTTATTATTAAAACAACTTATTTTCTTACACAATTAATAACATGAGGTATTTTCTTCCTGACTACATAAACAAAATATTTATGAAGTAATAAGTAGTAGTAGGTAGTATCACAGTGAGAATATCTAATTGGCTGTGGAGTTACTTGACATTCACCTACAGTGGATTACGTATGTACGTCATTAAGAAGCAAGCACAACACTTATGTTTTGGTACACAGATGCAACAGATTATTTATACACACAGTAAACATCCTTTATACATACGTGAAAGAAAAGCGTACAAAAACAAGTTTTTAATGTTTAAAAAATGTAGTGCAATGTCACATTGTTATTGTTGTTTGTGTCTATGGACAACCCCCTGGTCGCCATCTTGTCTAATAAATTTGAAAAAAAAAATCCTGAGCGAGGAGAGTTTTGCGTTGCACGTCCGAACGCAACACGCACTTCTGACCTCTACCTGCAGTCATGCTAACATAGTCTGAGGTCAAAGTTGAAAAGTTTTGATGAGGATTTGGAATAGAAAACAGGTGGAGGTACTTACAACTCAGGATTTGTGAGGCTCCTCAACCCACCCTGAGGTGACTGTGAGGCCGACAGGAAGGACCGCGCCTGAGCTTTGAGCAAGGGTCCAGGAGGAGGCGGCGGCGGCGGCGGCAGAGGCGGGCCTCTTGGCGCTGGAGTGTCTGCGTGTATGTTTGGTCAGGTGATCGCTGCGCATGAAGCGACGTGCACACACGCCGCACACAAACTTCTTCTCGCCTGTGTGCGTGCGGCGGTGGCGGGAAAGTTCGTCGGAGCGGGCGAACTTTTTGTCGCAACCTTCCCAGCGGCAGCTGAACGGCTTCTCGCCTGCCGAAACAAACAATGGTGGTGAATACGGTCCGTCCATTTTCCAGACCGCTTGTCGTCATTAGCATCAAGTCTAAGAGGGGCTGGACTGGTCGCCACTCTATGTCAGGGCACAACGGAAACGTGAAAAACGGACAGGTCAATCCCAGTACACACAAAGTGTAGATCAAGTATGGAGCGGTGGATGTGGCCTACCTGTGTGCGTGCGCAGGTGTGCTTTGAGGTGGGAGCTCTTGAAGTAGGTCTTGCGGCATCCCTGGAAGTCGCACACGTAGTTGCGACGGCGTAACGAGTCCCCGCCAACGCTGCCACCGGCGCCTGTCGGCGAGTTGTCGGGTGTGGGCGCCAGGGGGAGAAGCTTGGCGCTGCCCGGGGTTATCGGCGTCCGGGCGGGCGGAACCACCAGCACGACAGCGCCCTGTGGCACGGCCGAACTCAGGAGGGAGAAGCTGGCCAACGGGAAAAGCTGGCAGAGGAGCGGCGAGACGAGAGGAGGCGGCGAGACGGGAGGAGACGGTGAGGAAAGCTGGGGGGTCACCCGAGGAGTAGCAGGTGACGCTCTGAGACTGTCGGCGGTGTGACGGACGACGCCAGTCGCCGTGGCGTTGCCGGCGGAGTCATCGGGAAGACGGCTTAGGACAGATGCGGCGATGTTGGCCTCACCTAAGCTGGGACTGCGAGGCGGAGTCATGCACTGCAAGTATGGCTCACGTCATTAACACGCAATTTTGCACATATCAACAAGTGTTGATATGCTCTCACCAGTGATGACAACGCCGCCATCTCATTGGCTGAGGGCGTGCCCAGCGAGTGCGAGGGGGCGGAGTCACACGAGTCGCAGTTTGGAGTCAGCGGGCGGGGCCCCGGCGAATTGTGACCCCAGAAACTCATGCTGACGAGCGCCTCAGCCGCCTCCAAGTCCACCTGCAGATCAAGCAGGAGGTCAAAGGTTACTTACAGAAAAAGATAGGATTTTATGATGTCACCACCTTCCTATGTGCTGATTGCCCAACACATAACCATAAGGGGGAAAGGGCAGGGCCACAGAGATGCAACTGAGTGACACATTGGCATTAGCTGAAGAGGCGTGGTCGGCTGACAGGAAAATGACCACGACAGAAGACCCGAAGCACCGCCTTTACAAGCACAATAAGCACCATACCAACAAACGCACCACGTGCCAGCAAATGGGTGCAAACAAACTGTCAACATGGTGAAATGACAATAATAATGATCAAAGTAGGGAGCCCCGTCAGATGTCTGTGTAGCCCACCTACTAATTTGGATTTAATATTATGAGAATATTTTTGTAAATTGTTTTTCCACCCTTTTAAACCTCGGGGAACAAAATCCTGGAGCCGTGCATGATGATGACGATGAGTCAAGTGAGGACAACTGGAGTGGAGGTGACCTGAAATGAACCCACCCCAGACAGAGGGGAGGAAGGAAGAGACGTACGGAACGGAGCAGAACGGCCTGGTTGGACCCGGACGTTGGGACTTACCTGGCGGGGGAGCAGCATGGCGGCCGAGAGACGCGGGGAGACAACGGACGAGGTGTTCGGGAGGATCCGCCGGCCGGGCGGGCTGGCGCGCGCTTGAGCTCACGCGCCAAAGACAAAAACAACAGGAAGCAGACGGGGGCGGGGGTGAAAGAAGGTAAACGTCGGTCCACACGCGGCCAATCAGTAGCAAAGGTGTAGCAGGCGTCGACCAATAGGCAACCGGGTGGGGCGTGGTCATAGCCGTGAAAGGCGCTTTGGTCGGGGGCGGGGTGGACGGCTGTCTGAGGGGCGGGGCCAAGGAGTCAGCGGTGTCACGGTAAACTCAATGAACCCAGTGAACTCGTGCACGCGCTGCGCGTTGCCGTCACGTGCCCGCGCATTTCTGGAGAAGGTGCTTGATGCACTTATCCTTACCAGGCTGGCAGCAGGCCGGCATGAGGTAGCAAGTGACACATCATCCGGATGCACACAAAGAACCTGCTCCATACCTCGCTTCACTACGCCCCTTGACAATAAAATATCATCTTGCAATTTGGACCAAGAAAGGCCAGGGACACTTAAATGAAGTCAGGTGGAAAATGCAACAAAAACACTTACAAGCGCCTATTGAGTGTGCACAGTACACCGAAGTCAAAGTTCATTCACAGTTTTATCCAACAATCAAATGAGACCAAGTATAAACACACACGTGCACATGGATGCAAAAGCAGACTCAAAGTTTGACTCAAATAAAGGTAAAATGCTGTCATGTTATGAATCATTCTATAACCCATTGGAAACGTATTTTGTTATTGTTTGGCTGAACATACAAAAATATATGTGTGCTTTGTTTTGTGGATTTCCACCTTTTGTCTTGAATGCATGATAAGTTAGTGTTTCATCTGGCCACAAGGCGGCGGTAGAGGAGTCCAATGGAAAACCAAACCTTTTGTCTTCTTTTTGTCACGACGTGCTCCTGTTTGTTTCTGTTGTTTGTTTTGTTTTGCTGGAGAGGACACGCCTCTCAATTTTCATCACTTCCTGGTGCAAGTCGGCCTGGCTGACTTGCAACAGGAAGCAGAAGAGCTGCAGGAGCCACAGGAAAGACCGCGACACTGTGGCCTCCATTGCCTTCCAAGTGCAGCTACCGACACAATTCCTGAACAGAAAGAAAAATGAACATTTGAATGGATTAAATTAAAATCTTCCTTTCATACAGAGGTGCCTTGCGTCTTTTGGTAAAAATGAGACCATTTTAATCTTGACATTTGAGGAGGCAGAAACAGATGAATTGCATTTCAATGAAGTACAGGAGTGTGTCGACGAAAGGAATGAAACGCTTACCGGGGGTGGCAAGATGCGAGCGGCAGGTGCCAGTACGCCTTGTTGACGGGGGTCAGGACTTCCTGTTTCAGGCTGACGACGGCATCCAGCCTATCGTGGCGCAGACTGGGGCCGTCGGTGCCGTTCGCAGCCCCCCAGCAAAACGTGAAAGAGGACGGCGCCGCGGGGGGTGCGCGTTGATTACGCTGTGACAATCTCTCCAAACACAAAGCCAGCTGCTCTGCCATTCCTCAAAGCGTACACACAAACACCTTTTGAGCTTTTTGACACCGCTGCCACGTTTGCACTTTCCTTCGTCTTACTTTTTTTTTTCATGACGACATATTTGAGCTTCCTGCTTGGGTAAAGCGGCGCGGCCTTCCACTGCTTCCTGTTGGCAGTGCACAGGTAAACACGCTGAAGACAACAATACCGGTCTGAGGCCCGTCAAGCGGCGTCCCACCTGGCTGCGGCGCGATCCCGCGCCCGCTGCGCTTGGAGCTTGGCGGCGTGCAGCTGACGGTACCATCTCCTCAGGCTGAAGACGCTTCCCGGCCTGTGAGACGTCTGTTCTTCGGTCATCAGCTTGCCGGCGCCGTCCGACAAATCCCTGAAGGTCAAAACCACGATCAAGTACTGTAACGCTCGGAGGAACCGGAAAGCGGCGTCACCATTCGGTGCGGTCGTCCATGCCGAAGAGGAGCTTGATGGCAACGATGATGAGGGCGGCGGCTTGGACGTCGTACTGGGGCAGCGCGGCGTGGCTTGATGGTTCCGACGTGACCTGCATCATGTCCGCAATGCCGCTGCGCTCCATCAGCATGCGAACCCACGGATAGAGCTCGTCTGGTGGAGGAGGGTGTTACCATGGTAAAAAAAATAAAAAGCATCAATCATTAGGTCTCGGTTGACTTTTCTCCCCGGCCCGAGTTAGTACGTTAGCATTAGCATACCGGGGAGATTGGCGTCGACCAGATAGCGCAGGCTGAGCATGGCCGGGTGCAGCGGGTCCTGGTGCCGGATCGCAGGAAAAGGCGGAAGTCGCAGGAAGCTGACGAGCGTCTGGGCCTTCCGGTGCAGCTCCTGGTGGGTGGGGACGCTCTGCCAGGGGGCGCAGCGCTGTCAGGGCCCGAGATGGACATAGGGAGGGAAAATCTGTGGAGGGGCCTTACTTGCACGGTGAAGATCAGGGCCTCGGGGCAGTCCAGTCTCATCTCTTCTGGCAGATCCTGGTAGGCGTGGATGTACGGGATGTGTCCGTCGTTGGCTAGCCTGCAGACGACAGATACACCAGGTGGCTCTTTGGTCTTCAAGGCAGGGTAGTTTGCGGCTCACCTGAGAAGGTCGCCGAGCGTCAGCGCCTGGCGACTCCACACCAGCGCCAAGTGGAGCAGCGCCAGCGTCTCAGTCATTCTCATGTTGCTACAGCGCGACTTGCGACGAGGCGTCGAGTGGGCGTTGATGCTCTGGGAGGCTATCGACCAATCGCTGTGGCTTTCTGCGGGTTCGAGGGTCACAGGTTAAGCCCACCGCTCACGATTTTTCACACATGAGTCTGCAGCTGGCGTGCTGAGTCTGACCCGCTTGCGATGTGGCTGGGCTGCTCAGGCACGTCTCGCCGTCTGTCTCGCTGGCGGATAGGAAAGACGACTCTGCCCCTCTTTCCAATTCCTTATCCACAACTTGCTGAAGACAAAAAAACAACAACTCAATGTCAAAAGTGTACGACGTCTCCGACAACAGGCCTTACCACTTGAAATTTGGCGCTCTCGTCGGGGTTATGCGTGTACGCCTGCTTGCTCATCTGCAGGAAGCGTCGCCACAGCGGCCACAACACGTCGTCCTAAAGCACAGCACAGTCACGACACGCCCACACGGGCAATCACGCTACGGCATCCATAGTGCCACCTTAAAGCTGGGCGGGACACCCAGCATGATCAGCGCGGCCGCTTGCTTCATCAGGATGAACTGGAAGCCTTCGCACGCCACCCACTGGCGTCTTCGCTCTGCGCGCACACACATTGATAACATTGCTGCTGCGGAACTCATAATTGATAACAATGACTTATATTTAGTAAGAGGTGCCAAAGAAGGGGAGAGAGAAGAGGGCAGAGGACAAGAGCACCCACCTGTATTCTTTACTCGGCCCATGGTGGAGACTTTCGTCAATCCCGGTGCAGTCAACACCATGTCCACGACGTGTGCTCTCTGAATGCACAAAGGCGGCAATTTGAATTCTTCACTCACTCATCACAAGGCAGCATGGTGACAATCTACAGAAGGCAACCCACCTCGATGACATTGTGACACGACTTGCAGAAGAAGCGACCCTCTTCCGACAAGGCCCAAGCCACGGAGCCGCATTGCCCACACGCCTCCTGGTAGTCGCCCTGCATGTGTAGTAAACACAATTATAAGCATTGCTAAAGTAGACTTCCATATTAGTAGCATAAAAAATGTCAACTCTTCAGATGTCAAGATGGCGGATATTTTCGGACTACATAAACTCCCTTTACCAGAAAAACACGGACAATTCAGATATTTTGCCAATATGAATGATGTCTTGCTGCTATAAAGCGTCGTAAAAACATTTAATTATAACAAAATAAAAGAGGGTACTAGACCGTGAATTCTTCGTCCATTTGTCCACAGGGAAGGTTTTAAAAAGATAAGTGTGACACTTTTGGAGACGATCCTCACGTGTTACCCCGATTGTTTTGGAAGTGTTCTTCTTCGTTTTTTTGTTTTTCCACAACTGAACCTGCACTGCCACCTACAGGGAGCAACGAGAACTGCAGCTGCTTTTTCAAAATAAATTGGCATTAAAACACAGGATTTAAATAAATTACGTAAACATGAAAATCAGTTCTGGGTTATTGACGCAACGTTGTTTTATCGTAAGACAAGTGAATTATTGTTCGATTAAGTACTTTTGTTATGAAGCCGAAACAATAGCTTCCGCTTTGATTGCTTCTGCTTCTCCCAACTTGACTTCTCAGCTGAGCGTCTTCCTGGTTTTGTCAATTTTACGTCCTTTTTTTTTTTTCCTTCTATGACAAAAGAGTCCATCTGAACCGGAACACTAAAAACTTGAAATGTTTCCTCAAGTCTCCTATTGAACAACAACAAAAATGAACTGCCGAGTTTAACGTTTTGGTGACGTCCCGACAAAGTGAACATGTTGATGCAGTTTTTTTTCTTGGTTTTCACGCAAAATGAAGTCTACACGCACTCACAAGACCCGCAACTCTGTAAGTCTCTTTTACATACAAACATATTGCACATAGAGCTTTCGTGCTTCTATTTATAGAGCTGGATTTTTTTTTCCATAAATAAAAACGTACTGTAAACACATACCGGTAGCCTGCAACACATCTAGATCACTGAGCAGCTAAACTAAAACTTTTATTTACTTCTACATAGTGAAAAATTTTGATGTTTCGTTAATATTAAGTACACATTTGCATATCAACTTGTTATGAAGAGGTCTGTACTAGTGTAATAGACACCTACAAGGCTGTAAATACCTATACACGTAGTTTAAACATCCTATCTTGATTATTACCTAGGATTCATATAGTCGTTCTTTGCAGAAGATAAAGAATACAATCATTGTCTGTGAGTACTGTTACATTTTCCGGTGTGGTCCTCAGCATCTCTGAGTGCAATGTTGGACGACTTTGACGTGCTGTCGCCGTCCAGCGTACACACGCACTCCATCCGCCGCCGAGACCTGCTGGCCACTCATGTGGAGAAAGAGATCAGCTTCCACGCATTGCAAAGGTCGGGCAATATAAAGAGTTTTTAAATGCTCAGCGACTGACGCTCAGGTTGCTGTGACAGGGACTTCCGTCTGTACCTGAGGAACAACGAGCACATCTTCACCGAAGACTTTTCGGCGTGGGTGGTGGACGACGATGGCGAGCGAAGCCTGAGCGTGGACCGCCATGCCTTCTTCACGGGACACGTCATCGGTGCCTCCCCGATTATTGCGAGAATGGTCAACGGTTGCCTTTTTCTTATTCTTTTTTCTTTCGGTCTCGGCAGGAGAAGAAAACTCACGCGTTCAAGCGCACGTGGATGATCGCGACTTCTCGGCCCGCATCCTCACCCGGGAGGCGGAGTTTAACATTGAGGTAGATGCTGTTACATAATTGTCAATAGTCAACAAATCAATGAAGGTTCATCTCAAGGGATCATTTGAAGCAGTGTGTTGTGGTTTCAGCCTCTTTGGAGGTTCACGTGGCCCTCCGACGGCCGTCTGCTGGTCTACCGCACGGACCGCATCCGAAACATCAGCCGAGCCCAGCGCTCGTCCGTCTGCGGCTACGTCAACTCCCACCCCAGCCACCTCCTCCCCGACGGCCTTCGCCGCGCCGCCGAAGACGACGAAGAAGGTATGGCAGTGTCTGTTCCTGATGTCACTTCCTCTTAGCAAACCTGTGACTGTATGTTGTTGTTGTTGTGCAAGCTTCAGAGTCCGCCTGGCGTGCACGCCGTGACGTGCACCCTCACAGTAAGAACACGTGTCCGTTGCTGCTGGTGGCCGACCATCGCTTCTTTACGCACATGGGACGCCGCGACGAGAGCACCACCCTCAACTACTTGGTAAGATGAAGGCCGAACCGATGTATCGGCTAAAGTAGCTAAAATCTTGGACTTACAGATTGAGCTGATGGACCGCGTGGACGACATCTACAGGAACACGTCATGGGACGAGGACTTCTCAGGCTACGGCGTCCAAATCCAGCAGGTCTTTAGTCACGAGCGCGGCCGAATGTCGGTTACGTATTCTTGACTTGCGCTTTTGCGCGCGCGTCAGATCATCATCGAGAAGACGCCGACCCCCGTGGCGCCGGGAGCCATTCACTTCAACATGGCCGGAAGTCCCGTGGCCGGTCGAGACGTGTGGGATGTCAAAAAGCTCCTGGAGGTAAAACCACAACCCGCTCAGCTCCACTTTGGAACACACGCCCGAGACCTTCTCTCCCTCTCTTGCAGCAATTCAGCGTGGACGTATCGGAGAAGGCGGCCAACGTGTGCCTGGCGCACTTGTTCACTTATCAGGATTTTGACGAGGGCACGCTGGGCCTGGCGTACGTGGCGCCCATCAAGGCCGACATCCCCGGCGGACTCTGCTCCAAAGGCTGCCCGTCGACCAGCACCGACGCGGACCCGCACCGCCTCATCTATCTCAACACCGGACTCACCAGTACCAAAAACTACGGCAAGACTATCCTCACCAAGGTCACCCCACCGTGCTAGCAAAGGCAACACAGTGACCACGTGACGCACGGCGTGTGACCCCGGCTACCTTTCGGCCCAACAGGAAGCCGACTTGGTGACCACTCACGAGCTGGGTCATAACTTTGGGGCGGAGCATGACAATGACCCCGACTGCGCCCCCCAAGAGGACCAGGGAGGGAAGTACGTCATGTACCCCATCGCCGTCAGCGGAGACCAGCTCAATAACAAGGTCAGTCGCCTGGATGACAAAGTTGGTCCGTGACCTTTGACTTCAGCGACAAGATCGGTCCATCCAAGTTGTAGCCTAACTCTAGTCCGAGGTTCCAGTCCTTGTTCTGATGTCCGTCTGGCGTTTGTGCGTTGTCCGACTTGTCTCATACGTTGTATTTAGGTGTTCTCCAAATGCTCCAAACGTTCCATCGTGAAGCGTCTCCGCTCCAAAGCGTCGTCATGTTTCAAGGAGCGTACAGTCAACGTTTGCGGGAATTCTCGGGTAGAACCCGGAGAGGAGTGCGATCCCGGACTTCTGCACTTAACCTCTGACCCCTGCTGCACTGCCGACTGCCGCCTAACACCGGGGTCGCGATGCAGGTCAGACACTGTTAGCCTGATGCTAATGCCTGTTGGTATGGAAAGAACACTAGCGTGTCGCTAATGTTAGCGCATGTTGCTACGGACGTGCAGTGACAGGAACAGCCCGTGCTGCAGGAAGTGCCAGCTGGAGGCCGCGGGTGAGGTTTGCCAGGAGCCCATTGAAGCCACGTGCAAGGGACGCTCCTACTGCACAGGTCAGCGACAAGTCACGTGTGCTCTCTCACGAATGCATACTCACGTTTATTTCTGTGTTGCCGTTTTTTTAAGGCTCCAGTGCAGATTGTCCACCTCCAGAGAACGCTGCGGACCAAACGCCATGTTTGGACAGGGGCGAGTGTCAGGACGGATCATGTGTCCCCTTTTGTCTGGCTGTCCCCAAGCTGGAGCCCTGCGCCTGCAATGGTATGCCATCCACCGTCGGTCCTTGTGTGAACCCCGCCACCATTTTTTTTTTTTCTCGTCCTTCCAGAAACCACCACTTCCTGTAAGGTTTGCTGTCGAGGCAGCGGCGGCATATGCGCCCCCTACCGAGATACGGCCGGTCAGTTCTTGTTCCTGCGTAAGGGCAAACCCTGCACAGTGGGCTTCTGCGACGGCGCGGTAAGAGAGTTGCCAGGAGGAAGTACACGTGCGCTTGCTCCTGCGTATGTGACGTGTGGCGTCTGCAGGGGAAGTGCATGAAGCAGGTGCAGGACGTGGTGGAGAGACTGTGGGACTTCATTGACAAACTGGACATCAACACCTTTACCACCTTCCTGGCCGACAACATGGTCGGCTCCGTGGTGGCCTTCTCTCTGCTCTTCTGGATCCCCTTCAGCGTGCTGGTCCACTGTGTGGTGCGTGGACCCCGCCCGCCGCACGCCATCGCAATGGCGACGACACAACGGTTGACTTGTGTTGTTTTGCGGCTCAGGACAAGAAGGTGGACCGCCAGTACGAGCAGACCACCAAGTCTCTCTTCTTCCCCAGTGTAAGTAAGCAACGTCCACTTGCCAACTGCAGATCCCTTCAGCCCAGATGCTTTTCTCCAGAACACAGAACTCCTGAGCAGCCTGGAGTCGGCTTCCGTGCGGATCCTCAAGCCTCCGAACGCGCGCTTCCAGGCTTCCAGCCCCGTCCCCCCGGACAGCCCCAAGATGGCCACCATCGTCGAGGACGAGGCGGCGCTGAAGGAGGCGTTCGGGCGGCCGCAGGGAACAGTGGCGCGTTCCTTCGAGGACCTGACGGAGCAAAGGTTGCCGAGCGACGTGGTGCCACCCACCAAACTGCGGCATCAGCGCCGCACCGATGCCAAAGAGACGCTATGTTGACTCGAGAGACCGGGGTGACGATATTGTGGCTCAGGATCTTTGACTCCATTGACAGATGTTGACTCCTCATCCACATCACAATCTAACTGTGGAAACAATAAGGTCACCAAACAACACGTTAGTTGTAAAATATGAAATAAAATGACCCACCGTGTGGATGTACCCACGTTGTGGCCTTGAAACTTGGATGATGGTCCTTGTTGGACCGCCATTAAATCCTAACAAAAACAAGTATAACCAAAACCATCCCTGTCCCCCAAAACGGGAGGAAGCACACTCGAGGAGACTCTACAACGTGGTTGCCGGGGTAACACAGGAGGCGCGTGATCAAATGTTCACATTTATTTTACAAAAGCAAAAATTAAAAAAGACTTGACGACAAGACGCACTGCCCCTCTCAGGCGACGGGACAGAGGGCGTCGTAAAGCCGATGGACGGCGACTTCCAGCATGTCCTTCAGAGACTCGTCCTCGGCGCAGGTCACCTCCTGTGGGGAACGGAGCGCTAGTCAAGATAGCTTAGCCTGGCTAAAAGTACTTCAGAGGAAGGCTTTGAGACTCACCCGGGTCTCGGGGTCCACGTGAGCCACAGCGCCGTCCACGCTGACCGTCACTTTGTCGCCATCTTTGAAATGGACGCAGTCCTCACCGAACATATCACTACGCACACACAATTCAGGTGTGAGTCAGAATAAAAACTATTTGGGTTTGTAAGTGCGACTGGACTCACTGCAGCATGAGTTCCAATCTTTCAACGAAGACTTCCTGGTCAAAAGTTTCCCGCCGAGCTTCCAGTACTGAAAAGAAAAAAGAAGGCGGCTGTGAACGGTCAAGCGGATTCCGGGTCAGGAGTTTCACTGGTGCTTTCTTGACTGACTCTTCTGAGCGTTGGGGTTGGACTGGACCTCCAGAACCACGGTGGTCACCACGTCGGCGTACATGTCGTTGAGCGGGTTGGCCAGCCACTGAGAGGACCACGCACGCACATATGTTTGTTTGATTGACACCTAGTCAACGTGATTGTGTGGATCTGACCTCCAGGAGAACCATGCCGGCCTCGTGGACCAGCGTGATGTTCTTGAAGATCCGTACGGTGATCTTGTCTGCGGGCTCCACCTGCTCCACGTCGCCTCAAAACAAACACACAACTAATTCGCACACTGCACGGATAGACGGATGGACGCACACGCATGCAAATGTGTTACCGGTGAGGCATCGGAGTTGCGAGACCAGCAGCGAGATGGGTCCCGTGTACGGGATGGCCTGCGTCTGCGTGACTGTGCCCACGTTCAGATCCGTGTACTCTGGACCACAAGCGGAAACGCTGTGTTAGATGATGTCGCAACACCTGCGTGATGCCGTTCGCGCTCTTCAAGCACCTGAGAGATCGGCGGGCGTGAGGATGTGATAGTTGAAGTTTTTTTTGACCAGGATGCCCGACACCCTCTGACCTTGAGTGCAGGCCTTGTCGGCCAGCGAGCCCATCACCTGCAGACAAACATGGCGCCGTCAAGGCGTGCTCGCGCTAACAACGGCGCCAACGCACCTTGGCTAGTTTCTCTCCGCGGAAGTTGAGCGTGACGGCCTCCGTGTTTCTGGGGTTGTGGACTTCGATGTGGACCTGGTCGTTGTCCTCGTACTCGCGGATGAGCGCCGCCTTCAGCCGGGCCATCTCGTTCTGCTCGCCGTGGACCAGGATCTGCGAATGGGAGGAGGAGACGTCGGCGCGGGGATGACGCTTCCCGGAGCCGGACGCTTACCACGTGCGGCGGTTTGAGCGCTCGGATGAACTCGCTGGTTTGCTGGTAGTCGGTGTGAGCCGAGAAGGAGATGTAGTCCACCGACATCTTCAGCGGGAGCTTTTGTCCCGACATGGTGCTGATCTCTTCCGGCTCCGTCATGATGTGCTGAAACACAATCCCGGGCAGATTTTCACTTGCTCTGTCTGAAGCTTTTGGAGTTTTGTCGCGGTGCGTGCCGGCACCTTGGCGAGCGTGCCCTCCACGCAATAGCCGGCGATGATGACGCCGTTCCTCTTGTCGGTGCACCAGCTCTCAAAGAGTTCTCGAGACAAACCGCTCTGCATCATGCCCGGGGACGCCATCACCACGCTCGGCCCGATGTCGTCAAAGTGGTCCATGCTCTGCCGACGGGCACGCGCACACGGTTACACACACACAAAAAAATAAACTTCAGCGTGTGGAGTGACCTTGAGGTTGCTGATGTGCTTGAAGACGAAAGGGTTGTTGACGTTGATGGCCTTGCGGATCTTATCGTTCATGGCGTTGATGTACGTCTGGTAGACGGCCATGCACTTGCGGGCCAGCGACGACGCGTAGTAGATGGGAATGTCGTGCAGCTCCGGGTGGTTCTGCCAGTACTCGTCTGCGCGCACACACACACAACCCTCACACGTGTACTTCCTGGCAGACACACACACAAGCACGGGCAGGAGCTTACCGAGGATGAGCAGAAGCTCCTGCGCTCGTCCGAGCGCAAAGACGGGAATCAAGCAGCGTCCCTCTCGGTTGACAATGTCGTGGACCGTGTTGCAGAAACGCGCCTCGCGCTCTTCGCGCTTCTCGTGGATGTGCGTCCCGTACGTGGACTCCTGATGCACACGCGTACTTCACGTCAGCACGGCAAACACAACACAACGGGCAAAAGTCAGCGGACCGTGATGAGGATGTCCGGTTTGACGCTGGGGATCTCGGCCGCCATCAAGTGTCTGTCCTCCTGACGCGAGAAGTCTCCTGTGTACAACAGCTTCACACACACACATTTACACCATTTGTACAGCCCAAGCCAGCAACAGCGCCATTTTGTTTTTAACGGTTGGCGACTCTACCTTGACGCCGGCGATCTCGATCATAAACATGGCGGCGCCGAGAACGTGTCCGGCGTGGTAGCACCAGAACTTGATTCCCGCCACTTCCCGGACCTCGTGGAAGTTGATGGTCTCGATTTTCTCCATGCTCTCCTCTAAGTCCGTCTCCGTGTACAGCATGTCGTCGGCCGAGATGTTGCTGCGGGCACACACACAAAGATGAGTCTGCTTTCGTAGAGGGCTGCAGAAATCAAAGTATGCCCATTTGAGCATCCGAGGATGGAACCCACCTGACTTTGACGTAATCGGACAGCAGCCAACGGTAGATGGCCTTGGTGGCGTGCGTCATGAAGGTGCGGCCCTTGAAGGTGGTCTTCTGCAGGAACCAGGGCAGAGCACCGCAGTGGTCCAGATGGAAGCTGAAAGAAATCATTTATGTTTTGAATGTGTGAATGCCTGAGCAAGAATCGTGCGTAACGGCAGATGACCGACTGGCTGATGAGAAGCAGGTCGATCTCGGCCGGGTCGATGAGGTCGATGTACGGCAGCGCGTCCATGCCCTCCAGGCCTGGATGGATGCCGCAGTCCAGCTGCCAGGCACAACCATGAGGCGCTCGTGATGTCATCGCACGACCGTCACCAAACAAATGGGCAATCTTACTTACCATGATTTTGCGCCCTTTAAACTCCAAGATGATACAGGACCTTCCCACCTCTTGGCCAGCTCCGCTACACACCCACAAAGTATACATAGTATACATAAGATACTGCATAGTGAAAACTAATACCAGGTGTCCAACATTAAAACCAAAAGAGAAGGAAGTAAGATTGAAAAACTGAACTGAACATGCATCACAGAGGTTCTGGATTCGAACCTCGTTTCTATGTGATGTGAAAGCGCTTGGCGGGAGGGCCAAGAAAGAAGTTTTGAAACACTCACAGTGGCCGAATAAGAAGTTGGTCGCTTTCCTCGGCGGGAACCGCAACATCACTTTTTCGTTTGCTTGACATCTTCTACTCGAGAAAAGCGGTGCAACGCCACAAAAAGGGACATTCGCTCAACAATTGAAACGGTGTGCGCTTACTGAAGTTTACTTGACGATTACTTCCGGGTTTTCTTCTTCGACGACGCTTAAGAGCGCCACTTTCTCTTTAGCACCACCTCCGGACGCACTTGGTTTCTACAAGCGACCACTAAGTAACGGGAAATGCATATTAAACAGATATTTGAACAGATTTAGACATAAGAGTTCATATCCTCTGCAAGAGGCTGAGTTGTCTGGCCTCAATATCCATTATTGATAAAGTTCAAGTCCAGTGGATTCCTCCAGCTTGTGGTGTACTGCCCTCAGGTGGACAAAGCGGGGAGACGCTCAATGGCCATTCAATTGATCCAAAACGTGACAAGAACGGAATAAATCCATTTAATGTCATTTAGGTACATATGTTTTTGATAAACAACAATATTACATAACACAATTATTGGCATTTCCAATAATGAAAGATCTGCGATCCGAGTGTTTTCAGGTACACGCATGGTCACAGAAGGAATTCAAGTGGCATCTTGCTCATTGATGAAGATGGAGGACAAGTCCCAGAAGACCAGATCAAGATCACTTGGGCCTATTTCTTCCAATTTCACTTTATTAGTCACTCGAGGACCCCAGAAGTCACTCTGTGATGAAATGCACAAAGGTGACCGGAAAGACTCCTCGCCGAGTAGGTTCTGCCTCCACGTGGCCCAACTGAAGCAGAGAGCACAGCGGACCATCAGAGAGCGCCGCTTCCAGTTCGAAGCGCCGGGCGGCTCACTCACCCACCACTCGGTGTCCTCTTCACCCTCCACCACGATCACCTCGCCCTCGTCGAACGTCAGCTCGTCAGGGTTGTCGGCGGAACACTTGTAGATGGCCCGCACCCTTTTGGGTCTTGACGCCTGCGTGTGCGCAACGGCCATTAAGACCACGCGACATCATCATTGGCCATTAGGACTTACGCTGAAGGTGCTTCTTGGTTTTGGTGTTGGGGGGGAGGAGTCTCGGGGGGACTGGACCTTAGAAGCTAAATGGAGATTTCTTGTTTTTAACATGACACACACACACACGTGTGTGTTTGTGTTTGCGTACCTCGCTTGTCTGTTGGAGTCCTTCTAAGCGACGACCTGGGTGGGGCTGATTTGGCTAGTCTGAAATCAGTGAGCAATTTGTTTGTGTTTTTGCATTTATGTATTCTATTCAGATCCTCTTTGATCAGTGCATACCTGTCGAGTCAAGCTCAGACTTGTGTATACCAGTTCAGATTCCTAAGTGGAGTCAAAATGGACAAGTACTTACCCGCTGGGTAATTTGGCGACGGGCAGGGGCGGCGGCGCTTTGTGGCGAGAAGGCGGAGGCGGTGGGTTCGTGGAGGTAGTGGAGGGAAGGGAGATCCGGGGCCCGTGGTTGGCTTTAGGTAGCGGAGGAGGAGGTGGAGGTGGAGGGGGAGGAGCCACTGGGAAAACTGGAGGATCAGGAGTCGCGTGATGCTTGGCTCCAAAGACTTTGAAGCGTCACTGACGGACGGGAAGTGCCACTCACCGTACATGGAGGTGTTTCTGTCGGGGGTCACGTTCTGGGCCGGGGGGTCGGACGAAGACCTCTGCCTTCCAATGGTTTCCATGGCGCCCGGGTTAGCGGCCTGCCCTCTGGCGGGGGCCCTGGGCGGCAACGGGGGGTTGGGCCCGGGCGGGAGGTGCCGATCCAGCACAGCGCCGTACGTCTCGTTGCTGATCATCATGCTGGGAATCTGACTGCGATGTTTGGCGAGCTGCCCGAGAACGCCGGCGCCCACGAAGCAGCTGACGGGTCGGTCACGCTCCTCGCGGCGGTGCGGGGTGGGCTGTGGGGGGGTCAAGGGGGCGTTAGGACATACAACAGCGTTAGGACAGCTGCGCTCACCTTGTCATCCAACTCGTCCTCACTCTCGTCCATGTCGTCGTTATGGAGGCGCCACTCGTACTCCACGTGCACGTGGACGTTAAACTTTCCCGACTGAGCCTGAGTCAGCTGACACACCGGCATAGTTCAAGATTAGCCTCACGCCGTCGAGCATCATTGCTTAACTGAGGGACTCTCACCAGATCTTCACATTCAGTGTGACCGAGTCGTCTCGCTATGTCCAGCGGCGTTTCTCCGCTCTCATTGGCTGCGCACACAAACGTCGCATATGATCCTATTTGCATATTTGTCAGATGATGCGGGACTCACCGATGGTCACGGACGCTTTTCCTCGGAGGAGGAGCTTCAGGCACTCGCTGTTGTCCGTCAAGCAGCAGTAATGCACCGCCGTGCTTCCTTTGCTGGTCTGCTTGTCCAGGTTGCCGCTACACACACACGCTCATATTTATCTCCATGCGTGGTTTTCCTCAGACGACTGAAGAGGAGTTACCTGTTCTGCGCCAGGAAGTCGACGATGTGTAGAGAGTTCCTGTCCACCATGCGCACGGCAAGATGGAGGACCGTTTCGTCCGGCTCCTGAAAGCGCCATCATCGTCATCAAGCATTTTCTCTAACGAGATGGAGGAGGGACGGACAGACGTACGTGCTGGTGGGTCTGCGGGAAGGTCTCGGTGAGGTCGACGCCCTCGCCGTAGACCTGGATGAGCGCCAGGATGTCGCGGTTGCGCACCGCCTGGTACAGCGCCTGCAGGCGGCCCTCGTTGTCGGCGCACTGGCGGCGGACCAGCGCCTTGTCCACGTACTTGGACGTGATGAAGTCCTTCCGCCTCTGCCTGCACGCACGGACGTAGCAATCATCTGCCGACCATCAATCTATCTCCAGCTAGCAGGTGTGCTTCCACTCACATGTCACTGGTCGGTTCAGGCTTGGCCACCCCCTCTGCGGAAAGCTCCGCCTCCATGATGTCATTGAAGGCGGCGTTGCCGACGTTCTTGGCCAGCTGAGAGGTGAGAGCGGCACGTTTTGGCGGCGGCCATTTCCCGTCGGCGAGCGAGCGGACTCACCAGTAGCTCGGACGTTCCCAGCACATCCAGGTCCAGACTCTGAATTCTGGAGTAGTGCACCCCGATCTCCCTGTGGATCCCCGAGCACTCGATGCAGATGAGCACGCCGAGGTTGGTGGACAACCAGGAGGGACCTGCGCCAGCCAACAGCAAACATCTCAAACCGTCCTAGTTAGCTGGACTAGCGTTAGCGCATTCAAGACGAGGAGCCACGTCGGGGTCACCTGGAGCGCCACAGTCGCAGCAGACGCGGTTGCCGTCCATCTTCCTGACATCTGCCACGATGGCTTTGGTGAGCTCCTGCACGATGTTGTCGCCTTCGTCCTGGTCGCCCTTAAAAGCTTTACTCAGCGCTTCTTCTTTGCTGTTCTGGAGGACCGACACCCATCTGCGGCCGAGAGACGTCGCGCATCAGCGCCGAGGCCGCCGAGGCGAGACGGCGACTACTCACATCTGGCACTCGGCCTCGTCCTCCGCCTGGAAGTGATACGTCCGGTCGTCTGAGGGGGACAGCAAAGGCGCCTTACGAGCCACCCTGACATGTTCTCTCTAGTTCTGCTGCTGTCGCTTACGTGAAAAGAGGTCAAAGTTCCTCTTGTCGTCGGCGTTCTTCTTCACCTGGCACGTCAGAAGGTTCAGTTTGGCCGGTGGTCGATTGGTCTGGAACACACACGCAAAAACGCATTTAGAGAACAAAAGAAGGTGTTTTCGGCCACGAGCAAACCCCGCCCCCCCCCGTTGATGATGTCATTGTTATTAACGGTCTTGCCAATAAAAAAAAACTTCCAAAATGAAAACCCTTCTGTCTCTCATCCTTTTCCTTAAGCTCTTCCTCCTCCTCTTCCTGATTTTCTTGCTCTCCTGCTTGCATTGTCCTGATTGGTTGTTTGACTCTTGGTGTAAAAACTTCAAAAGCAAAACAAAACAAAACAACAACACAAACCCGAATTAAAACGAAACGGCGGGCATTTGCGCGAGTGGCGGCCGGTGGGCGGGGCTTACCGTGGCATGGCAGATGGTCAGGAAACCGTTTTTCACCGAGCACTTCCTCTTCTGCCAAACTTTCCTCAGCCTGCGCCACACAACCATGAGCACGTTGACACTCTGGCGGCGGCGGCGGCAAGCCCACTCACCCCTCGCTCCTCTTGGACAAAACTCCCGAGCGCTCCGTCCCGTGCGCCTTGTTGCCTTGCAGCTGGTGCAGGCTGTATCCTTGCTTCTGCTTGGCCGGAGCCTCCTGTCAATCAATCATGTATGCGGTCAAGCTCCGCCCCTTCAGCCCTTCCACAGGCCCCCTGCAAACCTCTTTGCTGTCAGACTGCAAGGAGGTCTTCAGGAGGTCTCGGAGCTGAGTCAGTTGTTTCCTCTCGCCGTCCTGCGTCTGTTTGATCTGCTCGACCGGCCACATATGCAAACACACACACACATCCCCTCAGACTTCTTCCAAGGTTCAAGTTGAAGCCCACGTGACGTCGGCGTCCTCACCGCCGTGAGTTCGGACGCCATTTTCTCCACGGAGGGTTTGAGGCTCTCGACGGCCGTCAGTCCATCCTGGAAGAAGCTGAGCGCCGTGTGTGTGCGTGAGTGTTAGTGTGTGTGCAAGAGCGCGGGAGTTGTGGCGTCCGTCTCGGGTCTCACTTGCACTGCGCGTGGAAATACTTGATAAGGTTCTGCAGGAAGTCAACACCCTTCTTGACCTTGATGTCGTTGACCTTGAGAAGGTACTTTGGGGAAAAAACAATGATGTCACTTCCCGTCAAAGAGCGCGCGACCTCTGACCCACCTCACACATGTTCAACTGGAAGACGCGCCGCTCCTTCTCCATCTCCTCGGCGATCTCGCCGCCGCTGAACTCGGTGCGAATCATCCCGTGCTGCTTGGCGTGCTCGCGTTTCTCCTTCTCCAGCTTGGAGCTGTCAACGGAAGCGACACTGAGGAGAAAAGCGCGAGAAGCCCCGGCCGGCCGAGGGCTGCTTACAGTTTGCTCTCGTAATCCTTCCAGGCCTTGTCAAACGGCTTCTTCAGGTCCTGAGGGGATGACACGGGTCACCTGACATGTAACGTGTGGTGCGGCGCGTCACATGACACGTGTCATGCCGAGCGAGGACGCGTGACGCACCCCCTTGACACCGCGCAAGTCCCCCTTGAGTAGACTATCCAACGGGAAGGAGATGATATTGTTCATGTTCTGGATCTGACAAACAGGAAGTGACATAAGTGAGCCGGGGGTATCGTCGTGACGATGTGGGCGGGGCCAGAAGCTCACCAGGTTCTTGAAGAGCGCCGTCAGTTCTTTGCTGAAAACGGCAAACTTGAGAAAGGCGGCACCTACGTCGGCGTCGTCGCCGCTCAGGCAGTTGTCGCCCAGCTTCTCCATGGCCGACACGTATTGGTCCTCGTGCTCCACGTGGACTGCAATGCAAGCACGCACACGTCTTGGCGAGGAGATTTGCGTTCAGTGTTGTGCACTCGGCATGCTGGGACACGGGCGGGAATGTTGTACGCGCACGTCGGGGCCGGTACGTAAATTTATTTGTGAAGTCTACAGACCTGCTGACGTGTCTTGTTGTCATGACAACAAGAAAACAATAAAAGATAAGGCGAGTGTCTCACCCAAGCCTGACGTGTACACGGACTTGACCGCTTTCTTCAGTTTGGACAGAACAGAGCGCTCCACATCCAGAACCTGAATCATGAACACACACACATGCACACACATGCACTCTGAAGATGACTCAACAAGATGAAAGACAGAAGAAATAAGAAGTGGAAGAGAGAAGTTGTACTTCCTGTTGTGATGTACTGTGGCGGACCACCACTGGTGGTCATTACGTGTCACTTCCTGTCACTGTTTCCATTTATGTGTAGAACACTTTTGATTGTCTCACACATTCAAATATTCCATCAAACACACATAATGATGCAGGAGTGCCTTGCTCAAAGGCTGTGTGTGTGTGGGGGGGGGGGGGGGGACACAAACAAACACGCAAATGTAAACCCATTTACAAACTTGGTCCAATAAACACAGTGTCCATCAGGCGCACGACCCCCCCCCCCCCTTTTTTTTTGTGTGCGTGTGCGCGGTACCTCCTCAAGGGCGTTGACGCTGTTCCTACAGTGCGTCATGCGCGTGGAGAAGCTGGACGTGGTGGGCGCCTTGTAGTCGTCGTTGCACTCACCGATGAACTCGGTGACGCTCAGGACGTCCGGCATGGCTGCAGTTCGCAATCCCGACCCGGAAGAACCGCACCGGCGTGACGTCACGCAAGCTCAGGTGGGGCCAGGAGCGCCACACCTGCCTTACACTCGCACAAAAAAGTTGTGGAAGGCTTTCAAAAACTTCTAGGCGTGGACTTCCTCGCACTTCCTTGGTGGACACAAGCGACGACTCAATGTGTTGCACTTTGCACCGACAACGCACTGAGCTCCACTTCTGCTTCTCCTGTGGCCTCGATGGGCGGTTGGCCAAGTAGCTGGATGGCGTGTTAGCGCCGCCAAGTGGAACACTGACGTCACGACGTCATGCATCAAAATGAAAATGTCATCTGCTTTGATTTGCAACGTAAACCAGGGCTCGCCAACCTGCAACTGGCGTGCCCTCAAGAACCACAAGAGTGGGCTGCTCTAAAAATAGCTCACCGCTGATGGGACATTGTGATTTTCAAGAAATGATGAACACGAGATGTATAGAAAGAAAGTGTTGCATATTGTGGGATATCATTTTTAGTAATTTGGGGCTGGCTGTCACATTCATTAGGGTGACCAATCTTTTACTTGTCCCCCCCACCAGCTATGACGCTTGCATTTTTTTTGCACACTTGACCCATTTTTCATTGTCAGGCTCCATCAGGTCCTCCTCAACGTCCCCTCCCCCCGCCTCTCCCACCAAGTTAGGGGTTTGACCCTCAAAGGTCAAGCGCTTCCTCCACTTGCTTGGCCTGAAAAGCCAACACATTTCTCTGCACCCAATCAGGAAGCAGTAACAAAAAGTATGGCTGGGGGGGGGCACATATGGCTGGGGGGGGCCTCCTCCTTAAACGAGCCCAGCAATCATTTCACCTCCCCCAAACCACGCTGAACAAGATGAGGGGCGTGGGGACGCCTCAGTTGAGAGCCCACAACCCAAACAACAATGGAACCGCTTGAGCAGTGATGCAGTTTGACTGTCCTTTTACAACACTTCCACATTTTGCTCATTCGGCCCCCCAAGAATTCAAATCCCCAAAAGTTAGAAAAATTTGGACTTCAAATAAAAAATACACGAAAGAAAGGTGCCCTAGGCAATGCACATAAGATTTTTTTATTACAATTTAAAAAAAAATGTCTATATGCAATACTTTAAAAAAAAAATGTCTATAATGCACCAATGAAGCAAAAAATGAAGCAAAAAATATCAGAAATTAACCACAAGCAATTGATCATGTTGATAGAGAAAATTACTTTTTATTTATTATTTTATTTTAGTTTTTTTTTTCCATTCAATGACGCTGGTTTGATTTGGATGATTCCCCATTGAAAAGCGGTTGATAGATGAGCTGAGCTTGGATTGGCTCTGAAAGCGACAAAGGCGGGAAGACGAAAATGACACAAAACCGAGCTACGATTGGTCGAGACGACTAGAAAGGCGGGCGTCCGACCAGAAAGCTATGCTGCGATTGGCTTACGCCCGCACTCTACCGGTAGATGTTTCGAAGACGCCGGCCGGGTCGTGTGCGTCTGCTTGCGCTCCACAAGCTCCTCGCTCGCTCTGGTTGCACACCCAAACGGAACCGTGCGTGCAGGCTGGCTGCATGAATAGGGTGAAAGACGGAGGTGACTCTGGGCGGGGGGGCACCATGGTTCAGCAGCGGCACGCTGGCAAATCGGCGGCTGCAGCTCACATCAAGCGGCCCATGAACGCCTTCATGGTTTGGTCCAAAATGGAGCGCAGGAAGATCATGCAGCAGTCGCCGGAAGTGCACAACGCCGAAATCTCCAAGCGGCTCGGGAAGCGATGGAAGTCTTTGGACAAGTCCGAGAAGATTCCGTTTATCCGTGAGGCCGAGCGGCTCCGCCTGCAGCACATGGCCGACCACCCGGGCTACAAGTACCGACCCAAGAAAAAGAGTAAGACGGGCTCCTCGGGCGCCGGCCAGCAGCCGAACCCGAACCGACGGGCCCGTTTCGTGCTCAAGCGAGACTTCAGCGACTCGGACGACGAAACCGCCGTGGAAGCGGATGAAGGTATTTCTCGGCTGCTGTACACGCGCCAGGTCAGCGGAACCCTCTCACCGGACTCTTCGTCCTCAGCCCGGTCCCGCTCCGGCTCCAGTTCCTCGTGCTGCGGGGACGACCTGTTCCCTGTCAGCCCCGCCCCCTCGGAGCCAGCAAACCTGAGCCTCTCTCTGGTGGACAAGGATTTGGACAAGGACTGGAGCGGAACCGAGCGGGGTCACGGGTCCCACTTTGAGTTCCCAGACCACTGCACGCCCGAACTGAGCCGGATGATAACCGGAGATTTCTCGGACTTTCTCTTCACCTTCTGAGCCAAGAGGGATGGGGAAAAAAAAAGAAAAAAAAGTGACGTTTTTAACCACCTTTGCCCTTTTTCACTGGGAGTTGACTTTTTATTTCCTCAGTTGTTTTTAAAAAAACGAAAACCTAAAAAAAAACTTTTTTTTTACGCACTTGTTACATTTTGAGTGCTGGAAGGTTTTGTGTTGGTCATGTGACGAAGTTTGATTTCTGCTCCTGTTTTGCGAAGTATGGAAGGAAACGCGTGACGGAATAATAAATCGGATGCAAGTCTATCTTGTTTTTTCCCTTTAATGACGTCACAACTGCATGCAACTTTGTACTTCTTCATTACATGCCAAGACATGCACAATAGCACATTTGACAAATACGTCATAACACGTAACTCCATTAAGAACCTTAGTTATTGATATTGAAATATCACATCCATCAAGTCACAGGGGGCGGAGCTAAGGTGACACAAACACGACATTGGGCGTCTATTATAAATGTTTTTTTGTTTTGCAAGCATTGTATTGAACATCTAAAGCAGCGGTCCCCAACTTTTTGTGTGCGCCAGTATTTTGCCAGGCCAAAATCAAATCAAATGGGTGAAAATGCAAGTCAGGGTGATGCTAAATTTAATTGAATCCAGATTTGGAGTCATTTAATTGTGACTCACTTGAGATGAGCAATTTGACGCAGCTGATTTTCAAAATAAAACTTTTGAGACTCTGATGATCTAACAACTATTTTGGGTTTAGTCTGGCTGTGTGGTGGGGTACCAAATGGAGGACGGAGGGTCGGACCGGGCCTGGTGGTCGGGGACCGCTGAGCTCACCAACACCATCATGCGTCACGACGACAAGCTAGTTGACATCTACAAACACAAACAGCAAACGTGAGGAGACTTGCAAAATCCCCACAATGTTAACATGGCAAATATTTCAAATTGGAACAATCTGAATGGCAAGTCACATGATGCGGCGGCCATGCAACAGGTCACAGGATGCTCTCGCGTTCCTCTCCGAAGGCGACGGCATCGGCCGTCATGGTGCAGACCTCGGGAGGGTCTCCGGGCTTCAGGCCCCTCTTCAAGTGGACCACTCGCACGTTTTCATTGTCGGGGCCGGGCCGGGTGGTGCTGGTGGTCGTGGATGCAGGCGGGATGATGGCTTCGCCGGCGGGGGCGTCGCGGCGGGGCGTCTGGCGGGGGCGCTCGCCCTGCTGAGCGTTGGCGTTGTTGTTGAGCGTCACGCTGCCGGCCGAGCGGTTCAGGTTCCAGGTCTGGGTGGCGGGCCAGGCCTCCTCGGGGCTGCAGATAGACATGCGGCTTTCGGCGCTGTCCCGCAGGGCGGCGTCCCGCAGGGCGGCGGGGAGGCCGGCGGGAGGCTCTTGCTTGCGGGTGGTGCCATCCTCGCTCAGCTGGATCAAGTCGCTGCGTTCCGTCAGCGACTGCGACAGGTCGGCCTCCTCGTCCTGCAGCGAGTGGTTGGGCGAGCTCTCGTTGGAGCGGACGCCCGAGTCGGACGAGTCCTTCTTATCCAAGGTGGCGTCCGACAGGTAGTCCTTCCCTTTCAGGGCCAAGGAGCAGCCGCTCGCTTTGGCCTTGCCGTTTTTCAGCAGCAGGGTGTCGGACTCCTCCGACTCCTCGTCATCGCTGGTCAGCTTCTGGTAGCGCAGACCGTCGCCGCCCGCCTTGGCGCCCGCGAAAAGGCCACCTCGCTCGGCCGAGGTCTTGCGGGCCAGCAGGGACTTGGACGACCCGTGTTCTCCCTTCTCATCTTCTTCCGTGATGGGGTCCAGCGCTTCGCCACCGTCGGCGCTGTCAGACGCCGCTTTACTGCCGCTCCTCTTGTTCGCCAAGGCCTTGCGTCCGTCTTGCTCGGGTCCGTCCTTGCCGCTCTGGTCTGAAGACGGCGTCATGAAGTGCCCTGGCTGAGGCTGGACCGGTCTATCGCCACCCCCGCCGGCGCCCTCCAACTGGGCCATCTGGGCAATGTACTCCTGGTAGGCGCATCGGTACTCGGCCTGTTGCTTATCGGTCAATTTGACGATGTCGTTGCTGGACTCCTGCGAGTTGAGGCTCGTGATGCTGCCGGTCCGCTGGGGGGCGCCCTGGAATAAACAAACACAAACTGATGCCTTTCGAGCGCCAATAAAACCCTATTGGTCGGGGTCGAGGTCTTATGGCTGAGTTTGCTGACCATCCAATGCGCCCCGGCGTGTCTGGGCTGCTGCGACTCCTCCAGGCCGATCATGCTGAGGTCGTCGAAGCTCAGAGTGAAGCTGTACATCGGGGACACGTCGCTGGGGGCGTGGCCGGCGCGGGCTTGCGCCGCAGCTCGGCGCAGGCCCGCATCAGGCTGGCCGCCCGTCACGCTGCCTTGCTCGCTGGCGGCCTCCTCGTACAGCACTTGGCTCTCCAGCTGCCGCATTTCCACCACCTGCGGGGACAGAAAGTGAGGTCAGCGCACGGCGGGACCGCTTAGCGGGCCGGGCATTTGGGCGTTGTGCTCACGCTGGCCCGAAAGAGCTGCCAGTCCCCAAAGTTCATGTTCATCTCCTTTTTCAGCTCATCCAGGTTGCACTGCGTCAGGACTCGTCCGTTCACGTTGGCCTGAAGGCGACCAAAATGGAATCAATGTCCAATGAAAGAAAGTCGGACCTCGGTGACGGGCGGCGCTCACCTTCCTGATGGTGGCGGTGTACGCGGCCAACATGGCCTGGTCGATGCCCTGGATCTGCTTGACGCGCTTGCACACGCCATCCGTCGTCATGGCGCTCAGGAGGGTGGGCGGCGTCCCCGAAGCCACGGAGGCGGAGCCCTGAGACACAAACCAGACGGCGGCTTGTGATTGGTGATTGATCAAAGGCGGCGGGGAAAGCGGCGTCCGTGTTCGCTTTGGCTCAACATCATCATCGTCGTCGTCATCATCCAGAGTTCAAATGATGTTTGAGACCAACGAGAGGTGGCAAAGCTAGGATGTGGCTGATGTACTTACGCTCGAGGGGGCATCACGGGGGGCCGTGCTCTTAACGAGCATGCGAGGAAGGAGGTGTGATGGGTAGGCCGCCACCAGGGGGCGTGGCGGATGGTGGAGATGGTGGTGGGGGAAATATGGCTGAGACAGAAAGAAAATCAACACAACGCAAATCAAACATGAACGTGACAAACGATGGATGGGAAGCCGCGGCGTGACGTCGTGCCAATGGAACATGGAGGCGATTCTTATAGAGCGGATTTGGGTGCTTCCTAAAAAAAGAATTCCTTTGTGTTGAGTAAGGACGAGGAAATGAGTCAATCAGTCCATTGTTATATACTGGCAAAAATCAAAGCAAAGAAAATGTTTTAGATGGGCGACTGACCCTGTTGTAGAAGGGGTGCTGGGGTCCGCCCATGCCACTGTAGTAGCTGCTGTGAGGCGGCGGCGGTGGCGGTACCACAGCCCCCGCCACCGGGTTGAAGGGTCCGCTGAAGGAGGCGGACGGCGAGCACGCCGACGACACCTGACTGTACATGGACACGGGCCGGGGCTGGACCTCCTGCAAGGTCGGGTAGCCGATGGCGCCCAGGTTCACCTGCTCACGGGCCGCACGCACATCTGGGCAGGAAGAATGAATGAGGAGGAAACAGAGAAGGAAGGATACGACGGAGAAAGCGGCGCCAAGGTACCGGCAATGATTTCCCGCAGTTTGGGGTCCAGGTTGACGGTGCAGGGCAGGAAGGTGCGAATGTCCCTGGCGGTCAGGACGGGCGTCCGCGACGACAGGAACACTTCAAAGGCGCGGACGTCTCCGTCGATCTCCAGCAGCGGTTCCACGTCTTTGGTGGTGGGGATGTTCCTCAGCACCCTGCGCGAGACCAAAGTCAGCACGACGCGAGCGAGCGCTCGGCGGCGGCCTCTCACCTCTCATAAATGTTCTTGAGCGTGGCCTGCTCGGGAACGCCGTCGCTCTCCTCCAGGAAGAGGATGAGCCAGGACGTCCGGTAGGGCCACTGCTCCGTCAGGTTGATCCACGACGCCAGACGGTCCCAGTTGAAGGCGATCTGATTGGCTCTCAGCAGACGACCTGCACGCAGTCAAAGCAGAAGCGGTCGGCTGCGGGCGCCTCAACGACGCTCACCCGCACGGCGCGAGCGACCCGGCGCTGACCGGTAACGGAAACGATGTTGAGGAGCCTCCTCATGCTCTGCGGGCTGATGTCGGTGAACCAGTCTTCGGCCACCATCAGCTTGGTCAAGTCGAAGGACATCTGGCGAGTCACCGAGCGCTGCGCTTGGCGCCTCCGGAAGGTGTCCTGCGCACGCCACCGAGGTTGCAAAGCGCTTTTCTGTTTTCAACGTTGCTCCTTGGGTGGTCGGTCACCTTACCCGACGGGTGAGGGTGGCCTTGCTGCCACTCTTGGTGAGCTCTCCCAAGCTGTGCTGTGACAACTTGCGGTCCAGCTCCTCGTGCCACCCTGCGCAATCGACGTTGGCGGCATCGCCGTTGGCGGGTGCGCCGCTGCCGCCGCCGCCGCCGCCCATCTTCCTGGCGCTGGACAGGCCTCTGCTGTTGAGGAAGACGGGCAGGTGGACGATGTTGCGCATGTAGTCGTGTCCGTTGACAAAGTCTCGCAGGACGCTGTTCAGGTTCTGGTTGATGGCCTTGATGATGATGTGCGGGTCGCTGGCGAAGATGGAGATGAAGGGACCTTTGGAAAACAGGACTCGCACCTGCGGGATGCGTGGACATGCCATGATGGTCAAAAAACTCCCGAACTTTCATCCACACTGTCCTATGTTCTCACCGTGTCGAGCATCTGCAGAACTTTGTCCTGCTCACACGCGTCCAAGCTGTCAATGACCACCGCCAACCTGGTCTGGTGCTGAGTGAACCCGTCGATGGTCTTGGCCATCTTGGCCATCAGCTCCACTTCGCACTTCAGAACCTGCAAGAAAAGTCCGCTTCAGCCGTTCTGTCGCGCCTGACATTGCCCCGTGCGCCGGTGAAGTCCTTCCGACCTTCATGAAGCCTTCGCTCTTGAGCTTGTGCATCTTGTTGGCGGCGCCGTGCAGCCGCTTCCTCTGCGAGTTGAGCACTGAGTTGGAGACCCGCCACCACGTGCGACAGTTCAGCAGGAGGGCCACGCCCACCACGCCGCCCAGCGCCATCAGGACGCCGTTGACCGTGTGGTTGCGGCTGTGCACCCGAAAGACGGCCATCAGCGCCACGCCGCTCACCAGGCAGCCCATCACCAGCGCAAACAGCATGAAGGACGGCACACAGCACGTCTTCTTCCACTTTCCCTTTCCTGCAACCGCAACACATTGTCGTCCGAGCGTTCTCGGAGGGCGCTCGCGGGCAAGCGCGTACCTGGCGCCTCGTCCGTCTTGAAGACCCTGAAGAGGCGAGTGGCGAGGAATCCAAACTCCCTCTCGCACGCGTCGGACAACGTGGCGATCATTTCGGCCATTGACGTCTCGCCGCCGACACTTGACAGTCGATTGTAATCGGTGAAGAGAAACCTGCGGCGTGACACGACCGTGACATCGTGATGACATCACAACAACATCAGTGCAACAGCGCAGTGTCGGGTGGTCGTTACCTGACGGGCAGCGCTCGAGCGCTCTGCTCCGGGAGCTCCGGCGGGTTGACGAACATGAGCTTGAGGAGGAGCTCCAGGTAGCCGATGTGGCGGGCCAAGCGGTTGCTGAGGAGCCACGCCCAGTTCCAGTTATCCCCCTCGCGCCGGCCCCCGAAGTAGATGACCACTGCCGACCACAAAGAAGAAGGCTTATATAAGGTGGAGGCGCGCGGTGCTGGCGCGCGGCGGAGGAGCTCACCGAAGAAGATGTAGAGCAGCGCCAGCAGGCTGAGCGAGACGGCCACGGCCAACTTGGGGTCCAAGGTGAAGCCCAGAACCAAGGCCACCATGCCGCACAGGAGCAACGTCAGGACAGCCGCCAGCCACGACGGGCCCAACAGCGGCTCCATCTGCTGGCCCGCGAACGTCTTCATCTCATCTGAGGACAGCACACGCGTGTCCTGATCTGGTCTCCGCGTGCCAGCCCGAGTGCAAGCTCACCTTCGAGCTTCTTGAGCAGGAAGGACTTTCCGCTGCCCCACTGCGCGTAGAGCCCCACGCAGATGGGCGGCTGCATGGTGGGCTCGCTCAGGATGTCGGCCAGGGCCGAGCTGTACAGGTCGTAGCCCAGCATGTCGCCGTCCGACTCGGTGGGCGACAGGTGACCTGCGGGAGGGGAACGGAGACGGTAAGCGGGCAAGGGCGGGCGAGGGCGGGCCGAGCCCAACGACACCTACGGGCGCCGAAGATCTGCGTGAGGATGCTCTTCTGGTGGCTGCAGTCGATGTTGTAGGGCGTCTCGCCCGCCTTGTTGGGCCGGTAGAGCAGGCGGCCATCTTTGGGGTTCCTCAGGAGCAGCTCGGCCAGCCGGCGGCTGCGCCCACGGATGGCGATGTGCAGGGGCGTGTCTCCTCTCTGGAGAAAAATTCAGCCGTCAAATCCATCACAAAGAACAGGAAGAGAAGAAACCAGCCCGTGTGTGTGTCAGCTCGTCGGACCTTGTCAACAGCGGACACCTTGGCCCCTTTATCCAGCAGCAGCTCGACGATCTCGATGCTTCTCATCTTGGTGGCTTTGATGAGAGGCGTCTCGCCGTCCTGAAAGGGGGAAGCGGAGGCGCCGCCGTGACTTCCTATGGCCGTGCGCGGCGCCGGCGCATCTCACCTTGGTGCACGTCTCCGTGTCGGGGTTGCACTGCAGGATGTCGCGCACCATGGAGGCGTTGCCTTTCTCCACCGCCCAGTACAGCGCAGTCTTACTCTCCTGGACGCACCCCACCATCGTCATCGTCGTCATCGTCGCTCATGGTCAACATTAATGACTCACCTGGCCCCGAATGTCAATGTCGGCGTACTTGTGCAGCAGAGCTCTGACGATCTCCACGTGACCGCCTCTCACCGCTCCGATCAGCACCGTGTCGCCGCTCTGCGTGCGCATGCGCACATTTAATGATCTCAAAAGAAAAGGCGTGACGGCGGCGGCGCCTCACCCGGTCGGGAATGTTGACGTAGGTGCCGGCGTCAAGAAGGTCCTGCACGATCTCGGTGTAGCCTTCCTTGGCAGCGATCATCAGCGCCGTGTTGCCGTCTTTGTCCGTCATGTTGACGTTGGGGTTGCGCTTTAGCAGCTCCTTCACCACGTTGGTGAAGCCGCCTTTCACCGCCACGATCAGCGCCGTCATGGAGTTCTGCCGGGAGGCGAGGCGTCAGTGTCGAGTCGGCGCCGCCGGCGGATACTGCCGCTTACCGCTCCATCCTGGTCCACGTCGGCGCCGTTCTCCAGCAGGTGCATGACGCAGTCCAAATGGCCTTTCCTCGCCGCCCAGATCAGGGACGTCGTCCCGTACTAACACACGTTCAGAATGTGAGCGTGAAAGTGCGACCAAGCGAGTGTCCGTGTTTGTCACCTTATCGGAGCAGTTGACTTTGGCGCCGCTGTCCAGCAAGAGTTTAACCACGTCGGCGTGACCTCGCCCGGACGCCCAAATGATGGGGTACACGCTGTACTGCTAGGGATCAGCAAATAGTAGCCCATTTGGACTCTTTCTAGCGTGATGTTTTCATGTGCAACGTGCTACCTGTCCGGTGGTGTTGGGGTTTGCGCCCTGCTCCAGCAGCAATTTGGCGACATCCACACGACCTTTATACGAGGCCCACATGAGCGCCGTCCATCCTCCCTGCCACACATAGGCCGCACTTAAAGGACATCACATCGCCGCCGGCACCCGAGACGGACGGGAGGCGCACCACGTCGCGATGCTCGATGTAGGCGCTGTTCTCCAGAAGCTCCTTCACCACCTCCACGTGACCTTCCTTGGCGGCTGAGATCAGGGCCGACCAGCAGTCCTGACCACACATAAGCGACACAACCACAGATTTACACATAATTCGCTGTTACCATGCCATCATCAGCACCTATCTTGTTGCTTGGCAACAGCGCTGCTCCCCAACCCCCCGCCCCCATCTGTTTTGCTCACCACGTCATCCAGATTGACATTGGCTCCTCGCCGGATGAGCTCCTGCACTATTTCCAGGCTCCCCTGCTCGGCAGCCAGCATCAGCGGCGTTTGCCCATTCTGACCACCACAAAACAGGCGGTTTTACACAGGGGGCCGAGATAGTCATTCATCCTTTGTGCGAGCGCTAATTAGCACGTACGTCGCTGCGTCCATCCACTTCCTTGAAGCGGTCCAGGTGGTCTCGCAACGCTGTGAGATTCTCCTCCTCCACGTGGCCAAACAGCTTCTGGATGGCCATCGTGGTCATCTTGATGGAAGTGGTGGTGTCCATCTTGGCAAGTTCTCAAAGGGCGCAGCTCCTGCTCACGCACACACATCATACAAGCTGTCACTGCGCCCCCTGCAGGCACTTCTGACAGACACACATAAGGCCGCCTGCAGGGGGCGCGTTAGTGATGCGGTCATGCACCTGTCGCTGCCCGCACCTTTACATTAATCAATATATCAATGTGTGAAAAGCAACGAAATGAACACACAACCGAATTAAGTTTATTAGTATAAAATGACATCGCTTTGTCAAATATGGAATCATGACTGACGTGTTGTTACCATGGCAACACGCGGCAGCAAGCCATCACGCAAACGTCTCGTTACACCCAAAGAAAATTATATACTAACAAATAATTCAATGTATGAGCAAATCTGCTCGATAATCCATCTGCAACTAGAAATTAAACTAAATTTAGTATTTCAGCCGCCAAGATGACGCCCATGGAAGCGCTCAACGTCGTCGAAAATAACCTTTGAGCTCTCGGTGACATTGAAAAGGAATGGCAATGACGCAGTCAGGCAGTAATAAATAAACGGGTGAAAGCAAATATAAATAAAAACCTTGCCAATAAAACACATGTTCGACTCTGTCAAGCGGTTTTAATGGGCGAAGTGTCAATCAAGCGTTTCAAGGATGCTTGGTGGCCATTCGAAGGCGGCCACAAATGTTTACCGAAGGAATGACGTCGTTCGGATCCAGATGATCTTGGGAGTTATTCTGGCCGACGATTCTTCCTTCTGTCGGAGTGTCGGTGGATTTGGATCGGATGTTTTGTCAGGCGATGCTCATCTCATTCTTCAGCCCAAACAACAGCCGCAGCAGCCATCTTGACCAACATAAGCGCTCCACACGGCAAACTCCGGGAATGACACGCACATTTCCGCTTACCCTTGACAAAGTAAGAGCATAAGACTTTACTTGCCGTTCAACCCGGTGAGGCATTTAACAATTTTCCCAACTATTGACGTCTCCCACACACCAATCGTTAATCACGTTACCCATTTTAATATTTTATGAATAACGTCTGGCTCCTGTCGCTTGGTACGAGCTGGATATTTTATTTTGAAAGAGTGTTATGAATTTATTTCATGGTATTATGACGCATTTGACAAAAGACACAGCTGATGGAATGTCAATGATGAAAAACAACAACATAAATAATCAAATGTCAAAGGAAGCGTGCTCTATCCGCGATCTAACCATTTCAAAAAATTATTTTCCGACTGATTTAGAGTCAAGCGCGCTAGAGATGGCCAGCCTCTGAGCAGCTCATGCTGAGGGCGTTTGGGACTGAGGGACGTTGATCATATTTCAAAAATGAACTTGGAATATTTCAGCGTTTATGATGTTGACGCGTGTCTGAGACGTGGCTCCTTCAGCAGGAGCACAAACTTGTTTTTTTCCCCCAGCCCAAGTAGGCAAACAGCATCACAAAACGGTTCGAATCCTGTGTGTTTTCAGTGGTTTTATTGAAAAAAGCTTTTTTTTCCTTGTGTGAGAAATAAATAAAAAGTTGTCTTTTTGATTGACAATCTGAAACAAAATTAACATCAGACATGCAAATGAGGGGCGTGGCTACATGAGCTTTACAGGTAGAAAGTGGCTAATAAGGAGTGCTGATAAATAGTCGCTAGCGTAAGAGCTTTTGCTGCAGCATTGCGCGCGTGATGGCGGATACAAAACACAAAGCAAATATGTTACAAAATTTGACGCACACACACATGATCAATACGCACACACACATACACACACAGGCAAAGGTCGCGGAGGTGTTCATCACAACAAACGACGATGAAGATGGAGAACGTCTAAGATGGAACGTCGGCGGCTAGCGAACGCTTCCGACGTCGCCTCTCGGCCGATTGGTCCTCGTCGGGATGCGGGGCCAGCGGCCGGCTGTCGGGCACCGATGGAGAGCGGCCTGCTCACACAGCATTCCTTGTTGAGGTTGTCGTCATGGCAACAAGGTCCACAATTTCCCATTTGAGTCGGTTGTTAGTAGGCGGGCTTTGGAGGAGAGGGCGGGGCGACTGCAGCTGGTTTGCATGTCAATCAAGCGTGTTAGTCAACATTCATTCGTTCAGTCAGCACTATGCACGGCGGCAGCTTTTTCTTTGGCTTTCTGTTGGTGCAAAGTGCAACACGAACGTGTGTACACGAACCTCCGGAGGGACCCTGAGGACCTTTGAAAGTTCTTGCGTCACATCAGACATGCATCATCATCAGGATGTTGTCGAATACAGTGAACCCCCCCCCCTTTGCCAATTGATTTCAGGTCAATCCAAGTGACGGCTACGTTCCACGATGACATGCCTATTAACTTAAAAGTATGAATCCAGATAATTGCAAAGACTGCAACTGTGGCGACTTGCATGAGGAAATAGGTGGCGGTGACGGGGGTTCACTGTATGAGCACTTTTGTTGTTTGCGTTGGCAAGCGCTAGGTTGAGGGTTGCTAGGCAACAAAGCATCAACAGTTCATTTCCATGTGGGTTAGTACGTTCTCGTTCGTTCCGGCCGTAATCGGTGTCGTGGCGGTCGTCATCGTGGTCGGCATGCTCCTGGTGGTCTTTTGCCGGCAAGATGCAAAGGGGCCACGGAATGGCCGCCGCCCGTGTTTGCTGTTGGTTAGTTCCTGTTTGTTGCTGTTTGTTGCTGTTGTTTGTTGTTTGTTGGTGCAGCAAAGTTTGTTAGCGCTTCCCTCAAACGTCTCGAGAGCGTTTCGGGAAGTCATGAAAGCGGCGCAGGCGGCAAAGAAAAACTACGCGGAACCTGCAACGAGCAGCACAGCACACGGCGTCAGGAATCACGCACGCGCACCCGACTACGTACTAAACCGCATCCATGGCGTGACATTGGGTTACGTGCGGCACAAAGGAATTCTTTGACTGCAGCGACGTGGGCCCGCCTACTTACCCGCGTATCCTTGACCGTTGTAAGGAATGCCCGCGCACTGGGTGGAGTCGCAGTAGCCGGCCGCCCCTGGGGCGCCGCGGGCGCCGGCGTAACCGGGACGGCCGGGAGGGCCGCGAGATCCCGTGGAGCCCGTCGGCCCGGGTGGGCCCGTCCTGCTTTCTCCCGGTGGGCCTGGCGGGAGTGACGTCACCCAAGATTACAAAGTTGTCTATTGTGTTTCATCGTATTCACAATAATGCCCGGTCAAAGCCTACCCGGGGGTCCTCGAGGGCCTTTCTGTCCGATTCCCGTCACGCCCGGCTCGCCCTTCTCTCCGGCCGGCCCCGCCTCCCCGGGCTGTCCCGGCAGTCCCGGGTTTCCAGGGAAACCGCTCCTTCCGGAGGGGCCCACCTCTCCGCGCGGTCCCGGCAAGCCGGGGGGTCCGGTGGGCCCCGGTGGGCCGGGGTTGTTGCTGCGGTGGATACCGCTGGGGATCTGGTTCAAGAGGCTATTGACGCGGTTCATCTGGGCTGCAGGGGACCAACGATGAAGGCGCCGTTGTCAAGGTTTTTTTTTTTTCTCGACAAGATGAAGTTGAAGAGGTCCGACTCACCGTTGACAAGCTGCTCACAGACCTGCCTGGCGATGGAGCGCATCATGTTCTGAGGAGCAAAGTCTCCCTGAGGAACACAAAGACACCAACGAGGATAAAGTGAAGTTCATGAGACCGCCAACGGATGTCAAACTGTACTCACGCGCTCTCCCTTGTCTCCTTTTGCCCCCGCGGGACCCTGAAAGCGCACACACACACACATCGGTCACTCCAAAGAATGTTTGCTTGCATGTCGTTCATCAGTTGACATCACTCACGGGAGTTCCATCAGGACCCGTGTTGCCGGGTTTTCCTTCTAGACCGGGTACTCCAGGGGAGCCTGGGGGTCCCTGTGGGGAGAAACCAACGAGAGTGAGATCACCATGAGCGAGACTCTTCAACATTACGCTCCGCACTCACCATGGGCCCGGTGGGTCCTCGGGGTCCCGTCATGCCGTCCTTTCCTTGAGGGCCCTGAACGCCACACAGACAGGACAAATCAAATCAGCTCAAGCGCAAGCTTTGCCCTTTTTCTTCCTGCTCGCAACTCACCCTCACTCCAGCAGGGCCGATGGGGCCGACGGGGCCGCGGGGTCCCGGTGAGCCCTGTGCACACGCACAAAGAAGCTGTTAGAGTGCCCCTAAATTGGCCACAAAAAGGGCCGCAATTTCCTTCAGATACCACAAGATGGCGACAAAGCACTTTTTTGTTTTTTCCTCCATCCAGTATGAAGCTCCTCAACTCACTTGTTTGTAAGGATAGATTTTTTTTGCAGTTGAACTGATTGTAGAATGGAATGAAAGCACAGAAATTGCAAAAGAAAATCCTGGAAGGAAAATGGGAGGCAAACAATAGCGGGCGGACTTGTTGTGGCAACAAAAAATTGAGCAGAAGCTGCACTGAATTTGTCACACTTGAAGGCTGATTTTGCTTTCGCTCTTGTCTCGGTTCCAAACCAGCTTGATGGTATTCAAGTCTGACAAGATAGTGAGTGCGAGACGTCCTGGACATTTGGCTCCGCCTCTCGAGCGGGTTCCGGTAAGCCATCAAATCGGTCTTGGCTGGCGACGGCTGTTGACTGCGCGGGAATTTCATTCCAGAGCGGATCATGCCTCTCCTGATCATCTTGACTCGGTTTCCTGATGGGAATCCTTCCAGAAGTCCTCCAACGCCTTCAACTATCTCATTTTGGACTCACGGGGGCAGCCCGGCTCGTTTCCCGTTCTCATGTCAACACTCGTTTGGCCTGTCACATTGTCCGATGAAGACTTGAGCCGCCGGGAGGACGCCGCCGCCGCCGCTGCCGCGCTTTGTTGGCGGGCTCCTCGGGACACCTGCGCACCAGCACGCCCCTCCGCCCACCACAGGCAAGAAAAACACGCAGAAGACGAGTCTTACTTTGAGTCCGGGCATGCCAGAATCTCCAAGATCTCCCTTGGGTCCGGGCCGACCCTGCACGGGGAAAAACAAAGGCACGTTGTTCAAAGGTGCTTCTCGTTTGTACGCGTCTCATTTCCAAAGTCGAAGCAGATGCGCGCAAATTTCATTTTTGATCCAACACCTAATCAATCAGTCTGATTTAATGGACAACTACAGAAATTGGAAGCTAGTCACTGTTGATGGGGTGAAAATTTGGCAGATTTAAAGTTCAACAAGGCTCCCAAATGATTCCTCAACGAAAACAGTTGTCAATTAAACCTATGATTGGACGTGCAGTAAAATCTTGATCTGGTTGGAAAACGTGGCGAGCCAAAAGGTAAGAATGAAAATCAACGAAGCTCAATTTATTTTCTGAGTCTATGGGAAAATCTTTGCAGCCAGGAGACGCAACTTGTCATGAATTTATGAGCTGAACGGCTTTGTAGAAATGCGGGTGACGCCAAGAAAGCTTTTTTTAACATCTCCAGCGTAATCCCTGCTCATCCTCAGATTTATGTGTGTGCGTGCGCACGTGTGTGTGTGTACTCACAGCTTCTCCCGGGATGGAGCGTCCGCTGGGTCCTTGCGGACCAGGCAGGCCCATTCGGCCGGGTGCTCCCAAGTCGCCCCGAGGACCCACTGGGCCCTGCCAGGCCAAAGCAGATGACATCAGTAAGAGGCATCAGATGATTTCATCTAACTTTTAAAGAGACTTACAGGCGCGCCGATCTCTCCTCTTTCACCTCGTGGTCCTTTTTTGCCGGGGGCACCCTAAGTGGGAACAAGATCGATAAGTGGATTTTTTGGGATCCATGAAATGTGTATAAAAGAAAAAGTGGTTTATGTGGCTGCTGAGTGGGCTAAAAGTTGTTTGTTTTTGTTACCGCGGCAACCGTCTGGCCACGTTTGCTGTTTGTCTGGTTGCGCTTCATCTGCATCTCTATCGTCCTTGGCAACAAGCAGGCGGGAAGCAGCAACGGCCAGAACTATTCAAACCTTCGACTGCAACTTTTTGTTTTCGCACCGACGTTCACGCGACGTCCGATTGTAATTGCGAATCGTGAGGAAATGATCGAATGATCTTTTCGGTGAGCTTCAATCAGGGTGGCTGCAGCTAATCCAATAATAATAAAAATGAAGAATAGCAAAGCTTCTTCTCTGTAGCCATGGCAAGCTTGAATTCATCTCAGTCTATCAAAGGCAAATTGAGCGTGTCTGCCTGCTCACCACCGGTCCTTGCGGTCCCTGCGGTCCGGTGGCCGAGGTGGTGCACTTGCAGGCGTTGGGCAGCGAAGGACATTTGTTTTCGTCTCTCTGATGGGCACCAAAGAGAAGAAGAAGAAGTCACTTTTGAGCATAAAAACACATTTGTCATCATATTTGACTTTCTTGTTAATGCTGACTGCATGTCGAGTTTGCGGCAAAACTTTGGATGCTGAGTATTGAGCCTTGTGGAACACCGTTAGTATTTATCTGCTCACAAACAGCTAAGGAGTAAGTCGACTTCAGGATTACAGCCAGGTCCTCCTCAAATTTCCTCGCTGGACCCAAAATGTTTGCAAAGCAAACTTCAGAAAATAAACAGATGAGCTTGTGACTTGAGAATGACTGACAGCAGCTGGAATCGTTTGTATGTGTAGTTGGAGTGGATGAGGTAAGTGTCCATGCGTTTCCACGGTTACGGACCAGGGCGGGCAGGTCGCAGCAGCGGTCACGACTCGTCCAGGCCAGCGTGCAGACAATATCGAACATCTGGAGCTGGAACTGAAAAAAAAAAGAAAGACGCACGTGTGTGACAGAAGCTGGCGACAGACGGAAATAAACGAGCGTGAGGACGGGTCACGCCGAGGACGTCACGAGTTGGCGGTCACATGCGGCAAACGTTACTCCTGGAAAAGGTGTCTCAGACGCGCGCGTCTGCTTTACTTCACATGATTTGCATGCAGCTGCGGCGAGGGAATGTTCGAAGGCTGCCAGCGCACTAAACACTCGTTCGCTTTCGGCCCAAGATCGCCGGCGCCAAAAAGGCACGACGAGAGCGAATACGTCGGATTTACAAAAAAAATCCCAAAAGCATTACAGTTCAAACTAAACAAAAATGAGTATTGTTGATCAAAACGGTTTATAGTTTAATTTGAACATTGATCACGAGCCAAAAATAAAGATTTTGCAACGACTTACGGTTGCCGAGTCTCCTCGGGAGCCGACGGACTTGGCCATTTTCCCCAGGACTTGGTATCCGTCTCTGGAAGTGTTTCCAGCCGCTTTGATGCTCTTCTGGGCCACGTGTTGGCAGTCCACGTTGAGTTGGACCCCGGTAGGCGAGACCAGGATGTGCAGCTAGACGGACGGACAGACGGCGAGGCACATAAATGTTTTGAGTTGGAAAAAGCGGCATCGCAGCATTCTTGTCATGTTACAAGGTCGCCGAGCGCAAACATGCATTCCCAAAAAGTACAACATGACACGGGCTGTGCTTGAAGCCTCTTTTTTGGATTTTTTTGGTCCAAATGTGAGGGAACAAAATGAATGTATAGCATTTTGGGGTGAGGCCAAACGATGACAAAATGTGGAAAAAGTGAAGCGCTCTGAATGCTTTCAGCTGTTGGCCGTAGCGTAAATGCTAAGCTAACCCGCTTGGCCAGCCAAGTAGCAAATTTAAAAAGGACGGCGTTGAAAAACGTCTTTGCTAAAGCGATGAAGGCTTCGCTTTGCGCTCCCGGCGCACTTCCTCCATCACCTCGTTGGCTCCAGCAGAAACGTTGGGCAGCTTCCAAATCGGCCCCTCATCACTCATACGCATGAAACTGATGTGCTGCTACTACTACTTGTATTTTTCTGCCGGGTGTGTGTGTGTGTGTGTGTGTGTGTGTGTGTGTGAGTGAGGGCCGGCTGCTCCACAGTCTAACTAACGGACTTTGGGGTTGATAATATACAACGCAAGTGCTCCTTTCCACGTCGACTCTGACATTTTCATTCCAGAGTAAGAGTGAGATAAATAGCAACAGACCTTTGGCTCGGCGGGGGGTTCTAAATCACGCTGGGCCTCTGCTGTGATTCCAAATTGCTACTCGAGCGCACACGACCGCAAGAGGTCCCGAGTCGGCTACCAGAAGCCAGAGCGAGCGAAGGCGATACCCCCCCCCCCCCCTCCTCGGCCCCTCCCCCTGATGTCATTGTTTGAGTGCGCTGACCCAACACTTTCCAGGCCGGGACGCCAGCGAGGCGGGTTGAGGCCACACGGTGCGGTTCTGGAATGTCTTCACCATTGTTGACAATCAAGCAATTTTCCAGTCCGAGGCCGACTCGGGAATCATTTGGCCACTTCTCTACCGCCTCGTCACCAGCTACGCATTTTTATACCCAACAAGTCCATCAAAAAAAAAAAAAGCACAGTCGGGAATGAGCGAATTTACTTTTCGCACGCTCACCTTGTGGAAGCTTCCGTGGAAGAGCTGCTTGACCGGAGCCTCGTCAAAGGTGACCCGCTGGATCTCGCCGCGCTCGTCCTTGTTGTAGAAGGAAACGCTCTGCTTGGAGGCTGAGAGACGCGACAGGGGCCGTCAGCGCTTCGACGTCCTTCGATATTTTCGAGGAACGAGATGGACGCCGCCCACTCACGGTCAATAGTGACTCCCGTCTCGGGCTTGTGGTCGGCGGTGGACACCTGCCACACGTCAAAGGCGTCGTTGGGCGTGTCGGGCAGGAGGCGGAGCATGAGGATGATGGTGTAGACGGGAGGGAGACCTTCGGGGTGCACCTCGCTGCCCACACGAAAAAAAGTCAAGTCAGACCGTGACTCCTTCTTGGACTTGCACAGAACTATCTTAATTATGGAGGCCAATGAATCACACGAGGCAAGCGATGATTATTTCGCCACCGTCGACATGTTGTCATTCCCATTTGTCTCGGGAAGGAAGCAAATTGATTGAAAGTGTGTCACGACTTGGAAAGGTTCCCGTGTGAGCAAGAAAGCAGCGTCACGGCAAAGAAATGGAAGCGAGAGAAGCTGGCGGCGGGACGCATCTTCGCACAATAAACAATGACGAGCTGCCATTTCCTGCTCGGGCTGCTGTTGTCCAGCTGTCTTGTTGCCAGGCAACAAAAACACCTTCCAGCGGCAGAACAGCGCCAAACATCTGCTCCTTTGCATAATATGCATGCGACTGACTCCAGCACCATTCATCCCAGTGCATTTTTCAAATAGCTCCATACCAATACGAGTCGCGTTGCATTCGTATTATCCACGTCGGTGCATTTGAATGCTTTTTTTTTTTATCAATTCAGGGTCAACGGCGGTGACTCACGTGCTGGGCATGGTGAGGAAGGCGTTGGGGTGCAGGCGGTAGGCGGTGAAGCTGTTGAAGGAGCCAGGTTCCATGGACACGCCCCTCACCTGAGCGTACGTCTTCTCCGTCAGGTTGAAGGCTTCCAGCATCCTGAAGCCGGGCGACGTGAAGCCGTTGACAAAGATGAGCGGGCAGCCTGCGGCACAAAAATAAGCCACGTGAACGGGACGTGGGGCGGGACCCTCGGCGGGGAAATGCGGCCGCTTACTGGATGTGGCCGTTTCGCAGATGAAGCTGATGAGGTTCTCCTTGATGGTTTCAAAGTGGTCAAAGTCGTCCACCACAAAGACGTGCCTCTCGCTGGGCTTGCTGCTGATCTCCTGCAGCTCCGCAAAGTCCACGTCGGCCACGCCCACGGCGAACACCGTGTAGCCTTGGGAGGGCGGCGCGCAGAGACATTTTGAGACTCTAATCTAACGTGTTAGCAGCGGCGGCGCTGCTCACCTGCGTGTTGCAAGCGGGCGGCGTGCTTCCTGACTTCATCCTGCGAGCGTCCGTCCGTGATGACCACCACTACCTTGGGCACGTTCCTCCTCATGCCATTCTCCACCGTGAAGGCCTTCTCGTACGTGTGCTGGAGGGCCACGCCTGAATGGGGTCAACGCGCCCTCGTTAGCGGGAACACGCTCGCCGCTCGCCGCGTGTGCCATCGCCTGACCTGTTTTGGTGTTTCCGCCTTTGTAGCGGATGAGATGAGGCGCCGCCATGGCAAGGCCTTTGTCTTGGTAGGAGTTGAACTTGAATTCGGTCTTTGCGGTGTCGCTGTACTGCACGAACGACACCTGCGCGCAAAGACATCATGTCGGGAGGTGCCGCTGGCTTCAATGACCCCCCCCCCTTTGACCACGAGCGGACAAACCTGCATCCCGGTCGGTCCGACCACATCGAAGGTTGCGATCATGCTGGAGACGAAATGCACGACTTTGATGAAGCTCTCCTCGCCGATACTCCACGAGCCGTCAATGAGGAACAGCACGTCCGCTTTGGCGCCTTTGCAAACTGGAGCGCACAAAAAAAGCGTCAAATCACAGGTTTTAGCTAGCAAGTCTGTCAATTGGTGACATAAGCTTTTAAATGTACTGTACAAAAAAAAATGGCGGAATAAGTGAAGGGCCTACCTGCCCAGGAGGGAGGGATAGTGGGCGGCGGGCTGGGGGTAGGCGGGAGCGTCGGCGCGGGAGTCGGCTTAACCACTGCAACAAAGCAAAGCCGCTGAGTGTTAGCAGGGCGTTGCTCACGGGCAGGACGCTTGGGCGGCGGCACGCTCACGGGTTCGCTCCTGGGTGCTGACGCCGGGTCCCTCCAGGTTGGGCGTCTGGACGAAGACGATGGCGCTGTAGCGGGCGTCGGGCGAAAGTCCGTCGAAGCAGTACTGCGGCAGGCCGGCGGGGATGGTGATCTCCTGTTGACCTCTGCTCGATGCTGCCCGGCAAAAAAGTTTTTTTTTACTACGCAGAAAAAGAAAATCCAAACTCTTCAAGATGAGATGCAAACATTTACTCACGGTCCAGCGGGTTGAGGCGGATGCGGTAGGACGTGGCCGCTCGGTGGGCCGTCCACTTGACGCAGAACCTGTCGTGATCCACGTTGTACGTCTCGATGTTGGTCACGTTCAGGGGCACTGGCAAAAGACGTCACGTGACCCAAGGTCGCCTTTGATTACTTGCGAGGGCGGCGGACGGCGTACGTGTTGTTCCCGGGCCGGCGAGAGGCGCGCTTTCGCCGCCGGTGTACTGCGCCAGGACTTGGACGTCGTAGGTGGTTCCGGGCTTGAGGTTGTGCAGCGTGTAGGACGTCACGTCGCCCACAAAGAAGTCCACGTACTGGTCGGAGCCTGCCGCAGGAAATACGCAGAGTCAGCATATTAAACCCATTGGATTGATTCATCAGAATATTTTAGAATCAGTGCCGACGCGTTACCTCTGGGCGAGTAGATGACTCTGTATCCTTCCACCGGCGCCGCCACGGGGTCCCAAGCCACTCGGAAGCGCGTGTACCACTCGTCGGACACGCGCAGGTTCCTCGGGCTCAGCAGGCCGACTGCGGGCGACAAAGAGGAAACGCCGGATCACGCGGATGGATCGCCTCGTCGGGGTCGTGACGTCTCCGGCCGGCGCCGGCTCACTTGTGCGTCCTTTGCCGTTGAGGAGTCCTCCGGGGCCCTCGGCGTAGATGGCCTCCACCGTGATGTTGTAGGGCGTGTCGGGTGTCAGGTTCTGCAGCCGGGCGTTGTTTCTGTTGCCCGACACCACGGTCTGAAAATGCAAAGTAGAAAATATGACAATAGCACCTCCTTCCTTCCTTCCCTCCCTCCTTCTTCTTTTCTTCTTCCCCCCAATCAGCGCATCTGTTTTTTTAGTCCACCGTGAGCAATAGCGGAGGCCCGCAGCTGCCATCAGTATTTCATCTCCTCATGAATTCCGCGCTGACGGCGTTGGTTGAAGGCCGCCGCGTAATTACCGCCACCAATCAGCGGCGCGTGATTTATGAGCTGACGGCGCGCGGGACGACGTGTGACTTCATCGCATAGTTAAGCGAGGCTGAGCGGCCAGAGCGGGTCCAGTTGACCCAATTTGCGCAATGACTTCACAATCGACCCCGAAGGCCTCACTTTTTCCTCGTTCAATCTTTGCACGTCATCGTTTGCGGACTGGTTTTTACCGCCATTTTGAGTTTGTAAGGTATCTACTCACGTATTGGGTGATGGGGTCTCCCCTCATGGGGTGGTAGGCGATGCGGTACTGTCTCACGGGACCCTCGGCGTGGTCCCACCCGATGGTGAGCGAGTTGGTGGTGGCGTCAAACACTCGCATGTTCCGAGGTCCGGCGCGCGGCACTGTCGGAACGACAACGTTGTCGGTCGGGCCGCCTCGGCGACTTTTTCAGATCGTCCTTACGTGTTTTGCCGTCGCTCTTCAGCGATGGGCCCTCTCCGTCCGGGTACATGGCGATCACGTTGATCCGGTAGGGCGTGTCCTGGATCAGCCCGTCCAAGAAGGCGTTGTTGACGCTGCCCGGAACCAGCACCTGAGTCAAACAACACCTTGAGATCAGCTCGGCCACCGGCGCACGTCATCATCATCACTCACCGAGTGTGGCGGCGCGGCGGAGTTCCAGGGGGTGTACTCCACGCGGTACTGCTGGACCTGACCCGTGGCCGGCTCCCAGCGCACGTTGAGGCTGTTGGGCGTGGGGTTGAACACTTGCACGTTGCGCGGGGGAGTGCGAGGAACTGCAACGAGGGGCAAATCCCGTCACCCGCAAATTTCAATTTCCGCCCTTCTATAAAAACAATGGCGGGCAAGCACGAGAGGAATTCCTGAAAAGCCTTGGGAACCGGGACTGGTAGGAGAGAGTTGCTCCAAGAATTCACAGATGATTTTTGCACATGTCGACCATTTCAATGTGATTTACAGGTCTACTTGTGGCGGAGGAGTGAAGAAGCATGTCTGTCTCGCACATCTGACGTTTGGGGGTTTGAATTTCGGCCCGGCGCTTCCTGTGCGGGGTTTTTATTTTCTCCCGCGTGACAAACGCAAGTTCCACCGGTGATTTTATCACACGGCGATTTTAAAGCGGACCGAGGTCGTCCGTTCAAATTGGCTCGCCGACGTGTGAGAAACGAGTGAGTCACGTGGCTCGCTGATGGAAAGCATGAGGCTGCAAATGAAGGAAAAATCAAGCGACCTGAAGGAAAAGCCGGGCTGGTTAAAGCAAAGCAGATGTGCGCGAGCGGCTCCGTACGCGCCGCTCACAGACACTTGAGCTCGTGGAAGAGCAAAAAAAAAAAAAAAAAACCAGCAAGGAGGCAGTAGGTAGCGAGAGCGTCTGCAGACAATGCGGTCAGCAGTTACACAACGACCTCACCACATTTCCATTCGTCTGCGCTCGAGTCTTCGCTGCATTCCAGCTCGTGACTTCATCCTTGTCAATCTCATCCGTCGCCACTAATCACAACTACTTCCTCTTTCTGTACTCAGATTCGTCACGCATTTTGACTAATCGATTTGTACTGGTCCCAAATTGTCTGCTTGATGAAGACATGGCGCAAAAAGCGTGTTGAGCAACGCGTGATGGAGGCACCAGCTCGATGCTTGCCATTGGAACTAAGGCTGGAATCTTTGCGCGGCGCTCCAATAAAATGGGACTTTGCTGAGTGAGCGCGACACGCCGTCTGCACGCCAAGCCATCCAACAACACACGCACGCACAAAGTGATGTTTCGGGGAAGCGTGAGATCAGATGTTAAAAGGAACAAATAGTGGGCTTGACTTGGTTCACATTTAAATGCAACACTGGCATCCCTCAGGGCTCAATCTTGGGTCCTCTACTTTTACAGGGTGGCCCACATGAGAGCTTTGCATTTCAACACTTACGTGTTTTTCCGCGCTCAGACTGGCGCAGACCCTCGCCTTCCGGGTAGACGGGCACCACGGTGACGGTGTAGGGGGTGTCGGAGAGGAGGTTCCTCAGGACGGTGTTGGTGGTTCCTCCCGATACTTGCTCCTGCAGTCAAATCGATTTTGCTGCTGATATTTGGCATATACAAGAAGAAAAAAAAAGAAAGAAGGGGACCAACCATGTCCTCGGCACCGCCGGCTGCCGGCACGTAGAAGAGTCGGTACTGGCGCACGTTTCCCTCGGCGGGCTCCCAGGTGACCTTGAGTGTGCTGGTGGTGGGTTCGATCACTTGCAGTTTCTTGACTCCGCCCAGCGCCTCTGTCCAACACAAGGGGCAAACCGGGTCAATTTTCCATTTGGCTGAATATTTTAGGACTAGCTCATAAAACAAACTGCCTTTGTTGCCGGGCAGATGAACTTACTGGTCTTGCCGTTGTCCGACATGCTCTTTCCCTCCATGTCGGCGTAGATGGGCACCACTGTCACCGTGTACTCCGTGTCAGGCTGCAACTCCCTCAACATCGTGTTGGTCGCCATGCCCGATTCCTGAGTCTGCACACACGCGACAAACACATCAATCACTTTTTGCACTTGAGAATTGGGTTGTTACTCGTGCACGTAAGCGTGCGAATGAGCGCACCATGAGCGTCTCTCCCCCGTTGACGGGCTGATAGCTGATCCTGTATTGGCGAACGTCGCCCTCGGCCGCGTCCCAACGCGCTCGCAGCGAGTTGGTGGTGGGGTCGCTCACACGCAGGTTCTTCACGCCGCCCAGAGGCTCTTAAAAAAAAAAAAAAAAGGCCGAGTTAGATTTTGAATCATTTCTTTGTGTTTGTTTGGATGCCAGCGGAAAATCTAATTAGGCGCTCGGGGTGCAAGAAATGTGGACGGCTTAGCTAGCGCATTCCTTCGCTTGTTGTTCGCGTCTGACAATGGATTCAATCATCTGGCGAGGGCGGAGCGGGCCGGTACTTACTGGTCTTGCCGACGTCGGCCTGCGGGATGCCCTCCACGTCGGGGTAGATGGGCACCACGGACACGTTGTACATCGTGTCCGTGTCCAGGTTCCTCAGGACCAGGCTGGTGGTGCCGCCTGACACCTCCTCCTGCAAACAAGCACAATTATTTTTCCAGGTGTCTGTGGTGACTTTCCTCACGCCAAGAATGACATCTCCTACCGTGCGCGGTTCTCCGTCGGGTTGCGCCGAGTAGGTGACCCTGTAGTTGCGCACGTTGCCCACCGCCGGATCCCAGCGAACTGTCAACGTGCTGACGGTGGGATCCACCACCTGTAAGTTCTTCACGCCGCCCACCGGATCTGCCAAGGCATCAAGATGGAGATTGCTCAACTTTTCCAAGATGGCATCAGGTATTATTCAGCCGTCCCACTCACAGGTTTTCCCGTTTTCGCTCTCCGGCAATCCTTCCATCTCGTGATAGACGGGAACCACGGTGACGGTGTACTCGGTGTCGGAGTTGAGGTTCTTCAGCACCGTGGAGGTGGTGGATCCTGACACCTGGTCCTAGTTTAGGGAGGGAGACGGCTAAGTGACACTCGTGGGGGGGAAGACCTCGGCGGTGCTGCCGACTCCCGATTGAGCGTATTTGGCGGTGGACTCACCACATCCTGTTCTCCTCCCGCCACCGGCACCCAGATGACGATGTACTCGCGCACGTTGCCCTCGGCCGGCTCCCAGCGCACGTTGAGGCTGCTGGTGGTCGGATCGAACACCTGAAGGTTCCTCACTTTGCCCAGCGGCCCTGACGACACACGAGCAATGCGACCTTCACTCACCACAAATTGATCTGCGCCACGTTTCTGAAGCTCATTTGGATCTCAAATAGTAATTTAAAGAAAAAATAACAAACTCACTGGTCTTGCCGCTGTTGGTCAGACTGGGCCCGTCGCCCTCGGCGTAGACGGGCACCACGGTGACGGTGTAGCGGGTGTCGGGGAGGAGCTTCTCCAGGACGGTGCTGGTGGTGCTCTCCGATACTTGCTCCTGCAAAAAGCACAAAAGTGTGCCAATTGAAGAATCCTCACCACTTGCGATCTAGTCGCACTTGAGTTGTCACTAACCACAATCTCCAGGCCGCCACCTTCCGGCGTGTAGATGACCTTGTAGCCTTGAACGTTCCCATCGGCGGGATTCCAGGTGACGGTCAGCGTGGTGATGGTCGGGTTGGTCACCTGCATGTTGCCCACGCCGCTCAAAGGCACTGCAGGAATTCCACACGCGTGTAAACAAAGTGTCGTGTGTCGTTTGAAGACGTTGACTCACAAGTCTTTCCGTTCTCAGTCTGGCGTTTTCCCTCCCTGGCCGGGTACACGGGCAACACCGACACCGAGTAGGCGGTGTCGGGCAGAAGGTTCCTGAGGACGATGTCGGTGGAGGTGACGGGGACTTGCTCCTGTGGAAAGCCACGCCGTAAGATAGCCGTGGGCAGACTTTGCCGAGGCGAGCGGCGTTCTCACCATCTCCTCGCGCCCGCCGGCAACCGGCACATAGAAGACTTTGTACAAGCGGACGGCGCCGTCGGCCGGGTCCCACTTGACGTTGAGCGAGGTCATGGTGGGGTTGGTCACCCTCAGGTTCTTGACGCCGCCCAGGGGTCCTGACGGTCACAAAGACGGCAGAGTCAAGCGCTACGTTGTGGACTCCGCCAGCAAGCGGCAAGGCTTACGTGTCTTTCCGTTTTCCGACATGATCTTGCCGTCGCCCTCGGCGTAGATGGGCAACAGGGAGATGGTGTAGAGGGTGTCGGGTTGCAGGCCCCTCAGGATGGTGCTGCTGGTGCCGGCCGACACTTGCTCCTAAAGCAATCCACCGTCACCATCCGGTTTCAAAGCTCATCGGTGAGCCTGTCGGAAGGAGATCTGGCCCCGCCCCACAGAACGGTGGTGGTGGTCCTACCAGTCCTACCATGCTCTCGGCGCCTCCGGCAGCTGGAGCGTAGATGACCTTGTACTCCTTGACGCGACCCTCGGCCGGCTCCCAGCGTACGTTGAGTGTGGTCATGGTGGGGTTGAGCACCTGAAGGTTCCTCACGCCGCCCAGAGGCTCTGCGGAAGACGCCAAAGGCTTCCATTGGAGACCATCCCAAGGGTGGCGTGCGCAAACCATGGCGTTTGTTGCTCACTGGTTCTTCCGTCGGCTGAAACGTCTCTGCTGGGGCCGGTGGCGTAGTTGGCGGTCATGGTGACCCGGTACGGCGTGTCAGGCGTCAGCTTCTGCAGGACCGTGCTGGTCTTCTTGCCTCCCACCTGCGTCTGAGAAACACATTGATGTGATGAGACTCTTCTTTTTCTTCTCCACAGGTTTTAGACGCAGCGGCGGCGCTGTCCTACCACAATGGGCTCGCCTCCGGCCAGCGGCGCATAGACGATCTTGTAGTTCTGCACGGGTCCGGGGGCCGGGTCCCACTTGACGGCCAGGGTGCTGACGGTGGCGTTGTAGACGCGCATGTTGCGAGGAGGCTCCGGGCGCACTGCAGCCGCCACAAACATAAAAATGGGAGTCAAGCGGGCGCACGGTCGAGAGCACGGCGGCGTGGTGGGGGATGAAGATGATGAGGATGAGGGTGAGATGGTGATCTTAAAGCAGCTTTGCTGTCAAAGGATGGATCACAAATTGATGATGCGAATGGTGGCAAGTGATGATGATGATGTCACAGCTGGTTTGAAGGGGTGCAATGATGTTACATGAAATGAATTGAACACGCATAGAAAAAATAGGACACATAGATATTTTGTGTTCCATGTCAACAATGAGCAGATGTGTCTGACTTGATGGACACACACATGCAGTTGTGAAGGTGAAAAAAACAAACAGTCAAGAGTATTTCATTGACGTACCGTCCGCAGCCTTCAACACTATAAAGAAAAAAGAAGCTCATTACAGCGGGACACTCGCACGCCATTTGTAAATAAAAAAAATAAAAAAGGGGTCAACTTGGGTTCATCTGTAAAGGTCATTGAGAACTTCGGGCGCTGGATTTTGTTCACGCAAGTGTCGTGTGAGGACTCACATGTGCGCTGGTTTCCCATCAGGTCTTCGCTTTCGGACTCGTCCGGGTAGATGGCCGTCACGGTGACGGTATACTCGGTGTCCGGGTCCAAGTTCTCCAGAAGATGTGACGTCTCGTCGTTGCCCAAGATGGACTGTGTGGAAAAGAGGTGAACATGTGTTTTGCTCCATGATATCAAACATTTTGAAGCAATGGGGGGATGGCAGCTTACAGAATCGGAGTCGCTGTGTCCTTTCTTAGCCCAGCTGATGCGGTAGAGCGCCACGTCGGGCGCTCCGTGCTCCCACGTGGCCCTGAAGGAGGTCAGATCCACGTTGGAGAACCTGAGGTTCTTGGGGGGGGGAACCACGTCTGTTGACAGAAAGCAGGAGATGGGATCGTTAAAGCGCCGGAAAAAGAACATTCCTCACTCACGCCGTCACGGAATGCAAATTGGAAAAAAAAAAAGAAGCAGAGCAGACCCGTGACTGCCATTCCGAGCATGGGGTTCCCTGGACCCTCGTCGTACACGGGGGTCACGGCCACGTCGTACTCCGTCTGGGAGCTGAGCCCCGGCACGTTGAGGGAGGTGACGTCGCCGAGGACTTCCAGCTGTTGGGGCGACATTTAATGAGGCGGTCATGGCCGAACATGAAATCAGACTGAACTACGTCAGTCTTTTTTTTTTTTTAATACAGCCAGGTCGGAATTTAGAGTAAAGACGAGCGAGCGGAGCTGCTTCGTGTCATCCATCGGGACCGGCTGGAAAATATTCATCCCAGACGCTTTGAGGAGGAGGACAGAGTGGCAGCGGGTTGACGGGAGGCGGGCGGGGGAGGAGCGGGGCGAGAGAGATGGAAGAGACGGGCGGGCGGGAGAGGCCCCCGGCGGCCTTTCTCTTCCACAACCTAATCAGACGCAATCGCCTCCTTCCTTCCTTCCTTCCTAATAACTTCAACAGCTGCCCGTAAGAACCCCGATGATCGTTTGGAAGCGCGGCGCTGGAGGGCAAAATAGTGGGAGCAGAAAAAAAACAAAAAGAGCTTCACCTCTTTGGTATCGCCGCCCTCGGACTTGTAGGTGACGATGTACTTGCGCACCAGGCCGGGCGCTGCGTCCCAGTTGAGCTTCATGCTGCTGTGAGTCACGCCGGTGATCCTCAGGGCGCCGGACGGCGGCAAGGGCACTGTGGGCACGGCGTCACAAAATAAAAAAAAATGTCAATATTTTGCCGGTGGGATGACGTGAGTCCGTTTTGCGAGGCAGCGTCCCGCTCTGGCTGTTGAGGTGACAGCGCAAACATCATCTGGACTTGATTTTCAAAGCCATAGAAGAGGTGGGGGACTCCACTCACAAGTTTACATTCCGTGGCACAACTTGGAACATGTGGAACATTCTTTTAAAAAAAACACCAGCCGTCCAGCTTTTTTTATTCTGTTTTTACGTCTAAATTTCCACTCGACAACCCCCAAGAATGTTTCCTGGCCGTTGCGGTTGATCATCTTTGCTAGTCTACCTGAGAGGAGCTCAAAAGGTGCCATTTTTTTTATGTCTATTTGCGAGTACGTACGCGTGACTCCGCTGGTCTTCAGCGGCTGGCTGAGGTCTTCTCCGTGTTGAGCCAAGACGGAGATGGAGTACGCCGTGTTGGGGAGCAGCTGTGCCAACTGGATGTCGCTCACGTCGGCTCGAACCAGAACCTGCGAAACGGACGGGCAGGCGGGTCGTCGGTTTCCAGCTCCGCCGCGTCTTGGCGCGTGCGTGGCGTTACCTCCTTTTCCGGCTGAGGCCCGGTGCCGTTGATGGATCGATAGAGCACGGTGTAGCCGCTGGCTCCGCCCACCGGCTGCCAGCGCACCCTCATGGCGCTCATGGTCTCGTCGTAGACTTTGATGGACGTGACGGCCGGCAGCGGCACTGAAACCACATTTCGATAAAAAAACTGAAGAGCGAGCATGGATTTTTACTTTTGGATGTATGTGGAGAAAAAAAAATGCAAGCAGAAAAGATTTGCTGCGTTGGAGTCAGGGAAAAAAAAAAAAAAAAAGGCCATAAAAGCAATCCAGGCATCTTTACATGAAAGTCAGCTTTTAAGTTGGCCGACGGCCACGACGTGCCGACAGCGTGGCGTGATGGGAGGGGGCTTTACGTGACAGATCAGACGCTAGCTTGATGCGCTAAGAGCAGGAAGAGCTTCGGGTCAAGAGCGGCGGAGAGCGAGCTGCTCCTTAAAGCTCCGGCGCTCAACTTTCACGTCAGGAAAAGTCCGGAGGAGGGCGAGCGCTTACGGGTGGTCTCTCGGCCCACCAGCGGCTCGCTGCTGCGTTCTCCGACCATCGAGTAGACGCTCAGCACGTACGGCGTCAGCGGGCTCAGACCGTCCAACACCGTCGATGTCGTCGAGCCGTCCAGCAACACCTGCCGCGACAAAATATGTTATGAAAAGGTCTTTAAAGATAAAGTTGAGTGTGTACTTGTGTGTGTGTGTTTGGACAGCGGCCGCCCCGCATGTTACATGCAGCGACTTTAAAAGTCAAATTTTCAAAGGATGGAGTCATGCTGGCTTGCTCCATGGAGCCGCTAAAAGCCAAAAGAAAAAAAACGATTTCAACTATGACCTAAGGATGAGAGCTTTTATTGCTGGCGTTTATGACGGCTGCAATGTGTTCACATGGAGCCTGCCTCAAATTGCACGCATGTCTCAGAATTCTGCCGCCGCTTAGAAATAAAAACGCTTGTAAATTCCGGGACAAGATAAGAAGTTCGCAAAAAGTTTTGGTGCTCGGCGGCTCAACGTAAACACACGTCAACAAATCGAGAGGAAACGTCGCTCCTTTCGCAATCTTTTGGGCGATGAAAATGTCGGGCCAGATAGGGAGTCATTTTTGAAAAATTTAAAAAAAAAAATGCGCGTGCTAGCTAGGCTACATGCTAACTTTGTGATCCTCGTCATAAGAATAAAAAATGTTTTGTGGCGTGTGCGCACCTCGCGTGATTGTGCTCCGTTGTCCAGCGCGTAGACGAGCCGGAACCTCTCGACGGGCGTTTGCGGCGCGCTCCAGGAGGCGCGGAAGGAGCGGTGGGTGACCTCAGAGGTGGTCAGGTCGGAGGGCGCCTCCGGCGTTTCGTCTGCGGAGGGGGGGACGACAACAAGCGGCGTCAACGCGACGCACCCGGACATCCACAAATCTGACAGCAGCAGTGCCGCCGCCGCCCGTTGGGCCGCCCGGGCGCTGTAAATCACTTTCTTTTGATATAGTTCCTCTTAAAAGTGATTTACACTGGCTCGGTGGAATGTTCCACTCCGAGAAGTGGATTCTGCTTTTACAGCTGGACGTGGCGCAGACACGATTGGACAAATAGGTGGCGTTGTTGGTGATGGGGGGGGAGAAACACACTACAAAAACTTTCCTACTCAAGATGTTTTTTTCAGGTTCTATCCAAGATTTCTCAGGCGCGATAATTAATCAACAGCGATGGACTGATCGTTTCGAGATCTTGCTTAACTTCCAACCGGTGAATCGATGCACAAAAAGGTGTCGATTGATTGGATCATCTATGAGTTGCCAATTGACGGATTCACCCCGAGTTGTCTGACAAGTCGAAGCCAAAAGTGATCAAGTGAATTGACGGCGTGGCGAGTGAAGGCCCCTCGGGTGCCTTTAAAAGCCGCAATAAATTGGGGAGGAAAATGTGATGTTGCAAATTCCACAAGAGGCAAACTTTGCGAAGTTTCCACCTGTGCCGTTAATTACGAGAGGGTGTAAATCTGAGTGACTCATTCTGAGAGCGGCCCAGAAGGACGACCGGGTCGCAGCTGCTTGCTTATAAAACTTTTTCAGAACCTTTGATTTGGACTCAAACGTGGTTGTTGTCCTAACCTGAACCTTTGACGCTGTTGCACAGGTTGACGGTGAGGTCGTCCACGATGTCCAGCAGGAACTTGAAGTCGTTGACGTTGTACATGTGAATTTCGTCCGGGTCGGAGGCGATGGAGCGCAACTCGTTCTCGTCCGCGTTCTTCACGCCTGCAAGGACATGCTTGCTTGGTGCTGGTTTTTCCACCCAAAAAAAAAACATGACAGGCAACTGACCGATGGCGTAGAGTTCGATGCCGCTGTCTCGTAGGTTCTGCGAGTTGGTGACGATTTCGTCCTGAGACTTTCCGTCGGTGATGAGGATGCCGATCTTGCGCGAATCTTCTCGCATTCCGACGTTGGCTTTAAAATTGTTCTGCAGGATGTAGCTCAGCGCCATCCCTGGGTCGCCACGGCAACAGGTTAGCCACCGGAGGACGCCGGGACTCCGACCCGGAACCGAGGCCAGGTCACTCACCTGTCATGGTGTTGCCTCCTTTGTAGGGGAGGTTGTTGATGGCGTCCAGCAGCGAGGCCCTGGTGGCATGAGCGTTCAGGTGCCACTCCGTCTTGGGGTCGCCGCTGTACTGAGCCAAACCTGCGCCCGGAAAAACAGCCAATCGGTGAGCACCGCGCCATATTCCCAATTTTCACGTATTGGAGACTTGCCGATCTGGATTTTATCCGGGCCGATGTCAAAGACGCCGACCATGCGGCTGATGAAGTTGCGAATGGTTTTGAAGTTGATCCGCCCGATGCTCCAGGAGCCGTCCACCAGCAGCACGATGTCGGCCTTGGTGGAGGTCTTGCACTGCGTGTCTGCGACAAAAGACACAGCTGAGCAAAGCCGGACGCTCCTCAAAGCGCTACCGGACCTTTGCGTGTGCGACCACAAGGGGGGAAAAGCAGAAGCGGAAAAATAAAAACACAGCAGACACCAGACAAGAAGCACTTTATGAAATACACGTCATCATTCACACGCCCGACAAGGTTGCTTTTTTTCCACATCCAGCGTCGGGTTTCGCTGATCCACGCCGACTGATCTTTTTCATTTTTCCGCCATGCGGTCGCTGCGGGGAACCTGTTGACCTGAGAAATGGCGGGCGGGCGGCCGCCTGGCCAGCCTTTTAACATCTGGAAGGCGCAAGTGAAGACAAGTTAGAAGGCAGCACAAGCAAACAGTGACGTGGAGCACATGTCGCCGCTAACCACGGCGGTTTCCCTTATTGGCGTTTTATTCCGTCACCATAGCGACGACGTGATGAAAACAAGTTTGGCGCCGCCACCGAGATCATCGGGGGTGCCGTCTGTCCCCATGAGAAAATTCCCGGGTCGACTCGGTAGCAGGCCGGCCCCGCGTCTGCTTTCAATTTCGCGGCAGAGGTCAAACGCGTCCTCGGGGCCCGACGACAGCCCGCATTTTCCGACCCTCGGGACTAGCCGACATTCGGCACGGTCCAAATATGTAACATGTGCGGCGGCGGCGGGGTCACGTATCCGAGCACGGCTTTCCAAACGTCATTTGCGCCGACGTTTCCGCTGACGGGGGGGTGGAAATCGGCGAGGTAAGCCAAACAGCTCTCAGTAATTAGCCGTAATGACGATCATGTGCGCGTCTGCGTGATGCTAACCGACTCCGACAGCGCCAAGTTCAACCTTCTGGCGCCGATCCGGGAGAGAAGTCAAGGCCGGTACGTGCCGCTGGGAGGAAACTCGACGCTGCGTTAATTAGTTACTTTCCGCAGCTCCTCGTTTTGAATGGTGCGAGTGGGAGTGGGCGGGGCATCTTTACCTGAGGGACTCAACGGAGGCGGCTCGGGAGCGTCGGAGAGCGTGGTCTTCTCCTCGCCCGCCAGAGGCAAACTCTCCCCTCCGTCAAACATGCCAAAGACGGCCACGGAATATTTGGTTCCGGCCCTGACACCGAAGACACCAGAAAGGGATTCCCGTCACATTCTTGAGCCAAAAAGACTTTTATCCAAACATTTGCTCTTCATTGCTTTGCTCTGTAATTTGCCAGATAGCGTTTGGACACTCTTTGGACTTTCCTTCTAAACTCTGACATCACTTTTAACTTCACGGCTCCTCCCTAAGACGGTCGGTGCAATTGAGCACCAACTTTGAGACTTGATGGTGATGATGTCGAGGAGAGTGGCTTGACTGTTTAATGTGGATTCCGAGTTGTTTGAAGCGGTCGGCACCGTGTTTAAAGTGGTCGTTATGCTGCTATGTTTTTGGAAAGCGGTTGCCATGGAGTTTTGGAGTGGTTGCCAAGGTGTCGACAGCGGTTGTCACAGCTTTCAACTGGCGCCCTGGATGCTGTACTTTAGCGGGCCCTTCTCAAAACGACCCACCTGAGACTCGCTGGTCCGTATGCTAATGCTACGTGGCGCTCACCTGAGCTCCTCCAGGACCACCGTGTTGTCAAAAGGGCCCACCAGCATCTCGTTCAGGTCGATATCCTCCCCCGCGGGGTGGAAGGTGACCTTGTAGCCCCGGACCTCCCCGGGGGCCGGATCCCACGACACCCTGAAGCTGGTCTTAGTGGGCTCTGAGGTCTGGAGGTTCCTCGGAGCTTTGTAAGGCGACACTGAAACACAAGAAGGAATTCAAGACCCAGCTCCTCGTCAAGATCTTTCAGTGGTCGGTGAGGAGTGACATGCTACTGAAGCTTTCTCATCTCCGAAAGAGATTTGGGAGGGCGGTTCTGGAGCAACGTACGTGTGCTTCCTACGCCTTGCCTTGCTTTTCCTTCCCCGCGTTTGTAGACGGGATGGACGGTGATTTGGTAGGCGGTGAGCGGTTGCAGCCTCTTCAGAACGGTGGAGGTGACCCCCGCCGGGACCTTGAGGACCACCTCTCGCCCGCCGGCGACGGGAATGTATTTCAGCCGGTAGTGCTGAACTTTGCCGGGCGCCGGCGCCCACGTCACTTTCATACTACGCTCGGTCTCTTCGCTGGCGCGCAGTCGCCGTGCCTCCGCCGACACTGCGGGTCAAAAAGGGGCCACAAAACGTTTATTTAAATCGAAAAAACGAAAAAGTGTATCCAAAGTTAGATTTGTTTTCTGTACCGTCGGTGGTTTCGAGTCCGACGAGCGGCTCGCTGTCCTTGTGGTCGTACACGGCGACCACCGACACCTGGTAGAGCGTCTCGGGGCTCAGGCCGTCCAACAGCGTTTCCGTTTGCTCTCCCGGGACCGTTTTCTCTCCGGACTCGCTTGAGTACGCCGACTGCCACTTGACGCGGTACATGCGGACGTTGCCGGGAGCGGCCGTCCAGCGCGCCCGGAAGCTGCTCTCGCTCACGTCTCGGGTCAGCAAGTTTTGAGGAGGGGCCGCCTCTGTAAACGGGAAGTCCAGGTCAGTTCATGATAATAATTGTGATTTTTTTTGTTGTGGTGGTTTTATAAGTTGAAAAAAATCTTGTTTCCTCCACTTTTCGTTGAGAAACCTGAGTTGACCTCACAGCAAGTTGAAATTTATTACCGCAAATCCAGGCTGGTGTTCCCACGGCATCGGCGGAAAGATGGCAGACGCTTATTATCGTCGCTCGTAAAATGATTTGTCGTCCCAAAGTGGCAATGGAAGTGCACGTTGGGTGCCGTTCAAACGGCGTGACAGTGAGGAGGCCAGAAGATGGGACAAGGCGCAAAGCGTGCAAATAACACATGAAAGATGTCTGGCTGGCCCAGGAGAGAGATGAACTTTCTTCCCGTGAATCGTAAATCCAGAAAGAACGAAAAGATGCTGACTTTCACGTCTTCAATCAGGTGGCGGGCTTTTATTTTGACAAGCAGACGCCGCCGCTGGGCCTTCGCCACCACTCCTGCCATTTTTTATCAGCTTCAAGTGGCGCACGTGGAATGATATGCACCGCCGGGCCGGGCCGCTGTCGGCCTTTTTCCAGCGTCTAATTCGAGACATCTTTAAATGCTATTAAGACCAAAGGCTCTGCTCTCCTTTTTTGTTGGTGTTAAAAAAAACATTTGGAATCGGTTTCAAAATGGGAAGTGAATTTCCATTTGTGGCCTCAACCCCACTTTGAAACATTCAACATACATGCCGCAAGCACGAAAAAGCTTGTTTGTGGCGCCAAACTGTGAAATGCAAGTCGACTATGTCTTGGTATATACGCGTTTCGCTAGAGTCAATGTTTTCATTTCTTTCTTTGTTCGCTACAGTCGGGTGAATTTTGTTGACCTTATTTGCACTTCATTTGTTTGGTCCCACACAAAACGCTGATTCTCAGACAACAAAGACGATTAAGAAAAAAAGAAAAAAAGAAACGACTGTGGCTGTTTTGGTTAATGCGTGTGGTTTTTGGCTCCGACTGAGTCAAAGCAGCAAAAATCCAAACAGTCCATTAGCCGCTAAGCACCGTTAGCCAGTAGCTGGGGAACATTCAGACGCTAAATCAGATCAGATGTTTTCTTCTTTTTTTCTTTGAAAGCGGGAATACAAGTTGGGCAAAAAAAGGGAAATAAATCACCAATCGACACCAACGGTCATGTTGCTCAAGTGTTGGATGTGAAAAGGCTGTAAAGTGCCCGCTAACTGCTCACTAACTACTCACTTGCTATTCCTCACAAAGTCAAGCGGTGAGCACGGTGAAGCACACTAAACCTCATTTGGCTCCCTGAGGAGAAAGTGAGTTGCGAGATAAACGTTAAACGTTAACAGTGGAGGTTCATTTCGGACTAAATTGTCCATTATACCGCCCCTTAGTGGCCAAGGCGTGCACGCAAGAATGATGAGAACAATGTGCATTGAATTACGATATGTTGGTATAAAGTCTAAGATTGCAGATTGCAACATTTTTGCGGTGGCTGCAAAAGTTGGACGGCTTTTCTCTTTCTTTCAACGGGGAGAAATGATTTTCCCTTACGAGCGTTCCCATGGAACAAATTCGTCTCCTATGTCAAGGCACCGATAAATTTTGGTCAAGTGACATCCGAATCAGGTTTTCACTTGGCACGGTCAGCGGTCGGGGTTTCGTCCAAACAGTAGGACATCATAATCCTGATTTGGGATCCTGACCCTGACATAAGAATCCTCATTTAGCAAAGCTTTAGTTTTTGTGTGGCGCATTACGGTGGCAGCAAAGTGAGTGAAAACCGCCCGCAGTGGAAAGTCTGCTGGCCTCCTGCGTTGTGTAAACTTGGCCGGGACACTTGTTCCATCTCCATTGGTCGGTTCAAGAACCCCGAGCAGCCCGGGATGATTTTCGTGCGGGTGGCCCAGACGCCGAGGGGGGAAAAGAAAAAAAAAAAAAAGAAAAAAAGCCGCCATCCGTCAACGTCAGTCAAAGCGTGCAAGGAGCTACCGGCGATTGCGTTTGAATGAATGAACGAATTACAGAGCCAGAGGTCAACCCAAAACCAGAACCAGTGACATAACTCCACAAGAAATAGAAAGCCTGAATCAGCAGCAGAAAGGCTAAATCGAGCAAGTGAGCTAACAGAGCTGGGCTGTGCGTGTGTGCGTGTCATCTTATTGTGTACACACAACAGACACAAGTAACGTTAGCAACGGCGCTAGCAGCAGCGGAGGTGTCCGGGCTGGTCTGCGTTAGCTGAGAGCTGCTCAGGTGACAAGGGAGTCTTGCCAACTTCTCCAATTGCATCATCTCACCTTCTTTGGTGGTTCCTCGCGTCTGCAGCGCCGGTCCGAGGCCGGATGCGTACTCGCCGTTGACGCCGAGCTGGTAAGCGGTCCCGGGTCGAAGCCCCCTCAGCACGAGGGTGGGCTCGTCGCCGACCGTGAAGGCTTCCTGCTCGGGACCTTCCTCACCCAGGGGTCGGAAGGTCACGCGGTAGCGCTGCACGGCTCCTTGCGCCGGCTGCCAGGATACGCGGAAGCTGTCCGTGGTCTCCTGGGAGACTCTGGCGTTACGAACCGTGCTTTGTTCTACCAGAGTGAAGAAGAAGGTTTTCATGAATTCAAAGGAACGCTCGAGGCTTCAGAAGCAACGCAGCTAATCGACGAACCCTCTAAGGTAGTCTCGTAGCCGACCAGGGGCAAACTGTCGCCTCGGTCGTACTGAGCCGAAACGTTGACTTGGTAGCGGGTGACCGGGGTGAGGTAAGGCAGGACGGCGGTCAGCGTGTCCCCGGGGACGGACATGGACACCAAATGGCTGTCGGGGATATCGGCGGGTCGAAACTGGAGCAGGAAGGACTCGGCGTCGTTGGCGTCCATCCGCCACGAGGTCCGGAAGCTTCTCGGAGTCACTTCGGAGAAGTACAGGTCCCTGGGCTGGACCAGACCTGAAGAGCAGAATGCAGATGATCTTCCTGCTTCTACTCCATTTTTTTTTTCTCCAAAACAAATGATCTGTTGTTGCATTTAATTTGAAGTAAGATGATCTTTTTCGCAAGTCTGAACATTTTTGGGAGGGCGCGGCATCCATTATCTGCATCTTGCCATGAAGTAGCAAATGGAGATTAACTTTTAGAAGGAGCTCAAGTGTCAGCCTCACAAGAAGCCAAAAGTCTTGTAGCTGCCTGCAGCAGGCTCGCAAACGCGGCCATCGAGCAGCTGAAGATTTTGTTTTTTTCCGGCTTCCCTCGTGGACATCGTCGCACAGAAGTCCGTTGCTATGCACATAAACACGACTGAAAAGAACAACAGATGAAAAGAAAAAAAAAAAAAAAGGCGGCGTGTCCCGAAGACAGATGTGGTGGATCTACACGCGATCCATGTTGACAGACACATGTCGCACATGCCAGATTTACATCGGGGGCCCGTCCCGCAAAACTCCTGTCAGGTCCCACTTGACAGAATATCCAAAAATGACGTCCCTGGAGGAATGTGAGTCACCGTGGCTCCTGGCAGAGCAGAAAAGAAAAGCGCTGCACTTTGTCTTTCCCTTTCAAAAGCGCAGACGCTGCTTGTCGGAACTTGACGAGCAGATGGCGGCCCGGAAGGAATGCTCGTCTCGCTCCGTTGTTTATTGCCCTGACGTGCACCCTAGACGGCTCGAGGCGGCCGCGAGCGCCGCTTGACCCTCACGTGACCTTTCCGCACGCCGGCGGGTCAACATGTGGGCAAAACGTTAAGAGCGACGTGTGTGTGTGCGGAGATACATTCGGGTTTTGTTTTCAGGGAGTGCTAACGGGCTGACAAAAAAAAAACATGCACAAAATCACTCAGCGCAGTGAAAACATGGAACAAGTCAACCGAGTGTCCAGATGGAGGTGATGTGTGCAGTCAGCAGACACGCTACAGCATTCCACCGCTACATCGGCCATTTTAAACTCAAGGTGCAGTACCGTGTCGTGCCACAGGGAAGAAGGTAAGATGGCTCACGTTTTTGCTGGATGTTGCGAAGCTCCTGCTCGATCCTCAGGCAGATGGACTGGGTCAGCTCCTTGGAGATCCTCTGGAAGGCGTCAAAGTCCTCCACGGTGTACACGTGCGTCTCGGCCGGGTCGTTGGCGATGGCCTCCAGCTCCGAGCGCACGGCGTCCTTCACGCCCACGGCGAAGATCTCCACGTCGGCGTCCCTCAGGTTGGTGGCGGGCTGCTGGAAGGCGTCCGAGGACTTGCCGTCCGTGATGAGGATGGTGACGCGGGGAACGTTGTGCCGGGCGCCCTTGGACAGCTGGAAGATCTTCTCCCTCACGTAGGTCATGGCTTTGCCCGTGTTGGTGGAGCCGCCGCGGTACGGGAAGGAGCGCACCGCCTTCAGAACGCCGCTCAGGTCCGAGTGAGTGTTGAGCAGAAACTCAGTGTGCGGGTCGCGGCTGTACTGGACCAAGCTGATCTGGACCTTGTTGGGCCCAATATCAAAGGTGTTGACCAGAACCTCCAGGAAGGCTCGCACTTTGGCGAAGTTGGCCAGGCCGATACTGTAGGACCCGTCCACCAGGAGAACCACGTCGGCTTGCACGTCCACGCCCAGGGAACACTCTGACCGGCGCCGGAACAAACGGACTCACGTGAAATCAACGCAAACGCCACAAAGGCAGCTCTCGTGATCGGCGCTGCCTTGACTTATGAGTAGAACGTGTCCCGCGACTACGCTTGTAAGTCAAGACGGGGACTCACCCACAGACACTTTGACGGGCTGCGTCCTCTGCATCAGGACGGCGGGCTGGCTAGGCGTCAGGCCTTTGAGCGCAAACAAGTTGATCTGGTACTCGGTGTCCGGGGTGAGGTCTCGGGCCGCCACCGAGGTTTGCGTACGGCCCACGTACAGCTCGTGGCGCTTGGCTCCCGCCGTCATGGGGATCATCTGCAACTTGTAGCCCGAAACATCATCGCTAGAGGCGCTCCAGCGCAGCTTGATGGTCTTGGACGACACCTCCTCCGCCTGAAGATTGGAGGCGGGCTCCACCGCTGGCGAGGAAGCACGGACGCCATCGTCACGGGCGCTTTGCAAACTTTAGCCCTCCGAGGGCGGACTTCAAATTTCGACACTGACCTTCTTCCCCGCTGACGAGGGAACTGAGCTGCTCTTCCACGCCGGCGCACACCTGACTGACGAGGTCCTCCCGAATATCGCGGATGTCCACCGAGGCGGCCACGTTGAAGACGTGACTCCAGTAGGGAGCGGACGCCAGCGCCCTCATTTGCGCCTCGTCGGACCGCTGGAAGCCTGCCAATTACAATTTCAACACAAATGTTGGAACACTTGAACGCTCGAATGAAGATTTTCAGCACAAGACTTGCTCGGCAGCCCTGGAAAAGGTGCGAACGTGAAAGCGGGCTCCCGCAATTAAGCTAAACGAGGTGCGAAAGCGTTCCTGATTGTTTTCACGTGTGTGTGTTGAGTGGTGAGGGCAGCCCTGTTGTTTTATCTCTTCCAGCTGAAGATGAGCCGAGTGTTGATCTCCCGTCGGTCGCCCCGGCGACACAGCCCTTTGTGTATCCGCGTCCGCTCGACGCGCGGAAAGTTTGACGCCGCTCGCATTCCAGCTACGCCGCGGTAATGCCCAAGGAATCCGAGCGCGATTGCGCCATCGCGAAGGAGAGGAAAGAAGTGGAGAGGAGAGAAGGTGGCCCACGGCGGCGGCGGCGTACCCACGACAAAGACCTCCACGCCCTCGCTCTTCAGACGGCTGGCCGAACGTTGGGCCGAGTCGTCCCAGTCGCCGCCGTCGGTGAGGATCAGCGCCACTTTGGGGAAGGCCGTGCGGGAGCCCGCCGCCTCGCTCAAGGTGTTGCTCAGCAGGTAGTCCAGCGCGGCGCCTGAAGACAGCAAACATCAAATAAAGAAATCACATCAAATTCTTTTTACAAACCAAGCTTGTTTTTTCATTTTCTCTGCTTTTTGGTGTGAAACACTTTGTCGATGAGTCGCTGCCAACGACTGGCAAAACGATTCAACTTGAGGTGGCGAAGGAACTTGCGACATATTTCTTTTCTCCCATTGACTCGCTGCTTTCGATTTACTCATTAGTCAAAACCAAGGCTGTGCCAATAAGTGTGTGTGTGTGTCTGTGTGTGTGCGTGCGTGTCTGTGTATGCCCAAGTGCAAAACCAGATGCGGAACATATTGCTGACCTACTTCTTCTCCTTTCAAGACAGCTCATAAATGGAAAGGGAACTCCATGCACTGACTGGACACTACATTAGGCACACCACCAAGATCCGGCAACGTCGTTGCTCCGCCCCCATCGCATTACCGATTTTTAAAGAAAGTTTTGGTTTGTAATCTGCACCTGTCCTGGCCTGGCCGTCGCGGATGTCCAGCGCCCCGATAGCTCGCAAGAGGGCAGGTCGGCTCATGTGTCGGTCCAGGGAGAAACCGGCGGGCCCGGCGTTGCCGTACTGGAGCACGGCCACTCGGGTCTTGTCCGGGCCGATCTGGAAGGCGCCGGCCACGGCTGCCGCCAGCCCGCGTGCGTTTTTGAAGGCGGCCGGGTCCGAGGCCCAGGACCCGGCCAGCAGGACGGCCACGTCCGCCACCGCGCTCACGGGACATTCTGCAGAGAAAACACGCACACTTGAGGAACCGCCTGAGGAACCTTTGCGGCTACCAACCTTTAGCAACTTACTTGCGGTATCTGCGTCCGGTCTTCTCGAAGGTCCTCCTCCGGACTCGACTGCGAGGTTGGATTGCAAGAGTTGACAGATGAAACAAGTTGACGTGACGATGTAGTGGAAAAAGCAGGACGAGATGTTTGGGCCAACTCACTGGTGATCTGTCCCGAGGCGGGAAGACTCTCTTGCGCTCCGGCGTAGGCGTAGATACTGACTTCATAGTCCACGTCTTGACTGAGCTCCGAGATGGTCGTGGACGTGGCCGACGGTGCCAGCGCAAATTCTCGTACGAGTTCTCCTAAAAAAAAAAATGTCACAAATGTCTTTATTGACAATAATATTAGGTTTAACCTCGAAAGTTTTGAAGGCGGTCAATTTAGATTCTTGACATTCTGTTCTTAATGACAAAATGAACATATTGTTTGTAATGATTTTTTTTGGGCTCCAATTGGCAGTTTAAATTTAAACGACTGAAGCGTGTAATGTTAAATTAAAATGAAACAAAGGTTTGCTGTGATCCCAATGATAATTCAAGCTGTGAGATGTTTGAATGCTGTCAAATGAAAATGATTTAAGGTAACTTTGATGTGTCGCTTGAGGCCAAAAGGCGTTGTGGTTATAAAAAAAAAAAAAAAGGGTTGGGCAGTGGAATTGCTTTTCCCTGGAGGCGTGTGGAATAATGCTTTGCTTGTGTGTGCGTGGCGGCCTAATTGCAGGGTGCGTCCCGCTCGTTAGTGCGGCGCGTGGTGAAGGCGGGAGGGGCGAGGACGGGACAGGACGGGACGGGTCGGCCCACCTGTGTCAGTAGTCACGTGTATCCTGTAGCCGTCAAGGTGCGAGCGCGGCCTTGTCCACGACATCTGCACCGTCCGCTCGTCGGCGATGTGAAAGGTCAAATCGGACGGCGGCTCCACTGTGCACAAAAAGAGCAAAACAAAAACGTGTTGAGGACGGCACACGCGCGTTTGTGTACTTTTGTGCTGTTAGTCGGCATTCCGGGAGGTGACAGGCGGCTAGAGCAAAGAAAGGCCAACATCAATATGAGCAATTTGGGCTACAGCAGGGGTGTCCAACATACGGCACGTGGGCCATGAGCGGACCGCTGTTTCCAATCAAGCGGTCCGTGGCACCCGTTTAGTTCCGGTCTTAGTCCCGGTTTTGTATTTGTGTGACTATCTCGTTAAATAAAAAGCAAGTCTGGCTCTCCACCACTATTTCCTGCATGACAAAACTTTGGACACCCCTGCTGTGTGATGAGACGTTGAGGCTTTTCTTTGCCGTCACACATGAAAATGGTTACGAGATGTTTTCATGTTTTCAGAACGGACATCAATCCAACACTTTTGGAGTTGAATTGACCAACTGGCACGTTGGTCCGCGTCCGTCCGGACGCCTTCTGCCACGACCGCTACGACAAGGAGCGGAACTGTTCTTGGTGAGGGGGGTAAAAGTGTCTTTTTGTGAGCAAACACACAACACAAATGTATGTGATGACAACACGACACGTGTACATGACAAGTTGCAGGCTGCAACTTGGGAGACAAAAAGGCTCATGTACACAAAGACCCCGTGTTCTTTGTGGAATATTTTAAGGGGATATTCTTCAGGTTGGCGTGGAACGTACACACGCTAACTAGCTACTTTGTTTCTTTTTAACACTTTTTAAATCTCTCCTAAAACAACGACAATTAGGACTCTAGAATGTGAGTTAGCAAATAAACTATCTCGCGGCTCATGAAACTTCACAAACGCAACATTCCACACTTAGCATTAGCAACATGCTAGTAGACAAATACACAATAAAAAGGCAGTCAAGTCTTAGCTTTTTGAGAGTAAAAGTCTAAAAAAAAACTGTTCTAGAGCAAATTCCATTACGTTTTCGCTTTTTTTTTTGACCAGCGCCAACCGCAGCAGGTGAAGAATATCCCAGCAAAATATTGTCGTGAAGTCCGGACGGAGGTGCGGACTTGACCGGGAAGGTGACACGACGGCACGTGACGATGCGGAGGAAGCACCAACCTGACCATCGAGACGTTGCTTCTGCTTCCCGGGATAAAAAAAGCAAAATTGTCCAGAAGACGCACGCCGCTTGTCCGCAGGCTGTTTATTGTCTCTTTCAAGCTATTCCGTCACACCATCGCGAGGATGAACACTTAGGCCTACTACGCTACTTCATGTTTCTTCATTCTGCTCACACTTGGGGGGAGAAATAATATTCGGGTGGCATTTGGTGGAAAAAAAGTTGATGAAGCGCAGCGGTATTGTCGAGTGTATCGCGCACGGATGGAGTTTATTAGCCGAGGCCGCGGGAGGTCAGACAGAACAGGCGCTTTTTCTTTTTCCTGCTCATTCTCTCCCGAAGGACACTTTGGGAGAAAATAAGCAGACTGATTTTTGTTCCCCCCCTGTTGGTGTTCAACTTGTGGAAAAAGATGAGTCGAAGTCATATTTAGTCTTCGCGTTCCATGAGGAGAAATCACCCGGCAGGAAAATTGGCTGCTCGCCTGACGGCCACTTTTTTGGTTTTTTTCTTCGTTTTCTTTTTGCACAGGCTCCACAGAGACTCTGCGCCAGTGCGCCTCTTAGTGGCCACGTGGAGAATTGCACACTGGAAGAGGGCAGACAGTTTTTCTATCTGTCGGTTGCAACTTCTCTTGTACGATAAAAAATATGAAGCATCAGATTCATAAACGATAAGCAGCATCAAATACAAACAGAGCATCATTTCAACATTTTTCGCAGACAATTCATTAATGACATTTGGAATATGAACAGCATGTTTTTTTTTAAAGATCAGCAAACTTAAGATGAGAAAACATTTCAAACAACAACATTTCAATCACTCTCACACCAACTCACTTGAATGATCGCTTTCTTTAGTTCACAACGCCAAGAGACACAGAGGTGAAAGGTCAAGGGGGGGGAAGAGGAGGAGGGGGAGGTCTTACCTTGGTCCTGGGCCGAAGAGGCGAGCACCAGCGCCAGCAGCGCCGCGGCCACCAGAGGCAGCCCACTCTTCATTTTGGCTTCCTGTGGCTCACCACAGCTCGGACGACGGCTGCCAACAGCACCGCCGCCACCGCCACCGCCGAGATGATGACGACCACCGCGACATGTGAGGAGGAGGAGGAAGACCAGGGCGACATGTGAGAACGCAGGAGATGCTGCCGCAAGAGCGCAAAGGGGGAGAAGGGGAAAGAGGCGCACAAGGAGGTATAGGAAAGGAAAGATGAGGAGGCGGGAACGAGGAACGAGAACAAAACGGGCGAGAAAAGAGGAGAAATGAGGAGGCGCTTTGAGAAAAAAGAAAGAAGGAGAAAATGAGGAGGACGGAGGAAGAGGAGGGCTGGAAGGAGAAGAAGGAGGAGGGATGAGGAAAGAACGGGACTAAGGAGGTAATTGCAGGAAGGAGAAAGAGAAGGTGTAGGAAACGAGAGAAGGGAGCTATGGAAAACAGGAGTGCGACAGGACCGTCCAAAATCCAGCATCTTATTTGATCATATGAAAATATCTTTAGCCATTATTTTCTCATCTTCCCAAATCCCCCAAAAAGAGCATTGTGCCTGAGTGGATGAAGAATAAACTGGGGAAGCAAAAAGAAAACGGGAGGAGAAGAAGTAAAAAGAGCAAGGAAGGAAGGAAGCAAGGGAGGAAGGGAGGGCAGAAGAGAAATTCTGTGTACCTGCGCGCAGACGTCAAATGAAATATTTCAAGAGGGCAACTTTTCGACAAGCGCTGACACAACTTTGCCCTGAGCTAGAGACGAAGAGCAGCATGAAGAAAAGAAGAAAAAGGAAAAGTCGGCGGCGGTCGTGGAATTAGCAGACGTCATCACATGCAGACATATGGGAAAACGTCATCAATGACTAACGGATCAGATTTGTCACCAACCTGAAGTTCGGTCTCCAACTTTTCACCCACCGAGAAGAGGAGGACGATGATGATAATGATGATGAAGAAGAAGGAGGGGGGAGGAGGAGGAAGGGGAACTCGTGCGCTTCTCGGAGGTGTTCCGAGCTTCTGGTCGCAACTCGGCGGGCGTCGTCGAATTTTCCTCCAAGTGGGCCGAGCCTCCCCTCCGCGCCCTATTTAAAAGGGGGAGGGGGGTTAAGGGGGCCGGTTTGCCCACCCAGCGGACCACAAACACCAAAGTCACTCTAGGAAACTTTGAGACGTCTCACATGCGCTCATTGTTTTGTGCCGATTCAGCACATCAAGCAAATTACTTCCTCTACTCACAAAAAATATAAATCAAAACTCATTCATCAAAACGTGTAAGTGGCCACCTTGTCAAAAGCAAACCTTCACGTGGTCGACGAAGGTTCGAGTCAAGACGAATAATTGCTCCGGTCTACGCGATGGCGCCCTCTCGTGGCCACCGCCAGAAGCGCCGCGAGGGGCTGCCAACTTCGTCTGAAGTACTTGACGACGGTTCCGGGATGTCTCCACCAGCAGGAAATATGGAATGAGGCCTCCACGTTCCTTCCGGGGACCCACTTGACGTTTATGAAACATCCGCAAACATTTACCAGGGGAAAAACAAACCAAAAAAAGCACCTCTTGCATAATGCTCAATGGAATCAGTATTCTCAGGAAAAAAAGAAAAGCGAATCAAAAGACGGCAAGCGGCAGCAGTTGGCTCATGAGACGTTTAATTGATCTCGCACAGAAATAAATATTGATCCCATGAACATGACAGGAACAACATGACTATCATCGTTATCACACTCAACAGGACGTGAAGGTGGAAATCCAGCCTACTTCCAGGCTTTGGCAGCTTTCAGGAGCTCGTACACCACGTAACCCACACCTGTGCAGCGCAACACAACAAAAAGTTTTCAGAAATTCGATTCAGAATCCCCCAAGCTCCCCACCCGGTGCAATTTAAGAAGGCCAACAGACGTTCCGCCATGCCAATGCTGTCTCGTTTTGTTTTTTTCCGCACGTCCCCAAGATCACGCTCAATCAATCACAGGCTCAACCACGCTTCATGTTCCAGCGCTACAATTTATGTCGATACTTTTAACGTCACGTCATCGGCGGAGAATGAAAACCGTGTCCTTATATATACAGGAGGTGAAAGGTCAACTTGCGGGAAGTATCATTATGTGCTTTGCGCTGCCTCACCCAACACGGTGAGCGTCATAGTGGCTCGGTAGAGCACCGCGTCGGCCACGCCACCTTTCAGATGCACCGGGACGCCGTTGTCCTCCTGACACACACACACAAACAAAAACACGGATGAAAGATAGCAACACGTTGGACAGTCTGGAACACGTTCTCAAGGTGAGCCGCAAACAACTGTGCCGTTTGCGTCGGCGCCTTTGACTGAAGCCTCCAAAGATTTTTGTGGCCACCAAAGCAAGCTAGCAAAGCAAACACATGTATTGCATTTCGTGCTGGTCTGCTTCCCGATGACAAAACGCCTCTCGTCTGGAGCGGGAGATAAATAATGAACGATTAGGAATTGATGGCTGCGGCCACGACGGAAGGTGAAGCGGCAAAGCGGTCGTCTGAGAATGTCGCGCAGGAAAAAAGACAAGCATCACACGTTTGCTTCTTATTTTCTTTTTTCCATCTTGTCACGGCTGCGTTGATTGACGGCGGGGGTTTTGGCGTCCTCGCTGTCGTCTGCGCTCGCTCAGGTTTTGTTTTGCAACGACGAGACAGCGAGGTTCAAACCCAAAATGAGAAGCCACCGAGTCATTCCGGCAGTATGTCAAAGACGCTCGCATTTCAAACGCATCCTCACCAGTCAAATCTGTTTCCAAACTGCAAACAGGTGGGATTTTTTTTTTGGTTTAATGAATAACACAGCAAAACGACTCCACATTGAGCAAAACACAAATATGCAAGGAAGGCTGTACCAACATTTGCCCAAACAAACATTCTTAATTCACATTCTTTTTATCAAACAGTACTGCTAATTTCCCTTAGCCTCTCAATGGCATTTCCCATCGTGTCCTAGCATTAAGCTAGCAGAATTTTATTATCGTATGCTTACACGTCAACATAAAACGCTGAATTATGCGAGTCACTTTTCCAGTAAACTTCACCTCGGAGTGACAAACAGCTTGAAGCAAGCACGCCTTGCGTCTTATATGGAAAACCGAGCAATCGCGGGAGTCAGAACAAGCAAAAAATCCACGGCTGGGTCATTAATTTTCCAAAGAGGCCACGTGAGTAAGTGGAACGGTCGCCGAAGGCCATGCCAACATGCTAACCTCAAGTATGTTCCACATTCATTTCATGGACTCATATAAAGCATGAGGCTGTCTGCGAGCTGCTACTTGTGTACATCTTGTTACAATTACCAACAGTACATCATCAGCAAGAAAATTAGAAGCAGCGGATGAACGCGAGGCCTCGCTTGGACGGCGGCAAAAGGAGGATGTGAGGCGTGCCAGCTACCTGGAAGAGCTTCTGGTTCTTGGGGACCTTGTTCTCCACCGACCTCCGAGCGGAGCTGCAAAAGGTCCGCCGCGCCACCTGCTGCAGTGCCTGGGAATGACAGAACGAGGCTATGTCAGTTCTGGATGTTTACAGTTGACAGTAGAAAAGACTGGAGCGCATGTAGCACGTGCTCGGGAAAATAGAGATCAATCTTCTGGATCTGCTTGCTTATCTTGCTTTTGATGCCTTTCTATGGAACGCCATACTTTTGGCAGTGCTGCCATCTAGTGGAATTCACGGCGCACAGCCATTTGTAATACAGTTGAAGTGTTTGAAATATTTATTAAAGCACGTTTCGGATACATTGTACTTAAAGCAAACTATTTTAATAGATACCTTTTTAAAAATTTTAAATCCGGAGTCACACCTAAACTCGGTGGCCACAATTTGGTGCCTTTTTATCCGTTATAAACTCAAACGGTTTATTTCTCTCATTCTTCCACTTACGTTGCAGTTTGTGAGCTCATTTCCTACATCAAAACCTTGACCATTTCAAACGTAGCAAGTGTTTGAGTATATATTTTGAATAAAGCTAAAATTTCAGTAGAGGAATCACGCATTATTCCCGTGGAAGTTGATGCAAGTAAATGCTAAAAATAAATTTGGCATTACGAGAAACAAAGCAAATGCCGAGAAATACTAAAGCTGAACGTGCACTTGGGAAATAACGATTAAATTGACAATAAAAGCCGATGTGATCGAAATTAAAAACACTCAAGCGAGTTAGCGCGACGGCATTAGCAGCCTTTGACCCCTGGCCGACGCTAAGTGGCCCAGCGGAGGTCAACAAACGCGTCCTGGCGAATTCCAAGCCCCGCAGAAACACCGGCAAACGTTCGCAAAGCAAAACGAGCTGCTAAGTCCCAAAAAGACTCACAATAACGCTTCGGTTCATCTTGGGTGCTCTTCTTTCTCGCACAAGGACGCCTGATACTTCCGCTTGTCGCGCTTCTTCGTCTGCTTTTCTTCTTTGGGTATTTTTAGCAGCGCGCATTCAAGACTTGTTCTCTCCTGCCCTCTAGCGGCTTTATTGGAAGCGCATAAGTCACCTTGGCCTGTCCTCGGAGTGGAAAATAAAACAATAAGCGGTTCAGTTAATGGATGGGTGCAATAGCCACCCTGATTTACATTTATAAGTCTTATTATTCTCACACAAACACACTTTTAAAAGTTTTCTAAGATAAAAACAGACAGCAAGTAAAACTGATAACACGTCTCACGTTCTCAGTCCAACACACACGCAAACAATCAGACGCATACAAGCTAGTTTTCATATTTGCGACAAAATCACTTCCATTTTATTTCTTTGTTTGTTACTATCACAAGAAGTGCATTGGCTGTCCGGTTCTAAAAGAAGCAGCGTGATGACTGAATGGCGACTTTGATAAGCAGCGTTGGAGCTCTTCCTAATATGGCCTCCTGACAACTCAAGGTCACCGCTGTGACCTTTCCGCATCTCCTCAGACAGATTTAGCATCCTCCTTTTCTGTATTTTCCTGCTTCATCTCCTTGTTTGGTGTGGCGGGGGCCTTTAAAAGCTCGTCCTTCTCTTCCCCGGCGTCACACTACCTTTCTTCCGATTCAAAATGTCCGACGCAGTGATGGCCGAGTTCGGGAAGGCGGCTCCGTACCTCAGGAAGTCAGAGAAGGAGCGTCTGGAAGCTCAGACCAGACCGTTTGACATCAAGACACAATGTTTTGTGGTGGATGACAAGGTGGAGTACATGAAGGGACAAATCCAGAGCAAAGACGGCGGCACGGTCACGGTGAAGAAGGAGGACGGGAACACGGTGAGCGTGAAGGAAGCCGACGTGCACCCGCAGAATCCACCCAAATTCGACAAGATCGAAGACATGGCCATGTTCACGTTTCTCCACGAGCCGGCCGTGTTGTTCAATCTGAAGGAGCGCTACGCCGCCTGGATGATCTACACCTACTCGGGCCTCTTCTGCGTCACCGTCAACCCGTACAAGTGGCTTCCCGTCTACGACGCCGAGGTGGTGGCGGCCTACAGAGGGAAGAAGAGGACCGAAGCTCCTCCTCACATCTTCTCCATCTCCGACAACGCTTACCAGTACATGCTGACCGACAGGGAGAACCAGTCGGTCCTCATCACCGGAGAATCCGGGGCGGGCAAGACCGTCAACACCAAGAGGGTCATCCAGTACTTTGCCAGCATCGCCGCCGTGGGTGGGGCGGGCAAAAAGGACCCCAGTAAGGGGACGCTGGAGGACCAGATCATCCAAGCGAATCCAGCGCTGGAAGCTTTCGGCAACGCCAAAACCTTGAGGAACGACAACTCGTCCCGCTTTGGCAAGTTCATCCGGATCCATTTCGGGAACAGCGGAAAGCTGTCGTCGGCGGATATCGAGACGTACCTGCTGGAGAAGTCCCGGGTCACCTTTCAGCTCAAGGCTGAAAGGAACTACCACATCTTCTACCAGATCCTGTCCAATCAGAAGCCGGAATTGCTGGACCTGCTGCTCATCACCAACAACCCGTACGACTACAGCTACATCTCGCAGGGAGAGGTGACGGTGGCCTCCATCAACGACTCGGAGGAGCTGATGGCCACCGACAGCGCCTTCGACGTGCTGGGTTTCACCCCGGAGGAGAAGATGGGCGTCTACAAGCTGACGGGCGCAATCATGCACTACGGGAACCTGAAGTTCAAGCAGAAGCAGCGGGAGGAGCAAGCCGAGCCCGACGGGACCGAGGCGGCCGACAAGTCGGCTTACCTGATGGGCCTCAACTCGGCCGACCTCATCAAAGGCTTGTGCCACCCCAGAGTCAAGGTCGGCAACGAGTACGTGACCAAAGGCCAGAGCGTGGACCAGGTCTACTACTCCATCGGCGCCTTGGCCAAGTCTGTGTATGAGAAGATGTTCAATTGGATGGTGGTCAGGATCAATCAGTCCCTGGACACCAAGCAGCACCGGCAGTACTTCATCGGCGTGCTGGACATTGCCGGCTTTGAAATCTTTGACTTCAACACCTTCGAGCAATTGTGCATCAACTTCACCAACGAGAAACTGCAACAGTTTTTCAACCATCACATGTTTGTTCTGGAGCAAGAGGAGTACAAGAAGGAAGGCATCGACTGGGAGTTCATCGACTTCGGCATGGACCTGCAGGCTTGTATCGATCTGATCGAGAAGCCGCTGGGGATCATGTCCATCCTGGAAGAAGAATGCATGTTCCCCAAAGCCAGCGACCAGACCTTCAAGTCCAAGCTCTACGACAACCATCTGGGCAAGAACAAAATGTTCGAGAAGCCCCGAGCCGCCAAGGGAAAAGCAGAGGCTCATTTCGCCCTGGTCCATTACGCCGGCACCGTGGACTACAACATCACCAACTGGCTGGTGAAGAACAAAGACCCTCTCAACGAAACCGTGGTGGGTCTCTACCAGAAGTCCTCGCTCAAGCTTCTCAGCGTGTTATTTTCCAGTTACTCGGGCACCGACGGCAGCGACAAAAGCGGCAAGGGAGTCAAGAAGAAGGGCTCGTCCTTCCAGACCGTCTCGGCCCTCCACCGAGAGAACCTCAACAAGCTGATGACCAACCTGAAGACCACGCATCCCCACTTTGTCCGCTGCTTGATTCCAAACGAGCGCAAGACTCCAGGAGTCATGGACAACTGTCTGGTCATGCACCAGCTGCGTTGCAACGGCGTTCTAGAAGGTATCCGAATTTGCAGGAAGGGCTTTCCAAACCGAGTCCTCTACGGAGACTTCAAACAGAGGTACAGGATCCTCAACGCCTCCGCCATCCCCGAGGGTCAGTTCATGGACTGCAAGAAGAGCGCCGAGAAGCTGCTCTCGTCGCTGGACATCGACCACACGCAGTACAAATTTGGCCACACCAAGGTGTTCTTCAAAGCCGGCCTGCTCGGCACGCTGGAGGAGATGCGAGACGAGCAGCTCTCGCGGATCATCACCAGGATCCAGGCCAACGCTCGTGCTCTGCTCATGAGGGCCCAGTTCGCCAAGCTGGTGGAGCGCAGAGACGCCCTCATGGTCATCCAGTGGAATCTCCGCTCGTTCCTGAGCGTGAAGAACTGGCCCTGGATGAAGCTCTTCTTCAAGATCAAGCCCCTCCTGAAGAGCGCAGAGTCCGAGAAGGAGATGGCCAACATGAAGGACGAGTTCAACAAGCTGAAGGAAGCCCTGGAGAAATCCGAAGTGCGTCGGAAGGAGCTGGAGGAGAAGATAGTGAGTCTCCTTCAAGAGAAGAACGATTTGACTCTGCAAATTCAATCAGAGCAAGACACGCTCACCGACGCCGAGGAGCGATGCGAGCAGCTCATCAAGAGCAAGATTCAACAGGAGGCAAAGCTCAAGGAGATCAACGAGAGGCTGGAGGACGAAGAGGAACTGAACGCCGACCTCACGGCCAAGAAACGCAAGTTGGAAGACGAGTGCTCCGAGTTGAAGAAAGATATAGACAACCTTGAGCTGACTTTGGCCAAAGTTGAGAAAGAGAAACACGCCACGGAGAACAAAGTCAGAAACCTGAGCGAGGAGATGGCCTCGCAGGATGAGAACATCCTCAAGCTGACCAAAGAGAAGAAAGCGCTGCAGGAGGCTCACCAGCAAGTGCTGGATGATCTCCAGAGTGAGGAGGACAAAGCCAACACCCTCAACAAATGCAAAGTCAAGCTGGAGCAGCAGGTGGATGACCTGGAAGGCTCCTTGGAACAGGAGAAGAAGTTGCGCATGGAGCTGGAACGCTCCAAGAGGAAGTTGGAGGGAGACGTCAAGCTGACTCAAGAGAGCTTGATGGACTTAGAAAACGACAAGCAGCAACTGGAGGAGAAGCTGAAGAAGAAAGACTTTGAGGCAGCTCAGATCACTGGCAAATTGGACGACGAGCAGGTCGCCTCGGGTCAGCTCCAGAAGAAGCTGAAGGAAAACCAGGCCAGGATCGAGGAACTGGAGGAGGAGCTGGACGCCGAGCGTGCGGCACGAGCCAAAGTGGAAAAGCAACGCTCCGACCTTTCCCGTGAGCTGGAGGACATCAGCGAACGTCTGGAGGAGGCGGGCGGAGCCTCGTCGGCGCAGGTGGAGCTCAACAAGAGGAGGGACGCCGAATTCCAGAAGCTGCGTCGGGAGCTGGAGGAGTCCACCCTCCAGCACGAGGCCACCGCGGCCGCGCTGAGGAAGAAGCACGCCGACAGCGTGGCCCAACTGGGCGAGCAAATCGACAACCTCCAGCGAGTCAAGCAGAAGCTGGAGAAGGAAAAAAGCGAGTTGAAGCTCGAGCTGGACGACGTAGCTTCCAGCATGGAGAGCATGGCCAAGAACAAATCCAACGTGGAGAAGATCTGCCGAAGCACCGAGGACACCATGAGCGAGTACAAGAGCAAGTACGAGGAGGCCCAGCGCTCCGTCAATGAGTTGAGCACCCAGAGGGCCAAGCTTCTGGCCGAGAATGGCGAGTTTGGTCGGCAGATGGAAGAGAAGGACTGCTTGATCTCGCAGCTCACCAGAGGAAAGAACTCGTACAACCAGCAAGTGGAAGACCTCCGCAGACAACTGGAAGAGGAAGTCAAGGCCAAGAACGCGCTGGCCCACGCCGTGCAGTCGGCCCGTCACGACTGCGATCTGCTCCGAGAGCAGTTCGAAGAGGAGCAGGAAGCCAAGGCGGAGCTGCAGAGGGCCCTCTCCAAGTCCAACAGCGAGGTCTCGGCGTGGAGGAACAAGTACGAAACCGACGCCATCCAGAGAACCGAGGAGCTGGAGGAAGCTAAGAAGAAGCTGGTCCAGAGACTGCAGGAGGCCGAGGAGGCCATCGAAGCGGCAAATGCCAAATGTTCCTCGCTGGAGAAGACCAAGCACCGTCTCCAAAATGAGATTGAAGACCTGATGCTGGACCTGGAGAGGTCCAATGCGGCTTCCGCCAGCCTGGATAAAAAACAACGAGCTTTTGATAAAGTCCTGGCCGAGTGGAAGCAAAAGTTTGAGGAGAGCCAGTGTGAGCTGGAAGCCTCCCAGAAGGAGGCACGGAGCCTCAGCACCGAACTCTTCAAACTGAAGAATTCGTACGAGGAGTGCCTGGACCACCTGGAAACCGTCAAGAGAGAGAACAAGAACCTGCAGGAGGAGATCTCGGACCTTAGCGACCAGCTCGGGGAAGGTGGCAGAAGTGCTTGTGAACTTGAGAAGATGAGGAAACAGCTAGAGCAAGAAAAGGCGGAGCTACAGTCTGCGCTAGAAGAAGCCGAAGGTTCTCTGGAGCACGAGGAGAGCAAAATCCTACGAGCACAACTCGAGTTCAACCAAGTGAAGGCCGACATGGAACGGAAAGTGTCTGAGAAAGACGAGGAGATGGAACAGGCCAAGCGAAACTACCAACGCACGGTGGACTCGCTCCAGTCCTCTCTGGAGTCCGAGACCAGGAGCCGCAACGAAGCCCTGAGAGTGAAAAAGAAGATGGAGGGGGACCTCAACGAGATGGAGATCCAGCTGAGCCAAGCCAACAGGCAAGCGGCCGACGCCCAGAAACAACTCAAGAACCTCCAGGTCTTCTTGAAGGACACTCAGTTGCAACTGGATGACGTCCAGCACGGGAACGATGACCTGAAGGAGAACATCGCCGTCCTGGAACGTCGAAACAATCTGATCCAGGCTGAGCTGGAAGAGGTGAGGGCCGCGCTGGAGCAGACGGACAGAAGCCGCAAGCTGGCCGAGCAGGAGCTGACCGACTCCACCGAGCGCATGCAGCTCCTGCACTCTCAGAACACCAGTCTGATCAACCAGAAGAAGAAGCACGAGGCCGACCTCCTGCACCTGCACAACGAAATGGAGGAGTTGGTCCAAGAGAGTCGCAACGCTGAGGAAAAGGCAAAGAAAGCCATCACGGACGCGGCCATGATGGCTGAGGAGCTGAAGAAGGAGCAGGACACCAGCGCGCATCTGGAGCGCATGAAGAAGAACATGGAACAGACCATCAAAGACCTGCAGCACCGCCTGGACGAGGCCGAGCAGATTGCCATGAAAGGTGGCAAGAAGCAACTCCAGAAAATGGAGCTTCGCATCAAAGACCTGGAGAACGAGCTGGAAGCGGAGCAGCGCAGAGGAATCGAGTCCATCAAAGGCGTCCGCAAGTACGAACGCCGCATGAAAGAACTCACTTATCAGACCGAAGAAGACCGCAAGAACGTCGCTCGACTTCAGGACTTGGTGGACAAACTGCAGGTGAAAGTCAAATCCTACAAGCGCGCCGCCGAGGAGGCCGAGGAAGCGGCTAACGGCAACGTGGCCAAAATGCGCAAGCTGCAACACGAGCTGGAAGAAGCGCAGGAGAGGGCCGACGTGGCCGAGACCCAAGTCAACAAGCTGAGGGCCAAGACCAGAGACGGGGGCGCCAAGAAGAACCTGGACGACTGACGCACAAGTAAGCCCACGGGCCATCAAATCAGGATGCTAAAGCTAGCACGCTAAAAACATGTGAGCAGTATTTTTTTTTTTTTGACAGGCTTGTCTTTGAGGTGACCAGCACCAAGCTGTAGAATGCCAGAGTCCCGCCACCCACGAAGAACAACAACATGATTCTGAGGATTAGCAGTCATTGCACTCCAAGCCAACAGGTGGCGCCCAAGAGTATATCACTTGGCTGTTTCGCAATAAAAGTCACTCAAGTTTAAATAAATGCATGTGTTTGCACAGCTTCCTGCCTGCTTGTTCTCTTCAAAATAAGAGTTGGTAACTATTGACATCATCGCCATGACAACACAAACCACAAAATTGTTTGATGCATCTGAATAGACTTTTTTTTTATTTGTGTGTTTCTGTGAGCCGACGCGGCGTTCACATGCTGTTGATAAGGAAGCCGCTGAAGGTTGACGCCGTTCTTTATCACGGCCGCGTTCAAGGCCCCTGAGTTGCCCACGCTGCCGTTCAACATGAAGAAGTAGAGCCCTTTGACCGGGGCCGTGAAGATCCCTGTTGGGGGTCACGTCGGTGTTAGCACGACTGTTAGCATCATAACAATGGCTTCTTTAGCAGAACCAGGTTAGCTGGAGCCAGACGAGATGGCGTCCTACCTGTGTTGGAGTCGTAGCCGTCTCCCACGTTGTGGATGACTCGCTTGAAAATCAGGGTGGTCTCCGTATTGAAGGGGCCCAGGTGGGTCCAGTCCGACGTGGTGACCAGCGCCGCCGCAAAGGACACCGGCGCCTTGGCTCTACACGCACACAGAACAAGGATGAGCTTCAGGGTCTCCAGGAACATTGGGAATGCGCCTCATCAACTGACCTGCTTCGGCCGCGTCCCTCTCCAGCTTGTCCACGCGCGCCTCCAGCTGCTGCAGGGGGGTCTTTCGGTTTCCAAATACGACACGCTCGTCGTCAAAGAGCCACTGAGCCTGAAGGCCGCTGACAGCGCACGCAATTAGCAACACGGTGGTCAAGCAAGAACACGCCATGGCGAAGATGATCTCAGATGAGGCTTCTCGGCTTCAACTCAACGCTTTTTGACTGCAGTGAACCCGTGCTCTCTCTTCAAAGTTTATTCAACTGGACAACGTGGACTTTGCATGCCAATATTTGCACACAAACACAACTAGCACACACCAACATCATAATATGGCATAAATTTGAGGAGTAACGTGAGACAAAACCAAGAGCTTTTGGCCATGTTCAAATGCTAATTCACTATGTGACGTCATAACGTGAAGAGCGCTCAACCCCGAACCACACAAAACACACGCCCAGTTTGCGTCGGTTCTGATATTTTTCTGCATGAAATAAATAATCAAATGTTTCCACGTACCTTCTGCAAAGTGCTCAAGGACTCGTCTGTTGTTAGGAGCATTAAATGAGTTTTTTTTTTCCTACGTAATTTTAACACGCCCTGCCTCGTGACTGCAATTGAGGACAGCGGAGGAGTTTTAATGACACGGTGTCGTACTTCCGGTTTGGAAAAATAACGAACAAAATCATTCATATTTTATACATTGTGCCAATGGTGACCTATAAGTACATATAATTGTCCGTGAAAAGTTGAAAATAAAAAGTGCTGCTTCTCAGTCCTCTTGATGTGTTTTGTTTGTTATTAAATGGCAACTTACCAAGACATATTTATGAACACCACACACAACCTGATAATAGTCTTTTTTTTTTTTTCAATTTCATTTTATTTTCATTTTTGTCCTTGTCTTGAAGACGACCTCCCGCAAACCTCGGGCGAGGTTAAGGGAGGGGACTGATGAGGAAGCCACTGAAGGTGCTGAGGCGGCTCTGGTCAAAGAGCCTCTGGTTGGCCCACAAGGTGACCCAGAGCTTGTCGCCCGCGTCCAGTTGCAGCGCCATGCTGTTGGTGGCGCTGCTGAACTTGTTCTGATTGTCATAGATGGCGAACTGGTTGACGCCGTCCTTCATCACCGCTGCGTTCAGGCCGCCCTCTGATCCGGAGGCGCCAGTGAAAGTGACGAAGTAGAGACCCTTAACCGGGGCGGTGAAGATGCCTGCGTAAGGAAGACCACCGCATTGTTAGCGCCCTCTTGTGGTGACCGACCGCAAGAACGACTGGGGAGTGTTTTTGTTTTTTTGTCGTCCTACCTGTGTTTACATCATAGCCGTCGCCCACGTTGGTGACCACCCTCTTGAACACCAGAGTGGTGTCCGTGTTGAAAGGGCCGTGGTCACCCGCCGCCTGGTCGTCGGTCTTCAGCGCCACCGAGAATGCCACCTGTTGCCCACCTGCGCCAAAAAAACCCTCACCCTCAGACGACTAGTGATCTTAAACTGGAGCTGAGGTTTTGGATCAAAAAGCTCAAAGGACTTTCCAGATGTGAAAAGCGGTCCAACTCACCTTGAGCCCAAAGCCCAGCCGGGCCGCACAGCAGCAACGCAGCAATCACCAACTGGTAAGCCATCTTCGGATGAACCGGCGTCCGGATCGCTGGCCTCACTTATAGCCCCGCAGACACGACCTTTGGCTTTTACAGTCTGTGACCGACAGCTGTCTGACAAATATTTATCGAGTTGTCCAGACATTATACATTAATTTTGTCTCGTGGGTTCTAGTAATGGTGTGGGTAGATTGAACCCTCACCAGGGTTCATCCAAAATTCACCCTGTCACCCCTACGCCAGTCACGTCATTTGGAATTAGGATTGGGCAAAGTTTTTGGTTCGATTCTGAACTTTGATTGCAAACACGAGATAGGAAAATTCCAATTTGTTCAAATCCTAGTCAGCGTTACATGAGTTGGAATAGAACCCGGCCATTTCGTCATCTTCAAAGTTGATGAAGTTTGGTGAAGAAATCAGACTTGTGTAAGGTGTGCAGTTGTTTATTCAAAGTGTGTAGCTGAGAAAGAACACAAAGACCCTCGACGGAGACCCTCGGGGTTCCGTTCGGGTCCAGAAGCACAACACAACTCGAGTCTGTCCACTTGACGAGTTTCCCTGAAGAATCGCCACTTTCAAGTCCACCAGGAATCCCGTTTTGTCCGACGTCTCGACCGCGCCCCCAAAAGACGATCGGGTGCGTGATGAGGGCAGGGTTCAAAGTGCAGGAGGGGAAAAAACATCAAATAAAACCCAGCTACGGGATTTTAGGGCTGTGCCAGCGGAGCCAGAAGTTTTCCACTGGGGAAGACGTGTACGTGCGTGTCTGCACATTCCCACATGCCTGAAGCCGCTTCGCAAGCCAACGCTAAGCTAAATTAGCGTTTTGCTCCTGGCGCTTTCCAGGGTCGGCCAACAAGCGGTCGCTCGGTCTACAGCCTCTTGGTGTGCTGGAGGTTGTAGTGCGTGCGCATGTCCTTGCGGAGGCGGAACTTGTCGCCGCACACGCCGCACACGTAGAGGTGCACGTCCATGTGCTCCTCCAGCTGCTCGCCGCCCGGGAAGATCTGGAAGCACACCTGGCAGATGGTCTCGCCGGCCGCTAGGTGCGAGATCATGTGGCGCACGTGGTCGTGCTTGAGGAAGGTGCCCTGCTCGCACACGGGGCACACGTAGCGCGCCACGCCCCGGTGCATGTCCGTGTGCAGGCGCAGCTGGCGCTCGCGCAGGAAGCGCTTGCCGCACGTCTGGCAGGTGAACTGCTTCTCCTTGGTGTGCACCGTGTAGTGCTCGCGCAGGTGGCAGCGCTGGAAGAAGCCTTTGCCGCAGATGGCGCAGAAGTGCTTGCGCCGGTGGTCGGGGCCGCCGCCGCCGCCCGGCCGAAAGGGCTCGGCCTCGTGCGGGCAGGAGAGGGCGTGCTCCAGCGCCAGGCTCTCGCTCTGGAAGGGCAAGCCGCAGTGAGGGCAGGCCAGGTCGGCGCCGGGGGGCTCGTCCGCCTCATCTGACTCGCCGCATCGCTCGGCGTGCTCCTGGAGTTGCCGGCCTTTGATCAGCACTTGGCCGCAGCGTCCGCAGGCGCAGATGTGGCCCAGGTGGCTGGACAGGTAGTGCGCCGACCTGTCGTCCTCGTTCAGCGGCGCCCCGCACAGCTCGCACGGGGCGCCGTCCGTGCTCTCCTCTTTCACTGCAAAAAAGTCAGGCGACGCGGCCGACGAGTCGCTTCCCGACATGGCGCTGGAGCACCGCTCGCTCGCTTTCTCCACGCCGGAGACGCCGGGCGCCGCTTCGCCATCCTCCGCGGCGCCGCCGCCCGCCTCCCGGTCCTCGGGGGGCGGCTCTTCCCCGGGTTCCGTCTTGATGGAAACCCGGTGGGCGGATCCGTCCCCACCGCTCGGCCCCGCCGCGACCGACCGCAGGTCGCCGAGCACCCGACGCTCTTCGGCGCTGTCTGAAGCGGAGCTCTCGGCCTTGGGGGAGTCGGCGTCGCCGTCCGGGCTGCGGGCGGGCGCAAAGGTCTTGCGGTTGGTGCAGGTGAGGATGTGCTCGATCAGCAGCTTCTCGCAGCTGAAGACGAAGCCGCAGTCGTCGCAGGTGAAGGTGCGGCCGAAGCGAGGGCGTTCCCTCAGGGCCGAGCTCCTTCCTCCGCTCCGCTTCCTCAGGTCGCACGGTTGCTCCGACGCATGTCCCGCGTCCGCACTCGGGAGGACGGCGGCCCTCGGCGCTTCCTCGGTTGCGGGCGGCACCCCCAAGTACCTGCCGAGTTAAAGTTCACAAAAGCAAAAAGTTCATGAAGGAATTCAAAATAAAACCGAGTCTGACGCGGCTACCTGGCAGAGCCGCTAACGCTTTTGGTGTCGTCGGCAGAATCTCGAGCAGCGGCCGGCCTCTGCCGTTCGTACATGCGAACCCCGAACAACATCTTTCCGCCGGCAGCGGCCGCCGTCGAGCACTCGGACGAGGACGGCATCAGGTTGGAGGCGCCGCCGATGTCGCGCAGGTCGTCCAGCGAGTCGGGAATGTAGTACATCTGCAGGTAGACCATGGACGCTTTGAGGTCGTCGAAGTCAAAGGAGCCTGCGGCGATGCGTCCCAGGTACATGAGCTGCAGGATCAGGTCGAAGCACTCGGCACTGATCTGCATGTTACTGAGGTCCAGGCGCGCCGCCCCCTGCTGGTCGCGGATGAACATCATACGGAAATAGGAGCTGCAGGCCGCCAGCACGGCCTTGTGCGCCCGGAAGTAGATGTCGCCGATGGCGATGAGGCAGTCGCATAGAAAGCCCCACTCGCGCTGATTGTTCAGCTGCTGGAGGACGTAATCGCTGTGGCTCGGCCGAGCCATCGCCCTGCGGGACGCCACACACATCATTCATGTACATCTACAAACATTGAAACATAACTCTTTCTGAGAGGCGAAGTAAAAGAAATAAACACTTGAGATGACGTAAGGCCCCACTTCCAGCCTCTGTAATAATAAAAATAAAATGAACACTTGAGATGACGTCATCAATTCGGACTTTTATCTTGATAAAACTGTTCAGAATTTCCAGCTCCTGTTCCGGTGAACAGGGGTTAGGGCGATTTGATGGAGGAATGAAAGGAAGGACAGCAGCACGCCCCCTCGCGGCCCGGATAATGAAGCTACAAGCTACTAAGCATCTACAACACCGGAAGTCTTTGCGACTACGCCTCCAAACTAAAAGCACAAGACTAAAAATGATTGGAAGAAATCCGGCTTGGAAAACTTGAACATATCACACAGAACGACAGAATGGCCAGTGTTTTTGTGGCGCCACCTAGCGGCTGCGAGCAGACAGACGAAGTCACTTGAACCGGCCTATATACGCTTGACTTTGGAAGGCAAACAGGAAAAAAAAAAGAGTCTGGCGGCGCGTTTGCTTGGGACGCAAACGGCAACGTCTCCCGCAAACCGCTCCGCCACCCCCGCAACGAGCACGCAAAACAACCCCCTCCGCCCCACCTCCTGCAGGCAGCGCAACACCGACTCACCGCAAGTCACCGAGGCCGACAGAGAAGCTCTAAGGTCGGCTGAAGATGGGCGGAGGCTCCGCGGTAAATCGACCCTTCCTCTGCGGAGTAAAGTTGCGAGTCGGGGCAGAAGAAGGAGAAGGAAAGAAAGAAAAAGGAGAAGCGTTTCGTCCTCCTTCTTGTTCTTCAACTAGTGCTGGATGCAACTTCCGCACAAACCGCCTGTAGATCACGAGGAACAAAATAAAAGACTTCCAGTTGCAGGGGGCTCCTTCAAAATAAAGTTGCAAGAGCGAGCTCTTGGCAACGCGCTCAGTCAATAAACTGGAAAGCTAATCAGCGATATAAAGATCATTGCTTTTTTATATTGGCATTTGTTTCTTGAATATTGTGCATATTTACTGAATCCAAATCAATACTTCATGTGTCCACAATGCCTACCAACGCTGACGTCATGTCTTCCAAGCGAAATGCAGGTTCCAACGAAGTCCATTCAAAAGGCTTTTTTTTCCTATGTAATTCACAATTGCAGTACAAGGTGCTGTTTTTGGGGGGGCGCTCAAGTGACTGTTCTCGTCCTCTCGCGAGACGTGACGCAGCTTGGCGCACAAACAATCATCTTCACCTTCATCGCCATCCTCGCTCGCTCGGATCCTTTCGGCGGTAAGGCATCAATTAATCGATCCCTTAATGAACGTATACGTATTGACGCAGCCCTCGGGTCATTGCGCGTAGCCAAGGTGCGCGCGCGGCTCGGCATTCCGAAGCGCGTTTTCCTGACAAAAGGTGTGTGCGGTATGCAAATGTATGCTCGCAGGTCCGCGATGGAGGCGACGTCGGCGTCTGCGTGTGCGGCGGCGGCGTGTGCGTCGGCGACGTCCGCTCACAGTCTGCTGCTGCTGCAGCAGCTCAACGTGCAGCGCGAGTTCGGTTTCTTGTGCGACTGCACGGTCGCCATCGGCAATGTCTATTTCAAAGCTCACCGCGCCGTCCTCGCTGCCTTCTCAAACTATTTCAAGATGATCTTCATCCACCAGACCAGGTCGGTCGCGCGCACGCACGCGCGCGCACGCACCTGCAGCCTCCCCCAGTCACTACAGTAGTGTCTTGAGATACGAGTTGAATTCGTATCGTCACCACGCCCCTTTCTGAAAGGTTTTCCCAATTTTTCAGAAACAGCATTGGATGGTGTTAGCTTTGGTACAAGCATCACTTTTGCATGACAGTTGATGACCAACCTTTTTTTTTACATGATTCTCATGTGTGCATGTCAGCGAGTGCATCAAGATCCAGCCCACCGACATCCAGCCCGATGTGTTTAGCTACCTGCTGCACGTGATGTACACCGGGGCGTGCCCCAAGCAGGCCGTGGAGCCCGCCCGTCTGGAGGAAGGCATCAAGTTCCTCCACGCCCACCAGCTGTGTCGCAAGAGTGGCGACGGGCCTGCCGGCGGCGCCAGCGCGGACGCCGCCACCGGCTCTGCCGCCGATGCCGTGCGCATGTCCAACCTGTACGGCATTCAGATCTCTTCCCAGCTGGCCGGCAAGGAGGCCCCCGCAGCCGCCGTCCAGCCGGGGGGGCGGGGAGCCCGCGCCCACTCGCATCCGTCGCTCGCCGTGGGATCGGAAGGAGAGCGATCGGATGGCCACGGCTCTTCGCCGCAGGACGACTTCGACGTCTCGGCCACCGTCAAGCAGGAGCGTCCCGATGAGGAGGGAGTGGGGCCGGGGTCGCCGCCTCGGGACGGCGCAGCGTCCAAAGATCGCCTTCCGCCAGCACTGGCGTGTCCCCGCTGCGGCCATCGCTGCCCGTCACCTGAGCGGCTGCGCCAGCACCTGTTCAGCCACGCCCTTCACCCCGCCCTCTTCACGGAGGGGCTGACGTACGAAAGCGGGGGCGGCAGTGGCGGCCCGGATGACGATGGCGTTGACGCTGGTCGCCTGGAGGAAGCGCTGCGCCAGAGTCAGGCGCTCGCCGCGCAGTTGGCGGCGGAGCTTCGCCGGAGCCGTGAGGGGGCGGGACTAAGCGCCGCCCCCGCCACCCACTCGCGCAAGCGCAAGATGGCGTGCGCCGTGTGCGGCGTGCGTTTCTCACACAAGAGTCAGCTTCAGGAGCACATGTACGCGCACACGGCCAAGCCACCCAGACTGCATCGCCACAGTCAGCTCTTCCACAGCTCCGCCCACTTCTGCCCTGACGGGGGCGGGGCTTCAGCCAATGACACCCTCCTGGAAGTGGGCAGGGATGCTCAGGACAACGGAAGCTCCGCCTACTCGCTCGACTCGGAAATCTCGCAGGAGAGCGGCGACGGCGGGCGTTGCGAGTGACGCCTGCTTGGTCATGTGACTGGACGTCCCGCTGTGACTTTTGTTGATAGACACTTCTCGTTTTGTCCTCTCTGTGGTTTTTAAAGTAAAAGCTCTGCTCAAACACGCTTTGCGATTCTTTATTTTGAAAGAGGAGGACTATTTAGAGCGTAACGAGAGTTAAACAGCGGCGCTGGTGAGGACACGCTGAGCGCTGAGCACCGTGTTCTATGGCAAAACAAAAAAACGCCGTCAGCGTTTGCATGGTACGCCAGCTAGCACTTGCAGTCCTACCTGCATCAACATGGCCACCGTCATGGGCCCCACCCCTCCCGGAACCGGCGTGATGAATCCAGCTCTTTGATAGGCTGAGGCGAAATGCACGTCGCCCACCACGCGCTTGCCACTCGGCTTGCTGGCGTCTGCCATCGCCACCCGAGAAAAGACACAATTTCCATAAATGGGCCCGCTCGTTCCATTTATTTGAACAGAAATGCTACAATCAAATGAAATGATCACGCTCACCCGTCACGTGATTGATCCCGCAGTCGATGAGCACGCAGCCCTCCTTCAGCCAATCGCCTTGCACCATCTCCGCTCGCCCCGCCCCCACCACCACGATGTCCGCCCTGCCCACCTGAGGACGGCAAACACATCATCCTCCATCCTCTTCATGGTGATGACATCATCATGTGGTGTTGCTCACGTGTTTGGCAATGTCATGCGTCTTTGAGTGACAGGTGGTAACAGTGGCGTGGTTCCACAAGAGCAGGTCGTGCATGGGCGCGCCCACAATCTTACTGCGACCGATCACCACGGCGTGTTTGCCAGCCACGCTTACACCTGGGGGGGAAAAAAAAAAAAAAAATTCCCACAGACATCCTCACAACATCACATATTGATTGATTGTGTATGTGACCTGTCTGTCTGATGAGTTCCATGCAACCGTTGGGGGTGCACGGAATGTAGCAGTCGTTCAGATCCCCGCGAGATAGCTTGCCTGCGTTGATGCAACTCAGACTACACACACATATCAGTTAAAGGGTGACGATGATGGTCACACTGGCAGGAATTTTCTCTTTTGGGGCTGTAGGGGGAGCATATTTGAGATGGGGACAGTGCCCCCTGCAGCCCCCCCTCTAGCTCCGCCAGTGCATGGTGATAAATAATACATTCTATCAATTCTGACCCGTCCACGTCTTTGAGCGGCGATACGGCGTTGGTGACCAGCTCCACGTCCATGTGGTTGACGGAATCCAGAGGAAGCTGCACGATGAGGCCGTGCACAGACGCGTCCTCGTTGACGGACGCGATGGTCCGCAGCACCTGCGGGCAATGTGACCTCAGCGAATCCACAGGTGCACTGTCGTCGAGCCTTTCCAATTACAGACCCACCTCGTCCTGTGTCACCGTGTTGGGTAACCTCACGTGCGCTGCTTCAATGCCCACCTGAAGAGGAAAATAAAAAAAAAAAGACAAAAATAAACTGCTGGCCCTTCAGTGGGAACTGTCGAATCAGCACTGACAAGACTGCAAAATATAAGTGGTCACTTTTTTGTCTTCAGTTCAAACCCCTGCCACTAGATGGCGCCAGTAAACTGCTCTTGCATTGTCAGGCGGTGTTGCAAATGTGCCTTAAATTCACCTCAGCTGCAGCTTTCATCTTGCTGCTGATGTACAAGTTGGAATCTTCTCTGTTTCCCACCTGAAGGCAAGCAGAAGCCACATGGTTAGGTCACGTGATGACATCACATAACGGAGGCGGGGCTTGAGAGTGACCTGTAAAACCAGTAGACTTGGGATGACCTTGGACATCTTCATCTTGTCCACCTCCTTCTTCAGACGCTCCCTCACCAGCCTGAGGACATGTTGCACACGGGCTGAAACCAACTGAGATCAATATCACCAGACATGCCGAGTTGACACCTACTTGGCCGTTTGGTTTCCAGAGATGATGGTTGCTATGGAGCGTCGGCCTCCATAGCAACATGACAAAGTCAGGTGGCGCAACAGAGCCAACATGACTGACAGGAGGAAGACACGTTATGACCATTCGCGACTCCATAATTGCACTTTATCATCGCTATGAATGTTCTGAACTCTGTCCAGTGTCATTATGCCAATGTTTCTTCTTGCGCGAGTCAACAGCGCCCCTATTGGTAGCAACCAATAAGTGCACGGTATCTTGAGAAGCATTGCCTCAAGCCGCAGGTCAACGAGCCAATTGCACACAAGCAATCAATTTCTACATAATCAATTCCAAGTACAATTGTTGGCTAACAATTATTGATTGCAAACGTGAGCGAAGACAGCAAAGGCAACGTGGCGTCTTACCTGAGAGACCACTGCAACTCCACTGTGTAATCATTGACCAGTGTGTGTTTGTGTACAAAAGGTCAGGAAGTCAAAAAAAAAATTGGCAACCGAGGAGCATTTCACTTACTGGCGGCAAATTAAAAAGATGTGAAACTATGAATAATTGCAGCATTTATTTTCTGTGTTGTAAACATGTCACAACTTCAAATCAACCCTAAGCCTTATTTACAGACTTTATATCCACACGTAGACAAACATGATACACATTTGCAACATTTCATTTTGGTTTCACTTGAAAATGATGACAAAATAAACAATTATTTTAGTTAAAGAGAGGAACAAAAAAAAAGGGAAAACAATCCTGACCACATGGTCCTTCTCTGATTGGATAAGAGCCCCGTGGGAAGTCCCGCCCCTCCACCACTTGACAGTACATGACCTTTGACCTACCTGTACACACCCCACACTAGAATGGGGTCAGGTGACATTCTTCAAACACCAAGCGAGTCACCGTGACATACACGTCGGCACGCACGAGGGCCGGGTAGTGTGTTGAAAGGCAGCCGCCATGGTTATCCCTGATAAGCAGACGCTGGCTGCAATGTGGGCAAGGCACTTCCTGTCACTTGTCGTCTGCCTCCGACGGGAAGTCCCTTCAACCAAAAGACAAACAAAATGTGACAACAGGAAGCGGCGTTATGTTGAGGCGTGAGGTCAAACAGCCAACAGTGACCATTCGTGAGGGAACGGCAATGAATGCAAAGGGACTGGTCGCCAGCCAATGTCAAGGCAGAGACAGACAGAGCATTGGCACCAATGAGTAAATTAGAGTCTGAACTTTTTGAAAACGGATGTCGAGTGGAAGTGAAGAAGCCACAAGTAACAAGTTGAGCAGGACGGTCCGGTTGGGAGCAGTTGCGCCGCCCGACCGTCCGGCGCGACCGGTCGCACCAGCTCGCTTCCCGACGGGCATATAAAGGGAGAGGCTAGACGCCAGAGGAGCGGTCGCCTCCTCGGGTCCCGCCTGTCGTCCGCCTGGCTCCAGTGGTTCTTGACACTTCAACAGTGGTCAGGCGCTTTTGTGAAATGTTTAGGACCACTTGAGCCGGATGGGAGCTTGTCGACGTGCGAGGAGCGCCGGACGGGCCTTCGTGTTTTCGTCCCGAAATTTGGATTTGTAACTTTGGGTTTCGGTGAGTGTCGTATGATCCGTTAAAGCATGAAAAAGATTTGAGAGGATGAAAATGACATGACGTGGAATTTTTCCAATTGGAAACATTTATTTGCGCAAATCAAAGTTATTCAACTTTAGCGCTAGAAACTTTCGTGCTCACTTATTAAACAAATGTCTTTATGCAATCTAAGTCAACTTTTGTTTTTGTATTTATCTGATGCACTGTACTGTATCTTACCGAAATGTTCTGTGTTTTCCTAGTTCCAAAATAAAGGTTTGTTTTCAGCACTCGTCCGTGGGCCTTTTATTTCGATGACACAGAAAGTAGTTTTACAATCACCTTAGGCTCCGCCCCTTCCGCAGTGAAGGAGAGCGGTCTCTTGTGTAAAGTGATGTGACAAAAGAGGAAAGAGAGAAAAAAAGTTGCCTCACTCAAAGTGCACGTGGGAAGAACGGGAATTGGCGTAGGGCGCCAACGTCAGGACACTTCCTCCATGTAGTCCACACCCACGCTAACGCTGGGCTGGGAGATGCTCACGTCCACCGTGTCCTCCAGCTGGACACACGTACACGATTTGTAGACACAGTGCGACACACACGGAGTGACTTTCTGCGGCACGGACCTTGTCGCTGTGGTCGGGCCCCTCGATGGAGATTTCCTCGATCTCGCGGCTGCTGCTCAGCTCGCTCTTGTACAAGTCGGAGCGGTGGCTGGAAGGATGGCGCATCGTTGACGGTTAGCAACAAAGACGACATTGTTGACGGAGGCCGCGGGGAGTCCGGCGTACCTGTTGAAGTCGTCGTCGTACTCAATGTCGTCGTCTTCGTCTGCGGGAACACAAAACGCCGTCACGAGCAAACGTTAGCCCAAACGATGGCAACGACAATCACAACAGGAATCATAATAGTCGCCTTGATTTGTAACGTACCTAAATGGATCGAGCCGCTCTGCTTCGTTCCGCTGGGGAGCTTGGCCGACGCTTTCCCTCTCGACGCTGGCATGAGAAGAATTGCGACACGTGTAGACAATAAAGCGAAACGAAAACACGGCAAAAAGTCCCCCCCCCCCCACCTGTCTCGCTGTGGCTCTTTTCCGATGCGCTTCCTCCTCCTCCTCCCGATGTCGGCGACGCTGGACTTTGTTGGCTATCGCGAACCACCACGTGGCTACAACATCAACATCACGTCAATTCCTCCTTGTGGGCAAAACCTCCAAATGTCAGATCGTGCGGTCCTTACGAGCCATATGTCTTTTGAGGCCGAGGCAGCGGGTCATCAAAAAAGGAGTCGTCGTCGTCCTGCGGTTCCAAATCTGCGAGCAGCTCCAGCGGTGACACCTTCTCGGGAAGACGCCCCGGCTGTGCGAGCTCCTCGGTGGCCGGCGCAGAGTCCTACACGCACGCATGCACAAGTTAGAAGCCATGTTTGAGGTTTTTGATTGGACGTGATGGCGTGATATGAAGGGCGGGAACCTTGTTGACAGCGACGCTGTTCTCCTCCGACGCCACCTGAAAGAGCAAAGTGCATTCGTTCGACGCCGAGAGACAAAAGAGAAGATGCTCGACTGTTTGTGTGTGCTAAATAGACCTCAGCGGCCATGATGGACTCGGACTTGCGTTGTCTGCGTCGAACGAGCTCCAGCAGGACGGGCGAGTTAGCGTTAAGCTCCGCCTCCGAAATGCCCAGCTCATCGCAGAGCAGCTGCCGATTTTCCAGGCCGCTCGGATGCTAATGACAAAGACAAGTAGGTCAGCGGCAAAAGCAACATGGCATCATGTCAAAGCAGTGAAGTGACGCCATCTTACCGTGTTTATCTCTGGCTGGAACACAGACAGGCTGAAGTCCAGGTGAAAAACCCGCATGAAGTCCACAATGAGACTGGCCACCAGACGACCTGCAGAAAAATGCAGCGGAATCAGGACCCTTATTGTGGAGTCCTGAGACCAGATGTGAGACAGACCTTCTTTAGTGCTGAGACATTTCTTCAGGTTCTCATTGACTAGCGGCGTCTTGTTCTGAGGACATAAGAGAAGCAAAGCGTGAAGAAAGGCGAGGATGACACAATATGGCCGCTTAAGCAGCCTCGTGGATGTCAGCTACCACCTCCAGTCGGTCCTGCTCCTCCAAAGCCAGAAACACGGCAGCCCTCATCTCCGCCTGCAGCAACACAAACAACAAACTCATTCAGACATCTTCGGAATGCAGTCTTCATGTGATCTTCATTTTTTTGGGCACACATCTAGAGTGAGGTCTTACATTTTCTGTTGCTTTAATTACATAAACTGTATCAACTACACATGTCCATTTACTGCCCTGAATTTATTCCTTACAATGCATTTCAACAATTCATGGATTCTCGGGTCTTAATATGTTTTTACCATTTATAACGTATTTAGGGTATCTAATTTCCTTACTTTCTCATGTAATTGAATAAAATACAAACAAAAGTGTGCTTGAATGAGTGAAGTTGCCACTACTTGGTCGCTCATCTATTGGCTGTTTTCCACTTTAGCCTAGCGTGCTAGCAACCGGCGTGAAGCCGAGTAAGACGTGAGCAGAGAAGGAACGTTTGCTGACCTTGAGCTTGTTTAGAACTCCATTGTTCTCCAAATTTTGGATAAGTAAATCCCTCAATTCGATATCATCATCTGTAGCAGACATCTTGTGCTCTCATCCAGGTCAGCTGTTAGCTGTTAGCAACTTAGCCACTGCTTACGTCCTTGTGCGCTCCTAAGACGTCATCAGTCGGGGCCCGAGAAGGCACGGAATACCCGGATGTTTCCAAATGGCTCCACCTTTTTAACTGACGTCATCGCGTGATGACGAAATGAGCTTGAGGTTGCACTGTTGCCCTCCAACCAACAGCGGGCGCTGCTTGGATTATCCTACATTAAAGGACGCCAACATGACGACGCTTCGGCCGTTCAACTGCGACGATTTGTTTAAATTCAACAATATGTAAGCGCTTAGTCTTCGACATCTTAACATATGTCTCGTGATGTTTCTCGTGTGTTGCAGTTGTGCATGATCTTACACTTTGTATGCGTGGGAACGTTAGCAGCATGCAACTGCTATCATGTGTATGTGCCATGTTCTAAAATCACTAAATTCCTTTCACAATAAGGCTTATTTTGTGTTCACAACATTCATTTATTCTTTTTACTTTCCAAGTCGGTCAACTCATGCAGAATAGATCCACATACTAAGAAGAATCATCTATATGTTATCATTTGCCTTGTTTAGTTGTCACCGATGTGAAAATAATGCACACTAAACTATATCTCTGATTTCACAGCAATTTGGACCCTTTGACAGAAACTGTATCCTTCGAGGGTTTGTCAATTTACAACTGTTGCAATTTAGGAAGTAGATGTTTTGTCAGCACTTATGATGTGGTGGAAATACAAAAATCACTGTGCTCTCTCAGTGACTTGTCACCATTTTCTTTGAGCTTTCACATCAGTATGGGATCCCGTTCTACCTGCAGTATTTGGCTCATTGGCCCGAGTACTTCATTGTTGCCGAGGCCCCCGGAGGCGAACTGATGGGATACAGTAAGTTGGTCACCAATGACCCTGCATCAGTTATCATTTTAGAATTTTCTGAAGTGGACTGACTGAGTTCGCTAAACAGTTTGTGATTAGGCAATTGATGCAAAGTCTCATGCTTGTTGTCATTGTGTGTGCACCTACGCAGTCATGGGTAAGGCGGAGGGCTCGGTGGCCCGAGAGGAGTGGCACGGCCACGTCACCGCGCTGTCTGTGGCGCCAGAGTTCCGCCGGTTGGGATTGGCCGCCAAACTCATGGACATGCTGGAGGAGATCTCGGAAAGGTTCCATTTTGCTTTCACTTGCACCTCTTATGACAGAACAATTTCGGATTTTGTCAAATTTCCCTCAGGAAGGGCGGCTTCTTCGTGGACTTGTTTGTCCGCGTGTCCAACCAGGTGGCGGTCAGCATGTACAAGCGTCTGGGCTACAGCGTCTACAGGACCGTCATTGAGTACTACTCGGCCAGCAACGGCGAGCCTGACGAGGATGCCTACGGTCAGATGGTCGTCTTCATTGTGATGATGTTAGCAATCTTGTGACATTGTTTGTGCGCTTCTCTTCCCCCGCACAGACATGAGGAAAGCGCTGTCTCGAGACACGGAGAAGAAGTCCATCATCCCGCTGCCACATCCTGTCAGGCCTGAGGACATTGAATAACCACGCTTGTGGCTCGCTGGCGGACGCCCTGATTAAAAGCGGCTTTTTTTATCGAATGCCAGGGAGCCACAGAGCAAAGCTTCAAATCGTCTTTAATTGCTGTACATTCTCAATAAACTATTGTAAAAAAAATGTGAGGTTATCAAACAACAGTAGGAGGAAAAAATACTTAATCTTGCTGCTCATCGCTTGTCTTCTCCTTTTTGTCACCATCCTTCTCTTTGTCCCCCTCCTCCTCTTCGCTACTGCTACTACTGTCGTCTCTGTCGTCAAAGGCGTTCTCCTCTTGTGTAACTTTGCTAGCCTCGTTGTTCTCCGAGGCGGAGGTCTCCTCGTTCCTCAAAGCCTTTTCCCGAAGGTTCTGGTCGTCGTCGTCAGCCGTTTGCTGCTGCTGCTTCTTCCACATCTTGGCCATGGCCAGCAGTTTGAGGTTAGGCTGGTTGGCGGCGTCTTCGGGGAAAATGTAGTCGTAGTACTCTTCCCAGCCCGCGTCCGACTGCCGGAGCAAACGCAACACGTCAACATCGGGAAGAAATGCAAAGCTGGCAAAAGCGTGGCAAGACGGCGTACCCCGTCTTGGGCGGTGAGCTTCCTCCTCTTCTTGACCTTCTCGGGCAGCAGCTTGGCAACGCGCTCCCTGTCGCTGTCGGAACCGAACTCGGCCTCAAAGTTTTTCCAGGCCTCGAGCAGCGTGAGTCGCTCCTCCTTCTCCTCGCAGTTCCTCAAGCCCTTGTTGGCCTCCTCGAAGATTTGCCGGCACCTGCGTGCCCGCTCGTCGCCTTCCAGCGACAGCTCGAACTTGGCGTAGCTGATCCAAACCTGAGCCGGCAACGGCGAGTCAAAGTCCGTCCACGAAAAGCCGACGGACGTCGTTTGCACATGGAAAGTGACGGCGACTCACCTTGACGTGCTGGGTACGCTGCAGCAGCCTTTTGTAAAGGTTCCTCGTGTTCCCAAACTCCTCCTGCTCGATCTCAAAGTCGATGTAGGACTTCCACAAAACCTGAAGGACATCAGGACGGTTGTAGGATTCTTATTATTTTTTTTTTTTTTTAATGCTTGCGATGGTTCAGTACCTCAGGCATGTCCAGCCGCGGCTGGCCGATGGCAAGCTCGAAGATGGCGCGGGCCCGCTCCACGTCGCCCAGGATGGTCTCCAGCTCTGCAAACTTGATCCAGGTGGTGCAGTTCTCCGGCGTGAACTCCAGGTATTTCTCGTACAGCTTCCGGCAGCGGTCGAACTCGCGCAGCTGAAGCTCCAGCTCGATGTAGCCCTTCAGCAGTTTGTTCTTCGGACATTTGCCGATGGCCATGCCCTGTCGAGTCCCAAAGTTACCACGACGATGCGATGCTAGATCACGTACGAGTCTTACCATGACCTTCCTGGCGGCCTGCAGGTTCTTTTGCCTGACCTCAAACTGACCGTAGAGCAGCCAGATCTTTGCGAATGTGAACTGAGACACACGAGACGCTCGTCAAGTCAACATAATCCGTTTCATCCTCGTCGTTCGACCGCTTACCTTTTTGTGAGGGATCAGATCCAAACAGGCTTGATACACCTGCCTTGTCCTCTCCTCGTCCTGTCGGAAAACAAACGGAGCATCTCAATGGTTACAATTAGCGCCCGACTGATTCATCGGCCAACTTTTTATTTGACATACAGGATCTCCGCTCGGAACTCACCATGACCTCCAGTTCTTCGTAGAGGGCGTAGTTGATCCACAAGTAGATGTAGCGCCTCCAGTGGCGCTTTTCCTGGATGGGCGGCACGTTGGCGATGGCGCGCTCGTAAACCTCTCGCACCGTGTCGGGGTCGGCGTCGCTCTCCACCAGCCGCAGATAATCGAACCAGGCGTCGTAGTTGTGCGGGTTGGCCTGCGCCCGACAGATGCGCCCAAGTGAGAGCGAGCCGTCCGAGCAGCCAAATTGGAGCCGCCGCCGCTTACCTTGACTTCCTCCTCGTACTGGAACCTTCTTTTGCTGACGATGACGTCCTCGATGCCCCGCCGGTCTCCGAATTTCTTCTCAAACATGGTGTAGTTCTTGAAGAGCTCCTGGGCCTGATGCTTGGGGATTCGGTCCAAGGCGTACTTGTAGATCACGCGCACACGCTCAAACTGGACGGGGACAAACATCAGGAACACTCGGTGTCAGTCCAGACAAAGTTTTTTTTGCGACCACACAGCTGCAGCGAGTCAAAATACAAAAGATGTGTAAAAACAGGGGTAATCGACCTCCTTCTGGGTCTCCTCAAACTTGGCGAAGGCAACAAAGAGGTGCTCATCCACGTGCTCCTCGCCAAAGAACTCCACGGCGCGCTCGTACACCTTTCTGCTGTGAGCGATGTAGCCGTGCTTCTCTTCAAAGCGAGCGTACTTGATCCAGTTCTTCACCTCGGGGTGAACCATGACGAGTGCGCACCAGCTAAGGATTGTTTGTTTGTTTTTACCCCCGGCAGGCCACGTCAAATTGTTCAGCGGGACGTCAGCATGAGAAGGATATATCGCTCGTAGATGCTGCGGGCTTTGTCCACCTCTTTGTAGCGTAGCTCAAAGTTGATGAAGGAGTGCCAGGCCTGCTCCTCTGGCTCCCACTCCATCCAGCGCTCAAAGGCCTGCCTGCAGCCCGCCACGTTGCCCAGCATCTCCTCCATGTAGGTGTACTTGTACCTGCCGGTCAGCAAGGTCACGATTAAAAATGTCACCCGTCGGGGGGCAGCCTTTGCTTTTAAGTTTACCAGAACTGGTTGACGCGGGGGAGGATGGTGATGGCTCGATCCCAGATGTTGCGCGCGTGGTTCACCTGCCGACTCTTCATCTCCATCTCGGCGTACTTCAGCCACAGGGTCACGTTGCGGTGGTCCACGTCGAGCGCCCGCTCGTAAATGGAGCGAGCCCTAAAAGTGAGTGCAGGGTGGAGAAAGTCGATGACAGGTCGGGCGGTCCTTTCTCCACAACATAGGCTAACAGAAAACTTCATCTTAAGCGAAGAACATTTTTGGGGTCAACTACCTCTGGACCTCCGTCAGGCTTTCCTCCCATTGTGCGTATTTGATCCAGTTACTGATGACAGTACGGTTCTTTCGAATGTTGTCCTCAAATGCCTGCAAATTAAGCAAACTCTCAAGAGTTGTTGGGAAAAACGAAGAAAAGATTTTGGAGTCACGTCGTGTGTGTGGCTGCACACCTTCCTCTTCCTTAGCTTGTAGTCGTTGAGCTCTTCCTTGTCTGTTATCTTTTGTTTCGGCGGCGGAGGGAGAAGTTCCAATTCTCGTTCTTTAGCTTCCCTGAGGAGCTGCTCGGCGGTGATCTGAACCTCCGCCGGAGCTTTGTTCTTCACCTGAAACACAAAAACATTTAATAGCCATCTCGTGGATGTATGCCACGAGCTGCTTGTTATCGTTAGCATTAGCATTAGCTCAAAACGCAGCCGTGCTCCTTCTTTTGTCTGCCTTTTATTTTACCTTTGCCACCTTCGGTATTCGCTGCTTGCCAGCCGCCGTGGAAGCCATTTTGCCAAGCAAAGGTTTAGGGAACTAGTCAATTATATTCTCCAAATTACCCTCCAAAAGTCAATAAAAAGTCAGAGAAGCGCTGAAACGTTTTGGAGGGCTCGCGCGAGTCACCATGACAGTTTCCCAGAATGCATTGCGACTTCCGCTTACCAGATTCTAAACTTTTAATTTTTTAAAAACACAAAGTCTTGGATCTTATTGAGAGATTACTAGTTAGATTGTATTTTTGGGATTGTTCCTCACTAGTTTAAAAAAAAAAAATCTGATAGTTCTCATGACTGTACCCAGAATGCGTTGCGACCTCCGGTTACCATAACAACGACGTTTGCGTCCCAAATATGAGAAATATACAGACTCGGTGTTAATTGACACATTAGCTGTTAGAAAGGTAGGATAAATCTTGTTAGATTTTGTTTCTATTGTTTTCTCACTAATTTATCTTTAAACTGAACTGCTGACGTCACACGAGACAAGCTTAATCAATTTAAAATTACAAAGTAGGTGTGTGCTCTTGTCTCTGGTGCTAGGAAATGACTGGGCATTATTTTAAGAAGTAGTTTGATGACAAGATGAAGAACGCAATCATATCAAGCAGCGGTGAAGTGGCGAGAATGACCGTCAGGAGGAGCGAATGTGCGGATGCCGAGGACATTGAACGCCTCATCAACCCTGAGGCCTTGGAGCTTTTTGGACCCATTGATGTCCTTCAAATCTTGTGAGTTTAAACCATACGTTGGTGCTCCGAATGGCCGTGATGACTCTGCTCTTCTTCGGAATAGGGAGAAGGCCAACCTGGCGGTGACCGTGGCTGGTGAGGAGGGCGACGTGATGGCCCACGCGGCGTTCTTTGACCATCCCGCCGCAGCGCTGGTTGACCCGCTTCACTGGGAATCTTTCATCCCAAAACACTTCAAAGCTGACGCCATGACGGTGTGTCCATTAGTGAAAAACACACCTCGCCCTGTGTGTGATTTGTGACGTTCTCGTGGTCTTCCCCAGACATGGAATACGCTTTTCCTTCATCTCTTTGTGTCCAAGACCGTCTTCTCCACCGCAAGCTTTCAGCACATCCTCAGGTGCAATTCCACCAACGGCGGCTTGTGTATTTGCCGTGACATCCATGTTGTGTTTTGTGTCTCACACAGTGCCGTGTTCAACACCACCGCTGAGCTGGACTTTGTGTGCTTGCTGAGCTCAACATCCGTCTGCTTAGGTCAATCTCATTCAAGACGGCGCGCTGTCCTAGTGGGTAACACGACTTTTGTGTGCGTGCAGAAGCGGCATTGAAAAAAATGTTGGAGCCTCTGGAACGTCTGACTGAAGAAGATGACCAAGCAGCCGAGCTGATGACATACGTGTGTCACAGGCGAAGACTTTGTCCGAGACTTTATGTTCGACCCGCCAGGTCATTCCGCATGACACGAGCAAAATTGTTTAGGTTGCGCTACATTCCACGGACTGTCCATTGTTAAATCAAGCATTGTGTACGTCAGGGTTGAAGACCACGATGACGTCATGCACATTGTGGCCCAGCAGACGAAGATTCTGTCGTCTATGCGCCGGCCGTACTTCCTGTCGGAGCTCATCGAGGCCCAGGATGAGAACAACCACGCCGCCGTGTGCGAGGTGCGCTGTTGCCGTCCCAATCCTGCCTTTTTTTCTTCCCCTGCTGGCAACTGATGATGTCATCATCGTCCCGACAGTGCGACGTCACCATCACCGGTTTCATCAGCGTGACGGCAGAGGTGGACGTGAGGCGACTGCAGGAACATTTTGACCTCAAGCATTTTGCCGGTTTGTGCAAAGGCGAGCAAGACGAGGACGAAGATGACGAGGACGAAGATGCCGGCGATGAGGCTGACCAGGCTGAAGATGAGCCTCAACTTGACCAAGCTGAGATACCGACGCAAGAACCGCTCGAGGAACCCGATTCGGAAGCAGAACAAGAAAGTCAGGTATAAAAACATTTTGGTCTTCAGCAGAAGTCCATTTATTTTGATGAGTAATTGTTGTTCTCAGGAGGAGGAAGAGGACGAGGTTCTCGCTGCATCATCTGAAGAACCAGAACCCAACGTCTTCTGTATCCAGTTCTTCTTCTCAGAGAAGAACTTCGAGATGAGGTGAGGACCAAACTTAGATCAAGAATGACTTTCTATTTTTTTTTTTTTTTTTTACATCTGCCGCTGCTGATGGACGGTTGCCATGGTAACCAGTAGCTTGCTTTCTCTCCTCTTCCAGATCACTGGACTTGATTCCATACATATTCCAACTCTTTCCGGTGAGTGTACTCCTCTTCTGTAACGCAAACACCAGTCATGTCACGTAAAGGTAACGCAAACAGAAGCGTCACGCAATCCAGGATCATCATGAAACCCAAACGTGATGCTTTTGTGCAGCCAAGACGTAATATGAACGTAACCCGGTCCTTCAGGATCTGGACTTCTGCATCATCACCGTCCCCACGCTGTCGCCGGACTTCCCGCTCCTGCAGAACTTCCTGCGAGTTCCTCCGCGACCCGGCAGCCTGTTGCCCTCTGACCTCTACGTCCTGCACCGCGATGGACTGAGGTGGGCCGGGTCTGGGTAGGTGACCTCCCGCCGAACATAGTCTCAACGATGTTCCTGCAGGGGCGTCAAAGTGCGACCGGCGCTGGAGTCGGACCGGGACGACCTTGCCGCCTTGGTGAGGCACGTGAAGAAAGGCCAAAAGGCTTTCCTACAGGATCTGGACCTCATCTTCAACAAGGAAACGGACGCGGTTGGTACACACACACCACCGCTGCTCCAAACACGCTCGCCAACCTGACCCGAGTGTCATCGTAGGCCGAAAGTTCTTTGCAAGCCTTCGTGGTCGACGTGGAGGGCGCCGTGGTGGGGACGTTGATCATCCGAGACGAGATGGTACGCTTGTTTCCTTGAAACCGTTAGAATTGCGTGTCACGTGATGGCGTCCGCTCACAGGACCTAGAGTACATCCGGGCCCGCTACAATATCGAGAACTTCATCTACTACAGCCATCACGACGTCCACGAGCACGCCGAGCTGCGCCACTTTGTGCTCCGACGCTGTTTCCAGCACTTCAGCCGACATTTGTTCAAGGAGACGCTTCGGCTGACCCGCAAGTCCAACATCTACCACCGCGTCTACCCGCTCGGCCTGGGCCAGCAGGTGCGCTGGCGCCCTCACGACGTCGGGTTTGGGTCAGAGCTGTGCTGAACTCCCTTTGTGGTGTCAGGACTCCTGCGTGGATCATCTGGACTTCATCCTGGACTGCGCCGTTCCCGTGCGTCCCCGACGTCAGATCATCTACCCGCTCAACGAGCTCGGCGCCAACGCGCCTGCCAGGTGCATCACTGACGAACAGGTGGGCTCTAAAATAATTTCTGATCGTTCGATTGATCGGATGTTAACGACTGTCACCACGATGATAATCCGTCTGCTTTTAAAAAATCTTTGTCACCTCCGGGAAGAAGCAACAGAAATACAGACGGGGGTTCGATTTGTTTGTGTGGTGTGATTGACTTTAATGTGAAGTAAATATTTAGCTCGCCGTGCACTTTGAATGCATGTTTTGTCCAAAGGCCCAACAATGGCCGCCTGCCCTGCCGGTGCGCAGATAAGAAATGCTTAGCGCTCGTGTCATTGAATCAAAGCACCTCCGCCGGCTTGTCAGCACGCTATTGTGTCACAAGAGTGGAGGGCTGCTCCTCTCAAGCACTTTTTGCAAAAAAGAAGGAGCTTAGAGCGGATCCCTGTTGCACTCCCACCACCACCAGTTTGATGTCACTGTTTTCTCCCTCAGGCTCCATTTGCTCTAAACCTCATCAGCCGCAAACTGACCATGGAGCCCAAGGTCACGGTCAACGCCAGGATCGTCCTGGTCGGGGCGTCGGACACAGGCCTGTCCTTCCTGGAGGTGCTTTGTTTTTGGTGCGTGAGCCTCCAAAGCGCATTTACCTCATTATTTGTCAGGAGAATCTTTTCTGCTCGTGGCTGGAGTGGTTCCCCAAAGTCAGATTGCTCGGATTGGACGCCCCAGGCAAAGATTTACTGGCCATTAACCCTGTTAGCCCCACCCCCAACAAACACACACACCATCTGTAGATCACTGTGCTGGTGTGCACAAAGTGACAGTGATGTTCGAGTGAGCAACAACAACTCCCACAATGCACCACAAGCGTAAACATGGGCGCAGTTTTTAATCCCGACAGGTCGCTCAGTCACGCCGTCCTTTAAGAAGCAAGATTAAAAGCCCTGACCTACATTTACAACCCAAATGATTTGTTCCACCAAATGCTAAAAATTTATTCTGAAAAGTCATTAGCACTTCTTGTTCCGCCTTTAATTAGCCTCCACTGTGTGGCTGTCACCACCCCGTGTTTGCCGCCGCTAACCGTTTGACGAATGTGGCCGTTAATGTCTGCCCGACCGATGCCGGGTTGAATGATGTGAGCCTACCGGGGCCTCGTGCCAGAACCATCCGCCACGGTTTTTAGTGGGAACTATTTAGGTCCACTATATATCAAAAGTATACAAAGATTGAGGACGAGGAAATGAGTAGGCCAAATTATTTAGGGCAGGACATATTATTGTAAATCTCCCCCCACCTCACCATTCCGGCCCGCTCCTCTCTTCTGCGGGACAAGGTCAGACGGATAAAGAGCTAGCTTGCGGGGTCACCGCCGGCCCTCTGTTAGCGGCTGATAACGCCGAGCCGCCTCATTTGCATGCGAGCGGCCGTGGTGCGCCTCAATCCTCCGTCTGCCGCAGATTAACACTTTGCGCTCGGGCTAGCATGATCAGATTAGCCGCGTGATTTATTATGATCATGATTGCAGCCCTCATCTGAGATTCAACAACCTCACCATCATCTCCACGCACGGTTTACCCGCTGATTGCGGCGAGGCCGGCGGCCATTTCCTGTCCACCAGGTAAGTGCGGTCGGCGCCGTGTTTTTTTTCGGTGATCCGACCGGGCGGTTCCGCTCCCCGCAGCTACGCCTACAGCACCCGAGACATGGCGCAAGTGCCTCTGCGTTCGTGCGTGACCGAGGTGGCTGAGAAGGTAGTGGCCATCAACAGGAAATCCAAACATGTGGTGGTGTCCAGCGAGGCTAAGATTCCCTACGATTACCTCATCCTCTGTACCGGCGTGCAGTACCAGGTATGTCTGGAACCGGAAAAGTCCGTCTTCAGGCTTGATGAGTCAGCGCTTGTCTGCGTAGATGCCGTGTCCAACGCAAGTGGATCAGGACCGGTCTGCCGCAAACGAGGAGCGGGAGGAATCGTCCTTCCCCCCCAGGTACACCGGTACCGTGCCCTCCAATCTGTTCACCCTCAACGACCAGCACGACTGCAACGTGGCTGAACGTTGGCTGCTGGAGAACTTTGTGAAGGGGAAAGGTACACAATCATCTGAAGAAAAGTTGTAAGAGCAGAAAAATGAGAGGTCGCTCAGTGTTGCCACCTTACAGCGAACGCCATCGTCTATGGGAACAGCCTCGACGTCTTCACCACCGTGGAGATGCTGCTCCGGGTCGGAGTGCGCGGCCCCTGCATCCACCTGGTGCTGACTCCAACCCAGCGCACCTCAGCCAAAGATTCGCCGCCTGCAAGTGATGTCGCACGCGATGTCCATCCTCTCGAGAGTGATGTCACCGATGACCTGCCCGTTGAAAGTGACGTCACAAACGACCCGCCCCTTGAAAGTGATGTCAGCATAGACTTCCCTCCCCGGATCAATGATCCCAATGATTCGGCTCCTGAGATCAATGATTTGCCTCGTGAGAGTGACATTACGAACGATTCATTTCGTGAGAGTGATGTCACCACTGACCTACCTCTTGAGAGTGATATCACCAATGATTCACCTCGTCAGCCTGACGTCCCCAATCACCTGTCTCCTGAGAGTCACATCACCATTGACCCGCCTCCTGAGCGTGACATCACCAATGAGAATGACGTCGCCAACAAACCGTCTCCTGAGGGTAACGCCACCAATGACCCGTCTCCTGAGCGTGACATCACCAATGACCCATCTCCTGATGCTGACGTCACCAATAACCCGCCTCCTGAGAGTGACGTCACCAATGATTCACCTCTTAAAATTGACTCGCCCGCAGATTCGCCCCCTGAAATCGATGAGGCTAATGAATCGCCCCCTGTGATTGATCCACCCAGCGATTCACCCCCTGAAATGAACACGCCCAGCGATTCACCCCCTGAAATGAACACACCCAGCGATTCGCCCCCTGAAATCGACGACGCTAATGAATCCCCTCCTGTAATGGACCCGCCCAGCGATTCTCCCCCTGAAATTGACTCACCCAGTGATTCGCCCCCTGAAATCGACAACGCTAATTCACCTCCTAAGATTGATTCGCCCGGCGAGGTGGATGTCACGAACGATTCACCTCCCGACGTCATCAATGAGTGCCCTCCCGAGAGTAACGTTGCTGCCGATTCGGCTCCTGAGACTGACGTCATCGGTGGCCCGGCTCGGGAGAATGGCACTTGTTCAGACCCGCCTCTCGATGGCAGCGTCACCAACGAGCCGCCGTCAGAACCCAATCTGGCCGGTGACCCACTCCCCAATGAGCTTCCCTCAGAGCCAAACGGTTTCTACTTTCCTGATGCGGGGGTGGAGAACGCGGTGATGGAGGCCATGAAGAAGGCTCAGGTGCAGATCCACCGCGACTGCCTCCTGATGCAGATGAACAATGGCGACCATCCTGATCCTCTCACGTCCGTTTCCTTCAGCACCGACTCGGAACCTCTCCACCTGGCCTGCGGCGTAAGTCCAGCATCACATCAAGCCCAACTTGGCATCTTCTGATGATGTCATGCTTGTGGAGCTTTCTCATGGTTGCCTTCCCTTCAGGTGTTCATCAACCTGTCCAACCGAGGTGTGGACCACGACGCCTTCAGCAGCATCAACAGCTCTTTCCTGGTGTTCGACGGCCGGCTGGTCATCGACTCCGCCTTCCGAACCAACGACGCCGCCATCTGGGGCGCCGGCCCGCTCACCAAGTTCTCCCGTTCGTACTACAGCGACGAGTGGTCGCACGGCAACTTCAACTCCAAGGAGGTGGGTCAGGAGTTGGCGGCCGTGCTGCTGACGCACTTTGACCCCACGCTGGAAGCCCCCTGCCCGACACCCAGCCCCGCGGACCGCCTCGTTCCCATTTACAAGCAGCCCAAGATCCAAGGTGGGTGTCAACGCATAGTGAAATTGGATACGGGAAGCAAAATGATGGAATTTGAAGCCGAGTTCACACAAGTTCAGTCATTTTATGTTTGACATGCACAGGTGGCAAGCTACCAGGACGACTGAACTATCTTCACGTCACCAAACCGGCCGCCACCGGCCCGCATGGACCTTCCGCGGGAATCGTACGTCCACCGCATTGACCAGGTTGGCCTTGTTCCTCGGAGGTCTCCATTAGCTCTTTTCATGGCAGACTCGACGCATTGCGACGGGTCATCCGGAGAGCGGCAACTACTTCTGCTTGCATCTGGACCGCAACCAGGTGGTGAAGACCATCATCTGCTTGTCCTTCAAGCCGCTCCCCGTAAGAAACCTCATGTGTCTCTACGGAAAGCACCAACAACTCCTCGGACAGCTTCTGGTCAGATTGCACCTGAGGCAGATAGACGACCTCTACAGGTACACACACACACACACACACACACATACACTTGACTGTACGAATCAGCCTCGACGCCCTTGTCTTTGGCAAGGACAGGCGGCGTTGTTGTGTGGTTTTGGGGGGTGACGAGTAGTGGGGGGTAGATTGGAGGGGGCTTTTGTTTTTGCCCGTCTGCCCAATCCACAAAGACAGTTTAGGGGCTGCATAAACAGATTAGGAGGCGGGGGACAATAGGGGGGGCATGTCTGGTGGGCTCCTAGGTACGGGGGGGGGGGGTCGTTAGTGTCGAAATATCAGAAGCAGGTCACACACATACACAGATTTATTGCAACAGACTTCTGATAGTGATTGAATGAACTTTTTTCAGCTTCTTTAGGCAAAGTTGGTGTTTAGCCATCTTTCACGACCGTTTCAACTACTTTGAGGAAGAGCTTCTTCAAGACTACGCTAAGGTTGGTCGAGCTCGAGAGTGAACCTCGTCAACATGCGCTGACCGCACTGACTTCCCGCAGGTTGACGGCGAGGATGCTTCCCCTCGAGACCTGATGAAGGACCCCGGCAGCAAAGCGGCGCTGAGGATGAACGTGGCCAAATATTTGGCGTTCAATCGCAACCTGCTGCCCATGTTCCCCTGCCCCGATGCCTTGTGACATCATCGCAGGTGACTCACTTTCAGTTCCACAAATCAAAGTTGTCACATTAGCATCACAAATGTGTTTAGCTTTGTTGTTATTTTTTATTATGAAAATCATTTAGCGATCTTGAATGAAGATGGTGTTTTTTTGCTTTATTTCACTGGTGTTATAAGCTAAGTGCATAAAGGGTCAGAGGTCACGTGGCGTCGTGGGTCGAGGAGGCGCTCTGTATGTCTGTGTGTGTCACTTCAATACACACACATGAAAGCCCTCAGGTACATCTGCTTTGCAATCTGCCCCTCATAAACAACCCCCCCTGCACACACACCCTCCTCATCCAAATCCATGAGGGAGAATGGGGGAGGAGGGAAGGCCCCTCTGATTGGTCGCAGATGAAGCAACAGGGAGGAGGGAGGGATTCAATGCGGACTTTAAAAGAGGACAGTTGTTGAGGAGCAGCAGAACCCGCTGAGACCGGATCATCACCTTGAGTCCTACCCCACCCCTTCCCACGCACCCACAAAAGTGCCTTGAAGCTGCTCAACATGCCGAGAGGCTTCCTGGTCAAGAGGAGCAAGAGGCCCAACATGGTGTCGTACCGCTCACGGTGCGAGGCAGAGGTGGAGGACCGGAAGCCTTTTGGAGATGCGTGGCGAGAGGGCGCACCCGCGTCCATGCGCAGCCGCTGGCCGCCGCCACCGCCGTTGCCGTTAGTGGCGGCGCCGGAGCGTGAGACCAAAGGCATCCGCTTCGGCATCCCCGAGGGGGCGTACCGGGCGCTCCGCAGCCCGACCCGGCCGACCAGTGGAGAACGGGAAGCCGAGAGGCAGCCAACTTTGGGTTTGGGCTCGCCGGTGTCGGCCGAGGCCTTCCCCACCGCCGCCGCTGCGCTCACCGCTCTGGGACACCTCTTCGACATGGGCTCCAATACCGCCGCCCCCAAGAGGGCCACCGAGTCTGAGAGTAAAATCAAATCAGGCGCCAAGAGAGCCAAAAACATACGGAAGCTGCACCTGCAGGACCACGTCACCATCTCGCCCGTTCTGGGGCTGAAGATCCGGGCCGTTCCGGCAGCAGAGCGCCGCTCCCCGGCCGTCGGTGACTTTGTGTGTCAGCTGTGCGGGGAAGCCTACGCCGACCCGCTCGGCCTGGCCCAGCACCGCTGCTCCAGAATCGTGCGGGTGGAGTACCGCTGCCCTGAGTGCGACAAGGTCTTCAGCTGCCCGGCCAACTTAGCGTCGCATCGCCGCTGGCACAAACCCAAAGCGGAGCAGAGAGTGCGCCCGGAGGATGGGCGAGCGCATCCCGGCCCGCCGGAGTCCGGTTCCGAAGGGGAGGAGCCGCAGGAGTGCGCTCAGTGCGCCAAAAAGTTCAAGCGTCACGCCTGCCTGCGTAAACACGTGGCCGCGCGGCACGCTCCCGTTGACCTGAGCGGAGCGGCCGGAGCGCAGGCGTGCCCGAAGTGCGGGGAGGTGATCGCCGGCGCCGAGGCGCGCCAGCGGCACCTGCGGCCGCCGCACGACCTCTGCTGCAAAACCTGCCCCGACGTCCTCCGCAGCTCACCCGCGCTCACCCGCCACCTCACGTCGACCGGCGACCAGTTTGCTTGCCCTATGAATGGCCGGCGACCAGTCCAACTTCAGCTGCAGCCGCAAGCCCACTGAGGCAATAAACTAAAGGGGGCTCATGGTGGATCTCAGTGGCTTTGCCCCCAGGAGGCCATTTTGTTTTGCCAGTTTGGAGTCAGCCACGTTCCTTCCCCGTCCTCGCCGCACGTGTGCTGTTAGCACGCTGATGCTTCTTTAGCTTTAATGAGCATTTGCCTCTTCGGATCAGAAGGTAGCAAAAGAAACCGACTAGCTTAGCCACTAATGCCTTTGGACTAGAAACTGCGGTAATATTGCCTTATCGATTATCTTGAAGGTTTCCGTGTTACCACTACTCAGTATATTTTGCTCCTATTTACTATGTATTTATTGATGTGCGTATTTATTCACATAAATTATTACTGTGTGTGGACGATATGTTGACCGTGGCTTTTTAGCAATCAACTCTGACCAGGATGCAATCATGACTTCAACTGATTGTTTTTCTTTTTGTGATCGGTAGCTGATATTATGCCGTGAGTGTTTTGCACTCTTTGCTAAATGTCCAAAAAGAATAAAAAAACAATAATGACTACAACTGTTGCTGCTGCCAATGTGACCTTATGGAAATGCAAATATTTCGGGATCATAAAAAAAGAAAAGAAAAATGTGCCTTTCGCTCAAAGTCACCCAAAGCTGACTCGCCATTTTTATGAGGTCCAATTGTTTGGGGAGTGCTAGCTCGCGTAATCCGCCTTGCAGCTGCGCTGGGATGGCGGAAAATATGATTATAAAAGTATCGTGGTGCGGCAGATGATCGGGTCACCCGCCGCCATGTGTTGCAGATCACAGCTCCGATTAGCGAAAGCTTAATCGCCTTCTCCGTGTCAAAGCTAATTAAAGAGCGCCAGCTTGTTGGTTTGAGCTTCTTTTCATTTCAACTTGAGTCATCGTCACATCGACCCCCTCCTGCCTCTCCCTCAAGACCAATCACCAGAAGTGACCCCTGCAAAGGGGGTTGGGGCAGTGTCTTATTAGAAGGGCCACCTGAGCCACTTGTCAACAGTCCGTCGCCATAGCAACCGAGGCCCGATGACAACTGATGAACATTGATTCCGCTTCTTGCTCATTCCATCACCGGCGAATTATTGATCTGACTCATTTGTGATTTTGTCTGCGTCCTCGTCATGATTTGTGCACCATCATCCAATCCTCCAATCAGGGATGGGCTTCTTCTCCCTGTTTGCTTTGTGTCCTGGCTTGTCCCCGTGCTCAAGCAGTAAACAAGCAAAGCTTTTACATTTTTGTATATTCATACTGTACATGTTTAGACATGCCAATGCTGATTGTGTGTATTTGTGTGTGTTCGCACAGTAGCACTCCACACACACTGGAGACATCGTACGCCCTGGCAACACTAATGAAGCCAGGATGGAGTTATGGCAGTAATTGGACCTCAGAGACACTGGAACCTTGCTCACCATCATCATCATCATTGGACATTTATTGCAAGGGTGTCCAAAGTGCAGCTTTGGGATTTTCCAGCGCTTATTTGGGTCCTCCGCATTTGCCAATCTGCTTTTCTTAAGTTTTCATGTTTTCACAAACCCAAGGTGATATGATTTTTCTATATGTGGCGCTCAGAAGGACGCCTTGCGGTCATGTTTGAGTCCGTCTGTTTGAAGAGAGGATGCTGTCCATCAAATATGAAGACAAATGATACTTGTTATGTTGTCCTTGTCTGTATTGTTGTCCTCTAGCCAAAATACCCCTGCACAAGCCCCAGGGGGTGAGAAGCGGAGGGGCGGGGAATTGTTACCTGGCAGCTGGGCCGCAAAGATGTTGTTGCGCCCTAGAGAGAACACTCACCATCACCCATCAGGGATATTGCCGATGCAATCAGCTGAGGACAAGGGCAAAGGGCTGCCTATCGAAAGGAATGATAAAAACTATTCACTCTAAAACTATTATAGGCCCAAGGAATTATTCATACTGAGAGTGGTATCACTGAGCAGAGAGTAAAAGTCTAAATTTGTGAATAATGTGTTCTTTTCCACTGAAAGAGACAGAAAAATGTGGTGCAGTATAGAGCACAATAGAGCTCATCCCGGAAGCAGCGGTGTTCACACTTCAGTATCTTGACAAACCTAATTTAGCTTTAATTTTGAAAGGTAACGCGGAAGTGAAAACGGGTTTTGTAGTTTTTATTAAAGCAGTTTTTGTGGTACAGTATGAACGTTTTTTTTTTTCTCCCGGACTTAAAGGTATTCATCAGGTCAGAGTTTAAGATCAAGAATGCCAAAGACATTGAAATTACTTCTATCAAGACATAGAAATTAATTCTATCAATTTCTTGATTTCTGTGGCTTTGTCAACGGCCGTTAGTCCGTGACGTCACGATAGCGGAAGAGCCGGACCACTGGATGAAGTTCCCTAGCAGTTGCTGACAATGATAGACTGGACGCGCAATGACCAAACTCAGCCTGGCGACGCCGACAAGAACCCGGCGGCAGCGACCGGGAAAGGAGATGCCAGTGGGGCGACGAAACTGATGAACGTCAAGAAGAAAAAGAAGAAAACGACGAACGGGAGGAGGGGGAGGAGGAGGAGGAAGAAGAAGAACCCGCCGAGAATCTCCCGCTTGTCTGACCACAACAAGACCCAGCAGGAACAGCAGCAGAGCAGTGTTTCGGAGCAGCCCTGCCGGGCATCAGCCATCATCAGCAAGAAAGAGGTAAAGACCACTTGGCGCGCCCGTCGCGGTCATGTTATTAGGGTGTGAAGGTGCCGCTCATCTCTGACCCGGGACTGGTCACCAGAGGTGGCCACTAGAGGTCACCAGAGGTGTCCAATCCACGTCCAGAAAGTAAAGGTCATGCGACAGTTGTTGTTTTTTCTTTCTGATAGCTGCTGAGGTCCAAATGTGATCGCCTGGAGCGAGAACCAGTGGCACCAGTGTGTCTGGCGGCCCACATGCTTCTGAAACACGAGCAACTCAATGGCACCGTCCTCTACGGGCACTCCTGCCGACGCGCTCCCAAACCCGGCAGGAACGACCTTTGCACTAAACCTCGTTTGGAGCACCGCAGTGCTACAAATGCAACCGATCGCCTCAAAGAACGCGCGCCCGAACACCTTGATGACGGCGAGAAAGTCTACGCCGGCGCCAGGTTCAGCGAACCGCCCTCACCCAGCCTTCTCCCCAAACCGCCCGTCCACTGGGTCCGGAAGAACCATAGTCCAAAACTCAAAAGTCGAAAACTAATGAGCGACCACTTGAAGTCGCTTTTGAAGGTTCAAGATGAAGCCTGACCACAGAACCAGCTTGTTTAAGCAGCACAAAACACGGCTTCAGATAATCAAACAACGCCAGTCAACTCAGTCAACATTTGATTCAGTGTCCCCCCCCACTAAGGCAGCTATTGCTCATTCAGGATGACAAAAGTATTTTCTTCAGCATCCTCGTTTATTCAGATAATTTATTTGAGGGTATTTATTTTGTTGAGCCTACAATGACAATTTTTTTTTTCTCTTGAAACTTTATTAGTATTTTGATATAAACAGGTACATTGTATGTGATGGCATGCCAATACAGTAATATTATACAAGGTACATTTACTTCTTAGTAAAAAATAAAAAGAAGAGTAAACAAAAAATATGATTTTTGCTGTTAACCGTCTCAAAATTTTTTGGACGATTCACTTGTGAACCGGAAGTAGTTGCTCCTTGACCCGGAAGTGCTTATGCTGCTGTGATGCTGGATCCCTTGCTAGTTTCGAGGCTTTTCTTTTTTAAACAGGGAGACTAAGCAAACGGTTTTTTTTTCCATTTGTCCTTTTCGAAGCGACTTGAGGACCCCGGGAGTTTGACTGCGAGCTGCTTGGTGAGTCAAACTCACGGGAATGGGCGGGAAAGGGTTTTAGGCGCACGTCAGATCGTCGGCCTGTCAAATATCCGTCAAGAGACACATTCTGCTTCAGCTCCTTCATCAATCGCATTTATTTTTAAAGGTAAGCCGAGCAATGTGGGCTCCACATTAAATCACAGCTTTGTTTCCACAAGAATCTGATTTTAATCGATGAGCCCACTTCGCTTTGAGGAAAAGCTAACGGTGACATCAATGCTGTCAAAACCGATTTTGTTTTCTTCCACATCTTGGATTTGCATTATTTCCCCCTGGCATCAAATATGCAATGATTAAAATCCACGAAAAGATTAGGAAGACATATTTTTCTATACAGATAATGTAGAAATGGGTTAGTCTAAGAAGTGCAGATCAGCTTTGAACTTCGAAGGCCACTGAACGCTTCTTAAGCAACTCAAATGAATGACTAAAATGGAAGCAGCTTGGCTTGCTTGCTTGCTGTTTCGTTCCCCCTTAGCTTCTGCTTCACCATCGGCAGGCGGTCACCGGCATGAGCAACAACAGCCAACCCCTGCGGCCGCCGGCCTCCGTGTCTGAGATTGACCACATCCACTTGCTGTCGGAGCAGCTGGGCGCGCTGGCGCTGGGCGAAGACTACAGCGATGTCACCTTCATCGTGGAGGGCAAACGCTTCCCGGCGCATCGCGTCATCCTGGCCGCCCGATGTCACTATTTCAGGTATCGAAAAGAAACATGAGCACTTGTGCTGTTTGTGTGGGAGTTGATGCCCATACAAAAAATCGTCTATATGCAGGGCGCTGTTGTACGGCGGCATGAAGGAGTCTCAACCGCAGGCGGAGGTGAGCCTGGAGGAGACGCGGGCGGAGGCCTTCTCCATGCTGCTGCGCTACTTGTACACGGGCCGCGCCAGTCTCAGCTCGGCCCGCGAGGAGGTGCTGCTGGACTTCCTGGGCCTGGCCCACCGCTACGGGCTGCAGCCGCTGGAGGATTCCACTTCAGACTTCCTGCGCACCGTCCTGCACACGGGCAACGTCTGCCTGGTCTTCGACGTGGCAAGCCTCTATTCGCTGAGCGCGCTGGGCGCCGCCTGCTGCTCCTACATGGACAAGCACGCGCCCGACATCCTCAACTCGGACGGCTTCTTGGCGCTCTCCAAGGTGAGGGAGGAGACGGGGTAGGTCGCCGCCGGGGACTGACGCTTCTTCCGCCTCGACAGACGGCGCTGCTGACAGTGGTGCGGCGCGACTCGTTTGCCGCCAGCGAGCGGGAGATCTTCCAGGCGCTGTGCCGCTGGTGCCGGCAACGCGGCGAGAGCGGTGAGACGCGGGAGGTGATGGCGGCCGTGCGGCTGCCGCTCATGACGCTGACGGAGATGCTGAACGTGGTGCGGCCCTCGGGCCTCCTTAGCCCCGACCACCTGCTGGACGCCATCAAGCTGCGCACGGAGAGCCGCAACATGGACCTCAACTTCCGCGGCATGCTCCGTCAGTGCACTTGTTCTTGTGACGTGTGTAAAGCATGCGGGCTGAATATGAATTAGTTGTCTTGGTTCTTGGAGTTCCTTGACTGAGTTGCCAGGGCTTTTGTTGTCTTTCAGTACCGGAGGAGAACATCGCCACCATGAAGCACGGCGCTCAGGTGACAAAGGGCGAGCTGAAGTCGGCGCTGCTGGACGGGGACACGCAAAACTACGACCTGGACCATGGCTTCTCCAGGCACCCCATCGAGGAGGACGGGCGGGCCGGCATCCAGGTCAAACTGGGACAGCCGTCCATCATCAACCACGTGCGGCTGCTGCTGTGGGACAGAGACAGCCGGTGAGGACGCCTGTGTGAGGAATAAGTTGCTCCGTGAAGACATCTCAAGTTTCAGCAAGTTGTTTTGTTGTGACGGCAGCTCGTATTCTTACTACATCGAAGTTTCCATGGACGAGCTGGACTGGGTTCGCGTGGTCGACCATTCCAAGTATTTGTGCCGCTCTTGGCAGAATCTCTTCTTCACGCCCAGAGTGTGCAGGCAAGCCCATCTCTGCTGCGGCCGCTGCACTCGCTTCTGGTTTAGTAACGTTTTTTGCGGCAGGTATGTTCGCGTCGTGGGAACGCACAACACGGTCAACAAGGTCTTCCATCTGGTGGCCTTCGAGTGCATGTTCACCAACCGGACCTTCACCCTGGAGCAAGGACTGCTGGGTGAGTCACCCTGAAAATGCCTCAGGTGTCCCGTCCTGCGCTTCACGTCCCCTCCTCTGCCACGAGCGCAGTCCCCAGCGAGAACGTGGCCACGGTGGCGGCGTGCGCCAGCGTGATCGAGGGCGTGAGTCGCAGTCGCAACGCTTTGCTCAACGGCGACACGCGCAACTACGACTGGGACTCGGGTTACACCTGCCACCAGCTGGGCTCGGGCGCCATCGTCATCCAGCTGGCTCAGCCCTACTGCGTCAGCTCCTTAAGGTGACTTCCATTTGGAAGAATGAATCCGAAAAAGTTCATCTCCATCTACTGTGCTTTGACTTTGCGCTCAGGCTTTTGCTGTGGGACTGCGACGAGCGCTCGTACAGTTACTACATCGAGGTGTCCACCAATCAGCAGCAGTGGACCAAGGTGGTGGACCGCACCCGAGTGACGTGTCGGTGAGGCCACGGAAGGCGGCGAGAGCGCCGACGGACTTTGGTGGCTTTTGCGCGCTCGCTGACGCTGACCTCCTTGTGCGGCAGGTCCTGGCAGAGCCTCAAGTTCGATAAGCAGCCGGCCTCTTTTGTCCGGATCGTGGGCACGCACAACACCGCCAACGAGGTGAACGCACTTCGCCGATGCCGAAAGTTTTAGAGCGAACTCGCCAGCCCAATGACTTTCCGATATTGTCCTCCTCAGGTCTTCCACTGCGTCCACTTTGAGTGTCCGGCCCAGTCGGACACGGACGTGAAAGAAAGCGGCGCTGGGTCGGGCCCGGACGGTTCGGATTCGGCCGCTTCCTCGGCGCAGCCGCCGCGACCTCAGCGGCCGTCGCGCACGCACAGCCTGCTGCCCTCCAACATGTCTTTGGCTTCCTCGCAGGCCAATCACCGCTAACACTGTCGCTGCCGCGCCCCCTGCTGGAGGCGTTTGGGAGGACTGCCGTTTTTGCACAGCCGCCGCCGCCGTCGTCGTCGTCATAACTCGTGCTGCTCTTTCATCGCCTCCACGCACCTTTTCGAGCCTCCGGTCTTCCTGACTCGTTTGATACGTTTTTTGTGACTTTGTAGACTCCGGCTCACCTCCGACTTCCTAACAAATGTGATCTATTTTGAAGAAAGCAGGCGGCTATTTTTGCAACGCAGTTTGTATGCAAAACGGAACTTCATCCCGCACTGACGCATTTGCGGATTCAACCCGTGCCAAAAATGTTGCACACGCTGCTGCTAAGGAAAGCAATAAATTGAATCAGGCGGTTGGGGCCCAGGGGCTCGCACCAAATCATTTGCGCCAAAACGGCCAACTTGACAAAAACACGAGCAGCTGCTATTGGCACTTTACTGGACTCAAGTTGCAGAAATGAAGCTTGCATCTTGGGTCTTTTGACTGACAAAGAACTGGAGCTCCCAGAAGGTTCAATGAAGTTGGCTGCGCGTGTTGAAGAGAGAGTGCAACGGTTACTATTTCTTACTGATATATTTCGCGTATGTAAATATGATTTTGTTGTGCATCTTTTGTTCTCAACGAGAGTCACTACAAACAATTTCTAGTAATGAATCTGTTGAATTATTTGACTTCATCTGATAAAAGAATGATTACAAAGTAGGCCATCACTTGGCAATGCCAAAAATGCACAAACAAAAGAGATTTTGATTCAGTTTCTGGTTTGGGCCATAACAGCTTTTGGAAAATGGATGAATTGATCAACAAAGTTATCCACTAATTGCTATTCGGTTAATCGTTGCACATATTTGTCTGATGCAGTCCACTTGCCTATTTATTAACAACACTGAGATTTTTTACAATGCAATTTTTGAGGTCGTGTCTGTCCCATTTGACTGTTTTGTCATTGTATGTGAAGAGAGGCCTTTCTTCTGCTGTCTGGCTCTGATGGAAACACGCTTGTTTGATGTTTGCTTTCCTGTCACTGTTCACCACTCACCAGCGTCCGTTGATGTTCCATAAGGACGCTCTCCAAAGCAGAAAGATTTATTGAAGGAGGGGAGCGTTAGTTTGTTGTCATCCTCCTGAGTGTCAAATAATATTTATTGCAACTAATGTGACTCGTTTCTTGCATTATTGTCAAGTTTGAGAGCAGAAAGTCAATCATCTGAACGCTTTTGTGCGTTTTGGAAATACTACAGTTGTGTTACTTTGCCCAAGTTTGGGATCTCCTCGATTTGGATGCTCAAGCTCATCTAGCAATGCAAACATTTGGAGTTAATCGTGGCAACAAATGTGACCTTGTCAGATATTTGCTCATTTATAGTCGCCTTTTTTGCTGTTGTTATCCACTGTTGACATTTTTGGTGCTGCTGGTCGCGTTTCCGGCCCAGCTGGGTTGAGCCCGTGGACGCGTCGACGGGGAGGGGTTGTCCCCGGACGCCTGGGCCGGCTCGTCGCCGTGTCGATTGATCTGCTCTCTCCGAACGTCCTCCCACGGCGACAACGGGCTCTTTAAGTCGCCTTTTGTCCACCTCAACGGAAGGCTGGCGAGTTTTTCGACGGATTTTGGTTGAACGCGGATACCCCCACCCCCTCTCCCCCTCTTGTTGGTCGTGTCTAACATCCACACGTCCAGCTGATCGCATCGAGTGCCTTTCAATTCTTGCTCTTCCACCAGAGCCCCTTATTTCGCTTTTTCACACTTCCCTCCGGGATCGTTCAACGGGGTGAGGGCATTTTGTGCCCGTCCGCGGCGCTTTTTCGGCTTTTTCCCCTTTCTTTTTTTGTTTTTGGGTAAGCTCCGGCGAGTGAGCAGGCCGCAGACCAATCCCCGTCCTCGCGTAGCCTCCTGCGGCCGGCCGCTATGGGCGACACCAGCGAGAGAAGCAAGCCACCCGGCCTCCCTCCCCGGTGTCCATGCGGCTTTTGGGGGTAAGTTTGGCCCACTTGGCCGCCTCGCAGTGAGACGAAAGAGCTTCGATGAAATCTTTGCTAGCGACTCGAGTCGCCCATTGTTGTTGTTGCGTTGAAGCAGGCCGGCGGTGGGGGGTTGGGAAGTTGCCCAATAAATCAACCTCCTGCCTGGCTGCCTGCCTGCCAATGTCAGCCGTTGTCGAACTTTTCGGCACCGCTCGGTGTGTGGACGCCGTTGGGTGTCTTTTGAAGACGTTTGCGAGGCGACGTGCCCATGTTGAAGATGATTTATTGGCAGCAGCAGCAGGTTCCTTTCCAAGGCAGCCCGGCCTGTTGCTGCTCACACAACGAACTTGTCCTTTGTATTTGGGAAGAAAGATGATCACTTGATTTGAGGTTGAGGTTCTATGGATCTTTGTTTGCCTTAATGTCATTGCTTTTTGATGTGTCACGTCAAAAACGATGAACGGCACTGTTGGTTGCATACCGGATATGATCCACGGCCTGCCTACGTCACCAAGCAGTACTTTGATCCTTTGATACGCTTTTATGAATAATTCAAATTGTGTGTGGGAATCAACCAGCTTTTAAATGATGATAATGCCTTAAATAAAGCTGTAAACGTTCTAATTGCATGGTAGCATATCATAGCAATCCCACCAGAAACAGCGCGAGTGTGCCCTCTAGCGGTTGCAAGCAGGACCTCCAGTTGACTTCCTTACTTTCTTAAATCACTTCTAATTTTGTTCTATGAACACCAGCACCCCTAAAATGGAAATGTTTTCAGGCACGCTGAGACTGCACAAGAGGCCAATCACTCTTTGGGGGAAAAAAACAATAAAAATTGAGTGAGGCCAACTGAGCACCTATGACCACTCACTCACAATGGATGTGTTTTGTGTGTGCAGGTCCAGTAAGACCATGAATCTGTGTTCCAAGTGTTTTGCCGGTAAGTTCATGCAAGCTCTTCTCGCGCAGCAAAACAGAATGGTAGGGACTAGTTGAAGAGCTTTAAAAAGTCTTTGTTCCGTGGATTTATCAGAACGGCAGCATCACCAAAGCATCTTCAAAAGTTTTCCATTCCGTCAATGATTGTGAAAATGGAAAGCTCAAGAATAAGTTGGTCTTTCTTCCTGGCTTGCCCGCTGCAGACATCCAGAAGAAGCAGCCGGGCGAGGACAGCCGCTCGGCCGTCTTCACGAGCGGCGGCGGTGGCGAGACCGCCGCAGCTGCCGTCGCCAACAGCACCGCCAACAAGAGTCCATCTATATCGTCGTCGCTCTCGCCGTCTCTGTCCACGCCCACCGCTGCGGAGCCGCCGGCCGCCGAGGAAGCCTCGCCGTTGTTCGCCGCCTCCAGAGAGGGTAAGCGTGCAGTCGATACCGGATTAGAAACCTCGCCTGCGTCCAATACATGTCTTCTCTCCAACTTTCAGGTGCGTCGACAGCGACGGCGCAGGGTACGCTGCGCACGCCGGCAAAACGTCCTCGAGAATCGGGTACGCTCTCCTCCTCTGGCCCGCCCTCCCCCGCCAAACCACGCTTAAGCCGTCCTCTCTTCTCTTCCGCCGCATTCACAGCCTCGCCCTCGGAAAGCGAGGCCACGCCGGAGAAGCGGCCGCGGCCGGAAGCCGAAGAAGAAGATGGCGGCGGCGAAGGCGGCGAGGATGAGGCGGCCGACACGCCCAAACAGAAGAACCGCCGGCGCTGCTACAGCTGCCAAAGCAAACTGGAGCTGGTGCAGCAGGAACTGGGCTCGTGTCGCTGTGGTGCGTACACACGTGGTCACCCCAAAAAAAAAACCATGGCTGTCATCCAGGCGTGCCTTTGACAGGCGTGGCTCTGTTTTGCAGGCTACGTGTTCTGCATGCTGCACCGGCTGCCCGAGCAGCACGACTGCCTCTTTGACCACCTGGGCCGCGGGCGACAGGAGGCCATCCTCAAGATGGTCAAGCTGGAACGGAAGGTGGGCCGCTCCTGCCAGCGCATCGGCGAGGAGTGCTCCTGATGGGCCGCTGAGGCCAGAAGGAAAAGAGGAGGAGGAGGAGGCGGTGCCACTTTGGACCCGGATGCCGTTCACTCTTGTGCAGCCTTAACTGCCCCCCCCCCCCTGCCCTACCCAAACCCCACCCGCCACAGGAACTTTCGCCGTCTTCTCTCTCAGGTCAAACCCGCCCGCCCGCCTTCCTTCCTCCTCCTTCTCTTCTTCACTTGTTTGGCGAGCGGCATCATGTTGCCCACCATTTTCTGAGCTGGACTTGTACTCGCATGGACTCCAGGAGAACACAAGCCCATTGGCGGCGCACGTGCGAGAGCCTCCTCTTCCTCTCCCGGCGCACGATGCTCGGTACGTGGTTCCCCTCGTACGCAGCGGGGGGGTTAATATGACTGAATTATTTTTTTTTTTCCCTCACCCACATATGGCGGCTGAGCACCCCCAAGTCATCACTTGACCTACCGCAAGGCTTTTGTTAATTTATTTGATTTTTTTTTTTTTTTGAGGTTGTGTTTTGTGGCTACAATTAATCAGCGGGTGTGCTTTGTACTTTTTGGGATTGTGGGGGTGTTTTGCTTGTTTCGGAGCGTGCATTGAATCTTTTCTTCCTGAAATTGACGCTCGCAACCCGGGCTAAAGTTAGCATGTCAAGGTCGCCCTGGTAATTTGTCATGCCGAGCTGGCGTGATTGGGCCTACAAAAAAATAAATTGTTGGTGTCTGTCAATCTCGTAGGTGCCGTTGACATTTACGAGAGATCAGACAAAATGTGTCAATCTTTTGAAAAGCGACCCGAATCGTTGAACGGACGACGGTGACGCGGACGAATGGACACATTTCTCGTAGCAAATTCAAACATGACCACTCAAGAGACTTTGTGGCGTCGTCGCTCTTAATCGGCGACGGGACCATGTCGCGTTTGCACAAGGATGCGTTTCCGTCAGCATGGACAAGAAAGACGAGCACCTCGTCAGATGGTCCCGCTCGTCGTCCTTGTCCTCCCGAAGCTCTTCCTCCCATGCGGAGATTTGCAGCGCCACTCAAAGGAGAAGAAAGAAATCGTATGCAGATCTTTGTTGTGGCATCTCTTTTGTTTTGTTATTGTTTTGGAGTGCTGAGAAGTGGAAGAAGCAAATATCTTTCTGTACCTTTTTAAAGCAAAGAATTATTTAACCTTATATCAGTTTGAGTTACTTACATCCTAGCATAGAGTGGCGCATATTCTGTCCTATGTTCTCCTTCTTAATTTTATTGTGTTGCGTTTTCTGATGAGGAAATAAACTGGAATAGACTATGTGGTGTGTTGTATTTTTTTCCCCCCCAACAAATAGTCTTGATGCCTTTTCACTATGTGCAAACTGCAGCCAAGCTGTTCCTTTAATCAACGCTAGAGGGCAGGAGAGTAGCGCCTAGCTCACTGCATGTACAGAATTTCGATTTTTTTTCTTTTTTTTTTCCCCACTCGTCTGAACCACTCTGGTCTTTTTGACCAAACTATTTGGCTCTAAGAAAAACACAGGTTGAAATATAAGATTCAAGTTAAAAAAGTCACTTTTTTAATTTGCGGCTTGGAAATTTTGCTGAAAGGGTCATGTTTGGTGGTGAAAAGAAACAAGTCTTTGATAGATTTAATCAAGTCCAAATGAGTGTGTCAAAGTGTTCATAATATAATGCATTCAGGTTCAACCAAATTTGATCAAATAAGTTCTGAGTAACTCTAAAAATAAGTGCCTTTAAAGAAAATTAAACAGTTAACTCAAGTGAGTTTCTCGCGTTTTCAGAACCTTGAACTGTTTTCATTGTATTGAGTCAAAATCGGCAGGTGGCGCTCTCATGCACGTACAGAAACAGGCAAACGTGCGCGCGCACGCTAATTCCCAGCGGCTCACGCGCACGCTCGCTCGCAGGCTGGAAGCCCTCCCGCAGCTCGCCAGAGTTGAAGAAGCAGCAAGTGGCAAGCGGTCGCTTCTGGTTTTGCTTTTACGAGCGCGTGAGGGAACGAAGACAAGATGAGCGCTCGGTTTTGGCGGCGGCGTGGAGCTCGGACGGACTCGGCTCGCTTTCCGGAGGGCGGCTTCTGCTGCCTGGAATGAAGCGCGCGTGTCGGCGTGCGTCAGTGGCCACGGCGGTGCTGGTGTGGCTCGGGGCGCTCGTCTACCTTCTGCTGCTCAGCCGCAGGAGGCTGCCCGAGCTCGGCGCGGCTCCCGGCGCCGCCGCTGCAGACGATGGAGCGGGGCAAAGCAAGCAGGTGAGACAAACCCTCACCTGCGTCATGAGCACTTGCGTGACACTTTTCCCGCCACTGTGGTTGTTTGCGTGTGAGCCTGTTGATTGGTGCGCCTGCTGTCACGTGGGAGCACCTGTAGAAAAAGTCTGACAGCTGTCTGTCATGGACAACTTGCGGTCTTCTGTCTCGTCTCTATCAACCCGCATCACGTGACAAAGAAATGAGTCCACCCTTTAATTGATTTCCATTATTTTCTATTTCGGCTGTGTTGGCAAATGCATCACATGTTGGAGTGCCACAGGGGTCATTATTAGGCTCCCTGTTATTCATTTATCATTCGAATGGTATCTATACGCTAATGTTTCTTTGACTGACACCATTGTTGGATAAAATCCGCTGCCATTGTGGTCACAGTTGTCCACTTCTCTGTCTTTTCTCCCGTTAAACATCATGGGCAGGCGCACGCGTGCATGCGTGTCAGAGATGATTAATGTTGTGGTTGGTTTGCGCCATGCACGCTGGCTGCAGCCATTGTTCCTCAACGCGAGCTATTCAGCGAGCGCCTGCCAGGGAAATGAGTTTGGGAGCAGCTGGAAGCGGCTCCTGCAGAAGGAATCGCAATCACAAGCCGTAATAATAATAAGAGGAAGAGCAATACCGCATCGTTTTGCCGGGTGTGCGTTTGCGTCTGCGTGTGTCAAGCAATTTGGCCTTATGTGCAGCGCTTTTGTTCTTAGAAGTAAAGTTGAGTTGAGAGTGGGCAGGAAAGAGTCTCCTTGTGTGTGTGTGTGTGTGTGTGTGTGTGTGTGTGTTAGCACGACAAGTGTCGCCCAATTGAGCCATCCATCACGTTGATAGCCAGCCCGGGATAAAACGAGAAGACAGAAAAGTGGGATCAAGATTACAAGGCAGTGTGTGAGATGAAAGTCAAAAACGAAAGAAGGGAGAAAGACGAGGGAAAGGAGGCCAGCGGGGACACGACAACCATGACGAAGAGCAAATGAAGAACGTGACGACGTGACGGGCGACAAGAGGCCGCCGGTTGCTCCGCGCCTCGCCGAAGACAACAACTTCCTGTCCTCTCTTGTCCTCTCGCTCAACAAACTCGTCAGGAACACAAAACGACATTTGCCTCCCAGTTGCTTCCAAAAAACGTTCAGAAATATCGTATTTACAAAGAGAAAGTTGCGCAACATCTGGACGCATTTAACCACCTCGCCCCAAATAATTCATAAACATCTTTTTGTGGCAAGCGTAAACTGCATCTGTGCCAGCTAAGTGCAAAATGGCCCTCCATCTGTCCACACACACACACATACACACTCACACACGGCACTAAAAAAATAAACATTGTAAGCATTTACTAGGTGATGTAAACATCCCAAAAAGTGCAAGCGTTGCTCGTTTTTCCACGCCCGGGGGAATGATAATGTTTCAGACTCCTGCTAGGTGGCGCTATAAATCGTTAACGACATTTAAACGTGTTTGCTGTTTCCTCGTTCAATAGTAATGCAAGAGTGCTTAAGTTGTGGAATGCGTGTGTGTGTGGTCAGAGACAAAGATGCATGAGCTGGAAGAGAAAGCAATATCCAACCCCAACGAGCAACACGGCCGCAGGCACGCACGCTTAGTTTTAATCAATGTGTGTGCGTGCCCGGCCAATTTGGTGTGTCCGGATGTGAGCTGAAATAAACAAACTGGAGGAGGAGGAGGAGCTAAATAGTTGACGCAGGTTTTGCTAACCACCGCTCAGGTGTGATGAGCAATTTTGGGCTTGAAGAACTTCACGCCAACTTCATCGCAGTCGTTTGGCGCTTGGTCACCGCCATGACTCAACACATCAGTCATGATGATGACGGCTTAACAGACGGCGACCAATCCAGGGCCACCTGGATTTGCTTTTCCTATTTGAGCGACCAAGCGCTTTGCAACTTCCCGTCCGTCATTTCCGGCCGCCTCGTCCGGCGTTGCTTTGTCTCCTCTTTTTTGCTCATTTTTCTCTTCTACTCGTGTTCTTCACGCTTCGTTGTTACCGCTGCCTGGGGAACGACGAGACATACGCACACGCACACACACACACACACACACACACACAACGGAATGGGCCCATTTAGACAAAGTGTGGCATCAGCAACTGTGCGACTGAGCAATGTGGGAGGAGACAAACGGGCTGTGGAGAATGTTCATGTCGCTTACTTAGGCGTCCTAACACTCTGTGTGTGTGTGTTTTAATAATACAGTGTGTAACCCAGTTTTGTATTTTCTCCTCTTCAGACAATATAAAATGCATTTTTCCTTGTGTGTGTGTTCGCTAATCTCTCTTTGCGTGCAGATGTCGGACAGCGAGTGGGACGACATGCTGGACGGCTTCGACGAGCGCGGCTACCTGAGCGCCCGGCGCTGGCGTCCCGGCGACGACCCCTACGCGCTCTACGCTTTCAATCAACGGGAGAGCGAGCGCGTCCCTAGCAACCGAGCGCTCGGCGACACGCGCCATCACAGGTGAGCGTGAAATGAATTCACGTCAAAAATTCTTTTTCAAAGTAAAAGCAAAAAGTATCAAATGCTCGTGCGCTGCATTCAGAGCAAGCTCGAGCAGCTTAGATGGGAGGAGAAGATGCTGAGAACGCAGATAAGGCCCCATGCGTGTGTGTGTGTGAGTGTGTGTGTGCATAAAGCACTCCAGCCAGCGCTGTGCTATTATCTGAGGGAAGTGGAGCGCCTCCCTCAGCGGGGAAGCGATCCAAGCAGCAAGACAATGAGCCGAGCGAGGCGTGCCGGGAGCCAACATGGCCGCCGACATGGCCGCTGACGTGTTAATATGGCAACTGCAGAAATCAACCAATATCCGATCAAGTCCAGTCAGGAGCTACAAAAATGGTGTCTTTATGCTCCCCCTACTGCAAATTGAAAGTCAGACTTAAGTGCACACATCAAAGCTTCTTGTGCATATTTTCCTTTTTTATTGCGGGGAAAGCTTTCATGACACAAGCAAAGCTAACAAGCTTCCCCGAGGCCCAATTAGTCTCTCAAGCGTGGAAATGGAAAGGAATGGTCGCCCTCAAGTTGCCGCCTTCTTTGATGGCCGGAGGGGGGCGGGGCTACTCGCTCGCTAATCAGTTGATCGGCCAACGGAAGCGCGACGATTAGCGCAATTAATCACGTGGCCAACTGAGGATCTCCTTGACAACAAGGAAACGCTCCGTCAAGACTTCCCGTGCGAGATATGTAAAATATTTCCATTTTTGGACTTGATCCGTTTGGCATAATCGAGGGTTAAAGGTCGCATTTCAATATTGTCTTCATTTGCATATGTGCGTGTGTGTTTGTGTGTGAGCTGCTTCGAATGCTCGCCTGGTGCTGAAGCTGCTGCTGCTGCTGCCCTGAAGGCGGCTTTGGCTCAGCACAGCACTTTTGCACTTTGCACTTTTAGCTGCATGTGCATGTGTGTGTGTGTGTGTGTATCTATAAGTGTGTATAATCAGACAGGTGATTCTTCTGATGCAGCAGAGCATGTCACTCTTGGAGAGATTATGTTCTCACTGCATATTGTCCTCTGCGTGAGTGTGTGTGTGTGTGTGTGTGTGTGTGTGTGTGTGTGTCACATCGGCAATTCTCCATGCCAACATCTGTGCTGAGACGTTGCTAGAAACTGAAATATTGATTCATTCATCAGCCAGCGCAACGCACACGCACACAGTCAGCACTCTTTGTGTGTGTGTGTGTGTGTGTGTGCGCTTGCAGTGAGTGTACAATTGTGTGTTTAGGATATAAATCATATATTGATATGCCTCGTTTTTATATCCATAAGTGAGGCAAAATATGTCAAATGCAGCTTCGTGCTATGAATGGGGAGCGCTACTGCCTCTAGTGGACATATTGTGAATTGCAGCCCAGTGGTCCCATTCATAACATTAACATAAAAATGATTTTTAAAAGAAGCGATTCTAAATGACATTTTCCGTTAGTCGTGTCGTTCGAAGCGCTCGTCATTGTGAGGACGCTTTGAATGAACGTGAAGCTTTAATGAGCTGAGGGCAGAGTGACTTTTAATCAAAAACTACAATTAACTCCAATTCTTTATTTTCTCTCTCGCTGCAACACATTCAACATTAATGAGACACTTTGCACCGGAACGAGTCGCTAACACAATTAAAAACATACGCACACACTTGCACATCCTCAGAGGTGAGAAATGAGAAACGACCTCCGCCATCATCAGTGACTAAAGCACTACTAATGTGAAACCTTAACCTCTCATTTTGAAAATTCGCTAAATTGGGCTTTGGCTAGTTTACAATTTTTTATTTTGTAGTACGCCGACTCTGTGTAAAATGCTGTGTCAGCGTTTAGCTATAAGCCAAACTAGCTCCATCGACAGTGGACATGGAAAACAAATCAAATTTAACCATTGAATTTCTGCGAATTTTCTTTTTGAACGATTTTAACGACGATCTGTGATGATTGACAGCGTCGACAGCAAACGCTCAAGGCCGGCAAAAGGAAACGAGCGAGTGTCGGCCGCGACATTCGTCTTCGAGGCATCGCTAGACGAGCGCTGAATCACAGATGAGGCCCGTTGACGCTGATGAACGACGTAGGCTGCCGTCGTCGATGCGCCGGCCCGTCGTCATAGCAACCACTCTAAAAGAGAAAGTCAGGTGCTCCAAGGCCGTTGTTCCGTCCCATCGAGTGGTCACCATAGAAACGCCGACCAAAACAAAATTTTCGGCGAAACCTTCATATATGGCCGATTTGATTATCATTGACGATGAATTGACCTTTCCGGTCGTTTTCCATCAGGCTCCTCTTTGGTCTTGCGGCGAAAGCCAAGGTGACCTTCTACTCAGCGCTTTTGTTCCCAGCCGACCTGTTCGCACCTGTCAGGGAGCTAGCGGCGTGTGCGGAAAGGAGATTCGGGGCTTGTTGTTGCTCTGACACAAATTTCCCATTCAGACACACACATGCATGTAGTGTACGCACAAATGGGGACATTAACATTTAATCATGTTTGCACACAAACACGGCAAGTGTTGTTCGAATATCGCCGATGGTGCGTGTGTGGAAGCATGTGGAGCTATCTGAGGTAAGCAGCTGGTGATTGGCGGCCAGGTCCTAATTTGGAGAGGTTCCCAGGAACACACACACATACAGGCATTAAAAGAAGAACCAAATTATGGCTCAACAATGAGGTAGCACAAACATTGGCAGACCCTGACTGACTTGTCTTAAGTTTATAAAACCGTCCGTGCACCCCCAACTCATATTTTGTGGCGACAAACGCGCATGCATGTGTGAGGGAAGCGACACATCCAGCGGCTGCTGGCTGTGGGCCACACCAGGTGGCGCATGTGTGCACGCGCACATGTTGTGCTGTTTATTTAACGTGATGAAGAGGTGAGTGAGTGAGCGAGCGAGCGAGCGGCTGGCGCGTATTGGCGCTGCGCCGCTGGGAGCGTCATGCGCCATCTGGCGTGTGCCCGCGCACACACCTTAGTTGAGCAGTAAATGTTGGGAAAAGCACATGATGATGATGATGAAGATTTTTTGGGTGTGAATGCTAATGTGACGGCCTGGCGTCACCTCCCACTTAACTGCCACTTCTCATTTGCACCCCAAAAAAGAATCCAGAATTGTTGCATGTTATTAAAATGATGGATAAAAGAATGAATGATGCCTCTCCGGGGCCTTTTTGTACCACTGCTTTGATTCAGGAACCACCGCGCCCGAGAAAAAACAACCAATCGGAGGCAGAAGCTGCGACCGATGAGGTGTCAGTCGCTGGCCATGTAAAATATGGCTCAGGCTGAAAAAAAAAAGTGCAATGTCAACATGTATGTCAAGTGAAGCTGGAGCGTTTGCTTCCCGGCCGGCCACTTTTTAACGGGCAGAGGCAGAGCGGCACGACAGGCTCAACGAGATGCCTCGCCGTTTCCTTTGACATCCATGCCAGCAATTAGCCAAAGTGGAAAGATAGCCCGTATTTTTCTCTCGCTTAGACGGCGGCCCCCTAAATGCAGATCGTTTAAGAGGATGCCCCCACTCATTCTCAGCGGATCATAAACTCCATGAAACAACCTTCCTCTTTCCTCTCCTCCTCCTCCCCCTCCCTCCTCCTCTTCCAAAGTTGACTCACGAGGGAAGCAAATGAGCCAGAGATGAAGTCAGAAAGGATGAGATGGAAGATTATTAGTTATCATGAGCTCACAAAATGGCTGCCAGTCCCCCAGAACAATGTCCCAATACTTTTGTCTACAGAGTAGAAATCCATATTGGACCTGTCACTAGAACTATGATGGGATGGAGACAGGAAGTGGAGGACCAAATTAGCACAGGCGAAAAGACGGCCGATGACACGTCGGGGGCGCTAACGAGGCGGCGCTATAAACGGATCTTTCATCTTTTCTCACCTTCTTCATCTTCTTCACCACGTCGCATCCCCAAAAAAGTCCATCACGCACTAACGAGCCGCTCGCAAGCTTCCATAAGCGATTCCCTGCGTGCCGGAATCATAAAAAAAACATTTCCTCCTCGCTCACGTCCGTCTTGTTAGTCGGCCTCGGGCCTAGCGAAGACACAAGTAGCATGTAACTATTTCCTGTCTGGAGCAACGCTTATTGATGACTTTTTTTTTTGCAGTCTGTTGGCCGCTGGGCGCTCGTTAGCAGCCAAAAGAAGAAAATAAAACGCTGCGCGTTTATTTAATTAACACTCGCATTTGTTCACTTAACCTCCGAGCGCTGCTAACGATTCTACTAATTATCTGTTTGGGTTTATTAGAAAAACACAAAACATGCGTTTCCCCCCCAAAAAAAGAATAGAATTCAAATGTATTCATCGTTTGGTCTTTTTTTTCTGGGAGGCTATTAGCTTCAAGGCTACTCGGCGCTCCATTTGGATTAGCCGTCAGCAGGACAGGATTAAGCAAAGCGTGCCAGCGTATTACAATTTGACAAAAGATCCCGCCCGCCTGCCTGAGCGAGTGAGCGCCGCCGCCGCCGCCGCCGCTCACCTTGCCCGATATATAATGTCCACAAAGAGTAGCTGATAGAAAACGCGCTGACTTTGCGTTTCGTCAAAGCCGCCGCAGTCTTTCCTGAGTCTGGGAAATCTTTTTTTTAACCCTGCTCGGAAATCCTTTTAGCTAATTTTTTTGTTAGCTTTAAGGCAAACTTCCTGCTGGCAACTTTTCAAGACATTCTTGCAAAAATTGTGATGGAGTCGGGAAGCGTTCTAAACATTTGGCCAGCGAGCCCATCAAGGCCATCTGCAGGGCCATTAAAAACATCTTTTGAAAAACTCGGGCGCCATAAGCCACTTGGGAGCGCGCGCGCGAGCGAGCTAGCCGGCCTTCATCATTTGACATCACGCCTCGGCGCCGCCGCTCACCTCCGTCCCTTTATTGTCTCGTTATTTATTCATGTACTGCAGTCGCGCGCGGAAAATTTACATTTAGACTAGCTAGCATCTTGGTTTGTCTTGTTAGCGCCGGCGCTCGTCAATTAGCGAGCATTTGCGAAGAGCCTTTTAGGGCTCGCTAAAGGCCTTTTGCAGCGTCCCTGACGGCACCTCCGATTTTAGAGAGTAAAACTTGAGGGCAGCGCGGTAGACTAACGGTTAGCGCGTTTGCCTCGCAGTCCCCAGGTTCTGCATTTGAGGAGTTTGTTGCTCAATTGTACTCATTTTTTTTCCTAAAATTGGTCGTTTCAAAATCTAATAAAAAGCTTGTCATGATGTAAATAGAAGAAGAGCGTGGAAAAAAAAAAAAAACTCAACGCAATCCCCATTTTTCTTCTCCATATTATGGAAGCGTGCGGGACTAAGTGGGCTGCATAATTTCACTTAATCGGCATGTCCGAGCAAATGGGATTAAAATGATGATCACTTGAGTGGGATTAAGTCTTGCATCAGAAAAGCGTTTGGGCCGTTGGCGTCGTAAACGATTGTATGATTTCGAAATTTGTGAAACTTTCTTTGTTTCTTGCTGGAAAAATACACCTGAAGTCATTTATGAATTTGGGCCAATCAGAAGACAGCATTCACGTTGCTCAGCCTGGCGCTGGCAAAAATGTCATAGATGGAGGCAATAAACTGGAATCTGTGTGTGTGTGCGTGCGCTTGTTTGTGTGCACGTGCACCGAGACTGAACAGTCTGCAGATGTTGAACAAAAGATGCGAGCAGAAAACACATTTAGGATGAATCGCTCCAATTGTTACAAGGCGGCTGACTGCAGCAATTTGTGTGTGTGTGTGTGTGCATGTGTTTGTGTTGCCAAACCAGACAATACCTTTCAGCAGTCCTTGTGATTGTGTCATTTTTTTTGCCCATCAATTGATCAAATGTATGACTCTCAGCAATCCAAAATGATTTGGAAAAAAGTAGTGATTATGACGCACACTGTCTTCCTTTTGTCTTTCTCATGCCCATCCGGTGTCCTCGTCTTCCTCGAACCTGGTCCCTCCTCATCTGCTCTCTTCCTCCCCCATAAGTCTACACCCCCCCCACCTCGCTAGTGATTTCCTGTCTCTTTATTCCGTGCATGACGCATGAAGTACGCACACACCCAGGGAGGATGGAAGCGTGTTCATATCAGCTCTAACATCAGTCATTTGTCAGCACAAATGTTGTCTCTACATCTGTGCCTGCCATTGTGTGTGTGAGAGTGTGTGTGCGTGACCCATACACACAATGACACACACACGCTAGTGTTGCAGGTCGGCCTTTATCTCCCGATCGCTGCTCTGGGCTGAAGCTGCTGCATAAATCAAGTGCGGCAAAAGTGGAGTTGGCGGCACAGAGGTGCATGATGGGATGCGATAGGAGAAATATATATGCGTGTGTTTGTGTGTGTGTGTGCGTGTACACAGTCGAGGGAGAGTCTCTTTCTTGGCAAGAGGCGGCGAGACAATAAGAAGCCATGAAAGAGGAGGAAGAGGAGGAAGAGGAGGATGGTGGCTTTTCAGCTTCTGCTGTAAATAACAACACGGCATTATTTATGTCAAACACGTGCAGATGTTCCCAATCAGCATTTTTTTTTTTTGTCCACACACCATTAAAAGACACAGCTCATCAGTGCGGCACTAATACCAATCAGCGTTTGCAGAGGATAAAGAATATATGAAACTTTGTGCGCCTCACTTGACGTTCTGCGCCCCAAAGTTTATTCCAACTTTATATTCTGAGCTGTTACGTCCTCCACCCATAAACTAATTGCGGCTTAATCATCTCCCGATTGTCTTATTTCACGCTCGGGCGCTCACGCTGCGTGAGGTTGAGCTTCCTGTTGGGCTGAAGGACACTTCAGCAGGTCACCTGGTGCATTAGAGAAGAAAAGCCAGACGGCTGTTTTGGGAAAAATGTCAGCCGTCCATTATGCATGTGTGTGTGTGTTTTCAGTCCCCGAGGAAAAGTGTGCTGACCTAGTGGCAGCAGCTTCCACTTTGCCATTGTCGCGGGCTGAACTTTAATGAGCTCGCCGGCTCATTTATAATTCATGCAGTGTGAACACGCGTGTGTCACTTCAACAGAAAGCAAAAAAGAAGAAGAAGTCAGCGCGTGGGTGGGAGTGATTCACCAAGAGAAACTTCTGGAGTTTGTTTTTTTGTGCAGGTGCGGCGCCTTGCGCTACGATGCCAACCTGCCTCCCACTTCCATCGTCATCGCCTTCCACAACGAGGCCCGCTCCACCCTGCTGCGCACCGTCAGGAGGTACGCAAACGCATCCACGTGATTGCAGATTGTGATTTAGATTGCAACGCAAAAGTTATATGAAACACACACACACATCCCTGACCCTCAATCTGTGCACCATCTCTCATTTTGATGGTATCAGCAGGTCCACACAAACACACACACACACACATGCTGGCCTGAGTTCAGCTCATTATAGCAGCCAGTGTGCAGGGACTGACTACTCCTGACTATCATAGAGGACATTGTGTGTGTGTGTGTGTGTGTGTTTCGTCCTTCCCTGCAGGCCTTCTTAAAGCTCTGCAGTTTTCAACCAATTAAAAGACAATCTGTCTCCTTGGGACACGCTGCTCCCTTTGCTCTGCCTCACTTTCCCATTGTGTGTGTGTGTGTGTGTGTGCGTCTTGTTGACTTGGGAGCCGACACTATTTTGCTGCCATTTATTTTTAGTCGGCGAGTTTGCAGCGTTGGCGCAAACACAAGCAGATTCGCAAGCTGTGCCGGCTTGCATCTTGAAGACGTTTGTGAAAGTTGTCAACGTGACTTTTCGAGTTTTTATGATTATTTTATTTATTTCTAGTGCAACGCGTGGACATTTCCCGTTTGCATCATTTATGAGGCGAGGCGGAGACGCGATGTTTGATTCTCCTCCGCACTCCACACGCGCCTCTTCACTAATGAATACGACACACACACACACACGCACGCACGTCTTATTTGAGCGAAACGTTCAAGCTGCACGAATGTATAAATATATTTTTTACTCGAGACTTTTTTAGAATATCAGGTCATCTAATCACAATTTCAAAGTAGTTGAGCTCAGCAAAAAAAAAAAAAAAAAAAGTTCATTTTCTTTGTAACTTTCTCGAAGAGTTGGAGTGCTTTAATTTTTTTTTTGTTGCGTGTATCTAATCCTTTAATGTTTTAATTTAGTCATTTAGTAACGGTGGGCTGAAAGAAAAAGATAAAACTTGCGTTGTCTCTTTCAATTTAACGGGATAAAGCTTCACGTTGCAGCTCGGGGGAGAAGGTGGAGTGGGGGGGGCTTGCTGGCTTTGATTCCTGGTTGGCATTCAGCTTTAATAAAAAGGGGAGGGGGGGCGCTCCCTGTCGATATTTAATCAAGCTGCAATCTGACAATTGATCGTCTCATCAGAGGCACGGCGGGAGAAGTTGCGTGACGAGATTAGCATCGCGCTTCCAACAAGCTCAAGTTGAGAGTGACAATTTTCTCTTATCAGAAGGTCACCGCTCGGCTTGTCGGGGTGTCGAAATGCGGCGGCGGCGGCGGGCGAGATCAGCACCGGCTCGGCCGTGGTGGACCTCAGCACCATTTCATGTCTAGAATAAAAACATCCTTCTTCTTCCTGTCATGTCCACCAGCAGCCAGAGAGCCGAGTATAAATATTGAAAATAAAAGCCGTGCTCGGACAAAAAGACATTTTCTCATTTTGCCGGCGTGCAACTTATGAATTTTTGATGTCTCAATCTTGAGCTTTCAGGGAATCTTTTTTCATTCCTGGGCGACATATTTTCAAGGAGCAAATTTAGTCTGACATTTTCCACTCAGTTGATGTGCCACACGGGCTTAATGGATTCATAAAATATGTGTGTGTGTTTCTCTGTCAGTGTGTTAAACAGAACTCCCGTTCATCTCATCCATGAGATCATTCTGGTGGACGACTTCAGTGATGATGGTGAGCATGCGCATGAATAATATTATAGCCGTACTGAGAAGCCGAGAGGAGCTGAGCCTCCAGTGAATTCTGCCCCCTGGTGGCTAAAGTGCATATTTTGCTTATTTAAAAATGAAGGGCATTTAGATGGGCACGTCTGTCCAAAGGCACGTGCAGGCAGGCAGTCAGGTGAAAAACGAGGCGTGCGTCTATTTTGCGGTCGGAGAGCCAAGCGCTCATCCAGCTGCGTCCGTCATTCCCTGGAGACGCTTGCTGTCCTTGGCCAAAAGAAAGTCAAACAACTTTGAGCAAGTCGAAGAGAAAATGAAAATGATCACGTATTCTTTTTCAGGGGACGACTGTCAACTTCTCACCAAATTGCCCAAAGTCAAATGTATGCACAACAGCAAGAGAGAAGGTTGGTGCCTGCTTTTAAATTTAATTTAATTATTTATTTGTATGCGTGAAAAGTTCAGACACAAAACAAATCCAAGCAATTCGACAGGTAGGCCAAAGTGTCTTACATCGGCTTGGCTTTCATTACATCACACACACACACACACTTAGAGCCAATTTATCCGTTTGGCTCGTTAACGCCTTTATGACTTCGGGTCTTCTTGATTGTCTTTTCAACGCCCATAAATACACATTGAGCCAATACAGCATAACACACACACACACTCACACACACACTTACTGGTGGTTGTAAAGAAACACCTTCATGTACAAAGTCGGCCATTCTTCATTGTTTCCGTGCGTGTGTGTGTGTGTACGTGCAGCCAACCGGAAAATAAAGCCTTATTGAGGATGAAATGGGATTTTAAATTGGCTGAGCCTCGGCCCGACGGCACCGCGTGAAACTTCTGACAATGTCAATGACACACACACAGCACGCACACACACACACAGACACACACGTGGACCTACATGTCAGTGAATATTGATCAGAGCATTTAGTTGAAAGAGCCTGCAAGCCCAGCTCGCCTAACAAGCTGATTTCCAGCGGCAGCCACACACACACACACACACACACACATAGGCTGAGTCACTTCCTGTCTGCTCCAGCTCGCCGAGCTTGTTAAAAGGTTGCATCCTCGTCTGGCTGCAGGCGAGAAAATGACTCGTGCGTCTTACAAGTACAGTATAAAAGTAAAACTAATCCCAAAAAACAAAGTCTGACTTTGTGTTGCTTGCGTCAGGTCTGATCCGGTCGAGAGTGGGTGGCGCCGATGCGGCCAGCGCCAAAGTTCTGGCCTTCCTGGACAGTCACTGCGAGGTCAACAAGGACTGGCTGCCGCCGCTCCTTCACAGAATCAAAGAGGTGAGCCGCTTCATCCATTTAAAAAAAAAAAAAAAAATAGTCGATCTGCTTTTCAAGCGACGCCCTCTGCCCGCCGCGCACGTTCGCTCGGCGGCTAACGGCCCGCGACCGTCCCACCTGCCGGCTAATATTGTCGGCGGTCGTTTGAGCGCGCTAATGGTGGCACGCTCGGCTATTAAAGTCGGCCGATTTTCATTCCCGCAAAGAGCCGGCAGGACGCCAGAGCGACTTTGGAGCCGCTCCACGTCCTCTTTTAAGGCCCATCCGGGATCTCGTTTAAAGGTTAACGGGGGCGCTAGTGAGCCGGAAAGCCGCAAAGCTTTCACAAGGCGCTCTTTTTTATTGTCAAGGTCTTATTTCAAGCGGGAAAGTCGTCGTCGCGCCTTTAGCGTACCTTGATATTTGTCTCGTCCGTCTCAGGACCCCACCCGGGTGGTCAGCCCCGTCATCGACATCATCAACATGGACACCTTCGCCTACGTGGCCGCCTCGGCTGACCTACGAGGAGGTACGCCGACACCGCACACACCTGACCCAGGCCCGGATTGATATCGATTTTTTTTTTTGTCAGGTTTCGATTGGAGTCTTCATTTCAAGTGGGAGGGTCTCTCAGCTGAGGAGAGGGATGCCCGCAGCGACCCCACCCTGCCGATCAAGTACGACGCTGAACGCAAATATAAACGAATAACGGGACGCTGACGTTTGTCGCACGTGACAGGACGCCCGTCATCGCCGGCGGGCTCTTCGTGATCGACACCTGGTGGTTCAAGCACCTGGGCAAGTACGACACGGCCATGGACATCTGGGGCGGCGAGAACTTTGGTGAGTCCAACGCACACAGGTGCCGGAAGCTAACGTGCTAATCAAATCTGGGATTTCCGCGTGTGCGCCGACGTCGCAGAGATCTCCTTCCGGGTGTGGCAATGTGGCGGAAGCTTGGAGATCATTCCGTGCAGCCGCGTGGGTCACGTGTTCCGGAAGAAACATCCTTACGTCTTCCCGGAGGGCAGCGCCAACACGTACATCAAGTACGTAACCATTTTGAAACAAATCAAATAAGGGAGGTGGCGTCGCCATGGCAACAAAGGAGGTCATACCTGCTTCTGCTGAACTGGAGGAGAAGCAAATTAGCAGATGAGCAAAGTGTGTGTGTGCGCATTTTAGGAACACACGGCGCACGGCCGAGGTTTGGATGGACGACTTTCGCCTCTTCTACTACTCTGCTCGTCCGGCAGCTCGAGGAAAATCGTACGGAGAGTAAGAACACACACACACGACTCTCTGAAGTAGGGCGTGAAGATGTGTCGTTGACGTCCGTCAGGCCGCCAGCTGCTTCATTTGGACGAGAAAAGGTGTCGGCGGCGTTTAAATGTCAGCGTTTATCAGCCGCGCGCAGACGGCGCGGCTGACATTCTGGCGCCGGCGATGACGAGGCTGTGAGGTTTTGTGTCTCAGGAGACTTTTGTGGTCTGCAGCATCGGAGGCCGCGTGGAGCTGAGACGCAAACTCAAGTGCAAACCCTTCAAGTGGTACCTGGAGCACGTCTACCCGCAACTCAAGTCAGTCGCTTTCCGTTTTGGCCCGATATGCTTGCGCTTCCACAAGGGGGCGCTATGTTGTTTACCAATTTGATATCCTTGGGATTTTTTGGTCGCTAGCAAGCTTTCATTCCCGTTGACCAATAGAATCGTCGACTAATGAGTTCAAGAGGTGGACACGCACACACTCGCATTGCGTGGTGTTAATCTCCCGAATGAAATGAAGAGCGCAATTCTCCAGGGAGCGCCCCCCCGCCCCCCCTCCCCTTCCAAAGGAGGAATAACCTTTGCGGTGTTATTAAGTGCAGGCCAGATAGCAGATTGAATTAACGACTTCCTCCAATTGATCACCCGATAAAATTAATCAAGTCATAAGCCTTCAAAGTCCGCTCGCCTCCTTTGATGAGCTTTCCGCCACGTTTGATCCGTCAGGGTCCCCGACGACTCGGATTGGCAGTCGGGCCCGATCCGACAGCGACAGAACTGCTTGGAGTCTCGCCGCGTGGACGGCCAGGAGACGCCCGTCCTCATGTTGGCGCCGTGCGTGGACGCCGGACGCGCACCCAACCAGGTCGGCGCCGCGAACACGAGATTAATATTTCACACACGTTTTCAAACGGGGTCAGGTGACATCTCCATTAAGTGGACGTGTCGCTCATTAGCCGTGACTGCATCGCCGCTCGCGCATCAATCATCATTTTAATGGACGTCCAAGTGATGAAGAAATGTCTTCTAACCATGTCTGACAACATCCAAAAGAATTTGTGACTGTTGGCTCAGGAGTGGATCTACACTGCGGGCCAGCAGATCCGCCAGCAGCGCCACGGCCAGGTCGCCGGTGCCGACAAATGCGTGTCGGTCACCGCCACCTTCCCGGCCTCGCAGATTCTGCTGCTGCCCTGCCACGTGGACGACGCCAAGCAGGTGAGCTGACGCCATCCCGAGTCCCGCCTCTTAAAGCTCCACTCAGATATAAAAATCATAGCGGTAGCTGAATTGCGGAAATATTTCAAATAATGAAGCAAAAAAAATAAAATATGCCAGCTCGCTTTCACTCCATTCTGCTCCCGGCACACACACGCTCTCACTTTCTTGCTCACATTCACGCACACACACACACACATCATTCCCTGACCAATGGGCACCTTGACAACGTCCCCCGAAGTCCCTGCAGCGGAAAGCAACCTGACAAGTCATAAATCACCTGAGGGGGAGGGGGGAGGTGGAACAAGCAGAAATGGGGGAGACACTCCTGTCAAGTTCTCAGCAAGCCTTGACGTATGCCCGTGTCCCTCACTCAGCGCTGGCAAAAGTCGGGCACCCACCTGGAGCACATGGCGTCCCGCTTCTGCCTGGACTCGGCCATGGCGCTGGACGGGCTGGACTCGTCTCGAATGCTGGTCATCGGTCCGTGCGAGCCGGGCACCTCCACGCAGCGCTGGGACCTCCCCTTTTCCTGACCCCCCCCCCCCCAACCCCACATCCGTACCTTGCTCACATAGCCTGGTGTCTGACCCCCAACCTTTGGGCTAGTAGACGACCTCTGGAGCTGTGACGCTTTGTGGACAAGAGACACCAAGTGCACCTTAAAACTCTTCTACTGTCTATTTCTCATTTATTGGCTGTGACACATTAGGAACACTTGCACAAGCTCATTAAAATTGTTTTGAATATTTTAACTACCTGGGGCAACCAAAACATTAGACCCCCCCCCTATAAAAAAAAAAAAAAGGCGGGTCACTGTGTATTGAAAGTTGTCTCGCGTGTGTCGTTTTGCACAAAAGCACACGTCATCTTGTTGTTGTCTGTTAACAGTGTACATCTCAGCATGACACACAAAATGTCAAGCAAATATGTTTTGTTTTCGACGAACAGTGTGATGTTTCTGCTGGCTCTTTTTTGCTGCGGGATGAGCGCGCCACCTTGTGGTGGTACCAAAGCTTGATTGGGACTCACTTGCTGTGCTTGCTGTCATTTTTACCCCTTACGAAAAACTGCGCATGTTTTGTGGTCGACTTGTATGACGGCTTATTTTCGTTTCAATAAACTTTTATAACGACTGAGTCACTGTTGATGGAGTTGTTGTTAGTCCACTCCAGTCCTGTAAGTGGCAGTAATGCGCATTAACAAGAATGATCGGTGACATGTTGTGGCACAACATTCGAGCCAAGTATGTTGGGGGGAGTTTCATTTTGACAATATTTGCGCCTTGTCACTCTTTTGTTGCTTCTATAGACACATGTTAAACTTTTTATGTGCACATTGGCAACTTTATTAGGTGCACAATTCTGTGACAGTCAATGCAAACGAGTATATCTTTATATTTTAGACAGCCAGAACCTCCGTCAAGGCCAAACAAGCCTGTGTACTTCATGTGTTCCACTCCAGTCCTGTAGGTGGCAGTGATGGTCATTAAAAAGCAGGAACACGGCGAGCTTTTACTCACCACAGCGCCGTCTGCTGGAGCTGATGGCTCACTGCCATAGGAAAGTATTCATTTTATTTTTGAAGTCAGCAGATTTCCTAATATGACGTGATATGATCTTCTATTTACAAAATTCTACACACCATTGTATGTGTTGAGTGTGTGTGTGTGTGATTAGGAAGGGTTTTTAGAGTCAACGATGTCCTGTAAGATTCTGGTGGCTGACTTGGTCTCTCTATTTTGGGGCTTGGTGAGAATCTGTGGATGGAGGACATGTCAGTGTTCTTGATGATGATCGGGTACAACAAAGGCTAGTGAGCTAAGCTAACATATACCTGGTTGCAGATGGCTTTCCCGTAACGCACAAAAGTGACAAAATGCTCGCAGTTCATGAAGAGAAAGTTGTAAGGCAGCTCCACGTCCTTCAGGGCGTCGAAGCGCCGCCTCATCTCCTCGGGCGATGACGGCTTGAAAGCATGCCGGTTGTTGCTGATGAGGACGCGGGCGCCTTTGGGGAGATTGACCTCGCCCATTGGCACCCGGCGAATGCGGGTCACGCCCATGAGCATATCACCGCCCATGGGGAACGCGCTTTGCAGAGTGGTGCGGAAGTTGTTCATGAGCTGCGTCTCATCTGGGCAATACAAACATAGACTTGGGACAACAAAAACAAAATGTTGACCCTAACTCTTTTGATTTGTAAAAAAAAAAAAAAAAGATTAATAATGACCTCTGCTCACCTGTCACACCATAGTGCAACACATAGCCATCTTCGTCGTACAAGCCCCAGTGCGAGTAGCCGATCGGGCACGAGAACTCAATCAGGTCCCCGAATTTGGCCTTTGACGAGATCTCCTCAACCTGACACGTCATTATCGTTTTTATTATCGTGATGTGACGTGGATGTTATTATTAGACGTGCTTGTGTTGAGTTCAAAAGATACCAGCTTTTTCTTTTGACTTCCATTGAAATGATCACTCCAATGTTATTTTTTTCTATATTGGGGAATTTAATCCCAATGAGTTTGCAGCGTTCCGTCATGCCTGTCGAGTCAGTCACGTATTAAGGAGCTGCCGCTTTGTTGCATTCATTCCTTGTAGGATTGAGCCATTTATATTGATGCTATAAGTAAATATTGTGTATCGTGACGTGTTCTCGTGATATCATGGTTGCCATTAATCATTAATTTTTAATGAATATCTTATTTTTGGAATATAGTGGTGCGTCTTACCTGTGTCTGCAGATCCATGTTGCAGTCTTCTAAATTCTTAGCTTGAGGTTAGAGTTTGTGTGCGTGGGTATATGTGGTGTGTGGGGGTAAATGTGTGTGTGTGTGTGTGTGTGTGTGTGTGCACGCACGCCAGTTCAACGCTTTGAGTTCAAGCAGGTTGGACTGCATTGCAAGCCCGTTACCTCATGTAATGTTTTTTTTAACATGATCACATTGGCTACTTTATCAGGGACATCATTCAATGACACTCAATGCATACAAAATATATTTTTAATTTATATCAGAGAATTTGAATCTCCGTCAAGGCCAAAACAAGCCCATGCGTACATCATGTGTTTTACTCCAGTCTTGTAGATGGCAGTAATGGTTGGAACACAGCGAGCTTATACTCACGACAGCGCCCTCTGCTGGAGCTGAAGGCTCACTGCTTCACCATACTTATTTTTAAAGTGAGTAGATTTACTATTATAACTTTGTATTGTCTTTTATTTATGAAATTCGAGACACAATTGTATGCGTTGAGTGTGTGGCTAGGAAGGCTCTTTGTCGGCTTTGGAGTCAACGATTTCCTGGAAGGTGCTGGTGGCTGACTCTGTCTCTTCGTTTTTGGCCTTGGTGGGAATCTGTGGAGTGAGGACATGTCAGTTTTAGTTGTTTTTTTTACCTCATCTTCTATGTTGAGCTCGGTTTTCTCAAGTTTTCAAATATGCCCGGGGAGTACCTGATTGCAGATGGCTTTCCCGTATCGTACAAATGTGGCAAAGTGCTCGCAGTTTAGCCAGAAGAGGTTGTAGGGCAGCTCCACGTCCTCCAGGGCGTCACGCCGCCGCTTCATCTCCTCGGGCGAGGACGCTTTGAAAGCGTGCCGGTTGTTGCTGATCAGGATGTGGACGCCTTTGGGGACGGTGACCTCGCCGAGCGGAACCCGGCGAATACGGGTGGCGCCCAGTAGCAGGTCACCGCAGACGGGGAACCAGCTTTGGAGTGATGTGCGGATGTTGCCCAAGACATGGCCCTCCTCTGTGCAACGTTTGCAAATGTGAACTTAGTACTGTGGAAAAACTTCCCTAAACACATCATTGAGACATCTGGGAACTTGATTTTGAAAAAAACTTCTGCTCACCTGCCACGGCAAAGTGGATCACATGGCCGTCGTCGTCATACACGCCCCAGTGCGAGTAGCCGATCGGGTACGAGAACTCAATCAGGTCTCCGAATTTGGCCGTTGATGTGATCTCCTCAATCTGGTGAAATTGACAAATGACGTCATTAGCCTTTTTAGTCTTGAGATATGACGTCACGTGAAGGCGCTATACAGTCTCAACTCTGAAGCATAAAAGTTTCAAGGAAGTAGAGCGTGTGTTTGTTGTCTGAATTAAATAGTAAACATCGTGCTTGACATAAAAAATGGAGCTGCCCTGGAAGTCCCCAATGTTGCATCTTCGTTCAGCGCTATTCAGTAACTCAAGGTTGCATTTTTTTTTCTAAAGGAATCCTTCTGTCATACATGAACCTAACCCACAAACGTATCAATTTTATTGATGTGGACCCCTAAAAAAGTTGCGTTTTTTAAATGCCCTGTGACCTCACAGGGTCTCAGTTCAGCTAAACAATCATTAATCATTCAAGAACGTTTAATATTCGCTATCTTACCTGCGCCTCCAGATCCATGACTGCTTAGCTTGAGGTCGACTTGTGCGTTAGTGTGTGCGTGCGTGCGTGCGCGCGAGTGCGCGCGCGTGCGGGCGCCGCCTCAGCCGGTTTGACGCGTTGTGTTCAGGCAGGTTGGACTGCATTTGAAGCGTGTCGCCGCGAGTTAATTGTAATGTTTGAGTCAAACAGGGTGGTGGTAGCTTCTTTCCTTCATCAAGGAAGCAAAAAAGCCTCCTCGAACAACTTTATTCCGAGACACTAAATGTGACAGGCTGGTGCCTGATTTTTTTTTAACATGAGCACATTGGCAACTTTATTAAATGCACAATTCAGTAATAGTCATTGCAAAAAATAGAATTTTATATTTAACCTCAAACCTCCATCAAGTTGAAACAAGCCTACATCGTGTGTTCCACTCCAGTCCTGTAGGTGGCAGTAATGGTCATTGAATAGCAGGAACACGACGAGCTTTTACTCACCACAGCGCCGTCTGCTGGAGCTGATGGCTCACTGCCTCGCCGTTTAGAAATGTATTCATCTTATTTTATAATTCAGCAGATTTACTGACTTTATATACACATATATACAAAATTCTACACAACATTGTGCGGGTCGAATGTGTGTGACTAGGAAGGGTCTTTGGAGTCAACGATGTGCCGGAAGACTTTGGTGGCTGACTTGGTCTCTCTGTTTTGGGGCTTGGTGAGAATCTGTGGATGGAGGACATGTTAGGGTTCTTGATGAAGTCAGCTTCACGGTTACAAAAAAGGCGAGTGAGCTAAGCTAACGAGGCCTGCTGTCAACATTTAAACGAGTCTATTGCTTCTTTTATTTGATTGATTGTGTACCTGGTTGCAGATGGCTTTCCCGTATCGCACGAATGTGGCAAAGTGCTCGCAGTTTAGTACAAAATAGTTGTAGACCAGCTCCACGTCTTCCAGGGCGTCACGCCGCCGCCTTATCTCCTCGGGCGAGGATGGCGTGAAGGCGTGCCGATTGTTGTTGATCAGTATTCGGGTGCCGCGGGGGAGCGTGACCTCGCTAATCGGCACCCGGCAAATGCGAGTGGCGTCCTTCATCAGTTCGCCTCGGCTGGCCGTCACTTTATGGAAACCTTGGGCGCTCCTCATGAGCATGACCTCATCTGCACAACATGCAGGAAGTTTGCAAACGAAAGAGAAATAATTCTCAGGTGACATCATACAATGTTAACTCATTGTATGCCATGATTGTTTTCATCTGGTATCCAACCATTCGAATATTTCCGTCTTTTGGATTGTGCAAAAAAATCACTTTTGCTCACCTGTCACAGCCAAGTGGATCACATGGCCATCGTCGTCGTACACGGCCCAGTGCGAGTATCCGACCGGGAATGAGAACTCGATCAGGTCTCCGAATTTGGCCTTTGACGAGATCTCCTCAATCTGCACTCGTGACACGTCATTATCGTTTTTATGACTGTAATGTGACGTGGATGTTATTAGACATTGTGTTGACGAACAACAACAAGAGGAGGTGAATCGAACCAAAAACACATTTTATTATTCTGCCACCCCCCAAAAGTATTTTTTAAATGCTCTCTAGTGGTCTCAGTTCAGCTAAAACAGTAGAATCTTTTATTTTTGCTGCGGAGTTGTGCTTCTTACCTGCACCTCCAGGTCCATGATGGAGTCCTCTGAATGCTTCGCTAGAGGTTGACTTGTGTGTGTGTGTGTGTGTGCAATTCAGGTTTGGACACTTTGATGCATGCATGCATGTTAAATGAGTTTGACGCGTTGTGTTCAAGCAGGTTGGACTGCATTGCAAGCTTGTTGCTGCATTTTAATTATGATCTATCTAATATTGGTGTTGTCTGTAATTTTTTTTTAACATGATCACATTGGCTACATCTTTTTTGTTCAAAAGCATGACCTCATCTGCAAGTTTGCAAACGTGAAAGAAGTACTTGTCAGGTGTCGTCATGCAATGACATTCAAGACTGGAATGAGGAAGATAATGCCACAAGAAGGTTCATCTAATTATGTATAGAAATAAATATACCTGGAGAACTGTTTTGATGATCAAAGCATATTACTGAGAAAGAAAGAAAAATCACTTTTGCTCACCTGGCACGGCAAAGTGGATGACGTAAACCATCGTCATCGTAAATGGCAAAAAAAACTCAATAATACATACATTTCCATGTTACCGACTTTAACTGTGATTTGTCATAACTAATTTGCATAAAAGCTGGTAAAATGACTGAGAAATGACGTCTTCTGATAAATGAACTGAAGGGGTCGCTACAGGAGCTGCCGGCAGGCCAAGGTCCACGGCACGGGAGCGTTACGAAACCCCTTGCCGAAATCGATCCCACCATACACCGTGCTGATGTGGATGACAAGGAACATGTGAACACGTTGCTGCAGAAAAACTGACGTGACATGTTGTAACCGTGGCGAATTTACTTGCAGCTGCCTGGTGGACACACGTAGACACGTAAGTCACAACTTCCTACTTTCAAGGCGTTTTTTATTACTTAGAAAAAGTGGTGACACCAAAATGTAATCTTGATTCAAATGTGCAAAAGCGACATAACATACGTTTCCAGTGTGAGGTTGCCACTCAAAACAAAAATTAAAAATAAGAGAATTTGTTTCCGGTCGGAACGCCATGTTTGTAGTCCATTTACCGGCCTTTTACATTATGATAACTGAGTTATAAACTACATATTCCACTGACCTAAAAGAGGAGGTGACTGACGGTGCTGCATTCATGACCTTACGTATTTCGGCCTTACCCCGAATGTAAGTTGGGTTTTCTAGAGGAAAGTAGGGTCGTGTAGTTTATCACATAGTTATAAGCTGTTTAACTGCAATATTTAACCTATTTATTCATTGTTATGAACACATTTATACAGAAAGCTTTATACTTTCATAAATTCCAACATCCTGAACGCATCAGTGGATTTTGACGCCTTCTTCTTGCGTAAACGATGACGTATAATGTCGAGGACAGTTGGTGTTTATTTTGTCAAACATTTCTCACTATAAGTCCTCATCGTAGTTTTATTTTAGTAACATTTTTGTAACCGATTATGTCTCCCTCACTGATCGTGAAACGTGAGTAGTCGAAAGTCATCGATCTCTCGGTTTAATGTGTAACTTTCTACTTTACGACTTGTCGTTTAGATATTTGAATCAATGTTTCACGTATGTCGATGTGCTTAATATAATTATTAGAGATCAAATTATGTTTGTCGATGTTTCTATTTGTGGACATGCTTTTCCAGGCCTTGATAATCAATGTTCTTTGTGCGTCCAGCCACGTCATGTTTCTTGGCCAGTTGAGCGGCGTTGGGCCAGGTCTCCTTCCCCAACATCTGCCTGTCTTCCGGCTGGGATTCGTCTGCTTCATCAACGCTCTTCGCTGGAGGACTTCTCGTTTGGTGTCCACCTCCACCGGCCTCATGATGGAGCATGAGCCTCCTTCCAAACGCAGAAGGAGCGCTGAGGAGAAGATTGTAAAAGATGAGAGTACAATCAAAGGATTAGACGCCAGGAGGGAATCCTGCTTGAGGGACACAAGTCCACCTGGGACGGATTTCAGTGGGGATTTTAAGAGCACACACGTGACAAGGACTCTTAAGGACCAGAGCGAGTGCAAAGACCGAGGCTGCGTGCCACATCCTCACCGCGGGTCGGAGGAGGAGTGCTCAGAGGAAGCGGTCGGGGGGACTCCTCCGGCCGAAATTGAGTCGGTTGTCCATCATGCGCAAGGTGAGCACGTGTCAACAAACTGCCATCTTTTGAGGAATCTCAAAAAAAAGATCTGTCTTGGCCAAATGAAGGTTGGAAGTCACTGCTGCCCAGACGCTGGGAGGTGTCGCCAGTCGGCGGCGCGCCCAGGTTGCCGCACGTGGGCGGCAGAAGTTTGGACTTCTCGGTGATGTCGTACAACATCCTGTCGCAGGATCTGTTGCGGGCCAACGGCTACTTGTACTCAGGTTGCCCGCCCGCCGCCCTGAGCTGGCGGCACCGGCTGCACAACCTGCTGGCCGAGCTGCACCACTACGACGCTGACGTGAGGCGGCCGCGGCGCACCGAAGTGACCTCTGCTGCGTGTGACCTTTGACTTCAATGCATTTGTCCCCTCAGGTGCTGTGTCTTCAGGAAGTTCAGGAGGACCACTTTGAAAATCAAATCAGGCCCGCACTACATGCACAAGGTATGTTTTTTTTTAATTACATCGAGCTGATAGAAATGATTGTTGTTGTAGTGGAGTGAATTGTCATTTTTACACTGTGTGTGTTTTGAGGTTACGAGTGCGTGTACAAGAAGCGTACGCGGAAGAACCAGGACGGTTGCGCCGTGGCCTTCAAGACTTCTCGCTTTTCCCTGCTCTCGTCCAATCCCGTCGAGTACTTCCGGCCGGGCGATGCCCTCTTGGACCGCGACAACGTGGGCTTGGTCCTCCTCCTGCGGCCGTCCGGCGCCACCGCTGACGACTTTGTGTGCGTGGCCAACACGCATCTGCTGTACAACCCGCGGCGGGGCGACATCAAGCTGGCTCAGCTGGCCATCCTTTTGGCCGAGATCAGCCGCTCGGCCCGCCTCTCGGACGCCGCCGCCCACCCGGTGCTTCTGTGTGGGGACTTCAACTCCACGCCGTGGAGTCCGCTCTTCGCCTTCCTCACCAACGGACGACTCGACTACCGCCACCTTCCCATCGGCACGGTCTGAACAAATCTCTCTTCGCAATTTGGGATTAGATGATTTTTGCTGGATTGTAAATAGCATTCGTGTGTGCAGGTGTCGGGTCAGGAGAACACGTCTCGGGGCCAGCGCCTGTTGGAGAGTCCCATCTGGTCACCCGCTTTGGGCATCAACCAGCGGTGCCAATACGAGAGCACCAGCGCCTCGGCCGCATCCTCCTCATCCGCCGCCGCCGCCGGTCGGTCAGCCCCGCCCTCCGCAGCTCGAGCAACTCGAAACACTCACGCCGTCTTGTGCTTTGTGTGCAGCTGAACAAGAAAGCTCCCAGCTGACGGCGAAAGAAGTTACGCAACGAGCAGTCGCCGACAAGTCTCGTAAAAGGTTTGACTGGAAAGTCACTTGAAATATTTCTTAGGAATTCAAACTATATTCCAAGAGGCTACTAAAATGTCTTTGGCAGGTGGCGTCTGGAGCACGGCGTGCCGTTGCGCTCGTGCTACCCACCTTACCTGCCGCCGGACGGGCGCGGCGCCGTCACCACCTGCCACTCGCGCTGCGCCATGATGGTGGACTACATCCTGTACACGCCGTGCGGTACGTGCACCCAGCCGCCACCGACACGTTTAGAAGGGATGAACGCTGGCTGACGTGAAGCGTCGCTCGCCTTGTTTAGAGTCGCTTCCCGGCGGGCGGGGCCTTCAGCTGCTGGGCAGGTTGTCACTGGTGGGCCAGCCCGAGTTGGACCGAGTGGACAGGCTGCCCAACGCGCGGCACTCGTCGGACCACTTGCCGCTGCTGGCTCGCTTCCGCTGGATGGTGGGCGAGCGCTCGTGACGGCCACGTCCTGTCAAAGGACATTTCGATGACCAGACTTGAAGCAAGGCTTACATTTGGAACATTTTCCTGATTTTTTTTGACTTTGCTGTTTCTCTCATGAAGCTCGCTCTTCCAAAACGGGTGCCTTTCGCAGCAGAGACGTTTTTGTTTTTTGGAAGAGGGGGCGGTGATTTCAGCTGTGTTTTTGTTTCATAGTTGTCTTTGTTTAAGACATTTATATTTATTTTAACAGTTCTTAAGGCTCTTACTGTAATTTTTGGTGATGTTACATGCCATGTTTTTATTTTTTATTGTTTTATTTGCTAATGTAGTTCTAAGTAACAATAGGCATTGATACATCAATACAATGGATTGGGAAAAAAATGAGAACAAAAATAAAACCCTTTACACTTCAACCAGATACATACGGACTTTTGTAATATTGCATTTTAGGCAATGGTGTTACCCCCTCGACCATTGTTACATCGTGACAATGTAACATGAAAGGTTCACAGGTAGGGTTAGTGATTACCAGCTCAGTGGCCGGAGAGGAGAGTGTCCGCCCTGAGATTGGGAGGTCGGGGGTTCAAACCCCCGGCCGGGTCATACCAGTGACTATAACAATGGTACCCATTTCTTCCCTGCTTGGCACTCAGTGTAAGGGGTCGAAATGGGGCCCCCCCCCCTGCTGCTCACGATCATTGGGACTTCAATTTATCAAATCAAGATGACCCAAAGAGAAGCATCATCTCCCTGTTGTTGCATAACGGCGCATCCCTTCATGCAATCAAGTTAGCTCCAAGTGAGCTTGGAGAAAAGGCGCAGAATAGAAGTGCTGTTTCACTGAGTGCTTCTAAATGCAATCCACAACTCATTTGTGAACGGGAAGTGACGTCAAAAAAAAAAAAAAAAAGATATGACAGCTGCCAAGTGAGGGCTCTTCTTGTGTAAGTTTTATTTGTTATGGGTTTTTTCTTTTGTAAGTTTAACTTTGGGTACTTGGAATGTGTCATTTTAAATTGTACTTTGCTAGTTGTTCGTGTACACAATGTGTTGTGATGACATCTGCTGTGGAGTCTTCAGTGAGCAATTCACTCGTGAGCTGCTCCACAAAAGCATCCCTGTTCCATCCAGTATGAGCGAGGCTTTCATAGGGTAGTGGTTTGTACTCTGGGCTCTCACCCCAGCGACCCGAGTTCGAATCTCAATGGGGCCAAATATTTTTATCATTAAAAATTGCAACACGGTTGCTCGTGTGCTGGCCCATATAACCAAACAGCTAGGGTTAGCGCTAGTGCTAGAGCTAGTGCTAGAGCTAGGGTTAGGGTTAGAAGTAGAACTAGTGCTAGAGCTAGACCTAGGGTTAGGGTTAGGGTTTGAGCTAGAGCTAGAGCTGGAGCTAGTGCTAGAGCCAGAGCTAGTGCTAGAGATAGGGTTAGGGTTAGAGCTAGAACTAGTGCTAGAGCTAGGGTTAGGGTTAGGGTTTGAGCTAGAGCTAGAGGTAGTGCTAGAGCTAGGGCTAGAGCTAGAGCTAGAGCTAGGGTTAGGGTTAGAGCTAGTACTAGTACTAGAGCTAGAGCTAGGGTTAGGGTTAGGGTTTGAGCTAGGGCTAGGGGTAGTGCTAGAGCTAGAGCTAGGGCTAGAGCTAGTGCTAGAGCTAGGGTTAAGGTTAGAGCTAGAACTAGTGCTAGAGGTAGGGTTAGGGTTAGGGTTTGAGCTAGAGCTAGAGCTGGAGCTAGGGCTAGAGCTAGAGCTAGAGCTAGGGTTAGGGTTAGGGTTTGAGCTAGGGCTAGAGGTAGTGCTAGAGCTAGGGCGAGAGCTAGTGCTAGAGCTAGGGTTAGGGTTGGAGCTAGAGCTAGAGCTGGAGCTAGTGCTAGAGCAAGAGCAAGAGCTAGGGCTAGAGCTAGAGCTAGAGCTAGGGTTAGGGTTAGGGTTTGAGCTAGGGCTAGAGGTAGTGCTAGAGCTAGGGCGAGAGCTAGTGCTAGAGCTAGGGTTAGGGTTAGAGCTAGAACTAGTGCTAGAGCTAGAGCTAGAGCTAGGGTTAGGGTTAGGGTTTGAGCTAGAGCTGGAGCTAGTGCTAGAGCAAGAGCTAGGGCTAGAGCTAGGGTTAGGGTTTGAGCTAGAGCTAGAATTAGTGCTAGAGCTAGGGCTAGAGCTAGTGCTAGAGCTAGGGTTAGGGTTAGAGCTAGGGTTAAGGTTAGAGCTAGAACTAGTGCTAGAGGTAGGGTTAGGGTTAGGGTTTGAGCTAGAGCTAGAGCTGGAGCTAGGGCTAGAGCTAGAGCTAGAGCTAGAGCTAGGGTTAGGGTTGGGGTTTGAGCTAGGGCTAGAGGTAGTGCTAGAGCTAGGGCGAGAGCTAGTGCTAGAGCTAGGGTTAGGGTTGGAGCTAGAGCTAGAGCTGGAGCTAGTGCTAGAGCAAGAGCAAGAGCTAGGGCTAGAGCTAGAGCTAGGGTTAGGGTTAGGGTTTGAGCTAGGGCTAGAGGTAGTGCTAGAGCTAGGGCGAGAGCTAGTGCTAGAGCTAGGGTTAGGGTTAGAGCTAGAACTAGTGCTAGAGCTAGAGCTAGAGCTAGGGTTAGGGTTAGGGTTTGAGCTAGAGCTGGAGCTAGTGCTAGAGCAAGAGCTAGGGCTAGAGCTAGGGTTAGGGTTTGAGCTAGAGCTAGAATTAGTGCTAGAGCTAGGGCTAGAGCTAGTGCTAGAGCTAGGGTTAGGGTTAGAGCTAGGACTGGAGCTAGAGCTAGGGTTAGGGTTAGGGTTAGGGTTAGGGTTTGAGCTAGAGCTAGAGCTAGAGCTGGAGCTAGTGCTTGAGCAAGAGCTAGGGCTAGAGCTAGAGCTAGGGTTAGGGTTAGGGTTAGGGTTTGAGCTAGAGCTAGAGGTAGTGCTAGAACAAGAGCTAGGGTTAGGGCTAGTACTAGTGCTAGAGCTAGAGCTAGGGTTAGGGTTAGGGTTTGAGCTAGAGCTAGAGGTAGTGCTAGAACTAGGGCTAGAGCTAATGCTAGAGCTAGGGTTAGGGTTAGGGTTAGGGCTAGAGCTAGAGCTAGGGTTAGGGTTAGGGTTTGAGCTAGGGCTAGAGGTAGTGCTAGAGCTAGAGCTAGGGCTAGAGCTAGTGCTAGAGCTAGGATTAGGGTTAGAGCTAGAACTGGAGCTAGAGCTAGGGTTAGGGTTAGGGTTAGGGTTAGGGTTTGAGCTAGAGCTAGAGCTGGAGCTAGTGCTAGAGCAAGAGCTAGGGCTAGAGCTAGGGTTAGGGTTAGGGTTAGGGTTTGAGCTAGAGCTAGAGGTAGTGCTAGAGCAAGAGCTAGGGTTAGGGCTAGTACTAGTGCTAGAGCTAGAGCTAGGGTTAGGGTTAGGGTTTTAGCTTGAGCTAGAGGTAGTGCTAGAACTAGGGTTAGAGCTAATGCTAGAGCTAGGGTTAGGGTTAGGGTTAGAGTTAGAGCTAGAGCTAGAGCTAGAGCTGGAGCTAGTGCTAGAGCAAGAGCTAGGGCTAGAGCTAGAGCTAGAGCTAGGGTTAGGGTTAGGGTTAGGGTTTGAGCTAGAGCTAGAGGTAGTGCTAGAGCTAGGGCTAGAGCTAATGCTAGAGCTAGGGTTAGGTTTAGGGTTTGAGCTAGGGCTAGAGGTAGTGCTAGAGCTTCAGCTAATGCTAGAGCTAGGGTTAGGGTTAGAGTTAGAGCTAGGACTGGAGCTAGAGCTAGGGTTAGGGTTAGGGTTTGAGCTAGAGCTAGAGCTAGAGCTGGAGCTAGTGTTAGAGCAAGAGCTAGGGCTAGAGCTAGAGCTAGGGTTAGGGTTAGGGTTTGAGCTAGAGCTAGAGGTAGAGCTAGGGTTAGGGTTAGGGTTTGAGCTAGAGCTAGAAGTAGTGCTAGAACTAGGGCTAGAGCTAGAGCTAGGGTTAGGGTTAGGGCTAGTACTAGTGCTAGAGCTAGAGCTAGGGTTAGGGTTAGGGTTTGAGCTAGGGCTAGAGGTAGTGCTAGAGCTAGAGCTAGGGCTAGAGCTAGTGCTAGAGCTAGGATTAGGGTTAGAGCTAGAACTGGAGCTAGAGCTAGGGTTAGGGTTAGGGTTAGGGTTTGAGCTAGAGCTAGTGCTGGAGCTAGTGCTAGAGCAAGAGCTAGGGCTAGAGCTAGGGCTAGGGTTAGGGTTAGGGTTTGAGCTAGAGCTAGAGGTAGTGCTAGAACTGGAGCTAGAGCTAGGGTTAGGGTTAGGGTTAGGGTTTGAGCTAGAGCTAGAGCTGGAGCTAGTGCTAGAGCAAGAGCTAGGGCTAGAGCTAGAGCTAGGGTTAGGGTTAGGGTTAGGGTTAGGGTTAGGGTTTGAGCTAGAGCTAGAGGTAGTGCTAGAGCAAGAGCTAGGGTTAGGGCTAGTACTAGTGCTAGAGCTAGAGCTAGGGTTAGGGTTAGGGTTTGAGCTAGAGCTAGAGGTAGTGCTAGAACTAGGGCTAGAGCTAATGCTAGAGCTAGGGTTAGGGTTAGGGTTAGGGCTAGTACTAGTGCTAGAGCTAGAGCTAAGGTTAGGGTTAGGGTTTGAGCTAGGGCTAGAGGTAGTGCTAGAGCTAGAGCTAGAGCTAGGGCTAGAGCTAGTGCTAGAGCTAGGGTTAGGGTTAGAGCTAGAACTGGAGCTAGAGCTAGGGTTAGGGTTTGAGCTAGAGCTAGAGCTGGAGTTAGTGCTAGAGCAAGAGCTAGGGCTAGAGCTAGAGCTAGGGTTAGGGTTCCGGGTTAGGGTTTGAGCTAGAGCTAGAGCTGGAGCTAGTGCTAGAGCAAGAGCTAGGGCTAGAGCTAGAGCTAGGGTTAGGGTTAGGGTTTGAGCTAGAGCTAGAGGTAGAGCTAGGGTTAGGGTTAGGGTTTGAGCTAGAGCTAGAAGTAGTGCTAGAACTAGGGCTAGAGCTAGAGCTAGGGTTAGGGCTAGTACTAGTGCTAGAGCTAGAGCTAGGGTTAGGGTTAGGGTTTGAGCTAGGGCTAGAGGTAGTGCTAGAGCTAGAGCTAGGGCTAGAGCTAGTGCTAGAGCTAGGATTAGGGTTAGAGCTAGAACTGGAGCTAGAGCTAGGGTTAGGGTTAGGGTTAGGGTTTGAGCTAGAGCTAGTGCTGGAGCTAGTGCTAGAGCAAGAGCTAGGGCTAGAGCTAGGGCTAGGGTTAGGGTTAGGGTTTGAGCTAGAGCTAGAGGTAGTGCTAGAACTGGAGCTAGAGCTAGGGTTAGGGTTAGGGTTAGGGTTTGAGCTAGAGCTAGAGCTGGAGCTAGTGCTAGAGCAAGAGCTAGGGCTAGAGCTAGAGCTAGGGTTAGGGTTTGGGTTAGGGTTTGAGCTAGAGCTAGAGGTAGTGCTAGAGCAAGAGCTAGGGTTAGGGCTAGTACTAGTGCTAGAGCTAGAGCTAGGGTTAGGGTTAGGGTTTGAGCTAGAGCTAGAGGTAGTGCTAGAACTAGGGCTAGAGCTAATGCTAGAGCTAGGGTTAGGGTTAGGGTTAGGGCTAGTACTAGTGCTAGAGCTAGAGCTAAGGTTAGGGTTAGGGTTTGAGCTAGGGCTAGAGGTAGTGCTAGAGCTAGAGCTAGAGCTAGGGCTAGAGCTAGTGCTAGAGCTAGGGTTAGGGTTAGAGCTAGAACTGGAGCTAGAGCTAGGGTTAGGGTTAGGGTTTGAGCTAGAGCTAGAGCTGGAGTTAGTGCTAGAGCAAGAGCTAGGGCTAGAGCTAGAGCTAGGGTTAGGGTTCCGGGTTAGGGTTTGAGCTAGAGCTAGAGCTGGAGCTAGTGCTAGAGCAAGAGCTAGGGCTAGAGCTAGAGCTAGGGTTAGGGTTAGGGTTTGAGCTAGAGCTAGAGGTAGTGCTAGAGCAAGAGCTAGGGTTAGGGCTAGTACTAGTGCTAGAGCTAGAGCTAGGGTTAGGGTTAGGGTTTGAGCTAGAGCTAGAGGTAGTGCTAGAACTAGGGCTAGAGCTAATGCTAGAGCTAGGGTTAGGGTTAGGGCTAGTAATAGTGCTAGAGCTAGAGCTAGGGTTAGGGTTAGGGTTTGAGCTAGGGCTAGAGGTAGTGCTAGAGCTAGAGCCAGAGCTAGGGCTAGAGCTAGTGCTAGAGCTAGGGTTAGGGTTAGAGCTAGAACTGGAGCTAGAGCTAGGGTTAGGGTTAGGGTTTGAGCTAGAGCTAGAGCTGGAGCTAGTGCTAGAGCAAGAGCTAGGGCTAGGGCTAGAGCTAGGGTTAGGGTTAGGGTTAGGGTTTGAGCTAGAGCTAGAGGTAGAGCTAGGGTTAGGGTTAGGGTTTGAGCTAGAGCTAGAAGTAGTGCTAGAACTAGGGCTAGAGCTAATGCTAGGCTAGGGTTAGGGTTAGGGCTAGTACTAGTGCTAGAGCTAGAGCTAGGGTTAGGGTTAGGGTTTGAGCTAGAGCTAGGGCTAGCACTACCTCTAGCCCTAGCTCAAACCCTAACCCTAACCCTAGCTCTAGCTCTAGCACTAGTACTAGCCCTAACCCTAACCCTAGCATTAGCTCTAGCCCTAGTTCTAGCACTACCTCTAGCTCTAGCTCAAACCCTAACCCTAACCCTAGCTCTAGCTCTAGCACTAGTACTAGCCCTAACCCTAGCTCTTGCTCTAGCACTACCTCTAGCTCTAGCTCAAACCCTAACCCTAACCCTAGCTCTAGCTCTAGCCCTAGCTCTTGCTCTAGCACTAGCTCCAGCTCTAGCTCTAGCTCAAACCCTAACCCTAACCCTAGCTCTAGCTCCAGTTCTAGCTCTAACCCTAACCCTAGCTCTAGCACTAACTCTAGCCCTAGCTCTAGCTCTAGCTCTAGCACTACCTCTAGCCCTAGCTCAAACCCTAACCCTAACCTTAGCTCTAGCTCTAGCACTAGTACTAGCCCTAACCCTAACCCTAGCTCTAGCATTAGCTCTAGCCCTAGTTCTAGCACTACCTCTAGCTCTAGCTCAAACCCTAACCCTAACCCTAGCTCTAGCTCTAGCACTAGTACTAGCCCTAACCCTAGCTCTAGCACTACCTCTAGCTCTACCTCAAACCCTAACCCTAACCCTAACCCTAGCTCTAGCTCTAGCCCTAGCTCTTGCTCTAGCACTAGCTCCAGCTCTAGCTCTAGCTCAAACCCTAACCCTAACCCTAGCTCTAGCTCTAGCCCTAGCTCTTGCTCTAGCACTAACTCCAGCTCTAGCTCTAGCTCAAACCCTAACCCTAACCCTAGCTCTAGCTCCAGTTCTAGCTCTAACCCTAACCCTAGCTCTAGCTCTAGCCCTAGCTCTTGCTCTAGCACTAACTCCAGCTCTAGCTCAAACCCTAACCCTAACCCTAGCTCTAGCTCCAGTTCTAGCTCTAACCCTAACCCTAGCTCTAGCACTAGCTCTAGCCCTAGCTCTAGCTCTAGCTCTAGCACGACCTCTAGCCCTAGCTCAAACCCTAACCCTAACCCTAGCTCTAGCTCTAGCACTAGTACTAGCCCTAACCCTAACCCTAGCTCTAGCATTAGCTCTAGCCCTAGTTCTAGCACTACCTCTAGCTCTAGCTCAAACCCTAACCCTAACCCTAGCTCTAGCTCTAGCACTAGTACTAGCCCTAACCCTAGCTCTTGCTCTAGCACTACCTCTAGCTCTAGCTCAAACCCTAACCCTAACCCTAGCTCTAGCTCTAGCCCTAGCCCTTGCTCTAGCACTAGCTCCAGCTCTAGCTCTAGCTCAAACCCTAACCCTAACCCTAACCCTAGCTCTAGCTCTAGCCCTAGCTCTTGCTCTAGCACTAACTCCAGCTCTAGCTCTAGCTCAAACCCTAACCCTAGCTCTAGCTCCAGTTCTAGCTCTAACCCTAACTAGCTCTAGCACTAGCTCTAGCCCTAGCTCTATTTCTAGCTCTAGCACTACCTCTAGCCCTAGCTCAAACCCTAACCCTAACCCTAGCTCTAGCTCTAGCACTAGTACTAGCCCTAACCCTAGCTCTTGCTCTAGCACTACCTCTAGCTCTAGCTCAAACCCTAACCCTAACCCTAGCTCTAGCTCTAGCTTTAGCTCTTGCCCTAACCCTAGCTCTTGCTCTAGCACTACTTCTAGCTCTAGCTCAAACCCCAACCCTAACCCTAACCCTAGCTCTAGCTCTAGCCCTAGCTCTTGCTCTAGCACTAGCTCCAGCTCTAGCTCTAGCTCTAGCTCAAACCCTAACCCTAACCCTAGCTCTAGCTCCAGTCCTAGCTCTAACCCTAACCCTAGCTCTAGCACTAGCTCTAGCCCAAGCTCTAGCTGAAGCTCTAGCACTACCTCTAGCCCTAGCTCAAACCCTAACCCTAACCCTAGCTCTAGCATTAGCTCTAGCCCTAGCTCTAGCACTACCTCTAGCTCTAGCTCAAACCCTAACCCTAACCCTAGCTCTAGCTCTAGCTCTAGCCCTAGCTCTTGCTCTAGCACTAGCTCCAGCTCTAGCTCTAGCTCTAGCTCTAACCCTAACCCTAACCCTAGCTCTAGCATTAGCTCTAGCCCTAGTTCTAGCACTACCTCTAGCTCTAGCTAAAACCCTAACCCTAACCCTAGCTCTAGCTCTAGCACTAGCCCTAACCCTAGCTACCCTAACCCTAACCCTAACCCTAACCCTAGCTCTAGCCCTAGCTCTTGCTCTAGCACTAGCTCCAGCTCTAGCTCTAGCTCAAACCCTAACCCTAACCCTAACCCTAACCCTAGCTCTAGCTCCAGTTCTAGCTCTAACCCTAATCCTAGCTCTAGCACTAGCTCTAGCCCTAGCTCTAGCTCTAGCACTACCTCTAGCCCTAGCTCAAACCCTAACCCTAACCCTAGCTCTAGCTCTAGCACTAGTACTAGCCCTAACCCTAGCTCTTGCTCTAGCACTACCTCTAGCTCTAGCTCAAACCCTAACCCTAACCCTAACCCTAGCTCTAGCTCTAGCCCTAGCTCTTGCTCTAGCACTAGCTCCAGCTCTAGCTCTAGCTCTAGCTCAAACCCTAACCCTAACCCTAGCTCTAGCTCCAGTCCTAGCTCTAACCCTAACCCTAGCTCTAGCACTAGCTCTAGCCCTAGCTCTAGCACTAATTCTAGCTCTAGCTCAAACCCTAACCCTAGCTCTAGCCCTAGCTCTAGCCCTAGCTCTTGCTCTAGCACTAGCTCCAGCTCTAGCTCAAACCCTAACCCTAACCCTAGCTCTAGCTCTAGCACTAGTTCTAGCTCTAACCCTAACCCTAGCTCTAGCACTAGCTCTCGCCCTAGCTCTAGCACTACCTCTAGCCCTAGCTCAAACCCTAACCCTAACCCTAGCTCTAGCTCTAGCTCTAGCCCTAGCTCTTGCTCTAGCACTAGCTCCAGCTCTAGCTCTAGCTCCAACCCTAACCCTAGCTCTAGCACTAGCTCTCGCCCTAGCTCTAGCACTACCTCTAGCCCTAGCTCAAACCCTAACCCTAACCCTAGCTCTAGCTCTAGCTCTAGCCCTAGCTCCAGCTCTAGCTCAAACCCTAACCCTAACCCTACCTCTAGCACTAGTTCTAGCTCTAACCTTAACCCTAGCTCTAGCACTAGCTCTAGCCCTAGCTCTAGCTCTAGCACTACCCCTAGCCCTAGCTCAAACCCTAACCCTAACCCTAGCTCTAGCTCTAGTACTAGTACTAGCTCTAACCCTAACCCTAGCTCTAGCACTAGCTCTAGCTCTAGCCCTAGCTCTAGCACTACCTCTAGCTCTAGCTCAAACCCTAACCCTAACCCTAGCTCTAGCACTAGTTCTAGCTCTAACCCTAACCCTATCTCTAGCACTAGCTCTGGCTCTAGCACTAGCTCCAGCTCTAGCTCTAGCTCAAACCCTAACCCTAACCCTAGGTCTAGCTCTAGCACTAGTTCTACTTCTAACCCTAACCCTAGCTCTAGCACTAGCTCTAGCACTAGCGCTAACCCTAGCTGTTTGGTTATATGGGCCAGCACACGAGCAACCGTGTTGCAATTTTTAATGATAAAAATATTTGGCCCCATTGAGATTCGAACTCGGGTCGCTGGGGTGAGAGCCCAGAGTACAAACCACTACCCTATGAAAGCCTCGCTCATACTGGATGGAACAGGGATGCTTTTGTGGAGCAGCTCACGAGTGAATTGCTCACTGAAGACTCCACAGCAGATGTCATCACAACACATTGTGTACACGAACAACTAGCAAAGTACAATTTAAAATGACACATTCCAAGTACCCAAAGTTAAACTTACAAAAGAAAAAACCCATAACAAATAAAACTTACACAAGAAGAGCCCTCACTTGGCAGCTGTCATATCTTTTTTTTTTTATTTTGACGTCACTTCCCGTTCACAAATGAGTTGTGGATTGCATTTAGAAGCACTCAGTGAAACAGCACTTCTATTCTGCGCCTTTTCTCCAAGCTCACTTGGAGCTAACTTGATTGCATGAAGGGATGCGCCGTTATGCAACAACGGGGAGATGATGCTTCTCTTTGGGTCATCTTGATTTGATAAATTGAAGTCCCAATGATCGTGAGCAGCAGGGGGGGGGGGCCCCATTTCGACCCCTTACACTGAGTGCCAAGCAGGGAAGAAATGGGTACCATTGTTATAATGGTCACTGGTATGACCCGGCCGGGGGTTTGAACCCCCGACCTCCCAATCTCAGGGCGGGCACTCTAACACAAGGCCACTGAGCTGGTAAACACTAACCCTACCTGTTAACCTTTCATGGTTTGTGATAATACAAACTATGCACGATGTAACAATGGTCGAGGGGGTAACACCATTGCCTAAAATGCAATATTATAAAAGAGCCACGTCGGTATGTATCTGTGAAGTGTTTTATTTTTGTTCTCTTTTTTTTCCCGATCCATTGCATTTATGTATCAATGCCTATTGTTACTTATAACTACATTGGCAAATAAAACAATGACAAATAAAAACATGGCATGTAACATCACCAAAAATGACAGTAAGAGCCTTCAACATGTAAGAACTGTTAAAATAAATATAAATGTCTTAAACAAAGACAACTATGAAAAACAAAAACACAGCTGAAATCACCGGTATCAAGCTCTAGTCCTCGGGGCCGCGTTCCAACATGTTTTCCAAGTGACCCTCGTTAAGCGCACCTGCGTGAAAAGTTTTAGCTCCTTTCACGTTCTCCAGGAGCTAAAACTTTTCACGCAGGTGCACTTAACGAGGGAATCACACAGACGCTCCATTAGGTACACCGCCATTTTCAAGTGTACCTAAAAACAGGTCACTTTTTTAGGGAAATATCATGGTCAAAGGTCACAGGTGTCAAGCTGTAGTCATCGGGGCCGCGTTCTGTTGTTTTTTTTTTTTTCCTACAAAGAAAATTAAGTAAGTGTAGACTCCCAAAGAATAACAAAACTATTTTATTGATCACAGAAAACATGCGTTGTCATGGTAACAGTCAGATGACATCACAACAGTTCAACTTCCAACAGAGGGTATGGGAATGGGGTAGTGGTTGCTGTGGTTACAAAAGCAAACGTGCTCGGAGGGGGGGGGGTCACATCATCCACATGGATTTTTGGGGTTCAACGTGAAAGACATTGAAACATCTTTAGCTGAATGCACGGACTTTAAATACAAAACTTCCTTTGTTGCTTTACACTCAAATGTCAATTACAATCCAAAACAAAACATTCAAGATAAAAGATAAAAAAGTTGACATTACAAATGTAAAATCAAAGGCGCGTCACCGCATTTGTGCTCATCCCGTAAAACGGACGTGTGTGCATAGATCGCCGCGGAAAGCTTCGAGAGAACATCCACATTTTTCAAATCCGGCGCTGGGTCATAAAATTGCTTCATCCGGCATGTTTTCCATTTGCATCTGTTTCCTCCCTTAAATCTGCTTTGAGCTTCGCGAGGTTCGACTCAGTGCGGGCGATGCTACATCCTCCAAATGACAAGAACGAAGACAACTGGATTGATTTCAGAAGTTCAATTTAAAAATAGAGCTTTTTTTTTCTTTCCTTTGCACTTTGTGTGAAATTTGCACTGGTTGCCAGGTGATTGCGTGGAGTTGTCTTGGAGTGGGCGGAGTCAAGGACGATTGACTACGGTTGCGATTGTCGCCGAAGGATCCGGAAGTCAGATTCGGATCTGGTAACCGTCACTCAGTGTGCTCAGTTCGGAAGATTTCATCTCCACGCACGCCGGCCTGGACGAGACACAACGCAAAACTTTTAACATCGTGCCATCACACGTTTCCGTGGTGACATCACATTGTCATTTTCTTCCTATCACATCGCTGTAAGGATGAACTAGTCCGCTGTTTCTATACTTTTGAGTTCTCGAATTACTGCTGCTGTCACGTGACCTTGGAGACACACACACACACACACACACACACACACACACTAAGTGATGCGAGGTGAAGGTTGCGGCGGTGCCACGTTGCAGCTAACTCGCAGCTGTCAGCTCATGTTTCGTCTCTGCCGCACAGCTGACATTCACGCACGCAACGGGCACCCGTCTCGTTTTTGCGGCCCACTTACGACTTATCTCTGCGTCGCGGCAGTCGTCGCTGCGGGCTGCCGCCTTGCCGGTGGCGGCGCGGCGACAGAGACTTGCCGCGGCTTCGCTCCTTGATGGGGGACTGAGCGCTCGACGACTTCAAGATCTGAAATTCACACGGTGGAAGATTGATCAGAAATGTTGCAACACGACGTGCACACTTAAACCCTGAGGAATATTCATCCCCCCCAAAAAATGTCATCCTTGGGGATTTAGCGGAGATCACAGCAAAGCTTCACACAGCTGACACTGCCATCCAAATGCTTGCTAAGCGTGTGTGTGTGTGTGAGACAGCAGTGTCAAATAACAGTCGGTGAAATAGTCAGCAGTTATGTAGGTCAGTCATTTCTCAGTGTACACACACGCGTGTTTTGGTTTGTGTGTGCGGACCTTCATCCTCATGTTCCGCCCGTGTTTCTCCAGCTCGCGCTTCATCTCCGGCGCGGCCATCTTGGCGGCGTTGAGTACCAGGTACTTCCACTCAATGGCCTGGCACACGTGAGGGTCGTGAGGCACGTAGAGGCCGATCTTCACCTGAATCGTCAACGTGTCGGTCAGAATTTGCAAACGCGTCGGGGCCGCGTGCCGACGGTACCTTGATGAGGCTGTGCTGGTATCGCTTGTAGGAGCTCTCAAAGTCGGCCACCAGCTCGCCGAGCGTGCGGTGGCTGAGCGGCTTGTCCATGAGGTCCGAGCGCCGGCTCATGCCCAGCGAGCCGTAGCGTCCGTTGCAGTAGACGCCCAGAACCACGTGGTGGAAGCAGTGGCCCGAGAAGTGCGTCTTGAAGCTGATGGGGAAGCGCTCCAGTGATGTCAGGCCGTTGGTCAGGTAGCTGTGCGTCCCATGTAAGGGAAATCACATTTTTTTTAGGCAACAAGAGCAGTAGGAAAACTCTTCAAACTTTACAAATTTTTCGGCTCTAGCTTTTATGTTTATGTTCTATTCTACTTTTTTTTGGTGGACATTTTCAAATTCTCTATACATGCCTGTTAAACTCAATTCTCGCGTGTTTTGCGATTATCGCGGGATCACTCCGTCCGTCGCGTTTAAGTGACGTCATCTACCGACATAGGTAGTGCAAATGCAAAGCATTCGCAGCCCGAAATAATCTGTTCTGCTGCAGCGCTTCTTGCTTTTACGGTAGTAAGGAGCCTCTTAAGGTAATAGGCAAACGCTTGCAATGCTAATTGCAAACCGTGTCGTGGCAACTGAATGGCTCCTTTGTGAAAACCTCCCCCGCCCCCTTCGGGGAGGCTCGCAGACTCGTCACAGGATAGTCACATGGCAGAAATAGAACGCTCTTTAATGTTTCTCACATGTAAAAAAAAGTCACGATGTTGAGGGGACGAAAAGAGGGGCGTGCCACTCTCGTCTCGCTGTTCCTCAAAAAGGCACAAAAGCATCCGCGGACACAACTGGCCTCATAGCTCAGTGGTTAGAGCACTGGTCTTGTAAACCAGGGGTCGCGAGTTCAATTCTCGCTGGGGCCTAATTTTTTTTTTACGTTTCATTTAAGTTTTAAAAATTACAAATCAAACATTTTAGGGTATATCGCTTGTTTTTTGGGGGGTACTTTGATTATAAGGGATTTATAGAAAAGAGGCCAGGAAGAGACATTACGTCCCATTCCAGCACAATAGAGACAAAGTCATTAACCTGGATAAATAAAAGGTAAAAGTAGTTTGGGTGCGTTCTTCTATGTACCAAATATGCACACAATGCAAACCCCCCCACCCCCGAAAAAAAATCAGAGCACTCAGTGTTGTCAAAGCAGCATTTGGATTGTTCTCATTTGTGCTAATTGCAGCTGATTACAACTCAACCTTTGGAAATTGGAAACAATAAAGCAATCCGTGCATGTGTGTTCCGGTTAAAGTGGGGGGGGGGTGAACTTTGAAGTGAGCTCTTGTTGCCTGGCAACAAGGTTGGGCAAGAACGGCAGAGGATGGCGGCAACGCAGTGTGTTCAAGTGAAATAACTTCTCGGCTCCATTTCACATGGATGTGACCGCCTAGCCTATTTTAGTGTGTGACAGTTTGAGAGACGGCGACTCGGGGTTCAGCTGGGGGTCATTAGGTTGAGGCGAATGCGCAGCAGGTGTTAGCGTGGAAAAAAGAAAAAAGGATACATTCCCAGGATGACGGCTTCCAGACATTTGATTGGCAGAGACTCTCGCACCATCTCCCGCGCTGTCTCCATTAACCTGCCAACACGCTCCAGTCAAAATATCAAACTTTTCTCGCTGCGTCAAAAGCACAACTTTGGACTCCATTCGGGATGAAATGTACCAATGATGGAAAAAGCGACTAACCCACAGAGAGGCCGCTTCTTCTTGATCTCAAAGAACTGCGTGCCCGTGTGGTTGTATCTGGCGCGAGCAGTTAAAGAAGCGAGCGTCGCTCGATTTCCTGCTGCTGCTGTGTGCAAAGCGTCGGGAGCTGCCATATTGTACCATCTGCCTCACCCTCCGAAAAAAAGGATACTGCAGAGCCTTCATGAAATTCTGGACCACCACCAGCCAGTCTGGCACCGACATTGCCGGCTTGAAAGTGGGCAACGAGGGGACGTGATGCTGCCGAGGAAAAAAAAGACAGAACATGCATTTTGCTTCCTTGTCGTTTTTGCCCGTGCGGAGTAAACGAGGGTGCGAGGGTGGACAGCGAGTCACGCTTCCTGCCGGGCCAGCTGCACAAAATTGTCTCCCTTCCTGTTCTGTCCGCCCTCTTCCTCTCGTCTTCATCCCGCTGAGCGCGCACGGCAGGCAGGAAGCGTGATGAGCCGAAACAGCCGCACGCACGCACGGGTGTCCCTAATCAGGCGGCTGATGTGCGCCACGCCCATTTGAAATCCAGTTGGCGCCCGGAGATTATCCGCTGGCCAGATTGTATTGGAGGGATTATTTTCTTTGTGTGATTCAGGCCACGCAGGCAGGCAGCCAGAGAAAGAAAGAACGCACGCACGCCGCTGAGGGACACGACAACTAAACATTGTCACCGCTGCAAAGGTTCCAGAGCTGCAGCTCAAGGCCACTTGTTTGATATGGATCATGTGTTGAGCAGGAAAACAATGTGATGGTTCTTCTTGTCTTGGACACATGAAAATGATCAAAACTTCAAAATAAGACAATATTCAAAAGGGTGTGGATTGGACGGCGGATTTTTGTTTCCCTTGTGGTTGTTCCCTTTGTTGACGGAGCATCTCACCTTGGGCAGGTAGGCGGCGTTGCGTATGGTGTCCACCATCCCCTTGCCCTCGGGGTGCACGGCGGCCACGTGGGCCCACATCCTCTCCCAGGTGGGCTCCTCGATGGGGAAGCCGGCGCGGTTGACGTAGAAGAGCAGCCCTCCGTCCTTCTCCTCTTCCTCGCGGTTGGGGCTGCTGCCTTCGCTCGATTCCTCGCCGGCGGCCCGGCGCAGAAGACAGTGGGCACTCGAGCTCTTCGAGCGGCCGTGCCGGTTTAGCTTGGCCGGGCGGGCGGCCCCCACGCTCGGGGGGTCGGGGCCGGTCATGGGGAGGACGAGGAAGAGGAGGATGACGGACGTGTCCCCCTACGGGAGCATCCCCCTGTCTTGCATGGGTGAGAGCATGCTGAGAAACCTGACAAAAGTAAACATTGACAACACAACAAACTCATGTTCACGTCTCTCAGTACACACTTCAATACAACATAAAAACTTTAGTGGGAGTCTAAACACAGCAAAGTAGTCTAATCTTTCGGAAAGTGACTGGGAAAATACCCAAACTGTCTAAAAATAGAGAAAGGGGACGACAAGTGGTCCAACACAACAACTGTGACGATGACGTCAAAAGTCCCCCCAGAAAGCGACGTCTGGTCACTCAACTCTGATACAAAGTTGCATCCCTCGTCCTTTTTAAGTCATTTGATAGACGGCTAGCATGAAGTCGAATTTAAAAAGATTTACTTTAGTTGTTGTTATTGTTGTTGAGAACATTCGTTGAAACTGTCAATTCAAACTCACCGCATCGTGCGCCGGCGTCACGCAGCCGACGCTTAAAAGACGTAGCGAATGTAAACTGCAGTAAAAGAAAAAAACGCAAAACGAAAATAACGATTTAGGTGCACTCTTGCTTAGTTTGGTGTTGTTTTGGTGCTGCGAGCCTCTGCAACTTCATCCCTTTCCTCTCAACTGTCAAGTCACGTTTATATCCAGCTAAAACCGGAAACACCGTATGAGACTTCAGAATTAAGTGACGGGAGATGACAAATACAGGCTTGGATTGCCGACGTGGAACAAGCTGCTGACGAAAAAATTAAAAGATACACTACAATCAAACACTAGGTCACGACAAAACGCCAACTTACTCAAGAAAAGAAAATATATCAGGAAACTGGTTTGACTTTGAAAATCCCAACCGGACATCCTTCTTAGTTTTGACTCGCTCACTCGTCTTCACTTCACTGCGGTTCCGATTGCCTCTCATACGGGGAAATTACCTTTTGTACGCCTTCCTGACCCTCGGTGGTTTCCCTGGCGCCTCCCTATCGACTATCTTGTTTGCAATCGCAGTATCATGTTGATTCTTTGCCAGTTTCTCACACGGTTAGACCGCCTTGGAAGAGAGAGCAAACGATGCGGCTCTCTCCTCACTGGTGGCGAGTAGCTCGGATCAGTGTACATGGATGGCCTCCCATTGGTCGAGCCAACAATGAGGGGCGGGACGAAAAGGGGCATCGCTGTCAGATATTGCTCTCCGATTGGTCAGTTCGGAGGCGTAAGGCGTAACAAGTGTTCTATCTGCAATAAAAAGGATACTGTTGCACTTTGTCAGAGCATTCACATCTAAACACACAAAAAGATATTTATGAAATACGTTTTTAATAAATAAAACTAACGCAAACAGAATAAGGGAACTGATACGTGCATGAAAAAGCATTTTTGTTGCAGTGACGACTGATCTTTGACGGTGACGCTCCACCCGTTGCGTTGCAGCACCGCCTACTGGATGTAAAGTGTATTAAAAACGCACAGGCAGTGGCTAAAGTATTCTTACTTTGAAATTACATTTAGAAGCGGTTCACGAACTTTTTACATAAGTACCTGCTGAAAAAAAATCTCAGGTGCTTCGTTCTTTGAAAAACATTGATTATTATTTGCTCATTTTCTGACGTTTCTTAGTGACCAGTTTTCATCTAGCACTGCCATAATAGCGTTTCCCCCCCAAAAAAAATGAACAGCACATAACTTTATTTCGGGGGCGGTCCCGCCTCGCTGTGGGTTGGACTTTGCGAGCCGTCAAGTAAACAAACACCGAGTGGGGGGGCAGGAACGTCACTCACCTTCTCAACCATGGACGTTTTGGGCATTTTCTTGCCGCTGAGCTCCAGCTCCGTGTTGGGCTCCGCGCTGGTGCTGCTCGTCGCCTATGCGGCCTGGTCGTCGGCCTCCAGGTCTTCGGAGCCCCGGCGGGAGGAGCCTCCGGGTCCCAGGCCGCTGCCGCTGCTCGGGAACTTACTCCAGCTCGACCTGCACAAACCGCATCGGACCCTACTGGAGGTGAGCGACGACCCGACGTGCGCGTGAACGCATATACCTGCGCGCGAACGCATATACCTGCGCGCGTTACCGTTACGACTTTTGCAAATCCAAAAGTTGAATTTTTCGTTCGGAACCATTTTCACATTCTCGGCAATCACTACTTCTGCAAAATTGAAAAGGATATAAAGTCGCAAATGAGTAAAGAATTTCGAGCATAGCTTTTATTTTGAAACGAAAGTTAATCCGGAAAAGACTTTATTCGTTGACGATTATTGTAATTGTGCACTTTTGGACTCGCACTCTTGCTCTGGTTGCACTTTTCTGGTGTCTGTCCAACACCAACAGTTAAAAGTTAACAGCAATCTCCAACCCCCAGAAAGTACACAGAGCTGTTATGGTTGACAAATCATTTTGATCGTATGCATCATCTGATTATTTGTACCTTTAAAAATCAACATTTATCTTCAGTCAATCCGTTGTTTCATTTTTGTTGTTTGTGCACTTTAAATTTGAAACCTACCTCCTTGGTCCAAGATGTCGAAGAAGTACGGTCCAGTGTTCACCTTCCGCATGGGCCCCAATGCGGTGGTGGTTCTGGCCGGATACAAGACAGTCAAGGAGGCCCTGGTCGAGTACGCCGAAGAGTTCGGAGAACGAGAACCAATACAAACGGCTAAGGAGGTCAAACTGTCGCATGGTAAACGCGCACGTTGCAATGGTCACGTGTACAGGAAGTGAACGTCATGGCGTCGCTCTCCGCAGGCGTCCTGTGGAACAACGGAGACTCGTGGAAGGAGATGCGTCGCTTCACTTTGAGCAACCTCAGAGACTTTGGGATGGGAAAGAAGGCGTGCGAGGACAAGATCCTGGAGGAATGTCAGCACCTCTTGGACGTCTTCAAGAATTTCAGAGGTGACTTGATCAGCTCCGCATACGTTCCAGTGTCCAAATTGATGATGTCGCTTCCGGTGTCAGGTGAAGCGTTCGACACGCAGCAGCCGCTCAGCTACGCCGTGTCCAACATCATCTGCTCGCTGGTGTTTGGCAGCAGGTTCCGCTACGACGACCCCGCCTTCACAGCCAGGGTGGAGCGCACCAGCAGAAGCATCCAGCTCTTCGGCGGTCCGTCCATGCAGGTAGACGGAAACTTCCAAACTTCATCCAATCGGAGCCGATCCGTTCAATGGTTACGTTGCTCTTCCTCAGCTGTACAACATGTTCCCGTGGCTCGGTTATTGGTTCTACTCAGGAAGCAGGGAGCTCCGCAGTCTGGCGATGGCCAACCGCAAGCAGGCCACGGAACTGATCCAGGGTCTGAAGGAGACTCTCAACCCGCAGAGCAGCCGAGGCTTGGTGGACGCCTTCCTCATCCGACAGCAGCAGGAGGTTTCGACGTGACAACGCTGCTTCAGCTTGGAGACACATTTGATCTTTGATGTTGTTCTTGCACAGGACTCTGGGGACGTGGGTCACTTCCACAATACCAACCTCCTGATGACTGTTTCCAACCTGTTTACTGCTGGCACGGAAACCACCTCCACCACGCTCAGATGGGCGCTCCTCCTCATGGCCAAGTATCCCCACATACAAGGTAGTCATGCCATTGCAAAGATATAATTCACGTTAGTGTAATTAGCACGAGGCTAGGTGAGTCCCACTTGTGGTTCCTTGCAGTCCCCACCAAGGAGGTCCGTGATTTAGATTTTTGGCTTTTCTTGAACCACAGCAGCTTGTTTCGTTCATTTTACTTCCTGCTTTGTCATTTCCTTTTCCTTTGTGGTCATTTCAAAATAAGAGCTCATCCTTTTTTTTTTTTGACCTGGTAGAGAAGGTCCAGGATGAGCTGAGGCAGGTGATCGGGGGTCGTCAGGTGCAACTGGAGGACCGCAAGAACTTGCCCTTCACCAACGCCGTCATCCATGAGACGCAGAGGGTGGGCGACATCATTCCCATGTCGCTCCCGCACCGGACCAGCCGGGACGTCACCTTCCGGGGTTACTTCATCAAGAAGGTCAGTCACCAACAATGACAATGGTCAAAAAAACAATGCCCCCCCCACCGACACCTCCAGGGCACGATCGTGTACCCCCTGCTGACGTCGGTCCTCCACGACGAGAGCGAGTGGGAGAAGCCCACTTCCTTCCATCCTCAACATTTTCTGGACAAGGACGGAAAGTTCGTCAAGCCCGACGCCTTCATGCCTTTCTCGGCAGGTGGGAAGACTTGTGCTTGTTGCTAGGCAGAAATTGAGGGCTAGCATGGCTGTGGGTTCATTCGCTGGTTGGACTGTTTTTTTATTAGCCTGCTTAGCAACTTCACGATTTGTTAGCAATTTGATTTTTTTGGCATTTACGTGCAAATAAAGTGACAACAGTGCCCTCTACTGGTTGCCGTGTAGGTCGCAGAGTTTGCCTGGGCGAGAGCCTGGCTCGCATGGAGCTCTTCCTCTTTTTCGTCACGCTGCTGCAGCATTTTTGCTTCCGGCCTGCTGCGGGAGTCTCGGAGGACCAGCTGGACCTGACCCCCCAGGTGGGCGGCACGCTCAGCCCCGCCCCCCACAAGCTTCGCGCCGTCGCCATTATTTCAACGACCTAATTGAACAGAATTTCCACTCATGTAAATGATCCATCTTCATTATGACTCGAATTTAATTCTTTACTTTTACAACTTCATTTGTCCTGGAATCAAAAGTCCATAAATCCAATCACATGCGGGTTCAAAGGTCACTTGTGTTATTTGCGTTAAACATTAAACATGATCTGAGTGCCGGGGATTCAGTTGCTCACATTTATCTAAAGAATAACGAACACACACTCTCAGAATAAATGATAAAATGAGTTGTTGTGTATGTGTTTGTGGTTACGGGGGACCTTCGCTTTGTTGCCATGACAACTTGTTTTTCTTTTCTTATTGAGTCGAGATCTTGACGGACGCATAGGTCACCAGGTCATCTGCCTTTTCACAGACCTGCACCGCCGCAAAAATATTTAGGGATGCAAAAACATCAAAGTATGAGGGAATGATTACGTTCGGGAGCACTGGCCTGTGTTTTGGCGCCGTCGTCCTCCTTGGTCTTCTTCTTTTTGACGCTAACAGTAGCGTAGGTCACGCTGTTCTCTTCTGGCGACCCATCCTTTTAAAATGAAAACTAACTCAGTGCTTTTTTTAAGAATGCAACCCAACTGCGGATTTAACTTTACGGGTGAGGAAGTGTCAGGTGACGACGACAAACCAAAGCAGTGATGTTGTGGTCAAAATAATTATAAAAAAAAAGTCTCACTTTGTGCTTGGTGTCCTCCATCTTGTGGTTGTAACTGACGCTGGCGTACATGGCGTTGTCTTCCTGCTGGGCAACCACAAAATGTCCCGTTGCAGCTGGCTGGGTGTTTTTCAGTAAGTCAAAAGGAGTTGAAAAAATTAAAAACTTACAAGTTTGGGCAAATCTGTAGCGAAAAAAATAAAGGGGAACATTAGCAACGATGAGTCATCAGAAAGCATGACACGCGACGTTGGTACCGTGGTCCGCGTCCCTTCTTGACTTTCTTCTGACGAGGAGGACGACCACAAGGAGGACGAGCAACATCAAGCCGGCGACGGCCGCCCCGATGATGATGAAGAGCGTGTTGCGGTCCGGCGGCGGCCGGGTGTCCCTGGGACCTTCTGCGCCCACCTCCGGGAACATGGCCGTGTACTGGGCCTGGACCTGGACTTCGTTTCTGAGCACGTATTGGCACGTGTACTTGCTCTCACGGCCGATAGCAAGCGCCTTGAGAAAGGAGACGCAGTGATTCGACTCAGTGCGAAGCGACGAAAGCGTCTCGTCTCGCTCGTTCATCCAACGGAGACCTCCTTGCTGGCATCTACAGTCGTTTGCTGGCCAGCAGGCCAGAGAACACTCCAGAACCACGTGACCGTCTCTCATCGGATCAGAGTCCTGAGGAGACGACAGCTTCACTGCAAGGAAGAAGGCGACAGGTGAGACAAGGTGATGACGATATCGGATCAGGTGACTCACCCGTCATCACCGTCAGCACTAAGTTGAAATCGTACTGTCCGCCTTGGCATGTAAAGTAACCAGCGTCCTCCGCCGTCACCCGCTTAATGAGCAGCGAGCAGTCGTCCTTCAGGCTGAGGCGTTGACTTCTGGGCGAGCTCCTCACCACTCGGCCGTCTTTCACTTCAGTACTTGTTGAGCTTTGGATCCGACTGTACACCCAATTTAAGCCAGCGCACGACGTCCGCTCGCAAGGCAGGGTGACCTCGTCTCCGGCCTTGGCGAAGAAGTCTATGACATTGTCGCTAGCCACTACAAGACACCACACAAGGGGAAACAACAAGATACGTTACAGCAGCCTCACTGTTTGCACGCCCCTCGCTCACTCGCTATGGATTGTGGCGGTCCCCAGGGCTCCATTTTAGATCCACCACTTTTTAGTTTGAACATGCTGTCACGAGGTGGCATCATTAGTAAACCCCCATTATTTTTTGGGGGGGATGGTAGACAGTTCCCCTCGGACATTATGCATAGCAAACGGGTGATTGTTGTTTCCGTCATGTTGCCTGAGCTGAGCGTCAAAAATGTGAAAGTGGAGCTTCCTGTTCGCAAACGCCCGTAACACCATTTCTGTAGAGATGAATTCAAAAGTCACTCACCTTCAAATTGGAGTAGAAAAATGAGAAATAAATCCCGAATGATCATCTTCAGGGAGCTAGTTGAGCTTTTGGTCCATGTCATTCTTTTGCCTTTGTGGTGACTTGTTCAAAACCGGGGCGGTCCATCCCTCCACACACGCACACACATTTGCATCAGTCAGGTTGCTTCCGCATTCATCCTTTTATAGGAAACTTATTTCACAAGTGAGCTGGCTGAGCAGTGGCGACAGTTCTTCAATTTTGTTTATCGCAGCACGATCATGTCATGCCAAAATAGGAAGTGAAAAAAGAAGAAAAAAAGAAAAAAGTTTTTTTTGCAACCCATATTTGAACTTTTTGTCAGATTGCAATAGACATGAAGACATTGAGCATGACGTCATCTCCACTTTAATGCTAGCGCCACCACGAGGACTCATTTGGAATAAGCAGTCGATAGGCAAAGAATAAAATTGAGCTTGTGCTTAATAAATGTCAGGGTTTTTTTTGCTGTGCTGCTATTTTTTCTCAATTTTAAACATGTAACCTAAATAAACCCAATAAGCAAAGTGTCACATGACCATAAATCACGTTTGTATACTTTTTACTCACTTAATCCCGAAATAGTCTTCTAATAGCAAAATAAATAAAGGAGTCACAAAAGTAAAATGAATATGCTCCATAGAATTATGCAAAAAAGCCTGCATATTAATGTGCAAAAGCATGAGAACGTTGATATTTCTAATAGAAAAATCAACTATTCGTCAACAAATAAGTTTGAATTCATCATAAAAGGTAAAAAAGGAAACTGCATTAAAAAAGCTGCAGAAAAGGTCATCATGCTGTACTCTGAGTGACCACAAGACGGCGCGCTACACTTGTCTCACGCAAACACACACACTGAGCAAATTATAAAAAGTTGTGCGTCGCTTTTGTGCACCTTGACTGTGTGTATGAAAAGTCTTGTCTGTCCGACGCCGTCCTTCATCCAAAAAAAACAACCGAAGGACGTGATGCATTCAAGTAAAGTCAGGAAAAGACAGCGCTGGCGCAACCGCTCAATAACCGTCCATCAGGCGTCCCCCACAAAAAAGAATTACCAGGTTGCCTTTTGCGTGGTGGATGTCCTGGCTACAAGGACGTTTCTCTGGCAAAGTTGAAAAAAGGTCCCACCTTGAACTTTTCCTCTGCAGGAAGCTGAAAAACACAAACACCCATTCTAGAAAAGTGACTTTTGAATGTAAGGCAAAATAAAATAAAAAACACCATCCAAGTCATTGTACTTTTTGGTCCGAAAGCTGTTTTAGCTGGAAACAGCGTCCCTTCTTGACTTTCTTCGGACGAGGATGACGACCACAATGAGGACGAGCAACATCAAGACGATGACGACCGCCCTGATGATGATGAAGAGGAGCGTGTTGCGGTCCGGCGGCCGGGTGTCCCTGGGACCTCCTGCGTCCACCTCCGTGGTGTTCCTGGGACCTCTTGCGTCCACCTCTGTGAACACGGCCGTGTACTGGGCCTGGACCTGGACTTCGTTTCTGAGCACGTATTGGCACATGTACTTGCTCTCACGGCCGACAGCAAGCGCCTTGAGAAAGGAGACGCAGTGATTCGACTCAATGCGAAGCGGCGAAAGCGTCTCGTCTCGCTCGTTCATCCAACGGAGACCTCCTTGCCGGCATCTACAGTCGTTTGTTGGAAAGCAGGCCAGAGAACACTCCAGAACCACGTGACCATCTTTCATCGGATCAGAGTCCTGAGGAGACGACGGCTTCACTGCAAGGAAGAAGGCGACAGGTGAGACAAGGTGATGACGATATCGGATCAGGTGACTCACCCGTCATCACCGTCAGCACTGAGTTGAAATCGTACTGTCCGCCTTGGCATGTAAAGTAACCAGCGTCCTCCGCCGTCACCCGCTTAATGAGCAGCGAGCAGTCGTCCTTCAGGCTGAGGCGTTGACTTCTGGGCGAGCTACTCACCACTTGGCCGTCTTTCACTTCAGCACTTAATGAGCTCTGGTCCCGACTGTACGCCCAATTTAAGCCAGTGCACGACGTCCGCTTGCAAGGCAGGGTGACCTCGTCTCCGGCCTTGGCGAAGAAGTCTATGACATTGTCGCTAGCCACTACAAGACACCACACAAGGGGAAACAACAAGATACGTTACAGCAGCCTCACTGTTTGCACGCCCCTAGCTCACTCGCTATGGATTGTGGCGTTCCCCAGGGCTCCATTTTAGATCCACCACTTTTTAGTTTGAACATGCTGTCACGCTGTGACATCATCAGTAAACCCCTCAGACATTATGCATAGCAAACGGGTGATTGTTGTTTCCGTCATGTTGCCTGAGCTGAGCGTCAAAAATGTGAAAGTGGAGCTTCCTGTTCGCAAACGCCCGTAACACCATTTCTGTAGAGATGAATTCAAAAGTCACTCACCTTCAAATTGGAGTAGAAAAATGAGAAATAAATCCCGAATGATCATCTTCAGGGAGCTAGTTGAGCTTTTGGTCCATGTCATTCTTTTGCCTTTGTGGTGACTTGTTCAAAACCGGGGCGGTCCATCCCTCCACACACGCACACACATTTGCATCAGTCAGGTTGCTTCCGCATTCATCCTTTTATAGGAAACTTATTTCACAAGTGAGCTGGCTGAGCAGTGGCGACAGTTCTTCAATTTTGTTTATCGCAGCACGATCATGTCATGCCAAAATAGGAAGTGAAAAAAGAAGAAAAAAAGAAAAAAGTTTTTTTTGCAACCCATATTTGAACTTTTTGTCAGATTGCAATAGACATGAAGACATTGAGCATGACGTCATCTCCACTTTAATGCTAGCGCCACCACGAGGACTCATTTGGAATAAGCAGTCGATAGGCAAAGAATAAAATTGAGCTTGTGCTTAATAAATGTCAGGGTTTTTTTGCTGTGCTGCTATTTTTTCTCAATTTTAAACATGTAACCTAAATAAACCCAATAAGCAAAGTGTCACATGACCATAAATCACGTTTGTATACTTTTTACTCACTTAATCCCGAAATAGTCTTCTAATAGCAAAATAAATAAAGGAGTCACAAAAGTAAAATGAATATGCTCCATAGAATTATGCAAAAAAGCCTGCATATTAATGTGCAAAAGCATGAGAACGTTGATATTTCTAATAGAAAAATTAACTATTCATCAACAAATAAGTTTGAATTCATCATAAAAGGTAAAAAAGGAAACTGCATTAAAAAAGCTGCAGAAAAGGTCATCATGCTGTACTCTGAGTGACCACAAGACGGCGCGCTACACTTGTCTCACGCAAACACACACAGTGAGCAAAGTATAAAAAGTTGTGCGTCGCTTTTGTGCACCTTGACTGTGTGTATGAAAAGTCTTGTCTGTCCGACGCCGTCCTTCATCCAAAAAAAACAACCGAAGGACGTGATGCATTCAAGTAAAGTCAGGAAAAGTCAGCGCTGGCGCAACTGCTCACTAACCGTCCATCAGGCGTCCCCCAAAAAAAGAATTCCCAGGTTGCCTTTTGCGTGGTGGATGTCCTGGCTACAAGGACGTTTCTCTGGCAAAGTTGAGAGAAGGTTCCACCTTCAGCTTTTCCTCTGCAGGAAGCTGAAAAACACAAACACCCATTCTAGAAAAGTGACTTTTGAATGTAAGGCAAAATAATAAAAAAATACCATCCAAGTCATTGTACTTTTTGGTCCGAAAGCTGTTTTAGCTGGAAACAGCGTCCCTTCTTGACTTTCTTCGGACGAGGATGACGACCACAATGAGGATGAGCAACATCAAGACGATGACGACCGCCCTGATGATGATGAAGAGGAGCGTGTTGCGGTCCGGCGGCCGGGTGTCCCTGGGACCTCCTGCGTCCACCTCCGTGGTGTTCCTGGGACCTCCTGCGTCCACCTCCGTGAACACGGCCGTGTACTGGACCTGGACCTGGTCTCTGAACACGTATTGGCACGTGTAGTTGCTCTCACGGCCGACAGGAAGCACCTCGAGAAAGGAGACGCAGTGATTCGACTCAGTGCGAAGCGGCGAAAGCGTCTCGTCTCGCTCGTTCATCCAATGGACACCTCCTTCCCAGCAGCTACAGTTGTTTGCTGGCCAGCAGGCCAGAGAACACTCCAGAACCACGTGACCGTCTCTCATAAGATCAGACTGCTGAGGAGACGACGGCTTCACTGCAAGGAAGAAGGCAACAAGTGAGACAAGGTGATGACGATATCGGATCAGGCGACTCACCTGTCATCACCGTCAGCACTAAGTTGAAATGGTACTGTCCGCCTTGTTGGCATGTAAAGTAACCGGCGTCCTCCGCCATCACCCGCTTAATGAGCAGCGAGCAGTCGTCCTTCAGGCTGAGGCGTTGACTTCTGGGCGAGCTCCTCAGCACTCGGCCGTCTTTCACTTCAGCTCTTGGTGAGCTTTGGTCCCGACTGTACGCCCATTTTAAGCCAGCGCACGACTTCCGCTCGCAAGGCAGGGTGACCTCGTCTCCGGCCTTGGCGAAGATTTCTATGCCCTGGCAGCTAGCCACTGCAAGACACCACACAAGGGGAAACAACAAGATACGTTACAGCAGCCTCATTGTTTGCACACCCCTAGCTCACTCGCTATGGATTGTGGCGTTCCCCAGGGCTCTATTTTAGATCCACCACTTTTTAGTTTGAACATGCTGTCACGAGGTGGCATCATCAGTAAACCCCCATTATTTTTGGGGGGGGATGGTAGACAGTTCCACTCGGACAACATGCATAGCAAACGGTTCATTGTTGTTTCCGTCATGTTGCGTGAGCTGATCGTCAAAGGTGTGAAAGTGGAGCTTCTTGTTAGCAAACGCCCGTAACACCATTTCTGTAGAGATGAATTCAAAAGTCACTCACCTTCAAATTGGAGTAGAAAAATGAGAAATAAATCCCGATTGATCATCTTCAGGGAGCTAGTTGAGCTTTGGGTCCATGTCATTCTTTTGCCTTTGTGGTGACTTGTTCAAAACCGGGGCTGGTCCATCCCTCCACACACGTACACAGATTTGTGTTGCTTCCGCATTCATCCTTTTATAGGAAATTTATTTCACAAGTGAGCTGGCTGAGCAGTGGCGACAGTTCTTCAATTTTGTTTATTGCAGCACGATCATGTCATGTGAAAAGAAGTCAAAAAAGAGGAAAAAAGGTTTTTTTTGCAACCCATATTTGAACTTTTTGTCAGATTGCAATAGACATGAAGACATTGACCATGACGTCATCACCACTTTAATACTAGCGCCACCACGAGGACTCATTTGGAATAAGCAGTCGACAGGCAACAAAATAAAATTGATCTTGTGCTTAATAAATGTCAGGAGTTTTTTTTTTTTTGCTGTGTGCTGCTATTTTTAACATGTAACCTAAATAAACCCAATAAGCAAAGTGTCAAATGACCATAAATTGCGTTTGTATACTTTTTACTCACTTAATCCCGAAATATTCTTCTAATAGCAAAATAAATAAAGGAGTCACAAAAGTAAAATGAATATGCTCCATAGAATTCTGCAAAAAAGCCTGCATATTAATGTGCAAAAACATGAGAACGTTTATATTTCTAATAAAAAATGAACTATTCATCAACAAATAAATGTTTGAATTCATCATAAAAGGTAAAAAAGGAAACTGCATTAAAAAAGCTGCAGAAAAGGTCATCATGCTGTACTCTGAGTGACCACAAGACGGCGCGCTACACTTGTCTCACGCAAACACACACAGTGAGCAAAGTATAAAAAGTTGTGCGTCGCTTTTGTGCACCTTGACTGTGTGTATGAAAAGTCTTGTCTGTCCGACGCCGTCCTTCATCCAAAAAAAACAACCGAAGGACGTGATGCATTCAAGTAAAGTCAGGAAAAGTCAGCGCTGGCGCAACTGCTCACTAACCGTCCATCAGGCGTCCCCCAAAAAAAGAATTCCCAGGTTGCCTGTTGCGTGGTGGATGTCCTGGCTACAAGGACGTTTCTCTGGCAAAGTTGAAAGAAGGTTCCACCTTCAGCTTTTCCTCTGCAGGAAGCTGAAAAACACAAACACCCATTCTAGAAAAGTGACTTTTGAATGTAAGGCAAAATAAATAAATAAAAATCACCATCCAAGTCATTGTAACAGCTTTCTACTGCTGATTAAAGCTAGAAATATTTTTTTTCTTCTCAAGAGTCAGAATAAGAAAAAAAAAAGGTGTTCTTTTGAACCAAATGATGAAGTTGTTGTGGTGTTTGTCTGAAGAGGACCACGAGAGCCCATCAAGCTCAAGACTAACGACCTCGGACCAGCCCTTCCACAGCCAGACGACAAACAAAGCACAAAGTCTCCGGCGCCATCTTAAGGTTGCATCCTGGGAAACGCGCTAGCTGGAATGTTCACACAAATGCCACAACGGTGATTCTTTTTTTTTACTGTTAAACTTTTGGACTCTAGCAAGAACGCCCCGCTAATTTTCTCATTCCTCAAGGCAGACGGAAATTTGAAAAACGAAGGCCCAATCGATAATCAAACAGTCAAGCATTTGAAATCTTCCGAGAACTTACCGCCTGTCGCTCTTTGCCGCTCACCCCGATGTTGACGTTGTGTCGTTTCAGGTCCGATTTGATGAAGGCTGGAATGAAGACATTCGTATGAGTGACACGCGGACGCGCAAATACGCACGCACGGCGACACGTTACCGGTGAGAATTAATCCCAATAAAATCCAGGCGCAGAGGAAAATGTTGCCCGGTAGCGGGTCGGCATAATCCGTCGTCAGTTTTCCTTGAATCAGCGTGAAAAGGACCCCGAATATCTGCGCACACGACATTAGCACCTTTTTGATCGTCGTCCACAGAGTTGTTGTTTTTTTTTTAAAACAAAACAAACCTGCGCCGAGGTATTGAGGAGTCCGGACGAGGTTCCCTCTGATTCCGGGTAGGTGATCTCCACACCAAACTCGAAGCCCACGGGAAGATACCCCGTCATGAAGAAGCTACAAAACACGAGCCAGTTCAGCGGATATGGATGAGACTTTGGAGAACATTTGCGTGATGACCAACCCGAGTAGGCCTCCTGTGAAGAAGACCACGTAGATGTTGTTGAGGTCCAACGTGAAGGTGAAGATCAGCATGCTGATCAAGGTCAGGCAGTTCACCAGCAGCGTGGTTAACCTGCGTGCATCCAAAGCAACCCATGTCATTCTCGGAAGATTTGAAGATGTGCGAATCCGTGCAGGGACAGGACCCACTTGAAGGTCTTGGTGTGGTCCAGCCACAGGCCACAGAGGATGGAGCCCACCATGCCAGCCACCACCAAGGTCAGCCCGATCCTTCCCGCGTTCAACTCTTCATTCTGACCAACGCAGAAAATCAGAATGTTCAAAATGCTGTTTTTTTTTTTTTTTTCAGTTTCCAAAGTTACCTCATAGCAGGCCATGATCATCTGGTTGAGGATGGTGGACACCGAGTAGTAGCAGCCCGTGGTTATACCTGTAGAAGAAGCCTTATTTTAAAGCATTCTGAAAACGTTGTGCATATTTTCGTGACGGCTTGAAAAGGAATGTTTGAAATACACTGACCGTAGCTGATGAGCAGCAGGATGAAGGCTTTGTTCTTCATCAGGTTGACGATGGAGCGGCGGTACGAGTAGTCCTCGGGGCGGCCGACGGGCAGGACGGCCTGGGCCTGGCTGGGCGGCAGCGGCGGACGGTCTTTCATCACTGCCGCACACAAAAGCTTTCTCTTATTCGCTAGCGCCGTTTTATCTGTTGGTAGTTATTTTTGCAGCCTTCGAGGAAGAATGCGAGACTGGATGCGGCGGGGATGACTGAAATTATTTTGCATACAGTAGCCGTGTAGGAAAGAAGTCAAAACCAGGATAACCGGAAGAGCGAGTATCATTAACGTAAGTTCAAATGAGAAAATCTCCTCGTAGTACAACTACAGTGTTTGTAGTACACACAAATGTTTGGCTGATTTATTGTGTTATTTATTCTTTTTCTGAAGGAAAGTTTGCAAAAATGAATACTGGTTGCGCGCACCTATGATGGTGAGGATGAAGAGGGCGGTGGAGACGGCGGCGGTGCCGTAGAACATGACGCTGATGTTGTGTGCCGTCAGCTCCACGTCCTTGGGCGTGTTCGGAACCAACACAGGAGGCAACAGGAATCCGATGGCCACGCCCAACTATGAAAAACAAACACATGCAACTTTTTAAAAACATTTTTTTTTTTTTTTTAAATCAGGGCGCATGCTTCCAGGACACGCGCGCCGATCCTCTGGACTCGCTCACCTGGTTGCCCAGCACGGCAGTGGCGCAGGCGGTGGACACCTCCTTGGGTCCGAACCAGACGGAGGCGACTCGCGAGGGCAGGCCGAGGATGAAGATCTGCGCCACGGAGCACACCAGCTGCGCCACCATGGTGACCGGGTAGAGATCGCGGCCCACGCTGGCGCACTTGAGCCAGGCGCCGGCGCAGTTGAGGCCGGCGCCCAGCAGCGCGGTGAGGCGCAAGCCGCGGCGGTCCAGAAGCCAGGTGGCCGGGAAGATGAGCGGCACGTAGACCAGCATGTAGACGATGGACAGCCAATCCACCTTGTCATTGCCCACCCGGTAGAAGTGCGTGAACACGTTGGCTATGATCCCGTACTGGATCCACTGGAACGCGTTGATTAGTGAGTACAGACTGAACACGGCCAGAACCGCGAACCGCTGCCAGTAGAGCTTGGTTTCCGCGCGAACAGTTTCCTCGTCCTCATTTTTCTCCTTCATCGGTTGCTTTTCTCCGTCAGGTAGCATCGCGTCGAATTCGTCCGCAACCTCCTCCGGGTCCCCGGCACCGCGGGACCCGAGGCTGGCTTGGAGCGCCTCCTCCTCCAGCTTGGTGATGCGGTCAGGTGGAGCGGCGGCATCCACGTGCTCGTGCGCCAGCTCTGCCGCCACCATCGCATCTATTTTCTTTCGTTCTTGTTGCTTTTTTTATTTTTTTTTTGATTTTTTTTTTTTAGATTAAATCAACAGGAAGCGGCGTGCTTCCTTGTCACGATGGGACATCGAGTGAGCCGACAATTTCCTGGCAGAGGAGGTCCGCCTTGGTTCTTTGTTACTATTGGAGGAGGATGGCCCCACGCCGCCTAAGCCAATGAGAGCAGCAGCGGCGAGACACGCACCGGCGCACGCGGAAGGTGCAACTTGATAGGAGGAGTAAGCGTCATTTCTATCATTTTGCGCTTAATACGTATTCGGAAGGGCTACAATGTGTCAAATTCACACACCTCATCAGTGGCATTAAAAGGTATTTTCCAATCTGTGTGCAAGTGTTCCTTTCCTGCACAGCTTCAGTCCAGGCTGTGCAGAAGCTGGGGCTGCTATTTTATAGGAAGACAATTGCCCCCGACATTGGCTAATCCTAATCTTCATCTCGCCCGAGGAAAGCCTCCTGACTGGCTCGTGTGCTGGGGAATCCTTTGAGCCCGTCGCCCCTGCGAAGTCTCCTGCAATGGAGGCCTCAAGAGCTTTGCGATTTGGCACATGACAGCAAGTGCAAGTCTACACAAAGGCTCATCCAACTTTGCAATGTTTGGTCTTTGTCGTGTGGCTTCTCAGGTGTCTCAGCGCCATGGCAACGGCGGCATCTCCAATCCGGGAACAAAGAATGCGGGCCGGAAACTTTCCAAAACAAACAAGTGCAACGGAGCGGAGATGTTCCAAGGATGTCAACTGGCTGCCGGGTGGAGTCGGACGCCCGCAGAGCCTGGGAAAGAGTCCGGAGAAAACATTTGCGGGCGCACCTGCGCTGCAGCCCGGACTGACTGTCTGACCTCTGACACACAAGGCTTCCTCAGCACCAAAGCCTCCATTTTCTCCCCTTTCACATACTGCCGCCACGCTGATCCTTTACAACAACAAGCACCATATTTCACATTCCTGCTGTGGCGCCATATAGACAATGTGTGCACTCGTGGGTCAATAAGGCTGCAGCAAACTACGGCCAAGAGAAAATCTTTACAAGGACGATTAGCAACAAAACTGAGTTATAATCTGATTATTCTGTTCCAAGTCATATGACTGATAGTTTATGTTTGCTTCATATGTGTGCGTTTTGTGTGAATGGGTGATTATGGCTTTACATTGAAAAAGAAAGAATATACAATTTAATTGATTTTGACGCAAATGACAATGGCATTACTCAAAACAAAGTTGCTTTTTTTGCCTGATTTCTCCTAAAACTTGATTAGCTTTTGAAAGTTGTGATGTACAGATTTGACAAGCAAACGAGTGTTTTGCGTATAAAAATATATACAAATAATTTTGGATCAAGTGTCGGAACATTTGCGCCCTACACTTGTTCCTCTACGGACTTTCCTACAGAGATGCAACCGGAAAAAGAAAGCCGTGACGCAACCGGAAAAAGAAAGCCGTTCAAACCAAACATGGCGGCAAAAATAGACGCGCAAACTGCAGAAGAGACAAATGAAGACTTCAGAGTGCGACTGACGTCTAAAAAACAAGTTGTCGAATACGTGCATCAATACAAAGACATTTTGAGCAAAGCGCTGGACGGACAAACGGGAATTTCGGAGGACACTAAGCGACTTTTACTTGAGGAACTGCTTGCGGTGAGTTGGATGTGTTTACAAAAAAAAAAGCGAAAACTAACATTTTGCTACTTTTCTCTCAATTTTTTAATTGCAACTTGCAAGCATTTAATCGTCATTTTTGACTACTTACGTGGGAGCGTCCATACTTGCGTTTGTCCTGAATACCCGGATGTTCAGGTTGATTGACGTATGTCAACGTCGTCAAATTAATGCAACTTTATTGACAATAAGGGTAAAGCGTAAAAGATACCAAAAGAATATTTGAATTAAATCTAATAAAACGCGATATGTTGTTTTAAATTAAATAGTCATGACACGACATAATTCAATACTATCCAGAGACGAAAGTATTGCTCTCCTACAACTGAGCCACCAGGGGGCAGCATAAGCAGTACATTCAATGGTGAGGGCCAAAATGTGACAAGAGCAGCAAGACATTGAGCTTCAAACAGTAATAGAGTAAAAAAATATTTATGATGTGTATTTGTTTGACAAGAGTATTACATTTGTGAAACACTTCATTCTCGTTTTGATATTTTCTGTGCAGGACTTTGAGGCTGCTGTTCATGCCAACGTGTTGGTGAACGGACAAACGTGGGAGCAGGCTCCACTTGACCAAGGTGAGCAGTGCCAGATGCAGCGTCGTCCATCTAAAATGACACTAAAATGTCTCCTCTCTCCCAGATGAGGACAAGCTGCCTGAGCTGGAGAAGCGAATGGACGACGCTATCGTGGAGATGGCGCGGAAGCGACGCACGTTACCCCCGCAAATCCTGCGCTCAGCCGTGCGCGCCCTCAAAGCGGAAAGGCGACTTGTGGTGGGTCCCACTCTGCCTCCCTGTGGGGGGGGGGGGGCACACATGTGACTGTCTGTCTTCTCATTTTTTGTAGGACTTTTATGAAAAGCCAGTCCAAGCTCAGCAGATGCTCACAGAGCCTCAGACAGGTAACACACACACACATGCATGTACACACACTGTACAGCAAAACAACCTACTTGTGTTCTGCCATCAGAGATCTTGATGAAGGACTTGTCAGATCGGGCATCTGTACTGAAGGAACACGGCCAAGTCGTCAAGGTACAATACACACACACACTCACATCCACACAGATGCATACTAACAGTGTGTGTGTCTGTTCCAGTCCATCCAGATACTTCAGAATCAGGCCAAAGGCTTACTGGAGGTAATTAGCATGAAGCCCAGTCAGATGTCGTTGGAGGTGCACCAGGAAGTGTTCGGCAGCAGCCATTTGGGAGAAACTCCACCTCTTTGGCTAAATCACGTCCAGGGGAACAGCAAGTGGAAGAAGCAGTCGGTCCAACGAGACGCGGGGGACGTCCTGACCTCGGCGGGATACATAAAACAAAAAGATATAATGAGTGGGAAGTGACAAGTTGTTTTTTGTTCAATTTTACACTGATCAAGTGGACAGAAGGGCCAAATCATGTAAAGACACATTGTTCATTCTTCTACTTACGTTTGCAAAGCAACAACATATCATGAAAATAATGATAATCAAAGCACATGAAGTCCACTGAGCAAATATGCCATTTTTGTCATTGTGTAGTTCACAGTTAAACCGCTAGGGGGCACCAAATACAACGGAATATGATGTAACAGCTCTAATAGCGCATCAAGATTTGACTTTTTTTCAAATCTACATGATTTTACTCATGACGAATAAACGATGGAAAAACCTACAGAACTTTGGTCTGATGCGTTATAAATATAAAAAATATATATCAACATAGTTTTTAATCATGAAAATACTTCAAGATGGATAAGACTTTTTGACAAATTGGTATTTCAATAACATTGGAAAGTTGCCTAATACTAATCAGTGTGCTAATATTAAAACATTAATTGATTTAAAAAAAAGTGACTATTTTTAAACCTAACCTGATGAACATGTCCCAGTCTGTATGACGGTCAGTTTGAGGTCATCGCATGATTTTTAATCTCGGTCACGGAACAGTGACACACTCCCACGCTTCCTCTTTGCGTCATGGTCATCTTCTTGCAGATGTCAACGACGACGAAATGAAACGTTGGCGTTAAGAGAAACGGGAAGTGAGTGAACAGAGAGTTACCTTCACGCATCATCGTTCTGTGCGTGTCCTTTGACCTCATGTTAGACACGTGCATGCGCGTGCCCTTTGACCTCATATTAGACTTGTGTGAATTGCAGCCTGTCAATGTTTACTTGTAACAGGAAGTTTAAGAGGAGAGTGTCCATTCATTCGGATGTCTGAGGTGCAGGAAGGCTAAGAGACTATCGTTGCATGCTCGTGTGATTAAATAGTGTGTGTTATTGATCATATTGATTAACGTAAACTGTTCATGTGAATTATTTCGGACAATAATTAGGAAACAAATCATACGTAACACTTAAAATATATATATATATCGGCTTTGCATTTGAAAATGATCCCGTTTTCAATATTCCCTGAAAATCACAATAGCTCTGAGACCAGTCACGTGATATTGGGAGCAAATCCAAACAATTGATCTGACTCACCCTTGCAGGTACAAAGTTTGCAAAACGAGCTGAGAGGACACAGCCCATCTGTCGCAGCATCCAGCTCCTCAAAATTAAAGCACTGCAAACTGTGGCCGGCTCCATAAACAGGAAATGACGTAGCAAGAAGCCAGTCACGTGCTTCTAACTCTAATAAGTGCACAACTATCCACGTTTTGAGCCAGAGAAAATAATTCCAACCTTTATCACCATTAACATATATTACAAATAACACCAAATTTCTACTTTTTAAATAAAATAAATAAATAAATAAAGAAATAAATACATTTTGTTTCACGCGTTTTTGTGGTTTGTCAAACAACGTTTTATTCAACAAAGTGAAAAAGAAAACGTGCTGGTCTTTGACCGGCTACATGTTGAACATTTTGGCTCAAAGCTCCCATGGTCACATGACCAAACAGTACAAAAGGAAGAAGTATAAAATAACATTTGAGTAGCTTTGCCACACACGCACACGCACACACACACGCGCACACACACACACATACGCATGAAACAGTGTTTTACAAATGGAGACATTTCGTACAAACAAAGACATTTTTGTCGACATCGGTAGCTGTCGAGTTTTATGCTGTCGGAATCATTACGACTCACTCGGGACGCAACTTGTAAGGTCCTGAGTGATTACAACATGGGCAATTAGCAGCATTTTGACAGTTAACCGTCTGTCTTGAAATAAATAAACAATAATTTAAAACAATGACTTTTCTCACTCAGCTTGTTTGTGCATCGCTGAGCAGCAAGTAGTGGTGCAACAGTCACAGTGCTATCTAGTGGACATGGCACAAAAAACAAAAGTGCTCCAGCTTGGCCTTGGACGGGAAAAGAACGATGAAAAGTCCAGTTTTCCATGCAGGCGACTTTGTCCAGTCAGCAGCTCGGGTTCGTGGGGTGAGGGGTCGGCCGTCCTCTGCGCCCCTTAGCAGCACTGAGGACCTCTCACAAAACATTTCCGTGTTCTTGTGGGGCTAGACAGGAGAACTTTGGAAATATTCCAAATGGTAAACTTTCCACAGGTCCCTCATCTTGTGGCCACAATGCAGGGGCTGTCGTTTAAAGCTGAATATTGACATACAAGTATTTTGCAGGGTCTGGTCACATGGAGACCGAACACTGGACGTGGTCCAGGCTGAGGAGGTTGCCGGCGTCCAGTTCCTGGGCGCTGGCAAACAGGGAGCCGGCAGCGTCCTGGATGGCAAAGAGGGAGGTGGTTGGGCTCTCCTGGAGGTGGCGCATGAAGAGGTCGGCCGTTTCCTGGTCTGGGGTGCACCCGTTGTGGGCGCGGACGATGCAGGTGGGACGGTGCTGGTTGAGCATGTAGGACAGGTGCTGCTTCTGTTGGTTCAGAGCTTTGATCTGAGCTTTCAAGCTGATGTTGACGCTCTCCAGCTTCTCAGACTCCTGCAGAGACAAAATGGAGGCCAGACATCGTTAGCTAGGGCTGCATCAATGCTATACCGATGCGCCTTAGGTATTAGCACGACGCTAACGGAGAGTCCAAAGATTTACCGTAAAAGTGTTTTGACACACTGTTGCCATCATTTGTCACCATTTTTGATTGATTTCAAAATTGAAAGCGTGACGAGAAAAGAAGACGCGGCCAACAGTAAGGTCAAAACGTACCAGCAGCAAATATTCCGTCCTGTCCTTCTTCTTTTTGCGGCATTTGGCGGCGGCGGCCTTGTTGTTCTCTCGCCTTCGCTTCCTCCTGTCTGCCTCGGTCTGCGACAGCTGTTGTCATGACAACATGTCATTGAAAAACTTCATTTCACAACAATCAATTATGCAAACTTTTCACATTAAAAGACGAATTGATGAAATCTGCTACAAGAGCTAATAAAAGCTACATGAGAGCACCAAAAAGCGACTAACCTGCGACTTCCCCCCGGTGCTGAAATCCGAGCAGGAGCTGGCGCCGTCCGAGCTGCCGTCGGCGAGCGCGGCCAGACTGGACCGGCGCTCGGCGCCGGTCGTCAAGTGACTTAGGTCGTCCAAGGAGAGCGAGCCTGGCGGGGACAGACGCGGGACCGGCGACGGGCGCGGGACCGACGCCGAACAGCTGACATCGGCCAGCGTCGGGCGTGAGTTCTGCAGCATGAGCCTGCAAAAAAAAAAAAAAGTTCTATTTAGTACGGCATTGTGATCATTTGTTGGCGCCCCCTAGTGGTACGTGAATGAATCACGATCGATGTACAGTTCAGTTGTAGTTCACTTAAGTGAAACACATTTAAACTAAACGTATTAAATGAAAATAAAACAAATAAGTGTTTTATTTCCTCATTTTAAGCAAGATGTTAATGTTTAAGGAACAGATTGTACTTTTTCAATATCAAACTCGGGTTTGCTTTGAGATGAACACTTGGTTTCAAATGTTGGACAACTGAATGAGCTGCTCCTTTTATAATGAATCAAAATTATGTCTGGAATTTATCACTGCTGAATTTTTGGGGGGTTTGTGGTGAGGTGCTGAGGTCGGCTCGGAATTTCACGAGAAGTGAAACATTGTGTAACATTGTGATTCTTTTGACACAAGCGGTGCTATATCAAAAGAACATTATTTTCAGTCTGATTCTTATCAAAATAATAAGTGGGATTTTTACGAGTGGGCAAGTCCAAATGAACAAAATTATTTCAGTAATGAACACGTAAACATACGCGCGTATGATGCAATGTAAAAAAAAAAAAAAAAAGGAGTTCAAAAAGTTCGAAACGGAGCAATTTGAGTCAATCAAAAGCACAAATACGTGAAAATGTCAACAATTTCCTTCCTATTCCGAGTCAACTTCCTTTTTGGATCACTTTCACCTTTGTAGTCGCTTTACGCTTCAAAGTGAGAAAGGCGAAATTTTGAACAAAGACAAAGAGGCCACAAAACAATAGTAAAGCTCAAGAAAATAACAAAAATAATCAAGCCGAATATTCTAGAAGTCAACTTACGTGCGTTAAGAGCGAAGTTGGTGAGAAGAGCGCGAGAAGAGTCGCCGGCTGGTGCGCGTCAGTGTTGAGCCGATCCGGGTTGCGTCACGCTTATATCCACCCAGGCGCTCCTGAGGGGGCGGGACTTAGTGACGTCAAAATCGCTGCGTCATGATGCAATCCGCACAAGAGCAACTTTTTCTTTAAGATCGCAACCGAAAGAACTTTAGTCTTAAAATATTATCAATCTAAAACTTCATATTTGAACATTATTATTGACGCTTTATTCAGTTTCTCCTTTTGTAAAACGACTTACCTTATATTATAAACATTACTGTAGTCAATTTGGACTGCAAAGTCCACTCAAATTAGAATATGATATAGACGATTTATAATTATCTGTCCGAGAAGCTCGGGAAGGCATGTCGGGGTGTTTTGCTTTCCATTCGCTTTTGTTTATTTGTTGAATTCCTCTGATGGCGTTTTGCTCTTGTGTAATACGGGCGGGTGGGTGTTTCCCTGCCTGCCTGCCGGGCGGGCGGGCGGGCAGCTGCTCCTCGGCCTGCCAACATTCCACTGGCATCAAGCGCTTGCATCAGGAAAAGAAAGTGACACGAGAGTGACTCCACTTTTTGTCGGGTGCCTTATTATTAGAAGCCGACAAACCGTGCGTGCGTGTGTGCTAATAATACAAACTGATGTACGACGCCTTCATTTAGCTGCACTGTCACACACACGTCACGTACACACACATTTACATCCTTTTTTTCAGATTCACTCTTTGACTCACTGACACCATGTACGGAAACTTCTTAAAAACTCATTCGACACAATGACAAGAAAAAAATGGACAAAAATGGCGAGTCGCTGTCCACCTGCCGCAGTAGAGCGCCAACTACTGCCAAGGAGGACTTTGTCAATTTGTTTTGCCAAAAGTATCGGTGACTGGGATTGGCAGCTTTCACAAGTATCCAATACTTTAAAAGAAGTCATTTACATTCAAATCAAGAAAAAAAACAAGTAAATCGATTTTAAAACTAGCTGACCACTTGAATAGCAGTTGGGAATTTGGGTGAAGTGACCAACGATGAGAAAGGTCAAAGGGCAAATCCTGCGTTGTCACGTCATTCAAACAAATAAGCAAAACTAGTCGTTATGGAAACGCACTCGCTGACAGCTTTGGTGAACTTTGAACTGGTTTCGCTTTCCTTATGACACCGTGCTCCTTTCGCAGTAGGGATGTTGGGAGAAGAAAAAGTGAAAGCCTTCTGCCATCACTTCTCAATTATGATCTGACAAGACAAAGAAGTGACATTAGTCACTTTACGGGATGGAGGTGACAAGGGAGTCACGTTTTATACAAATACATCCTTCCTCAAAACGTCAACATAAATGTGATTTTTATTTGCTCAATCAAAAATGACGTAAAATGTGTTTTTAAATGATCCTCAATAGATCGAACAATTTATTGTAGCCCACCGGCGTGAAGCGTGTGCACCGCCGGCGTTATTATTTCATGGGCACATCCGAGAGGTGATGTCATGCGCCGGTGACGCCACCTCTTCCGGGAAGCGGCGAATCTTCCGCTGCATCCCCCCCCCCACACACACACGCTCCTAACAATCCCGCATCTTCCTCATTACGGCCAATCCGGGAAATCAAGCTTCACGGCACCGGGCTCTTCCTACCTTCCTTCCACCTCCCCGTGCCAACGGTCGCAAGAGAGAGAGAGCGAGAGAGCTAGAGAGCGAGAGAGAGAGAGAATGAAAGAGAAGGATAACGTTTGTTTGAACACCTTCCGATGACGAGCTAATGCGCGTTGGCCCTATTCAAATAAATAAATGAATAAATGTAAAATAATTGATATTACTCCTTACAATAAAATATCAAAATAATAATAATAATAATAAGCATTAGAATCAAATGGCACAGCGAGTTATTGTGTTGGCATCATGTGACTTGACTGACAATTCCTGACATTCCTCACCAAAACAAATGACGACGATTGCTCGGGAATGTAGAGGGACGGGTTGGGAGACCTGAGTTGGCCTCCAACATTTAAGTGACGCCACCTATCAAGTTTTCAATTTGAATACGAGACCAAATAAGGTCGCAATGAAATGATGAGGTTGGTTTTGATTGACTAATTAAATACTCTTGGGGTTTTTTTTTTAGGCTTGGGAATTGCACACAGATTGGGAATTCCAATTTGGGTTTTTTGTTTTGGGTATACAAAGAGCAGAGCTAAATATAAAGGAAAACAAAAGGTCAGATTCCTCGCAATTGGGGGGGGGGGGGGGGGGGGGGTCGGTTTCATCACAGGAAGGTCAATAAGACAACATTCCGGAATGGAACGTTGCCCAGGATTCCCAGACTGGACCGCCGTGGCGTCACACATTCTTCTGCCTCCATGTGTGTGTGTGTGTGTGTGGGTATATTTACATACACACACAAACACACTCATGCACACATTGTGTGCCCTCTTTTCGGCACGGGGCCATAAAAAAAGCATCAAGAGCTGAGAATATGGCATGATGCAAAAAGGCATGACGTCATCCGGCACGGGATTGGGTAATGGCACGATCACATGACTACGGACACGCTTGGCTGCTAACATAGCAATACTGTTTGTGTGCTCAGGTGAGATGACCTCACCACAGTCTTGAGTCCGAGTGAGCTCAGCTGGCATCATCCAGAAAGCCTAATGAGGGATTGACCCCCTCCCCCCCATCCTCCCCTCCGCCAAGCAGCACAGGCCGCTCTCAGCCAATGGGGTGGCCAAGCTCAATAATGCAGGAATCCGCCGCTAGCGCGTGCAGCACATTGGGGGGGGGTGCGAGATAAAAGTATGATGACGGATGATGTCATCGCACCACACGCCCACTCGTGTGGCCGTAATTTGTGACTCAGCGGGATTACAAGCAGAGAAGAAATCAACACAGCCACGTCACATCTTACTGGCAACCAGGATTTGCTTCGTCTCGTGCAATCTCGCCCAAATATAACACTTCAATGAACACAAAGGCAGATGATTGTCTTTCTTGCACACACACGACCTTTCACCCTTTTCGGCGTGGTGCCAACTACTGGCAAGGAAGCCTTAAGTATCGGTGGCGTGTATCAGCATCTGATACCTTAAAATAAGTCCGTTATTAGCTCGATACGACTACTCCAATGAAATATTCTCTCATTTTGTTTATGTAAGAATACGGAATATTTTGGCATTGGATGAAAATCATTTGGAAATATAGCAGAAAGTGACGACATCATCCCCACTGGCACGCTGTGTCGAAACTTCCATTCATGGAAAGACAACGGAAAGCACACGTGGAATATTTGAACAAGTGACTTGACTGGACGCCAGGTCAACAATGACAGCAAAGACGCTGATGAAGAGGAAAATGAACAAGATGATGACGACAAGCCAGCATGATGGAAAAGTTCAAAGGAGAAAAGTTTTTGTTCTTGAAAGCGGCAGGTTAAACATATTTTTGTCTTGGCGTCTTCCACGCCCTTAACAGTGTTGATTAGGAAAGAGGATCGGATTTCCATGCGCTAAGCATGGAAAGAAAAGGTGTGCTCTTGCGTCATCCTGACTCAGCATTTTTCCTTTCCAACTGTGGTATAAAAGCGGTCAACTCTACAAGGTAGCCTACAATGTCTTTATACTGTATCCATTTAATGTATTTCATATCCAATTTTCAATATTAAAATACAAATATTTGTAAATATTAGGAGGAAAAAAGTTCACAATTGTGTGAATCCGTAGATGCGACTATGCGGGATCTACCTAATATAGTATAAATCCATCATATTTCATTTAAAAATCTAGCATGATGATATTAATAAAGAACTCATCATCTCGTCATAACATCATACCAAGTAATGATTTTCCCCAGGATTATTCCAAAAGGGTGTTACATATGTACAACAGCGTCCTCTGTTGGCAGGACCACCAAAACGTTTTAGCAATGTCTAACAAGTGGATGTTTTGGGTTACAATGATCATTTATCAGAAGAGAACTTAGTTCTATAAAATTAGTTTTATCAAATAACACACCTGGTAAATCTTCTAATAATATTTCTCCTTTATTGATATTAATTCCTTCTCCCTGCATTGCGTCTGAGACTAATTCTGCGGCATCTTAAGTCAGTCGTCACCACTTAAAAGTCAAAGCGACCATTTTGTTGATGGCGTGATGTGTCCTCACGTGAAACCATGCGGGTGAGGAGAAACAAAATGGCGGCCGCGTGTCCCACTTACCTGCCGCCTCTGCCAGGGCGTCAAAATACAGTGCATGTCGTAATCCACCACCAGTTGATTTAAAAAAAAAAAAAAAGTTGGTCCTTGGAGTGCAAGCATCCTATTAGCGCACTTCCTGTGGCGTGCTGAAGCTGTCGTACACGTTGGCGGCGAACTCCTTCACGTCGTCGTTCAGCAGAAGCTCCTGAAGGATGACGAGTGGAACTTTTCCATTTTCTAGCTTGCTAGTGATGATGATGATGATGTTTGTTACCTGAGCAAAGTGTCCCGGTGTCTCGGTGCAGATGGTGTTGATCTGACCGTTGACGATGGGGATGATCTTGGCCAGCGGAAGACTGACGGTCAACAGACTGAACATCACGACGAGGACGAGGCAGGATTAGACGTCAATCCGACCTGTGCGCACACACACGGAAACTAACCTGTGAGAGTCGGCGTCGTGGGCGGAGTCACCGGGCGGCGGGTGGAAGAACTGCGCCAGGTTGTCGAGGAGACGGGCGAATCCTCGCTGCAGGCACGTGGCCAACACCGCGCTGAAGTCAGGACTGAACACACAAACAACAGCGTCAACACGGGTGCTTGCTCGCGTGTTGGCTGGCAAGATGGCTACCTGTCCATCGTGTCTCTGGTTTCGTTAAGCAGGCGGATGGTCAGGACGTCGCTCTCCGTCAGACCGCAAGCCTGAACGTCATTACACGAGGCGGCGTTTTGGTAAGTTGCTTTGCTTCAGGACAAGAAAAAAGAAACCCGGACCTGATCGGCGAGGGCGTTGTCGTCGTCGGCCATCATGTAAGAGGAGAGCGGGCGGCAAGACTCCACCTCGGCGCGGATCCAATTAAGGTGCTGCTCCAACTCCGCCAGACTCAAACTTTGCTTCAGACAAATGCTGCGTACACATGTTGCGCAATCGAGTGTGTGTCAGTGCACGATGTTTGTGTGTGCTTCTTCTTACCCATCCAGGGAGTTCTGCACCGACTTCTTCACGACGGTGATCAACTGTGTCAAACCTAGACGCGCACAATTTGAGTGAGACATAAAAAAAGTTGCTTGTGAATTGTTTTCATTACCATCGCCGAGGAGATGTTGAATACTGGACAAGTACTGCTGCTGGACCTCGGGTGGCGCTAGAGGAGTCTGACAACACACGTTCAACATTTTGGTTTCCAAGGATTTGTACTCTTCTCAGCACGTTGCTCACCGAAGCGGGCTTGCCCACAGAGTTGTCCAGGTAGAGGTAGCCTCCGATGATGTTGAGCTGGATCCTCAGAAGGACCACCAGCATGCAGGTGCTGTACACGGCCACCAGGCTGCGCGTGAAACCTGACGCACGGGACGCCGCCAAATGAGCTCAAGAAATGCCAGCAGAGAGTCACAGGTGCCACTTACTGATGATCTTCAAATCCTCCCAGATGTCCATTTTATTGGCCGGCCTGTCGGGTTGGGGAGAAGATTTCAAATATCAGCAGGTTCTACATCAAAGTCTGTTTGGGCTTTGCGACTCGGCAACACACTGGCCTGGTTTTTAGGATGGCGGTGAGGCTTTCCGAGTTGAGCTGGTTGACGATGGCTTCTCTCAGCGGAGGCAACATAGACAAAACTGAAACACACATAAAACACATCTTAACAACTTTACCGCTTTGACTTTTTATTGACTTCCTCACCGGTCATGTTGCACGTTCTCTGGTTGCTCTCAAAGTGGAATTGACGTCTGGCCAGAGCGATGTACTCAGTGGCCTCCTTCTCTTGGAGCTCCCTGATCTTGGACCGGGCATATTTGCCCAGGACATAGACACCTAGTGGGAGGGCAGAAGCATATATTGACAAAAACACAACGAATTGAAAACCCTAACACAACAAGGAAGAAAATGAACATGCCAATGGAAAGTAGTGGAAAGTATTAAGTACATATTAACAATCAAAACGATCGTCCTTTTGGACTATAACCAAATGTCAAGACGACTCAGCTACTCATTCACCAGAGTGTAGCATTAGCATACAGGCTAATAGTTTCTACTGTAAATACCTCCAACTACAGCTCCGGTGAAGATAAATTTCCTCTTGTGACGCTTCACAAAATTCCAAACGGACGAAAACATGCTCGCACGCCGAGGAATGGACCGCGGTATAATCCGTACATTTATCTTTGGACGCGGTGTTGGAGCAACATGTTCACGATACCATGAGTGTCAAGCCTTCCGCTCGGTTAGCAGCATGCTAACTGTCAACAGCGTACCCGGAAGTCGTATCTGACGTAGGCGGAAAAAAGCCGCGTGATTGGAGGATAGAATGAAAGCGCTGATTGAAAAAAAGTTAAGAAAATTTTAATATTAATTATAAATAATTACCTTTTTTCTAATAGTGTAATTTGTGAGGTAACGATTGAATAAAATGATTGAATAAATTGAATATTGAAGAATTTAATCGGGTCCGTCCAATATTATCTTCCCCTGTTTGTGCAGCTTCCGGATATTGTACGCCCTGCAGCCGAGCACATTGAACTGGGAGTTGTTGTTTTTAAAATATTTAGTACCCTGCAACGATGTAGTTTTAGAAAGCTTATGCGAGGTTGCCATAGCAATGGAGGACGCGTGCTTTAAAGGTGCTTTTTACCCGACTGATGAGGAAGTTGCAAAATGGATGGATCGCGCTTTTGACATGGTGACTTAACTGAGTCTTAAAACGTGAATTAATTCAAGTATTTATTGATCATATGTGTGAGAGTGGTTGTGCATGCGTGCAGGCCAAAGAGGCTTTGAAAAATGGGGAAGTTCCGGTGGGATGTCTGCTGGTCTACAAAGACCAAGTGGTCGGGAAAGGACGGAACGAAGTCAACGAAACCAAAAATGTAGGCAAAGGACTTTAAATCGCCCCCTTTTCACAAATTCCTTTCAATTTATTAAATATTAAGCTGTTTTAATTTGTGACTACTCTTCGTGTGTTTGAGGCCACCCGGCACGCAGAGATGGTGGCCCTGGATGAGCTCCTGGATTGGTGTTGCCATGGCAACCGGGATGCGAGGAGCGTGTGCGAGCAGACAGTTTTATACGTCACAGTAGAACCGTGCATCATGTGCGCCGCTGCGCTCCGCATTATGAGTATCCTTCGCTCAGTGGTCACTAAATGTGTTCAAATTCCAAACCTTGTAAAATTCTTGACTGTGCCGTGGACATTCCGGTGGTGGCGTATGGCTGCAGGAACGAGCGCTTTGGAGGCTGTGGCTCCGTCCTGGATGTTTCTTCAGCTGAGCTGACTCACACGGGAAGCTCCTTCAAGGTAACTGCAAGTTACCATGTAGACAAATCCGCATGTGGGTGACAATTCAGGTGTGTGCATGCAGTGCGTGACAGGCCACAGAGCGGACGAAGCTGTGGAGATGTTGAAGATGTTCTACAAGCAGGAGAACCCCAATGGTCAGCATCAAACAGACACTAACCACATTCACAAAGTAAAATCATGCACGTAAACTTGAAACTATTTTCTTTTCCAGCCCCCAAACCCAAAACCAGGAAGGAGTGAGACAGATTTTAATTGAATTGTTCTGTTTATCTTCCGTTTTTTTTTTTACTCTTCAGGATACTTCTAATAAAATCTAAATAATCAAGTTGCATGTTTGAAATGCGAACACTGAAATATCTGGCCAACAGGGGGCGCAAGCGATTCACTTTCTTTTGGGCATGGAACTAAACAAGGGTCAGAACAACTTTATGGATTTATTGTTCAAGTTGATCACGTGACTCATCATTCAAGTTAAGTACAGTAGTTTAGTCAGAACCTGGTCCAATATATAGAGGTTATGTGTAGATTCAGCATCCTATAAGATTTTTTTTACCTTCACCTAGCAACAAAAAAAATACAAACAAACAATCAAACTTGTAATTTGACCTGTTTGGATGTGTACCATCTTGCCCAAGCATCCCCACAAGAAGAAAGGCGTCATGTAACCTAATCCAATAAGTAATCTGTATTATGGAACTGGGTCAATGTGCTGGATACTCAGTAGCGCCCTCTACAGTTCAATGTCTCCTCAAGGCTTTGCACTGCACATGATGAAAATGTCACAAGAGTTTTGGAAAGGCCTCATCAGGACTTTTAATAAGAGTCAGTTGGAGGCGCACTCCAGTAGTGGGTAGAGTGGCTGGCTTGCAGTCGAAAGGTTCTGGGTTTGAATCTCATTTGATTTCTGTCTGGGTTCCGCTCATCTTTTATCCAGGGGCTCCCACATAAAATGGTGGTGAGGTCCATCAACATGCGAGGACGTCATGACAGAATAAAGGTCTTATCAAGACCTTTCGCTTGACATGTGACTCGGTGTGCTTTTGACATATCCGTGTGCGCCTTGCTTTGGTGAGATTAAAAAAAAAAAAAAAAGTACAAAAGTGGGCGTCCACTTTCCCATTTTCAGGCTTGTTGGTGTTGATGGAGTTCAAAGGTCACAGCTCTGCAATCCTTCTGCTGTCTGGGTGGGCGGAGCTTGACGTGACCTCACAGGTGTGACTCCACTGGCTCTCACGACTCAAGATCATTCACATTTGACCTTTGCTAGAGGAGGAGGGGGGATTTTAAATCGATTCAGTGTGTGTGTGCGCGTGTGTGTGTTTATACCTGGGTGCGGTTGATACCAGATGTAGCTGTTAAGTATTTCTCCAAGCAGGTAGAAGATGCAAAAGACGGCGGTGAGCACCGTGAAGAAGACGAGGCGGGCGAGCGGCGTGATGCGCTCCAGGATGGGGTACACCCACATGCCCGTCATCTGCTGTACCCAGCAAGTCCTGCACAAACAAAAGAAGGTCAGCGGCAGACACGGAAGGCAAATGAATGAGGACGTCGGCACCAGAGGATGTAGCCCACGCCGAAGCAGCAGACGGCCACCAGGCCGCACGACCTGCTGGGGTAGCGATGGTGAGTGGTGCGCATCTCGATGATGATGAACGGCAGCACGGTAGTGTGCTGAAAGGGAGGAGCCAAAAATGTGAACGCTAAAGACTCCAAACTCGTGTGAAAACTCACCATGCCGTGGTTGAGCCACTGAGGGATGAAGCTGTCCAGCAGTTTGGGGTAGACCAGCTCTCTGTCGTAAAGGTACAGACTCCAGAAGGTGAACACCACAAACTGAGAAGCCACAAAAACAACATTAAGGAACGTCAATATAGGCAATCCATAGCGGATGGAGAAAAAAAAAAAAAAAAAAAGGGACTCTGCCATCGGACATGCTCACCGCTCCGACAGGGAAGGCCAGGACGGCCATCATCCAGTCCCTCAGACCAATCAGCTTCCTGAGCTGCCGCTCCTGCTCGCGGTTTTCGCCGGCTTTGGTCAGCAGACTGGAGACGTCGATCAAGACGCACAGGGCGAAGAACACCGCCTGGATCACCTGCAGAAAAATAGAACAGGACCGGGAGACAATAAATGATGATATGTAGGTAGGCAATATTTTTAGAATTATTTGTGCATTGGAAAAAAAAGATGATGCATCGCTAAATCATATGAATATCCAGCAGTATGTGTGGAAAAAAAAAGGTTTACAATTGGACATCTACACAATAAAGCTGTCAATAAAGTTCAGAGCTCCAGATGTAAGCTTAGCATGACAGAGGCCGAGGAACCGTCAAGCGGCCCAGTGAAGAGAAAAACAATCCCTGTATTGTTCGGACGCAGCCCGTGTGAGTGTCCATTGTTTTCCCAAGCTAGTGAGAACAGAGGTCATGTTTATTTGCACTTATTATTATGCTGTCACGCACTAAATTGAATTTGACATCACTCAAAAGTTGTGCTCGGAGGATTACACACCCTGGGACAAGAAAATAAAACTGATGGATGAAAGGGAAGCGTCTCGTTCTTTATCTTCTGCTAGGTAATGTTGACATGAGCTGCAGAAGACGTAATGTGGGTGGCTACCATGCTAGCTCGTGTGTTAGCCAACTAGCAGCACGGTAGGCAAAGCAAGGAGGATACGCGTTCATGGCCACATCCTTCCCTGCGACAGCCGCATCAGCACCCCAGGTAAGAGACAAAGACCTGCTCAACCTCACTTTGTAGCATCAAAATGGCCCAAAAACGCGCTTTGGATCGAATATCGTGGGCTAAACTAGCCGCGGCCGAAGCCGAACTGAGTCGAGAAGAGCCGAGTCTCACCAGGTCGATGAAGGTGAGGAACTTCCAGCTGCCCCCGTAGGTCTGGTGCGCCGGCATGTCCAGAGCCTTGTAGTGGCATAGGATGGAGAAGTAGGAGAGCAGGATGGCCACGCGGAGAACCTGAGACGGGATGAGCGCCATGATGATACCCGCAAATCTCGGTTTCCTTTCGCCCTCTCCTCGCCCCCTTTTTCTTGTTCCTTTGTGGCACTTGACACCCCTCGGGTGTCTATTTGGGGGTCGTGCCTGATGCGGTTTTTGAGCGTCTGCGCTGCCCGCTGTCTAGTCCTCCCCTCCTCGCTCTTGCCTGCCCCCAGTGGTGAAAAAGTATAATTGTATAGGCACCCTTTCCACCAACCAATTTTGACCAGCAGGGGGCGGTGTGAGACCATCAAAAGAGTCATCAGAAACATCTCAATTTTTATTGCAAACAAAGCTCGTCTCATCTGCAAACATGACAGACCATACGAGCACATCTTCACACTCACATCTCAATTTACAAACTTAAATAGCGTTCAACAACATGACGAGCACACTAGTACGGAATCGTTAGTGAATTAATGCTCGCTGACCGAAAGAAACTAAAAAGTGGGACGATGACGACACGTATAGGGCGCTGCGTCCGCACGTTGTGGCAGCATAGCAGCAAGTTTCTCTTGTTCACCATTTGCAATATTTCGGTGCGCAAAATGATCAGCTGCTTTTTCAAGGTGCTGCAGCGCCCTCCATCACCCCCCCCCCTCCTCTAAAAGGCACCATTGACAACAAACGGCCACTCTGTAACATTCAGCGATCTCCTTTCTTCAACCTGTGAAATTAAAAAAAAAAGGAAAGAAAAAGAGGAATGATGACGGTGGCTACGTGGCGGAATGTGTGCTCAGCAACTTGGTCGCAAGTCGTTTGTGTTGTCCATTTGTGGAATATTTACACACAGCAGTTTGTTGCAAAGTGACAGAGTTTTTTTTTTCCCCCCTATAGGTAAGAGTCCATGGAAGGTGCGTAGGAGAAGCCCACAAAGGCCTCAGCCGCCTCCGTGATGCTGGCCGTCACCAGCACGCTGTCGGGCGAGCAGCCGATGGAGTTGGGCACCGGCTCGTCTGTGAACTCCGGGTCAAAGTGCCGCAGGTCGTTGGGGCCCGTCTGCGAGAGGACGGGATGACACGCCAGACGATTAATCGCTCAGCTGGGTCAAAATCAGTGACATTTTCTTACCACGTTGGGGTTGAAGGGTGGCGTGATCTTCTTGGCGTTGAGCTCATCCCAGTTGATGGGCGAGAAGAACATGTGGTTCTTGATTTCCATCTGAGGAGATAATAATCCATCAGTCGGAGAAAGAACAACAAATAGCCTCGTGCGAGTCGAGCGGAACTGACAAAGTCGTCGGCGCAGCCCAGCCGCTTGGTCCTGTCCTTCTGCAGGAGGCCCTCCAGGAGGTGGCGGGCGGCATTGGAGATGTTGGGCTTGAGCTGCAGAGGCTTGGTCAGGATGTTGTCGTACATCTCGGCCGTGTTGCGGCTGTAGAAGGGAGGCTGCGGGGACACGCCTTGTGTTAGCTGCGTACTAACGCGGCGAGGAAGAAGGCAAAGCGAGGCGGAACCTCACCAGGCCGTAGAGCATCTCGTACAGGACGGCTCCTAAGCACCACCAGTCCACCGTGCGGTCGTACGGTTGTTTGTGGAGAACCTCAGGAGCTAAATACTGCCAGCGGACAAAACATGAGGTTAGGAAAATAAACAATTGGAGCATACATGATGATTTTTGTATGTCGTCGTTACCTCGGGCGTGCCGCAGAAGGTAGAGGTGGTTCCGTTGGGCTCGATGTTCTCCTTGCAGAGCCCGAAGTCGGTGAGCACCACGTGGCCCTGCGAGTCCAGCAGGATGTTCTCGGGCTTGAGGTCACGGTAGACGATGTTGAGCGAGTGCAGGTAGCCCAGCGCGCTGGCGATCTCGGCGGCGTAGAAGCGCGCGCGGGGCTCCAGGAAGCAACGTTCGCGCTGCAGGTGGTAGAAGAGCTGTGCACAAAACATTTGCACCAGTCAGTCAATCTTCTCTTCCCAGATGGATTTTCTCATCGCTGCTTGCCCAACAATGGCAGGAAATCAACTCCATTACACACAAGCAGCTGGATGAAGAGCTAATTGTGGAGAGTCAGTCTTCCTTCCTGACCTTTTGGGGGGGGGGCTCATGTGACTCACCTCTCCTCCGTTGATGTAGTCGAGGACAAAGTAGAGTTTGTCAGCTGTCTGGAATGAGTAGTGCAGGCCCACTAAGAAAGGATGCTTGACGTTCTTCAGCAGCACGTTCCTCTCTGACATGATGTGCTTCTCCTGAGTAGCCCAAAAATAAAAAATGAAATCCTGCGCCAAATTAGAAGGTGGCCTTTTGTCTTCTTACCTCCTTCTTCTTGAGGATGGCCTTCTTCTGCAGCACCTTGACGGCATAGAAGCGGTCGTCTTGACGGTGGCGGGCCAGCAGCACCTTGCCGAAGCTACCCTTGCCAATCACTTTCAGGAAGTGGAAGTCATTGGGCTTGGCCGACGGGTTGGACGACGGGCCCAGGTTGATCTGTTGTGTCGGGCTGGGCTGGTTCAAGCGACATGCGTGAAGTTAGTGATGCAGGACGGGAACGTGTACTTTTTCTAAAAAGGAATACTGAATAATAAAAGTCCCTCAGAGGGGAATATAAATTTCTTTTTTGCAGAGTACATGAAAACAAAAAAAATCCTTTAAAGACTTAAAAGCAGTTACGCAACAAAGCGCACTGAAAATGCCTGTGACAGCGTCAGTGCTTTGTGAGCAGGTGGACTGTACCGAATGTCAAATTTGATAATTGATCAGAGACTCACAGGTGGAGAGGGGGTGGTGCTCATGAGCTCAGCATCCTGCGGAGGACTCAGGTTCAGGATGGACTGCACCTCGGCACTAAAACAGCAATTACAAAATATTCAACACAAAAAAATATTAAAAATTACAGCTGATCCCAACAAAAATGATTTAATCTGGAGACTCAGCATTTAAATAATACAAATCACTAAATACATACATACTTTATCATCATTATTTTGAAATCATTAAAATATTGCACTACATCTATACACAGGATAGCCGCATACAAAATTGGCAAGTACAAGGTGAGAAGAGAAAAGCCATGTACTGACTGTTTGCAAGTGTAGGCGCTGGTGGCGAGCCTCTGGATGAAGTCGTTCAGTCCCATCCTTCGCTGTTTCATGAAAGCTGAAAGACAATTCAAAGTTAGGCTTGCATTCATCCGTCTGGGTGCAAAACACCACGGAGCCATCGCGATCCACTTCCGTACCGCTGACTAAGGCCACAAGCCCTTTCGACTTGGAATAAGTCATCTCGGTCTGTCCTGTTGCACTTTTAATCGTCATGTTGGCGAGGCCAAGGAAGGAAATGCAACACGGCGAAAAAGAAGCGACTGTCAGCTTTCAAGTTTTCCTCTTTTCCTTTATGACGAAGCCAAAGGAGGCGTTTCTGGGGAGGCGTGGCTCAAGAGACATCCTCGCTCCGATTGGACGAGCCGTGCCGGGCATGGACCAATCGGAGAAGTCAACGCTCGGCAAGCGAGTCCTTCGGCCACGCCCTCGCTCCCGGCGTGCTGACGTCAAATAACAAAAAGTAAGGGTTCTTTTCACTGCCTATTTGCACACTTTTTTGCGCAAGAGCATCAGAGAAAACAACATGTGACGATAAGAGCACGCCTGACTGTGGAATGCCCACCGAGACAATGCTAACATGGTTCAAAGTGGAGGTTTATTACGTCGAGAAATGTCTTTAAATAAAACATGGGGCTCCCCTGCAACGTCATGCGCTTCGGCGTTAAATGCCCTTTCTTTTTTTTTCTTGTTTCCAACTGAAATATTTTAACGCCGTTTGTTAGCTTTTGGGCAATGATTGGGCCTAAAATATGATGAGTTCTCCGCAACATTGAATGAAGGGAGAATTCGGTAATATTTGGTGCAGATACCGTTCGATTATTTATTCCCCTACAACTTAAATTATTTTCTTAAATTGCTTCATTTGTTAGTTTTGGGGCTATGATTGTCTTACAATATTTAGTAGAGGTATGAAGCAGACGAAGTGAGAATTCCTTACATTCCAGTTATTTTCGCCCTCTTGAAAGTGCACCGATTAATGTAAACTTTTAGATACATAAATACCCCAAGGTTTTATTTTTTGCAATAACTTGTGAAATTGATTCACAAATATGAAACTCAGCTGATGATCAATTATAGCGGCACTGCGACGCAGGTTCACATGGCGCACGCAGCAAAAAAAAAAAAAAGTCAACAGGAGGGGAGGGGATCGGATGCAAAAAAAAAAAAAAAAGTGGCTGCTAGTGGAAAAGTACAGCGTGAGGGGATTCACACTTGGGGGCTTGAACATGGTTTCAAACCGAAAACAACCTTGAGCGCAGGGAAGCGAACATTATGTAAGGCACCTTAAGTTTTATCTCAAGTGGACAAGGTGGCAGATTTTATCAGGACGGCCACGTCACTTTCTCAAAGTGTAAATGTAAGAACTGGTTAAAATAGGGGAGGAAAAAAAGCTTAAAAAGGAGTCATTGGTAAGATGCCTCAAGTGACTTTAGATAGACTAAATAAATAAAGTTGACAGGAAGCAAACACACAGCAGTTACATCCCACAAGAATTCGGGGGACATTTTAAATGCTATACTTTACTGCTTGTGGAGTGAATGAAGCAAATATGCGTTTTCCCCAAAGTAGGTTATTGGCATTGCGCTTACGTAACGCCCTCAACCAACCGCCCCCCCCCCACCCCACCCGGCACATAACGGTGTAAATCCATGCATAAGTTAATAATTGCCGTCTTTTTTTCCCCGTTTGAAGCATACGTCGATGCGTATGTTGCGTTTAAAAGCAGCTCGTACTCACACGTCAAAGCAGCGGTTGTGTCTTTCATAGAGATGTTACGGTGCCCCGGGTTGCGCGTGAAGGTGGGCTCCGAGAGGTGATCACACTGGGGCGCATTCCTTAACCAGGAAGGTTTCATCTGACGGATCCCCCCCCTTGCCCCCCTCCTTCTTTCTTTTCTCCCGTCTGGAAGGCGGAGACGTAACGCCTTCTCGTTTGGACGCTCGGCTTGCACTCAAATGTGCTGCGTTTAGGTACTCAATGGAAAAGTCGGATTTTTGATTTTCAGCGTCGGAGCGTGGAAAAAAAGCGCTTCTAACAACTTGGGGAAAAAAAAAAAAGAAATCGGTGCCTTGCAGTGCCGTGCAAATCCTACCGCTGGTTTAAAACCCTACTTTGATACCTTAACCCTGCTTTTGTTTCTCCCCAGTGTGTCACTGTTTTAAAAATATCTGCATTCAACCTGTGCCAGTTTTCTCCATTGTGAAATTTGGAGACTGCTCGCGAGCGACGCTGTGAGCCACGCCTCCTCCTCGCGCAAACGGGAATGAAATAACAATCCGGATTGCAAAAGAACAGACTGAGTCTGTTCAGACTAGTGTCCAGCGGAGGAACAACGCGCGTCATTGTGACAGCTCTGACTGTGCGCCTTGTTGTCCCTCACAAAGATAGCGAGCGAGGCCGCTCGCTCGTCGACACGCCGCTCGAATTGCTGAAAAAACAAGACACTGATTGAGTTTTAATAGCGGTCCCACACCACCAGAGGTCAAAGGTTGAATAAGCGCAGAGCCATAAATTGGAATGGGACAAAGGAGTTTTTTGGGGGAGAATCTCTACTGTAAAAATGTGGACTCGATACACAAAACACTTTTTTTGGGGGGGGATACCATCAGGTACCTGTGCAGACCTGCCCTTAAGGCCTCAACAAACACACGCCCACGCCAGAATGATGCACAACGGGCGATGTCGCACCCTTTTGGCTGTCTCGACATGCTTTTTCCGTTTATGCCACCCGACCGAGCACACTGTGGCTAGCGGCACATCGGCAGACCGAACGGCACCACTCATGAGCTTCAGACAAGATGCAGCTCGAGTTAATAGGTTGGCGAGACCAGTTTGACAAGGGTCAGCGATGGCGTCCAAGCACACACACGGCTTTTATTTGGACCTAGTGAATAGAGCGGCCTTTTTACGTAACCAGTCGAGCTTCATTCGCATTCATCGGCGCCCTCCCGCTGGGTGGAATGATAGACACAACAGCCGCCAGAGAGATGGATGGATGAATATGTTGATATGAAAGGCGGGGGGAGGGGCCATGCTGGCGAGTGGGTCGTGACCATGTTTACGCTCCAGCTCTTAATATCCGCCGCCTGGCACGGCCTCGCCGCCCTTCCTGCGCTCTCACGAACGGACCTCCCAGAGTGTGAGTCACACGGGTTGCCATCCACAATATTGCCACGAGTGCCTTACATAACGCACGCACGCACACACACGTTTTACTAACCAAGTACACTTTGGGAAAACATGGGAGTGGATCTTTTGTTAGCTTGAAAAGCGTTGGATTTGGATTGTACATTTTGTTTCGTGAGGAGTTCACTGGCCATGACTAACGTTAGCTGTGACCACTCCCACAGCGGCGCAGCCTTCCATCCAGCGCCCATCCGTCAGGTTCAATAAAATAAAACGGCGTCACGGTACAGACACTATTACAAAAAACGGGTTACCACTGACGCATTGTGCAACGCTGCCACAGACTAAGCGAGAAAATGAAAAAAAAATAAAAAATACATTGCTATTTTGGGAGCTAAATAAGAGCGAGATGAGGTAAGCAAAGTCCTGTCGCAACTTGCTGAATCGTTTGCAACGAAAACAACAAGCTGGAGAGTCAACAGGTGCAAACGGAAATTACTGCATAACAACCAAAACAATTTTTTTTTCCGATGATTTGGCCGCATGACTGGTGTAAAGGAGACAACAGCTCTCTTATTTGCAGTCCACTTACCGCCGTCGCCGGGGCAACAGTAGCCGTCCGGCTCCGTCCACTCGTTGTGGTAGTAAAAGTCCACGGCCTGCGGGTGAAAATACAAAGTCATCATCAAAAAAATTGAACTTGGAAACATTTCCAAAAAAGAATATCAATGACTTTGGCGCAAATGAAGGCGAGCAAACTAACTTGTGACTCAAAAACAATCTTGGCTTCTGGCCACACGGAGGCCCACTTTGTACCCTAAATCAGCACTTGGCAAACGACACCTACTGCCCTACTTTCCCGTTACCTGATGCGGCTCAATGAAGCTGCGTCGCCGGGGCGACACTGGCTAGAACCCCCCGACCCCCAGCCAGACAGCGCCAAGTAACCTGATGAGTGCAGCTTTTCCTGTGCTAAATACTTAACATGTCAAAAACGAACTCGGATTTCATGAGAGTCGATGGAGAATGAAGCGAAAATACAGTGCAGTCCAAAAGTTTGCAGGAGAAAACGTGAAAGGGAAAAAAAAAGGACCTGCGTGCGCTGGCGCGGCTGCCAGTTGTCGTCCGGCACGTAGTCGATGTAGGGTCCGCTGCACACGCTGCACTCCAGCATGATGGGGCTGACCACGAAGGGGGGCGGGGCCCGGATGCTGTGAACGCCGTGGATGCCGCCCCCCCAGGACTGGCAACAGCCCACGTCATTGTCGCTCTTGGCCTTGCTGTGTGCACACGTGGGCATCTTCCACCTCCTCACCTGGAAAAAACAAATCCATGTTGGTGTTGAGACGTGACTGACCCGTAACTGGCTGGCTCCAAATGTTGGATTGAATTGCTCAGCAAGTTGTGTAAAGAGTATTGACCCAGTCAACCGTTGGAAAGTTTGGAGAAGGTCACAGTTGGAAGTTGTCCCATGCAAACTTTTGGTGAGGAGCGAACGTGCAGTGTGTGAAGCGCCGCACTTTTTTCTTTGCTGCCTCAGGCAGAACATGTTTTCCACTAAATTTGGCACGCAGCCAGGATAACACACACAAGATAAGAGATGTGTGGCATAAATGTAACACAAATATGAAGGCCATCTCCAAGCCGGGCTGAATTTGAGTCTGGCAATGACCTCTTTATGGATGACACCATTATATAATGTCAGCCCATCCTCTTATATTTGTTGAGTGTATCGGCACATATGTGTAAACATTTCAAACTGTTTTTTTTTTTTTTCCCCCGTGGAACCTCGTGAAGCGTCAGAGGAGCGCTCGACTTGACACAGATCCTATTTAGCCTCCGCGGGGAGGCTCGGCGGGACGTTTGGCTTGCCTTTGCGTCGTCATAGCAACCCAGTCGAGCGCAAAGCTGGCAAAAGTGCTCACGTGCCCGTCGAGAGATTCGTTCCCCAAATTAAATTTTTCCACCCAGCTGTAGCACGTTCTACTACAATCGCATGAGAGAGGAAAAAAAAAGTTGAACAATGCCAGCGCCGCGATGACATCACCAAGGAGCGCAAAGGTCAACGCGGCAGTAAAACGTCTCGCCGGCGAGGCTTGAAATGGAATCGCTGGACCGTCCGCGTGTCCCACTCGGTGAAAGATTTGTCACCCTAAAAAGGAAAATGCATGGCTGCCATTGAGCAAGGCATGCTAAACATTCACTCGGATTTATGCTCCTGCTTTGCTGCTCCAATAAAAGCGTCCACTCAGCTTTTCTTGTCTCTCTTTATATCCTTTATTCACCATCACTCGGTGACCTGTTTCTTTTTTTTTTTTTAAGTGTCTTCTATCGAGCCACTTTCGCCCTCCCTCCTCGTGTTGTTTTTTCACAGGGCCATAAAATGTGAGTCATATTTCGAGCGGCCTCGTCGGGTCGCCGAGGGGTCAAGGCCAGAGCGACGAGCGGCTGACAGCCGATTCTAATGACAGTCCTTCACGGCAGCGATTACGCCGCACATTCCTTTGACGTTTATTTTGTGAGTTTGTAAGTGTGAGTACGCGCCGGCACTGAGTGAGTATCGCTGATATAACGCAAGAACGGAATGTCGAATAATGACGTGCGTGTTTGCACAAGTTCACGTTGCGTCAATCATCTAAAGAAAAACAACATGTGACCGACATTCAAGGTGGCGCTTGGAATCCGATCAGCAACATCTCGCGTCGTTCACGTTTGACTCACCTTGCAGCTTTTGCTCTCGTAAGTCCGCAAGGGCTCGGAGGCGGCGTCGGGACGGTAGCGGTGGGCCGCGCAGCCGGCGTAAGGCGTGCCGCCGGCGTAGTGGTGGCAGCCGTACGAGGCCGAGAGGGGGTGGCGCGGCTCGTCGGCCGGCGGGCGCTTGACCACACGTTTGCCCTTCGCCTTTTCCACGCTTACTTTGGGATTCTGCATCCATCGGCGCACCTGATAAACAAAACAAGGCAGCGTTGGAATTTCATATAGAATAAAAAATAAATAAAAATGTATTCAAAAATATTTGAGAAGCATCTGATGTCATTGCTCGGAGGGGAGGCGTCTTCAGCAGTGACATCATCTTTGCGTGGCCCCGACTCACCTTCCTCTTGACAAACTGAAAAGCCGAACACTTCTTAAAGGAGAACGCCGCCTTCTCTCCTCCTCCGTTCACCAGCTTCATGGCCGACGATGGCGCCCCGCTCGCCTCCGTGGAGCCCAGGGTGACAGATGGGGGTGGGGCTGGCGTTAGAAGAAGTCGGGGGATGTCGGCGGGGCGGGATGCGGACAAGAGAGGAAGAAAAGTTTGTTTCTTCTGGTCGCTACCTCACAATGACGTCATGGAATTCTGTGGACAGCGTTCCTCTACGCTAATTAAGATGCGGTTGAGCCGACGGCGGGCTTTTGTTGACATCTGATGCGGTCGCAATGTGAGCATCTCTGTCCGGAGCGCCTTTCTTACCTCGGTGCCGAGACGCGTTTACATCCGTCTCACTTGCGGATGCTGCTCTGGAGCTCGTTCGCTTTTAGCTCCGGCGTGTTCTGTGTCGAGCGGAGGCAAACAAAGTGCCGGCGCATGATGACGGCGAGCGCGTCCTGCTGCAGTCGCCGCACTTTATCAATGGAGATGCTCCGCAGTGACGCATCTTTCTTCCTCTCTCTCTCTCTCTCTCATCAGCACCTTGCCCCCCCCCTCCCTTTTCGGTTTGCCCCGCCCCCTCGGCTCAGCTCGGTCCACAATTCTTTCAATGGGGGCATTGGCGCGTTTAAAAGCCATTTCTCGCTGTTTGCTCTTGATTGACAACCAATGGCGGCCAGCCGGCCAAATGTCCACGCCGGAACCTGTCATAACTATCATTCTTCAGCATCAATGATTTCACGTGACCCTCCGCTGCGCTTCCAAATTCCAAATGAGGCGGCCATAATTAAATAAGCGTACTTTGTAGGTCTAACGAGGATGTTTTGCAGCTAAGAATAAAAAAACAAAAAAGTGGGACAATGATGTAACAGTCATTACAGGTGATGGCTTGATCATGTGACCAAGGCGCCCGCGTGCCTCAGGTTGAACGAATTCCTGCTCGCTAAAGATTTGAATCTCATCTTTCAAAAGATGTCACGCTGTCAAGTGCGCAACTTTCGGACATTCTTTTTCTTTCAGTCTCAGTTGAACGGGTTCACGGCACTTGCTCTTCTGCTTTTCAGTTTAAAGCGAGAACCCGATTGGTTCGGAAATATGTGCCGGCCAAAAAGTCATTGTCTGTTTAGTTTAGTTTTATTTAAATCAAGGATTGGTTCTTTTTCTGTCCAACTTTTGCTTGTTGATGAGAGTTGAGTTGCATTCACAGCCCAAGCATCTCTCAAATTTTGACTCAAGCTAAAGCAAAAAAAAAAAATTCCTCAACTGCGTGCCGACTTCTATCTCGTCTTTTCATCATCGTATGATGTCTTGAGTGCCTCGTGACATGGCTCCATTTGCCGCACCTGGCCGAGCTCGGAATGCGGAGACGCCGCGTTCCCTTTGACACAAACATTACGCAAGCTAAGAATGCGAGTGGTGACTTGACGGCTCCACAAAGACGATCATTTAAAACCTTTTTTTTTTCGTCGGGTGCTTTCCCTACGCTGACCTTTTCAGCAATGCGCTCGCTCTAGAACGGGTGATTGACAGGGAACGACTTGGGACTTCACACAAAAGAAGGATGCAAAGTGAAGGGCGCTGGATCTTATCTTCTCATCATCTTTTCAGGATGCTCACATCATTTTTGTAACTGTAGCGCTAGACTCCCTCAGCTGTCCAATTTAATTCGAGGTCACCTTTGTACATTTTTAATTCCAATTTTCACACATTTGATTTGAGTTGCAATTCTTTAGGAGGGGACACTAAGTCTCCTGTCAATGCCATTGTAGGAGCTCGGAGGGAACAATAGCAAGCGCCGACTTCACAGGGGCCAACGTTGGCGATGCCGCGGCGATAAGGAAGTCTGCGGGAGGGAGCCGCACTATTTACAGACGCCGCAGCACACGCACTTTGTCCCGCGGCATGCCAATCATTTCCCGTTTCTTTGTGGCGCTCCGTTCTTTGTTTGGCTCGAAACGGCTCCACGTTGAAGTCACCTGACAAGCTCAACAAAGACAACTACTGTTGTGTATTTTAAATTTGCCTTAGCTTAATGCTAACACATTATGGGGAGTACCATTGACAGACTAGCATATTTTGGCTAACAAATGCGATGAAGATTTGAACACAAATGGTGGAGTATCATCTAATAGACAGACAAAAATAATATTTGAATAATATTTTTTTTTGTCAAGGCAATACTTTTGCGGTCATCCAAGTTGACAATGTGGGCACAGTGTGGACTGACCTGCCAGATGTACTTTGTCTGGTGGTGGACACCCCGAGCCTACTTTTGTCCTTTATTGTCCACTTCCTGCAGGGCGGGCAGCTGCTTCCTGGCGCCACAATGATGAGCAAGTCGTCGCCCGTTTGAGGGAGGAGGGCTTGGGCGAGACTAAGAGGAGACACAACAGATGAACTTGGAAGAAGAATGACATGCTCCCAAACAATAGAGATGGACACTTTTACTGTATGGCTTTTTCGAAAGTCGACACACCCCTGTTGAGATTGATGAATAAGTGTGTTCTATTTATATTTCCAACAATCTTCTCACACTCCTAGCATCTTTTTTAAAAGTCTCTTTCACATGTTTTTTTGCGATGGGAATGCCGGCAGACATTGCGAGGGGAAGCACTTCAAAGTCAGTGCAGGCAAAAAGAGCTCTGGGAGAAAGAAAAAAAAAAAGATGAAGAGGGAAAAAGAAGAGAGATGGAAGATGAAGGGTGAGAGCAGAAAGAGCATCGCTGATGAGCTCCACTCGCACTCAGCGGGGGACCTTGGCTTGTTTCTCTAAAATCCATGTGCGTACATGGAGAGAAACTCTATGAACGGGTATTTGTGTATTTAATCAGGATACATTGTTTTGATAATACATAATTATACTAAGAAGAAATTACATTTTGACTTGTTAAGAAGGTTGATGTTCTCCAAGGATCTGTTCCAGGGCCGCAACTTTTTTTTTCTCTGTTCACGCTGTTGGAACATATTTGCATTCTGCACACAGACATTTTATGCTTAGTGTTCAAATATTTACAGTATATTCAATCAATTGAAATGTGTTTAAAATAAAAATAAAAAACATACGTGTGCAGCTTTGATGACTTCCACTGTTGCTACATGACTTGGCATTTTATTTTAATTGACTGAAAGGTAATGCGTGGGATTGCTCGTGGTGTCATCATCCTGCTTCTGACCAATGGTGACCTCCACGCTTGTTGATGAGCATGCTGTTTCTCCTGCACACACACACACACACGGTAAAATTGATTACACGCATCAGCGCGGTCGTAAAATTCTTGCCACATTCTCATTGGCTGAGGCATTACGGCCTAGCCGCCAATGATGGAGCGAGAAAAGGCCTGCTGACAGGCAACCTGGTAAAGACGGGCACACGGAAGACGAGTCTGGCGTACAAAGGAGGCGAGGTCCATGGACGCACAAAAAAGGTCCAGAACCAGAAACTCATTTTATTTTCCACAATTTATAATCCATTTGTGTTGACTTCATCCCCAAAAATGATTCCCACTTGACAGGAACTTTGAACAAAATGTCTTATATATGCACATTTTAAGGTAGTACTGAAAGCTACTAAATTCATATTATTAGGGAGGGGGGGGGCATTGTGTTAAAAGCTACAAAATGACAACATTGTTCTTGCGAGCACGAGAACAATGGCGAGATGCTAACGATGCACTCGCGCGCTTCCCGTGTGGTGCCTCGTTGTCTGCGAGTGTCTGCTGTCCGCGACTGTCCGGCGAGCGTCGCTCGGGCGGCAGAAAGGAAAGGCCGCAGCGCACACACATTTGACTATTTCCAGATTCTTCCTGCCTACTTGGCCTGAGGTCAAATATGTCTCACTTTCCCTTTGTTGGACGCAGCGTGTGACTCATTAGCGGGATTATGGAGTCGAAGTGTTCTCTATATTTTGAACATCACAAATGTCTTGCCAGATGCTGACTCAGCATCCCGGACCTCGGTGCCTGGCGCCGAATGTGCAAGTTGAACTGGATCGTTAGCGTGATCGTAAATTTGTGCAGGCCGAGTATTGTAGTGGTAAGGGATTTTTTTTTTTTCTCGTTTTACAGAAATGCCAGGCTGACGATAATGCCCCGCCCCCCTTTTGGACACGATGTGCCAGGCAGGTCAGTGACTCTCTTGTACGTAGAGAGTCGTCTTGTTTGCTTTGCAGGGGGAAGTGGTGTGTCTCAAAGCGGCCAATAGGAGGTTGAGGCGCGGGGGGCTAAGCTGACATCAATGGATGGGAAAACAATCATTGTGACCCTGATAGTGATGATGAAGGACGGTTGAATGAACTTTGCAGAATGTTACCAAGGTAGTTTTCCATGCTGATTGTGGCTAGACTCATTCATATTATTTTTCAAGGGGAATTGAAATGGATTTTTTTGTTCTCTCAGGTGAATTTGAATTTATTATTAAGTCTAATTTTGACAGTTATGAACTTACATGAAGTCAGAATTTTAAGTAGTTGGTCAATAAAAAAAAAAAAAAGTAATTTTTGCTAGGAGGGGGATATTTCTTGGAGTCCTAATAATGATTTTTCCATTTTCCACACAGCGGAGGGATTTGGGCAAGCCTTTGATTTTACCGGCTTATTATTAGGACACGTGAATTCCTGCTTGGACCCCCCTAAAAGGATACAAGAGGAGGATTGGGAATGTCAACAAGTCTGCACTGGAGTCACGTGTGAGCCCCCCCTCCATGAATTTTGTTCAATGTTCAGACTTGTTGTCAACAAAACTGGCATGCAGTATGTGGGCCACGGGAAAAGCAGGTGACTTTAGGTCACATCTTTTTGTTAAGATGACTACATTCTACTGATGAATATTTTGCTGAATAAGCAAAGCACAATTTTGCCGTGGCTTTTTAAGAAAGCGCAAGTGTGAACATGTGTGACATTATTTCCCGCACGTCGCAAGTTAGCCTTTAGTCACCTCTCTCAGGTCAACGAGTCAAACGGCGCCACGGGGCCGATGAACTTTACTGGACTTGGATCGACGATGCAGTGTAGAAGGGGAACACGGTGACGTGGGAAAAGGGCCAAAGTCTTGCTGCCTGCTTGATTTTGCACATCATAAACGCGTAACAGAGCAGCCTTTTTTATGTCACAGCAGCATGAGTTAATCTTGACATTATGCCCGATGAGGAATGATGACATAACCTCCCGATCAGATATGAGCGTGACAAATTGGAACAGTTATAACCAAAAGCTATCATGATGATCGTTGCTTGGAAAGAAGCCCTGGTTGGTGTACCTAATTTTGTGACGGAGATAGATTTTCTTTATTTCCTCACTTTTGTAATATTACACGTTAATTACTGTAAAAGTGTGTGTGTTTTTATATATTTTTTAAATAATGTGATCTTTTTTTATTAAAAAAAAGTCTAATGGCTTATTTTTTTAGTCAAATTTTGCAGGATTTATTCATGTTAGATAATTTTTTTCATCACAGTTGAAAAATAGACATTTAAATTTTAAAACGTTTTGACTTATAATACTGCACGCTTGTTAAACTGAATCAAATTCTTAAAGCAGACAATGTTCAGGTATCATGAGAAAGATTAAGATTGTTGGCACACCTGCTTTCCTGTTTTACAAGGCCTTTCAGTATTGGATGGTGACGGTCTTGACCTCGGTGAAGAAGTGATAGGAATCCTTGTCGCCTTCTCTGCCGACGCCCGAGCTCTTCATGCCCCCGAAGGGCAGCTTGAGATCGCGGACCAGCCAGCAGTTGGACCAGACCATGCCCGCTTGAAGCCTGGCCGCCATCCGGTGCACCTTGGCCACGTCGCGGGACCAAACGGTGGCCGCCAGACCGTAGCGTACGCCGTTGGCCAGCGCCAGCGCCTGGTCCTCGCCGTCAAACGGGCTCACGCAGGTGACCGGCCCGAAGATCTCCTCCTGCATGACTCGGGAGCCCTGCGGGACGCCCGAGATAACGGTGGCGGCCATGAAGTAGCCGCCAGCATTGCGCTCGGGCAACTGCAGCAGGTCTACGCCTTCGCCGCAGTGCACCGTGGCCCCCTCAGATTTGGCCAGGGCAACAAAGCCGCGCACCTGGACAAGGAATAGCAGGTCAAGTTCATACATACATAATGTAATGCGCTAAAAAATGTGCACACTGAATTCATTTTCTTTATTAATACGCTTGTATTGTATTTTGCACCTTTTCCAAGTGCTCCTTGCTGATGAGCGCGCCATTGCTGCTGCCGGGGTCCGAAGGTACGCCGGTCTTCCACTTCCTGGCAGCAGCCACGAACCTCTCCAAGAACGTTGCGTAAACACTGCGTTCCACAAAAATCCGACTGGTGCACAAGCAGATCTCTCCCTGGAAACACAATTGATTGGATGAGCAGGTCAATTATTTCATTTTCAGTCAGAATATTTCTGAGGAAATTGGCACCACTCTTAATAGTGGTGCTTTACTGCCCCCATGTGGTGACTCCTGTTCACTACACCCAGTTCCAAAATGTCTCCCCCCGCCTCACTTGATTGGAGAAGCTAGAGCGGACGGTGGTCTCGATGCACCGGTCCAGATCAGCGTCGGCAAAAATAATGGCGGGGTTTTTGCCACCCAGCTCCAGTGACAGCTTCTTACAATAGGGGGCGCTGCGCTCAGTGATAATCTGAGCGGTTGCTGTGGAGCCCGTGAAGGAAATCAGGGGGACGTCGGGTTGGACGACCAGGGCGTTTCCCGCCCGGGACCCCGTCCCGAATACTATGTTGACCACGCCTGGGGGAACACCTGGATGATGGAGCAGGATGCTGTAATTCACAACATGTCTTTTCTGGGGATATCTTCCATGGTGATGTGGTCCTACCAGCCTGCTGCATCAGCTTGCAGAACATCCAGGCGGTCACTGAGGTCATCTCGCTGGGTTTGGCGACCACCGTGTTGCCCGCGGCGATGGCGGGCGCTATCTTCCATGTCAGCAGGTACAAAGGGAGATTCCAAGGGCTGATCAGACCAGCTACAAGATGGTTACAAAATCCACAATGGGACATCATAATGAAAATGTATGGTTTATAATTAATTGCAGGTGTGTGACTTGAACACTAGGTGGCAGTATAACCATGCAGACAATATTGAAGTAACTCTGGTGCAAGTAAATCTTACCCACTCCCACAGGGCAGCGCAAAGTGTAGTTGAGGCAGCCCATGTGGTCCATTTGGCTGCAGTCGTTGGTGTGGTGGAGCACAGACGAGGCGAAGAAGCGCAAGTTGTAGGCCGCTCGGGGAATGTCCACGGTCCGTGCAAACGTCAACGTCTTACCTGGGAAAATGTCAAATGTAGTGCACGAGGGGAAAATTTGCACTAATTGTACCACACCTCACCTTGGTCTTTGGACTCGGCCTGCGCCAACTCCTCCAGGTGGGCCTCGATCTGGTCGGCTATCTTGTTGAGGACCTGAGCCCTCTGCTCAGGACTGCGAGCGGCCCAGGCCGGGAAGGCCTCCTTGGCTGCAGCCACCGCTGCCTCCACCTGAAGAACAAGTGCCACTGTGATGCTTTTTGGAGGAAGTTGAAGAACCAGGAAAAAAAATGAGATGGGAAAGGGTCAGTCTTGGGGCATTTCCACTGAAATTTTGGAGCTTGTGCTTAAGTGAAGGACGCTTAGTCTGATCCTTGCAAATTTAAAAGATCAAGTTCAGAGTCATGCATGCGATGCGTTTAATTATTGACTCACCGGGAGACTCTGCAAAGAGCAAAGGTTCGAATGACCACCACACGAAGCTATTCAACTTTTTTGTTCAATTGGGACCCAACCCAGAAGTCAAATGGAATAATTTTATCCAAGTAGAAGAGAATGGTGCACATTGTGATGTGGTCAAAGATTAACCGATGAACATTGTACCTCTCGCTCGCCGCTGTCGGGCACTTTGCAGTACACTTTCCCCGTAGACGGGTCGTACGAGTCGATGTGACTCGGACACGGGGTGAACTTTCCTCCGATGAAGTTCTCTAAGACCAAGAAGGTGCTTGCCTCCATGCTGCTTTGCATTCCTGATGATCACAAAAAAAGAGACTGAAAATGGAGGAGTCAACCCGTCCGTGTCTATAACGGAATCCCAGTAGCTGCTCTCGAGCTTGCCAGGGTAACAAACGTGCAGGGGAGGCGCGTGTGCATGTTTGCTATGTGTCTTTCCATACCTTATATAGCACAAAAAAAAAAAGAATGATGGCGTCTACTTTCACACCACGGCAATCTACAGCCACAATAATAAAGGTTGCAAAGGCAGACATTTTCAATGGCAAGAGAATCAAAGACGTTTTGATGGAAAACCTAAAAGAAATGGAATTGAAACCTGAGGAGGGAATTGAAAGCATGACATTGAAAAACGTGCCATCGTCAGGTGACAACTCAGGAAGGAGCCAAGCCTTCTATTTTCTTTTACTGTCAAGGGAAACCTACCACGACTAATTTCCAGATCATGGCCGCAAGTATTTGTCCCCAGATGAAGCCTCGGGTGTCGTAAAGCAAAATATTTGCTCCCTACTTATTGTAAAACAACATTAAAATGAACTAGTCTGGCATGACATGAAAGGTGTGTTAGCAATCCATTCGAGTTAAGCTGTTATACAACTCCATTTTAATCACCGTTTACTCACTCACTCACTCGTCAACTTTTTCCAACTAATTTAATTAGCATTCATAACTAAATATAAAACCGTTACTAAAAGTATTTGCCCAACATTTCTCCTCATTGCTATTGAACACTGTCAAACAATGACTAAGCAAGGAGCAAACAGTTTAGTTTAATTTCTTAATCCGTTTTTAATGAGATTGTTGTCATGATTTTTTTTCTCCCGAAAAAACATTTAGAAGCGGTTAGCAGCTCAAACGCGTCATCTTTCAAAAACGTGCTCCTTTTGTTTTTCGTTCCATGGGAGCAGCTGAAAAAAAAAGATACATTGAAGGTTTGTTGGCTTTTTTTTTTTTGCATTAAACTAAAAACTGCTGTGTAAAATATTTTCAAACAAAGGCAATTCTGTGAGCAATTTCGCTTTATCTTCATTTCATCAACCTTCGTTAAAAGTCTGCGGAGCCGCATCACTTCAGGTGCAACTGAAAAGTGCGCGTTGGAAAACACAACTAAACATTTCCTCCTAAATCAGATGGGTTCAATCTGACTCGAAATTATTGTTAGCCTTTTCCGTTAAATAACAAGCTGCGCCGTTAGTTTGCTCTGTTGCGGCTCCTCCGGCGTAGGTTTTAATTTGTTACGTTTCATTTTTTTTTTTTTTAACCAACCGTCAACCAGTGTCATTAACCACTGGACGTCTGACGAGGGCGCAAACGTCATGCGAGTCTTTTGGGTGGAAGCTGGACATCGCCGGACGCCGCCATCTCGTTCAGGCTCACGGCCGTGCGATTGGCCGAGGAGGGCCGAGTCGATTGAGGCCGGAGGTCGGAGGGAGGCGCGTCGCGCTCGCGACGCCGACGTAAGCGGCCGTCATTCTTTAATCTGGAGTGGAAAAGGAAAATATAGGATCGAGTCGAACAGGATCCATTTTATCACATCTGGCGTGTGTACCTCAGTGACCACGCCTGCCGCGATGGTGGAGCCCACGTAGCGCAACATGAAGCGACCCAGCTCCTTAAAGTCCTTGTAGAGCTCCAACGCCACGGGCCTCTGCGTCTGGATCTCCACGACGGCGTTCATGCCTTTCCCCAAACACCTTGACAGCAAAGCAAGTTACACACCGGCCACCTTGCTGATTCTTTGCGGTTATCCGGCCCTTTTAGTTAGCATCTCCAAGAAGCACTCACTTTGGTTTCTTTTTGAGGACTTCTCCGCTGCTCTTGTGCAAAATGCTTATCAGTTTAGTGATGGTGGCAGGCTCGCTCACCGTGCCGTAATGCAGCAAGACCTGCAATTAAAAATGCAATCATGTAAAACATGCGTGTCAAAAATGAGTGCGGGCAAAACAATGGCTCGAATCTCAAAAGTCTCATAAGGCAGGGAAGATTGAAATCACGTGCTTACCGGGAAGCCGATTGTGATGGGAACCTCAAAATTAAAGAGTAAGAGACGCGCCCTGAATCGGGTGCAAACTCGGATGGGCTCTTTGGGATCGCAGAACACGCAGCCCACGCTGAAAGGCGGCAAGACATGATCAGTTGCTACCACGGCTAACTGGACCAGACAAAAAAAAAGAAGAGTGCATCTACTTGATCTTGATGATGTCCATGCCAGTTACCGTCAGGCTAACATGGTCCCCGGCTGCAGCCCAGTCCAAAGGGGCGTCGTGCAGAGTGATTCCTGACACGTAGTGACCACACGGTGGCAGTGTTAACCCCCCACAGTCCTTTCACGCTTATTTTCACTCCATGAACATTTTCAGTGGAAAAACACCTTTGACTAGACAAGTCTCATTGGGGGGCATGGCCAGCAGTCTCTCTCCAGTCTGGATGTAACCGGCCTCGATCTTGCCCGTGACGCAGAAGCCCGAGCCCTGGTCTGGATGGAGAAAACAAGTTGGGTCGGGTCGGGTGCGCAGTACACACGGGACGAGAGCGCGGGTTTACCTTTAAAGACGTCAGACACGCACAGTCGGAAAGGTTTGTCCACAGAGCGCTGGGGAGGCCTGAAGGCATCTAAGGAAGGAAGGCAGACAAATTAGCATGAGTGTCAAGATACAACAACTTGATACATGTTGCAATTTTACACAATTCAAAAGTTACATTTGGCATATTTGTTGGATTCGAGGAATCACGATCATTTTGGTGGTTGGAAAAAGGTGTGTCGAGGTGGTGTCACGGGTTGGTACAATTTTCACTCAACGCTGCATCACGTCAGACACATTAGCTTGTTGAAAGAGGTCATAATTACAAACTCATTGTGCAACTCGATGAATAACGCTTAGTCAGTATTTTGTTTCTACCGTGCGATTTGCATGGGAAACTCGACCGAGGAAAACACACCCTAAATGTTAACAATACATTACGTCACATTTGCATTTTTCTCTTGTCTGAGCTGAAAGTGAAAGAACATCATGCATTACCGATCTGCTCCAGCAGGCTGAGACCGGAATACCACGAGGTGAGCTCGGACACTGTACTCCGAATGCTGAGGTTCTCCCCCGACAGGCCGCTGGTGGGGATGTAGAAAACGTCAGAGTCCTGCAACAAGCAAAAAAATAAATAAAAAATCCAGTAGTTATCATTTGTTGAAGTCATGCAATCATCTCATCTGTAATTCAACATACCTTGAAGCCTGCCTGCTTGAGGAAGTGGCCGAGTTTGTTTGTGATTTCCTGGAAGCGTTCCTGTTGCCAATGAACCTGCGGATACGAGTCGTTGCACGCAATTAGCGCTCGGGAGTGGTGTCAACAATGAGTCGCCAATTACGACACGGACAACTGGAATCCAAGTATGTCAGGGAGCAAGTTGAGTGAGGTTGAAGAAGTTCGGACTGCCATCACCGGGAGCGACGCGCAAGCAGGGACAAGCAAGCGGCCGAACCAGCTCGTCGAACAAAGGCGACGAGTGCGGCGAATGGAGGGGCGCGGCTTTATTTGACTCTATTTATTTCCGTTTGGTTCTGACCTGGTCCATCTTGTTGACCGCCACCGCCAGCTGAGTGACACCGAGCGAACGCACCAACAGGGCGTGTTCCCTGGTCTGGCCGCCCGCTTCGAAGCCCGCCTCAAAGCCCCCACGACTGGCGTCCACCACCAGCACGGCCACGTCTGCCTGAGGAGAAAAGACTCTTATTTTTAGACGTGCAATGGAAACATTTGGGGACTATGTAGTGAGCCTGGTGGCACACCACTTAGTTTTCTACTGTCAGCAGAAACCGAGTATGCCTTATGCAACGTGTCTCGAGGACGTGAGAAAGGTGCTACTGCTTTTAAGCGTGAGGACAGTCATACGGTACATCGAGAAATGACAAGGTGACGTCAAGCGCACCTTGACTGTACAACACCCAAAACCACAAGATCCAGCCGAAGAGGTGCAAGGAGGCGAGAAACGGTCGCGCTTTGTTTCAAAACGGAGTTTGAGAAGGGAGCAGGTGTGGCTGGCTACCTGGGCGGCTCCTGTGATCATGTTGGGGATGAAGTCTTTGTGTCCAGGGGCGTCCATCAGCGTCACCACCTTGGAGTTGGTCTCAAACTTGGTCATGCCCACGTCCATTGTCACGCCTCTGCGGTCAAGGAGGCATTTGTTTTTTTCATTTAAAAACACTGCAGCGTACAGTCAAGAAATATACAAATATCGGCAACGTACCTGTCCCGCTCCTCGCCGGTTTCATCAAGCACCCAGGCGTAGGCGAAGGACGCCTTGCCCGCCTTCTTGGACTCCGTTTCGTACTTGTGCATGGTGCGCTTGTTGACGTTGCCCAGCAGATAGAGCAGGTGTCCCATCAGCGTGCTCTTCCCCGCATCCACGTGACCTGCACGGACGGGATAAGCCAGATGAGACTTGACACACCAACTTTGAGGAAAGATGGCAAAGGAAGACGGGAGTGATAAAGCAGGTAGGGGATGATAAGAGCTGGCCCAAAGGAAGCTGGAGATGTTGCAAAAGTGGAGATAGCCAGACAAACAAGATACTGGAGAAAAGAATAGATAAAGGTCCTGAGTACTCCACGTATTTTTTTAAGACGTTTTTTCCAATCAACCTTGTATATGATACACTAATACAAAAAAAAAGGGATTTTTTTTCTATAATTTGATAAATTGCTTCTTTAGCTTTTAATGAAACGGCAAAACAAAAGGAAAATTGTCGTCTTACCGATCACCACTAAATTCAACAGCGGTTTGCCTCCTTGTCGCTTCTCCAGTTCGACTTTCACGTCAATAGCCTGCCGGGCCTTTCCGGCAGAGCGGCCGGGAGTGACGCCGCCGGCGAGCTCGTCCTCGTTCGAAGCCCTCGAAGGCGTCTCGGGTCGTTTGGGTGTGGACTCGCCGGCGGCGAGTGTCGCCGCGGTGATTTCGGGGCTGTTGCCTTGCCGCGCCACGGCGGCCGTGACACCGTTGTCCCCGCTAGCCGAAGCGAAAGAACGCCACGTCATGCGGGTCGAGGAGGTGGACCTAATCTTCTGTCCAATGGTGGTGTGTTAGGTACCTGGGAACGTCAAAGCCCATGGTCTGCTTCTTGCCAGAGACGGTCATGCGGGCCACTTTGGGTACCACTTCACAGTCCAGTTTATTGTTGGACGCGTCTCTGCTTTTAGCTACGAGAAACACAAGAAGGTTTATTTCGTTCACTCTCCTACAACTCTCTTATTTGCCTGACCAGAGTTTCTCACATTTGCTCATGTTTGAAGTCTTGACCCCAAAAAAAATGCTTTGTCATTCGAGTTTCAAGCGGCCACCCGTGCGAGTCATACCGAGCCGCTCGTGATTCATTTGAGACGGTGAGGCTGCGTGACTTCCTGGCTCACTAAGGGTTAATCTCCAAAGAGGCCGTTGCCTCCCGTGCACAGAAAAAGCGCCACGTTACCATTTTGCAGAATCTTAAAAACTGCAAAACCACCTTGAGATCATTTGCAGAATCTTAAATATGCTCCTGTTTAAAGAAGGAAACATTTCCTTAAGCAAAGGGACATTTTGTGCCAGCTGAGAGATGAGCATATGTTGACATGTTGTTTTTTTTTTTTTAATCGGTTTGAGTGGAATTTCTTGGTTTGTTTATGTTTGGGATTATGCCACAACCGCCGAACCTATTTCTGCATAAAACAGTGGCAAGGTGTGTCATGGCCCACGGAGGGCAACATTACGTGTTGGATTGTGTAAACATTTCAGCGTTTTGTTAAATACATCTATAAAGAAATGATCAAAGACGTGATATTATTTCATTCAACATTCATGAGGCTGCTATTAATGTTTGTTTTTTTTTTGCTCTAACCACAAACACCTTTGCCAACAGTTCATTTTACTGTTCCTTCCAGCCACTCATTAGCGACTCAACAGCAAGCCACAATTATTTTGAATTGTTATTTGGTCTTGGTGGAGGTCTGCGCTCTCGGGCTCGTCTCGTTTCTTTTTGGCGTGTCGGCCCAAGGGCGGCCCCGAGCGACATCAGGGCGGCCTGAGCTTAACTACAAACAACAAATCAGGTTCTGAGGCCTCGGAGCGGGATCTCGCAACTGGGGGGCCCCGGGGGCCTAACTGAGCACAGGATACGAGGAGTTCGCCCAGGATATGCAAATGTCAGCCCCCGCCCCACCCTGTCGGAAAACACGGGCTCAAACTAAATAAGAAACGCTGGCAGTGGGTGATGGGTATGATTGACAGTCACGTGTCTTCATTACGCAAGCCGTGTTGAAAAAGATCACGTTTTAATGAGCCAAGTCAGCTTTGAGCACAAAAGAAAAGCTTGGACCGCTTTTATTCTAATCCCTCCATTCGAGACAGTAAGTCAGCCATCTTCACTCATTTGCCCTAATTGCAATTTTCTTTTTAATTATATTTATTAATTACATCACATCAAGTATTTTTGCTGATTGTTTTGCGCAGTGCGAGCGCCAAATTGAAACGATTTTTCTATCCGCGCAACATTCAAACTAATCTGAGTTGTTCGGAGTTACCAAACTTGTGAACTTTGAGTAACGCCAAGAGATTTTCCGACGTAGGTGGCGAGTCATAGTGACGCGGCGGCGAGATTTGAAGCGGTGACATTTTCTCCTCGAGCGCGGCACCTTGCTAAAAAAAAAAAAAAGCAACTTGCCGCTATCTGCCCTAATCATCAATCCTTTTCCCGTGTTTGCTGGCCTTGGGGGTCCCTGTGCACCTGCGTGTGGTTGACACCCATCAAGTCAAACATTGGCTCATCACCTTAAAGGTTCTCATTGCATTTAAACAAGAAATGACTCAACAAGTCTCTCCGACATACATTTTCTCAGCATGCCTCAAAGGTGCAGAGAAACACTCGGTCGCCGTCATTCAATCGCAGATGATTCAAAGCAAAAGCTCGTCATGAGTCACGATACAAGTGCGGGGAGTGGGCTCCGCTTTGTTCGATAAATACGTGATTAAAATAATCACAATGACAGATTTTACAAACTGCGAGCTAGCAATATAGCCAGAAATGGATATTTAATTGGTGGCAAGATTGGTCAGGCCCTCGGAGGGCTTAGGAAAGTTTTTCTATTTTGGCAGAGAAGCGCAAACATTACTCATATTTAAACTTGGTCTTTATTTGAAATTTAGCAAATTAACCTTAGGCAGTGACACACCCGCTTAAAACCACAAAATGTATTCTCTTTAGAATTACAATAGGTCAAATCTACAAATTCATTGTTCATACTGCTTTTGTGTACTAATCATGCTAAAAAAGGGTTGTCTGTGCGTGACACGCTTGTTCGTGAGAAAAACTCCAGGTGTCATTAAAAAAAAAAGAAGTTGTCTCCCCCATAATGTCAAAGGCAAACAGCATTCAAGCATCCGCCTGGTTAGCTGATCCAGATCCAATAGTTGCACCTGCAGCAACATCAACCACCTCTTTTTTGGGTTTCTCGGTGAGGTTTGCCAAGCCCCAAAACAAGAAAAGAGGCCACACACACACTTTTCAAGAGGATTACACGACAGCTCACTAAAGTCTTTTTTAAAAGTTTTAAGAAAACATCAGTGTATACTGAAAGAAGAAGATCTATAAAAAATTGTAAGACATTGATTGGGCTGTCCCCAAAAACGAAGTGCAGTTGAAGTACAAGTTGGACAACATTTAAAAAACAAAAAACAAATGTGGAAATGCTGAAGCTAAAATCTACCACCCCATGAGAAGCGGCTTGGTCCAAAAAGTGTCTGCCTCAGTCTCGTGCTACCTCGACGACCTGGTGAAAGCTTTTCTCTGGTTGGCCTTGACGATGTCGTCCGGCGAAGGCGTGTCGAACGCGAACGGGACGATCTGCTCAAACAGTCTGTGCTGCTCTTTAGCCTCGCGGAGAAAGACCAAGTGAGCGCTTCCGATTTTAGCCAGCATTTTGGCTCTTCTGTGCCGCCGCTGCCGCCGGCTCCGGAAGGCCAACGTGATGGCAAAGACAGAGGGTCGAGCGAAGACCGAAGAGTCCGCACCTAAGGTGGGCGGCCCGGGCGAGGACGGCCAGGGGAAATCGTCCGTGTTGGCCATGAGAGCGTTCAAATCAATACTCTGGGTTGCTCTCGGGTTCTCCACCTTGCCCCCGCTGCTTTTGGCCTCACCTTTCGGAGCGCTTTCCACCAGATTGGACGCTAAGTCGGGCGAGCTAGGGAAGTACTGCGACCCCGGTGAGGTTTTACAGGCAGGACGCGGCTCCGGGAGGCCCGGCGGGCGCTTTGGCGCACCCGCTGCCTGACGGGCCTCCGGCGCCAGCTCACAAAGGTTTATCTCCACGTTTTTGGGGAGGTGGGCTCTGCTTTGGTGCTGCGAGGCGAGCTCGGCCAGCGAGAGAGTGGGCTGGCGTAACCCGCCTGACGCATCGCCGGTGCCGGGGTCCCTGAAAACGGGGGTCCGGTTGGAATGCTCCTGGATTAAATCGGCCAATGACGGACTGCCCTTAGGATGGCAAAGTGAGACGTCGCTTCCCCCCTGAGTGTTGAGACACCCCAATCCAGGAAGAGGAGATGAAGTTTTTAAGCCTGGCAGCGATATGGCGAGGCTACTTAGAGAAGCTGAAAGTAGCGAAGGGGATGATGACGTATTTAAAGACGCTAAGCTGCCCAAAGACAAATTATTGTTCAAAATAAGAGCTGGGGCAGCCAAACTGGACCCCTGCTGGCCCACTGCTATCTGTTTGCGCTCATGCTCAGACATGAGCTGCGCCAGGCTAACGCCGCAAACGCCTAGCCCGCTGGCATTCGGACGCTGGTAGATGCCAAGCGGCGGAAGCGGCGATGAAATGTCGAGCGGGTGAGGGCACGCGAATATGTCAGTTTTGGGCGCCGCGACGGCCGCGTCTGGCGGAGAGGCAAACGAGTCGGCTCCTTACCTTACGGATGCCGGTTGGAGTTGGCAAAGACGAGAGGAGGGAGAAGAAGTGCGCCACCAATCCAGAGGAACACGAGAAGGAGGGGAAAGGCAATTCGTTAAAAATTTGTCTTCAATGTGTCGTCTTTTTTTTTTTTGTTTTTTTGATAGAACATAGTTTAATTGGAAAGTGCATTTTATTGAAACTGCTGGAAAGAGGATTCCTAAGAGTATTTGTGAACCGCAATTGGGCAATAATTCTTTCACGTACCACAGGAGGGAATCCGCTTACAACTAGTGGGACTTGTTTTGCGAATCCCCCAGCTCCAAGAAAATAAAAAGTTCGGATCACACTATTCCAGCGTTGGAAATAAAAACAACTACAAGTACCTTTTTCAATCACAGCCGCCTGTCTGCTCCTCTGCGGTAACGGCGCTTTCTCGACGGCGGCGTTGTCGGGGGCCGTTTTGGGGTCTTCGGAAAGAATCACGTCCAGCGCCCTCTGTGCGTCGAAGCCACATCGGATGGCTGCCTGGTTCAACACGGAGTCCGGCATTGAGTCGCCCAGCACGGCCCTCATGTGGTCCAGGCAGGAGAAGAGCTTGGCTGAGAGGGCATGACATACACCAAATGATTCGCTCAAGATGTAAAATATTCATCATCATCATTGCTGCTACGATAAAAAAGAAAAACAATTTGACAAATCAATGACTAAAATCAATAACTACAAATATGGTGAAGCTATCAATATGTTACCCTGCTCAAGAGGGTCCAGGTTGTGGCTAACGGTGGGGGACATGGGTACATCTTCTTCGTATTCTTCCTCCTCAAGGGGCTCCTCCTTTGGCACTTGCTTCTCTCGACGAGAGTAGATAAATTGATTTGCTGTAGAAAGACACAAAAACAGCATATAGCCAGCAGATCTAGCTGGGAAACCATCTTGCAAACTAGCAAGCAAAAGAGGTGACGGTGCGACTATCTCAGCCGCTGTCATTGGAGGCTTTTGAGGTTTCTACCAGTGTGAAATTTCATAACACGCTTCTTGCGTGAATGCTTCTATCTATAAACCACCTGTTGCTGGTGATATGCAGTAGTCATCTTCCACAGACTGTCCGTACATGTCATCATCTTCAAAATCTAAATATACAATATAAGAAAAGGAAGTACAAGTTAGAACTCTTTAATGGACGAAATAGAACAGCGCATTCTTTATGTCACCTGCCTATTTAGTAGGCTTTTAATTCATAGCACAGTAAACGGTATCTAAACAGTTATTCTCAGGTATATTTCACATTATTTTGACAATTTGATATGATGAAATGTCGCGAAAAGGGAATTCGGCAGATACTATACATTTATTTTTTGGCGCGCTCGTTTGGCGGGCTCTAAAAACGTTTTACTATCATTACGCCTTTACCTTTTCACGCATTCTGTCACATCCATATAAGACAATTTGGCAATATGATACATTTGGATAACATAATGTTGTGGTTGGTAGTTGACACGACAGCAAAACAAGCTAACGCGAGCTAAGCTAAAGTTAGCCACTAGCGCGCGCCATTGAAAAACACGGTAAATTAGCTTCACAGCTAACTAGCTTAGCATGTTGCGGCCTAGCCATGAGGTTAAACCCACTCGCCGAGTTTAGGTACCTTCGTCATAGTTGTAGCCGCGGACGTTTCTATGTCGAGACATTTTGGCTCATGTGTGCTTTGTGGAGCCAGCTGGGAGAAATTGAGCTCGTTTTTTGTTGTTGTTGTCGAATGTTGTGACATGTGTGTCAGAATCCGGGAGCCATTGCGTCGTTTCTGCGCATGCGCAACACTCGGCCTAAATGTCACGTGTCATATAAGGCAATAAAAATAATAATCATCATTTTTATTTACTGATGTAAACATACGGGCCACTGACGTCATAAAGAGTTGGTTCCTCAAAGAATTAAAGTTTTTAAAACGTAAGTTTTTAAAAAGTAATTAAAACTACTGTGGTAAACATCAGTAAACCCAGCTGATGAATATTTTTCACTTTTCACTATGGGTTCTCTTATTATCATCAATTTGGTTGTTGCTGACGTCAGTGATATATTTTTTTCCATTACACATTTTGAAAGGCTAATTATATGGCAAATGGGCTATCACTTGTATGGCGCTTTTCTACCTTGGATACTCAAAGTGCTTCACAAAAATAGCATGACACATTTGCGTGCATGCGTGGGCATCTACAGTAGCCTGCCGAGATGAAAAAGAGGAAAATGGAAATGTCAAACAATCTGATAAAGGCAGGTGCAAAAAACAAACTTGCATTATCTCAATAGTGGAACGGGCTATGAGGTTTGCACAAAATTAGAGCAACAACAAAAATAAAGAAGACATCTGCTGAGGTCTGTGAGAATGTGCACGGGGTATTTCGAGGATGCTAAAATAACCCAGAAGATACGTTGATCATCAAGTGCATCACACCTTAAATGTTTCCAGGGCGTCTCCAACCTGAAGCAACTCAAAGCAGGGCAAAGCCACACAATGGGGATGGAAAATATTGCAAGAGATTGTGATTGTATCTCACCTAACAGATGGAGGGACAGACTGCCACACGAATGACGAAATCACATTTGCGCTCTATGTAAAAATGACTATTGTTGCTCATGAGTGGCACTCACAGAAATCCCCAAATTTGCACAACTCATTGATACATGTTTTGATCAGTGACTCAAATGAGCTGCAGCCTCGAAATAATCCATTAAAGGGTTAAACTGTTGGTCATCATAAAACGTTTTTTAATTGCGATGACATTTGAACAACACTAATCGTCATTATTCAGCCTTAAAAAGAAACGTACTTGAGTGACGCATGTGCCTCACCCTCTGCCATTTTTCAATGATTATTTGCTTTCCATGTTTTGTTGCTGTAGTTCTGACAGTGCTGCTGGCAAGTTGAGGTGGGGGGGGGGTGTACCCCAAGCCCAAATGGCTGCATCATTAAAGACAACCAATTAACTAATCCTTTCCAAAGGTGAAAAAAGGCCGCTTGCAAACTTCCCACACTTGGCATCCATGCAAATCTTTGGCCGGGTGGATTGTCAGGCCGGCTTCCTGCTCACACCCACTACGACTCGCCTCATTTGCATAGCCTGGTTCGGGCTCCCCACCATTTGGTTTCAGATAACAAGATGGAGTTTTTACTAATAGCCTGGAGGTTCAGGTAACAGTCGCAGGCATACTTGCGGCGGCTCTTTTATATGCTGCAAGTCCAGGCGCTGCGTTCATTTGCATAGGTGCAAATCCAATTGAAATGCAAAGCGGCCTAAATTACCAGCGCTCCATATTTGACGCACTTGACCAAAGCGTGTCATATCAATAAAGTTGAATAGATGACAAGTGGGACAATTACGCATGTATGCACAGGTGTACGTGGGACCATGTGACACATCCCAAACCAGATGATACACAACATTTAACAAGCACGGATGTTTTCAGTACAAGTGAATGTTTTGTTTCTCAGCAATCCCTCAGCGCATTACAAAGTACGCAGCCCATTGCCCCTGAGTGTGTCTTTAGCGGGCAAACTATTTTGATGACTGCCCGGGGACAAAAGGCTCATCAGGCCTGATCGTAATTACAAGTGACTACGACAATACGGTCGCGTATGGAGGAACTAGTACAATGCGAAGACACATTGATACAAATAAAGCATTGACCCTACGCTTGAAAAGAACTCGTGTGCGGGCGGGGGTGAGGGGGGAGGAACCAAAACAAAATTCTAATCATAATACACGCACTGCGCCCATGCATATCCGCGGTGCGTGAATATGATAAAAAGAAGATACAAATCACCTTTTAAAAAGCTGCTAAACTTGCTCAACTGGCATCCGTTTGGAATAAGGATCAGGATTAGTGCGTGGTTGCGCACGCAAAAACATAATGCGCGCTGAGATAACATGCTTTTTCATAAAGTATAACTGAACTTTGTGCTTTTTTTTTAAAAATCTCGCCAGGTTCTAAACGCTTTATTGGCGATATATATTATAGACGTTCGCCCTCGCCAACATACCATATAGACGCTATAGGGTCTTCTGAGAGCGCACCGCGTGCGCAAAAAAAAAAAAAAGATAACAGCACAATTTCACTTTCCTTCCTCGCATACCAAAAGGTCATTCCGCAATTGTTGATTTGCGCTCCATCGCTACGCTAACTTCCTTCTCCCTTGCACAAGAACGAGAAGTAACGCTTGAAATGAGTTGTAGAATTTTTTTTGAGCGCGGAGCAGCCGGCTAAACGCGCCTTTTGGTGCGCTGCATTGTGGCACCTCGTAAATTAAATATAAGGGGCCAGGCTCAATTCGGGCTTTGCAGCTTGTGTTCAATTTGAATTTGAGCGTGCGTTTTGAGCAATATCAGCACGGAAGCTTTCAATTTTCATGCTGAAATCACATAACGCGTTGGGATAGAAGTAAAAGCAACTGCGTGAAAAGAAAAATTTAGTCATTCAGGAGTTTGGGTGCAAAGGTCCTCGCGCCCTCGCAGCCACTGAGACCTCCGAAGAACATCTGCGCATGCGCATCGCACGGAGCGGCAAATGGAGCGCGAGTTGAGGAAATTTTAGAAGATGAGTGGAGGCGGTGGTGCTGCAGGGACAAGGAGGAGGAGGAGGCGGAGCCGTAGTAGAAGCTGCTCGAGTTTAAATTAATGTCAACCTGCAAGCTTGCCGGGAGAAGCAAGCCGGCGCCACTCAGAGCCAAAGGACGGACGCACGAGTAGCAGCCGCTTGTGAGCCGCACAACACGGGGGACGACTGACATGACTCGGCGCCCGAGAAACAGGTACCAACATTACCTACATCGATACAAAAAGCAAACGAAAAATTACCACGTGTTTTTTCCGAGTGGAGGTGGTCCCGTTTAGAGTCTTTCCAACTATATTCGAGCCCTCCAAAAAATTACTCCGGTTTAGTCTGCCTGATGTTTATGGATTATTTTGCGCGTAGCGCGTCGATCGCGCGCGCGCAACAGGTGGTGGTCATCTGGCGCTGCTGTCATTGTGCGTGTGCCCCCCACGCTAAAGTGTTGGATGGGCGCGTGCCACGTTTTGACCCAATTGGACTCGCGTCAACATTTTGTTTTCCCACTTTTAAATAACTTCAAGGAGATTTGCACAAGGTTCGAATGCTGCAGGAGTTTATTGCGTTGGAGTTATGACATCCATAAGTCGGTTTGGGCTTAGATCAAAGTGTGGCGAGCCATGCCGTTTTCACTTTCACACTGAATGACATTGTAAAGTTGAATGAGCCATAGATAAGTGATTCCCACGCTTTGCTAAGTTCAAAAATGGCACATAAAGTAGAAATGCAGGAATAATAATAATAAAGGTCGCCACTAATGATTATTTTATTGGACCAATCGTTTTTACTCCGATTTCTATCCTTTTATTTCAAAAAATAAAAACTTAATTCCTTATTGTCATAAAATCAGTTAAATTGCTTTTTTCCGACTAAAAAGTAGTTCTCAAGCCCAAAATGTTCAATAATATCCATTTTGCCTGAGCGTCGTCACGTGGCTTCACATCATTTTCCCCATTTTAGCGAGCTAATTTTCAACAATTGTTCTCCTTTGTACCAGGAGCTTTTGTCAGCTCAAGTTGTCAAAGTTCCTCTAGCGCGCTTGTTCTTCAATTGACATGGGGAAGTTGCGGAACGCGTTCACCTGAGAGCGGTTCCTGTTCACCTGTCGCCGTGTTGCTTCCACGCTGCACGCCGCTCGCTCTGCCTTCTCATTGGCTACAGCCCGCGTGTGCGCGCGTGCGCGCGAGCGGGCGTACAATGCGGTTGCAGGTCTGAACACGCCGAGCTCGTGAAATTACTTTTGCCGTGTGCCGATCCCAGTTTCTGTAGAAACCAAAAACATAAGAACCTGTTCATCCATAATGTGTGCACCCCCCCCCCCCCACCCCCACCATCTCCATGTGGGTGTCTTGGCAAAAAGCCCGCATCCAATCCTGCAAGAACGACTGGTTCTTTGGGAGTGTGCCATGAGGTCTCGCTGGAGATGAATGGAATAAGCAGACTACCTTCTTCTCCGTTCCGCCCGCAGTGTTTACAGCAGCGAGGAGGACGAGGAGGAGACGGAGACGTACGACCACGATTATGACGGCTCCTTGGTCAAACCCGGCAAGCGCCACCTCGGGAAAACCCGCTGGACGCGAGAGGAGGTAGGCCTTCCGCAAAACCCTAGAAGGTTCTCCAACCGTAACCCGTTGTTTCTTCACCAGGATGAGAAGTTGAAGAAACTCGTGGAGCTTCATGGATCGGACGACTGGAAAGTCATTGCCAGTTTTCTTTCTGTAAGTCCGAATTCCATCTTTGTGATCTGAACAGTGTGAATTAAGTGTCTCTTTGTCTCAGCAGAACCGCACAGATGTGCAGTGCCAGCACCGGTGGCAGAAAGTTCTCAACCCAGAACTCATCAAAGGACCTTGGACCAAAGAGGAAGACCAGCGGGTAAGAACAAAACAAAACATTAAGCCCATTAAGATAAATCAGGAAGAAAAAAAAAATTCCAGACCTGCAAGGTGTTTATTGGCCGCGTCCTATAGTGGCTCGCCTTTCCGGCCAGGTGCGTCCGTAATCATTAGCGGGGCGGCTAACGTTCCGCTGGAAACTCCCTCGGCGCTCGGCAGGTGTTCTCGCTCACCTACGCAGAGATAAAGAAAGTTATGAAGGCGCCTAAGGTGTTGCGCAAGACCTTACATCCCCCCCCCTCCCACCCTGGCAGGTGATCGAGCTGGTGCAGAAGTACGGCGCCAAGCGCTGGTCGGTGATCGCCAAGCACCTGAAGGGTCGCATCGGCAAGCAGTGCCGCGAGCGCTGGCACAACCACCTCAACCCGGAGGTGAAGAAGACCTCCTGGACCGAGGAGGAGGACCGCATCATCTACCAGGCGCACGAGAAGCTGGGCAACCGCTGGGCCGAGATCGCCAAGCAGCTCCCCGGCAGGTGAGCGACTTCTACCCGACCGTCGAAAAAGAATGGGAAATAATCGAATTGACTCGCAGGACGGATAACGCCATCAAGAACCACTGGAACTCCACCATGAGGCGGAAGGTGGAGCAGGAGGGCTACCTGCAGAGCGCCGCCTCCAAGGGCGGCGAATCGCCGCTGGGCCACGGCTACGCCAAGCCCGCCGGCCACATTTTGGCCTTCCCGCACCACCCGCCCACTCCGGCGCAGCTGGCCCCCGTCTCGCCGCACAACTTCACCTACATGGCCGACACCCAACGGGTCAGTTTGGCTTTCGTACGTCGATATCGTCATCCCGCGTGCTTACTTCCGATTGGTCCAACAGTTGCCTTTCCCGATGGCCTTGCAACTGAACATCTTGAGCATCCCTCAGCACGGAACCGCCCTGGTCCAGGTATAAAGAACTTAGCACCCGCAAACAACCGACTGAAGCTAATTTTTTCTCCTGATCCTGCAGAGACACTACGGCGAGGACGACCCCGAGAAGGAAAAGCGGGTGAAAGAGATCGAACTGCTGCTCATGTCGACCGAGAACGAGCTCCGAGGTCAGCCGTCGCAACCGGTGAGTTGCGCTCGGCGCCGATTCTTGCTGGGAATTCACCAAATTTGCACATTTGTCGAGCAAAAGATCGCTTTGGTTGTTTTCAAAACAATCAGAAGTTGCCAGTTTGTCGGTGTGGAATGAACTCGCGCGTGTGTGTGTGTGTGTGTGACAAGACGATTTATGTGCACATGGGCTGACCCCGAGTATTCGGAGACAGCGGTTAGCTTTGTGTGAATACGGTGGAGGAAACATCTGGGGAGCCTGTTGCTGCAGAGAAGTGATGAAACAGGACCTCGGCTTGCTCCCTGTGTGTGTGTGTGTGTGTGTGTCCACGACCCCTTGTGCAACACAATACTACTGTCACCCTCCTGCCAACTTCAGTTCCCTTTCTGGTTTTCTTCCATTTCGACGCCCCTTGCACAGTTTGCTTTTTTTTTTTTAGGGGGGGTCGAGGGGGAACCTGAACTCAATGTTAATTTTTTTTTTTTTTTTACTGCCCTGTCCAGATCAACTTGCCTTATCCAAGCTGGGCCAGCCAGAGCCCGTTAGCCCACACCTTGGAGAGCGTGGCCATGTCATTACCTCAACATCAGGCGAGCGCGGCCGCCCTGCCGCTGGATCGGAGCTGCCTGCCCGAGGAGAGCGTGTCGGCCTCGCGGGCGCACGCCGGCGCCATGCCCGAGTTCATGGAGTCCGTCATTGACTCGGTAAGCGCTTCATGACAACGTCTCCAGTTCCGTCACTCACCTTTCCAAGCGCTGACTGAGTTTCTTTTTGCGGCGCAGTTGCTGAGCCAATCGATGAGTCCGGAGCACTCGGACAGCGAGCATCTTCCAATGAGCTCGCCCGTGGACGTCAAGGTTCCAAAGGATGACATGTGAGTGGCTGTCCGCGTTTTGCTTTCCAAACTCCGAGTTGGAGGCGACGACGTGACCGATGGGTGTCTTTCTGCGGCAGGTTCAACACTCCAAACATTTGTCGCTCCATCTTGGACTCGTCTCCTTGCACTCCCACGCCTTTCAGATCGCTGCAGGAGGCCAAGTACGGGCCACTCAAGATGCTGGTGAGCAACAAATGGAAAAAAAAAAGTACCTGCTAGATATTAGATGGAAATCTGGATGTACACGGTTCTTTATGTCATCTCCAGCCCACTCCGTTGGATCAGCAGATGGTGGAATGCATCAAGCAGGAGCCGATGGAGTGCGCCATCGAGCACCCGCCTCTGAAGAAGATCAAACAAGAGGTAAGCAAAAATAAATGTGCATCAATGAAAATGAGTAGGAAGGATTCAATTTTTTCACCATGTGTTTGACTGCAAGGTGGAGTCTCCATGTGAAAGGAGTCCATACATGCAGTGGGAAGCCCAAGAGCTCTTCTCGCCCAACGGCCCTGCGCAGGAAGTACCGGTAAGTCCAACCCTCGTCATTTGTCATCATCATTTGGGCCGGTCTCAAATTTGAAGGATTCATCTCATGCCTCAATCAGGACTTGGTCACAAGCTCGTTGCTAAGCAAAGACGGACACAAAGGCTTCCTGCTTCCTCATAGGACCTCTCACAGCCAACTATCGGTATGCCAGCATAATTTCAATTGATAAGTAAATTGAAAAATATTTTTTTATCTAACATATTAAATTAAATAATAGAGTTGAAAATTAAGCTTGAATTAGTTTTATTTAATATGGTTCATTTTCTCATTTATTACAAATTATCCCCCCAAAGAAATTTAATGTTTGAGTCGAAATAAAATCAAAGATTTGTTTTCAATAAAAAATAGTAAATTATAATGAAATAAGCATAATTTGATGCAGAAATAACTCAAGTTGTCATTTTGTAAATCAAATGTGGTCATCAATTGCTCTTCCACCAGCCACTGAATTCGTGGGAGCAGACGACGTGCGGCAAAAGCGAGGAGAGCGTGCTGGCGGCCGAAGCCAGCCGCATCAAGTACGGCAACGCCTTCCCGACGAGGACGCTGGTCGTGTAAACGCCAACGTGGGCTCATATTTGTCGTGCTACATTTGGGAGAGGCCACTTGGTCAACCAACCAAAGACTATGTCATTTACTTTTTCATTTACAGACGGAAAATTTGGGTTTGTTTATTTTTTATACGTTTGGGTCCTGTGTTTCCTTTTTTTTTTTTTTATCATTGTATTAAAAGTGCGGGGATATATCATTAGCATTGGGCTGTATTTTTAATTCTGAATTTTGATATTAATATAAATAAGTTGATTAATTTATTTTCCATGTTTTGATGTTGATTTTTCTTTTTTGATTTCAATTCCTACACAATTGACCGATGGAGCAGTGTTGGACAATTGAAGTATTTAAGCCCTCTTAGCATTTTTGCAATGGCATCATAATGGATTGAAAACTGACCTATTTGTTGAATTTTATGATTTTTTTTTTTTTTTTAAAGGCTGTAATGGGTCTTGTTATAATTTCAAGTGTTTGGTGCTCATGTCACCTGTTGTTAAACACAAAAGTACCGAACAAGCTGTGTTAATGTCAGTCATGTTTTACGCCGTGGAAAGGGACCACTTTATAAGTATTAAGCGTTTACCACATTGTCACCTTTTAATTTCACTCAGATTATTTTTTTTTTTATATCATAGGAAAGCATTCAATGAACAAACTTTTTTTTTTATCATCAAAAAGCCAGCAGGATTGACTTCAAGTTGCACTTGAGTTTCAACCATTTTGAAAAAAAAAAAAGTAGTAAACACTGCTATTTCATGAAAACTAAAACTGTGCATGTTTTTTGGGAAAAACATGTATTTGAATAGTTTTGTGTTATGCATATTCAATCGGCATCTTACGGTAGCCCATTTCAAACACTGTCTTTTTAAATATCTTTTTTTTTATACGCCTTGTTTAATATTAGTTGTGCAGAAATCATTTTATAAAAACATTTATACAAGCCAAGTTTTCACATTTTTGATACTTTTCTATACTGCCTAGTCAATAAAGTGTGTTGTTTTTACTACAATCTTGTTTGTGTATTTGAAACTTTCTGTGGGTGGGGGGGGGGAAGGGTGACAGAGGTTATGATCTTGCACAGGGAGGCCCGAGCAGACTTTCACATTTGGAATTATACCGCACCGAGAAACTCCCCCCGAAACCCGAAAGCCCATGAGACACGCAGACACCTGCTTTCACTGAGGGAGAAGGCAGCTGTGTGTGTGTGTGTGCCTGTGTGTGTGTCTGCGTGTTTGTTGGCAAAAACACCAGTCAGATGGATACTGTGAGAAGACAACGTACTGTAGTGTAGTGACACCCTGGACATTAAAAAGATAGATGGTGTGTGTCTGTGTGTGTTCATGTGCATATGCATGGTGTACCCCGCCTCTCCCTTCGGCTCGTTTACGATTTTGTGTGTGCATAAGCAGTGCAGAAAATAAATGAATGGATGCACCCACTGGAAAACTCTTTGGCGTTCCGCATGGTTCGATACTAGGTCCCCATTTTTTTCAGCAATAACATAAATAACCATTCAAATTGCTTTTCCTGTTACATGTGGTGAAAAAATAGTACAAAACTAAAATGTTGCGCTTTTTGTGATTATTAGTAATATTTATCACATGGAAAAATTCTACAAATGTGACATTTTAATGCGTGACTGTTAAAAAGCACACAACAACAACAACAACAGCAAGAGCAAAGCAGGACGTGCTTATCACATTTTAGCAGCACGTCGGGAATGTTATCATTCACAAAAAGAAGACGAGCCCGTGATAGCGTGATGGTGTACACCTTCATCCGCATCACGCAAAATCAACTAAATAGCGTCCCGCACACACGCGCCAATATCTATCATTAAATAGAAAAGCAGAAGTTGGAACACTTTTTTTTTTTTGATCCATCCTCCTTTCCCTTTTCAAATCAAACATGTCTGTCGTAAGCAGATTGGCTCATAAATTCAGTTTGCCGTGTCGCAATATGAATTTATAGCCGGATGTTGCAGAAGTGGCGGGCTCCCGACATGGCCTCACACAAATACACACGTGTACAGTAAGCACAGGCACATACAGTCCAAGGCGCTCTGCTCTGTCTGGTGGCCTGCAAAGATTAGTCGGGTCTGATTTCCTCATTCCCTAACCAGTAGCACTTTTGTGGTTGGAGATACGTACACGGCCGGCCGCTCCCCGCTGCTCGTGGTCAGGTAGGAGGGCTGGGCTGGCCTGCTCTGGCCTGATAACGCAAACACACACACACATGGTCCCCCCAAATATCAGAATCCAAGATGAGGAGAGAAGAGGTGCTGGGGTGAAGGAGTTCAAACTAAAAGGTGACTGAAGAGGAGGACATTTTGTTTTGCATTCAAAAGTGGCTTATTGGAGAGTTTTGCTATTCATCTTAAAGGGAACGCCATCCCCATTTTTTTTTTTTGTAATATGTTCTGTGCAGCCCAAATTGTGCAAACAGAGTGTCCTAATCAATGTTTTGGTTTTAAATCCGAATAAAACAGGAAAAATCCAGCTGTTTTTAGCCATCTCAGAGGGGCGGCGGCCATTTTGCCCCTCTGGACTGGTCCTGCCACACATTAAGACCATTTTGGACCCCTTCTGCATCACACTGTACTCCGTGTGCCACTTCCAATCACACAAACACACGAGGACGACACGGATTGTGCAGATAGAGGCGACGAGACGGCGACTGTTGGCGCTGCTGGCGAGGTGATTAGGCTCCTCGCTAACAGTTAGCCAGCCCAGATTTGGCCGACATTCGTTGGCGGACCGTTTGTTTGTTGTTTTTCCAAAAAAACAAAACCGTGTACAGTACACTGGCCATGTGCCTGCTGAAGATAGGCCTCAAACTAGAACTGTACTTTTTGCCAGAAAGTGGGTCAGCAATATGTCGCTAACTGGGTCAAAGTGCAAAATGGGATCAACAACAACATAGAATTATTATTTATATTATATAGGCAGCTTTTTTTTACAGTTTGCTTTATTTCAGGCACAACAACACAAAGACAGTGATGCAGGGTCAGTCATGACACAGAGGGAGTCAAGTGGACACACACTCACACACACTCACACACACTCACACACACTCACACACACTCACACACACTCACACACACTCACACACACTCACACACCAAATGTTTTCCCGCTCAGGCTTAGTCCAACTTTTCTATTCACCTGGTTAAATAGAGCAGAAGGAAGGGCCTTTCAATGGAGAGCACCACACACACACACACACTAATTTAAGTTGATGGCCACCCTCACAACCCTTAAAAACAAAACAATGAAGGACACTTGTAATATAACTCAGCATTCACAACGTTACTAAAACTCGGTGTGATTTTAATTTGGAATTTCTGGCCACCATGCAATTGAGTTATGCAGCATCATTTTTCATTTTTGTTTATTTTGACTTATTTGTTTTAAACTCCATGAATGCACGTTTTCAATTGTCATTTTCCAGACTTAAAGTGGGCGAGTAGCAACAATAGGCTTAAAGAAAGTATCAAAAGTGCCGAGTCAGCTCTCTTTTTGTGCGTCCAGACGAGTCTTCTTGTCGTGTGCGCGCAGCTAATCTAAACTCCGCCCCCTCCTCTCGGCGCGGTGCTGTGCATGCGCGCGGCTCCATTGTTGCCTTTAAGTGATGCTGACAAGCGGATTCGCATGTGCGCATCATGCTCCACTTGACTGATGCACAAAACTTGGGACTCCACACTCGGGGTTCCCCCCCTCGTCCCCATTTCCATTGGGGAAGGCGCGCGCCCGCGCATGCGCACGCACGACACCTGTCACCCAAACTGTGCCGACTGCTGTGACATCATTGCTTCCAAAATGGACAGCTGATGCGAGCAAGTGTGTGTGTGAGTGTGCCACAAGTGTTGACGAAGGGCCATATGGAGGGAAAGGGATTGATGAAAAGAAAAAACATGGAGGAAAAAAACGCATCATGCACCCACAACATTAACAAGAGCAATGGTCACTCCATTAGGTACTTGCAACATCGTTTTAGTAGTGACAAATTGCACAAATTGTACCAGTCCAAGTTTTTAAATGTCAACATATGAGTGGAGAAACAGCCTTACCCTTGTTTTGGCTTTTTTAAAGTCCACAGAGTCTTTCTTTCTTGAATGTAAACATCTGCAATGTAGTCCACCTGGCACAGGTGTGGCCCTAGTCTTTTTTGTTGGTTTTTGCAGGCAATTCTTCTTCTGTTCTTTTGGCCTGCACGTGTGCACCGCGGCGTCTCCGAGAGGTCAAGGTGTGCACTCCAGGAAGAAGGCGCACACACAGCAAAAACTAGCAATGAGGTTAACGCCTCATTAAAATTTGAATTATTGTATTTCAATGTAAATTTGAGATGTTTTACAGTGTATTGATGTAATTGATTTTCTTGTAATTATAAAAGCCCAAAATATTTATTGGTAAATAGAATTCTTTTAAACACAAACTCGAGGCTTTTTTCAAATTAATTTTAATTACATTTTCGATTAAAAAAGAATCAAATAAATGAATATAATGTCTGGATTTTTTTTTTATTCAGTAAAGATTGATAAAAGTAATTTTTGAGCTTCCAATTTTGGAGTGACGAAATACCGCTCTAATTGTGTGGATCCACTTTTAAACATGATACGTGTGCTGAAGCGTTTCATGCTAATTGCGGCCTCCTGCTAGCAGAATGTGCTTTTAAAAGCCTGTGGGCTCAACAGTCAGAAAAAGAACAAAAGCAAATACGAAGGAGGAGGAAAAGGAAAAAAAGAGCCAATGTTGTCTGAAAAACAAACACCTTGTGCTCATCTTTCCTGAAAAATAAATAAACTATTAAATGGGGCAATAATTAGCTACAAGTGGATTAAACCAACTTGTGATGCGCTTCTTTCACTTGCGGGCCTGTTCCTAATCTACTGTCCCGACCTGTTTCGAGGAATCAACCCGTTTCAAGGAATGAGGCATTTATTGCAGGCTGGTGGCGGAGGAGGGGGTGAGAATTTCGGGGTGGGAAATCCTAAGCAAACATGGCGTGTTTGAATTTGCGTGGGCGCCGTGATCTCGGGCGAAGATGGCGTGGGCGACTTTACAGGCACCTGTCCGTCTCAAGATAAGATAAATTGTTCCCAAGTTACTGACGACACGGCAACTCTTTCAAACATGCGCCGCTGGGTACCCCCAAATTATTTTTGTGGGGAGGGGGGTCTCCTGCAGCAAGAAACAAGATGGCGGCCCTCCCTACTTGAGCACAAAACCACAAAACCTCAGAGTCAACTTATCAGGGTTCAACACTTGGCCTGTGTGATGCTTTCGCTCGTCTGCAGAGCGGTGGAGGTGTGTGTGTGTGTGTGTGTGTGTGTGCATGTGTGTGTGTGTGTGAGGAGCGCAGCCATGCCAAAGCGAGATAAGAAGTTGCGGGATTGTAAAAGAGACAGCCGAGCAGATGGATTGGGAGAAGTTGAGGGTGGCCGTGGTATTGTTTGGCACGCCGCTATTTTCTTAGGAGGCAGCAGAAGAACTCATCAAAATTCACAAATTCTTCCAAATTAGCCTTTTGAGTCCCAATTTGAGTTGGATCGGAGGAAAGCGCAAGTCGTCAGTCCGGGGAAGATCCAAAATGAGCCAGATGGAAGCACTTTTTTTGGTGGGTCTGCACTTTTTTTGGTGGGTCTGCTCATGGATTTGGACTGCACGGAATAAATCCTGCAAGCCTTATCCGCTGGCCACGTACCATCTGCCGTGTTTGCGACTTTTATCAGGGAGGCCGTTAGACGAGGAATTCCCACTTCCTCACACCTTCCTTTTGGAGGCAGGAGCTACTGAAAACAAGTGCAAAAAAAAAAAAAAATTGAATTGCAAGTCTGGTTGAGGAGGAACACAACACACAACTCACCTCTTCTCCCATCATTTCATCTTTCCGTCCGTCGGCGCTCAGCAGTGGACCAGAGTGCGCAAAAAGAGAAGCGGGCGTTATGCAAAAAAAAAAAAAAAAATCAGGTGACAAGTTCACGTCATCAAACAGGCAGAAGAAAGAGGCAGGCCGGAGAGCCTCGCGTGGCCAGCTCGGACATTGCAGATTTCAAAGAAAAGGCCGCAACAACGAGGCGCTCTAGTCAACTGAGCGGGCTAACGGATTTCCACCTGTTAGCGGCAATTAGCCGATGGAGTTCCACCTGCCACAAACGGGCCTCAGATAAGTTCTTGGAAGCCGCCACTTGAGGAATGTCTTTGACTGGCTCCTATTGTCGGCGGGGACGACAGACAGACAGACAGACAGACACTATTGTTCTGCTGCTTTGACCCACATCCCTTGAATTTCTCGCTAAATAGGCCACATTCTTCGCGAGAAGAACTCCACCCTTCCTGGGCCCAAACCACACACATCAACACGCAGCGACACACACGTGGATAACGCCGCCGCTACTCATGTCGAGCGTCAACAATGTTTCGTTTCGAGCAGAGATGACCTTGCTGCTCCTGAATCATTTGGTGGCAGATGTTTCTGGGATTGCAAAACAGGAAACACAGGTCTTCATACACACACACACACCCAGACACACACAGCATAAGCGCATTCGTTCAATTTAGAATGAATGTACCAGTTCTGATGCCCACAAATACAGTGTGTGTGTGTGTGTGTGTGTGTGTGTGTGTGTGTGTGATAGTGACTCATCCAGACAAACAGGTACCAGAGGCAAAACAGAAGAATGGTGAGCACTGATGTGAAGCGGCACGACAACGATATCATGTTTATGTAGACACACGCAAAGTACAGGTGGCAAAAGTACCAGTCGCGACACCTAGATGCTATTCATTAGCCTGTCTATGGCGTTTCCCATTATGTGTTAGCATTAAGCTAGCAGACTGTACAGTAACACAACTTACTGTATTTGTACTTTGTTACATCACACCACGAGACACACACACACATTGTTCTGTAAGCAGCAGGCAAGTGTGAACTTGCACACTGTCCTGTGATGACGCACACAAGCTTCCATCCGCACAAACTGGTCAAGCAGGACCACAAGGTAGCGGCTGCTGTTGTTGTGAAGCAACAAATGGGTCGACGTCAAGTTGAAGCACGGCTCGGACAGAATGGCTTCAACTTATTCAAATTGTTTTAATTTGAACATGAAATTAACTTATTGTAAGCATGTGAGCCTTTAAGAGGCGGGGTCTAATTGGGTGGGATGCGGCGGTAAACAAATCAAGGGCCCGCTTTGCAACTTGACAATGTCTTGTATGGCAGTGTGTGTGTGTGTGTGTGTGTGTGTGTGTGTGCGTGGAACCGGATGTAGCCGCTGCGCAAACATCATCATGCTTCTATAGCGCATGTTTGCACAAGAGATGAAGCAACAAAAGAGGAAAAAAAAAATGGAGGCAAAAGTCACATCTGATAAACATCTCAAAGTGACATTGACTTGGCTGAATCTTTTCTTTCTGACTTTCCTTTTTTTTTTTCTTCACAAATAGAAAGATGAATGGACACGTCGAATGCAAAACTATGCAAATCAGATGCAAAGACTGAGTCAGCGTTTTGGGGAAAATTTCCCACCTGGCTCCGAGTCGCTCGAGTAAATAAAAGAGCAGTCGGCGTGTTTCCACCACATCGTTTTTTACTTTGACTTTTGGGTCGCATTATTAGGTACACCTGAACATCTCAAGCAGCGCTCCAAACAGGTGCTGCGAGTCGTTTATGATGAAAACAGAGTTTGACAGCAACGTGTGACGACTGATAATGTTCTGTTTGTTTTCAAGTCCAAAAAGACCCTCATGCCATCAGCTCAGGTTCTATAATCCAGCAGGCCCCAGAGGAACAATAACAAAGGCAAAAGCATCTCCGGTTTTTCTCGTGGGAACCTCATGGAGGGAGCTATGTGGTTCCGTGAGCCGGGACAATTGGAATCCCGTTTTTCCGGGTCCGGACTCTTTGTCGGCGAAGGCGGCGTGTCACGACTCGCGCCGGCGTTGGGAAAGTCTTCCTGCTCAGCTGGATCCTTTTGGGGTTTGGTCCACATTTTATCACCATGAAGCAATTTAGAAATGTTTTCATGAGATACAGCAACACCAAAAGAAAGTTCTGGGATGGACAAACCACGGTGACACGATGCTGCCGTGACTTCACTCAGAGTGGACAGGAAGTGAAGGACATCAGCTGAGCTTGAGCCGCTTCCACGTGATGATGCAATGGCAACTCTCAAAATTGAGCTTTAGGAGCTTCCAAGTGAGACGAGAAGAGTTCTCGAAAACAACTTTTGCTTCTTTGTGCATACTCGGCCCAAAGTGAATCGATGTCGGCTTCCACAGGAACTTTTTGAGTTCCCCATCGCTGTTGGAGCAAACAAAGAACACAGCTCGACGTGTTTGACATTAGCCACGTTTCCATGCAAAAAGAGGATATTCTCTTTCAATGAGCTTTACAACTTTTTTTTTTTTTTTTTACGCTACACTTCCCCCTGCAGACGACAACTTCCTCAGTGTTTTCACTACTACGAGTGCCAGAGTTGTTTTGCAACACAAAAGAGGAAGGGAAATGTGTCACTCATTCTGTTGTGATGCAACGAGGGGAGGGGGGGGGGGGTGTATCATGCACACGTTCAGAAACTATTTTCAACTCGAGTGCTAACGATTGTGTACGGCTCGCGACAACACAACTGGGTTGCCGGGGGTAACCAGAGGTCGCGTTGCACGGCCACCTTGCTGCTATTTGCATCTGGGAAATTTGCAAGTCAAATATTTCCGTGCCTGCGCCAGGGGAGAGCCGGCATGCAGGAGCAGGAACGCACCAATGCCAAGGCGGGCTCCGGCTCTGTGTGACGTGCGTGGGTCAGGTTGAGCGCTGACCCCGGGCGACCTCAGCCAGCATCAGAGCGCTCTACTTTCCCTTTTGCTTTGGTCTGAGGAGACCCGTTGTATTTTGCCAGCGGCAACCTCCCTCCCCCCACCCCGAGATAAAAATGGAGACGGACACGCGCGAGTGAAGCCCAAACTGAAAAGGGCTTGTTGACAACAGCAACAGCCGTCACGAGCCCACATTGTCGGCATGCTCGCCAGACTTGGACCGAGAATGGCGGGAAGGCCACCTGTGCCGCAAGTGCAAGTAGCGCGCTAGGTCTGTTAGCACGTCAATGGTGTTCCACATATTATGTTAGCATTGAGCTAGCAAGACAAAATTGTGCATTGTTGGAGGGAGAAATAAACAGTTTGGAGAGAAACTACTATTTTTTTTTTTTTTCTGGAGTTTTTTGGACCGGAGGGGGAGGCGGGGGTACAAAATGCAAGGGCAGCATTTTTCAGGTTCAGGAGGGAGATCATTATCACTTTGTTGTTCCAGAGGGAGTGGTGCCTTTGCTGTCATTTCGGGGGCTGCAAACCAAGTAGGGGAGGGGGAGGAGAGGAGAGGGGGTCTGTTTGGAGTGTCAATATTTACTGTGTGTGCACGTGTGTGCGTAACGATGAGCATGAATGCAAGTCAAACGTCACACAGGACAAGTACAATTTGAATGCTGGAAAACTAATGTGTTTGTTTGAACTATTAGCTATGAATTGCACAAAGAAAAAAAAATCCTTCAGTCCAGCCAGAAGGTTCACTTGCATGAATAAACTCATTTATTTAAGTTTGTATGCCTCCAATGTAATGTTATTCTTGGAGTGTGAGCTGCAATATGAAAAAAAAAAGCATGTTTGATTATTCAGAAATGTAATTCATAATTGGTAACCATTTATTAGAGTATTTTCAGTATTGGCTACAAACAAAGGACTTCAGGTATGGCAATTCTTAGTGATTTAAATTCAGTTTTGGAAAAATAACTTTTCTCGGGTCGGTTTGACCCACGAGAAGAAGAGTGCAAGATAATAAGTGACCAAGAAACTGCTTCTCTATCGTGTTCCTTATTTGCATTGAAAATTAGGAATGCAAATCGAGTGTGTAGATTAAGATAATTTGGTCTGAGCCTTCAACTCTTTATTATTTTGACATTTTAACCTGCTTCTTTTTTTCCCCATTCTATGAGGGGCAATAATGTTTTCAAGCCACTTTGCTGCCACTTAGCGGCCACTTGCTACACAACACTATTGAAAAAACTTAAGTTTAATTGCACAGGAACAACATACAATAATTCTTAATACAGATTGTTTTTTTTCAAATTACGGCAAACGTATCAAAATAAAATTGAGGCCTTGTCCTAATAATGGCCTTGCGTGTACATAAAAATAAAAGTTCTGATAATACACATTATTTTATATATTAAATATAATAAATACATTAAATATAAGTTATTTTTTTTTATGTGAGATATATATATTACATAATTGTGGAAAATTTTAAATAAAACTTTCAAATAAATGTGATGTCTTTTCTCTCTCGGGGGTCAAAGTGAGCACATCACTGATTTGATCAAATGCCAACGTGCTAGTAGTTGATGTCGTGGAATGCCAGGTAGATTGGCAAAGCAGGTTATTCGAGAATGTTTTTTGCCAGGCACTTTAAGGAAGGGCTTGTAAGTCATGAAAGTCTTGCAGCACTGAAAAGTGCAATTGTCCTTCCTGTTTTCTTTTTTTAGTTTGCATATCGCTTCCTGGAAACTTTACTTTTGACATTTGTCATCAGGCCGATGAGAGTGAATGTTAATTTTTCACGAGGGAAAGTGCTTCACTCAAGTCTCGAGACAACCGCTAAGTAAGTCTTTTTCCTTTTGTCCTTGTTTTCTTCAATTTTTTTTAAATAAAGCTAGAACGGTATTCTCAGTTTATAGTGAGTGACATTATATAAAGAAATAAACTTTTAAGGTATGACAATACACCTAAAATGCCACAAAAGTAAGGAAAAGGCTATCGTTGGACATTTTCATATACAGATTCATTAATTGATATAGTGTACTTCTACTTGCGAGTATTACAACGATGAAGCGTCGCTCTTCCGGAAGACACCTTATTAGTACACGCAAAAAAACAAAACGTAAGATGGCGGCGGCTGAGCAGGAGCTTCGAGTGAGTCTGGTCACTTAATTGAGATTTGTTTGAATGAGCATAATTATGATGCGCTTTTCGTATTGCAAAGTGAATGTCGCTTTTCTTTTTAGTTTTCTGTCGAATGTGTCGATGAGCCGCACGGACGTTCCGGAATCGTCGTGTATGGAGAATTCACGTGGGATTTGGTAAGAGAAGTTTTTCACGTAGTAAATGCTGAGTATCGATAACTACCGAGCAGTATAGTAAGAAAGCTGTGCATAGAAATTTGAATTTGACATTATACTTTTTAGTCCAGCACTATTTCTTATTGTTAAAATTGTAAAATGTGAACTGTTGCTATGCTAAGTTAGCATGTCAGGGGATTTTGGACGGGAGTTTGTATCGTTTTCATCGGGCACCATTTTGAATGGGATTTGATTGAAAATGTTAACAGTTGAGATTTTGAGGACAGAAAGTGATAAGGCCGATAGAAAATTTCACATTATGCTTTTTGGTGAGCTGCAACAAAATGATGCAACTTGATCTTTTCTGTTTGTGTTTACAAAAGGCCATTGCTCCAAGAGTACCCGATGGACACGACAGCAGGTTGTCCTCAGTAATTGACGACATCGCGCAAATATCCCAAATGCTCGAAACTAACCGCGTGTCGCTTTTTGCAGCTCGGTGGTCTGTTTTCACCGCCCTGCCCAAACGCACGATGACAACAACATAAATCATCAACACGACTGGTATGGTGTGAAAATATTAAATAAATAAAATATTTACTATATCAATGTAAAAATAATCAAATCTAAATATATAAAAATAGATCTCAATATAAATCAATACTCAAATTGTGTCTCCGACTTGCAGCAAGCGCAATAAATCACAATGTCACATGTAATCGAAATGACACTGCCAGTCAATAAAATGCAACACGTCTTTTTTTTTTTTTACAGCGTGCAGGAGGACGGCCAAGTGGAGGGCGACTACAAAGACGGCACCCAAGACGTATAACGTCTGAGATGTTTTAGTGCACGTTCTTTATATTCACAATTGCATTCATTCCATTTCAAGAAATGATCAGTTTTAAAAAAAGACTGACTTCATGTAGCACTTATTTAAATCTTGAAATTAAAAATACCTCACCAAACACGACAACTGAATGCTAACTGAGCACTTTTTTATTTGACATATGTAACTTTTTTAATCAACTGAAGAAAACTAAGACAGCAGGTGCATGGAAGATCCCGTCAATGTGTGCGTGCTGGCGGGCCGAGAATGAATTCAGAAGAATTTGTACTGACCTTTCGCAATCCTCCTCAAGGATTCCGAAAGGAAAGACTCCAATTGCATCACAAGTGGAGAAACGTCTGGCTGCGTCGAGCGTGGTGGACCATCTGCAACATTTCATTCAAAACGTTACACACTGTTGATGACTATTGCAACACTTTCTTTGAAACATATTTGATTTAAAAAAAAAAAAAACAGGGCTGGACAAACCTTGGGTGTGTCGGGACTTCCGAAAGGCGAGCTTTCCAGAGAATTCTCTTTATCTGAGAGATTGTGGCGATGCTGCGCAAACTTTCTCTTGAGCGCCTCGGCAATCAGAGAGGCCGGGTCCTTGGGGGTGGTGGCCCCGCCCCCTCTGCTACGCCTCCTCGGAACCGGCGTGCCCCCCGGTGACCTGCAACCGGAAAAAAAGTCTGCTTGATTTGAAATTCTTCTCACGGAGGGCGTCTATGGTGAGAACGGACCTCTCGACAGATCGCAACTTGACTTGATTCAAGTCTTTCAGCACATCCAACAAGGAGGGCAGGCTGGGAACGGCTTGGATCCGTTTCTTGTCCGCGTCCTTCCCGGCGCACTTGCGCCGTCGGATCAACTCGGTTACTGACAACGCGGCGGGACATGGCGAAGGCGGCGGCAGAGGAGGTGGCGGCGGGGGCGCGCAGCGAGGTGTAGATGTGAGAGCCGACGCGGCCGGGATGGGCGACATCAACGGCGTTCCGGCTGCTTTATGGGACTCGGAGAGACCTAAGTGTTATTAACAGAATAAGCAGAGAAGGTCCCCAACTAAGCGGACAATACTAAAGAGAGCCCGCGAGTATCGGCGTAAGTTTTATATGTGTAGCTTTTTGGCGTACCCGAAGTGGCGGTGACGAGAGTGGCGATCTGAGCTCGCAACTTGAGCAGCTCGCTCTCCAGCGCCGAGATCTTCTCCAGGGCTTCCGGCTGCATCTGTCGGGCTCCCGCCGGTCGCAGTCGCTGCCTCGCGGGCGTCTTTGAGGGTAGATGATGCCTAAAAACAAGCAAGAGGTCAGCAAGCGGAGCTGTTTGTTTACATTCGGGCATTCCTACCTGCTCTTGGCGAAACCGTCCCCTTCGTCTTCGAGTACCCACAGGACGTCAGCGAACGATGGGATGGCGGGCGCTTCCGTGGGGAGGTCGACATATCCGTGCGGCCTGGAGGTGGTAAGCGGGATCTGATGCGGGAGGAAGTGGTAAGGTGTTTATGATAGCATAAAAGGGACAAGACTTTGGGAAACTACCTGAAAATAGACCCGCGGCGCAGGATTCAGAGGCAGGTTGGAGCCGATCATCCTCACCACGCTGCGGTATTGGCCACACAGTCGACTGTCCCACACTGGAACAAGCTGCATCAAAATCACACCACGGGACGATTTAATAATAACAACAACATTAATTTACAAGTAATATAGCCAAAGTCACCAATTCTGGAGGGACTCCAAAATAGTCCAGCACCATGCGCAACACTTCCAGTGCATCCTCAAGCAAAGACATCGCAGCTCAGGTTTCTGCTCACAGCAATGAGGGAAAACTTAACGCCTTAAACTTACGCAAGAAACAGGAAATATACAAAGAAACAAAACTCACCGTGTGTTCTTCCTTTGGTGACGACGTCCCCCGTTAGCCTTTGTTCAAAACCTTCATTTTTCATTAGAGTATACGTATTTGCTTCAACCAAAAATGAAAGAAAACTTTGCCTCACGCTCGTTCGGTTCACTGCGGAAGTTTTCTACAATCAAATTAAACGTTCATGTAGTATAAACGATTTTGGTTGGTCGAGACTGCGGGAGCCAATAGAACGAGCCGATGTTGCAGAATGGTGCCGCTTTTGACCAATCGCCTGTCACCACTAAACTTACGAACCCCCAGTCGTGTCCACGAGCTTCGTTAACCCTGGGTAAGAAAACGTGAAAAAAGTCACATTTAAGTCTTCTTACAAGATTAACAAAGTGATTACGCCACTCGTATTCGCGTTATAGTTACGAATATTGTAATATGCTTCTGTATCAGTGTATGCAAAGTAGCTAGCTTTGTTAGTTAGCCACATCGCGCTCGCTTAGCATTTGACAGCAGCTCATTAACATATGTGCAAATGCTAATGGTGGACGACTGAAGTGTCTCTAAAGGTGTTTGGAGATGATGGACGCGTTGTCGGTGGTGAGCCAGTTGCGGGATCTGGCCTCGGAGCCCCAGAACCGAGAGGCGATCGTGCAGGACCAAGGCTGCCTCCCCGGGCTGGTCCTCTTTCTAGATCACCAGAGCCCCCAAGTGCTGCTCGCCACTCTCCAAGTGCGCCTCTTTGAAAAACCGCTACTTGTCACTACAAGGACATGTCAGTAGCTCCTACTTTCCTCCTTGCAGACCCTCCGCTACGTGGCCGAGTTGTCCCCCAACATTCCCACCATGAAGAACGAGCTGGGGATGATGGTGAGCCTGGAGAACCTGACGACGAGGTGAAGAATGTCGTGCGAGGATCGTTTTATACCGTATTTGTGAAACATGGTCTTTCTTCACGTAGGGATGAGTTATCTGATGACATCAGGGATTTGGCGAAGGAGGTGTACGGAATTCTCTCGGCGCCTCCTCCTCCTGCCCATCGCACACCTGAGAGGGAAAGGAGAAAAAAGTCACAGTTCTTCCTGAATTCATCCAACAAGAAGGCCAAGTGTGTCACCTTGCACATTCAGGGCCTGGACAGCGTTGTGAGTCCACATCGGAGTCGGCAACGTTTGGGCGGCTGCCCGATGACAAAGGCGTGTTTGTGACGTAGGACCAGCGTGGCCTGTGCGAGGAGGCTCTGCTGAAGGTGCGAGGCGTGATCAGCTTCACTTTTCAAATGACCTCCAAGAGATGCACCGTGCGCATTCGCTCCGATTTGCCCACCGAGGTGACGACGCTTCAGGGATAACACGGCTTCGCTCGGGATGCTTTTAATGGACTCATGATTTTTTATTTTTTTTGGTACATTGGCAGAATCTGGCCTCGGCCATCGCCGCCACCAAGGTGTTGACTGCCCAACAGGTGGTGAAGAACGAGGCGGGAGATGAGGTCAGTTTTTTTTTTTTTTACCGTTGGTGCAAGCAAAAGTGCTCAGTTCTTTTGCTTGTCCTCCTACCTGGTTCAGGTCTTGATCCCCTTGAGCGCCTCGGGAGCGGCGGCGGCGCCACGCGACTCGGCCCTGCCGGACTACCTCCCCGAAGACGAAGAGGAGAAGCCGGAGGAGGAGCGTGCCGTGTCGCGGGCCGCCGCCAAGGACGACGCCAGCGGCAGCTGGCTCAACGCCGCCGCCGGTTTCCTCAGCAGGACCTTCTACTGGTGACGGCCGCCTCGCCATCTTCCTGTGGACTGCTGCAAAAGCGCAAACATTATTCCGTGGACGCCTTTTGATGTTTTCAAAAGGCTTGAAAAGTGTGCGCTTAGTTCATGTAAATATTTTGCTTTCATTATGATCATTTCAACATTCAAGCTTTTCTTTCAAGTGTGTTTTCTTGTGGATTTCATCACCTCGTTTCCTGAGAGCGCCTTCCTTCCTTCCCTCAAGAAGAACTGGTGTGTTGGTAGCACGCTTAGGTTTTGCGGACGGACACCCGCACCCCAATTAATTGTCACGGTCATGTTCAACTTGGAAAAAAAATAAAAGCCCCACCTCAAATGAACAATTAATGAAGAGTGAGATGTTTGCATATTTCATTCCGATGCAACTGAAATCAAAATAAGTTAGGAAAACAAGGAGCAAACAGAAAAGGTAACATGTTCAAGAGATTTATTTTCAAATAATACAGCTGGAGTAGTTTCTTATCTTTGCTCTGCTCATTCTTAGTAAAATAGAGTGACTCTCATATATTAGTTCTGGAATGGCTTTGATGCTCTTCTGTCGGAGCAATTTGTCAGCTCGATTCATCACCGTCCACGTCGGCGGTACTGCACTCGGCCCGAGTGCAAAAAGTTATCGTTATCTTAATTTCATACATGGTAAGGCGTCCGAAAATAATTAGCAGCACGTGTTCCAAAATTTCCCCCGCCTGACCGAAGTTATGAGATTTACAGCAAAATGAACATCAAGCCAACCAAAGGTTTGGTTTACAGCCATTACGTTCCAGTAAGTGGATCAACTAAGAACACCAGCAGCAATCCGAGTTCAACCCGGGCGCCATCTTAAATACGTGAGGAGACACAAACCGTCTCTTGCGACATTTCTGTGCACGTTCAACCCCGCTTTGCCGACGCTGGCTGTCCGACAAGAGAGGAAAAAAAAATCAGAATTAAAGACTTTACAACTTATCTGGGTTTGCCGTCGTCACTGCAGTAAATCTCAACTATAGTATACACCCCTTTGGTGGTTGATCCCCCCCCGAAAAAAAACAAAAAGTTGCAAAAACAGTCTGCCTCCATGAAAGCATCCCCTCGTGAGATTTCTAAGGGTGATCTTTGGAGTTACCGTCTTGGAGGAAACACACGTGTTGGTGCCTCCCGGAAGGCTCGAAGTTTTGTGCATCCATCCGAGCGCCTTCCTTCCTGCTCGTCCGTGGCCGCGTCGACGTCATCCTCTCCATCGTCAAGCGACGTCTAAACAAAGCAAAGGCCGACCCGCTGAGATTGGAAACGAGTACGGCCAAAGATCCATTTTGTAGATCCCAACCTGCTCCCTGCTGGGCCGTGATGTCGTCCAGCAGCGTGGCGCTGTGAGACTTTGAGAGGCCGTTCTCCTTGAAGGCCACCACAGCAACTCTCTCGTCATCCTCGTCCACCTTCTGTTGCTGCTCGTCGTCGTCCTTCAACCTGGAATGTGCAGGCGGTTCAAGAAGCCCTTCGTCAAACTCTCCGTTCTCCCTGCAAAAAAAAAATTAATCAGAAGCATAATTAGAAGCGTTCCTGCAGACATCATCCAGTTGGAGTTACCTTTGCATCGGAGCGCTGTGCGTGGAAGTGCTGCTGGTGTTCAAGTTGGGGTCCGCTTGGCAACCGTTGCTATGCGGGCTGGAGGCGGGGCTCCCTTGGGACGGGCCCGGAGAGGCGACGGCCGCTGGTGAGAAGCAAACACGAGAAATGTAATTGGAGTGTTGGTGTCAGGACCAAAAAAAAAAGAGATAGGCTTCAAGTTACCTGGGTCGTCTGTGTTCTTGCTGGGCGTTGCTTTCTAGAAACGAAGAACGTGGCAACAACAGTCAGCAAACAAACAGGAGCATTACACCCCCATTTTATCGTTCGCTTACCTTGTCCGAGGCGTCCGAGCGTCTGGTCCTCTTCATGATCTCCTCCAGTCGCTTGTGAGGAGAAGAAGAAGCCGCTTTTAGGTGCGCGTGAGGATCAGGCTTGGAAGAGGTTTAATCACCTTCTTCCTCTCCAGCCGCTCGGCCTCCTCTTTCTGGAAGTGCTTCTCCCTCTCCTGCCTGAGTCTGTCCGTCTCCTCCTTCTGCCGAGACTCTTCCTCCTCACGCTGATGAGCAGAGCAAGAACAAGAGCAGAGTTTTACTTCAGAGCCCTTCCGTCACAGTCACGGATTGTAATTATCCCGACCTGTTTCTGAGCTCTCTCGGCCTCCTCTCTCTCTTGCCGGAGGCGCTCCTCCTCCATCCTTCTCTCCTCCTCTTCCTTCAGCCCTCTCTCCTCCTCTTCTTTCAGCCTCCTCTCCTCCGCTTGCCGCTGGGCCTCCTCCTCTCGCTTCGCTCGCTCCTCGGCCTTGCGACGAGCCATCTCCTCCTTAGCTAGCCTGAGGACGATGGCGGGGGTGGTGTATGTCAACACTGTGCATCTTCTGCTCGAGTTCCAGTTGAAGATGCTACCTGGCCTGCTCCTCCTGCTGCTTTCGCTCCTCTTCCTCCCGTTCTCTCTGCTCGCGGACCAGCCGCCGGTTCTCGGCAAGGATGCGGCTGGCTTCTTCTCGATCTGTGGTCCCGGCAGAAGGCTTCGGGGATGGCTCTAAAATGAGAAGAAATTAACAAATGGAAAAAAAAATCTGCTCGTGTGGAATTAACAGTTCAGTCCTCACCGCCGGTTGCAGCCTTATTGTGTTCCGCTGGCCGAGGAGGGCTGAGGACCGGCTCGTCCTCCGCTTCTTGGCTTTGGACGGGGTTAGACGGCTGCGGAATCTCAGGTAACACCTTGAGAGGGCGCAGGTTTCCGGGGTCCTCTGCCACAGGGGACTTGAGCATCTTGGGGGTCGGGGGGCGTCCTATGATATTCTGCGAGGGCCTGTTTGCAGGAAATAAAAGCATTTTTCTTCTCCACCGATTTACAACCGGGCCAACAATTTTATTTCTACCTTCCAGGAGAGGGCGCTGTTACTTTGGTGTTCCTTTTGATGGGTGACGAGGATCGCAATTTGAGGGGTAAGGTGAGCGAGGGGCCGAGAGGCTGCGACAGGTTGCTCCATGACTTCCTGACAGAGTCGCGGGTCTTCTGTGGCGTCTGCAAGCAAGTGAGAAAAATATCAAATGTAACATACCAGAGACGCTTGATAAAAAAAAAAAAAAAATGGCATGAAGCCAATAAAAAAACATTTGAAGACATCCCAGCCAGCCACCTGCGGCGTGCCGGTGGTCCTCCTGCGCGCCGGCGCCGACGAAGCCGTCTCCCTGGCGAGGCTGCGATCGTGGCTGCGGCTGTGAGACAGCGGGCGGCCCGGCAGGGTCTTGAAGGACGCCGAGCCCGTGGGGTGGCACGACACTGAGCGAGGACACACAGGCATGGCTACGGTGATGGAACAGGGTGGGGTGGGGGTGCGAGGGGTACATCGTGGTATGGAAAGGCGGGAGCGGGAATAAAACAATGGCGATGTTTGACGGGAGGGGCCAAGGAGTGAGCGGAAGGGCAAGAGAAAGGTTTGAAGGAAATGAAAAGCGTTAGTGTCGCCTGCTTCGCGTCACAGCATCTTGGTTTAGTAGTTATTCATGTGTGTGAGCTTTGAGTGCCAGATACCGGCCGGTGACGGAAGTTTCAGACAGTGTTAATGCTTTAAGTGGCGCCCAATCTTATTAACCCAGAAAAGCGTGCCGGTCAAGAGAGCAAACCTATCGATGAGGCGGCAGCGCTCGCTCTGATTGACGAGGCGCTCTTGAGCATCCCTGCGCTTCCGTTGGCTGGTGACGGGAGGGGGCGGGGCTTACCCGTTTGCTCCCCTGAGAGACTCATGGCGCTGCGGCTGCGTGCCAGGTAGGAGTGTGTGGGCTGTTGGAGCCGGTTCACCACGTTGCTCTCCCACGGGGTCAGGGGAAGGCGGCGAAGACCTATGTGCACACACAGACATGAAGTTGGTTTTGCATCCAGTCAAATGTGGCCAAATGAAGCCGCACTTCGCTTTGCATCTGCTTCACCTGCCAGCAAAGCACCCAGATGAAGAGCCGAAAGCAAACAAAAGGATTCACGAAGCCAGTGCGGGGAACCAAAACAACAAAACAGAAAAGCCATGCCCTTGCGAGGCTCCTGCGTTCCGCAATAGCAATTAGCCTGATTAGCCGCGTGCTCAAAGATAAAGCCGGGCTGGAAACTGTACCAATTGCCGACCAATTTCACCAAGGGCAAAAAATGTGCGGCATCCGTCCGGATAAACCAAACGGCATAGAGTGTTTCCGCAAAAACAAAAAGATTATACTACAGCGGATTAGAGAAAGGGGTCAGCGTGGATGCACACTGTGCGCTGCTTTGTATTTGAAACACGACACCAAGCCCGCAAATTAAATACCTTTTACACAAATCTTTGGAGTCAACCAGCAACACGGAAACAATCTCAACAGTTTCCAGCCCGAGACTGCTTTTTTTTTTTTTTTTTTTTTTGGAATGACCATCAAACACCTGCGTTTCTTTGCTGGCTCCCTTGGGTGAGACGAGTTTTGGACTGAGCTTTGTTTATGGCAGGGGTGGAGGTTGTCCTCGCCCACAACCCTGCATCGGTAGCATAAAGACGAAATAAATTCCAATAAAACCCTACCGAGTTCAAAGTGTCCAATTTTTGCCGTTACCTCGGTCAGGCGAGTGGAGGAGCGTGGCGGAGGACGACGACAGGCGCTTGGTAATGACGGGGTCGTGATGCTTGGATAAGTTCACCGTGGACGCCGATCTGCGGTCAGCATCTGGAAGCCACCCAAATCAACATCAGACTCAGAGAAGAAGAGCAGAGGGCTTGCTTGTCGGCTACGCTCAAATGTTTCTAAAGGGGGAAAGTCGAATTATAGCGACTGGCGTGCTGTCTATCTGCCGAGGGACTATCTGAAGTCACAAATTGCGCCATCAAAAGTGGCCTACGTGCACACTAATGTTCAAGCGAGGTACACACATACCAACAATCATGTGAACAGAAAATATTCATGTTCATTACCAATTTCAGGGAGAAAAAAATGCTGCCTCCTACAGGTCAGTTTTGGTATTACAACACTGGCAGTTTTTTATGCTGGTCATGTCGCTCACATGGATATGCATGTACCCCGACCCGTTTAGTGAAAGTCTATGCGCCGGCCCACTAGAATATTCACATTGGGATCTCACTGGGTGTCCACGGTGGACACTGAAAGCACCCGGCGCGTGCTCCAGTCCAGCAAGGTCGATCGGGTAGAGGAAAGCAGACTCGACAAAACCTGGACCACCAAGGCGGACCACAATGCATTGCAGAGAACAAAGAGAGAGCGACAGACAGAGAGAGAGAAGAGCCAGGTGGGAGACAGAAAGAAAGGGATTCAGAGAGAGCAGATGGATGGCAAGTTGAAAAGTAAACATGGCAGAAAAATGAGCCTGAGTGGAGGAACGTGACAAGCCAGCTCAAAGTCAACGTGGTGAATGCGTACCGGTGGGCGTGCTGGGGCGTACAGGGCCACCCCAGGACCAGCGGTTGGCCTTGGGTCTGCTGGCCTGACCCCGCTCCATCGTGCGGCGCAACACGGCTTCATGACGAACCTGGGGCACACGTTTTATTACGGCTACAAGCCCCAAAAAGATTTTTCACTCGGGACGGACCTTGTCCTCCTCCAGCTTCTGCCGTCGCTTCTCCTCCACAGCCAGGCGTCTCTGGTCCTCCTTTATGCGCTGCTCCTCCAGCTTCCTTCTCCTCTCCTCCAGGTGCTTCTCGTAGTGGCGCCTGGCACGCTCCTCTCGCGCCTGCCACTCGGCCTCTTTGGTGGCTGACGACAAAGATGAAATGACGAAAAAAAAAGCAGACGCGCGTGCTGCGTGAGCCCAAAGCCGCCGTGTCATGGGTCAGCCGCTGATCACGTGACTCGGCTTTAGCGCGTGGCAAATCCCTTCGGCGCACCGACCGATATTTACGTCAACAAATGCAATCCGACGCAAACGATACACACCATTCTGTTTCTCGCGTTCCTCTCGACGCTCCCGGGCCAGCCTCAGCCTCTCGTCGGTTTTATTGAAGAGCGAAGAATCTGCAAAGACAAACGGCGGGCGGCTCAAACGAGCACTGTCATGTGAACTTGGAGATTTTTCGGCGAGTTGCGGGCTTGCCTATTTTGGGCCCCGCCGTGCTGTTATTGGGGCTGCCGCTGGTGCCCGTCGGGGTGGGCGTGGAGGTCAGGGCGGGGGAGTAGGCCCGCCCGGAGAGCGACGAGCTGGACATCCTGCCATCGTCTGATTTATAGAAAGACGCTGCGACGACAGACAGACAGACAAACCAAACGTGCGTGAAGGGGAATTCAATGAAATCCCTCAAGTGATGCATGAAATGGACTTCGCCCCCGTTCCAAACTGGTTCTTTATCACTTCAGGGGCACGTTATCTCAAGCTAGCTCCAGTCAGCCTGCCACAACTCAAAACAAGTTCATACTTTGGAAAGAAACTCCGCCCCTCACGCCATTGAATGTTTTCTTCCTTAAAGGGCATCGTGCACAAAGACGCAAAACATGTCAGCTGAGTACGAACACGTCGACAGTGCCTCGGGTGCTCGCTCGGCGCTGGAACCGGTTTGGCCTTGGCTTTTGGTCAAACAGGAAAGGTTGGGCCCGGGCTCAGTTACAACCATCGTATCTCGTCACGCTGAAATCGTTTTTGTCAAACAAAAGGAGAGCTCGTCTCGTCGGGTCATGGGGACAATGTGAGCCGCCGGCAGACACCGCGAATGAATGAAGGACAAAAGTTTTGAATCTGGCGACACAATATGAGAGCAGGACGAAAAGTTCCCTTTGCAAGGCTGACAATGCTCCGTTGCGATTGACACCGATTGTTGCAAAACCGTCTTTACCTGGATTCTGCATCCTGTGTGATGCTAACAGAGACCCGATGGGGCTCCTCCTAGTCAAACTGGAGGGTCGATATCAGCATCCGTGCTGCCGGCAAGCATCCTGAACAAGTCAACCCAAAGTCCATGGTGAAGGCCAAAGGGCGGAAATCCACAAAAAGTGGGGAAAAGAAGCCACTCAGCGGGATCACCGTCGACTGGTCGTGGCAACTCTCCACAGCCACGAGTGTGTGTTTTGTGTCAAAGACACGGAGAGTGCGACATGGGGAGAATTTAATCTGGCCCTCCCTCCCTCCCCCATGTCCCATCATTCACCGGCAGTCAGATTAAACGGTAAGAGCGAGCGATTAAAGCTGTGGTGGCTAGCAAGCCAGCCAGCCATCGCCGGCCGTCCCGAAAGGATTAGCCCAAGCTAATGCTAAGCTAAAAGCTGATGGACACAACCAGGAAAATAAAGAGAGTCTTGCTGGCTGAGAAGTTAGCTTTGACATATTTCAAATTCTTTTCAGCTCCCTTTTGAAACTATGATCAGATTTTGCTCCTTCCTACACCATGCAGGTTACAACTTTACAAACTCGGCGACTATTGTTGCTTTCTGTGGGTCACGCACAAATCTCCAGTTCCGGTCATACCTTTGGTCTTCCTCCTCCTACCATCTCTCCGTTTGTGCCCATCATCTTCTTCGGAGATGGTGAAGAGTCTCGAGCGCCCGCCTCCCTTTCTCGGCCTGGCCGGCTTGGAGCCCTCACCTCTTGCCGCTCTTCTCCCTTTCCTCATCTCAGCCTTCAAGTCATCCCAGCCTGTGCAGTGACTAAGTGAACGTGCACGCCAGACGATGATGATGATTGACCTCTAAAAGTCTCCTCCTCGCTGGTAGGGTGGACGCCAAGCAGCTAACGCGAGGAGCCATTTCCCCGGGCTGCACATTGCTGCACTTTGGCCGAGGCGGCGTGAAGAGCAATCCGCGCCGTCCCGAATAAACACACGGAGGGGACAAAGTGCAGCGCGTGACCAAAGACAAACTACTTGCTGAGCTACGTCCATCTTCAGTCGGGCAAGAAGAGGGAGAGGAAGATGAGCTCTCCGCAGTCGGGCTTAGAAAGAACAACTTAATCCAAGATCTAAGGAAATTTGTTTTTGCATCATCAGGCTTCCGACCAGCAGCCCACCAATCAAGCGAAGCACTTAACAGTGACCAGACGTCATGACAGACACGCCTGGCAAACATTTGGGCTATTTGTATTGTGCATGCGCCACACACTAAACTCACATTCGGCAAAGGAAAACAAACATTAAGCTTAAACAGCCGGCACAGCATCTTAATGTCAACACGACGTGGTGATAAAATACTACAACAACACGCCATTGTACTTCAATATCCTACAAGCCAATTGGCTCTTGGCCCCTGCAGGATACAGTGGCTGTAATCTTACACTATGGCTTTAAACCAGATCGACCCGAGTACACACACTACACACACCTACACAATTTCATGTAATTGTCCTGGGCAAACCTAAGGCAGTCAAAATATCATCGATGCATAGAACAGCTTAATAGTTTGGAAAAGTGAACTCTTTTCAGAACCACACATCCCCAAGGCCTTATAAGTGTTCCGACCTACGTACAAATCCGTCGTAGGTAGAGATTCTGTTTGGGTGAGTTTGGCGACACCTCTGGTGATAAATGGTAAATTTGCATATCCGGCATACAGCCAATTTACATTTACATTACATTTACAAGTTAAACGGTTACAGAAAACCGCTTTTAACATATTAAAAAAATGATGTGTTTTGACGTCGATCAAAATACTCGACCATGAATAACAAAATAAAAAGAATACACAATCTGAAAACTAACACGCACATCCGACTTTAATTAATATTTTCAGATTTAAAAAGACAGAAAATGACGCGTGGAAGGTTTAAAATGAGTTTTTATACGGAAACGATGCACATTGAATGAAATGAGTTTGCGACTCCACCTGTCACTTCGCGCCGAGTCACTACTCGAAAGCAGTCGAATGTCAGCGGCAGGTGTGCGCCAGCAGCTCCGGGGCTAGCTTAAAATACCGACAATGACGCTCACAAAGTCAACCCAGCACATTTTAAATGTTTAAAACTACACGACTTGCTTCAGGCAACAACAACAAAAAGCAACTGGTGTCGTAGGTAGTTTTTTTCCCCCTTCTTAATCCTTCTCTCGTGACTGGCCACCCGGCGGCGGACTACAACAGCTCTCTTTAGATCTCTCCGCGTTTAAACGCGACAAAACAACCGGAAGTCTGGTCTTTTTCCGAGTATTCACTTGTAAGACAACCGTTGGACGCTCTTCCGGGCAGTTTGTCCAAGTTAGAGGCGCGCGGACTCACCTTGGGACGCCGGAGGAGATGCGTCGCTGCCATCCTCGTCCGCCATTTCTCCTGACGTCACCCGGCCGGAGAACCTGCCCGGAGGTCCGAGGAAAGGATCCCGACTCGACTGACTTCCCGCCTCCCTCACCACCTCATACGGGCAGGTAGGAGGGGAGACACGGCGCCTTCGACGGCTTTTAGACGCTCCGAAGCACTCGTCGTGACTAACTTTTAAAACTTGTCCTTGAAAATTGTGGTTTTGTTAGCAGGACATTTGAAAAAGGTGTTTAGGCGATAACTACCTGTTGTGTTTTTTGTTGCGACACTGCCATCTACAGGCACATGGCTGCTAATGCTAATCTGTGTTCGCCCATTGAGTTTTGTTGAGGGGGCGTGGTAAACGCAAGATGGGCTGTGATTGGCTATTTTGCTCTTGCCTATATTTATGTTTTATTTTGTCATTTAAATTGTTTATGTTTTTGTTTTTGCCTTAATTGAACTTGTTAACTGGTTACAACCTAGTTGTGTTAGTAACAAAATTGTCATAGGCTCGAAAAAATGTGTGCTGTAATTCTAGAGACTTGTATTTAAAAAACGTATATAAAATATATATAATATAATTTTTCAGATACATGAAATACGATGACTATTGCTGAAACTATCATGTGAACTCATTGGGCTGATTGTTTTAATCGTCCAGCAGAGGGTGCTCTAACCTTTGGCTTGAATTCAATTTAGCTGCTCATCATTTAACTATTGCACACAAAACAACAAGCTAATTAATTTAAGTCAATTGCTTATTTATGAAATTTGAAAAGGCTGCACTGCAAGGGTTTATTCATATTGCTTTTATTTTGCCATATATTGCCACCAATCAATCAAAGTTAGCCCTTTGTGTCGTTCAGGGTGAAAAATACATACTAAATATCAATCTAGAGGACATTCATCATCATCTGAGGTTAACTTGCGAGAGCTCATTAAAAACGAGTTGCCGTTCCACCTAAGCCGAGCATAATTGAGTAAGGCTTGTGAAAGCGCTATATAAATAAAGATGAGCTGAGTTGTGTTGATTTGTGCGTTCCTGCCTGACTGTCTTGAATGTATGCTAATCTCTTCTATCGATGCTCGACTGTGCAGGCTTAGCCTCCCATGAACCGGCCTGTGAGACAGCCACTGATTGGCGGCAGCTACACGGAAACCATGGCAACCAGCTGTTTTGGCAATTCCAGCCATGAAGCGGGAGGCAGACGAGAGAAATTGGCCTGCAGGTACAGACGCCACGGCCGGGGAACCTACGGAGCGCGGGCCTCATAAGGCCCGTGAGTTACCAGTGGGGCCTTGACATTGTGAAATAAATGATGAGATTTGAGTTTACTGCCTGAGGTGAATTTCAAGGTTGCACCTGTCTTCACGTTTGTGATGAAAGATTCTCCAAATTGTCTGTAATGAGCACCCAGGAGATTTGGTGTTTGGGCTTGTTTTTGTTCGACGCAGCGATTCATGTCGAGCTTGTCCATTTTAGTGTGTCGACTACACAGTTGGGGGGAGGGCGGATTGATTTTGAGGCTTTTCAGAACCTCATCTGCTTTGAGCACCAGAGGACTAGTTTGTTAATCGGGGTCAACCGAGAAAGCACAAACGGACGGATTTTTTGAAACATCTTTAAGGATCAGATGTATTACTGTCAAAAAACACGAGGTCCGGATTAAAAACATATATATTTTTTGCTCTTATCTCACTCAGTGTCCTTCCCCCCCCCCCTGTATCCTCATATCACCTGTCCAGCAGCAGACAGGAGCATCTCCATAGCGACAAATCCTTCCGCTCGGAAAACTGGTGTCAACACCGTCGTTGGTAAGTGACGGCAAATAATTGCTGTTAATTGCACTTGTTTGTTGAGCCCCGCCGTTGTGTGTCCATGCATTCACCCCAAACAGATGGCATGCGCTAGAACGATCTAAATTCACCCCCTGTCGATAGACCGATCCCCCACCGGGACGTAACCACACCCCTTCATTGTCACCCTCGTCACAAGCAGATGATACACAAACAAGCCATATGGCAACGTGACTTAAATCCTTTTAAAGTCTACGTCACATTGTGTTTGTTTACTTTACTTGTTATTATCCTCATGGACCCAGACATAAATAATCGTGCATTAATCGGTGTCACAAATACGGGCAGCAGTTGCCATTTTGTAGCCAATACCTGAAACTGTACGGACAACTCACTACATTCCTATCTCTCTCCATTTGCTTTGGAGTGGGACAAAATGGAGAGATGCTTGAGATGACAGTGTGTCACTGTGCTTTCCCAATTCCCTCCCCCTTCATCCCTGTGAGGTATGATGGATCGCTGAATCCAGCAGGGAGAGTGGGATGGTAGAACATATGGGAGAGGGAGAATGGCAAATGAACAAGAGGGGGGGTTGGGGACAGAAAATGTACAGTAGGATTGCTAGGACGGATTTCACAAAAGGGGGTTCTGCCTGCCACCATTTCCTCACAGTTTTTAATCAAAACAAACCCGTTAGCACCGTCCGTGTCCTCGTTCCTCGCTGACTGGAAATGACTGGAGGACTCTGCTGGTGTGAGATGTGCTGGTGTGCAGCCAGCTGACTGAAAAAACATGCTGAAAGGGAGAAGCTAGGGTAAGGGCAAAGCGAGGGGACGAGGGGGGGGGGGGGGGGCTCCCATCCTTAGCCATTCTGCTCGCATTCACCTTGCAGTTCCAATTATTCAAGGCAGCGTGCAGGAGCCTTCCCTGTCAGCCAGCCCCAGCTGTGAAATGTGGGTCACGGAATTTAAAGGCGCACGCTCAGCTTCTCGCATCTTGACTCGCAGCATCCGCGCCAATCCCGCAGCAGGCTGCTCGGGAATGTGTGTCAAAGTGTGTCTGAATCCCAAAGACATCATTCGGAGCCAGAGTCTTCAATTGTTCATGACTCCATGCAGCGGCGCCCTAGAGGGCGATATTCTACCTAGCAACAGCCGTACAGTAGGGCACTAGGCTAGTCATACGGGGCTAGACGGGCAGCAGAGCAAGGTTACTCATGCGGAAAGTGAGCAATCAAGTCATACGTCGGTGAACTCGACACACACAATCAGACGGGGGGGCTGGCCTGGCCTACTAAACTAGGACGGCCACAAAAAAAAAAACACAGACGCTTTCTTAAAACAGCGCACGCAGAGTTGTCTGCATTTTTATTGTCAGCAAGAAAAAAAACAGACCACACACATTTTACACGTTACATTTTTGTTTAAAAACAAGATTGCTTATTGTGGATGTACAGAAAAAAATGAAAACAGCAGCTAAAAAAAAAAAAAAAAATTGTAAGTCTTAATAAAGGTATAAAAAGGAACGTGTTGTATGAATTAAAAACCTCCCGGGCCGACAAATGTGCCCATGGGCCTACTCCGCTCCCACATGCTACTTAAAAAATACATGCAAAGCTTCCTATGCGGACATTTTTAAAATACTCCCTCATAAATTATAAAATATTAACCTATTGCCCCTGAACCGCTTCTCAGTAGAGGAAAAATTCATAATAGGACCTCAGCAAAAGTGTGGCGCTCGCCTCCTCCTGCCAACACAAATCCATTTTCATCACACAGTTATTTCTTTTAAATACAGCCGCTACCTGGGAAGGACATTTAAAAACAGCACCATTTTTTTTCATAAGTTCTCCTGGATTCTCTCTGACGTGTTAAGTCACGTCAATTCAAAAGAAAAGTCCTATAAAGTTAAGAAGCTAATTTTCTTGGTTATACTTGACATATCGATACTCTGTCAGTGTTTACTTAGTGTTGTTAGCATGCAAGACGGGTACTTTGTGTTGTAAAGAAAAAAAAATAATCCACCGTCGCCTTGCTTGTATGTCTTTGGCAGCTAAGGGGGATTTGTCACATTTGGTCTATCATGATCTAATCAGGACTGCTTATGAAAGTGGCTCTCAATTGAAACTATTTTTTGACTCCTCTCAAGCAAACCGACTTGCCATTTTTTCAAAACCCTTTATTTATACCAACAGTGCAGCCTGGAGGAGTCAAAAAAATGACAACCGGTTCATGAAGCAAATTTGAAGCTTCATTTCCCCGTCGCTATAAAAAGTACCGTGTCCGCCTGATGACTCTTAGCCCGTCCTGCCGTTTGACATTTCTAATTTACATTTGGCAAGTGTAAACATTTCAAGTTGTCCACAGACTTACAGTAATTGCCTCCAGGTCGTCCCTATGGTTAAGGTTCAGCGCTGAGAAAGTCAAACGACATCCTGAAAGTCCTTTAAAGGCAAGCCCTCATCGCTAAAAAAAAACCGAGTTCACCGCTGTGTCGTATTTAAAAAGCTAGCTGATATGTGTAAAAAAAAAAAAAATGGGTGTAACATGAGCGAAAGGCCGTCAGTCATCAGGTTTGCAGTTAAGAACTACAATACCCATCATGCCTTGCTGCGGTGAAAAGCACATCAAAACAATGGCAACGTCCCCACATAGTTTAAATGGCGAAACAATAAACAGTATTGAATTGAATATGCAAGCAAGAATCAGTTACAGTGTAAGGATTATGAGCAGCGGGAAAAAAACGACAATAAAAAAAAAATAAATGGTGAAGCACTGTCTTTACAGAGTGCTCCGGCTAATTTCACAGCAAATACAGCAGTACAGACTTAGCTCCTCCCTTATTTTATTTGTTGCTGAGATTTTCCATCTCTATGGCTGTCGGGGGCCTTGAAACGACGAGCAAATGTGAAAAGTAGACGATGCCGTTCGCTATCAACCCTTTTGAACAGTCCACTGATGTAGATGCCATCCTTGACATTGTGTGTGCATGTGCAGTGAGCTCGTGGTATGCATGGATGCTTGCAGAAGTGATGCCACTTATGTTCGGATGAGTTACTGGAGGGGGGCGGCGGGCGGGGGGGGGGGGTTCAAAAGCCGATGAGGTCGAGCTCTCTGACATTATAGACCCTTCTTAGATGGAGCGCTGAGCTTCCTCATTCCTCTTATCCTGCCCAGCAACTCGCGGACAAAATCCTATGAGAACAGAATATAGAGAGAGGCAAAATTATAATTAGAAAGCAGCGCTCATTCCCACACACACACATATTTATTGTGTGCCTGCTGATATGAATTTGCATAAGTGACATATTATAGAATATATGTAATATAAACGGATAAGGATCTAAGATAGAGCCTTGTGGAACACCGGCAACGGGTCCTCAGTTGACAACAATTCCAACATAATCCGAATTTTAATTGGAATGTTACTGTCGTCCAAAAGATGAGTCATAAATACTGTAAATATTTGTGTTAAAACACAAAGATTCGTACTGACGAAGTAAGAAACAGCCGAGCGTACGAAGAACAGATTTCAAGGTGACACTCATGACCTCATTTCCGACATCCCCGGGACTTGAAGTCCCTCTTTGCCTGTCCTCCATCTTTACGTTCATTTTCTATTTAACATTCAGCTGGGAGAGGGTTGGCGAGTTTCCGTAAAATAATCTACCAATGATAACTTTCTGATTTTAATCTTCAATATTGCGCTGTTGTTTACGTTCCCATTTTGCCCTTTTTTGTGTGAGCGGCCGTCTTGTTGCTGGTATTGTTTTCAAAATGGCATCTGCGCTTTGACATTCTCATGGGATTATGCTGCATTTGTGTGTGTCTGTGTGTGTGTGTGTGTGTGAGGGCTTAGGCGTACTATACGAGCTGTCAACCTGGTGACCTTGTAACGCTTGCTGGCAAACCTAATGCTACTTACTTATAACACACAGGTGACAGATGGGAATTTCCCACAATATGAGGTCATGTGATCGGCCCGCATAACCTTTTCATCGCTACCGTAGTCAATTTTCCACACATCGAGGTGTGTCAACACTCACCTCTGTCGGTTTGTAACAGTCTATTAAGGACTCCTGTGTGTGGGGAAAAAAAATAAACATTGTTAAAAGAGAAGAGGAAACCGAAGCTTCATGAACCAGTTGTATTATTTCGTAAAAATGCCGGCGTACCTGCAGTTTGACGGCTCTCTCGTCATCGCTGTTCACCTCCAAAAGGTCGTCAATGTCGATCTCCACCTCGGGCATCTCTTCCTCCTGTGGGAATGGCAAAATAGTACAAATCGGTGCTAGTCTTCTTCAAAGAGGCGCATTTTCCGCACGGCGGCCATTTTGAAAACCTTCCGATAGTCATTGCGACGACGGATATTTTGGTTTCGTGGCGACACATCAGTCTGAAACCATCAGCGGATATATTAGCGTGCTGGACGGCTGGCTTTAAGCTGGCATTCGCCCGCGGCCATCGTTGGTATTCAAGCTCACGGAGAGTCGTTTTTTATTTCCCCTCTCGGCTTTAAATCTCCGTCACGACGAGTCGCCTCGCAATTATGACTTTTTATATTCAAATACTCGATCTGTCCGTCCGTGTGTGTGACGTGTGAGACAATTGCACTTGTCAGCAGGCAGTCTGTCAGCCATTGCTGACAAGTGGGGCAGGCAGGCATGAGCCGTGTGTGGACCACCGGCTCCCGCAGGCCACTGCCAACCACACACACACACACACACACACACACATGCTAGGGCTGCCAACAGTCTTCTGCAGAATGATGTTGACTGCAGGGGCTTTGCGTGCCAGCCTAGCTCGACACAAACTATGTCGTACTCGGAATGGAAATAAGCATGCAGATAAACGCTAGTGGCGCTTAGGAGCCTCGAATGGAACACGTCCCAAATTATTTTTTTGCCAGACTCGGCTTGGACCGCAGAGGTCTGAGTTTGTGTCAGGTGGAGAAAGTGGTTGTAAACATTCACAGGGGCAAGAACACAGCGTGAATTTGCAAAGGCGCAAGACACAACAAACATTTGGAAAAGAGCCGGCTGGCGTGTTTGGCGAACACGTGTCAGACTTGTTTGCACCAACAGCTGAGAAGCCGGCAGCGCTTTGTCTGCTTCGAGGTGACGGAATGCGAGCCGCCCGACCCGGTGACTCATAAACTCGATTCGGACTGAATTCAACACTCAAATTCGTCGCCTTCACGGGCAACGTGGCGAGTATGAATTCAAGCTGACCCCGGAAAGTGGGTCAGGCTTCCGCCGAAAGTCAATTAGCAAGCCAGCGGGCCGATTGGGAAAGGCTGGGTAAAATCCCTGACCGAGCCTGTTTTTCCAACGCTGGGTGCGTAGGTGGCATCGGCATTAATTGCTTGTATTTGAAAAATAGTCTGACACATCTGCCAACAATTAATGACAGCTTTTCAACAACAAAACAAAATGTCAAGCTTTGTTTCTCCTCCGTCGACCGATCAGCCGACTGCTGTCGGTATTTTCCGGGAATGGCGCGCTGTGGTTTGCCAATATGCAATAAACAAAATACATACTGCTAGCTTGAGGCCAACGTGGTAAGCTAGCATTTTGTCAAAACGGAATAAAGCGGTAGGTACGCTTGGGATAAAAAGTGGGTCGCTTATGAGCAAGAGAAGGATTGCGCAACCCAGGAAATGTGGCGGCTCAGCTATCTTGGGTGTCGCATCAAAGCGCGGAGAAGCTCAAGGTGGGATGAATTCATCCTCGGAGAGCGAATGCCTCGTAGGGAAGCGAGCGAGCGAGCGAGCGAGATGAAGGTGAACCCGGGGCTTAAGTCGCGAGGCCTCTTCTGAAGGCTTGTCAAATAGCGGGCCCGCTAATCAGTTACGGTCGAGCATCCTTCCCCCCCCTCCTCCCTCCCTCTCTCGAAAGCATGCAGCGAGCTCGGATGAATTTACTGGATGAAGTTGCGGCAAGAAATCTTTCCCACGCTGATTCAGCGCCGCTCCAGAGGACGCCTTACATCACACACTCACAGAGGAGGAGTACAAAGAACAAAACGCTCGCTTGAGAGTCACACGAAAAAATAAAGTAGCAACCCAGGCACTCGGATGCCCTCACGCGCGGGCAAGGAGAGCCACGAAATGAGAATTAGGCCTTGACTCACACCTAAAGGTGGTTCAACCGGATAACCTTCTTCCGGCTGCTGGTATCGCTCGTGAGGCTAGGCCACGCCCCTTACAGGCACACATCCAACACACAAATACGACGACTTACTCTAATGACACTTTAGGAAGTCACTTTTATACAACACACTGCCAGAAAAAGCCACAGACGAAGAACAGGAACAAAACGTTAGCTCGACTTGTGTTTTGTGCTGACGAACAATGTTGTTGAATTGTGTTTATGTTTAGGCCCTCACAAAAATGAGAATTCAAATTTGTACAGAAACACAAAATCATTGCCATGCTTCCTTCACTTTGATTCAAATGGCAGCCGGATCAAGACACAAATTGTAACCTTGCGGGCGTCCGATCCATAAACGGATCAAGGTCGTTAGCGCCGGGCGACCCATCGACCGGTTGGACCTCACGGCGGGCGCGTCTGTCAGCATCGCTCAATCGTTTCATGTTGCAGTCGAGCGGATGATGCCGTTCCGAATATGACCGGCTGAATGTTTGCTATGGAAAGAAAATTCAAATTGTGTTTGTATTGCGGCCAGTTGGAGCAAATGCCAGAGAAGAGCATGGACATGAAGCTTTACGGATAAAGCATGTCTCTCCAGGCAATACTCCCCCCACCCCCATCATGTATTTTTCCACTCTAGATATCATTATCTATCTCCTGGAGCAAGCCCCCCCCCCCCTCCACGCCTCCATCACCGCTTCTCCCGTGACCTTGTCGATAGTTCCCCGCGCTTTTTCTTTCTTTGACTCCAGGAAAGACCGACAACGGCGTGTTATGTGAACCTCGTGCGGTCACAGAGGACGAGTAAAACGCCGCAACTGAAGCCGAATCGTTAGAAAGGCTCGATAGCCCAAGAGCGATTCCTTCGGAGGAAAGATACGAATCCAGCTGAATCAAATCGATGAATTGAAATGTTTTTAATCCGTTCCCCTTCCCTCCCTTAAAAAGATTTTTGGGATATGTTTAAGAATAAAAAATAGCATTGTGTTGTATAAAATAAAATCATAAAAAATAATATATAAAATAATAAAATGTTAAAATAATGAAAAATGGACCTTTCCACCATTTTGTTTTTCATTATTAAAAAAAAGTTCTTTTTTGGGGGAGACAGTTTTGTAGGAAAATATTATTGGTGGTATATCCTTTTTTTTATTTGCAATTCGAATTTATTTGTAGATTTTTGCCATTCACAGGCCGAGCCGGTCCTTCTAGTATGAAAAAAGAAGTCTGGGTGCAAAAGCGGCAAAGAAAACATCAGAGCGCAGATAAAACCTCGTCCACACACACAGTCGTGTAACGGTGGGGGTGCGTGCACCCGTGACTAAGCCTCATCGAGCGAGGCTCTATTGACAGCCAGCCATGAGAAAGTAGGACACGCCAGCGTCTACTGTTACCTGGGCCACTCGCACGCAAACGTGCACCGACTCTCACTTCCGGAGGAGCCGCCATCGATTCTTCTCAATGCGTCTCAGACCGATTCATCACATGCCACAGCGGCGCTTCATTGCCTCGGCGATTTAAATTATATACGCACACTTTTTGTCTCACTGCGATTGTGCTGCTCCTTCTGATGTGCCCGTCTTGGCCACCAGGGGGGCAGTATTGAGCGGCTCATGTTCATTAAGATGGCTCAACTCCTCTCAGCTCATCAGTACGGCACTAGTATTAGTAATTCTTTGTGGGGGATAAATAACACACACACACACACACACGTGCTAATTTGATGACCAGTTAGGCTGCATTTACACATATGTGGACATCAATACATGTTTTTTGTTCTCTGTTAGGTTTGCATGGGAAACTGATAGCATGCTTGACCTTTACGTCACCCCCCCTCCACACACACACACAGCCTGTCTAATTTAGGACCTAGCACTGACGCGCTAATGATTACGGCGGCCGTGCGACTTCCTCTTTACGAGCATGTGACCAAACATCAGTACTATTTGTGTAGGTGTGTGTGTTTGAATTTGTGAGGCGTTAAGGCCACCTGCCCAAACAAGACCGCCATCTAGCATGTCGTCATGGCAGAGAAGGTCACAATATTAGGTACATCGCCTTCGATGATGTCATCACGCTGTAGCGATCCCTGTCTACGAGTACAGTTAATAATCAACGTCTCTATAAATATTGATTCTATCAAGAATTAAAGGCCCAGCTCGCAAATGAACGGCCTGTCACTCAATCTCCACTCGTCATTTTAATTAAAACCGGAGCGCGACGACCTCCACCTAATCCCGTTTTGAATCAGCGCCAAGAGCAACGGCACCCATGGCTGATTTTCTTCATTAAGAGTCATGCATTATTCAGCGAGAAATTAAGGAAAATGTCAGAGAAAAGACACAAAAGGGGACATGGAAAGTCAGGCAAGCCAGGGCACTCTTGTGCCGCGCTTATCGTGAAATGAAAGGCCGAGAAGGCTAAAGATAGATGCGAGGAATTTAAATCTCAGGTGACGGCCGACGGATGCCATGCAAATGCCCGGCCGCCGCCGCGAGGGTTCTTTGTTACGTGTCGGTGTGAATGCTCTGCAGAGGCCATCTAAGACCACTGACATCAGCACATCCTTAACCCACTGCCCTTCTTTTGCTCGTCTCCAGATTTGAACAAAAGCAGTGCAAACACAGGCATATATTCTTTATCCTCTTAAAAAATACTTTTTGGGAAGCCAACCTCTGACATATTCCTTTTTTTTTTTTAACTTGATCCTCCACTTTTTGCATTTGAATTACTCGCAAGTAGGTCCTTATGCCAGGCATGTTTTTACTGCCCCCTTGCGGCCAAGGCACCTGAAGGAGCAGCACAATGTCCATTGAATATAACCTCCCCCAAATATGTTTACGTCTTTATATTCTATCTAATGATGTTGTTATGGTATCTTTTTATCCAATACAGTAGTAATTCATATATTTCACAAATTTTAGGGGTGCAGTCCTTGCTCTGGTGTAATGCAAATGTATAATAAACATCTAATTGGATTTTTTTCCCCATATCGGCATAATTCTTGTAAGGACTTCATGCAATTTAAAAAGGACAGGGAGCATCGGTCAAATTCATTAAGCAACCTCTGGAATTTTGATTTTAATTGTTAAATAAAAAGTATGTTGCGGGCTGACCTCGCAGTCGTAGAGTTCGCTGAGCTGCTCGATGATCCACTCCTCGAGCACCAGCCGCTTCCTCAGCTCCTTGCGGTCGTACTTGACAGTCACTTTGCCCTGCCGCTTCTGCACCGGGTCGTCCGAACCGCCGCCGCCGCCGCCGACGACCAGCGGGGCCGATCCGGCGCAGCCAACCCCGGGCGCGGCCTGGAAGAAGACGCGGCCGGCGGCGGCGGCGGGCAGCGGTGGGGCGCTCGTCTCGGTGCTGGCGGCCGACATGGCTCGTCTCGTCTCGTCTCGACTCGCTTGGCAGCTTTTCGTGGGCGAGGCGTTGGGTTGGGATGCTGCAGACTGTGGAGTGGACGTGGGGTGCTGAACAGCTGCTATTTAAAGCGCAGACGGTCCGAGGGGGCGGGGCTTGCGCCCCGAGGAATTAATATTCAAATCAAATCATGGCAAGCGGATAAATCCGTCTTGTGTGCCCATCAGACTCATCTTTGTACAAATATTCCACAGTTCTTACATTTGATCTCATTAGGCCATTCAAGTGTACCTAATGAAGTGTCTGCATTTGTGGAGTTTAATCAGAATAGCTTGTCTGATTGTAGTTATTATTATTTAATTTACTTTTTTTTGCTGGAGTTAGAGTCAATTAGTCAATCATATTTAGCACAAAGATTCAACTGTACGATTGAGTCAATACCGTATGTGGATACTTAGTCAGTGGCGTCCCCTTTTGACCGAATGAAAGAACGCAAGACGGGAGATAAACGTTTTATCTTTTTATAACTCTCCTGTAAAGATGGATGATAACATGGTGTCCTTAGAAGGAGCACACTTCACACTCACTTACCAACAACAATCTAAGCTTGCTTCTGTTAAAAAAGTAACCAGTACCTTATACATTTTTTTTGGGGATTGATTGACAACTTTTATTCCAAACATTCAAATACACACAATACCGAGCTTCCCGTTTGCTATCAGACAAAATCCCTGCATAAAACCAAATAAAATTGAGGAAGCCAAATAAACACAGAGAAAAAAAACACAGAGAAAAAAAAGATATTCGGAAAGTAGTAAGAAGAAGCATAGCTTTTTAGCTCTCACCAATTTATCTAAACATAATTTATATGCATATATAGGTACATATATGTAACACACATACATAGTTGAATAACGAGTAGTCATTCATAAGTAAATGTTTGAATGACGAGTAGTCCAAGTGAACTTTAGACTGGAAACGATTCGACATGGAACGAAATCACTTGATTACCTGCTAGCCGATTGGACGTTGTCATTGGCTAAGTCTCTGACGTCATTTCATTTTATCATGATCTGACAAGAGGCCTCCTCTGTCCAGTCATCCTCGCCATGGCCATCTTCACTCCAGTCCTGGTGCTAGTGCTGTGCTTGGTGTTGGGCTACGTGGCGGTGAGGAGCCAGCGGACCAAAACCGCCGGCGACCCTCGTGGGGGACAAAGCGGACCGTGGGTGGACGAGGACCTGCACGATGACAGTGAGGCCAAGAAAAAAGATGGTAAGAGCCTCATGTGGTTTGAAATATGTAAGTTAGTACGTGAATGGCTCATTTTCGTAGAATTGGATCCAAGCTTTGCCTCATTCTCAATTTCTTTTTAAAGATAGTGTATTGCAATCATCGATTCACTTTTTACTGATTGACCTTTTACGTTACAGTTCACTATCTTTCTTTAACTATCTCACGCTTGATCACATTTTGACACTTTGCCCGCTGGATGTGTTCCAGAGGAAGGCGAGTGGCAGGACAAGCATGAAGACGTCCCACATGTGCCTTACTTGTCCGAGCGCCACCCCGAGGAGGAGATGCTAAGCAGAGCTCGACGCTTCTACACGCTAATGAACCAGCGCAGGACGATGCGCTTCATCAGCCCCGAGCCCGTGCCGCGGGAAGTCATCGATAACGTAATACGCACCGCAGGTAAAAAAAAACAAAAAAGGAACTGATGGCAATGAATGAGTTAGCGCCTATCCTCGCTGTAATGCAGTCATTTGGACACAAGATGGTGCCAAAGTGATATTTGTATATTAGACACAATAAATAAATAGACCAAGAATGGGGCAAATGGTCCAAGCTCTAGTGACAACGGTATTGTTTTTAACTGACCTGGGCAGGAACCGCACCTAGCGGCGCGCACACCGAACCCTGGACCTTCGTGGTGGTCTCCGACCCAGACGTCAAGCACCGCATACGGCTGATCGTGGAGGAAGAAGAGGAGACTAACTATCGGCAGCGCATGGGAGACAAGTGGGTCAAAGACTTGGCCAACTTTCGGTGAGCATGCAGCGTCGGCAACGCTAATCGGTCCCACGCGAGGCGTCTCACGGGACGATCGCTGCGCGTACGCCGCAGGACAAACTGGATTAAGGAGTACTTGGACGTGGCGCCGTACCTCATCCTCATCTTCAAGCAGACGTACGGAATCCTTCCAGACAACAAGAGGAGGGTGCATTACTACAATGAGATCAGCGTGTCCATCGCCTGCGGCATCCTGCTGGCTGCACTGCAGGTGAAATCAGACAAAAAAGAATGAACTTTCAGGAATTCGCTTTTTTCCAATTTACGAGTTGGGAAAAGTTTCATGTGAGATGACTCTCTTACATCACTTCTGTTGCCAGAACGTGGGTCTGGTCACCGTGACGTCGACGCCGCTCAACTGCGGCCCGAAGCTCAGGCTGCTGCTTAAGCGACCCGTCAACGAGAAGCTGCTCATGCTGCTACCCGTCGGCTACCCCGCCAAGGACGCCACCGTGCCTGACCTCAAACGCAAACCACTGCACGACATCCTGGTGCAGATATAAGGGCCGAAATTCCAAAATGGAATTAAATATGCAAATATCAGTTTTGTCTTGGATGTTTTTTATTCATGCTCACATTTAAATGTATGGACCTCGGTTAAGCAAAAGCAACACATTTTGCAACACACTGAAGGAAATGCCATTAATCCAGTTTCAGCCCTCACTAATATCAATCTTTAATATTACACTTTCATTCAAGAGCTGCTGTGTAGGCCACATTATCTCGTGTTTAATTTTTTAATTACTGTTCAAAAGAAATGTTTTCACGCTGACGTATGTGCATTATGACCTATTGGGGGCAGTAAAGACAATGTAACAAAATGCGGGGCGGGGACGCAGCGAAGAAGAAGAAGAAGAATCCGATTGCGCATGCGTACACCACGTATGCCTCTTACTCATCTGGTTGGATGCTAGCTGGCTAACCGGCTACCTAACGCCACTCAGCCTCAGCGGGCTTCCAGCGGCACAAGCAGCAGAAGCAGCGGCCCCACGGACGTCCCGCGGCGGCGAACGACGCTCGGACGGCGCCGCGACTGACGAAATGGCCGGCCAGCAGTTCCAGTACGACGACAGCGGCAACACCTTTTTCTACTTTCTCACGTCGTTCGTGGGACTCATCGTGATCCCGGCCACCTATTACCTCTGGCCCCGGGATCAGAATGCTGGTAAGGCCCCGATGTCGGGCTCCGTTGCTAGCTTGAGCTAAGGGATGGCTCCCGCGAGCGTCCCGAACCCGTTGGCGTTTATTCGTTTTGCCGAAGCTTCAGCTCCATCCCCCAGGACGCTCTTTGTCCGCACAAGTTGAGTCGTTTTACCCAAACTGCTAGCAGTACGACTTCTTTCCATACTGACATGACATGTTACAAGTGCGCACTAGTTGACATCTAGTGAACTGATTGATGTTGACTAGTATAATTTTATTACTGTCTTTCCATGAGTCCGAGCATTCATAATGATTCATGATACAATTACACGTTACGAATAACTCAAAACCGTGCCCTAGTTGACAACTGCGTGATACTAGTATTGTTAGTATTGTTGTACAGTTGTACTGCACTATTATTACGTGATGCTAGTACTACCGTTGACGTATATTTCGTAGTTAGCATGACGCGAATCACGTACTGCAAGACGCAGAGGTCATGTAGTGCCCGTGCATTGCAGTACACGACAGTAATGCCTCAATAGTAACGTGGCCTTGCCTTCGGCGGGGATTTTAATCCTCCTAGTTAAATTGTCACTGCAGCATTAGAAAAAAAAGTCACGGTTTAACTAGTGAAAAGGAAAAGTATAGTGACGCAATTGTAGATTCTAATTGAAATTGATTTATAAATGCTTGGAAGACATCCTTGCTTGGCAACTTTTTGCCATTTGCATGGATCATAACAAATGAGGCCTTTCAGCAATGACTATCTGAACCACAACACGTGTAGACTGACTGGATAACTATCAATCTGTAACGCTTATGTATTCTTGAACTTTTGCGAAAAATGATTAATATCAATACTGTACTGATGGGTTGAGAGGAGTTGCACCATATCACTGTTTGGCTGTTTTATACTGCCCCCTGGTGGTGAATCAGCAGCACAATTGAAGATGATAGTGTGAAAATAGCTAATTTTGTGACACTGATACAAATCCACTCATTCCCGACTCCTTAATGATGCCTTAGTGACTTTTTTTCAGCGGACTATCTCGGTCCACTCGTCGTGATTAGGGAGTAAAGACATTTGGTACATTTGTGTAACAGCTGGCTGATAAGAGCTTATCTGGACGTGTTTGTCAACAAGGTCGGCAATAACTCCAGCGGCTTATGTAACGTTCTCAGCGAGTTTGCCTTGAATTCTTGCCATGTCATCACAGGCAGCAGCTGATACATTGTCAATATCGGATTGTGTAACATTGATGCCAGTCAGGCGTGGTGGCTGCTCCCTCGATGAAATGATGCTGATGTGTGTTTTTTTTGTAGAACAATTGCGCCTCAAGAGCCTGCGGAGGGTGCACGGCAGGTGCCTGTGGTACCGACTTCGACTCCTCAAGTCTCAGCAGAGCGTCGTCCCCACACTCAAGTGAGCGCAAGCATCGGTCGCTTTTGTGTTGTTTCATGTCTCAGCGTCACGCCTCCGTTTTTTGAACCCTCGCCACGCCGCTTTACAAAAGGACGCCGCTCTAAATTTAGTTACTCGTGTCACTATTTTGGGAGTGGCGAGCGCCGCGCTGACAAGGAAATGCAAACGTTCGATTGATTCGCCAGGCATATTCCGTCTCATGGTTTCTTGTGACCTTTCCCCCTGTTAATTTTGTGACCCTTTTCTTTCGTAAAATAACGGCTTGGTTGTTGTGGCGGCGTTGCTTTTTTTCCTCCGACGACTTTTAACTGGCCAGAGGTGGAGGGAGGGTTGTCATGGCAACAGATGCTGATGCAGAGCAGACCTTGCGGGCTTTGCTATTGTCATGGAAACTAGTTGAAGTTGCACGCGCGGATACCAAACATCCGAACGTGGAAGATGACACCGTCGGCCGCGTTATCGAAACGAGAGCCGCCACGGAAGCTCTTGCGTGTGTGTTTTCAGGAAAGCCGCCTTGTTGTTTGGCTGGGCCGTGTTCCTGTTGCTGGCATACAAGGTGTCTAAGCTGGACAGGGAGTACCAGGAGTACAACCCTTACGAAGTCCTCAGCTTGGACCCGGTAAATTCGCACGCAGGAGATTTGAAAAGACTTTTCCCTCTGAAACTGAGCCCGATTGTCTTTTCGTTTGCCGTCACGCAGGGCTCGTCTCTGTCGGAGATCAAGAAGCAGTACCGCGTGCTGTCGCTGAAATTCCATCCGGACCGAGGCGGCGACGAGGCCACGTTCATGAGGATCGCCAAAGCTTACGCCGCGTACGGCCCCGCTCGCCTTCGCCTCGGCAAACGCGCGTTCCGCCATTGAGTGTCCTTTTGTCTGCTCGCAGTCTCACCAATGAACAGTCCCGAAAGAACTGGGAAATGTACGGCAACCCGGATGGGCCCGGCGGTGAGTTTGTGAATGGAAGGAAGGGAAGAGAAGGTTGGCCTCGTTTCTCAAACCTGTTTGTTTTTGCAGCAACCAGTTTCGGCATCGCCCTGCCTGCCTGGATTGTGGACCAGAAGAATTCAATGCTGGTGTTTATCTTATTTCGCCATATCCAAACATTACTCAGCAGTGTAGGGTGACGCCCCCCCCCCATTTATCACGGTTCTGGACTTACCCCGTGATAGGTGAAATTCACCTGTATAGCGGGACGTGACAATATTTCTTATGTACTTTTACTTGTCTCGCATCCTTCAAACCCATTTAAATTAGTTAAAATGCACGCTTGTTAAATCACACTTTATATTAGACTTAATAAAAACATATAGTCATAACATAAGGATTTAATTGGTTATGAACTATTAACTCAGTGCGGTGATTTCTGGTGTGCACAATTTGACCACCAGGTGGCAGTATAAACGCTCAGCTGAGCTCTAATCCTTTGCGATATCTTTTAGGTGTTGCTGGTGTACGGTCTGGCCTTCATGGTCATCCTCCCTGTTGTGGTGGTAAGTAGTCTTCTTGTATTATTGGGCGCAATGTTTTGTGTGTTTTGTTTTTTTTATTTCAGTGCGCTTTGTGTATCTTAGGGCACGTGGTGGTACCGCTCCATCCGATACAGCGGAGACCAGATCCTCATCAACACCACTCAGCTCTTCATGCATTTCATGTACAAGACGCCCAACATGAACATGAAGCGTACGTGTCGGCTCGATTCATCACATTGTTAACTTAGGACAAAATCATGTTTTTTTTAATTTTTTGTTCTTCTCCTAATTGTGTTTGCAGGGTTAGTCATGGTGCTAACAGCAGCGTTTGAGTTTGACCCTCGCAGCAATAAAGAAGCCACCATCCGACCCACCGACAACATTGAAGTGCCACAGGTTACAATCTTGCTTCCACTCTCATGCTAATATTCCTTTCGGTGTGACACAAAAATTCCTACGTGTCAAAATGGAAACAAATCGCACACCTTGCAGTTGATTCGTGAGCTGGGGAACATCAACGTGAAGAAGAAGGAGCCTCCCTTCTGCTACCCGTACAGTCTGAAAGCCCGAGTGTTGGTCCTCTCGCACCTGGCACGCATGGACGTGTCCGAGGAGCTGGACGAAGGTCAGACCGCACGTGAACAAGATGGCGTCGGAAACCGTCACGTAACCCGCCGTGTTCCGCTTCAGATCAGAGATTCGTGGTGAAGAAGAGTCCGGCTCTCCTCCAGGAGATGATCAACGTGGGCTGCCAGCTCACCATGATGGCCAACAGCAGAGGAGGTCAGGCTGTTCATCACACGTTGCTGTCCTCATGTGACTCTTACGACTTGCATTTGGTGCAGGTTTCCACGCCCCTCGCCTGGTCACCATCGAGAACTGCATGAAGCTGACCCAGATGATCGTGCAGGGCCTGCAGGAGTCCAAGTCGCCCCTGCTGCAGCTGCCCCACTTTGAGGAAGAGCACCTCCGCTACTGCATCTCCAAAAAGTACAAGGTCCGCAGTCTGCAGGACCTGGTGAGTCTCAAAGACTCGGACCGACGCAGCATGCTGCGCTTCATGGGCGAGGAGAAGTACGACGAGGTCATGGCCGTGCTGGGCAGCTTCCCTCACATCACCATGGACACCAAGCTACAAGGTCAGCATGGAAACGTACACGCCTGTCTGTGAGACCTGCAGCTGTTGTCCCGCACTGACGGTCCATGTCTGTACAGTCCTCGACGACGAAGACAGCAACAACATCACGGCGGGCTCCATCGTCACGGTAACGGTCACCTTGAGCAGAAAACGAATGGTGGTAAGTGTCAGCTTTTTTTTTTTTTTGACACAAGGCACAAAAAATGACCTGACCCATCTGACAAGCATTTCTACAGGTGAACACTAGAGGGCAGTGTTGCCCTATTTCTTTTCAAAAGTGAAGCAACGCTGCCTGTACTTGTTGTGCAGGAGGTGTTTGAAAAGGAGCAGGAGCCTTCACCGTGTCCAGGAGAGGAGTCCGCCCCCACGGAGGAAGTGGTAAGGACTAACTGGCAATGAAAAGCACTCAATCCACATCCACACGAGGAAGACAATTCGGCACACTATGGTGGGATAAGCTTCTCATAGAAGAAATGCAGAAGCCGCTTTGCTTAAAACTTCCATATGGACCTTAAGATGAACATCCAAAGAAATGGAATCCATGTTTCCGAGTGGCGTCACATTTTTTTCTTGCTCAACAGGGAGACGCGAGTAAAGTGAAAGCAAAGCAAGTGTGGCAGAACAAGAACAAAGGTACCAAGAAGACAGCCAAATCCAAGAAGAAAAAGCTAACCAAGAAAAAGACCACGCCGGCGCCCGTCAAAAGCAAGCAGGCCAACGGCAGCTTAGTCGCGGGAAACGTAAGTTGCCCATGGCGCGGACCCTCGCTCTTCACGACCAAACGTGGTGTCGTACTTGCGCGCCTGGCAGGAGACGCCCTCGGCGGCCAAGGAGGAGGACGAGGAGGGCTCGGACAAAGGAAGCGAGTCGGACGAGGCCGAGACCAACAAAGACTCTCCCAGCGAGAGAGACGAAGACAGCGACAAGCAGAGCGACACCGAAGTGGACGAGATGGCCGGAGACGACGAGGAGGTCGGTAAAGCGGGACACGCCGACACGGACGATAAATAAAAAAAACTGGGATCGCTTTAGAATCTTCTCAAACTTTGACTCGCCAGGAGTGGGAGGCGCTGCAGCAGAGCATCCAGCGGCGAGAGCGCGCCCTGCTGGAGACCAAGTCCAAGGTGACGCACGCGGCCTACAGCCTCTACTATCCCGAGGAGAAGCAGGAGTGGTGGTGGCTCTACATCGCCGACCGGCGCGACCAGACCCTCGTGTCCATGCCCTACCACGTCTGCACGCTCAAGGATACCGAGGAGGTGGGTCCAGAGAATTTCCACACGTTAAGGAAACGCTTGTCATCGGAAGTACGTGTGCCATGTTTGACGGCGACTGTTCGCGTTCGTCCAGGTGGAGCTGAAGTTCCCGGCGCCTTCCAAAACGGGCAACTATCAATATTCGGTCATCCTGCGATCGGATTCCTACTTGGGACTGGATCAAATCAAACCGCTTAAGGTGGGTGCTCGAAACTAGCCGAATGAAACGCAGCAATGTCCGTGTGAGAGTCTTGTCATGTGACACGCTGTGACACCTTTGCGCAGCTGGAGGTGCACGAGGCCAAGGCCATGTTGGACAACCACCCCCAGTGGGACATCCCCGACACGGAGGAAGAGGATGAGGAGCAAGAGGACAGCGACGGCATCGAGGAGAGCGAAGACGACGACGACAACGACTGAACACGCACGCGCGTGCGCACACGCTGCCAGCACCGCCCCCACCCCCCCCTCCCCGCCCCTCAACACTCACAGACCGACGCAGAGACTCAGCCGGGACATTTTTGTACACTCAGTCCATGTCCTCGCCCACCACGCCAGCTGGCCTCTTTTCTACGTGTATGTGTGTGCGCGCTCGCGTGTTTGTGTTTCTAACCTGGTAAGAATGTGTACAGGTGCGAGCGAGTGGGGACCGGAGCGGCCATCTTGCGAGGGGCCACGTGCGCGCGCGCCATCAAAACAAATTGTGTTCCATTGGCCGCAAGTTGTCACAATCACTCGACAACTCGTTCCCACCCAATCGACTTTCTAATAGGACTTGAATTGCTACTGCTATTTTCTAATAGTGTCATCAGAAGTCCTCCTACGCACTAGTACACAACAGATCCAGTCCGTTTTGGTCGCCGCACATTCCGGCGTGTCATCATCGCCCTGAGAAGCCTTACGACTACAAGCAGTGTGGCAAAAAAATAAAAAAAGAACGTGGAAAAAAAGGTCACTTGGGTGCCATGCACCCGCCATTGTTCTCGGCTCGGCAGTATTTTTTTTTTTTTTTTTTGGGCTTTAGCGTTGTTGGACTCTAGTGCCCCCTGTCTGGGTGACTTCTTTTTATTCTCAATGATAATTTGTGTTGTAAAAATCCACTTGTATATCAAGGACACCAGTTATGCTCTGCTCTTTGTTTTGGTTCCGTTAAAATCTGTTGACAACAGGAATGAGCAGCTTACTATCCTTTTTTTCGCTGGGGGGGTCTCGAGCACATGCAGTCCACCAAAGAGGTCCTTTAAGCTGATAGTGTGGGCCATGGAATGTAGTGATGGTGATGTGATGCTGAGTGGATAAGTGTGCAGTGAGAGGTCTCCGCTGATTTGATGGCCGCAAGTCTTTTACACTCTTGGTCCTTATGATTCCGCACACCAGGAGGATATGGAAGGGATGTTCGAATAGCTTGCTGCAGCCCCTCATCTTCTACACTTTCTCTTCCCACCACAAATTTACTGTATCCAAACAAAGTACCATAAAGACGCCGACTCTTATCTGCCACTCTTGTTTACAAAAGGAACTCTCATTGTAAATGGATTTAAAAAAAAGTATATTATTTGTATTTAAAATCATTTCAAATAAAAACTTTTACATAAATTGATGCGTCTTAAGGCACTACGCAATAAATAAAATGTGTGGGGTCTAAAAGGATGGACAATTGACATTCAGTTGACATATTAAAAAAAGCTGAAGTATCGCGAGACTTGTACCAGACACCGAACTTCCGGTATTGTGTGTCTGACAGGTCTGCAGCGCCACATGCGAATATGGCTGACTTTTCGGAGAGGTCAGTGCAGGCGGCTGTCGTCGTTTCCTTCCTAGCGGGTTTTGCAGCGGGCTGGCAGGCCAACAGGATGCGGAGGAAATTTCTGGACTGGCGAAAGAAGAGGCTGCAAGACAAACTGAACGAGACGCAAAAGAAACTCGACCTAGCCTGACCCACGCTTTCGTCTACCTTGAAGGGACACTACATTAGGTACACATGCTCCATTCAAAATAAAAGAAAACAGAGCAAAACTGGTCAACTATGTTGCAGGTGGAGGACTGTGCGCTGCTCTCCAAGGTTGGGTGCCAGATCTTCCTTAGCCACCGTAGTTGGAAGAAGAAAGCCAGGAATGTCCACCTGTCAATCTACCATTCTTGACACTCTTGTCCAAATTGCAAACACGCACATGCATTGTCTTTGCACTTGTAAATATTAAGCATTTGTTACCAAGAAAAACGTGTGGTTACAATAAATATATACTGGGAAAAAAACTTTGATTTTTTTTTGTGTGTAATACAGTTATAGAATTATATCACTCTTACACAAAAGCCCAAAAAGCCGCTTTTGTCTTTTTGTCCCTCACGACTTGCCGTAGTCGCCTGTCACAGTTGTGCTCTTCAGTCAACATGGCGGACGATAGCATCCTCGAAGGTGAAGAAGAGAACATTTTGTATGATTTACTCGTTATTACCGAATGGCCTCCGGAGACTGACACTCAGGTTAGTCGGCTGCTATTTCCAACTTATGTCTCAGCCTTCCTTTTCCCACATTTGCGGCACCGTGACCTACGAAAAAGAGCCGCAACGTGAACGAGTGACGTGGTGTTCTAGCCAATGCGTAGCCACGTAGCGTAAACATTCTCCAACTTTGTTAACTAAACTTGTTTTCTTTTTAAAACCACTTCATAATAAGCTGTCAATTGATTTTTATTACTATGATGGATGATTATGACTTATGTAACGTAATGAGGCAGTCAGGTGGAGAAATTAATTTACCCCATTCATCAAGAACAACCATTAAAACCTATTTAAAACATAAATAAAATTTCCTTTAATTGACATGAAAACACAATAACGCCGCCTCTCAAATAAATCATAGTTTTCATTATCTTATTTTTGCAGTTGCGTGGCAACAAGGAACAAAACACCTCCCTTGTAGCAAAAGCAGTGACAGGTAAGTTTTGGTTTGTTAAAGTGTCAGAAATTCAGAATTTTCCTTATTGGCTTGCTTTGTATACCCTCCTGAGACCCAGAGAAATTTGTGTTCTAACAGTAATATCTATTTTATTCCAGGCCCATTCCGCCTTATCCTGCACTATTTGTGGTACAGGTAAAAAAAAAAAAAAAAAGTGCATAATGGAATGTGTTTTGTATTCTGTTGTGATTTTTTTTTTTTTTGCTGTTGGCTCTTTCAGCCCGTCCAGCTCGTCTCTGCCGCTCGGTCTCCTGCGGCTGGTCAACAAGCAGATTGGCTGGCAGCCAGCGCTCGCGAGGTACACACAAACCACCGACTAAACGTTTGCTCTTTGATTGTTTATTGATCCGGCGGTCGTCTTTGCTGCATTAAATGTCCTTTTCAACTCACTCGTGTCTTTTTGGCTTTGCCTTTGCAGTAACGGAAAACTCCTGGCCGTGGTCCAGGACCAGTGTGTGGAGATCAGGTCATTACCGAGCACTGACTCAAACACAAATGTGCTCTGTTTTGTGCTTGATCCACTGAATGTGTGTGTGTGTGTGTTCCCCGTTGCTTCTTTTCTCTTCAGATCTGTGCGAGATGAATTTGGCTCAGTTATTGGGAAATGCCAAGGTAAGCGCCTCTTAGCCAGCCCCAATAACACATTTTGCATGTTCAAAATCAAGTGAAAAAAAAAAAAAGCCGAAAATGAGGCTCGAAAGATTAAAACCAAGCCGCTCTTGGTCGCTTGAAGGTGGCTGCGGATCTTCACTCAGCCTAGCTCATAGGCGGAGCAACTCTAGGTGGCGGGGATTATTTCAATGATGCGTTATTTGGTCACAATCCAATCAATATTCCGAAGCACTCCAGAGAAGCGTGTCCGTGTAAACGAGTAATAAAAAAAAGTCATACATCTTCTGTTGTGTCGTTTTAATTCTGTTAGTTGCATTATGAAGTCCACAAAATAGCAGCGTCTATTTTCTTTTCTGGACCCTCTCCTCCTTGCTTTGGCGTCGGCGTTATTGTGCCTGCTCGCTCCCTCCCGCCTTACCTGCCCCCCCCCTCTTAAGCCCGCCATCGTCCCGCTTGCCTCCTTTCATAATTCATGGCTGTCGAGCTGTGATAAACGCGGCTTCTTTACATGGAAGGCGCGCGTAGCCGGCTGATTTCTTTCCCGACTTCCACCCACGCCGGCAGAGGAAGAGACGCAAACATTCTATTTTATGCCGTCTTACCCCCCCCTCCCTCCATCCTAAAAAAAAAAGCCATTTATGTGGAAATGGAGCCCCACTCGGTTGCAGATAGAGCGTGCAATACATAATGGAGAGGGGGGGGGGGGGGTAATGGGAAGAAAAGATTGAAAAAGGAGCCAGGAGAGAGAGCGTTTGGTTGCCTGGATGAAACATGACGTCGGACAAGCGCAATTCATGCTAGCTAATGACACCGGACGCTACGGCCGTGTGTCTTTTGTTGGATCTGACCGACTGGATTATTGGCCTATTTGGCCGACAGAACTTTTTGTGTTCGTCTCGGTGGCCGCCGTCACGTGGCGTTCCGCAGGGCGCAATTCTGGGGCCCCTGCTGTTTTCATCATTAGCTAGCCTCGGGGTCCAGCTTAAGAAAACAAGCTATTTCCTTCCACTGCTTTTTCCCCTGCTGAGGAAAAAATGTCAAGGACACTTTTTAAGGTTTTAGGGTGTCACTTATTGATTTTGGCTGTTGGCTCCACTTCTCTATCTGTCTAACACAGAGCGACCGAAAAAGCAAAACTGTTCTGCTGAATCAGCGTCTCGGCCAAACAGCCGACTAAAACTTTAGTAAAAGCGGGATGGATCCTTTCTTGTGTATTCTGTCTTTGCGAGACAATTATGAAGATGTAGCGCTCCCATAGCTCCTTAAGCGCGTCGTGCTGATATACGACATCATCGCCGGCCTCTTTCTCGGGGTTGGGATTTATTGCCGTGGCAGCGGCCAGGGATTATTTTCGCAGGCAAGGCACCTTGCTTATCTGTATTGATAATGAATCCTCGGCCGTTTTGTGCAGTGCCAAAGGACCCCAACCCTCAGTGGCGGCGGGTGGCGTGGAGCCACGACTGCGCCCTGCTGGCCTTCGCCGACAGCACGGGCACGGTGCGCCTTTTCGACCTGGTGGGCAGCGAGCTGTTTGTCATCCCGCCGGTAAGCGCGACTTGGCATTGTTGCCAACTTTTTCTTCGGTGCCATTTTTTATGTCTCGCACACTTGACGCGCCTTCAAGCCCTCCCTCGATATTTCTCTTATCCTTCCGTCATGCCTCATATCACTTCCATCCCTCGCATAATGACGATCTTATTTGCCGATAACGCGTGTCAATCAAAGCGGAATTTTCCACACGTCGCATCTCATTGACTGCCGTCTCGTCATGTTTTTTTTTTTTTTCTCCCCCTCGCCCAAAGGAGCCGAGCTTCCCCGGGGATTTTGGCTGTGCCGTAGCGGGCCTCATCTTCCTGGAGTACAAGGGCGGCGCTCAGTGGTCGGCCGAGCTGCTGGTCATCACGTACGGGGGCGGGCTCAAGAGCTACCTCGTCAGGTGGGCGCTCACCTCGAATCCGCAGCAACACATCCAAAGCCGGAGCACGGCTATTTCTCTGCGCTGGAATGACCTCCTTGGCTGTTAATTTGGAGCAGCCATTAAGAAATCGCTTAACAAGCCAGGCTGGCTCCCTCGCTCGGCCGTCTACCCGGAGTCGTTTCTCTTATTTTGTCTCTCCCGGAGCCGAGTTAAAAGAGGCCATTGTTATCTTTTCCAAGGGCTTCGTAAAGTGTCCGCCGTTATTGCGTTGACCTCGGCCGACAGCGCGGCTCCTCGCCGTCCATTTCAAACATCAATCACAAAAAAAAAGCAGCCGTGTTTATACGTGAAGGCCTCGCCTTGACATTCAGCGTGCTTTTCATCCAGCCTGAGTGGAAACGTTGGAGGTCACGGCTTGAATGGCGGCAAAATGTTTCTATTCTTCCAGGCTTTGGCCGCACGACGACGCGTGCGTGTGTAAGTCGGGAATTAAGCAGCGGGAGAAATGGCCCAAACATTGTGGGGCTTATTTGGAATGATTGCTTTCCATTTTGTTGGGAGCTTATTGCTCCCCCCCTCCCCTTCCTGTTCTTCTGACAGTTTGAATGGAACGTCAGGCTTGACACTAAGTCGCCGCAATGTCCTCAGGGGCCTCCTTTGTCCACATTTTTGGCATCCCGCTCGCTCGTTGACGTTATCTCACCTGCCGCGTGGTGTTCTTTTGGCAGCGTGGGCACCAAGCAGAACTTCCAAGAGAACCACACCTTCAGCTTCTCCGCCCACTACTCCCGCGGCATCACTTCGGCGATTTACCACCCGAGCTACCGGTAGGTGGGCGTCGCCGTCGTCCTGACAACTGCAAATATTTGATGACGGCGTTGTTCGTTTTTTTTACTTTTGCCGCCTCAAATCAATTCAACACGTCGCCATGAACGTCTCAAAAGTCAGCACACCCCTCTGTTGCAACACATTACAGATGTCTACATTTATTAATATTGATATTTATTTAACAATTTTTTCATCGCAACTCTTGAGATGACCTTTGACCTCGGAGACCCGAAAGGTACGCCACTCACGCAGATTGACTTTGGCGGCCTCGGCAGCTCCCAAGGGCCACTGTTTGCCAGCCAACAGGCCGGATGAAACTTTAATGAACCGGGGTGTGAAAAGTGGGTCAGCGCAAGCAATTGCATATTGATTCGTGCCGGGAAAAAAGAAAAAGAGTCCAGCCATTGTAAAGCCGTCGTCATCCATGGCAAAGAATAACGCAGCTCGTTTTGGACCATTCGAGGGTTGCTTAAAAAAAAAAAGCCTTTTTGTTTTAGCAACACGAAATTGGCTCGATCAAGAGTCGGCCAGCTGAGGTGATTGTAGATGCACAGACATCTCGCGTTGGGCCTCTTGAGATTGTCTGGCGTCTGATTGCAAAGCTGGTTTGGAGGTGCTGCCTGCTGTACATCCTACGGCCGCCAGGGGGCAGTGTTAAGCTAATCACTCCTCATCTTCTGTTGCTTATGCTGCACACGCATTCAACTCTCCTACCAAGGCAACGCGGTGGCTTCTAATCTCACCACTTTTTATGTCGAACTCATAACTGTTATCAAAAATAAACAGATGAAAAAAAACAACACGACAAACAAGCCACGGCGGCGCTCAAGGTGGCCGTGCTAAAATGTTTATTTTCTCGTACCTTTCCAGGCTGCTGCTGGTGGGCGGCTGCGAGTCGGGGGACGACGGATCGTCCAAGGCCGCCTCTTACGGATTGACGGCGTGGAGGGTGTTGTCCGGCTCGCCCCACTACAAGCAGGTCACCAGCTCGGAAGACGACGTCAACTCGGTGAGGAGAAATGCAAAAGTTGCAGTTGACCTTGATTAACCTGTGTTTTTTTTTTTCTTCAGAATCAGAAGCGAGGTTTCTTACGGATGCCCACGTTGAGACTTTTCAGCAGACAAGGAGAAGAAAAGGTAGCCTTTCTTTTTGTCTTCTTTTGGCTCGGGCTGGATGATGACGTGCACGCCTTTTCAGGACGGCGTCTTCCGCATGAGTCTGAACCCGGACGGGACGCTGCTGGCCGTCATTCACTTCTCGGGTCGCCTGACCCTCTGGGACGTCCCCTCGCTGAAGCAGAGGGCGGCGTGGGAGCAGGACCAACAGGTACCACTCAGCTTGTGTCTGGCAGAAGAGATGTTTTTGCAAGTGTGTGTGTATTTCCGCCCGTTGAGTGTAAACAGGGTGAGAGATTAATCTTTCTTCCCCTCCCTTCCTCGCTCCCTCCTTCCCTCGCCGGCAGCCAGGATTTGAGGAGATCAATCCGGAGTGGAAGACGTCACTGGAGAGGAGGAAGAAAATAAAAGGTAGCTTGGCCCGCGGGGCTCTCGGCAGCTTTTTTTTTTTTTATTCATTTCTTTTTTTTAAGCTGACACAGCGCAGCCGATACGATTTAATGATCTTTGATGCTTCTTATTCGCCGAATTACACGCTTTGCGTCCAGTGGATGTTTCCCCCAAATCCCACCGACGTCACTGAATTTTATGACGGCCATAATTCAGAAAGTTAAAGATAGCGCAAAGGAAAAAAAAAGCTGATCATTTGTAACACATAAAATGCTCAGCAAATCTTTGCCAGTTTTTCTCACAGATTGTTTGTTCTGTATAAATTAGATGAACAATAAAAAATGCAATTAACAAGGAAACGAGATTATAAAATAACTGGAGGTCATTTTCCACCTCCGCAATGAATTTCAAATAAAACCATGTGACTGTGTTCTCAGACAAGGAGCAGTACCGGCCGCTGGTGGACGTCAACTGGTGGAGCGACAAGGTGCTAATCCTGGCACGCTGCTCGGGCTCCGTCACCGTGTCGTCCGTCGGGAGCCTCCGCAACCTTCTGGGCAAATCCTGCGAGTGGTTCGAGCCGTCGCCCAGAGTCACCGCCGCTCACCACGGCGGATTCCTCAGCCTGGAGGTCTGAACGACACCCGTGATGTATTTTGTCTCCTCGGGATTCTGAACATTATGTTTTCCTCGCCAGTGCGAAGTGAAGCTAGCCCAGAAGCGCGGACGTCTGGAGAGCAACTTAAGCGGCGACGAGGAAGACGGCGACGACGGCGGCGGAGATTCCGATTCGGACGAGGAGTCCTCCGCTAAGGCGCGCTACTTCGGCTACATCAAGCAGGGCCTCTACTACGTGACGGAGATGGAGCGCTTCGCGCCACCCCGCAAGAGACCCCGTACGGTCCTCAAGAACTACCGGCTGGTCAGTCTCAGGTCCACCACGCCAGAGGAGCTCTACCAGAGAAAGGTAATGCTATTTCTAATGCTAATAGCGTCACAAATTGCGGCAAAGGCGCCGGTCTTCACTTTCACAAAGCCCTCCAAGTTTGAGCGCGGCCGGCTCATCAGTCATTTTGATGAGCTGGCATCCAGCGGCGCCTTCATCACTGTCATCATCATTGGCGGCCATTAGTCTTGCCCATCAAATTCCAACAGCCCACAGTTAAAAGTCATACATCATTATTACTATCGCTTTGGAGCACTCGCTGCCCAGACCGGCTGCAGATTGCTCCCTCCCCCCGCCCCTCCCCCACCCACTCGGCTCACGAGGTTGACTGTATGGCAGATTTTTATTTTATTTTTTTAATTACACAGTACACTCGCTGTTACTCGACAGTTTTCTTAGCTCGCTGAATATGGCCAATACAAATTGCATTTTTTTTTTTTTTTTGGGGACGTTTTGAAATGTCCACAGGTAAACAAAACATGACCTCATCTGTGTCTGACATATTTGGAACAGGAAAAGGATTTCCTCCGCAGTCGGACCTTCCCTCAGCATGTGCGTCCTTCTCTCTCTCTCTCCATCGCTCCCTGGCAAGGCTGCCGACATTTTCATTAGGCCGAGACGGCGAGAGTGAAATGTTTTTTGATGTCCTCCTACGACAGCTTTAAATGTGCGGGCTTCTCGCTGCCCTCGAGGATGTGCAGTCTGGCTAATGTGGCTGCTTTGTACTCCCACACATAGACTGAGATGGATACACTGTGTGTGTGTGTACACACACACACAATATGCGTGGGCTTGTTATTGTCGAATCACATCATTTTGAAGGCAGTGATAAGACATTAAAAGCAGCGTCTGCGTCGCCAACAAAGGGCGTCTATTTCAATCTCAACTTAAAGGCTGATGCTTATTACTGGTTCTTACCTGACCCCCCTCCCCCCCCACACACACACATTATGACAGTAAATAAAGCACTGTGCCTACCGTATGCTAATATAGTAAGTAGGATGTAGAAGTTGTAGTCCTTTGTTGAGGTATTCACATCGGCTGCGATGGAATTATGAATATTCCACTACACGTAATTTTTTGGAGCATTTTTTTGTCATAAAATATGCACCTTCGGAAAAGGGTTTATGTGAATGTTCCAATTACATGTGGTGTTCCACAAGGCTCGTTTCTCAGTCCCCTTTTGTTTATTTATTCAATGATTTTTCTTTACGTGAGCAGGTTCTTGATTTGGATTGTTTTCTGACAGATCGACAATGAAGAATACGGCGAGGCCCTGTCTCTGGCCCACGCGTATAATCTGGACTCGGACCTGGTCTACCAAAGGCAGTGGAGGAAGAGTACAGTCAGCATCGCCTCCATACAAGATTATCTCGTATGTGGGACACATCTTTTCACTCGTTTTTTTTTTTTTTCTTTTAACACCATCTCTTCTGTTGTCCCCAGAGCAAGATCCGCAAGCGCTCGTGGGTCCTGCACGAGTGCGTGGAGCGCGTTCCGGAGAACGTGGACGCGGCCAAGGAGCTGCTGCAGTACGGCTTGAAGGGCACCGACCTGGAGGCCCTCATCGCCATCGGCAACCGAGAGGACGGGGGAAGGTGCGCCGCCGCCGCCGCTTTCCTTTTCAGTCGAATTAAAGTCCGGAAGCTCACCCGCGCCGTCAACACCTGTCAGGTTCATCATGCCGGGCGACGTGGACCTGGACGACCTTCCCTACGAGGACCTGTCAGAGGAGGAGGAGGCGGAGATGCAGACGGAGAAGGAGAGGAGGAGGAAACGAGAGCTGCTTGACAAGGTCGACTTCAGCAGGTCAGCCAAAGCAGACTCGCCAACCTGCTCCATTTCCAAACGTGATGAGGCCTTTTCCCTCGTATTAGTTGTGAGGTGTGGGAGGGGGGAGGGGGTACATTAGCGAGGACGAGAGAACTTGGCCGCGGCGCCAGCCGAGATTAGCGGCTAATCAGCTTGCTGTAATTTATGCCTTTGTTGTTAAGCGCCCGGTGAAAGACTAATGAAAAAGCCTTCAGCGGCCACTAATCACCTCTTCCACGTGCGGATCCGTTCGCACCATCGAGCCCTCCCTACGCGCATTACGCACAATTAAAATGCTCCAAAGGTAAAAAAATAAATAAAACAACAACACGCCCAAATAAATGGCGCTCATTAAAAATCCATTTGCTTGCAAATGTAGTTTTTTTTTTTTTTTTTTTTTTCCTGCAGCCGGATGCTCGCCATTGTCGCCGCTTATTGGCCACTTAACCCTCCGCGCAAAGGCGCCCCCACTTTTCACGCTCGCCATTCTGTCCCTGAAAACTAAATTTGATTGGATTGAAAGGAATCACTTTGGTCTCTAATGAATTGCCTTCTTCATCAACTCTCCTGCGTGTGTCCCCGACTAACGTGTCGCCCCGAGGCGGAGGCCAGAGATGGATAATAATTCTCTTAATTTCTTTTTAACTACACCGCCGTTACGTAAATGGCTCGGTATTGATCACGAACTCCGTGTGCGGAAATAAAGACCATCTTGAAGTATTTGCTTTTCTCGTCCTCAGAGTACCGCCGGGCGTGCTTTGAAAATATGCCGCGTTGCGATTGGACGAAAGCAAACACGGAATTTGCGGCACCCCTCAGAGCAAAACAAACGACCCGATGGCCTCGCTTTGTTTTTTGTTTTTTTTCTCTCGCTTTCGTCGTTGCTGTTTAACTTCCCCGAGGAAGTTTGTCGCATTCGCTCATTCCCAATAATGGCAGTACTAAAAAGTACATCAATAAGAACCATAAAGCCTGAAACTTCTTGCTTCACTCTTTAATATTTCAACCGCTGCGCACTCAAGCAAACATTTTTTCGACAAAACGTTTTTTTTTGATAAACTCCCAGTCTGGCGGCGTTTGAATGTACAGCGCAGGGTTCCATTACGCAACATAAATGATAAATCAGAGTGTCACCAAAAAATGCTCCATTTTGCTCTCGCACGCATCGCGGCGCCCACGATTTCCGCCTCTCACCACTTGCCGCCTCTCGACAAGCGACGGCTGTAATTAGCGGCGGTAGCGGCGCTAAGCCGGCGCGCTTTGATGCGGCGGCGAGCACGATGAGCCGCTGTTAATCTCGAGCAGCGTGTGTAGAAGAAGGCCGATAAGCGGCGATAGTGCGCCCTCGTAATGAGGGATTAAAACGGCAAGGGAGGGGTCACGCCTCATGCGGTCGCACCATGGCCGCTTCTCCGCAAATATGTTTTTCGACGTGCAACCCTGGCGTCGGCTTTTATTCCCGGCCGCCAGATTGGAAGTCGCACGCAGCAGCCAATAAAGCACGTTCTTTGCGGCCGGTCGGCTAATTTACGGCCGGGATTCAATTACCTGGAAAATGGATTTCGCCCGGGGGCACGGTGCAATACGTCACCTGGCGGGGTGTTTAAGAAAAAAATAAAATAAAATTCTGGCCAGCGTTACCATTCATTTTGTGGAATTATTTTCAACTAGCAATGTTAACAGATTGCTAATTTCTTTTTTGCAGGCTGACGCTGGAGCAGAAGGAGTTGTGTCGGAGCCGACTGAAGCTACTGTCGTATTTGGACAGGCTGGCGACGTACGAGGTAACGCGGGAACACCTTTTGCAATCCGAAGTTTTGTTATCATTTCTATTTTGTTCATATATCTTGTCGCCAGTAAATAAGATTCACACCATGCGCTAGACCCGAAGGCGGCGTTGCGGAATGGCAAAAGGGCAGAACCGATCTTGATTGGTTTGACCTTTTGCCGCATAAAAGGTCACGGCCGGGCTTTTTGTCGTCTTTTTTGTCCGCACAAACGCGTCGTCGTTATTTACCGATGACTCGGCGCGGCGCCGGAACCCTCCTTGGAATATCTCGTCCTCGCTCTTACGAAAGCTTCTCAAGCGCGACGCTAAACCCCGCCCAAAGCAAGAAGCGGATTTTCTTTTCTGTCTCTCATTGATATTCTCTCTGAGGCGCTCTAATCTCATTTCTCAAATATTGAAAAGTTGTACGTTGCCCCTCCTCGGCTCTCCGCCGACAAATGGGCTTTTATCGCAAGGCCACCAAAAGTATATCAAGCGGGAGAGTTGAGATTCAAGATGAGTAATGTGAACGGCGGGCGCCACCTTTTTCCACGCTCCATAAATCGCACACGGCGGCGGCGGCGCACTTTTTCTCAAGCCGCCAGCGGGGCGACGATGAGATTTTGGCCCGCTCCGATAGAGCCCGGCCAGACGGACGGACGTTGTCATGGCAACCGCAGCTGCGCCGTCGCATCCACTCTCCCCGGCCGTCGATGAATATGATATTACGCGGCTTTTATCATCCCGACTCGTCACGGCGTGCTCTGAGCACGGCCCATTCAAAGGCTGCTCGCCATTTTACCTCCCCCCCTCTATTTCAAATTAAAAAAAAAAAGTTTTCAGTTGAAAGTTTCACCAAAAACGCCAGTTTCTGACCAAACAGCAGAGAAAATGAGATCTTTTTTTTGTACTTTCAGTATATTTGTAAACACGCTGGTCTTATTGTCCTCCCCACAGGAGATACTAGGAGGTCCCCACGAAGCCGAGCGGAAATATGACGCCGAGTTCTTCAAGAAGTTCCGTCGTCAGAATATGGTTTTGTCGGCACGAAATTACGCCAGGGTAAAATAAAACCCCGAGTTCCTTTGGAGGTCAGCGCCTTTCTCATCCGACTTGTGGTTGGGCTGCAGGAGAGCAACGTGCAAGCTCTGGACATCCTCTTCACGTACCACGGGGAAGACCTGCTCCCACATCGACTGGCGATTCTGTCCAACTTCCCCGAGACCACGTCTCCGCACGAGTACACCGTCTTGCTGCCTGAGGTCTGGTGAGTATTGGGACTCATTTGGCACACCTTTTTGTGAGGAGGCGGGGCCTTTTTTTTGCGGCTCTGCAGTGAGCATCCATCACGGCCGGCCGGGATCGCCGCGGGCCGCTTCCCCGTCGTCCCCCGGCTTACGAGCCAGCTGGGCCGCACTGCAGTACGCCAGCGAGCAGGAGGGGGAGGGGGGAGGAGGAGGAGGAGAAGAAGCAGCCCCATTGTGATTACCGATCAAGTTCCAGTGGCAGAAAAGCTCTACTTGAATTTTTTTGTTTTTTTTCCTCCGACGCGCTCGAGGCTGTCTCGGCATATCTTTGCGCTCGCGTGAATATTTGCCCTCCTTTTTTCATTCAAACGAGCGTTTCCTTTTCAGAGACGACCTTCCAGCCAAATACCTTTTTCTTTAATTTTTCGCTTTCATAAATGAACTTGTTGAAAGATAAGCGTTTGTTTTTTAAGAGGGATCACTTGCCACTCGGATGAGTGCTTTTCTGAGTGCGGCTGATTTAAACACAGCACAGAGAAGATTTCTCGGCTTTTACTCGAGCGTAAATGAAAATATCTCGTAAATGGGACGCATCTTACAGTGAGAAAAAGATTTTTTTTCTTGACTTGCTGTGTCAGCCTTTTCTTTTTGCGCTCAGTGTGGACGAGCGAGGCGAGCTGGCGCTGATCGCGTGGGACGAGCAACGACACCGACAAACCGACTGGTGCGAGGCCGACCAATGCAGGTAAGTTCCTCTAAATATTTTTTAAAATGATTTGTCATCGTTTTTCAAATTATTTCAATGAAATTAACATTCCAGGTCCATGTTGGAGCAGAAGCCGTTTGACGATAACGACATCCTGTACGAGGACGCTCCGGATCTGCTGCGCTTCCGCTCGCCGGCGCCCTCCGTGCGTCTCCTGACCGACTGGTACTGCAGCCGAGCGCGAGATATCGAATCCTGCTCCCGACAGGTACTTAGCTTCTTGCGAACAAACACGCTAAAGAAAATAGTCATCTATTCTTTATCCTCCGCGAAGAGCAACGAAGATTAGTGGCGCATCGAGGAAGCGAGAGCACACTAGATCCGACCACTTTGAATTTTACGAGTCTTTTTTTTTTTTTTACGCCGACGGAGGAGGAGGTGGAGGATGATTTGGGGCTTCGGTGCACATTTTTCAAGCAACTGTGGGGAATGGCGCCTTTCATCATCCTCGGGAGATGAAGCCGCTACTCGCTCACGCACGCGCGCCAGTGTAATTTGTTAATCTCCAGGAATCACAGCGGCAGCAGCGCTCGCCTTCTTTCATTCGCTCCTTCGTTCCTTGTTAATTAGATCTCGTCTCCCTTTGCTGCTTCCCGCGACACGTTTCTAGAGGAGGCCCTCAGGATCGTACCTCAGTCGCTTGACGCTTGGGCCTCATACAAAAAAAGTTTCTTTTCATTCTTCAGCAAGGAACCTTAGGGATCCAAGAAGCATTTTTTTTTAATGAATTTGTAGTTTTGTGAAAAGCTTAAATCTCATCAATGTGGTGTGGCAGGTGGACTGCGCGCTGTCGCTGGTGCGCCTGGGAACGGAGCGGGCCGTCCCCGGGCTGGAGCCGCTGCTCAATGACCTAGTAACGTTGGAGACGCTGGTCTACGAGACGCTGGACGAGAGCAACCTGGCGCTGCGAGACCTGCAGCAGCTCGCCCACATCGACCAGCTGCGCCTCCTCATGAAGAACGTAAGGCCCACTTTCCTCTTAGTCAGTCCGAGCACGGACGGAGGGCCGTTTGTTCCGCTGAGTTTGTTTTCCCTTTTCATTTGAGCCCGCTATTAAAAGCCGGCTGCGGCGGCGGCCGTGCCAGCTAGCGTAGCGACCGCGGTGTCCTTGGAGTGCCTTATACGAGAACGGCCGATGCGGACCTGCCAGGACCGACGGCAGTAAGAGCAGACGTGCGGGCCGCCGGGCAGTCGGCAAATGTCCTTTATTGCCGCGACAACAACCGTTTGACTGCCCCGGCGAGACTCGCTCGCTCGCTCGTATGCTCTTCAATTAAATTAGCTCCTTTTCCTGTATCTGATGTGCTTCTTTATCACACAGCAGCCCACTCAAGTATTTCAATCGCTTTATATCGCTGGAATCGGGCGGATAAATCACCCCTCCTTCTCAAAAAAAAAAATAGAATATTAGAAATGAATAGTTGTCTTTTTGGCCATCAGTCCAGCAGGGAGCACTACGTGAAAGACGCCTTCCAGTGGATGGTGCCCTTCCTGCACCGCTGCGAGCGACAGGAAGAGGGCGCCGCCGAGCGGCTGCTGCGGGACTTCCTCGTGGGACTGGCCTGCGGCGACCTGACCTTCCCGCTCATCATCTTCCAGCACTCCAAACCTGACGTGAGCGCCAACAAAAAACTATTTTCAGTAGAAATGATTCCGGCCATAGTTGCGCCACAGCGCCACTAAACAACGGTGGCCGTTTGTGGAATTGACAGAGAAGGTGACTTTTCAGTCAAAGCTCATTTCTTTTTATTTTCAGTGCCCGCAGAAGGTGATCGGCGACCCCGACCAGCTGATGGCGGTGGCGCTGGAGTGCATCTACCAAAGCGAGAGGGATGACCAGCTCAGCCTGTGCTACGACATCCTGGAGTGTCTGCCGCAGAGGGGCTTTGGGTAAGACTAAAAAAAAAAAGGAATTTGTAATAGTTGCACACCTTTTACTACTTTCAATGTCTTCCGTTCTGCACACGTGATGACACGTTTGCCGATGATGATGATTGCCAGTAAAATGTTCTTTTTCCCGGAACATCGATTATTCCATCGCCATTTCATAAAAAGTCTCTGACTCAGCGTCACACACAGACGAGCTTTTAAGTAGCTCTGATTTTCTCTTATTTTCTGAGCACTTAAACCGCACCGACCGGGCTCATTTTTTTTTTTCCTAATCTCGCATGAAATCGCTTCACGGGGAAGACGAAACGCCCGAGTACATCTTTAAGGACGGTCGGGGGAGTGAAGGTGAACGAGTCGTGTGCAAAAGGAGCAGATGGAAAAGTGGGCGGGGCCACACGCGCTTGGGCGAGTTGGTGGCGGGTCACCTCTCTAGCGGGTGACTAACCCAGAATGAGCGACACGGGGGGGGGTATTTTTAGCTTGGCCTCGTAGCGCTTTGAAAGGCGACTGACAAATCTTTTCCACGGCTTAAAAAAAAAAAAAAAATCTCTCAAAATGTTATTTTTCTAATTCTGCAGGCCAGAGACGGACATAACATCATCTCTGCACGATCAGGTGGACAAACTGGAGAAGCACCTCAGGTAACGTTAGTGCATTTTTTTTCTTTGTCCAAATTTGATTCTCTTTTTTCTTCATCTATTTGTGGTATGCCATAAGTAATGCTTTGTATTTCCCAAGGGCCATATTGATTCGGATGTGCTACCATTTGGTTTTTCATCAACGCATGAGGGAAAAGCAGCTCGGGCCCGTATTGCGCAAGTCCAAACAGCGGCAAGCGTGCTGCAATCGACATGCTCGCTTTGTACTGTCGCGTTCCCTCCTCCCCTCATAATGGGCCTCTGATGGAGAGCGACGATAGGGAAAAAAAAAAATAATTCCAGCAAGCACAGTCATCGCACTCACACACACAATATATCAAAGCAGCAGCAGCGGTCCCGTGGCGTTCAAACAGCCCGAGGCGTTTTTGCGCTGCCGCAGTTTAAAATCACCTCCATGTCGTGTTGCTCTTGTTCTTTTTCTGCTTCTCCTCCCTCTCATCCTCCTTTGGGCTTCCCCTCGGGGTGAGCCCCTCAACGCGAGCACCGTGGGGAGGGCCAGAGACTGCCAGTGCAGATGAGGAGAACTTCACTGCGCAGAAATTTGATTAGTGCGCTTCTGTCGACAGCGTGGCCGAAGTTCTGGAGAAGCACGGCCTGCGCAAGCCCATCTCTTACGTGAGGAGCAGTCAGAAGAGCCCTGAGGAAGCCCACCAGCTCATGGTCAAGCTGTGTCGCCACACCGGACGCAAGTACGAGGCCGCCTGTCCCATTGCGCAATCCCGAGGCTCATCTTCCGTGTTTGCAGGAACCCCGCCGTGGGCGAGACGGCGTGGCGGGCTCTTCTCCAGGACCTTCTGGACATGCAGCAGAACGTCTACACCTGCCTGGAAGCTCACGCCTGCCACCAGGTGCCGTCAAATACTCACTAGCTATCAATTGAAGGACCAGTTTATGGATTTTTGTTTTGGGCGCAGATCTTTGTGGAGTCACTGCTGTGCTCTGGCCGCTTGGAGAACGTCCGTCTGGCGGGACAACTGATGCACTGCTCCGAGGTAAGCGTGTTTTGCCTCTCCGAGGGTGCGCCGTCATCATCATCGGGCCCCTTTGCAGGTCAGCCAGGAGGCAGCTAAGCTCCACGGCGTCAAGGTGGCCTACCACAACAGCCTGCAGCTGGTTCTGGACGCCGCCAGGGAGTACTTCAACTCCTCCGCCACGCTCACCGACCCCTGCATGAGCCTGGCCAGGTGAGCCCGCCCATCATGTAAAATGATTCCTCTGCAAATATTTATTTTTGTTTCCTCGCAATCTCCTCTCTATTCATCCACGCCGTCGGCCTAATTCGGCGGCAGAAACAAGAGCGGCTAATTTGTCTACTAAGTGGGAACGCTGTTTATTGGGGCAAAGCGCGCCAGTCTCAGAGGCCTTCATTTGAATAACGCTTGATTGGACCCCCAATGAAGCGGCTCGTTTGGCTCCGCTACAAAAATCTGCTGCTCTAATCGCCGCCTTTTATTATCAACACTGCAACCCCGATAAAGCAACGCCCTTCCTCGCTAGTCACTTTGCCAACAGTGAAAAAGTTTTCTCACCATTGACGCTCCCTCAAGGCTGGCAAAGCACTCCTTTTGTCCAAAAGAAGCAACTCATTTGCATTGGAATGACCTTGGTGGTCCTAGCAAGCATGCTAATGAAAAAATTGTGTCCCTCAGGGCTTGTCTGCAGCTGATCAGCGACCGGCCCCAAGCCGTCCAGGAGGAGCTGGACCTCATCGACGCACTCGGCCACCTGGCGGACTTTGGCGTCAACATCCTGCCTCTGCAAGGTAAATAAGCTCGCTCATTTTTTTTTTCCATTTTACCTTCGACACCTCTCCTCAGTGATGCCTCCTCTTCTTTTTTTCCTACCTAAGTCAGGCCAGATAGTGGGACAAAAGCCAAGCTTAAGAAAAGGTTGTTTATGCGATATTTTTTTTCCATCGCTCAAGGCCGCGCCATTGTGCCGCCTCACTACTCACACATATTTTTTTTTTTATTTTGTTCCTGTCACACATGCACACCCAGATGGTGAATGAAAGGATTTGATTATAGATAAGGTCTTTTCAGCTCCAGTTGACGCACCTAATACACAATTAAAGGCCCCAAACGTTGACAACTTTGAATCCTCCCCACCGCCTTTAACAAAAAAAAAAAAAAATTATGTTCAAACTATTTCAATTGATGTCCTTCTCCTTTTTTCTTGCAGTGCGTCTTCGTTCGGATCGTCTGTCTCTTCTGGAGGAATGCGTGGCCCACTGCGCCAGCGCCTACAAGCAATCCACCACGCTGCTCAACGTGGCGTCCCTCCTGCGAGTGGCAGGTGCGCCCAATCACTCACTTTATCCAAGATGGACACAAATAGTCCCTCAGACCGCAAAAGCAATCCCGCTTTCTTTCTCCGTATTTAATTTTGCGGCCGGCGGAGACTTTAATATGCCGCCTCGTCGCTCTGACCTTCGCCGGGCGCGATGAGATTTATTGAGACAGATGTCGGACGTGATGAGCAGGATTATGAGTTTAGCGTGTTGATGGAGATGAAAGGAAAATAATTTTTGTGTGTGTGTCAAGGGGATGACGAGGCCACACGTAAAGGCCAAGTGTTGACCCTGCTAGCTGAGCAGGCCCTGCGGTGTTTGGACTTCAAGGCTTCTTACATCCACTGTCAGGACCTGATGGCTGCAGGTACCAGCTCAAATCACGCATGTCGAGATTTGTTTGAAAATGAGCCGAATTTCCTTGCTTGATTATCCGGCGGGATGGATTTATGGAGTGACTCTTTATTAAGTGGGAATTTTAAAAAAATTAGCCCACTCGCATTCCGCATTTGTCGGTCCGATTCAAGGTCGAGTGATTTTTTATTTTTTTTTTTGCGCGCTTCACTCGGGAGAGCCATTATGACAACATAATAGATCAGCGGCGTGCGTAATTGTTTTCTGTGTGCTTCACACAATTACCCTGCAGGGATTTCACGCGATTAGCTTCTGTCTGGTCTCGCTCGCAACAAAAGCAAAAAAAAAAAAAGGTCAAATTGAGAAAGTTGGCCGTGTTTGCAGGTTACGCTCCGGCCTGGGACGTTTGCAGTCTGCTGGGCCAGTGCGACGGCTTCGGCCAGCTGGAAGCCAGACGCCAACTGCTGGCCTTCTCGCTCACGCACTGCCCGCCCGACAACATCAACGCGCTCCTGGCCGCCTCCAGCGACCTGCAGACTCAGGTGGAGCCGCTCAGAACATTTGGAGAGTCAAAAACTGCGTTTTCTTTCATCCGCTTTGTTTTATTGCGCTCTTTGAAATGCTTCCGTAGGTCCTGTACCAGGCGGTCAACTACCAAATGGAGCCCGAGATCGCCGAGGGGGCGCGAGAAACCGAGGAGAGCGACTCCTCCAAAGTGCGTTTGCTTGATATATAGGCCCCGCCTCCTACTGTCTGATTGATTAGCTGGTCCGGTCCTCCTTTCTTAACGGCCTACTTTGTGTGATTTCCTGCGGCCTTCCTGCATTTTTCATGAGGTGTAAATCCCGTGTTAAGGTTCCTGGGTTCCTTTGGATTATTTATGCTTTTTTTCTTTTCTCTCCTGGCCATCAGCTGGGCCGACTTTATGATGTCTCGAGTGAGCGTTGAATGTTTAATGAGCGGCGGCTTAACCTTTGAAGTCCTCAATGGCCGCCGCTGAAGCGATCTGTTGTCATTTTGTCGTGCTCCTCTTCTCACCTTCGAAGTGTGTGTTTTTTTTTTTTTTTTATTCAAAACAAACATCTTCAGTGTGTTTCAAGTAGTGATGACACGTTGAGCCGCCAGCCCACTCGCCGACTCGGATGTTTCTATTCATCCTTGTTTATTCAGGCGGCCGCCCCCCAGGCGGTGACGGCAGGCGAGCTGCTCCACAGGACCACGGCCAAGACCATGGAGGTGCTGACCACCACGGGTCAGACCACCAAGGCCGTGCTGAGCGCCGTGGGCGATCACCGCTGGTGGAAGCGCTCGCTAGACTGCCTGCGCCCGCTGCACGTACGCGCCCGCACTCGCCGTCCATTAAAAACATCAGCAAGCGAGTTGACTTTTCAATGTCGGCTTCTCAGAGCGGAGACGCCGCCGCCGCCGCCGCAGAGGAACGCTCGAGTGAGAATTCCAAACTGGAACGTCAAGGCTGCTGCTCTTTCTATCAAGATGTCATTGAATGTCCCTACATAGATCCGGTAAGCGGATGCGGTCGAGGAAAAAAACTCCTCGGCTGCACCTCAAGCTGTCATGTCGGGACAGCTGTTTGGAGAACTATCGTCAACAATGACATTATGCCCGCTGGTTGTCTTCCATTTTTTTTTTTTTTTTGTATTCTGGTTACGCTTATTATTACCCTTCTTTGCCTCGGGCAACATTCTTAAATTACAGCAAATATGCCTGAGTGGGTTCTTGACTTGAGGCGTTTAATTAGATTTTCTTCCTCCTCCAGATGACTTCAAACAGCTCCAAATAAAAATGGGGGAGAAAAAAAAAAAAAAACAAAGCAGGGAATAAATTAATATTGATTTGTCTAAGTCATTTTAATGCCGAAAGCAATTTGGGAGTTGTCGGCGTTGGAGGAAGAAGAGACGCAACGGCGGAACATCCAGCGCGACGTGACGTGTTGGAGAAAAAAATAAAAATAATAATAACAAAGGCGCTGCTGCATAAAAAGAGAAGGAATGACACAAGTCGAAAACATGAAACAAGACAAATCGTTTGACCTTCAGTTTTATTTTGCAAAGCATTTTCAACATGTCCCGATTCTTTTGTGTGTTTTTCTTTCCCAGAATCACGACGTGTATTCCTCCTACAATGACGTCCCCCCCGAGAACTTTGCCGAGGTGTTGCTGAGGACAGGCAAACTGGCCGAGGCCAAAACAGAAGGCGCCACTTTGTTTCCCGCAACTGAAGGTAAAAGGTCTTAAGTTTCTTTTTTTTTTTTTTCTTTTTCTTTCCCCGCGAACTGATTTAGCGTGGGCTTTCAAGTCCGGGTTATCTATTGGATGGGCGGGCGTGTGTTTATCCCTCCGGTAATTCCCGCGCCGATCGTATCGCCGGCTCGACACAGGCGTGTAATCGGCTCATTTGGAGGCGTAGCTCGTCCGAAGCTAGCGACGAGGTCGTAGGAAAGTGGAGAGAGAGCGGCGCTTTAGCTCCGCCCACCATCTTGGCATCCCAAACTTTCAAAGTGTGCTTAAGATGCATATGAGGTGGAGTGCACTTATTAGGAGTGGCCGTGTACTTTGAATAAGTGAGTCCTCTCCATGCCCAGAAAAAAAAAAAAAAAAAAAAAGACTAGCCAAAGTCAAGGAGGAGATTTTTAATGATGCTCCTTTTTTTTTCTTCTGTCATTTGTATTCCTCGTCCGCAGTGTTGCTGCAGCTGGCCAACGATGCCTTTCCCCGGGACGCCACGCTGGCGCTGGCCTACTTGCTGGCGCTGCCTCAGGTAGTGCCAACACTCAGCTCAATTCCAGTGCAACTGATCTGATCCGTCTGCAACCCTTTCCGTGCAGGTCCTGGACGCCAACCGATGTTTCGAGCAACAGCACCACTCGGCCTTGTCCCTCCAGCTGGCCGCTTACTATTACTCGCTGCAGATCTACAGCCGCCTGCAGCCTTGCTTTGAGGATAAGCAGCATGCGCTCTACCAGGTTCTTTCTAGTTCTTGTGGTCGCTTCTAACCCGCCTCGGTCACGGAAGGGGAACTTTCCTCACCTGGGTATTTATCTTTCTGCCGGCTGACTATCGATCAGCGGGACTAATGGAATGCGGCTGCGGGAATAAATCAGCCCGCATTGGCTGACTGGAAGCCCTCCAGGCGGTTTGTGTCCGCCTCGCTTCCTTCTTTATTTGCGTGAAATGTAAATGTGAGCAAACTTGCCAAGGGTGCCGATTAACGTCCGATTCGGACGATCCCGAATTCCGCATAAAGGATATGAAAAAGTCTACACGCCCCGCCCGGTTCAAAGGCAAGGTCGAGTAAGCGTAAGTGACTCTCGGCACTTTCTTCTCCCTCTCTTCACTTTTGAACGACCGAGGCTCGAATCTCACCGAGTCCCTTCACGCTATAATTATCTTATGCAAATACGACGAAAGCGACGGCCGCACCTCCTCCGGCCGGCCGGTGAGCTACCGTCGAGGCGTTGACTTGTGTGAATTAGAAACGAGGATCCGACGTCGTGTTCCCGACGTCCAATTTCCCGCCGGGGGGCTGAATCACGGCAGCCGTTAAGGCGCCTCGCTACATTCGGGGCCGTATTTTCTCGTATTGAATTGCCTTTCAGCCGCCACACTTGATGTGTTCCTCGCAGCCGAATTAAAGAAGCGGGCTTCGCTGGCTGTCCCCGATTTTCCCGGAAGCCATTTTGGGGGCAAAAGAAGTAGGAAAAAGGAAAATAGCCTCATTAGTTTTTCAATGAAAGGCATCAGAAAAGCGGCCGACTTGTCGGGTTCGCCGGGTGCAGCGCGTGCGGTGTGACGATAAGCCAAAGGCACACTTTGTCCACGAATCGGCTCTACGCGGCTTCTCCACAGCCACCCTGCAGCAAATTTGCGTTTGTCTTTAAATGACAGCATGACACACTCAAAAAAATATCCTGCAAAAAATGCTTGAGGCTATAGAAAAAAAAACAAATAAAAAATTCAATTCACTTCAGGGCAAAAATCCATCTAGTGAATGGTTGTATACAAAAAAAAGTACTGTCAAACTGGTGGTGTTCCACAAGGCTGAATGTTAGGTCCACGCAGTTTTAATCATTGAATTACAAATCTGAGGTTTGACAAAAAATCGTATTTTCAGCCTTGCTTTTCTTTATTTGTTCCCAGAGCGATTCAGACTTGAGACCTTGAGAATAAAATTAGCAGCCTGTGCCGACATGCCCGTTTGAGTCTTTCTTCATCCTCCACCTCCTTCTCCTCCCGCCGGCAGGCCGACCCCAAGGAGCTGATCCGACTGGTCACCCGGCACGTGTCGGCTTACTCGGGCTGGCCGGAGGAGCTTCAGAAGCTGATCGAGCAGCTGCACGCTTACAACGAGCGTCTGAGCGACTACACGCAGGCGCAGGTGCTGCGAGGTTTGGGCCGCGGCGTGGACGTGCAGCGCTTCAGCTCCGACCCCGACTACAAGAAGGAGACCATCCTCGGCCTGGCTGAGTCAGTCAAAATAGTCCAACCTTCTCCACGTACTCGTGCGATCCTTCTTTTCGCCCTTTTTTTAGGACTCTGGATGACGACGTGTACGGCATCTCGGTGTCGTTGGCTAAACGCTACCGTGTTCCTCTGTGGGAGGTCCACATGACTCATCTGGAGTTCCTCTTCACAGATAGCGGGTACGCTAGCACACGCGTAGTCTTGTCATTCTCTTCTCATTTTATGTTCCTCCTCAGTCTGTCCACCAAGGACGTGGAATCCCGCAGCGAGTCGCTGGCTCTGTTTGCCACGCTGAAGAGCGACCCGCAGGCCTTTTACGGACACATGAGCAAGTACGTGCTGCCCGCCGTGGAGGGCGGCGACCTGGACCGGCTGCTCTACTACTACACCCTGCTGGACGCCGCCGGCTGCCGACCGCATTCCGCCGCCGCCATCGCGCCCGACGGCCACGTCAAGCTGCTCAAGAAGCTCCGCGCCGTGGCCAGCGGTGAGTCGGCAGGAATTCAAACCATGACGGCAAAGCAAAATCGACGTCCTTGACACCTCGTTGCCGCTTGAGTGCGCTACAAAGTTTCGAGTTGACGCGGCGACCGTCTCAAGACGTGGCGGAAAGGTCAGCGGGGTTTTCATGCCTCGCTTGCGCCATCTGTGCTTTCGACACTTTTTTTTTCCGCCTCATAATTAAGCAGGGCTTTGTCTTGTCTTATTAAAACAAAAATTAAATGATATATTGTCTTTTTTAAAGTAATTATTAAAAATATTAATTTTTTTTTTTAAATATAAGGTTTTAGTTTTGACATTTGAACGGTTTTAATGTCTGATTTAGATTTTTTACTGTTAACATTAGGGAGCTGATGAGTTCATCTCAACAACGTTTTTGGTTTTAATTTGACAAATCCTTTTTTCGCACTGTCCGCTTGTCGCTAGGCAGAGTGGCTCACCCGCAAGCATCAACCCATCGCACCCCACCTGCCGTCATTAAAAATGCATCTAGCTTAGCGTTGGGCCAAGCTAGGGCGTTTGGAATAGTGGCTTGATGGGCGGGCGGGCAGACAGGAAGCGTTGGGGATTGTGGAACAGCAGGAAGCACGCATTTGTGTCTGCAATTTTGTTCACAGTGTGATGCGGACGACCAGTTGAACGCGTGAGTGGGCGTCGGTTTGAGCGCTAGCTCGTCTTCAGTCTACAATTGCGTGTGTGTGTGTGTCACAGTTTGATGTGTGTGTGTGGATCTGCATGGCGCTGTTGAATATTTCAAGCTCAGACAGGCCGCCACACGGATCCGTCTGTCACAACACGCGTCATGCCAAGCAACAACCATTTTCTCAGATTTTCTCCTCTCCTCATTTTATATTTCATACTGAGTTTTTTTTTTTTTTGCACGTGCAAACTAATTATTCCCTTTGATTGCCGGCAGGCTTAAACTACCGGCAACTGACGGACGGCTCGCAGGACCCGCTGGTCGCTCTCGAACCGGTTCTGACCAGTCAGAACGTGTTGTCCATCTCGAAGCTGGCCCATCTGCTGCCGAAACCCGGCGACCAGGGGGCGACGTTGTCCCCCAGCGCGGTGCACGGCGCCTGGCTGCGCAAGTTGTTCTGGAAGGGCGACGCCCACTTGCTGAAGAGGCCGCCCGTCAGCGAGCAGGACTACCTGCACGCCTACGACACCTGCGCCAAGTACCTGGACAGGCTGCTTCCCGTCCACGCCGTCCACTTCCTGGATGACGTCACCTTCTCCCTCCAGGCCGTCCAGCAGGTAATTGCTCTCCAATCCTTTCTGGGGATATTTTTTCTTGGCTCCTCCCCCAACACAGCTCCCTTGAGTGGGCTCATTTGTGCTTCTCCCCCTTTCAGCGCCAATTAAAGTGGAGCGCCCAGCAGGTTTCCCCGTTGCGCTCTTTAACATGCACTTTATCTCCTCGGAACCCGCTGTCATACCTTCCTCCATCAACTCCGAGGGGGAGGGGGCTTGACTCCCCCCTCCTCCCCCTCTCCTCCATGACAAATCGCTCTATTTCCCCCAAGGCCAGGGGGCGAGGTCATAGCTGAGCGCCCGCCGGACCTTTTGTCCACGCCGTAATGTTTTTTGTCAGAAAGTGGCGTTCTCTTGCCCTTTTTCATCACAGTGTGAGCGTTTTTAATGTTTCACCTTCAGTTTGCGGTTACGGCGCTTACTCATCCGCTGGATACTTTAGAGGGACCGAACGGAACAGCGGCGCTCATCGGACGATTGAACCTTGCAACGTGATTTATTTACTTATTGGTGTATTTATATTATTTGATTGAACCATCATCATTACATTGCAGTTTCGACAATTCAAATGTTGCATTGCTGACGGTGGACATTCTAAAAATGGTATTTTTCCTTCACTCCGAGACTCGTGCGTGTGTGTGTGTGTCTTTTGTCCATGTGTGGCTAAACGCATGAAATTCCGCTTTTATTGCAAGGCCATTTTGGCTGATCCGCACTTGGGGGGAAAAATGGTGCAATCCATTCACACCATTAGATAGTATGTGTGTGTATGTGTGTCGTTGCAATGGAATGAAATCTCCCAGCAGCCAAAGGCCGTCTCCTTTCCTCTTGAATTGTTAACTTGCTCACAGTGGATCCAATCAATCACAGCCCGCTGTTCGCCGGCCGCTTAAACTCGCCGCCACTACCATTGCGTGTCCCCCCCCCCCCGATCTGGGAATTGGCGTTTGGTGCTCACGTCTTTCCCTCCTGTTGCTTTCCAGCTGAGCATCCCGACGCGATGCGAGGTTCTTCGGCGAGCCACCAAAAGCTTGCGGCAGCTGGCTGAGAAGAGCAAGAAGCGAGGAGGAGGCGAAGCGGCGGGCGGCGAAGAGGCCAGCGTGACCTTGGACGAGGCGCTGGCTCACCTGCGCCAATCGCAGGCCCACTTGGAGACGCTGGGCCACCACTTTGTGGCGTCGCTACGAGACAGCCAGGAGGTCGGTTGATTTTTTTCCCGTTTTCTCGTTAAGCGACTGGTCGTGCCGCGCGGGCAGAGGGGAGGTTATCATTTGCCGTGTGTTGCTACGCGACGCTGAGCTACGGGTAAAAGACGCTCGTTTGTGACTCCCCGCACTGTGTGCGTTCATCATCGTTTAGCCTCTTTTTTTTGTTTGCTCTGCTTTCTACTGCGTCCCAGGAGCAGCTGCGAGGCTACAGTCAACGTTACGACCTGTCCCGCTCCGAGCGGTCCAAGGTCCGGGAACTGGCGGTCGCCATGGCGACCGACGGCCAGCCACTCCAGAGCATCCGCGAGCTCCTGTGCGTCGCCGTGGGACCTCTGGACCTGTCGCTCAAAAGCGTGCTGCAGGACGCCGTGGCCCGAGTGGTAGCTGAGCTCAGGTAACCTGCCTGCCTGCCTGCCCTTTGACCTCCAGGGACTTTTCTACTCGGGACTAATTGGCTCGCTAGTTTGCTAAAAATACAAAAATGATGCTTCTCCTATTTTTTTTTAATAGATTGATTTGCTTGCCGAGTATTTAATTTGAACTGTGTCCCTGAAAATAAAGTCTTTGATTTGCTTCCCTGAGTGCTTGTCCCCTCCTGACACGCTTCTTCATTTGCACCTCTTATCTTAATGAGCTCTTATGTAAGACCATTGCCATCATTTTCTCCTGACTTTTTTGTTTTTTTGGTTTCCTCCCCTCAGCGGCGACGTCCTGACCGACCACACGGCGGCCCTCGGCGTGCTGGAGGCCATAACGACGGCCGTGCACGACAGTGTGCAGGCGGGGTAGGTCGTGCACACACACACAAAACAACAGATGGAGAGAAAAAAAAGATTTCCCGACTCTTCCAGTGACAGCACGGTGAGCTCAGACGACCTTTTGACCTGGCTGCGTCCGTTCTGCGGCGACCCGTCGCTGGCCGTGCGTCCTCGCATCGCCGTGCTGCAGATCCTGGAGAGCAACTTCAGCATGTGCGACGCCGACATGCGGCTCCTGCTGCTCTACAGGACGCAAGCCGTCCTCAAGCACACCCAGGTAGTCTGTGTGGATTTTCCATGCGTCACATTGACGAGGCCATTTCCCGAACGGCGCTATTTAGCATTTAGGTGAAGCCTGGTATAGATTTTGTGACTTCATCCGGAGTGATTAGTCATAACCACGGCCGGTTAAAATGTCACCGACGTCAGTACGGAAGCGCCTTTTTTTCTCGCCGCGGCCTTTTGCTCTCCGCGCAACAATTTATTTGTTTGTGACATTTAGCAGACAAAAAAGTGACGCGAATGCAGATTGCGAGCGCTAAGAATTTGCATAATTACATCCACCAAGGAGATTTTCATTTTCATTTGCAATTTTATATCATTAAAAAAAAAAATCAATGCCGTGGCGACCGGGCTGCTCCTCTCATTCTTATTTCATTTTATCAGTGGAAACAGGAGCTCCGAACATTCAGCCAGAAATTCTCCCACCCAGATTTTCGGTCGTGAGCAATCACACGTGTTTGCGTTGACGTGTGGCGGCGTTCCTTTTCTCTTTGACCTTTTTTTCTTCACTGATGGAATATTCATGGGACGCAAACTCCGCATGCATGATGAAGGACAGCTTGGAGTCTGGCCCGCAAATGGGTTTGAGATTAAAATATAGTCGACGTGTTTAATATTGATACTTTGGGATGGGTTCAATCTGTTGAGGACTTTCACCTTGAGCTCCTCTTTGGCCTGCTCACATTTGATGTCACCACATCGGTTTCTGACCTAAAAGTGGAGAAAATGATTTTTTTTTTCTTATAGCAGGATGCTTACTCATAGCATTGGTGGGTGGAAAGCAAAAAAAAAAAACTCATTGAAGCGACGCCAGAAGGCAGCATCCCACCGCCGGCCGCCCTTTCCCCTCCTCATTTTCTCTCTTCTTGTCGTCTTTTGTTTCAAATCCTCTGTCGTGGTCCGTGCCGCCCGCTCGCTTTCTCTCGCGCGACCTCCACGACTTCATTCCCGCCCGCCGCTCGAGACATTAGCCGCAGCGGGTGGATGAATATTGATGAGCTGGCGGAGAGACCCGAGGCTCTCTGGCCGAGATACGGCTCCGAGCCCGGATGCCGGCTCTCTCTTTCGGGTCAAGGACAAGCAGACAAGATAATGGCCTTAATACGAAAAGTCGATTTTCAGTTGTGTTGGATGGGGGCGGCACACAAAAAGTACAAATCCTGCTGAATAAATTAACAATAGTCCCGATTATATTATCATAGACCTTCTCTGGATTTGAAACATTCAGGTGATGGCGGAAAATCATTTGACGCCAATGACATCATCGCAACGTGCAAATTTGCCGTTGATAAGTATCATTAATTCTCGGGGCATCTTCTTTATTTATCCCGACAATAAAAGTCCCCTTTTGATTTTTCTATTCAGCCTTTTAATTCCGCCAGCCGCCTCATTAGCATGCGCGCTTTCATCCCACTTTGCTCGTTTAACATAGCACGACGCCGCACGTCCTCCGGCTGCGTACCAAATTAGTGCTCGGACTAAAAAAAAATAAAATAAAAAAATAACAAAGGGCAGCAAGACTCTGAATCTTTTCTCCATTTTCTCACCTCAGCACTTTAAGAGCATTAGCATACATTTAAAGAAGACATACTGTGCACTTTTTTTTTTTTTTTTAAACACAATTGAGTTTCCTGCTGTTTTAAGACTGTTTAAGACTTTTGGACTTTTTGGTAAAGCAGCTAGGTCGCTACGTTTTAAAAGGTCACGTGAGCCCATCTCCCACCAGGTGCAGATCGAAGACGTGGAGAACCAGGAGAAGCGCTACGGCCTCTTCCTGGACCTTTTGGAGGCGGCGCGCCAGCGGGAGGACTTCCAGACGCTCGTCCTGCTCCTGCAAGCATGGCCGCCCATGATGCAAGAAGACGTGTAAGTCCGTAGAGGTCTACTTTGGTGTGCGAGCAGCCCGTGATGGCTTCCTGTGTCCAGGGCCACGTCGGAGCGTAACCCTTGGGTCCTGCTAGTTTCCGCCATGCTGACCCGCCGCCAGGGACCCGAGGCGGAAGTGGACCTTGGTCAGCAGGTGCTGAGCATGCTGCGAGCCCTCGACAACACCAAGCACAAGCTCCCGCCACAGGTGAAGCGACACGATCAGTCGCTAGGCAGAATTCGTTAGCCTTTAGGGTCCGGCGCCTCTCCTTTGATGACCTAGCGAAGGTGCTAGCCGACCTATCGCTATGCGTGCCGCCCCGCTAATCATATTCACGCCGCTCGGCACATCTAGCGCTAGCTGACTGTGATATTAGTTTAGCGCTAATGTTATTCGGCTCCAAAAGGCGAGCGGCTGCTGAGCGGCTGTCTGCTATTAGAAGTGTGGGTGGGTGTGAAGGAGGGGGACCAGTGTGTGTGTGTGTGTTGGGGGGGGGTCGTTTTACTGTGTTCCACTTTAATTTGAATGCGGCAAAATGAAACCAGCAGAGCAGAGGAGTCAGATTGCATTGTAATAGCCATATATTACTAGCGACGGCGCAGGCACAGGCACACCGTGTGCTCAGGCGCACCGGAGACCTTCTCAAAGGAATTATGTGCCTCAGTGGCTATTGGGCATGCATTTTTCTTTTACTGTCCTTTTGATTCAATTCCCCTCGCGTTTTTATATGAGCCTGGCCCGTTATTCGATTATTTCAACGAGGCAAAAATCATTAGGCCTGCGTCATGATTGGGGCAAAGCAGGTAGTTGGATACCTAATTAGCTAGGTCGCTAGCTAGGTAGCTCATTTATTAGAAAGAGAGATGAGTAAAGCAATTAGTATGTTCATTGGACGACTTTGTGTGTCCTCCAGTGCATCCGAAGTGCGGCCCGACTGCTGCTGCCCGCTTTCCAGCAGCCGGCGCTCAAGCTGATGGCCGAGAGCGGCGACGACGAGCTTCTGCGGCAAACTCTGGAGCGGGTCAACGGCATGAGCGCAGTGAGTGCAACCTTGTTTTTGCCGCAAGAGCCTGAAAATGAAAGGTGGCTCCTGAGCGTCACATTTTCATTTTCTTAATTGGCCCTCACGCCTCCTTCCCATTTCCAACAATTACGATCGCAAAGTCGGTTCGCGTCATCGGGAAAATTTGATTGCCGCTGGCGCGTTCAACTTTTTCAATTAGTCCTCACCTTAATGCGCTTGTGTTTTTCCTCCGCCGTAACAAGCAAAAGTGAATTAGCAAAGCCTGCGTAAAATGTCACTCTTAATTCACCCGCCTTTTCATATCTGCATAAACAAGCCCCGAGGTTTCATCCGCTCCCGGCGCGCCGTAAACGGATCCGTCCGACGGCGCCGCCCGCTTCCGCCCGTTCGCCGTGACTGACAGCTGTTATCTCACCGAGCGAGCGAGCGAGCCCCCAATGAGCGCGTGATTTCTTCTCCTCACAAAAGCCATACCCCCTGAGACGGCGCTGAGACCGACTTTAATTCCTGAAGATTAGCGTGTCATTAAAACGGCGTCTCAGGAAAAGTCTCCTGACACGCCGATTAAATGAGAGACGTTGCCGAGACCGTGTCTGGCTGAGGACGTAAGAAAGAGGCCAAAAGGTTGCAGCAGGAGACGACCACGACCACGTTCGCTCAGAGTTGGTTGACGCCAGGCCCCGCCCACCCAGCCCCAGACGACGCGTGTCGCATGTCGTGCCTCGCGGAGCCCCCGTGTTGGCTTTCCTGTCGGTTCGGAACGTGGCTCCCCTTCACTGAGCCCTGGGAAGGGGAAAGAAAAAAAAAAGTGACAGGCCGTCATGTTGTACAAAGGACGGCAGAAATTTCAGGCTCCTCTCTGATATCACAACCCCCCAGCTTCGCCTCGCCTCGCCTCGCCTTCCCCCCCTCCCCTCCCCTCGTCTCCATTTCCACACTGCTGTGTCACATCTATTTCCACTTGGCCTGTCAATCCCACCGTCTGAAGGCTTCAAATCTTCTATCTCTTTCCTCTCACACATACTCGTCAAAATGTAATAGCCTGGGAGGCGCGTGCCCGCGTGCGTGTGGAGCTGAGCAACAGAGGTAGCGGCCTTCCTCCTCAAGTAGCTGCCACATTTTAACCTGAAAGAAAAAAAACAATCTTGGGAATTTAAAAGTCCAGCCGGGGGGGGTATTATTGTTTCAACAAGCCCAAGTGTGTCATCACCAAAATGTTTTCTTGTTTGTTTAGCGCTCAAAGCTGTTAATACGTGCAGGTGACATGAAAAATAAATGCCCGCTGCTTCGCTGCTTTTCCTCACCATGAATGAAGAGCGACCTTTTGACTTCATTTCCGCTTGCCCTCAATTTGAATCTATCACCAAGCTTGTTTACAACCCAATGTGCAGCCGGTAAATGAAACCCCCCCCTGGCCGCCATTTTTGCACATGTATTATTTGTGGTTTTAAGGCAGACTTGTTCCTGAAGAGGTAGAAAAGCCACTTGCGCCATGCATAATTGAACCGGCTCGGCTCCAGAAATACCCCGACGGGGACGTCTGCGTCCGCCCGGAACGCAAAGCCCGACACGAAGCGGAGAAAACGACACGGCCCATTGTTTGCGCCTCCGCGAACGCGTGTTTGTTAAAAAAAAAAAGGAAAAGAACTGAATCTGTTTGTTCGCAGGAGGAGGCGGCGGAGGTGTGTGATGAAGAGCTGCTCTCTCTGCTGCTGGACGCCGGGCTGCTGGTGGAGTGCGCGTCGTCTGCCGCTTTCCCGCTGCTGCGCGACCGCATGCTAGCACGCCGGCAGCCGGGCGGGCCGGACGCCCGGCAGGTCGCCGGGCGGCTGCTGGAGGCCGGCCGCAGGGTTGAGGCGGGCTCCCTGCTGCTGGCTCACCGCGGCGCCCACCCGGCTCACGTCACCTTTAACTCGGCCCTCGCCGTCCTGAAAAATTGGCTCTGAGGTGGGATGCGACACTCTGACTGATTTCCCCAAAAAAACAAAAAGCCAGTCCACACAAAGCTGATGTCCCGTCGTGTGATGGAGTCGTTGGCAAATTATGCTGAGTGTTATTTAGCCTCAGCACTGTGTTGTTGTTTTTTTTTTGTTTTGTTAAAAAGGCCCGCTCGTCGCTGTTGTCATAATAACGTCCCATCAATTCCCGCGCGCTATTTTGGCTTCAAGCTGCGTCGTACGCAAACACAAGACAATTATCATGAAGGATAATGATTAGCTGACTGCTCTTGTGAATTTAGTAGGAAATGAGACAAAAGCTTGCCTAATAATTACATTATAAATTTTGTTCCAAAAATCCTGCTGCAAAATTCTGTCTTTGTCATTCTGTCTCACCTCAATAAATCAAAGAGCGATTTTTCCATTTCGGGGTGTCCTTTAAATGACACGTAAAGATAAAAGCGAGAGGCGCTTTTAGCCAAAAAGGAGAAAGAAAGTTCTTGCGGGAAATGGCAACAGGTGTTTGTGTTCCACCAGGGAGAACTGAACAGCAATCAGTTACCATGGTGACGTTGAAGTAGGATAGGGGGGGGGGTCACGCACCAGCATTGCCCCCTGGAGGAAGGAGTGTAAACATTACAACTGTCTACCGAAAACAAAGAAGAGGCTGTGTGTGTAATTTTGAGCTTCGCCGAGGGCAGCGGTCTGGAATCTTAACTAACACAATCGGCAACGACGTGCTGAGAGGTGTTGAAAGCAGGCGGCGGTCGGTCGGTCGGTCGGTCGGTCGGGGCTTTGGAGCTAATTAGGGACGAAGTGATGTGCATGTCGCCGTATGTTGTGTTTGACTACGTGAAGCGCTAAGAAGTCAAAGCTTCAACCGCGCACTTGTAACATGGACAATAGCATCTCTCGTTTGTTGCCATGGTAACTGCACATCACTGAGCATTTTCATTCAACCAGCCAAGCAGGCGCTTTGAGATACGAGCAACATTTGTCATTCAAAACACTCATAGATGCTTTGTTATTTTTTATAGCCTGGTAATGGCGTTTTGCATTGTATGTTAGCGTTAAGCTAGCAGATGGTCAACTTGTGTAGTTGTTATTCAAATGACTGTTGCCACGGTAACCAAATATCACCTGCTACTGTTATTAGTGGACCGGCCTGGACATCTCCCGCACTTACTCAAATTAAGGGGACTGGTTTTGACGTTGTTGCCGCGGTAACCACAGCTCACAACGGTCAACACGGGAGCAGAGGCTTATCATTGACGATGAAGCGGCCCTGAAAGGAATTCAACGTGTTGCACTTATTCCGTCCGTTGTGTTTCAAGGGGAACATGATTAGAGTTCAGAGCCGAGCCGTGACCAGCGCGCAAATCACGCCAATTCGCTGCCGTGTCAGGTCGCTCGGGCGTCCGGCAAGACGGCGGCTATTTATCGCTGCTGTGAAAAAGAACAACACGTGTGTTTGAAACGTTGTTCTTTTTGACGACTATCAGGCAACGTGCAGGTGCTGCTGTTTCGCTTAGCCACAGGATGCTTAACTCTTCCACCTGTGTGAGAGAGACAGATAGATTGCTTATTGTCGTTGATTGTCCCTAATCAGACCAATCATCAAACGATGGCTCGGAGCTCCGCGGGAGGCCTCGTTCATCTCGACAAATCCGCCATTAAGTGCTTTCTGGCTAGGAAAGAAAAGGGAATAATTAAAGCCGAGACGGGCGATAAGGCAGTCGGCGGCTGCTAAACGGTCATTTCAGCGTCTCTCACCTGACAAAGTGTCAACCCTCGCACCCGCTCCAACGCCCTTCGCCTCCTCCAGTGCGCTGACAACGCAATGATAGGTAATTCCTGGAAGGCGGCGGGCGGGAAACTGTCAGCCTCGGCAGCGAGGTGACAGACAAACCAGGGCCGAGACACGTCGCCGGCTGGCCGGCGCCTAATAAGCTTCATTATATAGCCACCGACCCGTTTGTTGGCGGCGACACTTACACACCTGAAAAAGGTAAAAATGTCGAGAAAATCCTGTGGACCGAGCATCGGACCTTGTGGAACGCCACATTGTGATTGTGAGTCGAAATTGTGTGCATCTATTTCAAGCCTTCGCTCACTTTGCTGCTTTGTGAAGGGCAAGCAAAGTCAAATGCACCTCAAGTCAGTGGCAAAAAGTTGCCTCACTACTTTTTTACACCTTGAAATATTTAACTCCAGTACACTGCATGTGTGTGTGTGGGTGTGTACACTCCATTGTGTACATTCCATTAAATCTCGTACACTGCGCACACACAAACCTTGAGGGCGCTGCCACGAGACCTCGGTTAATCATCCTCGCTGGCCAAAAGTCACAGAAGCCACAAATCAATGCTTAAATGTGTGTCTGCTGTATTAAGCAGCCGATCGATGGCTCACGCTAGCGCATCGGCCGGCTAAAAGGCCTTGCTGGCGAGGTAGGGTGGGGGGGAGGAGCTAATGCTTAAGCAAAAAAAAACACCCTCAACTCCACCTGTCAACAATGAACACATTTGTGACCTTCTCCGCTTTTTTCTATGCACTCCAACGTGCCTTCATATGGTCAAAAGTATTGGGACACGGGGCCGTTACGCTGACATTGAGACAGCTCATCAGTACGGCACTTGTTCTACTATAAAAAAACTCAACATGTATTACAAATTTTATACAATACTGTACAATTTTATTTATTTATCTTTATTAAAAACATGTAACAAAACAAATTGCATTTTTTTTGTGGGCCTGTAACAAATCTCAATGGAGCGAGAAGCTGTCTGACAAGAAGATGGCCTGCTTTCACTTTCAGCAGTTTTCTTTCTCTTCCTACGGAATGGCGTGTAGAACTCCAAAGTAATATTTAAGAACTTTCCGCGCACACGCGCGTGCGCGGAGCGTCCGGGATCCTGATGGGAAATGTCAAGCGGCTTTTAAGGCACACAAAGAGAAGCCATTAAATGGGTTGGCGTGACACGGCGTTCTTGTCCTCGTTCCCCGACCGAGCTGCCGCGCACGTCCGCAAATGTCACTGACGGCGTGCGACAATTACGCATCGACGTCACTTCCAAACGCGCCGATACATGCTGCGATATGTCCACACACAAAAAATGACTTTCACTTGATGGATTAGCGAGGGAGGGAGGCGTATTCGTCAGACAATTACAATGCAAATGCATGGCTTCAAATTTTTGGATTGCAAGACACATTGCTGAAGCACATGTCAAGCATCCAGTTACTGTTTATCCAAATTTTGCGCTCAAAATTGGTGTATTTTATTCTAGTTTTCTATTATATTTTATTTATTAGAACCGCATGAGGCTGGGTGTCATTTTTCGACTTCCTGCTTTATTCTGAAAGGCACTCACAGCACGGTGTAATATTTACCTCACTTCCGCCCTCACCTGTCTCAACCTTCAGCAATCAAGCACGGCTCCCGTACAACGAAAAGAGTGAGTTTAATCTTTATCTTTTTAAATGAAACCACTTCCAAGTGTATCATGCAATTTCTCACATTTCCAACGGTGTTTTATTGACGTCATTGTAAAAAAAAAAAAAAAAAAAGCTGATGCAAATTTAGCAAATAGGAATAATTTGTAGTCAAGAGCAAATTTCTGCCAAGAAGCACAAAACAATGAAAGGGGGCGTTCATGTTAATAATGCATAAAGGCAATTGATTGACTTAACTATAATTATCAATGTGCAACAACAGTGCTCACAATGGAGCTAGCTGCATGGTTAATGGCCGTTAATCACAATAATTTGCTATGACAGACTGTTAAGACAATGGAGGCACTAGCTCCTCACGGTAATGCTCTAGCTCCAATTTTTGCTGGACTGCTTTCTTTTCGCCACATGACTCGATGGTTCTCTCGATCCAGCGAGCGACGTGAGGTTGCTGCTGCTGGCTTCTCATTTGGTCCATGCTGGTTGAGAAGATGTTTGTTGAGTGCAGACTGTCTTTGCCTTCATTTCAAAAGTAAATATCGCAGACGATCAGGTTCATTTAAATTAATCGTGATCATTTTTTAAATTAGATTCTGCAGACATTATGTCATCGTCCTCTAAACAATGATGACTGCAGTTTGAGTGGTAGTGAAAGTCGTCTTTGTTGGGCTTGATTGAATCACACTGCCCCCTGGTGGCCAAGCAGTGCACACCGGAAAGTGTTGCAATGAACTAATGATGATGCACAAAGACTCTTTACCCTTGATTTAACTCCAACGGGGACCGATCCCAGATTAAAACAATGTGGCAAATCAGGACGTCGCAGTTTACCCTGCAGACAAATTTGAACGATGATTCACGACTCTGCCGTCTGACTTTTGGCGCCTGCGCCAAACAAGCGCAAAGCGTGCTAATTAGAAGCGACAAGGCGAGTGCACACGCCGGCATCCGACAAGGCTTACAAGCTAACCGGCGTGTTAATTGTACCTCGGCGAAAGGCAAACCCAATCGCTCGGCCGCAGCCGCAATTAAACCGCAGCTGGCCGGGACTTGCGCCACGACGCCTCGGCGACCTCCGCTAAGCCGAAGCGAGCCGTCGCTCGGTTCGTTCATTGAGCAGATTGATGAGCCGTCCACCTCTCCGGGGGGTCAAGAGCTGTTGAATTTGGTTTTCTGTCTGCCTTTTACAGCTTAGTCCAACAACATGATCCTTCATTAAGTCCGCCGCGGGGAGCACAACGCTCGCAGCGTCAACAAAATAAGGTAGGATAAATAAATCAGCAGGCCAGACGCACTCCAGCGTTCCGATAACACCTCGTCCCTGAATGTTCCTCCATTAGCATTTCATAATTGGTTGCAGGCTTTTCGCTTTCAAGTTGGAATTTTACGTATGTGAAGGTTTGCGTGATTATTGCATGAGCCCCGGACTGCTTCGGGCCTTGCAGCGGATTAATTCATTACTGGAGGACGGCGTAAGGTTGGATGTCAGATGATGCAATACTTGAAAAAAGTTGTTGTTTTTGGGGGGCGGGGTTGAGTTGAAATGCCGACTGAAATATCCCTCGGGTGTTGGTCACGACACGAAGGAATCATCTTGTTGCCCGTTTTGGGTGTGCTATTTATACTACTTTTCCAACATGCTGCTAACTTTACGCTGATAATTATTGATAGTTGCTGTTTTGAAACTTTGATGTCAAAGAATGAAGTTGCTTTTGTCACCCGTTTTTGCTTCAATTGAGTGGACTTTGTGCAGGTCCTTCTGGTATGCACGCCCTGGCCACCAGGGGGCAGTATAAGAAACAACATCATGCTTCCAATTAGGCAAATTTGATTTTCGATGTACCAGAGAGCACCAAAAGTGACAGTAATGCAATTAAACCCAAATCAGATTTTTGGGGGCTAGCTGCATGAATATTGTTTGACGCAACTAGTTGCATGGGAACTTTGCCTGCATAGAGCTTCTTTGTGCGAGCCCTTCAGTGCCAGTAGAAGTGTTTTTTTTCTCCCCCCTTTCTTTTTTTCTGGCATTCCTCATCAATATTTCACAGCCTCTGCTCGCTACCGGTCGGGCGTCTGAATAAGGATTTAGTTATGCTCCAGCGCGCAGCGCTGAAGGACTGTCGGGCAGGCTGCAACCCCGCAGGGAGGCTCCTACTCGTGTCTGCCGCTAACGGTGAAAGAGCGCCATCGCGGCCAGATGGTCGTGAATAATTCTTTTGCGATTTGGCTCCTCGTTTTTTTTAATTCTCACGCGGAAGGTCGGCGATGGTCGCAATGTCTTCCGTCAGGGCCGGCCGGGTCAGAGCGCGATCGCTGTCGGGTGTCTCCGTGCTCATCTAGAGTCAATTTTGTTTGCGCCATCGCGTCTAATGACCAGCAGCGGAGGCGGGCCTCATGCGGTGCCGCAACATGCGCGAAAAGACTCGGCCATACGGACGCTGGCGCCAACCCGTGACATTTTTCAAGTCAGAATTCCGGCCATCACGACTCTTTCTATTTCCAAGCAATCACGCCGTTGTGCCATTTTAAATGACACCTTCCAGCAATTGTCTGGCTTGTATGCAAAAGTAAATAAAGGGCCAATCTGCTGATTGGGCTCGGCGAGAGCAATTTTGTGTCAAAACGCACATTATCCTTCGAATGGCACTTGCCAAGGTTGCTTTCTCGTTCGGAGCGCGCCGGAAATTCATTTCGAATGAAACGGAAAGAACCTTGGCAGTCGGTCCAAATGACACTTTGAGGACTTTTGCCAGTGAAGCTAAAAGTGACAACTGCGCGCACAGGCCATTTCCGATTGCGCAATGACGCCGCCAGGTTCAGCCGCGCGTGCTGGTGGAAGTTGTTTTGACAAACAAAAACCTTCTTGCAACGATGGAGAACATCAGCCGCCATATGGTCGTCTTTATAGCTTCGGCGAGTTGTAGTCGCCGAGCTTTTATTTCATCACAGCCGACGGCCATCCTCGGAGTCCTTTTTCTTTTTCTTTTTGCAATTTTCTGCTCGGCTTCATGTGCCATTAGCGCCGGATTATGCCCTCCTTTCCCTTGCTGGCTGCCACGCGTTCTTTTTTACGAGCGAGCTTGTTGCGCAAACACATCGGCGGCAATTACGCGCGAGCGCGCGCCCCCGCCTTGTCAATACGCATCAACCTGTGCATCATTATGAACCACCTGCTTGCACATCAGCGGTATATTGGGTGTTTTGTTTACGATCAATTCTGGGATCAGCTGCAAAAGTCATTTAACTGTAGAGCTGATTGAAAGCCACGCGTGGACATATATTGCGCCTTACTGTGGGACCTCGACTCTCGAGTTTGATTAGTTCTGAGACAGAACTTCTAAGTCAATTGACAGAACCACAAAGCAGCGTATCAACCAAGTTAACTCCTGCAGCCCCCCCATTTTCTGAGCACTGTGTGTAAATTGCTTTTCCCCTTTTGTAGTAAATGACCCCCTCACACACACTTTGAGCATGACAGCTCAGCCTTGTCCGACATATTTGATGGCTTGGTCCTTCCTCACACTTGTGTTGAGTGGTTGTATTTATGCAAGGCCTCGCCGCCGGCAGAACTTGTCTAAGCTCGACTCCGACGGAACAATTCGGGTCACAACATGGCTGTCATGGCCACCCCCCCAAGTTTTTATTCCACATGATTGGCATCCTGAGGATAACCTGTGCATGGACAAAAATATCAAGGAGCTCAAAATGCCTGACTGGTGTGATTAAACCATCACGAGCTCTTCAAGTGTGTTTTGTGACACCGAAAAAAAAGTATGAATAGCTCGGGGCCAGTGTTGAGATTCCAAAATTCTTCACCCCCCGTGACTCCTTAAAGCCACGGCGGTGCCAGGCTCGCTCATTCCCATGAATCGAAATGCTAGAGAGGTCACTTCAATAAGAAAGTGCAGGGCAGGATTTGGACCACACACATTCAGGGTCAACACGACCCATCTTAGCTCCGCCTTCTCCTCTTGAGCTAATAAATTCGCTACGTTGTTTTTGTCATTAGCATTCCGAGTGGACGGTTGGCACAAACGTCCTTTCGATTTGTTTTGACAGTTGAGGCCGGTTTGAAACGTGCGCGACGGCCAGTCAATCAGTCCGTTGCGAGGGCCTCCGTAGTTCGAGCTGATTCCCGTCACAGGCCGTTGACTCGCGTGTTTCGAGTTGTGTTCAAGTGAAAATGAGAATTCACTCAATTCAAGGCGGGATCAAAGTTTTCAAGAACATTTTGATTGGCTGATAGCTACAGATCACTAATTGGACTGTTTGACTGCAAAGGATTGACACAGAGGTCCGTGGCAGCCTTGGTTCCCGTGGCAACGACGTTTACGTTCATCCCAGGGGAAAATCAAATCTGAGGCAGACCCTCATGAATAAAGAAGCGGGCAACATATGGCTGAGGCAAAACAAGACGCTCAATCTCGGAGCTTGTTGCTTCGCAGTCTTCCTCGAGCCCACTCGCACATATGGTCACTGGCGCGACCAAATCTTCCTGGCAACATCTCGCGGCCCACTAGCCTCATTTCGATAACTCTCAAGGGAAGCGGGAGTTAACTTAACTAGGGTAGCGTGGCTCTTCTTTATGCTCTTATTCTGAAAGAGCAAGCACAGCGCTTCCGCTAGCTTCCTTTGCGACGCTTCACGTAAATCACAGCAAGGACAAACACTCGAGCGGTACACTTTCTCAAACTCCCCGTGGATATTTTTTTTTTTTTTTGCATGCACAGGTGACTCTTTCCCGGCTTTTCAAATATGGGAAGAGATATGAAACCTATCGAGCCTCGGGCAGGTCAGCAGCATATGAATAATTCATATAGTGAGTACGAGCTGTGTGTGTGTGAGTGTGTGTGTGTGTGTGTATAAAGCTAATAACATCTGCTGGACCAAGCAGTTGTTTTCATATTTCAACCTCCATTTATTTGAACCAAAAAAGAGGGCGGGGCGACAAGATCAGGATCAATAATCCACTCAACGCAAATACAAAAATAAAGGAATACATTTTCTGTCTACACGCGCACGCGCACGCGCGCACACATCCATTGGCGTGGAGCAGGATGGCTGTGGGCTGACAATAAAGTATATTGTCATTGTATGGCAAAGAAGAGGGGCGCTTTTGTGCAAGCCAAAAATGCTTTCGTTTGGTTTTCCGTCGTTCTTTAGGCAGCTTATGTGTGACCGGGAGGGGGACGCTCAAATATTGGACTCTCAACGCGACAGCCACCCCCCCTGAAAAAAATCCAGCATCCAAACCAAGCCCAGTCATGAGAGGTCGGGGCGGGGGTCTTTTTAGGTGGGATGAAAAGGGGGAGGGGCGTTGTCTTGTTTACACGGTTCCACATTCCACAAGAGCACAGCGCCTGAGGGCTCGAAACGCATCACGGCGCTGTCCACAACCAACAGGTCCGCGCCCCCAAGAGGAGGAGGGGGCGGTTGGGCCAGATCGGAAGGAATCCCCCCACGCCCCCCACCCTCATCACTCCTTCCCCCCGCTGACCAGGGAGAGCTCCTCGAGAATTCCGCTGGCGTCCACCCGCCGCCGCTCGCGGATCAAGTCCTCCAGGCTGCGAAAGACCAGCGTGTGCACGCCGCTGCCGGCCAGGCGCACCTTGAGCAAGTACTGCGGCTCTGCCGAGTGCGCCTCGCCGCCGGCCTTGAACTCGCGCTTGCCGAAGCGGCACCAGGCGGCGAAACTTTCCGAGTTGGTCCAGCTGATCTCGTCGCTGCGCAAGCCCACGTGGCCCGCCGCGTTCTGCACCACCAGGTCGGCGGGCAGCGGCCGGTAGCGGTAGCGGCCGTTGGCGATCCTGCCGCGGCGCCCGTTGCACACCTCAAGCAGGGCGTCCCGCCGGATCTCGCCCTTGTGCAGGTGGATGACGCGGCCGTCGTGCTCGCACACGGCCCAGTGCGGCGGCTGCGCGGCGGCCACCAGCTCCAGCAGGTCGCCCGGCTTGCACACGCCCAGCAAAGTTGTGGCCGCGTACACGTCCAGGTCCTCGTTCTCGCGCAGCTTGGAGAAGATGCACTCCTGCGCGCGGAACGCCGAGTACTCCACCTCGCTCAGCGAGAAAGGCCCCTCCGGTACCCCACCGTCCTCGTCGGCCGGGCTCAGATCCTTGCCGAAGCCGCAGTCGGACGGCGTGCGCTCGTCCGCCGTCTCCTCCTCCTCGTCGGAGAAGAAGTAGGCGACGCCGACGCGCAGCTCGTCCTTCTCCAGCCCGGACGGATCCCCCGTGGGCAGCTCGCTGTAGTTGAGGTGGGTGATCCGGTCCAGTTGGTTTCCCATCAAGGACCCGGCAAGGCAGAGGCATGGACTGCGGTGTCTGCGTGGGAGGGATAAGCACAGGCGTCACCCAAGCACGCCAGTGCGCACATTTTACGCACGGACGCTGCTGCCTCAACAAAGACACTCGACTCGGCGCGCTCCGCTCCGCTCCGCCACGCCAGCCTCACGGAGAGGCAGGCGCGCACCAATGCGGACGCGCGCCTTATTATGCACGCCAAAACAAAGAATACCTGTGCGCCCCCCAGGCAGGTGCTTAAATATCCTTCACTTCCATGAGCGCGCGCGCGTCCTCGCTCCTCTTCCACTGTGGTCGCTGCGCCGTTCCGCGGATGGAGTCCGAGCCTGCCGACACGAGAGCTCCTCCGGCGTCCTCGGCATTTAAGGGGGCCGCTGTAGTCCCGCCCCCTCCTCTCGGTGGTAGTGGACCGTGCCGCACGATTCCCCTCACCGGCCCGCCAATGAGCAAAGTGGGTGGAAAACGCCATTCAGTGCCGCCGTCCAATCGGAGACGCGCACGGCCGTGTGGACACTGTAGGCGCTTGTTACCGTGCCGTGGATGGGGTGTGTGTGCGTGCGCGCGCGCGTTTGTGCATGTGTCGCATAGCTGTGGAAATTCTTGACGAGAGGGAGCCGAGCTCCATCACAGCGGCAGGCGAGCTTGAATTGTGTTCTACAAGCTTACACTTGGGATGTGCCGTTAAAGAGGTCGCCACCAAATGAGCAGGATATGTTCATGTTTTTTAAGCTCTCCCAACCTTTGTTGAGCCCAGAAACATATTTATTTTCAAGCAGGAAAAAAAAATCTGAAAGCGGACCTGTGATGTCACATTTTAGTTGGTCTTTGTCTTGAGATTCGAGTTTCATTTGTAACTTAAAACATTTGTCGGCTGTTTCTGCTTTCGCCACCAGGAGGCAGTGTGGATGTTGTAACTGAATCATTTTCCCTACATGATAAAGAATATATGCTAATCAATATGGGTCTACATGCGTTGCCCCAGCCTTTTTATTCACTTCTAAGCTTCTCTGAGTGTGTGACGGGCGGCAGCAGCTAAAACAAGCAATTCCCCAGCGAGACCATTCCAAAGTGTGTAAGATTTTTGACCCGGCGGATGTTGCGTCAGCCCCAAATACAAGCGGCTTCAAATTTTCCGAGCCAGTGCCGCATGCATAATGTAGCGTACGTGCGTGCGGTCGCTGTGGTGTCATCCGGGGATGCTTTTCATCAGCAGATCGCTATCTTGCCATTTACATCAGCCTCCCCAGCCGTGTTTTCTCTCGTCACCTCCTCATCCGAAATGTGTTATGCCTTTCTCATCACACAGATTCTGAGTCGCTCTCCCAGATGGCGGCAGATTGCGCCGGCATGGAAGAGTCCTTGCTCTTTGTTTCCAGCGGTGGTGAGGAGGAGGAGGAGGAGGGGGGGGGCTGTTTGTGAGGGGAGATATTGCTCTACACATACAGAGAGGACAAAAGCATCCACTCAGCTCTCGGCTCTTCTGTATTTACACTTGCCTGCATCCCGAGTAGTCGTTAGTTAGGGCAGCGAGCACTTGTTGGAGCTCTTTGTGATGAGAGAGAATGGGAGCTCCCAAAGTTCCTGAAACCTGATAAATCCATCCAAGGTTGAAAAAAAAAGCTGTAGTAAATGGACTTTGTGTTTTGGTTTAGTATCTTTTAATCTAGTTTCTACATTTCTGTTAAGATGATTTTATCCAATCAGATTTCAGCCTGTGTGTTGCCATGGCGATCCGCCTTTGGAATCACTTTACTATAAAAGATGCGTTTACGTAGCAAAAGGCGTTAGTGGCAACTTTGAAAATATGTTGGCGACGATTCACGTGTGTCCGATAGTCTCGATGTCTTTTATTTTCCAGTTGAATCAATTGAGGATGGCAAAAACGTCTTCAAGTCGAGCAGACAGGAAAATGGGAACTTTTTAGCGAGGCGACGTTTTCATTTTGCCAACGTGGGTAATTGATTTGGCAAAACGTCTCCCGTGAAACAGAAGCTCGGCGACGACTCAAACGACGCAAAGTTCACTCCAGCCTTTTCTGGCCGACCACCTTACATGCAAGTTGATGTTGCTTCAAAAAAAAAAACCCTAAACATCCGCCTGATTGGATTTTTCCAAAGCCTTTTTGGCAAAGGACTGTTTTTGTGTGCGTGCGTGTTTGCCTGCCGCCTCGCATCTGCGTGTGATTGAAAAGCGGCGTCTCCTCCGTCGGCGGGCTCTTATCAGCTCTTGTCAGACTGTGACTCATTGGGGATGGCCTCGGCTGACACACGGGAAGCTCGTCCACGAGGCGGCCTTGAATGCTGACTTCCTTTCCGGTACTTACAGCTTGCACGCCGAGTCTTCGTATTCACCTCCCTCCCTCTTTGCCGTCTTCGCATTTCGTCGGTATCGGACTCACCGGCCGCGCTCGGACAGGTCCATCGGTATGCGAGGCGCCGTCGGCGTGGGCCTAAAAGTGCTAATCAGCTGCAGTGAAGCGGCTCCGGTCCCACAGCACAAATGTGCCGACATCAGCAGCGCCGCCCGGCAGACCGCGTGCGTAATTACCCGACCCGAGTCGGCCGTGTCGAATGAGGTCGGACGGAGGTCGTCGTCTGACGCCGTGACAACAAATTCGTGTCGTGGGACGCGCTTCAAAATTGACTCTGATTTTATTCTAAATTAATTGGCGTGTTCTGCCCCAACCCATTTGGAAAAGCGTCAAGGTCATGGTAGTCTGTGATGTTTATTAGAGGGCATAGAATTGAGCCTTGTGGAACACCATCAGCAATGTTGACATTCGTAAAAACACAACAAAACTATTTTGAAGCCTCCTTTTATGTATTTGCAGGTTTTCTAGAGAGGGGGGGGGGTGTCGTTCAAATTGGCCATTCTTTGTGCTTCAGCATGCGGCGTCTTTGTGTGTGTCCCCGTCCCCCGCGTGACATGCCAGCCTAATCTTCCATCAAACACTCCCGTCGCCGACCTTTACCCCTTCGCAATGGCCGCCGAGTCCTCATTAGTGGGTGTGTGTGACAATCGGTGTGCTGCCATTGGGATGCTGCCGCCTTGATGTATTAACGGGCGGTCGGCGTCGGGGGAATCGCCTTTGTGGCCAAGTCGTGGAGGTTACGATGCAATTTGGAGACTGCGTCCCCTTATGGGGCCCCCTCTGTACCTTGAGGAGATACAAAGTGGATTCTTTCAAATCTGCTCAATTGTGCCTAATCGTGGGATGTCCGCCAAAACCAAATTTAGATTTTTCACAAGTTCACATTAAACGGTACTGATTTATTATCGCACCCTTCCAGCTGTTGCCACTTAGCACCATGCAGCTGTGGCGCAAAATCAAAAAAATCTGGGCCAAAATTGAGGCGTATTATCCCACATCTGTTCCTCGCCGGCGAAAAGAGGTTAGATGGTGCACCCGGGAGGCTTCGATTGTCAGCGGTCTCGGTAGGGAGCCAGGGGGGACGCCCCAAAGCAAAAGCCTGTTCCTCCTTAATAAAAGGCAATGTTAGTTTTCAATTCCGCTCGCCCGATACCGATGCAGTCCTGAGAAAGGTTTGTAAACGAGCCCAGTGTGCGTTAAGATTAGCGACCCGACGGCACGTCAATAAGCCAAGCCGCTGCGGCTCTCGCTTGGGCTGCCGCTGAGCATTAGTCAATACTCGCTGTCGTTTTTTTTTTTTTCTTTCTTAAAGTACACAATCAAGGATTTATAACAGTCTCATAAGTCCAATATCTGCTCGCCGTGGCAGCAGGCTGTTGTTTGTGACACTGGCGCAACTCAATTAACGGGAGCAATGAGACAGGAAATAAGGAAATAAATCTCTTTCGCTCTCTCGGCCGTGTCAATTTTCAAACAATCATCACTACTGTCTGCTGCCGAGGGGGGCAATTACGATTTCCTAGGGGTGGTTTTTTTTGTTTTTTTTGGGCTTGTCCGTGCAGAAGACAAGAGTTAGGACCGCTGCACACAAAAGCTGTAAGTGTTCTAGAAGATCAGGATCACATATTTTGGTCTTAAGGCCCCCCCCCCCCTTACTACTAGAACTGCGTGAACTTTTCAGTTGGTTGATCACTCGTCTAAAAAGAAAACATCCACTTTTTGTTGTTTAAAAGAGTTTTGGTGCCGCAATAATGAAACTCCATTTCAGGGCCGACATCAAAACAATGAGCTGAAACGGGGAAATGTTTTGCGAGCGTCACTGAGCCATAAAGGTCACAGCTCATTTTTATTTTTTTCGCACCCAGAAGACATTATTAAGAGATTTTCTACGTGTTGTTCGGAGCCTGGCTGATGAAATCGGGCTCAGTGTTATATTTTAATGATATTATATGATATTTATTTTTTTATTTAATTTGTTATTTCCGCCATTCTTGCAACTGTCTTCTGCATTTTGCCCTTCATGTATTTGTCCAGATGTTGCACCTGCAGAGTTGCTCTCCTTGGCCCCACCTCTATGTTAAACAAATGTTTCCTCATCTGGTTCTGCTCGGCAGCCTTTGCATCAGCGCACAGGCTTTCCCGCCCTCTCCCTCCTCCCGCTGCCCGCCTCCTTTTTGTGCTCGCCTTCTCAAACCCGGCGGAAATCTCGAGTCAATAACGTCGGGATGTCACTGCTTTGAATGCCGTGAAAATTCTTCCTCCTGCTGAGATTCTTCAATTTTTGCACCATTTTATTTATTTTGAAATACATTGCCCTCATTCATCTGGAATGGTGGAGAGAAGAAACTAGTTTCCCGTTTAATGATTTACCTGGCGGCTACGAGGTGAAGGTCTTTTCTGTTTGCCCGAGCAAACGTGTCCAAAGATAGAGGCGCCGTTTTATTGGGCCGCTTTGTTTCACGGTAGGAAAAAGTAGGTCCGGAATCAATCTGTGGCCTGCCGTGATCAATAATTTCATGATTACTATTCCCAAGAGGAAAGTCTTGCTAGCAAGGCCGCTCGCTGATGAATTGCAAATGGAGCCTTGAATTGAGAAAATCCTCATTTGCTTTTGCGGCAAACAAAATTACGCAGGGGAGGAGGCGTTAACATTTAAAATTGTCCTTTGCCTTCCAAGATGGCGCCCACTCGCTGAACATTGGCAATATTTCAACTCGTTTTTTTTGGGGCCAGATAAGCGCCGAGTCATTTTTCTCTCGCGAGCATCAATTAAAAGTCATTTGGGACTCCGGTTTATTGAATATGTCCAATTTTCACATTTGATAACATTTATTCTTTGGAGAGCCTTCTGCTCAACAAATATATTGACTTTAATATTGTCTTGTCAGACTGTGCTATTGTGTTAGTTCAACACAAAATATCGACTTGGCCTCACGTGAGCTTTTGTGTTTGTTTGTTTTTTTTCCCCCGACCCCTGTCACGTGTGTCGATTTATCATCAAACGAATGGTCCCGATTGGATTGAAGTGAAAGCTGAGCCAGAACTCGCTGGCTCGGCAAGCAGAAAAAGGCAAAAGGTGAAAGTTGTCTTCTCGTCGAGCGGCGCCCATTTGCATATAGATGCGCTTGACCTTCTCGCCGGCGAGACGGCGCCGGTTGCTTCTTCATCACCGGGCCGACTTGGCCGGCAATTGTGCACAATTACGACTATGTTGTCTTTTAATACCCGGATCAGTGGCGCATGAGGGCCGAGGCCCGGCTCTTAAGAGCTTGTCATTCAACAGCGTGTTGCGCAACCCCTCGGCGACGCATTATTATTTTTTTAATGAACTCATGTTCCACATTTTCTTTATCTTGCACAGACACTGCAGGCATTTTAAAACACAAAGGTATACAAAAGAACCTTAAATGTCCCTGGTGTCATGTAATTCTGAGTTTGGAACACATTTTCTGAAGAAAATGTCCACTGAGAGTCGAGCAATGATAAGAATCACATGGTTGACTTTGGATTTTTTTAAAATGTATGCAAGGCACTCGCAAATTTGTGCAACATTACATCCATATTTACAATGTTGACACAAAAAAAACTGGACCTAGCATAGAGCCGTGTGGGACACCAATCCATAAGCACAAATGTAGTGGCATTTTTTTTAATTATTATTATTTTTACTTCTTATCCAAGCGACAGTTTAATTTTAATGAGCAGTAACTGTATGTAAAGGGAAAGCCAATCGTTTGAGACCTTCAAAGGCAGATCAGAAAGCTCGGTAGCGGCGGCCTTTGAATGTATCAAACGCAGCAATGGCCATATCGCACACCGCCCACTCCATGCAATCTAGCGAAAGTCACTCTGCAGCAGTCAGCAAAAGCGTCAGCTGCCGACAGATTAACGGACAGCATAAAAAAAAAATTATGTAAATGGCCGCAAGCCTTCATCTACAGGTTCAGGTGAAGTTCCTCAAGACACAATTTTAATGGGCGGCCATTTAATCCTCCTGCAAAGGGAATTTGTGTCCTCAGCTTCTTTTGAAGTCTGACTATTTTATAATTTATCAGTCTTACATTGACCCCCTAAATAACTATTTTTACATCTGCCTTTGGCTCAGTGCGACCCCATTTTGTTTGGGTTGGAGGGAAATTCCATCCAAAAGCCAATTAAAATCACAAGCGAGGAATTAAAAAAAGAGTTATTGGATTTTTGCCCTGATTTATATATAGCGACTCCAAATATTTTGTGTCCTTGCGGCAGATCTTCCCATTTCTTCGTGTAAATACAAGCCGAGTGTCGCTTGTGCCAGCCATCGGAGATCAAGCGTCGATAGCGCTCACCCATGCGGGCATCGTTTCGTGCGGCCTGCTCACGCAAACGTTTTAATTGGGCGGTGAATGCCAACACGATTAGCGGTAATTGTGTGCCAGTCCACGGAAGGCCCAATCATTGTTACTCACACACCAAAGAACTCGAACAACGGCGTACAGAGCGAGAATGAAAGCCTCGGTCTTTTATTCACATCACTTTGAAAGTCCCCTGCGAGAAGAATTCCCATGAAAATACAAAAAAAAATCAAATATGCCAACCCAGTTAATAAATCTGATGTCTATAACCATCAATGGCACTAAATGAGTTAATTTCAGCTAAGTTGAGATCCAAAAATAGTAGCCAAAAGGAATATTTGTTATGACTCATGTAGAAATTTGCAAAATGAATATTTTTGGGCCAAACGTGTCTATAAAAGCGCAACGTTGAACAATTAAGACGTGGCAAGCAGCAGGAGAGTCGCCACTAATCTCTTGCCTTGAAATAGAATACGTCAAAGAGACAATCAATATTCTCAAGGAAGAAACTCCCAGAAGGCTCTTAAGCTCATCTTTAAAAAAACAACAACAACAAAAACAAGCAAGAGTGGATCAAAATTCACACTTCAAAGCTGCCTCCAGGGCGGCGCCAAACTTGACTCCTCATTAGCGATTTGCTCTTCATTCGAAAAATGGATTTGAAATTTTGTTTTCTATCACAGCTGTTTTAATATTGACACATTTTTTTGTAGTTTTGTTCTTCCCTTCAGTTTGCTCCGGCTGGATGTTCTGCCGGAGTAGCCGACTCGCACACTCCATAAATAACTTAAAGTATCATCCGCACATTTTTTATTTTCTTTTTTAGCACCACCGGTAAAAAAAAAAAAAAGAAAAGAAAAACAGCACAAGGGCGATTTTAACCATGTCTACATTTGCAATCCATGCGCGTGCACTCGCGGCAAAATTCCATAGGGGGGGGGGGGGGGGAACCTCCAGATAATTGCTTTCATGCAAATTTGCCAGTGTGAGAACGAAGCGTTGCGCCAAGACTTCCAAACACTTTTGTGCAATTTCCATGCGAGGGAGCCTCTGGCGAGTGGGCCGGTTCTCGACTCCTGCGGAAATCTGTTCCTTGAGTCGCCATGGCGATTTTCTACCTGACGCTATCCTTATCTGGAGGCTTCGACCTGGACACAAAATGAATGGACCTTAAACATATCCTAGAGGAACTCCGCTCTAAATTGCATATGATGGAACACGGCAAATCCACCGATATCCAGCTACTTTGAGGTTAATAGCAAGAAAATGCACACCTAGCACATTGGCTCCGTGATGTCTGACTTCCCGTATTGATTATTGCGGTCGCTAGTGAAGTGCTTGCACAAGGATGCTTTTTAAGTACGACTGCATCAATAGACTCAAGTCCCCGTACGCCCGAGCACGACCTCAAACAACCGAGAGAGAGATGAGGAGGGGAGGGGGGAGTAAAAACGGGTGGTAGTGCCAGGTGAGAAGATGACAACGATAAGGTGGCGAATGCAAGGCGGATGCGACGAGACAGAAGCGGAGATAAGCGACAACGGGGTGACAGAGGTGGCGCCCATGGAAATTAAAACGGGGATTAAAGAGACGGCACGTGTCAGAGGAATCACCTCTGCTTCCTTTCTCGCCTTGTCAAACTATATTTCTTCATCTCCTCCCCGGAGAGGAAGAACCTGCGACTTGTCTGTCGGTCGTGCACTGTCAAAGTGTGTGTGTGTGTGTGTGTGTGTGTGTGTGCGTGTGTGTGTGTGTGTGTGTGTGTGTGTGTGTGTGTGTGTGTGTGTGTGTGTGTGTGTGTGTGTGTGTGTGTGTGTGTGTGTGTGTGTGTGTGTGTGTGCGTTTAAGTCAGATGGAGGAAAGGTTTCAACTGTAACTTTAACTTCTGTGGTTCTAGTGTTGAGCCTTGTGGGACACCTTTGTCTATCCACAAAAGCTTCTTGGTTTGCAGTTTGATATTTTTAGCACATGAAGATTTCCAATATCAGATGAATCTCAAGATGGCAGAAGCGAGAGCGACCTTTGAACCAAACGTCGGAGCTTTAGCCGCCGCTTCCTCCAGTCGAAGAGGCCAATTAGGTTTGATGATCAGCTCCTATTAGCATCAAGACACGCAGACGTGCCGCCGCCGCTGAGTGCTGACGGATGGACGGATGGACGGACGGAGCCTCCCCCTTGTCTGATGCCTTCATGACCCTCCCCACAAGGACATGCAGAAAATGCGGCTAGCATTTGCTTGTCATTGCCGAGTGCCCTCCAGTCACTCACATTTATGAGAGATGACATCCGGGCCCACCCCCCTCCGTCATGCCATCTGAAGCGTCTCCTGGCATGTTGGCGTGCTTCCACTTTGCTATTCACGCGTCCTCTGCGTAACCTGTAGCTCATCGCCAGGGACACGCTGAGGCGGCTTACACGCCTCCCAGCAAACCTCTCAGGAGTGTGTGTGTGTGTGTGTCACGACAGCCAGTCGGCACGCAGGAAGTGAGAAATTGTCCTCAAGATCTTCAACTGTAGGATTTGCTTGGATTGCATCATCACGAATTATCGCCGTAGGTGTTCAAAATATATTCTGATTCCGAGGATATCGCTCAGGCACAGTGAGGGAGAGAGATAGAGCTTTTCAAATAGGCCATTAGCTCCCACTGTTCTGCCCGCCAAGTAATCAAGAGGGACTATCAAGGCAAGCAAGGTGCCAGGCCACTTTGCTGCAATCTGATTAGGCTGATTGTACGCGAACCAGCGAGATGGGGTAAAAATGACGGCGCCACGCATAATCAACCGGAGGCGAAGAGAAGAATGCTGGAAAATGACAATCTCAAGCAACTCCGCAGTGCACCAAAGGGTTTTGATCCAACTTTGACATCATCCCAATTGACTGGTGACCAGGCTTTTGTGCTTTGAGTGCACTCAAGTAATCAGGTGAAGCGTTGATGGCCACTTGTTGCCAATGTTGCCTCGGCCCGCGGCGTGATGAACGCTAATATTGGTTGAAGGAAGTCGGCGGGCTATTAATAGCGGCGTTGGACTTGATGTACTTGATGGAGCTAGCTAGCTAACACTTTAGGCAGGCAGTAACACATCGGCTTGTTGGCGCCGCTTGGCGACACGCCACACGTTAATTACAAACTCTCACCGTAATTCCCCTTGGAAATCAGGCAAAGGCGGCAAGTGGCACCAGACACCCGGCAAAGACGTTAGCTGACAAGAGGGCTAGCTTGACTTTGGAAATGTTGCGCTTGGTTTCACAGTATAATCTCGTGGAGGGCTTGCGCTCTTCCAGCCAGGCAATACGGGGAGCGTTGACAAAAAGCTACATTAGCATGCGCCGTCACTCTCGGTGAGGCTTGTGTATTTTAATGATGACACAGTGCTTCGACGCCAATATGTTTTGCATTCGCCGCGCTCGTAATTGATTCACTCAGCGTGGGCGACTCCTCAGCAAGTGTTGAGCGAAAGGAGAGAGGGCGGGATCGGGGGGGAATTAATAAGATACAGTAAACATTAAACTTTCATTTCCTTCGGGACATCTGCTATTTTCCATTATTCATCTAAGAGCATGCTATATGTAAATGAACAAATTCTGCTTGACTGCGACACGGAGACTCGGTCTGTGTGCGGGCCATCCGCAGAGGATTCCGCTGAGCCACCGCGCACCTTCATTAGCTCCATCGCCGTTTTATGTCCACCCACCGGCGGGGAACGTCCATGTCTGCTGCGGGGAGCCCGTCTTGCTGTTGGCTGTTAAACATAGCAAAGTAATGATCAATGGCAGCGGTCATGCGTTTCCTCTCGAGGGTCTTGCCTCGTCGCCGCCTCGCACGTGTGCGGTGGAGGCGAGGTTAGCCGCTGCCCCCGAGTTATTGGACAAATATGTGCCTTCTCGCCTCTGCACAAAGCCAATGATGGCGCGACACCTTTGACCCGGCAGTTGACTTCCTTCTTCTCATTTCAGAGCCATGGATGTCAAACGCTGCGTTTTGTCCTTTAAGCATCAAGTGTCAGCCGCTTGCCATGAGAAAAATAACGACAACGCTAACACATGAAATTGGGTTTTAGTATTTTGGCTTCTTGATATTATATATTGTGTGCTTTTAAATACATATTGCAAGTCCAAAAATGTACCGATAAAAATAAATGTTAAATCTAATAATGAAAAATATATTTTAAATATATATTTAAAAATGTCTTGACAATGGCTAATTATTTTATTCCTATAATATTATCATTATATTTTCCTTTAACCGCTTTATAATCCTCATTTTTGATTAGATTTTTATTGTTTTTTCTCTGTTGATGTTGTGAACAAATCTACGCAGCAGGTTGTCAAATCCCCGTTTGTGCCTCCTCAGGATCACAAGATGAAAAAAATAGTCAGCGTGCCTAAAGCTGTTTCCTGATGTGGCTTTTGTGCAAATACTCCGCATGCCATCTGCATGTATAGAGAAGTGCTTAAATGGTTGATGATGTCACGTGTGCCAAGATGAGCCATATATTTATCCACCCACCATACTTCACACGCTCGCCGCACCTGGCAGCTCATCTACTCGCAGCATTTCCATTTCAAAGTCTCGCACACAAAATTGTCCGCCATCTGGTGCGAACGGCTTTTTCGCCAGTCTCTCCGTGAGGCAAGCGCTGATGCAAACTCAACCCAAACTTGTGACGTTTTTGTTCGCAGATAAAACTCGCTGTGCCTGAAGTGCGGTAAATATGCGTGGGGATTGTCAGGTGGCCCACGGGAGGCCTTATCAGTGGCCTTCAGAGGCAGCTAGCGCTCGAAAGAGTTGTGACTCACACCTACGGGTCAGGCTCGCACGATTTGCAGCATCTCGTGGCAGGCAGGGAAGGAATTTCACGCTATCAAAAATGGGATGAGCGTTTTATTGTCAAACCTGTCAGTCTCCACACGATAGACCTGCCTCTTAGCTTTCATGTAGCAAAATGTTCTGCAAATCGCCAAAATGGCCGCCAAAATGGCCGCCAAAATGGTCGCCAAAATGGCCGCCAAAATGGCCATGCCGCCAAAATGGCCGCCAAAATGGCCGCCAAAATGGCCGACTTCCTGTGTCTTTTAATTCAAGGCTCAAAAAGCTAACATATACTGTAGTATGAAATAACATAGACCGGCTAACACAAATTAGCATGTGTGTCTCGGTAATTAAAACAGTACTGAAATTTTCTCTCTGCTCCGTGGGGGACAACTATTGAAATAACAAAATTTATGACTGTTAATTTCGCTGCATAAAAGCGTTGGCTTCAAAATGGCCGACATAATCGAGCGGAGATTTCCCGGCGGCTCGGAGCTGGCGGCTCGGAGCTAGCGTCACGCGTGGACGGCCACGTGGTCTAACTCGCGACTAATTTATCTTGCATCGGCACTCCGTCGCCGACTCGCCCTCCTCCGATATCACCGTAAGTCAAAACAGCCCGGGAGAAGATGATACGGCGCGTAGCGGCGTGACGCCAAATAAAAGACTCACCAGCAGCGTGGACGTGATGGACGAAGCTCGGCTTTGGCTCTACGCGTCTTTATCAGCCACTTCAAGCCCCTCTCTGCTGACATTTGACAAAGTCCTCCTTTCTCGGGAAAGTTGAGCAAAAGTGGGCTTGATGAATTCGACACGGCAGGTTGTTTTCCCCCGCCTCGGGAGTTCCACACCGCAGAAGTCGTGCTAATATGTGTTGTTGCGATGGCCTCACAGAGGTGTAGGGTTTAAAGCGTGACCATTTCGGTTTTGTTATGACTCCCGGGCTGGCTGTTCTTTATTTCAAGCATTCGGTAAGAACAATCCCATTTCCACACTTTGTGGCACAATTTTCGTGGACATTGTGTGCGTCCTTGACATGGGAGATGCTCTCAGCTCGTCGGTACGGCACTAATAAGAGTGTTCCTTCACAAAGGATGAAGAATCACACTCACGTTGGTCATTCCCATAAGAGCAACTCCCAGCCATCACTTTTGGAGTCCTAATGAACAAAAAGCAAAGAAGATTGGAGTGCATCTGTGTCTACTCAGTTGCAGCCTCATGGTTTGTTTTTGTCCACCATGTCGCGTTTGAGGACAAAAACAATCAAAGCTATAAAGAACAGAGCACACAAGTGGGGGGAATCAATCACCCATTGGAAAGCTTCTTCTTTGTCTTTGCCGTCCCGCAGATGTTTCTTCTCCGGTATTGCTAAATGCGATTCGACAGTCGTGTCTCACGCATTCGCTCAACTCTTTTTTCTCCCCTTTTTATTTTTGGGAAAAAAAAAAAAGTTTCTTTCTTTTTGTTCAAAATTGGTCATGTCATTTTAAAAAAAAAACTGCTTTAATTAGAAGCCAAAGAGGTGTTGAAAATGTTTGCCTCTCCACAACAAGTTGTAACCTCCTCCTGCACCATCTGAGAAAAGCTGAAAGAAGCACTCATAGGATTAGCTCAGCGTGGAGCTTAAGGCCCAAACACACACACAGCCTCCCATATAAAACCATCTCTTGTGTACTTTTCTCCTTGAAGCATCGTTTCACAAGCAAAGTCTTTTTTTTTTTTTTTTTTTGCCGAGCTGTCGCTGTCATTTTTGGTCTCTTAACTTTGTTCTTACGGACCACTTTGCTCGGGTTCCGCCTCCTTCCGTCCAAAGGGAGACCTGTAATCAATCCATCTCTTCTCAGTGCGCATTTCCATCACTTGCGTTTTTAATAAGCAGATCAAGGTGCACATATTGACGCCGTTGCCCCGGTAGCCAAGGCAACAAACGGCCATGAAGATAATTTCTCTTTGAATAATAAAAAAAAAAAAAGAAATATGACAGTCAATTTGAAAGGGGTCATGTTCGAGTCTCCTAAAGTTTTCACTTGGATTGAAATTGTGCATCAAAAAAAAAAATTGTCAAATGCTACCTTCTGCCATCTTGTTGAAGGTAAACCGTTTTTCTCCCCGCTCCTGTCGGCTCCGACCTAAATGCGCTAATAGAAGGCGCTGTGGCTAATCAGTAGCGTCGGCGTTCCAATTAGTTCGTTGTCAAGAGCGATCGTTCTTTTAAAAACAGAACCTCCAATTCGGTGTAACCAAGCGTTAAGTCGGCGCCGTTTATTAACGAGCCCGTCGAAGATGTCACGGCGATATCTGCGTGAAATATTCCTCCAACAAGATGGGCCTACCTGATAAATACGCCGCCTGGGCCTGCCTCGGCGAGATTAGCCGCCAAGTGGATGGCGCTGTCCGTCGCGCGGCCTTTCAGATGCGTATCGGCGCCGCCTGTCAACTCGCGCTATCGCGTCCTTATATTGGATTGTACATCATCGATGCGGTCGAGTGTCGTTACGCAAAACAAGTCGGGTCAAAAGAGACGCCATCATTTCTGTCTCGTTTGTTGTTTTTTTTCTCCGCCGCGACGGCTCGCCCAGAGGCGAGTCATGCCGAGCGACACCCAAGACATTTAAAATAAAAGCAGAAGAGATTCCGTCGCTCCCCGCATATGTCAAACATGCGTCGCCGCTCGGCAACACTCGAGCGGCTTCTCCCTCAAGCGCCGTCACGTTGGCAGCCGAGCGCAGATTGTCGACTTTGAGCGAAGACATTATTCATGTCGTCGAGATGGGAACATCGGATTCGTGTTTAATGGAACATGAAAAGCAGCCACCGGGGTAGACGAGTGCAAACACTGAGAAAGGAGGTCCGCGGGTTTAGCGTGAGGCACCAGGCCCGGACTCGCAAGAGTAGCCGTTTATGGAAGCGAATAAAATAAAAATAAGAAGAGCTTCTATTTATTTTGCGGCCCCCTAAAGCGTCATCGATCGCTATCGATGTGTTTGCGGACGGCGCCCCCAGTGACCCCGCCGCCAAAGACAAAGAAAAAAATCGTACAGTTCCAGATTACAGCGTGCGACGTGATTGCCGTGCGGAAGCCGGACATCCATCACGGAAGCAATACTTTGGTGGCGAGCGGGATGCGCCGACGGCCATAACTTATCTTGACTGCCTTGTTTTGTATTCGTTCTGCCGACGTGGCCAAGGACGGCGCAGGTGGACTCTTGATTGATTGCGTTTGAGACGCAGCAAAGTCACAGCTGAGCTCTCAGCGAGACCATTCTGGCTCGGGATCGGCGGCGACGACGGAGCCGAGCGTGCGTGGAATTTGCTTGAAAAGCCCGACGTCACGGTCCCTTGTAAAGTGCTTTTATTTTGAAGGCCTAACCTTTAACTTGATTGTTCCTTAAAAGCTAACACAAGGCGATAGACTCCGTAAAACGTCATAAAAATTACTTTCTGCTTTTCCGCTATCGTTTTTTTCCAGCGTTGGCTCCAGAAATATCGAATCCGGGACCGTCCCTCCCCCAAGCGTCCACTCAACCCCTCCTGTGAGCTGTCCGCACCGCCGTCGACTCCATTTTGCTCCTAATCATGACTTTATTGACGAGGCGAGGGTCCACTCTGTCGCTCGGGCCGCAACCGCTGAGAGCAAAATCAGCAGGGATGCACATGGGAGGGATAATCGTTTGTTTACGCTGCGCTCAACGTTGACTGTCTTTGCGTTGTTCTCCCGCTGAGATGGAAAATTGCAAGTATTCATTGTATGAAGAGTCGTGGAACACGTTTCCGCCGTGCTTTGGAATTCTTTGCTGTGTACAAGGTCGTAGCTGATATAGAAGTATGTAAGCGATTGCAGAATCTAATTTGTTGCTTCCAAAACCAAAATGGCTGACTTCCTGTTCAATTTTATTTCTCACGCAGGACAACTTGAAGTTCAAGGCACCAAGCGGGGGTCCGCGTTGGCACCGAATGAAAACCGAGCTTCGGATTCATCTCTGTTTTGTTTTTGCGCCTCCTTATCAAACACATCCATCGCCACCCGCTAAATATTGCAACGCCGGCGGAGAATTTCTCCTGCGGGCGCGTCGTCGGTCCGAGCAAAGAGCCCGAGCGGCATCAATATTGCAGCGGCGTCATGCTCCTATAAACAGCCATCACTTATTCATGAGTCCCAAATGCGTCGGCAAACTCCACGCAAACACATTTCAAAGAACAGTCGCCTTCCGGGGGTTTGGGGGGGGGGGCTGAATCCTAATCCCCTAATTCTGACGAGAGGCAAAAAAAAATCAAATCAACTAAATCGTCTGAGCCGCCGTGGAACGTCTGATCTTCTTGCGTTAGGAAATCAACACGTTTATCTCACGCGTCAATAAGTGAACATGAACAGGATAAGCGGTGAATGAAAGAATATTTTCACTGGCGATAGAGAATATTCAAAGTGTAGTGAAGTTCGGATCAGGCTACTGCCTGTACCGAAGGCCGCTCACCCCTCCCACCTGGGAAGGGTTACCTTTTTTGCAAGTAAACGCTCCTAAATTCTCCCGAAAGGAAGCCGCTCGCACTCAGCGGGCGCGCTGCAAAGTAAATGGCTGCAATAACCCGAAGCGCGCCGGCAATTACAATGAGAGCAAACAGCATTTCTGTATGAGAGGATCTCTCATCACGGCAGTTCACGCAGCGCACCCCCAAATTGCCGCAGAAATAATTAATGTCACTCTCGCCTGGGCTCGCCCGAGACTAATTTGCCTCCAGGAGTCGAGCATCCCGAATATTCTAATATAAATAGTCTTACTAGCTGTGCTCACCTTTAGAGTGCCTCGTTGTCTGCCGCCAGTGCTTGCGAGGATCCTTTCCTCTGATGCCATGAAGACGTCAAAGCATCCATTCATTTTGCCTTTCATGCAAGTGATATGCAAAAAAAAAAATCCAATTTCCATTCGATCCACCTGAATTACAATGACGCGCTTATTATTATTCCAATGTGGGATTTCGATACTGCGGCAATTTCCGCAACGAGCTGACTTTTCCGCCTGTGTGTGCGGGGGTGTGTTTATGAAGCGCGACCACAAAGGCATTCAAAGGTTAATTCCCGCCGCCCGCGGTGATTATTCATCCGGCGACATAATGCAAACTTCTTCAAAAATGGAGTAATTGGCAAATTTGCTAAAGTGCGCGACACTGACATGGGTGAAGAATATTAACTGCCGTCTCCAGCGGGACTCAAGAGTCACGTTTGTTTTCGACACGGCCTCGTCGGAACCCAAATTGCCATTCGCCGGAGAAAAATCACCTCAGCTTTTGCCACGCGTCTTCAAATCGTCGTGCTGCTGTTTGTAGTCGCGTAAATAGCCGCAGCGAAAGCTTTTATCAGCTAAACGCGGAAAGTAAACGTACGCAAACACGCACATGCTCTATTGTCTGGGATGGACGGACGCAAAGGGGGGGGGTGCGCCGGCGAACCAGCCGGTGGCTTTTAGCACGCCGCATATAGCCGACTGCCACTTGTTTGCGTTAATGCGCTGCTTTTAGCCACAACATCTTGAGTGCTTCCATTCAGCCGGGATGGCCACGCCGGCGGGGACGCCCAACTTTGACCTCCACGGCGCAGGCCGGGGAGCACTCTGCCCATTACCACGAGGCGACGACGGGCTTTCTGTCCATCTCGCCGTCCGTCAGGGTCTCCTCAATTTTAAGTCTCGTTCATTATTTGCGTTGCGATTGGCCTGTCGTGCGGTTCTGACTGCGCCTGAGCAAATCTGCCTAGCAACAAGGGGTCATGCGTGCAAAAAGATTTTCAAGTCCGTCAATTAAGAATGATTTTGATGTCAGGTGTGCATGTGTAAAATACCTTAACATGTAATTATTTTTTAATCAGTCCTATGTCATCGTCAAATCGTCTCGATTCTGGGCCAGGATGTTTTCTATTTGCAATATATGAAGAAGAAATATCAGTCGAGCCTATCAAGACGCTTCTGAAGTCTCATTAGCTGAATTAGGAGCGTCTGATGGATAGATGGATGGCGGCCAGCATCATTCCGTTCTCTTGCTTGCTCTTCTGTCATCTCACTTTATCATCCTCATCCCTCTTTGAAAGTCATGCACAGCTTATTGCTAAATACACAGGGACTTGGCACACACACACACACAAACACACACACACACAAGCAGCAGCCATGGCGTTGATGATAGTGAAGGCCCAGCAGGAGCTAGCGCAGGATTACAAGAGCCTCTCCAGAATGGAAGGCAAACACACTTCAGCCTCTTTCCGTGACTTTAATTCTCCCTAAGATGCCTTCGCTGTCTCTTTTTTTTTTTCTCCTTCCTTCTATTTTCTGCATCCAGTTTCAAAAATAGGCGACGCTATGTCACAAGCATTAAACTTACAGCAGTGGTTGAATACGAGGATTTGTCAAATAAGTTTTGAATAGGAAGGGTGAAAAATATACTGGCACAGTTTGAGATTACCTTGTAAAAGTATATGAAAATATCAATTTAGCATCTACTGTGATATAATACATAAAGTCTAATTAAACGCCAGCTGCACTTTATTCCCCTCCTGACTCAGCACTTTATTATATTAACTACAGTCGACCATAAAGTTCATAAAGTGATGTCAAATCATATTTTATAGGTGCGCTTAAATGTATATGCATGGAAATTCCTTATTATTCTTATCATCAGATGACATCTCCATCTGCTTGTGACATATTGTCACATCAGACGAGAGTGCTAATGAAAAAAACATATGCACACATCTCATTGAAAACCAACGCACACACGGTGCATTGAATCCTGAAGTGCTCTAGCACCACCTATGCATTGGAATACACATTTTTATTCATCTGATTATTTTCATACATAGAAATATAGATTTGTATACATATAAATATACATATTGTTTTAAAATATTTTAATAATTTTGTATTTTCTTTTTAAATGTACTGTTATTCAACTTTAATTTTAGGGACCAGCTTCTTAAATATGTTTGAAAAGTCTCATAATAGTTTTTATTTAAGTTGTTGTTGTTGTTGTTGTTGTTGCTGTGTTTTGATGGTTTTTTTTTTTTTTAATTATAAAAGAGCCGGAACCAATATCACAGCGCTGTTTCCTGTCGACTGCATATTAAAGTGCACCCAAGGTCCATTCGTGTACGCTTTCTATCCGTCAGCCACGCAAAGCAACTATGGCAGCATATTCTGGTGAGTACAACTTGTAACGTGATCGTACGATGAACGTAACGTGTTTTATTGACGTAATGTCATTGCCAGTAAACGTTGTGTTGTGCAGAATTGGGCGTGATGCCCGAAATCGCGAGGGCCGTGGAGGAAATGGACTGGCTGTAAGTCACTTGTTTTGGCAACCTTTCCATATTGCTGTCTGACATGTTTTTCCATTAATTCCTTTTATTGCCATGATTTCATGTCAGGCTTCCCACTGACATCCAAGCTGAGTCCATTCCATTGATTCTCGGTGGAGGAGATGTCCTCATGGTGAGCCTGTCAATATTTTGAGGTGGTGGGCCGTATTTTTAAAGTTACATCAGTCTGAATTCAGATTGGACATAAAAATATCGACAAGAACAATTGACAGCTTTTTTTTTCCTTCTTAAAGGCAGCAGAAACTGGTAGCGGTAAAACAGGAGTGAGTATTGAGCCATATTTTTAAAAATGGACTTCTGATAAATAAGGTTTTGCTCAGGGTATGTTGTGATTGTCAGGCCTTCAGCATTCCCGTCATTCAGATTGTGCATGAAACGCTGAGCGACCAACAACAGGGCAAGAAAGGCAGAGCCAACGTCAAAACGGGCGGAGCGGGTCTGTAGCTATATTTGTCACTTGGTTGAGAATATTGTCTGAAATATTGAAGATATGTTGTCTTCTTTGTCAGTCTTCAACAATTGGCAGATGAACCCCTATGACCGAAGTGCTGCATTTGGTAAGAAGAGCAAGAACAAAAAATTAAAGACAGGAAAAAGTTGAATTCCTCCCGACTCGTTGCTTTTTTGCAGCCATCGGGGCGGACGGCCTGTGTTGCCAGAGCCGAGAGTTTAAGGAATGGCACGGCTGTCGCTCCACCAAGGCCGTGAGCAAAGGTGAGCCGTCCGAACTTCAGCACGAGCCACGTTTCGTAACTTGAGCGTCTCCCGTTGTGCGTGCAGGGAAGTACTACTACGAGGTCACGTGCCACGACCAAGGCCTGTGTCGCGTCGGCTGGTGCACCAGCCAGGCGGCTCTCGACTTGGGTACGCTTCTTGCTTTTTGATTTTTGACCAACTCAAAATTCTAATTCATTTTGCCCGACTGTTTTTTCTTTTCTTCCTCTGTAGGAACTGACAAGTACGGTTTTGGTTTTGGCGGAACTGGGAAGAAATCAAACAACAAGCAATTTGACAGCTATGGCGAGGTCAAACACAAAAGTCACCTTTGTTGACTTGACGCGGCGTGTTCATATGGGAAAGAATCATTTTTTTCTTTTTCGTTCCCTGACAGGAGTTCACCATGCACGACACGATTGGATGCTACCTCGACTTGGACAAGGGCCAGATTTCCTTCTCCAAAAATGGTATTTATCATCTACTCTACGTTCACATGGACTATCAGTTGTCTGATACAACTTTTTCAATTCATCCAGGTAACGATCTGGGTTTGGCTTTTGAGATCCCTCAGAATCTGAGGAGTCAGCCCTTCTTTGCCTCTTGCGTCCTCAAGGTATTGACACTTGTTTCTGATAAAGCGTCAGCTCACAGCACTGACAATGTTTTTTTTTTCGATGTGAGCCAGAATGCAGAGCTGAAATTCAACTTTGGCAGCGAGGACTTTAAGAATGCGCCCAAGAGCGGCTTTGTCGCCTTGGATCAGGCGGCGGATGCTCACACGGTCAAGTCTTCGCAGACGGGTCCGTAGCTTCTAAAAAAAAAAAAGCTCAAAGCTGTGACCGAGCGGCAGCGTTCATTTTGCGTCTCTCTTGGCAGGGAGCGCCAAGGTGAGTCAGGTCAAAGGGTCCAGCAACGCCCCCAAGGCGCTCATCATCGAGCCGTCCAAGGAGCTGGCCGAGCAGACGCTCAACAACGTGACGCAGTTCAAGAAATACGTGGTCGACCCCAAGCTCAGGTGCCACTCAAAACTTGAGGGGAATGTTGCTGCTTATAAAGTGCAATATTGGCAACTCACCAGGAGATGGCGCCAACACCCTGGTGATTTTCTTGTGTGCTTTGCAGAGAGCTGCTGGTGATCGGCGGTGTGGCCGCCAAGGAGCAAATGGCCGCCCTGGAGCAAGGCGTGCGTAGCCGCATCCCAAAATTTAGCTGCTACGCTCATGCCGCTCCCACCTTGTCAATTATTTTGCCATCCCTCGTTAGGTGGACATTGTGGTGGGGACCCCCGGTCGTCTGGACGACCTCATATCCACTGGAAAACTCAGCCTGTCCCAAGTCCGCTTTCTGGTCCTGGACGAATGCGTAAGGATAAGCGTTTTTATTTCCGGGCTTTACAGATGGAGGCAATCATCCGCCACGCTCGTTTTGTCGTCTCCAGGACGGGCTCCTGTCGGCGGGCTACACAGACTTCATCAACAGAGTCCATCATCAGATCCCTCAAGTGACATCCGACGGGAAACGGCTGCAGGTACTGCCAGACGGCGGGTCCTTCATCACGGGGCCAAGTGGATTTGATTTTGACATTCACGCTGGCAGGTGATCGTGTGCTCGGCCACGCTGCACTCATTCGACGTGAAGAAGCTGTCGGAGCGCATCATGCACTTCCCCACCTGGGTGGACCTGAAGGGCGAAGACTCGGTGCCCGAGACCGTGCACCACGTGGTCGTCCCTGTCAACCCCAAGGCCGACCGGACGTGGGAGCGGCTGGGCAAGAGCCAGATCCGGGTCAGTTGGGCCAACAGGGCTGGCGGATGGCCGCCAGAAATTGGCTGTTGCTAACAGTTGTTGTTTTTTTTTGGTTGCTTTCTTGCTTTCCAGACGGATGAAGTCCACGCCAAAGACAACACCAGACCAGGGAGCAACTCAGCAGGTGCGTTTGGGATGGTTCGTGTGTGCGGGCCACACCGGACCTCACACAGGCACGTTCTGCGTGTTCCAGAAATGTGGTCGGAGGCCATCAAGGTACTGAAAGGCGAGTACACGGTGCGGGCCATCAAAGAGCACAAAATGGACCAGGCCATCATCTTCTGCCGCACCAAGATCGACTGTGACAACATGGAGCAGTACTTTATCCAGCAAGGAGGAGGTAATGAATCACAATTAAGGGGTTTTTTTTGGTGGGGGGTAACATGGCCCCTTTACATCAGGCCCGGATAGTAAAAACCACCAGTTTTCCTGCGTCTGTCTCCATGGCGATCGCAAGCCCCAAGAGAGGAAGAACAACTTGGATCGCTTCAAGGTAAAGGAGGAACTCGACACCCGACGTCGTTGTCGCCGCCGACCTGCATTTGACTTTCTCTCGCGTCCTCAGAGAAAGGAAGTGCGGCTTCTCATCTGCACCGACGTGGCCGCCAGGGGGATCGACATTCGCGGCGTTCCCTACGGTAGCCGTCATGCATTTTAATCTACCGTGCGCCTTACGTCTAAAGTGCTTTTCGTTTGGGTAGTGATTAACGTGACGCTGCCAGACGAGAAGCAGAACTACGTCCACCGCATCGGCAGGGTGGGTCGGGCAGAGAGGTGAGGACTCGAACGGCTCGGCTATTTTTCCATCAACGTCGTGATAATTTTGCTTTTTCAAACACAGAATGGGCTTGGCCATCTCATTGGTTGCCATGGAGAAGGAGAAGGTAAGTGTTTTGTATTTATGGCTCTTTTGGGAACAGAGTGGTGTAATATTTGCGGTGACGCAGGTTTGGTACCACGTGTGCGCCAACCGAGGCAGGGGCTGCTACAACACGCGACTCAAGCAGGACGGCGGCTGCACCATCTGGTACAACGAGAAAGAAGTGAGCGGCGCTCCCGCCTTCGCAAAGCCCTTGCTCGTGACGGTCGTCATTGCCCGCCCTCCCTTTTTCAATCGCAGCTCCTTTCGGAAATCGAGGAACACCTCAAGTGCACCATCACCCAGTGCGAGCCCGACATCAAGGTCCCCGTGGACGATTTTGACGGGAAGGTCACTTATGGCCAACGCCGGAAGCTGGGAGGTACGACTTTCTAAACGGAACATATTTGGTTTGTGATGTTTAGCCCTCGCTGTACATGTGGCGGCGCTAGGTGGCAACTACAAGGGTCACGTGGATGTGCTGGCCCCCACCGTGCAAGAACTGGCCAACCTGGAGAGAGAAGCCCAGACGTCCTTCCTCCACCTCGGATACTTGCCCAACCAGCTCTTCAAAGCCTTCTGAGCGGCTCCCATCCGTGCCCAGGCCTGTATGGTGCACATAGCTAAAAAAAAAAAGAATCATTTGGTTGAATAAGTTGCAATTTGCAGAAGCATTTGATGCCTCTGTGTTTTCTTTTCTGAAATAAACTGTGGTGAGCACTCGGTGGGGATTTATTACTTGCATTGTTGGATCAAAATTGTATTGTATGGTGTTGTGATGTCCAGCTGGGTGACATGGAGGCAGCCTATCTCACTTGACTTTTCTACATTTTTTATTTTAATCTCACAAAAGAAACACTAACTCTTTGCATGAATCACTAGTTAAAATCTAATTATTACAAAAGTATTCACTTTTCACTGAGCTTTTATTTTGAAACCTGGCATCCACGCATTCCGATGGTAAGTTTTATGTTGAAACGTCCTGGCGGAACCCAACCGCAAAAAGACTTCCGGCTTGACTTCGTAGCTCCGCCCCCTTCCAGTCTGACGTCGGTCCCGCCTTCGTCGTGTCTTCGCCTCCTTCCGTCCTCCTCCTCCACTATCCGAATTGCCCTCCCGTGAACGTCTTGACTACCGGGCGCTGTTCCACCGCAACAGGTAAATAATCCGTTAACAGTCTCACATTATGTTACGAAAAACGCTCGGAAATGTTTCTACATTTGTTCTTAATGGAATCGTTACTATCGACGAAAGACTGCTTTGCGTGCTCTGCCCGTTAGTGACATACATCTACATGAGGGTTTTTTTTTTTTTTTTTGCTTGTTTTTATTTTTACTCGCCTGCCACTTCTCACTCGCTTCTCCGGAACAAATGCTGCCTTTGTTTGTTCAACACCAACGGCAGCCAACCTTCGAGCTTCATTCACAAGTCACTAAATATTCCCGGGCCCTCTCTTCCCTTCTGCTTGTGCTGGGAAAGGCCAAAACATTAGGTACACCTGAACCTGACATTCAGTAGCCCTAACAAACAAAAAACAGTTTCTTGTTATGGGTCTTGGTGTCACAAGTTGTAACTGTTATTGGAAGTAACAGTGTGACAAGGAACTCGGAATACTGAAGTTCAAGGGATTTGGTGAGGGGGGGAAACTTGCATCTAGATGTACCTAATAATGTGGCCTATGGTCTTGTGGCTGTTTTTGTCACATTTGCTCACTATCTATTTTTATCTGCAACATAGACCTCGTCTTATGCCTTATAAGTGTTCCATTAAAAATGTGTTGTAACATATGACAAGGAAGTGAATTAACTGCTTGCTTGTTGTTCATAGATGTCCCAAAAGGAGCTTCAACATTGATTTACGCATTCACCAGCACAACAGGGGGAAAGTGAGTATTCCACTACACACACACACACACGCGCACACACACTGGCTTCTTTCTTCCCAGTGGCTTGGCCGAGCTTCCGGCGCTCCGACAGGAAGGTTTCTATGCAAAGTGTGTGTGCGCTTGACACGTTCTCTCTTTCTCTCTCTCACGCACACACAGAGCGATGCATTGATAGACACGTCCGAGCGCAGGTGTCAATCAGCATTCGGGGAGAGTCCGAGGGTCTTTGCGAGCTTTAATCGACATTCACGTCCCGAGCGAAAATCGGTATTCAAATGTTTCCCGTCGTGTTGTTTTTGGTAGCGGGAGAGAAAGAAAAAGGAGGACGAGCAGAAGCCGCTGGTGTGTATTTGACACGGCTCACTCACAACACACCTCGGAGCGATGGAGTGTTTGTCAACCAGGGTGGATTCGATTGCCTTGTTTGCACAAGAGAATAGAAAGTACAACACGGGTGTCACCTGACGTGGAAAACCTACTCGATGAAAACGATGACTTTAACATCCCTCCCTGCAGATCCATGTCTGCGAGTTAGCTGGCCGTGCGGAGGACACCTCCACCTGCAGCCATGAACGGTAAGAAAGCAGAGACACCCCCCGAGGGCCGGAAGGTATCTGAGGAAGGTCTACGGAGGTTTGACTCAACACGGCGGCACCAAGACAACAAAGCGAAACGTTGCAGTCGATTGAAATTCTGCTCAGGCAGGCACCTGCGCCGCTTTGTATTTCTTCAATATTAGCAGGAGGGCCCATGTGGCTTGAGAGCTCTTTGCAGTGGAGTGCTGCAGAATTGGAAAAAAAAGTAATAAATCAAAAAAAAAAGTCAATACAAAAGAAAAAATAATAGCAGGAGAAAAAAAAAATCTCTCAAAGTCTTCTGTGAGCAGCCATGACGACGTCTAACCCGACCTGTCGGAATCAAACCGTCGACGTGTTGCGGATCTTTGTCGCGTCCCACTTGCGCTCCCCGCGGGGCTGTGCCAAATCCCGGCGGCAGATTAATTACCGCGGGTTTTGCTGACGATGCCGCAAAGTGGGTCAGGCACCTGCTCAGGTGCTCGCCGGCCGGGCTGACGTGGGCCAGCGTGAGCCAGTCTGTTCAATCATACTAGCTAACGATTTCCCCCAAAAAAATTTAGAGAAGAGAAATCTCGACTGCGTAGATTGCAATGTCCCTAATTGGAATCTAAATAAGTGAGAAATTTGTGTGCGTGACGCATCAGCTCGCAGCCTTCCAAGAGCGTGATGGATGAATTTGTCGTGACAAGTCCATTCATCACAATAACGTCCAGCCGCTCAATTTTCCTCATTAAAAAAAAAAAAAAAAGGCAAGTGGTCGCGGCCTCATCACGATAGATTGTGGCGACTCCCTCGTGACTAATTGATTGATATCTCCTCCTTTGCCACTTTTACGGACTGCATTTTTAATAGCCGGCGCGCAAAAGCGCCGGGAGACATGCAACGGGGTGGGAGCCAAAGCAGCTGACTCTGAATTTTCACGCAGTCATCATTGGCGAGAGAGTGGCTCGCTTCAAGGGTGCGCACCGGCCCAATTACGCAAGCTCGGCAGAAATTTGTCCCTCAAACTTTGAAAGTGTTTTGACTTTTTATTTGTTGACTTGTCTTGAGTTCTTTTTTTTCCTTTGGGGCTTTCGCGTTTCGAGTCGACTTGATGTGGGTTCTTCTCGCATGCAGGTGGCGCCGCCTGGTCCATCTCCCCGGAGGAGCGAGGGAAGCACGACAAGCAGTTTGACACCTTGGCCCCCGTCCTGGGCTACGTCTCGGGTAGGCGCCGTGCAAAGTTCTCCGGGCCGGGATGTCGCCTGACTTTTTTGTTCTCCCGTCGGCAGGCGAGCAAGCCCGAGGGTTCTTCCTGCAGTCGGGCCTGCCGCCGGCCGTCCTGGCCGAGATCTGGTGAGTCGGCGCTTTCGCTGAGAGTGTCCGTTCACCTCGGAGCGGTTGAATTGTGAATTTGGTCTTTCAGGAACCTGGCCGACGTGGACGGCGACGGCAAGATGGACCGGCAGGAGTTCTCCATCGCCATGAAGCTCATCAAGGTGAAACTGCAGGGCCGCAGTTTGCCCGCGGCGCTGCCCATGGGCTTGAGGCAGCTTCCCGTCCCCTCGTCGGCCCGCTTTGGTATATATATAAAAAAAAAAAACTGTCCCCTCTGTGTCCCACTTTTCATCCCATCCTACTAACCCACTTTGCACGTCCTCCTTGCAGGGACGGGTTCCTTGCCAAACTTGTCGGTCGCCATGCCACCGCCGCCCATGTCCATGCTAACCCCCATCCCCGCTAACCCCCTCGTGCGAGCGGCGCCACCCGTGATGACGCTGCCGCTGGGCGCCCCGTTGGGATTCGCCGGCTTCCCCCGCTGCCACCTTCACTTCATCGGCCCCGCCCCTCCCATGGCCGCAGGTCGGTTCCGCGCTGGAGCCATTTTGTTGGGTCATCTCATTTGTCTGTTTGAAACACAGGGAGATAAGATTAGCGCTTGAAGGCCATGACAGGTCGCTTACATAACGTCGCTGACAATTTTTTGCATTCACTCCAAGATGAGAATAATCTTGGCCTGCAAATGAAAGCTGACATTCCCTGACATTTTTTGCAGGTCCTCCCCTGTCAGGTTTCTCCTCGCCACTGACCTTTTCTCCGCCTGGAAGCCGGGGCATGTCTCAAGCCAACTCTCTGGTGGACCTTGGCTCCAGCAGGTGAGCCTGCAAAAAAAGTTCTCAGCGTTAATGTTTCACCACAGAAAAAAAAAGACTGGCCTGCGACTCGGCGGGTGAATGGACGACGTGACAACCGGGAAAGAGCAGGAAGTCGTTTTTCCCCAAAATCAGATGACACGGCAGGAAATTCGCAATCAGAGCGCAACGGAAATTTGCTTGCTTTCCTTTCCAAGCACATTAGCTGAAATTGTTTGGCACATTCCTGGCTCATTTTGTTTACCATGGATTCAAAATGAGGACTAGGAGATGATCCTGCAAGGTTTATTTATTTTTTTTTTTTTGTGAACAAAGAGGTCAGCGTTAAGCTTTGTGCGACAATAGTATCTAATATCGTTGCTAGCGTGCGCGCGCGTGTCTTGAGGGAACAGGTCGGGTCTTGTATCTGATTTCACACTTTTGAATGCCCTCCTCGCCCCGTGCGAAGATGTTTAAACAAGCACCAGGAATGTGCACAAAACTCTTTTTGGAAGACGCACACTTTGCAATGAGACACCATTTTTTGTTTATTTGAAGCAGTCGTTGGGCATGAGTTTGACCTCTGTGCATTTTTGCTAGCTCCAACTCTTCGTCCACCACCTCACTGGCCAGCAACTCTCCTAAGGCGGCGGCGGCGGCGGCAGGCTCGAGCGACTGGGCCGTGCCTCAAGCGTCCAGACTCAAGTACCGGCAGCAGTTCAACACGCTGGACAAGCTCATGAGCGGCTACTTGTCAGGTGAGACAAAACTAACAAAATGGCGGCTCAAGCAGGCAAAAAAATACTTGTATGTATTTTTATTTATTCCTTTTTATTCATTTATTTTTCCATTTTTATTTTTGTCCCCCAGGACCTCAAGTGAGAAATGCACTGATTGCATCCAACCTCACGCAGACTCAGCTGGCTGCAATCTGGTGTGTGATTCCAAATTTTATCCAACGCAAATTTTTTAACCGTATTTGTTTCCCTTCTGTCCTTTTGGATGAATTCTGTTCACAACCTGGCACGTCATTTTGCAGGAACCTGGCAGACGTGGACAAGGACGGCCGTCTGCGGGCCGACGAGTTCATCCTGGCCATGCATCTGGTGGACACGGCCAAGACGGGCCGCCCGCTGCCGCTCACCCTGCCCCAAGACCTCATCCCGCCTTCTCTCAGGTCAACTTAAAAAAAAAAAAAAAAAAAAACGCTCTGCTTTTGCCACCCAGAAAGTAACCTTTTGAATCTGTCGCTCGCAGAGGTGGCCTCAAGTGCGGCGAGCTCCTCAACGGCAGCGGACCTTACGGCAGCCCCTCTTTGATGGACTCACCGGAGATAGAACCCGTCCTGAAGAACAAGAGCAGCGGTACGGTTTTTAATCTCGCGTCACGTAAGAAAACGCTGACCCATCTTTTTTCCCCCCCCGTCCAGTGTCCTTTGAGGACAAACTGAAGGAGAACTTTGCACGTGGCAGCGCCGAGCTCGAGAAACGAAGGCAGGCTCTGGAGGAGCAGCAGAGGAAGGAGCGAGAGCGCCGGGCCCGTGAGGAGCAGGAGGACCGGGACCGGCGGGAGAGGGAAGCCCGTCAAAGCGAACAGCGGCGCCGGCTCGAGGAGGAGCGGCGCCTGGAGAGGCAGCGCCAAGTGGAGCGGCAGCGCGAGGAGGACCGGCTGAGGGAGCTCGAGAGGAAGGAGGTGAGTCACTTCAAAGATTTCAAAATCCAAGCATTGCGCAATCTTTTGCGTTGCCAAGCAGGAGCTGGAGCGCCAGCGGCAGGAGCAGTGGGAACGCAGTCGCAGGGAGGAGTTGATCAGGACGCGAGACGGCGACCAACAGGAACTCTCTCAGCTCCGAGCCAAGAAGAAGAGTCTGGAAATGGAGCTGGAGGCCGTGGTGAGGCCCGCGCCGCTCGAGCTCGGCTAGCCTGCGAGCTTGTTACGAGATGTCGGCTTTACGTTGCCCAGGGCAACAAGCACAAGCAGATCTCGGACCGCCTCCGCGACGCGCAGAGCAAGCGACGCATCCGGAAGGCCGAAGTGGAGCTCATCAACCAGAAGAGAGACACGCGCGTCGCCGAGATCAACGCGCTGCAGATCCAGTTGGAGGTACAAATAAAACGTTTTTATTTCTTTTTGTTTTCAACCTCGACTCACTTCCTTTTTTTTTCTCAGGAATGGCAGCTGAAGCTCTCCTCGCTGGCTCCCGAGCATCAGAAGCTGACTGAGAAGCTGCGTAATGTCAACCTCAACAAAATCTTACGTAAGTCCAGCCCCCTAAAGCCTCCAAGTTCGCATCATGGACAAAGGCATTCGGACTTTTCTTGCAGCCTCGACGTTGTCCTCGCTGGCGGCCAAGGTGAGCGACAAAGGCGTGGCCTGCCGCCATCTGAAGGAGCAGCTGGATGCCCTGCAGAAGGAAACTACAGACAAGCTGGCACAGATGCAACTGCACAACAAAGAACTTCAGGTCAGTCCAAAACCATCTTGTCAATCTTGCGTGGGTTCTTTCCCGGTGGCGCTGCTTGGAACTGCGTTTTAACTGCTTTCTCTGCTTTCTCCTCTTAATCCTGCTTCCCGGATGTCTTTCTTCCTCCATTTCTTTTTTTTTTTTAACCATGTTGCATGTGGTCAGCTGGAGGACATGGATGACTGTCTCCTGCGAGCGCTTCTGTCTCTGCTGGCTTGTCTCAGCCAACTCTTTCTTCTCTTCAAGGTTCTCCTGTTTTGTTGAGTTTTTTTTCTTTCCCTTCCATCCTTCATGTTTGTGTTTGCTTTGTGGTGGACGGTAAGTGTGTGACCCCCACGACGAAGTGAGGCCCGCTTTGCGATGTTCTCGAGATGTCTTCACGATTATTATTCCATGAAAGCCGTTTCGATGTGCATCAGGAGCTGAGGGAGAAGCAGGTCAAGCAACAGTCCGTCCTGGATGACTTGCGGCGCGTCAAGGAGGAGAAATCGCGCCAGTTGAAGAGATGCAAGGAGGAAGAGGAGCAGCGGAGGAGAGAGGAAGAGGAGGAGAGAGCCAGGCGGAGGAAAGAGGAGGAGGAGCGGGAGAGACGGAGGAAAGAGGAGGAGGAGGAGCGGCGGAAGAGGGAGGAGGAGGAGCGGGAGAGACGGAGGAAAGAGGAAGAGGAGCAGCGGAGGAGGGAGGAAGAGGAGCAGGAGAGACGGAGGAAAGAGGAGCGGGAGAGACGGCGGAGAGAGGAAGAGGAAGAAGCCAGGTAGATGCCTTCACACAAATGCAAATCTTGGAGTCATTTGCAGAGACATTTTTACACCCAGGCGGGCCAAGCTGGAGCAGGAGAAGATGGCCAGGGAGAAGGAGGAGGAGGAGGAGCGAAAAAGGAGGGAAGAGGAGGCTCGAAGGGCACAGGAGGAGGCTCAAAGGGCACAGGAGGAGGCGCGAAGGGCGCAGGAGGAGGCGCAGGCGGCCTCCAGGGTGCACCTCTACAAAGCGCTGTACTCGTTCGCAGCACGCAACAAGGACGAGCTGAGCATCGACGCCGATTGCCTCATCGAGGTTTGATGCCGGCCCGCTCGGTTTCGACCGACGAAAAATTGAGACGGGTCTGCTCCGCAGGTGGACGAGCAGACGGTGGGCGAGCCGGGCTGGCTGTGCGGCAGTTACCGTGGCAACAAGGGCTGGTTCCCTCACAGTTACGCCGAGAAATGCGCCGAGACCGGCTCAGCGCCGCCCGCTTCCTGTTCGGCGCCGCTTCCTGTCGCCGGGTAATTTTACTTGGAGTAGAGCAAAACTCACAGGAGCACTTTTGAACGATGTTTTGTCGTGTTTACATTTAGAGTGACGGATGGCGAACACGTGGACAACGATGGCGCTCCTCCCGTACAGTCAGACGTGTCACAGGTAACTTCATTAGGTACACTTGCACAACGTCTCACAATTATGAGGATAATAAAATTCTGCTTCTCAGTTTCCAGCTCCTGGCCCGACTCAGATCGGGTCACCCTGGTCGGCCACCACCTCCACCAGCATCACCACTGCTTCCTCCGAAACAAACGTCAACCTCCCGTTCGAGGGCGAAATGGCCGCAGAGTATGAACACACACACGCCACAGTCCATCTCGGGTCAAGCTAACGCTGTGCGGTTGTTCTTTTGAAAGCACGGAGTCGGCAGATGGAGGCGACGGTGCTCAACTCGAAGGTAAGCCGACGCCTCAAAGCTTGGCCGTCCCATCAAGCGTAACACCTCCGTCGCCCAAAACAGAATATGTGGCGCTGTACACGTACGAGAGCCCGGAGGCGGGCGACCTCACCTTCGAGGAGGGCGACGTGCTGGTGGTGACGGAGCGGGAAGGCGAGTGGTGGCGAGGCTGCATCGGCGACCAAATCGGCCTTTTCCCGTCCAACTACGTCAGGCCCGTGGAGCTGGAGGTAACGCCCAAGTGCCGCCACGGATACAACATGCAATTTTGCCATTCATCAATGTCCTTCTCATAGGTGTCAAGACTCGGTGGGCCAACAAAGAAGCCCGGTGAGAACGCAAAACCCACGAGTCGCAGGGCGACCATCACGCAGATCTGAATTGTGCCCATTGGTCAGCAGAGCTCGCCCAGGCCGTCGCCGCCTCTGCCACCGTTGCCCCGGCGACGCATCAGCTTCATCTGTCTCCCGGGCAACTTGTTGTGGTCCTGGCCAAGAACTCCAGTGGCTGGTGGTTGGGAGAACTGCAGGTCAGTCGCAGGGTTTTTTTGTTTGTTTGTTTTTTACTCCATCTGTGTAAATTCCATTTTGGTGGGTTTTGTTTTTTGGGGCAGGCCCGTGGCAAGAAGCGTCAGAGAGGCTGGCTTCATTCGTCCCACGTCAAGCTCCTTGGACCCTCCGGCAACAAGTCGTCCCCCTCGCCTCTACCAGGTCGGTCGCAATCCCGTCCGCCGGCCACGTTTTCTCCCAGAGCCGAACGTACTACATAGCGAGGATCCGGAATTGAAACCTCAAAGACTTTGTCGGCGCGTGTCGGCAGTGTGCCAAGTCATCGCCATGTACGACTACACGGCGGCCAACCCCGACGAGCTGAGCTTCTCCAAGGGCCGGCTCATCAACGTCCTGGACAAGACCAACCCGGACTGGTGGAAAGGCGAAGCCGACGGCGTCACCGGGCTGCTCCCCACCAACTACGTGAAGATGACCACCGAGTCCGACCCCAGTCAGCAATGTGAGTACGCCAAAAACCTTTCCGTCGGCGGCGAGAAGGAAACGGCCGGCCCCGAGCTGAGTCTCAGGTTGCTCGATGTAACATGTTGTTAACAAGCCCCACATTTAATTAGCATCTCTGAACAAACGCCCCAAGTAATTAGCGGCCATGTAACGAGCGCACGTGCATGGCGAGGCCCCGCATTAATATTCCCGCTTGATTAATGTCTGTGCTCTCTGCCTCATCCCACTCACCCCCCCTCCCCTTCTCCTCTTCTTCCTGCGTCATCTTTCCTTTTGTTTCCTCCGTAGGACAAACAATGTGGGCTTTCCTGTCCTCCTCCTCTTCCTCTTCCTTCTCCTCCTCTTCCTCACCTTACCGGGATCACGACCACCTGCGGGCGGGCGGGGACAGAACCAGCCTTGCTTATTCTTATTTTATTTTGGGTTTTTTTTGGGGTGGTGGGGACTTTTGCCTCTCATTTTGCTCAACTAACATTGACACTGGCACAAAGCATGTTGACACATTGTGACGTCACACCACAATATTAGGAATACTGCAGTATGAGAATTACAAATGACATTTACCAGCAGCAACTCGTCTTCCTCTCCGCTCTCTTCCCTCCATTTTTGCCTATGCAATCACGGAAGGTGCTGAAAAGTTGAGAATAAAAAGATGGTTCGAACACGGTTTGCGTCTCGTGTGTGTGTGTGTGTGCGTCAAAAGGGTGCGCGGACCTGATGACGCTGGACACCATGAGCCCCCAGGAAAGGAAGAGGCAGGGTTACATCCACGAGCTCATCCGCACTGAGGAGACCTACGTGGACGACCTGGAGCTGGTGCTGGAGGTCTAAAAAAAAAAAAAGAAAACACACACACACTCAAAATTGTTACTGCTCCATTTTCAAAATGCTCCAATTGGACTTTATCAGGTGTTCTACAAGCCCATGTCGGAGTCGGGTCGCCTCACGGAAGGGGAGATGGGCGTCATTTTCATCAACTGGCGAGAGCTGATTGTGTGCAACAGCAGACTGCTGCAGTGAGTACGCCCCCCCCCCTCCTCAAACACACACACACACACACTCTCACCCCTCTGGCGTGTTTCAGGGCGCTGCGCCTGCGCAAGCAGACGGGCGGCGACAACATGCCGGTGCAGCTGATCGGCGATCTGCTGGCGTCGGAGCTGACGCGATTGCGGCCCTACGTGGGCTTCTGCTCTTGCCAGCTCAACGCCGCCGCCCTGCTGCAGAGCAAAACCCATAACCAGCCCGACTTCAAGGACTTCCTCAAGGTACCTGCGCAAATGTGTGACCGTGACTTTTTTGTTTTTTAATCACCTGACCCCTTCCGTGCCGAGCAGAAGATCGCCACCAACTACCGCTGTAAGGGGATGCCTCTGTCCAGCTTTCTTCTCAAGCCCATGCAGAGGATCACCCGCTACCCTCTGCTCATCAAGAACGTACGTACCGCCTCCGTCCGTCTTCGGCGCTCTCCTCTGAGCGTGCCGTCTTGACGCGGTTTCAGATCCTGGAGCACACGCCCAAGCAGCACGCGGACCACACCCCCCTGCGGGAGGCTCTGGAGCGGGCCGAGGAGCTGTGCTCTCAGGTCAATGAGGGCGTCAGGGAGAAGGAGAACTCGGACCGTCTGGAGTGGATCCAGAGCCACGTGCAGTACGACGGCGCCATCGAGGTGAGGCCACCCCCTTTGAGAAATGTCATTCCGGAGAAAAAATAAAAATATATTTGTGCGGTGGGCAGAACTTGGTGTTGAACTCTCTGACCAATTGCCTCGGACCGCGCAAGCTGCTGCACAGCGGCCGGCTGCACAAGAGCAAGAGCAGCCGCGAATTGTGGGCCTTCCTCTTCAACGACTTCCTGCTCCTGACGCAGAGCGCCAAGTCTTTGTCCTCCTCCGGGCCCGACAAGCTCTTCGGACCCAAGAGCAGCGGCGTCCAGCTCAAGATGTACAAAGCGGTGAGCCGAAGCGCCCGCCCGCTCGCCGCCGCCTGACGTCACTCCCCTCGCTCGTCATGCCTTTATTTTGTCGACAGCCGCTCTTCCTCAATGAGGTCCTGGTCAAAATGCCACCGGACCCGTCCAGCGACGAGCCGCTCTTCCTCGTCTCGCACATCGACCGCGTCTACTCGCTCAGGACGGACACCTTGAATGAAAGGTGACAGCGAGCGCCGGTTTTTCAATTCCTCATTGGACACATTCGATGGCATAGCAAGCAGGACCTGTTTGGGTTTTGTCAGGGCGGCGTGGGTACAGAAAATCAAAGTGGCGTCTGAACTTTTCATCGAGACGGAGAAGAAGAAACGTGAGAAGGCCTATCAAGGTCAGCGAAGACATTTTGTCTCTTCGCACGTCGTGCTTTTCTGACGTCTGCGCTTCCCGCAGCTCGCTCTCTGAAGACGAGCGGCATCGGCAGGCTTCTGGTGACCGTCTCTGAGGCCCAAGAGCTCAAAGCTAGCAAGCCCAACGGTGATACACACACACACACACACACACACACACACACACACACACAGAGTTGTTGTGAGCGGCATCTCACCCCCAGCGCCCCCTGCAGGCAAGAGTAACCCGTATTGCGAGCTGACCATGGGCGCCCAGTGCTACACGTCTCGACCCGCCAGCAACACGCTCAACCCCAAGTGGAACTTCAACTGCCAGTTCTTCATCAAAGACCTCTACCAGGACATCCTGAGCATCACCGTCTTTGAGAAGAACCAGTTCTCGCCGGATGGTGAGTGCACACGTCTCGGGAGGAAAACCGCTTCTCTCATCAGCGGCGCTCGCTCGCTTTCATCAGACTTCCTAGGTCGCGCCGAGGTTCCCGTGGCGACCATCAAGAAGGAAATGGAGAGCAAAGGCGCCGCCGGTCGTCGCCTGCTGCTCCACGAAGTCCCCACCGGAGAAGTCTGGGTCAAGTTGGACCTGCAGCTCTACGAGCCGCCCCACAAATGACTTCTGAGCCACTTTGCGCTCACAAGTGCCTTGCCCCGCAAACGGCAATCGTATCTTTTTCATTTTCCAAACACAACCTGACGTTGTGATGACGAGCTTTTATTCGTCCAAACGTGTCGGGTCGATGATGCAGCTCAGATGTGGTCAAAGGTGAAATAAACACAACATACTGTCCAGTCGGCTCGCTCAGGGTTCGCTTATTCCGGCCAGCGTGCGTCTTTGGTTTACCGACAGGTGGTGGAAGAAAGATAAAAAAGTGCTCTTCATCTAGAGAACCAGCAATCGGCATGATGGCACGTCCCGTCCAGCGCCAAGCTCTCGCGGATGTGGAACGGCACCTTCAAGCTGCACGACACGTCATCAGCGGTATGTTACTCTTTCTTTGGGCTCATGACTTTAACATTTATAAAATCCAGAGTTAAATGGTCATGGTCGTACCAAGACCTGACGTGGTTGGTGTTGCTCTTGTCTGCCGACCGAAGAGGGAGCGCGTCCACGACGGTCGAAGGCGTCGCGTAGCCTTCGTGCTCCGTTTGGCTCTGGCTGATCCACTTGAAGTAGCATCCTGAATGCAGGAAACCAAATAGATATTGAGAGGTTGTTGCGATGAGGTCATGTGACCAAAGGTAGCTTACCTGCGTCACAGCGAGTCCTCATTTTGAACTTGTCGTTGAAAAATTCCTTCTCCTTCAGCTCGGCCGCCCTCAGCTGGGAAACGCATTTGACGCAAAATACTTTCATTGCTCATCTTTGTAACAAAATGCGGAATTTATTCTATTTTGATCTCCTTTTATTATGTATATGTATATAGTTTAAAAATATGTAGCTCGCTCACCTTGCACTGGTGTGGCGTTTTGTCACGGAGGATGTACGGGTTGTACGCATTCAAGTCGCACATATCCAGAAAGACGAAGCGCTGAAAGCGTAAGGCGGCAGCGTCAGCCCCAACGCCCGTCTCGGGCCTCTCGGCAGCCGTACCTTGGTGTTTCCGTGATTCAGGAATTGCTGGTATAAGTTCTGGCGCAACTTAACCTCCAGCGGGTTGCAGACAGCCATGTGGTGCTGGAGCTTATTTTGGCGCGCACCCCACTCGATCTCGTGCACACGCTTGCGCGTCACCTCCCTCACGATCATCTTGGCTTCGTGCTGCCTGCTCAGGAAAGTCTCCAGCTCCTACACAAGTTAGCTTTTGCTAGCTTCTCTGTGTTTGCCATTTGCCGAGATTGCACTTGGATCTCAAAACTATTTTCCACGTTGAAATTAATTGAAATACCAATCTGTTCCTGACAAAAAAAAGGTTACTTGCTTTCTCAATTTGCTATATGTGGATTCAACTATTTGGGCATTTAAAAAAAATCCCAAATACTTGATTTGCTGAAAAAAGTATTTGTTGATGTGTTTTGGTGATTTCTGCAACACCCTTAGATGCCACAAGAGGGCACTCCTGTATTTAGATTTGTGTTGGGGGGGCCAAACAACACATTTTTGGGAAAACATGCCTTTAGTTCCACTTTAACTCATACCTTGTCTGTTTCCACTAAAGGTCGAATCAATTCTTTAGCCTCTCGAATTTCAGCTTCCATTTTGATCTGAAACATAAACGTAAAGTTAAATGATACATTATATCGTTGGCGGGGGCTGCGGCGTCGTGCAGTACCTGTAGCCGCCTGGTGGGGGTGGAAGAGAGCACGCCTCGTCGCGGCCTGGATGCGTGCGCCTCCATGGCTGCATCCCGTTTATTGAGTTTGAGGTGGCCGTCAGATTTCCTCTCCTTCACCGGCGCACTCAGTTTCACCTCGGGCCACAGGCACTTGGACTCTGTCCTCTGTAGTTTGCACAAGTTGCGTGGATACAAAACACTAAGATGACTAATGACTACTTTTTTTTTTTTTTTTTTAGCTCAACTGCATCGGCACAGCACCCAAAGTGACACTGACCCACCTCGGGTGCCAGAAGTCTAATATTGAACGGGATATGGTAGGTGATGACACCCTCATTCTTCCTCTTTGGCCTCATGTCTAAAACAAATCACAAACAAAAGTAGCCGTACACATTTCAAAATGCATTTCATAAGTAAACCAACATCTCCCCCTTTTCTTACCTTGAACGAAGTGTCAAGGTGTTTGCAAGGCGAGCGACGTTAAAAAGCAACAGCCAACACTTGAGGGAGACTTAATTCAGTACATTTTCAACCCTCTGTCGAAAAGCTTGTAGTTTTGGCCCAATTTTTGCGCCCAAGATGGAGAACGGGTGTTTTTGAGTGAGTGCGAATCGATCCGGTCCGTTACCGTGACAACTCTGTGACGTCACACTTTGTTACAGAGGCCGATGAAATCTTTCAATCAAACTTTAAATATAGCAAACGCTTATTAAAGGTGTAAAAATAACAAATATATGAAGGTAATTGGTTTAAAACGAAATGTACGAACATGAAAGTGACATAAATTACATCTTTAGTAAAAAGCAACTAGCAAAACACAATTGTTAGTTTCACAGCCTTTTTGCGCAAATAAAATTATTGAATAACTATTTGAGAATTTGAAAGGGATGTGGAGACTTCCATGATAGGTAAGTAAAGTTGACCGATTAGTAAGATAAGAGACAATCTTGTAATTAGTCAACTCGACGTCTTCCAGTTAAGTACGGTGACGCGTTATCATGACAGCAGTGACGCGTTTTAAACTCGTTCCTCAAGTTTAATTAAAAGCCAAACCGAAAGATGAAACAACGTGAGCTATTGGACGCAGTCGACTAATCGAAAGTCTTAACTGCGGGTGTCTCCGTCCGTCCGTCCCTCCGTCTGTGCGTCCCTCTGTCCGAGTCGCGCACACGTTGCAGACGCTCCTCTGTCACACGCGATCGTCTATCTGATCATGTGAGTGCGTCAAAGGCGTCAGGACGACATCATTGTCATCGCAAATCCCAATTATTTTCATTTTATTGAATTATTTGTCGGAGTTCCGCTGACGGCGAGGAAAAGCGGCTCACATGGATTGGTTCACCTATTTGGCCGCGTGTATCGTCCTCCTGTGGATTTTCTGCTTCATAGACGGTAAGATATTTATTATAGAATCTATTGGATCGAATTTAAAAAGAGTAGCCCATGTGTGTAAAAAAATAGAAGCTTCTTCCATTGACGTGTTTTAATAGTTTGTTTTGAGATGTGCTTGTAATGTTAGTTGTTTTTGCTTCTTTATCATTGAAAACCCTCATAATGTGCATAAATTCATATATAAAGTCTGAATTGAAGACAGCCGTGTCATTTTAATGTTATTCACTTTGACATTCAAGATGCTCCGTTGTCATCATTTTGCTAGTTTTCACGTTGCTGATGGCGAATTTTGTGCTTCTTTGCGTGCACGGGTGACTTTAATGCTCTCTGACATTAGTCACCGCATCAGATTAGGCTCCGGGCCATTTCCTAATCTCTTTTTTCTCGGGCTGCAGGCAACGCCGTGTTGGAGCTGCGTCTGCTCTTCCACGCCCTGACTAAGGCGGCGTGCCACCTGTACCTTGCCCTGTTGCCCCTGCGTCGCGCCGCCGCCCACTTCAGCAACTGCGCGCGCCACCTGCTGGCCGGCGCTCAGCATCAGCATGGCCCCGCCCCGCCTGTCTCGCACTCACACGGCGCGCCGCTGGCGGGCCGCGCGTGCACGCTGCACCTCCTGGAGGGCGCGTGCGTGCTGTGCGAGACCATGCCCAACCTGATGGCGGCGGCGCTGAGCGTGGGCGCTGCGCTGTGCCACGGCCTGCAGGGCGGCGCCTATGTGCTGGCGGCCACCCTGCGCGCCATCCAGCTCAACCTCTTCACGCAGATGAACGGTGAGCGCGAGCGCTGGGACAAGGAGCGCCACCGCGCCAAAGAAAGCGAGAAGAGGCTCAACTCCAAAGTGCTTGAGTACATCTCCGTCTTTTGCCAGGACCCCGTCAGCGCTTTGCGGATCAAGGTGGACGTCCCACCCGTGTACAGATAATCCTCGGCCCGCCCGACGCTCGCTTAGGTACACCTGGAGAATATTGGGCGAGGCATCCATACCTAATGTAGTGTCCGCTGGCTCGGCCAAGTGGCACTTTACGAGGCCTTTTAACTCCAGTGCGGGTCGGCAGTGATGAACTCTGAACTTTGCCTTCTGGTTCTCACTCTTGTTGAAAGAGGCGACGGCGTCCGAGATGGTTCATCCATGGTGCATTTTCTTCTGCTTATTTCGCATTTATTGATTATGTCAAGAAGTTCCAAAAAAAAATAAAAGTCTCAAATAGAATCTTGATTTGCTGTGGTATTTGACGTTAAAAGCCAATAAGCCAAAAATATTTTAGTCGAAAAAATTGTTACAAGATTTAATTGATGTAAAACAAATGTCTTCATGTTTTTTTCCATGTCTTCAGTCTGGTAACCTTGTCATGATATTTCCTTTCAGTGTAGTTCCAACACTCCTTCATATAAAAGTTTCAAAGAAATCGTAACACTGCTGATGTCTTCAGATGCTTGCCGACACTGAAAAGAAAAGCGCGGCGCAAGAAGAAAGACAAGAAGGAGGACAGAGGTCAAGTAGAGGTGAGCGTGCAAATGTGGTGTGATGCTGGACTCGTTCCAGTGGAGACTAAAGTCTTGCGTCAGGTTCAGTCTGGATCTTCGGGGGACGGATTTGGCCGGCTAGAGACGAGAAAAACACTTTAGCGTAATTCCAAGCCGAGCGCCGGTCAACACGGCGTCTTGCTTCAAATATTTTCGGGTAATGCAAAACAACAAGCAGCTGTCTTACAGAGCACGCCTTCAATCCGTCTCACGGCGTCTTTATCTACACGATACGCCTTCTCTGACCTGTAGACGAAACCAAACCGGTCAAGCAAGCCGCAGACAAAATGAGCTTATCAGCCAAACAGTTTTTCCCTCATGACTTTAATCTCATTACTCACGCCTTCAACTTTGTCACAGCTGCCAAGTTCCTGAGGGACGCCAGGACGTTCTTCTGGATGTCGGACGAGAACGTCTCGTAGGTGTGGAGCTCGCCTGCCGGCGGAGGCCCGAGAAGAAGACGGCTGAGATGTTAACGACGGCGGCGGTCCTTACCTGCGAGAATGAGCTTGGTCGCCAAACTCCTCACAGCAGGTAGGAAGTCTTGCTCGGTGATCACGTGTGCATCCAGCTCACTGAGGAACCTCAACATGACCTAGGCACCAAGCACAAACTTGAGAAGAACTTCACAAAAATTCAACTGAAGGTGAAATGTACCAGGTAGGAGTCCACGAAAGGTTTCAGAAGCCCCCGCAGGAAAGACAACACCTCAGCACCGCCTCCCTCCGACGCCGACACTTCCTGGGAGTCAGTAGCGTCGAGGCCGCCGCATTTCTTCAAGAGGCCGCACGCCTCCTCAAAGTCCTGAAAAGAGACAAAGCTGTATTCGAGCAAAAAGTCCAAAAAGTAATCCAGTTTACCTCATGGGCTTCGCCAGGAATGAAGATGAATTCACTTGTGAAGACATCCCGGAGGAAGCAGAAGGTGGCAAAGACCTCATCTGTGACAACACGATGGCATTGGTTTACACTCCGTTGCCACGGTTACCAGTTTCAGCTTCCTTACCCCTCCGGACGCTCGGAGAAAGACTCAAGGCCACGGCCAGCAAGGCCGGCCGGACGAAAAGGTGCAGCGACTGGTTGCGGTAGGACGCCATCATCAACATGGCCGCCGCCATCTTGGCCACACCGATTTGCCGCCCGCCCGCTGCCGCTTCCTCGTCCTCCACCACCAGGAAGACACGTTGTGCCTCTAGGCGGACCGATGGGTAATGGAGATCCACGGCCGATGACATCACTTCCAGGTCTGGGGTGTGTCCTAAAGAGCGGACCAGAGGTGACCTTTCAATTCTTCCATTCTTCCAAGGTGTGTGTTTACTGGCCATGAGATGTTTGAGCGGGTCCCTCTTGGGATCAGCGCTAATCTTAGCTCACATCCCGTAAGTGAATGTGAACGCTCGTGCCAACTCGCATTGCTTTAATCTGTCTGATCTTGCTCAAAGCTGCAAAGTGCCCCCCCCCCCCAACATGAACTTTGTACAACACGGTGACCTAGTGGTGATCTGGGATGCGATTTCCCATCAAACCCACCGGGCCAGTTGAGCCGTGCCCCGAAGCTCAGCGCCAACCTCTTCAACCATAGCGTCCTTTCGGCCAGGTGTCGCCAAGGTAGGCCCGTTTGGGTCAAGACCGATGGCGGCCGTTGCAGCAGCAGGCAGGCCATGAGGGACCACGGGCTGTGGAAGCAACCTCGCTCTTGGATTCGAACTATTACATGAGCCAGCCGCTTCAAAAAAGCCCGTTTCTCCTGGAGAACATCTCTGCGGAAACAAATCAAAGGCGAAATCCCCAAGGTTTGATTTCATAGCTATGTGAAAATCCCAAACAATCATGTGACTCACTCAAACATGAGCGACTCCATTTTGCCTTGACAAAGTTGTCTGGCCGACATGGGCCGGCCAAAGTTGACGTGCATGCGGCCGTAATCCTCGCCTAGGACCTTGGCGGCCTTCAGCAGGCCCTGCGGACCAAAACCGAGACACAGGTTAAGTTCTCGGCATCGAGAACCCGTGGAAGGTGGTGACGCACCAGGGTGCTCTCTTTGGGTTTGGGAATGCCCAGCAGCTCGCGGGCCAGCAGGGATTCTTCTAAAAGTCGGTCGTAGCTCAAACTGATAGGAACCAAGATGACGTCGTCCACCTGGCCTTCAAAGTAGGGATCCAGAACCATCTGCAGCATCCCTACGCATAGTCATTTCCAATTTTTCCATGTGGACTCTTTTCAAAACATCATCGAGTGGATATGACTCACCTTGCTTGGGCGTCAAGGATTTGAGCGAGCGACTCCGGTAGCCTTCGATGTAAAATTCCACCGGTGCGAATCCTGTCTGCGGGACAAAAAAATGTGTAGACATTTCCTGCTTGGAGCAGAAAGGCGTCCTACCTACCCTGACCAGGCTCTTCACATATTCCGACAGCACTTCACAGTACAGCCTGTTGGAGGCGATGTCGCGCCTGATGTACAAAGCGCCGCAGCGACGCAGCATCTCGCCCATCAACGTCATCCCAGCCAGAGCTTCACGGAAAAGAAACAGCAATGGTGAGTCATTCTTTGGATCTTCACTATTGCTGTTTTGCTTGAGGGGCAAATGCAAGAGTGCCCCACCTAAGCCGAAAGAAAAAACTGACCCAGTCCAGAAGCGATGACGGGTAGCGGGACGTCGTAAGTAAACATAATATAGGAGATGACTAAAAAGTCCGTGTAGCTCCTGTGGTTGGGCAGCAGGACGACGGGCGTGTCCTCCATAAGTTGCCGAAGCTGCAAAATATGTGCAAAATGTGTCAAAGAGCGCGTCGAATCAAACTGAATTTGCCGCGCGCGTCAAATGTAGCGACCGTGCTGAGCGCCCGCGTGTTGACCAAGACGGCGGAGTAGATGCGCTTGAGGACTTTGCTGAGCATGAAGCCCATCAGACGCACAAAACCCATCTGCAGCTTTTGGGACATCTCCTCCAAGATGGCCGCCGCTTGCGCTCTCACCGCCTCTGGTGGCGACCCCGTCTCCATGGCAACCTGAGCAAAGGTTGGTTTCAGTCATGCTGCTACGTTTAGGTGGCTTTTGGGTGCAAGCCCACCTCGACCATCACGCGGCGTACTTGGTCGGAGTCCAGAACGGCCGCATTGAGTTGACTGGCGGAAAAGGCCTCTGCCTTTCTGTAAGGGCGGGGCCTAAAGCTTCTAAGGGCATGGCCTAAGTCACTGCTTTGCCTCCTTTCTTCTAATATGTCCACCATGTCCTCCTCGTCATCCTCCTCGTGAAGGCCAAGTCGCACGTACTCCCACTGTTGACAATCAACACGAGGTTGTTAGACAGCAATAATTCATAACTGGGCACAAACGGGTTAGTGGGTCACTGACCTACTAAAGCCAGCCAAAGTAAAGAATACAATCTGATATCATTATTTTGTAAAGTTAATACAAAGTAGTGAAAAAGAAAGGGAAACATTTATTTTTCCGTTTTGTGTAAGACAAAATACAAATATAATCAATTAATGACAAATACCGTAATGCCGCTATGTTTGTGCAACGGCTCACACGGAGTAAATTGCACGTCAATCTCAAATATATGGAGATGATTAGGAGGAAAAAAAAGACTCGACCGACCAACTTCTCCTTACCGTTTTTTTCATCTCTCGGTGGGCGTCTGACGAGTCTTGCCGAACCGAGCTCTACCGAATGCTCCCTGCGGGGTATTATGACGCGCAAGTCGACCAAAAATTCATAAAATTTAAGGGGCAAACGAAAATGGTGAAAAATGTGGACCTTCCGCTTTGTGAGAGTATCCTATATCTTTTTACTTTCGGTTTTGATTTGAACTTTGCGCCCCCCGCTCCTTCTGTTGCGCACACCTTGGCCACTAGAGGGCAGTATAATACAGCCATCCATTCATTCTCTATACTGAATGCTGTTATAACGGCCTACTTGTATCCCACTTGACATCTTTGATATTTTCCCCACTCATGACAAAAACAAATTCTACAAGACCATTTATTTGACCTTAACAGTGAATGTGGTCTACACAGAGGATATCACACAAAATTCCAGCTCTTTCATAGAAAGAATAGGACGTATTTTCAAGCACCATCAAAAGCGATACATCACGATTGTCAGAGTAACATTTGGTTTGTCGCGACGCATCCCAGCCTAAGAAATGCTGTCGAATTCCCTTTCTAACTTTTTTCCACATGACTTTTGATTGCAGTTATAGACAGATGATTTTTTTTACGCATCAGGTGACAAAGAAATGCATCAAAACCAAAATAACAAAAGGAAATTTGTGCAGTAAATTGCATTTGGATGGACTAACTCGTCATGCGTGTAAGAAAATAAAGGTATATATATTTGGCACCAAGTTGAGCTCCTCTACTAAAAATATAAAGGCTCCCTCCAAATCAATAAGCTGCCCTGAATAAATGATTCAGTCACAAAGTGCATTTGACTGCATCACGCCGCTAAAAGGAGTCGGCTGCCGGGGCGGGGACGGGCGTCCGAGGGGGTGTGGTTCCCTGGCGGGCCACCTGGGGAAGCTGCTCCCTCCAGTAGGTGAAGTGGCTGTAGGTGTCCGAGCAGGGGAAGTCCGAGGACGAGGCTCGGGCCTTGAGGGGGAACACGTGGTCCACCACCTCCCCCAGACGGACGTACCTGCAACACGGTCAAGTTAGGCTCACGTTCCAAAATAGTCACCATTTGGCTCGCGTGACGTGGACTCACGACGAGATGTTGGTCTTGGCGTGTTCCTGCACCAGCTCCCCTTTGGGGTTCACCGTGAAAATCCGCTTCAGCGGCACCCCGACTTCTTTGTAGGAAAACACGTCCTGACGATCCAAATGGAGACCAAAGGTTAGCAAGATGGCGGCCGTCTTGGATCCTTTGTTTGTGTATGTTTACCGTCGGCCGGTTGCCGAAGGCTGCGTAGAAAGGTTGCGTGTTGGGGTGAAAGAGGTTCCTGATATCGGTCAGACATTCCACCTTGAACTTCTCCGGCTTCTTCTCGATCACTTCCCTGGTTAGGCGGGGAAATATGGAAACCTGTTAGAGCGTTTCTTGCTAGCACTAGTGCACCATTACGTCACTCACCTGTGCAGAGCTGAGAAGAGGCTGCTGGGGCTGAGCAAGACGGGCCCCACGGGCAGCATGGTGCCCCTCTCATTGACCCAGTGCAGGTAGCCCCGCGTCATGTCGGCCATGCCGATAGCTCGGGCCGAGCAGTACAGGATCTTGTAGCCGTTCCTGATGTGAGGCGGGACAACGGTTTGAGCGCCGCTACCACAGAAACCGAGCCGAGCGTTGGCGAGATTTGCTTACTGGCTGACTTTATGGTAGAGCTGCGCGATGCCCTGGTGAGTCCAGTCCTTCCCCAAGGTGGGTAGGATGTGGCCCAGCGTGTCCGACCTGCAACCCAAACATGGATCGGGGCCTCAGAATGGCCATTGAGGATGAAAATGTGACGGATGACGCACACACCTCGTGATGGTCCCGTCTATGTCTGAAATGATGATCTTGTCATCCCAGTTCCAGAGGTAGATGGTTCCCTGGCAGCGACACGTGCCCTGGTATTGAGTGGTGACGCTGAACACCGCCTCGTTGGCCCCGTCACGCAGCTGCAGCGACATCTGCCATGGGCAAACGTGGAGAGACCAAAGATGGCTTCAGAAAATACCATGGAGCAGGAGAGCCAAGTCAAAACTCCTCACCAGCTGCTCAGAGGTGAGTCTGAGCGTCTTCTTGTACGACACGGTTCCCGCGACCGTCCCGGCCTCCGACTGGATGTCGGCCGAGCTCTGCCTGGCCACCCGGTGGTCTTCGTCGCTGGACGATGACTCCTCTTTATGCCGGCCCGTGGCCGACGGCCCGAGTTGATCCGAGCCGCTGGCGCCCCGTTCCGAGATGGAGTCCTAGCAATAGGGAGACGCTTTGAAAAAGGACTTTAAGTCGTCGTGGGTGTCTTCATGACTGCCCTCTAGTGGGCAAAAAAAAAGGACATAAATTTTTTTTAGTGTGGACACTTCAATTGTACCGATTTGCTGTTGCGGCCTCTCCAGAACCACCACCTCCCTCCTTTCTTGGGCATTTTCTCCTTCATGATGTTTTCCACGGCAGCCTGGAGCGGATCATGGGAAACACAAAACACAGGGAGGGAAAAAAAAACAAAAGCAAAATCAACTTAAGAAAACAGAAGCAGACCATCAAAAAAAACAAATCATCATGCAGGCGTGATGATGAAGTTACAAAGCTGAAGCCCAACAGATCAGCCGCACGGCACAGAAGCGATTGCAGGGAGGAGTAAATAATAGACATGTATTTCGGCTAATGGATGAAAGCGGGATGGAAATGAACAAGGAGGAGGGACACGATGAAGAGTTGACGTAAGAGAACCTGAGAGAACGTGTGTGTGTGTGTGTGATGTCCAACCTTTGGCAGCGGCTTGTGGAAGGCCTGCATCGCCAGCATGATGGGAGCAGCGCTGCTCCAATTATAGTATCTGAAAGCGCAGTCCATTTAGTTGAGTGGACGCTCGTTGGACACTTCATTAGGTACGCCCGCGGAGCTTCTCGCCATCCAATACAAAAGCACTTTTCTGTTTCCTTACTTGGAGTCGATTTTCACCACCAGGTTGGGGTCGTCGATGACGGACGGGTTCTGAACAAACTGCTGGTACGAGATGAGCTTGGCGTGGAACTGTTCCGAGCCGATCTCCTTGTTGTCGTTGAGGCCGCCGCACAGCGAGATGGCGATGGAGGGCAGGTCGCCCATCGGGTCGCCGTAGCCGTCCACGCCGCTGTCGCCCCCGGAGCTCAGCGACTGCGGGGAGTGGCTGCGAACACCCGGCTCCTCGCCGCTCCTCGGCGCCGCGCCGCTGTGGCGAGACGGCAGATGATGGCGTGTTTGATGAATCGGGTCCGAGCGAGCCCCTCGCTGTACCTCTTTGGGAAATACAAGGCGGCCACTTCAGGCTCCAGCTGCGTGAGGTCATCCAGGTAAACTCCGTCGGCGCCCAGGTGACGGCTCCGTCTGTCTACAGAAACGCCCGCAAGATTCTGAGCCCCTTTCAGGCAATAGCCGGATGCTTTTTGGATCAAACCGAACCTTTTTTCTTGGATGGGGAGTCATTCTTTCCCGCCGGCTGGCCCGTCGCGTCCTCCGCGGCGCCGTCTGCCGAGGGTGAGTCCGTCGATGCTCCGACGGTTCGAATCGCACAGAAGTGAGCGGTCTTCGATAGCGGGATGGGCACGGGAGCGAGCGGCGGCGGCTCGGCTTTCGTCGGGAGGAAGGATGGCTGGGAGGTCAAGGGGCCACGTTACGTTGGGAAGGCCGCTGAAGGACAAAAGTAAAAATGCAGCTTACGGTGGCGGCCTGCGGCAGCTCCCCCCACGCCCAATGCATGGCCGAATCCTGATTGGCCGCGTCGGACGGCTTCCTCATGATCTCAGAGTCGCTTTTGGGGGAGGCGGGACGGGAGTTCCCGGGGCTGGGAAAAAGATTGGTAGAAGAAAATAACAATAAATAATAATGATAATAAATATAAATGATCAAATATAAATACAAATATTTAAAAAAATAATGTAAAAAATAATATAAATAAATACTATGAATAAATAATAAAATATAACAAAATAATCATATTTAGGTTTTGAATGGTGAGCGACGAAGGCACCTCTGGAGGGGGCTCCAGTCGCCGTCCGAGTGAGCGTAGACGGACGTTTGTTTTGAAAGAGCCGCTGCCGCTTCTCGGGGAGGAGGCCTGAAACGCAACGTCTCATTCAGTCAAAATAAATTGGATTATTTGGGGTCATCTCAGCCCTCTATAAAAAAGTAGGTCAAGTTATACGCTCTCCGGTCTCATCCATGTTTAGATCCGAACCCGATCTTGCACATATCCAATGACGTGTGACCTACATGATGCAGCGTTGTTTCTGCAAACGGGTTTGACTTTCTTCTCGCTTACCTGTTACTCTCCATTTCCTCATCAGAGCTGATGTCCATGGTGAACATGTCCTCGTCCTCTGAGTAGTCATCGCCACTCTCCTCCTTCTTCAGGCTGTCCGTCCGAGCTTTCCTCCTCCTCTTCCTTCGCTTCTTCATCATCATGGTGGCCGCCGTGCCCGTCTCTCCGCTGCTCCCCACGGAGCCCAAGGTCTGCACGGGAGTCCCCGGGCTCTTCCCCATCAGCGAGGAGCTCATCAGAACCAGCCCGTCTGACGGGATGGGGGAGGTGGCCAGGTAGGCGGGAACCACTTCCTGTTGACATTACCGTTGATAAGCAAAACACAATGAGTATATCTGGCCTTTGGAGTGATTAGAAAACATGTCGCTTCTTTTCCTGGTGTTTCCAAGTATAAGCTGAACTATAAAAAGCAGCCAGAAAAAAAAACGGTTTGATTACACTTGGCTCCAGGAAAGTAGAACACTTTCCAGGAGCTTCTACTGTAGCTCCAAAAGAGTAAGTCAGGACGAAGGAATACCATTTCGTGCTCTGCGTAGTAGTCGGCACGTTTCGTATATAAACAACTCAGAGTGGTTGGGGGAAAAAAAAAAACCAACTCTTTTCCTGTTCTGGAAATCTGACACTCGTCTGGCTGGAAAAAAAAAAGAAAATACCGCCTTCGCTTCTTTTCAAAATTTATGGCCCAAGCGTTCCTTGAATATAGCTTGAATGCTTTCTGGGAAATGAAGGATCGCTTTCCAGCTATAAAAGGAAAAAAAATCCCGGCGGCCGGGCCAAGTGTGCACACATAGCCTGACCTATATTCCACAAAGCGTGTAAAATATTTGGCATGGCGCGTCCAGGCGTGCGTGTTTACATTTCAAATCAGTTTTGCTTTCAATCCTCTTTTTGTGCTGATCTTATCTACCTGATTGTTTTCCATTTCCTGGACAAAGAAGGCCTCTCCGTTGTCTCCGAGCTTCATATGTAGATCCACCGGCTCTCCGTTAATCTCGATGTCCACCTGTAAAATATATTCATATATTTTGCTTTGTTTTTTTCATATTTTTGCTTATGTTTGCTGACCACTTTCTCTCGCGAACGCAGGACGCCCATCTTGCCGAAGCGGACGTGGAAGGGCGAGCAGTGCAGCGAGCCGTCAGGGCGCCGCACCACGATGACGTCGATGCAGCCCGACAGCGTGGCCGGGTTCAGGCCTCGGTACAGCTCCTTGACCTGCACGAAGACCTGACCCGCCAACTGGCCCACGTAGTTCATGGTCTGACGAGTCTGGTGGAGACAAGCGGGTGAGACTGTTCAAAAAGGCAAGTGTGGTTTAAAAAGCGAACTGTGTCATGTATTATCGGAAATGGGAAGAGGATGTTGAATAGTGGCAAACGCATTTTTGAATGGTGTCGCGCAAGAAGAGCCTGACTCAGTTGCTCGGCTTGTCTTGACCAGCTGAGTTGACAACATGTCAGTGTCAACACGCCCCAATGTTTGCTGTAAATTGAAAATAGTTCATCTCCAGACGGTGGCTATTTTTAAAACCTCCAAGCCTTTCAGATCTTTTTCTGAGAGTGCCAGACGTTAGAAGTGAATAAAAGGAAATAACGCCAGCAGCCCCCCCTTCACATCTCCTCCACTTTCTGTTGAGGCCCAAAATGGGAATGTCTGAGAAGCGGAAATGTTGCAACATGTCCATCAAATGGCTGATGGCCATGAACGACCCCCAGGTCTACTTTTGGTCTACTACTCTGCACTAATAGACACACTCATACTAGTGTGCTCACAACTGTCCTATGCACACACACACATACATGCATGTACTAGTACACGCTCTGTCCTCACTAGTAGGACAAATGACATCTTACTAAGCAAAACTGTGCATCACTTGAAAGCTGACGGTCTTCTGCTACGATAGTGACATTAAGACTGGACTAGGTTAAGATCTAATGTTCTGCGCTATTGTGCGCAGATGTGAACTAGTGGACACTTTTGCCTCATATGTCAGACTTATGTGACTACAATTAGATGAAAATGCAAACTAGTATCTCTTTACCTTCTGAGTCCGTTGAGAAAACGAAGCAGTTCCTCAGCGCAGCATTAGAAAGTAGCCACTTGCCTTCCAACGCAATTCATTATCTAATGTAAAGCGAGACAAAACGTGAGCGATGTCGAACCGTAGATGTATAAATGGGGCAGTCATTCCTCCGAACAGCTGACGCATCGCTCGGTCTCGGTGTCGCGTGCTGTGCGCAAGGCCCCGCCCACCGGCCAATCAGCGTTGAGTTTTTGCGTTGTTAAACTCACCGGTGAAAGTGCAACCGCGGTGACAGATCATTTTCTAAAGCGATAGTTTGATACGTTGATCGATTTGCAGGTAGATACTTGATTAGTTCACAAAGGGAATTCACTTAATGCACAAAACTTTTAAAAACTAAGCACGCATAGAGCTAGTGGAAAGGCTGTGACTTGCATGAGCGGGGGTAAATAAAAGTTAAAAGCAAAAGAATAATGAAAAGGAATTGAATTAATTATATTTTATTACTTTTAGTAGCGTTGGAAATAGAACATTTGAACCAAATGTGGACAAAAATAACTGTGGCTGAGGCGGCCGACGAGATGACGTCATATCAACGGTCTGATGCTGAGGCGATCCTCTTGGCCAATCACAAGGCAGCGAGAAGCCACATTTCTTGTTTGCGGTTTTTAGTGTGAAATGCCCCGCCTCGCCTTCCCATCCATACCCCCTCCTTCTTTGAGCATAAACATGCCATGCAAATATGTCATAAAGTAAAGAACTGTGCTTCAGTAGAATTTTGAGGTCTGTGTACTCAAGTGTTATTTTACTTAGTCCCTCCCTTCATGTGAAAATGGATTCCTAGTAATACATAAGTCCTCTGAGGACACACGAGACTGACAGCTTTTCTTAGACACAGTTTCAAGGAACAAGAAGCATGGCCAGAGTCGAGTCATGTGACTTGAGTCTGGCTTCATTCAAAACCCTCATGTTGTGGAAATTCACTGTTTACAAAAACCCAAGCCAAAACTTGACTCATGTCCATTTTTTTGCTGGCGCTGCATTTCCTTTCCTCAAATGAGTTGTCACGTGAGCACATTGGCCCTGTCGCTGGAGTTCTCGCCCTTTCTGCTGACTCAACTGTATCGCTGTAGCATGTAAAAATCTCTTTTACTGCTTGGGCAGATTCGGAGGCCTCTGATTGGGTCAGGCTCTTGTGGCCTGAGCGTCATCAGATGTGACACCAATATTATATAAACATAATGCCACCAGAAAGGGAAACACTGCATAACTGTCATGCAAAATGAGTTTCTAATCGCCTTGTGGATGAACACTTGTTAGTTTAGCGGCAGCTCGTGAATGAATGGAATACATATACGTTATCCGTCCCTTGTCAGCTCGTTAATGAATGTAATTAATACATACACGAGTCAAGTCATATGGCTGCATTGGCATCTTCCAACATGCTCTTATTACCCAGCTCCATGTTCCGTCAGTGGCATCATGTTCGACTGACTCTTCCAGCTCTTCGCCCTCCTCTGCCGATGTCATGATTCCATAGTACGTGTCCACAAATGTATTTAAGTCCTGTCCAGTGATCCTCACTCTGTAGTGGCCTCAATGAGTCTGACCACCAGAACTGCAAGTGCAACTGACTAAATTTACCTGGGCCCTTCAAGTCGAGGAAACTTGAGACCGGGCCCCCTCGTTTAGTAAACCGGACCCGCTGACTTCTTTGGCATTTCGGAAGAGGGCACTTGCTTGGACAGCTTCTCGGAATGTTTGTTTTGGAGATCCTGGAGACCTTGCTGGACTCTTGTTCCGTCTTTTTGGGGACACCTGTTGTTGACGGCAATGTCATTGACGTCTAAAATGAGATCAGATTACTCCGGCCTGAGATTCAAGACTTCCGCGGTGCCCGTTGTGATTACTGTTACGCTCAAGCCACGATTTAACCTCTAACCTTTTGGTATGTTGCGCTTGACTGGCCTGCCGGCAGCTTTTTCTCCAAAGGTGAGCAACACTTACATCTAGTGGTTAAACTGCGTTATTACATGTGAGGGTGCAAGTTCTTTATTTTTTATTTTTATTTTATTCTTTCCATAAATGTTTAAACGTATTCATGATTCCAGATTAATATTACACTAAAACAAATAACAATTCGATAGAAAAATGTATTTGAGTGCAAAAAAAAATTCTAGAGGAAATCAGCGATTTCTCTGAGACATTCCGACTTTCCCAGGGTACGTGAAGGACCCTTACCTATGGTTGCGTTCAGTGTTGTCTCTGCTCCTGTACTCGCTTTTGTGTCAGGATGGTGCTTGTGATATGTAAATGTTTTTTCGTCATTTCTGGTTAAAAGTGCACGGCATTCGGTGGCTTTGATGTTCCGCGCGGCTAACCGAAAAAGCATCAGCAAAGCGGGGAACGGCTGGTAGGTCGTCATTTTATTGGGAGGACGGAAGAAAAAGAAAAAAAGAAAAGAGATTGTTGTCTGACGCTGAAAGCAGCAGCCGGCTAAAGTCGGCTACAGCTAGCCGTGCTATCCCATTAGCATCGTGGCTTCGTCCTCGCCGTGTGTCTTTTGCTTCTTGTAAAAAATTAAAAAAAAAGCTCAACAACTAATGAACGTAAGTGATTTAGAGTTTAGTTGCGTTTCTGAATGACTGTCAAGAGGTAAGTGAGCAACTCGTAAGTGTTGTTAGCATCTGACGCTAATAATAAATTAAGCTAGTTTTTACAGCTGCAAAAACAAAACTAGAGGGAGCATTATAAACAGTTATTTTCCTAAGTATGTTACACTGTGGTCTTAGTGACAGTTCTTGGGTAAATGACTTTTTTTTTAAGATAACTGGATTTATGAAGCCAACTCTAGAAATAGCAGCGTTGTTGTGATTTTGAGATTTAATCTCATCAATTTCGTAAATGGCTGTTGTGACAGTCGGCTTCCCTAATTGGTACAGTTTTTTCTGGGTCCTTCAGCGACTGGCCTCTTGACAATAGCCTAATTCGACCGCTATTTGTTGTCTAAACCTCGAGTAGGGACAGCACTAATCTTCTGCAAGTAACAGCCTCATTTAGTGGAGATGCTGATTGATTGTTGTCACAGATGCTTGTAACTGGTCTAGTTAGCTTGCCGGGTAACTCTATTGTTGCAAACTCTTGCTCATACCCTTCTTATTGCATTAACTACATCTTCCCGTCAGGCACTTTCGCCGGACAATGGACGAGCTGGTCCATGATCTGGTGTCAGCCTTGGAGGAGAGCTCGGAGCAGGCGGCGCGCGGCGGCTTCGGCGACGGCGGGGACCACGCTGTGACGGTGGGCTGCCTGCTGAAGAGACAGGCTAGGAAGCGCAGAGGCCGCAAAAGGCGCTCCGACAACCCGCACCCGCCCTGGGAGACGGCGCACCTGAGCGAGGGCTCCGAGTCCAGCGCCGAAGAACACAAGGTGCGACATTGACTGCTGGAAATGAAATGAATGCACACGCTGACATTAGCCAACACTCATGCTGTGGGTTTCTTTGTGGCAGGACTACCGCGCCAGCACAGGAGGCGTGTCCGGCGCCAATAACCACGCTCGCGACAACAGCGACTCGGACGAGCAGCTGGGCCCCAAACGCCGCACCCCGCAGATGTCTGACGCGGGCAGGAGCAAGCGGCCCCTGTGGCCGGACGATCTGGGCGTCCTGGGCTCCGCCGAGGGAACCCGCAGCCTCAGGCGGCGGCGCAAGGTCAAGCGCATGGCCGTGGACCCCCCCGGCGAGCCGGAGCCCCCCTCCGCCGTGATGCCGGCCCCTCCGTCCATTCCCAAGGCTCGCGTGACGGGCGCCGGACCCCGCCGGCTGAGCCCCGGCGAAGGCCGGGCGGCCATGGAGATCTGCGGGAGCGGCTCGCTGCTGGCAGCGGGAGGGAAGAACCGGATGAAGAAGAGGAAGCTGGCCCCTCACAGGCCGGGGGCGGAGGCTGCCGACGAAGGGGTGGTGGTGGAAAGCGAGGAGCCCGTCTCGTGTGTGCTGGAAGGATCCAAGGACAAGATGGAGCTGGATGAGCACAAGGGCTCCGATGAGGAGATGAGCGACAGGTGGTTAGTGTTTGGACTTTAGTCTCTTGCAGTCCGGGCCAGGATGACCATCTCACACCATGCGCAAAATATAGAAAGACAGAAATCAAATGATTGAAATGCAATTGTCCTTTCATCGGTGTTATGTCCTCCTCCCGTGCTTTAGTGAAACCAGCAGCGTGAGCAACAGCAGCGATGGCGGCCTCTACACCAACGATGAAGGCCGCCAAGGTAGGCTTTGTGTTGCAAGTACACATTGTGGCTTTCCGCTACATTAGCATCCACAAAATAACGCGTTCTGTCGGCCGCCAGGTGACGACGAGCAGAGCGACTGGTTCTGCGAGGGTGAAGCCAGCTCGGGCAGCGGCGGCGCGTGCGGGGTGGCTGGCGTCATCCCCTGGTGGGAGCGGGACGGCTGCTCGGAGGAGCTGGACTTGAACGACCCCGTCTTCAACAACATCCTCGCGGGCTCCTTCCCCATCATGACCTCCGAGGCCAGGACAGGTAACGGCTTTTTTTTTTTTTTTTTTGGGCAGGGTCAACATTGTTGGACTCAGTGCTGTATCATCATCAGGGTTCCAGGCCCGGCTCAGCCGACTCCATCACGGGCACCCGAGGCCCTGCGGCGACGTTCTGCAAGGCGAAAGCGCTCAGGACTTTAGCGACGCTCACGAGTGAGTCACTGTCCTTTTCCAAACGCGGGATTGATTTGTAATGTCACGTGGGCTAACGTGTGGCCCTCAACAGGCCGTGGTTCAGCTCCAGCCCCAGGAGGGAACACGCACAGGTGAGTCTTGAGGGCGCTCCACTTCACTCTCCTTTGTACTCAGGTTTGCTTTTGCCGCCTTTGTTCCATGAATTAATCCTGCATGGGAAAAAAAAGAAGAAAAAAAAAGAGTCGTTTGACATTGCTTAAGCTTGTCCTCCCACCGCTTCAGTTACACTGGGACCCTCGGACGGAGCGAGGCCATCGCAGGAGCTGCTCGGTCAAAACGGCCAACAGGTGAGGACGTCTTAGCCGGTCCGCTGGTCCGTCTGCTTTTGCTGAACGCTCGCGTTGGCTTCGCCAGGCAGACGAGCGGGCACCTGGGCTCGCTGTGCATGGGGGATGTCAAGCGCAGGCGGAAGGCGGCCCCCCTCGGTTCCACCGTGCCCTCAGGTACTCACCTCTGATTTTCCATTTCATTGGCGGCCGCTGTTTTCTAACGTCTCCCCTCGGCTTTTGTTTCAGCGGCGGTGGGCGAAAACGCGCCGCCCATTCCCGACAGCAACCTGGGCAACCGCATGTTGCAGAGCATGGGATGGATCCCCGGCGTGGGCCTGGGCCCCGACGGGCGGGGCATCACCGAGCCCGTCCGGGCCCTGCAGAGACCCAAAGGCACGGGCTTGGGCTTCAACTGACCGGCGAGCCGTCGGCCCACCTCAAAGCCGCGGGGCAAAGAAGGAGACGGATTTCCCATATTGGGGAGACGCAAAAGACTCGAAGCCGAGACTGAATTCCACCTCGGAGGACATTTTATGACCTTTCAAAGAAGGCGCCAGAAAAGTGAGCCACTGATCAACTTGGATCGCGCAGGTCAGTGACCTGTCGGAGATTTCCAGGTATGTCATGAAGCGAACTCCAAACCGTACGGATGGATGCGTGTCATGCTGTCAAGTCTTCATCTTCGGCAGGGGAAGATTGTTTTGCTCATGAATGTGAAGTATGCGCATCCCTTTGGCATAAATTCAAAATGTTGGTTTTGTTTGTTGTTGTTTGGTTTTAATACTTGTTGACGTTTCAATCATTTTACTGTTCCAGTGTATACGTTTGGAAATTGGCTTAGTGTAAAGTTCAAGAAAAAGCTGATTTTAATCCAAGTTTTAAATGAGGATGTGTACGAGATTCCAAGTGAAATCACGAGAAGATGTACGAATTGTATTCATGTTTTATTTTGTTTTGGCTTTTCGTCTTTGTCTTGATTGCGAGTCCCTCCAGACTGTATTATGATCCTGAAGATGTTCATTTGTCCAGGAGACACGCGTCCAATAAAATGACGTGACACCAACGTGAAAAATAATTATTGGATAATTGTTTGCCATTTGCAGCTAGCTAGCTAGCAAGCTCACTACTATATAGCAGAGATTATTATTCAAGGTCACGAGCCACAAACAAAAGACAAATACAGGACAGTTGAGTCTTGCCCTCCTCCCATCCTCCTCCCATCATCTCATCTGACTTTGCCGCTCGCTGGTCCGTCCGTGGCAACCAGAACAGTCTGGTCTCGAGAAGAAAATAGGAGTGTTCCGTCTCCTGCCTTCTCCCCGACGCACTTTCACACTTTGAGGAGTCCCCAGTGAACCAAGCGAGCAGGCGGGTAGGTGAACTCAAACGCTCTGCAAGGAAGGTGTGTGTGTGTGTGTGTGTTGATGTGTGTGTGTTTCTGCAGCATCGCTGAGCCACACAGCCCCCGGCGGCGAGGAGAGCGGAGCATTTGTCCTTGAGACTGACTGACTGACTGCAGACGTGGAGCAAGCAGGGCGTCCTGAAAAGAAGCAAAGAAGGAGGTGCCGGCATCTTCTTTCAGTGTTGACTTTTTTCCCATGCTTGTTTGATTTTTTTGCTTTCACCTTCCTGAAAGATTGGACGGCCCAGGTGATGTAGGCGAGGTTTCCAGGTGAGGTTTTTGTTTTTTTGGGGGGGTCATGATGTGTTTGCTAACAAAGTCAGGAAAAGCCCACATGAACCGACGCAGCGTGATAAAAGTGTTTAGATTGACAGGCTGTAAACTCACCAAAGTTATTCTCATTTTTACAATGGACCTCACGAGAGTGTGCAGGTGGAGCTTACTTTTTTTGTTTTGTTTATTACCGACCTGCTGGCAGGCAGCCGGCGATAAACAAACCACCTGTGGGCAAAGAAATTAAAATTTTCATATCCCAGGCTCAGGTGTGTGCGTGCTATCACCATGGTCCATGTGTGTGAGGAAAAAAAAAAGCCTGGCAATATGGCGGCGGCGGCTTTGTAAAGAATATTGCAAGAAATCGAACCAAGAAATCAGATGTGACGGTCCGACCAGTTCCGCATTCCTCCACAAGAGGGCAGCAAAAGCAAGCAGCTCAATTGCCACACAGGCCTTCTTTATTTTCACCAACCTTCCTTCTTCAGGCCATCTAATATGACAAATGTGCATTTTTGTGACCTTTGACCCATCCTTGAATATTCTAATTAATAAAACAACAGTGATTCAATTCCAAACGGCTGTCCGTTGGCCAATCTATTTGATTCTCTTGAATCTATTTTGAATCCGCTCACTGTAACTAACGGACCCGACGTTCTTTATTAGGCCATGGTTTTATTTTTACTCCGTCTGTCGCCCTCCTACTTTCCCCCGCCGGAGCCGCCTCGTGCGTTTGCGTGCATTTGTCCCGGCCGGCAGTGTACCGACCGAGACAATGATGTTTGCGCACACTGTCAAGACTCTTTGCTTCAGTCTTGCTAATTGACGGATGGCTGCGAGTCAGAACCAAACTTAAGTAGATTACACTTACTCCATCGGCATCCTGATGCTCCTCTTTGTGTACCTCTGTGTGTGTGTCGACATCATCAACACACACACACACGGGTTGTGTGATTCACTTGCATTTTTACCAGAAATGGCGTTCAGCTCAGCGAGGGAGAGTACCCCCCCCCCACCGCTACATCGCATTTGATAAAGTGATGGTTTTGCAGGAGCTGCTGTAAGCCACAGCTCACATCCAGACACTCGCATGTTATTTGATGCCACCTCACCAGGCCCCGCGTCCTAAAGGCACATAGGCCTATTCTCATCAAATCGGTGAAATGTTTTGAGAACTCCTCGCCGTCTTCCTGGAGACATCAGGACAGCACAGCAGGCTTGAAGTGAATTAGAGCCGGTGTGATACTTTGAGCTAATCAGCTGCGGCCCTGTGCCAAAGTGACGCTGGTCATCATCCACACGCCAAGTGACAGACGCTCTAAGTCCCAATTGGCATACGCACAAGAGAAAAAAAAAAATATCTTTTTGAAATATGACTCTGTATAATCACGGTCCAAAAGCTTCAAAATGAGTGGAGAGTTGCTTTATCACCGATTTTCCATCAATTGTAATCTAAAGTTCACCGGCACTAACGGATTAGTTAGTTATTCTTTCTGTTCTAACTATTTGTGAAAGGCTCCTCATGTGATGTCATCCATCACATGATGACTTCCTCGTACTGCCTCTTATTTGACTTGATCCGGCTGCCATTGGCCGAGCCCGGAACCAATGGTGCTCCGGCTGGGCGTCTGGCGGAGGGGAGGGGTGGTGGGCCTTTCAAAAGCTGCGGTCGGACCTTGACGAGGGCCGTCTTTGCTCACAAGGAGCCGTCAGATTGCCTGATGACCACTGCTCCATAGCAAAGAAGATCTTTTTTTTTTTCCTGCTTCCTCAGAACATGCTGACATAATCCCACATGGATTTAGTTGACCTCTACCTCCCTGAGTGCTTCACCTACCACCCTGGCGCACAGTGAGTACGCACCATCGGGGTATTTTTCTTAAAATAAGTGGTAAAAAAATCTCTGGACCTCATATAGAGCCTTGTGGAACACCACCATTATGAATCTGAAGTTTGTGATGAGGTCAAGTTTGCCAGGGTATGAAGATACTTCTTCAATTTAGCGTTACTGTTTTTTTTTCTTTGTCCCAGGGTGGAATTGTGTTTCCGTGCCGATGTGCAGGTTTGTTTGCGATGGTAATAGTTGCAGTGGTTACAGTTACGCATCCGGCTTGTTTGTTGCTAGTGATGGTAAATGACGAGAACCAGTTTGGTGGGAAACGACTCCCACACAAGGGGGCTCTCATTAGCAGGGCTCATATTTATTTTTATTTCTGGACAGCATTTCTTTTGAAGTGAGCAATTGTTCAGATGATAAAAATAGATTACATGTCAATCCAAATGTTGTGACAGGCCTTCCTCCTCATTTTGGCGACGGAAAAAAAGAAGTGTGCTAACTTTGATTGATGCCGGCCCGCCTTTTGATGGCTTTTTATGGTGATGATCACATGATCTCCTCATGCCATTTCATTAGCCCAGCTAAATTGTTCTGCTTTCTAATGGCGAGTGGGTGTATATGGCCGCACGTATATGTCACTCGGTGCTTGACAAGCCAATCCGGACGCCTGTGATGGATCGCCAAGGTTACCACGAGTCCTTTTAGAGAGCCTCGCGCTGTATTGTTTTTTTTTTTTTATAGTCTCAAAGTGGATTGGAAAAGGATGAGCGATGGAATAATGCCGGAAAGAAATGCACCCTATTCCAACTTGAGCTTGAACACGCTTGGTGTTGCTAAGTGTTAAAAAATGACACAATTTGGACTTTAAAGTTAAATACAGCTGAACTTTACTCTAAAAAATACTATTACATCTGATAAGTAAAAATAAATCACTATAGTGGATTTTTCAAAAAGGCAAACAGAGTGCAAGCGTCATTCTACCTTGTTTAAAATGTCTTTGAATTTATTGTATTTCATTGAGTGATTCTCCTGCGTTCCACTAGAGGGAGCTACTCATCTTGCACTTTGAGAATCACGATTGAAAATTGCACACCTTGTTTTTCTGCTCAGAATGCTGCACACAACAATTGTGTGTGTGTGTTTGTGGTTTTGTGGAGGCGTCAATAGCGCGTGGCCGCAGTTTACTCAGGCAACGCTTAAAAGCGACCGAAGGCCTTTGCCAAGCAAATGAGTTGTGGCTCATGCCACTGGCATTTTCATGGCAGGAAGCCGATTGACGTGTGTGTGCGTGCGTGCATGTGTGTGTGCACTTCCATGTGTTCATGTGAGTGACAGACAGCAGAGGAGTTTTTCTTTTTTTCCTGAGTGGGCCTGACGACAAACAGTTGCATGCTGAAATGTGTCAGGGTGTTTATGAAGACACATGCTTTTTTTTTTTAGTGTGGCTGGCACGCAGTTTATATTTTGACTTCCACTCGTGTGTTTTGATGCCAGCAACTTTAGCGATGCAAAATTGCTCGTCCTGTTGGCTGTTATGGAATTGTGGAGGTGTCCCTAATAAAATGTCCCGGTAGCCAGTATTTGCCTAAATTTGCTTGGGCATTTCCCCTCTTTGAAAGCAAAGCAGTCTGGTGGTTTGCCGCCCGCGTTTGCATAATGCGGCCAATCACAAACTGCCGCTCGGATGGATGGATGGATGGATGAATGCTGCGGGGGAACCTCAATTGTCGTGATGAATCCAGTGCAGAAGGTCAGCGGTGGCTTTGTCGTCCCGCAGAGAGCTGAGCAGGATGTCGGCGAGGGGTCCGGACCCGCCGTGCCCCCCCTCTGTCAAGCGTGAGCCGTCCAGCCCCGGTAGCTCGCAGGGTGACGCCAGCCCGCCCCGGCCCAGCCCCGCCGCCTCGTCCTCATCCACCAACTCCAGCTCGGACAAGGGCCACGCCAAGGATCTGTGCTCCGCCCACGGCCGAGAGCCAATCAGGTGCCTTTCTTTGCTTTGCAATCTAATGACATGGATTTATTAATATCCATTTGGCTGTTTGGTGTGAGGTTGGCGGAAGACGAGGCCCTGGTCAAATGCCAATACCTGCTGGGCTCGACGGCCAAGCGGGCGTGTCTGGTGTGTGGCGACGTGGCTTCGGGCTACCACTACGGCGTGGCCTCCTGCGAGGCCTGCAAGGCCTTCTTCAAGAGGACCATCCAGGGTGAGCCACACCTCCCACTGACAATCGAAACGCAACTCAACCGTGCTGTCGTTGCGACTCAGGCAGCATCGAGTACAGCTGCCCGGGCTCCAACCAATGTGAAATCACCAAACGCAGGAGGAAGTCGTGCCAGGCGTGTCGCTTCGTCAAGTGTCTGGCCGTGGGCATGCTGAGGGAAGGTGAGCCCCCGAACGCACCGATCTCGCTCCCGTCCTTGTATTTTTCCGTTGCAAGCGTTGGGTGACGTCTTGTACATTGCGTTGCACGTGTGCGTGCGTTCCAGCGGTCAGGTGCTTGCGCGTGTGTGTGCGCGCTGACATATTGTTGTCCCGATTTAGAAGTGACGCCAAAAGGAAAACATTGGCGGCGTCCTACTGCAGCCACAGCTCCTTTTCTTCTCGGTCTGACTTTGTTGAATGACTCAGCCCGAGCTGACATTTCTACATCCGTGCATGCCTCCATTATCTTTTTTTTTTTTTTAATAAGGCTCCGCGCATCATCCCTCCCCCTCCACTCTCGTAAATAACTCCAGATGCCCCACGGGGTTCCCGTCGTTGCGTGAAAGGCGAGTGTGCCTCGTATCGCCCTCCACCCCAGGAGAGGGCGCAATAAAGGCCCAGACAGCTGTAATTGGACCACACTCAGTCTCAGGAGAGATGCTCCTATAACAAAAAAAGGACAACACAAAACCTGCTGGCTTCTTCTCGGAGTGCCGTGTCAAATGAAAGACCCCGGCGAGTGAATTTGGAGATTTGCTCCTCTGCGACGTGGGAATGTGCCGACAGGAAGCCAGGCCAGAAATAGTTTGTGTGGAGAACAAACAAGTGTAAACGCACTCTGGCGTCTCTTCATCTATTTCGGGGACACTTTCATCATTGCTTTCGAGGGTCTGTGTGTGTGTGGGGGGGGGCGTGTCCCCCGGCACGACCTAGCTGACCCATTCTGTTCCCGTGGCGCCGGAAAGCTGGCCGCCGTCCCCTCACCCCCACCGCTACGTGTCTACATGACAAACAATTGCACGCTTCTCCCATTTAGCGTAGCCACCCTAAAAATACAAAAACTCTTTCAGACACACACCGGCACTGACTTAGAGTCATGTGACCTCTGGACCGGCACCTGCCAAGTGACCAGGCTAATCCACACTTAGTATTTGCCTCCCCTGCCGTGACATCCGGGAGAGGTCAAAGGGCAGTGAATCCATTTCTTTAATACCTTCCTCACTCTCTTGTCCACCTATTAAAAGGTTTTCCATATGTATATATTTTTTTTGGTCTCGTAGGTGTGCGTCTGGATCGCGTTCGAGGCGGTCGGCAAAAGTATAAGCGGCGAGTGGACGCTGACGACGGCACCTGCTCTTATGGCCAGCTGCAAAAGAAAACCTGTAAGTTGAATCCATTCCCAACAAAAATGGAAGAATCCTTTGTCGCTGATGTTTTGCCCACGTTCCAGCGAGCGACACCACCAACCAAGTGGTGTCGCTGCTCCTGCTGGCCGAACCCGACGCCATCTTGGCCATGGCCGACCCGACGGAGCCCGACAGCGACATCAAGGCGCTGACCACGCTGTGCGACCTGGCCGACCGCGAGCTGGTGGTCAATATCGGCTGGGCCAAACACATCCCAGGTAGGCCCAAGAGCCCGCTGTCTTCTGACAGACCTTTGGAGGCCCAATGATACATAGATGAGACATAGCAAATAATAATCAGCGTCATGGCGCCATCATGCCGTTCGGGGCCGAGTGACGATCCCGCACCATGCCACCGCCGAAGGCTCGGTATGAGCCATCTGAGTCCTCCGCCCTCGGGGGAGGTGACGGCGTCTGGGCGACATTGACGCTGATGGAGGCCGAGTGGAGCCCCGCGCTAGCTTTGGGCCGTGACGACGATGATGCAGCCCAAGCTTTGCTGCCATGTGACCCCATGTGGCCTCCCGCCAGGCTTCCCGTCGCTGTCGCTGGCCGACCAGATGAGCCTCCTGCAGAGCGGCTGGATGGAGATCCTGATCCTGCGCGTGGTTTTCCGCTCGCTGGCGCTGCACGAACGGCTGGCGTACGCCGACGACTACGTGATGGACCGGGACCGGTCCAAGATGGCCGGCCTGCTGGACCTCAACAACGCCATCTTGCAGCTGGTCAAGAAGTACAAAAGCATCCGGCTGGAGAGGGAAGAGTTTGTGCTCCTCAAGGCCATCGCGTTGGTCAACTCAGGTAGTCCAATGAATGACTTGCATGGGCTAGTGAAGCAGTAAAGGCTGATGTTCACTTTTTGCCCACAGACTCGGTGCACGTGGAAGACTCGGAGGCGGTCCAGCACCTCCAGGATGTCCTGCAGGGGGCCTTGCAGGACTACGAGGCAAGCCGGCACGCGCAGGAGCCTCGGCGGGCCGGCAAGCTGATCATGAGCCTCCCCCTGCTGCGTCAGACGGCCGCCCGAGCCGTGCAGCACTTCTGCGGCGTCAAGCGGGACGGCCGCGTGCCCATGCACAAACTCTTATTGGAGCTGCTGGAGGCCAAAGCCTGAACCCTCAAGCTGCAAATGTTGGTCGAGGACTTTCTAAGGTTGCTCTAAACATATATACAAATATTTTTAAAAAAAAAATCTTCCATAACTTTAACGACTTATAAAGCTCTGTGGAATTTATTGAGACATGTCCATCATTTGCCAAACTTGCTGGCTTTTATTTTTTTTCTAAACATATCCAACAACAAAACATTCTTTACATTTCATTGAACCCGTTTTTGTGTGTGTGTGTGATTTCCCTCTAAATTCCTGCATAGCTTCAAAACACCAATTGTCTTCTGTGGTGGACGTCAATGTGTTTTCCCCTTGTAGCCATTGTAGTCAGCTGACGTTGCTTTGTGTGGAGATTGTTTGCAAATATTCAGCTGTTCAAGGAAAGCCTACTCGTGAGTTTGGGGCATTAAGTCTTCATCAAATGTTCTACATTAATCTAACTGTACTGTATTTGTGTGTGTGTGTGGGGGGGGGGGGGGGGGCGCTGCATGTATGTCAAATAGATATTAAAAATAGAAAAACGACTGATTATTTGATTTTACTGAGAAAGAAATGATCTACTTCTCCTGGATGACAACCATCAAGGGTAGGGTGTGTGCAAAACATGGAAATGTGTAGCTTTTTTTACAGCTACATCCATATTTGCAGCATTATTATCCACATGAACTCCTCCAGTCTGTCAGATGATGTATCGTAAGGACCTGTGGTTGGAGAGAAGTCCGATGCTGCCCTGCATTCCTCACTGGTGAAACACCAATACATGTCCAAATGTTTGACATGTATTTCAGCATGTGCATGCTCTTCCTTCTTTTGTCCACCAGGGGTTGCCAGAGGACCAGGTTTCTGCAGAATGAATCGACTGGTGAAGAGCGCTTACAAGGTTTTGAACCTGTTGCAAAGACAAACTTGACAAGTCCTTGACCATTCTTCGTTCTAGGTGGTGCTGGTGCAGGCCATCAGGAAACGAGGCGTCATGATCAACTTACAACGTGCTGACAGGTGACACAACCTACTACAAAATCGGCATGGTTTAAAAAGCCCTTACCTGCTTTCTCTTTGGATGGATGGATGGATGGATGGATGGATGGATGGATGGATGGATGGATGGATGGATGGACGGACGGACGGACGGACGGACGGACGGACGGACGGACGGACGGACGGACGGATGGATGGACTCAAAACCCGAAATGCTAACAACCTGAAGAGCTGACACTCAATTTATAAAGTAGATTACTAATACTACTAAACGGATATTTCGCTGCTTTTTCTGTTGTGCGCCTCATGGCCACCTGAGGGCAGTATAACATAGATATCAGTCTATACAGCTGTTAGCTGCTCTAATAGAATATTGTAATATTGCTAGCAGAAGATAAGCGTATTGAGTATGAGTAGCATGTCAGTTTTTTTGCAGTGGTAGTATTTGTAGAATTGATCTAAAGAAATCTAACAAATAGATAAGTTTGCTTGAATAACAGAACATGTACATGCTGCTTGTTGTGAAGTGAGTTGAGGCCACTTTGACCTCACAGAGCTTAAATCTAGCAACTCCAAAGCAAATATTTGACCAAATGGTGGTTTGTGTCTCGCAAAGGTCGTAAGTGGGTTCAGTCGTATCTCAAGGCACCAGTGTACGTATGGCTGAGGCTTGCCTCTTTCCGCTTCAACCTTTGGCTGATGATTAAGGCTCTCATGTTTAATTGATCAATGGCTCGTGTTTGCGTCCGCAGAGACGGCACACGCACACATAACATGGCCTACTTTGAAAAAGCTTTTCCCATTTGCGTCGTCCCAATCCGGTCAAAATTTCCCAAGATGCAGCTTGTTGTGAGCGTGTATGTTGTTGTTGCTTAGGAACACTTTTTTCTTTCTTTTTTTTTTTTTTAAGCCCCCCCAGTCGGTGGTCTCTTTTATGAATATCATTACATATCTCACCCGAGACAGCGAGACATCTTTATCCGTCTTAATCGCTATTTTTGCTCGCCATCCGGCACAAGGGGGTTTATTTCTTATGTTAGCTGCAACCAAGACCTTTATTTTGTTGTTCCACAGCAAATTCTAATAATATAACCATTATAGAAGCCCGCTTAAAAAGTTGAAATGTAAAGATTTTCAGGACAATTTTTTTAAATTAAAAGTAAAATAAATGCATATGCAAATCTCCAACTAATACCCAGTAGTTCTGAATACCATAGCATGAAGTTTCCCCCTTGTTTTTTTCTGTGTAGCCATGACATGACCTCCTTGTGTTCTCTAGTTTGTACACGTCCGTTTGGAGTCTACTTAATCACAGGTGACATTAGAACTTAACTACAGGAGGGCCTGGCCATGATAACTGCTGGTGGCTCATCTTTGCTGTGTGAGGTTGGAAGCTGAGGGCACCCCCTCATCCCCTCCTGCCAGGCCTCCATCTGTTGGCTGGATGCTTACATGCCACGATTGATGACTGGATGACGGTTGGCGGCGCCGTGAGTGACAGAGCGATTCGGACCCCCTTCGGACTTCCGTGAGTCGCCCCTCGACCGCAGCCCCGGTTGCTGGCACTATGCCAACAGGGCTAATGAAATGACGGATGGCGGATGCTGTTGGATGCAAAAGTATTGGGATACCATTCAAGTGAAAAGTGAAGACATGAAATATATGCATTCATTCATATTCTGAAGGAGGGTGGCGGGCGTGCTGGAGTCCAACTCAGTTGTATCTGAGGCCTATGAACATTGATTTAATTCCTAAAGGTATTTTGAAAACAATTTTTTTTCATTAATTAAATATACACATTAAAATTAAATTTTATTTAAAATTTAAATTTCAAAAATGAAATGTGTAAATCACAAATACAAAAATGTGTTTCAATAAGAAGAACGTGACATTACTTCTTTGAGGGCCGCTAAAATAAATGTAAACTTCTTCAGTTTCCCCACACGAGGGCGCTTATCAACATTCACATCGTAATACACCTTCCCGGGAGAATTTTTCATAGAAGAAGAAGACGCGCTGCGAGGTAAGCGTCCCAAAATGTCTCCAATTAACGCCCAAACATTACATTTAGACTGTTAGCAGACCACACATTAAATATAAATTGTGTTTGTATGGTGTTTTACACTCTTTAAGACCTGCTACGTTACTATAGTATGACCTAGCAAAACGAACGTTAAAACGACTTCGGTTTCTTTCTCTTCGAAGGGGCGGCATATCAAAAGGGCAATACACTTGCTAACAATGTTTCGCGCCATGAAGAAAAGCGTCAAAGTAAGCGGCCAAAAACGTTCAAAAGTCACATTTTGTCAATTTTCAGACCACACGTTTAATATAAATTGTGCTTTCAGGACGCTTATGCCAGCTACGAGGGACGTTATCAGAAAGTTTAAGACGACTCACAACAGGTAAGATGCTACCCTAAAGAAATTACCATTTAGCTTCGTTCAAGTGACTTATTAGCATATCGTAACAGATTTATTTAAATTGTCTGCTCTTCAATTAATATTACGTTGACAGAATTTTGCTGAGTTTAAGAAGTAAAATGTGTATTACATTGTTTTCGGCAGTACGCTATTCTAATGTTGGTGTGTAATTGCCTTTTCACATGCGATTTTACTATAGTGCTTGAAACTTCTCCCTTGGCCGAAAAGTAATGATGTAAATGCTGGTGATTAAAAGTTTAAAAGTATATGCTGGTGATTAAAAGTTTAAAAGTATGTCTTTGAAAAGTATAATTACAAGTGTACAAGTGTTGAGTCTGGAATGAAACCTATTTTTTACCCAAGCTATGATTCAATTCAATATTTGTTTATTAAAAAAAAGTTTCATGTGTTTCAAAAGTGGCCACAATTGAACCATAAGGTTAGTTTTGATCTCAATGGTGTATTATGTAAACAATTGTAGCGCTGATCTTGGAAAGGACAAAAGGTAAGCAATTATGAACCACCCCATGGTAAGTTTAATTGAATTCACATTGCAACCTTGAATGTTTTTTTATTTTTATTTTTTTATTAAATATTGTGCAATATTTAGTTGCCTGCTGAGGTGGAGCAAATGTATCAAATCAATTGTAGTGTCTGAATATCGGCAGCCATTTTGCTGTCACCTGCTGCGTAAATTACAGAAACGTTTTTATTTACTAAACTAAATAAGCCCTCAAAAAAAGCAAAGTCTTCCAGCTTCCTTTGCGTCAACTGTCAAAATCAGCATGATTAGCGTGAGTCGCAAGTAGGTGAGCGGGCTTTTTTCCGGAAGGAGTTAATTGAGGCCCACGGACGGCGGGTGCTCGGCACCTGTTCTTGGATGGCACCCCGCCAGGCCGCCACCGCGCCCGGTCCACCTGCTGTGGGGGGACATTCATGCCTTGATGAGGAATTAGGAAGTCATTAGGCAACTCCAGACGACGAGCGCCTTCACTTCCGCGCGACCGAGTGCGCGACAGGCTAATCGGCGCTCTTGTAAAAAAAAAAAAAAGTCACATGTCCCGCTGGGCGGCTGACACATGACCGCAGCGTGTGCTTGTCACTGGGAAGATGTCCAAATATATCTCCATCCACATCAATGGCGTTTCTCAAATGTAGAGCCAACCCCTGTTCATCATTCTGAAGGGATTGCAGAAGAACAATGTCCAGACTGGAGTCAAATTTTCCCTGATCTTCCTTCAACTCGTCCTTATGACCTCAAGACCCCAGGTGACAGATGACCACGCCTCCATCTCCAGGCCCAATGCGCCGTAGCTTCGCCGCCTGACCCAAAAGCGAGTCGCCGACTGCACACTCAATTAGCCGTCAACCTTTGGCAGTTCGTCCGAGCGTTCCAACCCGCCTCTAAAAACCCTACGCAGAAGGCAAGAGACAAGAGGATTTTTTTTTTGGTCTCCTGGTAGAGAATAAAGGTTAATAACAGTCCTTTCTTGTGTCATATTTGACATGACCAGTCATGGCGGTAATTATAATCATTACACTCCAAAGGATGTCGAGTTATCCCTCTTAAACACAGGCCACACAAAGGAAATCAATTATTCAATCATAGCTCTCCCCATTCAGCGGCGCCTGAGTTCACTTCATTTTGGGCCCGGGTGAATCTGCCGCAAATAAACCCGGCGACCGACAGGAAGAAAAGACGGCACAGGCCCCCTAATTTGTCGCCTTTCAGCCGGTCAATCACGCTCTCAAAGGAATGCGAGCGTACTCTGACAATCAGCGCGACTTGAATGGGAATGGATTTCATCTGCCGCTTTGCATAAGTTATCTGGCGATAAAGAGGGGCACGGGAGGGGGGGTTACAGTTGGCAAGTGCAGCCCCGAAAGCCGGCGTCTCCGCCGCCATCGCCGCCCACCCCTCCTTCAACTTGTCCCTTAGCCGTCCTGGCGTCGCCCGTGCCTACCACGATTGGCAACGTGTAATTTAAGAGCACGGGCACAAAGAACAAATGCCAAGCCCATAATAGAAGCTGGATGTCTTCTGATGCAAAGGGGGCTCTCCTGGGGCCTGTAATTAAGATCACCAGGACACCGGAGAGGAGACAGACTCACAAAGAGCTCGGGACCTGGATCAAGAAGAGGAGGAGAAAGGGGAGCGCATTTTAAAAACGGGCACGGGGAAAAATGTACAAGTTGGCACTTTTTCCAAAGGACATTCGTGTGGCCTCCACTGAAGAAGCCACGTCTGGGTTTTGATGACCAGATCCAAAGATCACCAGGACACCCGAGAAGATCCAGAAGCCATTTTGGACTTTGATGAGAACAAAGGAGCGCAAGATATGACTGAGCGACTGTTCAAATTTAGTGCTGAGCTATGTCACACGCTAAAGTTGTCCTTTTTTCCAATGGACTTTGGTGCTTGGACTGCATTTGCGGTGGGCCGCGCGCCATTCATTAGGCCGCCTCGTCGCTCAAAGTTGTCCCGGTTAACTTTCAAGCATGCACGCCTCTCTTTGATTACTTATGGAGGGTGACGCTCAGCGGAGAGCAGCTTCACTTCAGAGAGAATTCCGATTAGCAAGCGGCGACTCCATCAGCATTCCTGTAGGGATATTTGATCAATCCGGCTGATGAAAGGACTCGCGCGGGCCTTCGTATCCGCACGGAGGACAGGAAGTGGCGTCCTCGCCGCCGCCGCCGCCGCCGCCATTCCGCTCGCTCCCCAGCGTTGTTTTGGTCCCGAGGACACACTCGAGCTGCTGGTGCTCCGGGTGGTTGTGTGTTCAGACCTTTTTCCGTTTAATTAGATTTGTTAAAACAATTTTTGGAGTGCTTTATTCGGTAAAAGCTCTCAGGGGTTAATATCCGCGGAACACTTCTCTGTTCGCCTCCTTTTCACCAATGGAGCATAAATTATTTAAATTATTCAGAATTGTGCGACCTTTTATCTCACCCCCTTTGAAGGCGGCAAATTAAAAATGCAAATGGGCTAACTAATTAATATGCAAATGCATTCATTCCCAGTTAACAATTAGCAATTAAACCTGCAGTGTCTAGAAAGAGCACTGGCAAATTTAGCAACTTATTTTTGCGGTTTGGAAAAAAAACGGTACCGCACACACGCACGTAGAAAAAAAAAGATGATTGACAAGACGACTCAAACCGACGACCACCTGCCTCGCTGTAAACAAAACGAACAGGCTAAAAAATCAGAGTGGCGGCGTGTTGCCCCCCAAAAAACAACAAAGGTGTCATCTTTTTTTTTCAATTGTCTTGTCTTTTTTCGTCCCGCTCGGCTGCTCGCCTCTCATTACTCAATCAAGCCTAATTAGAACGTTTAAAACTATTTGTAGCCGGTCATAAAAGGCCTCTGTCCGTGATTTTGACACGCTAGCATCGCGCCAAATTCTGCTACACGTCAACACTGTCTAGCTAAGTGACACCGTTTTCACTCCATTTTTATTCCACTGGAAATGACACAAATTGGTTGGACTTGGGTTTCCTTGGACAGAACCAAAAATTGCTCAACTTTTGCTGCTGGTTGACGTCCAAGTTGCCCAATCCGAATGCGAGCGACGTCTTTGGCCACGTGTTTCTATTATTTTACGTAACCCGCGGAGATAGGCTTTGATTTTCTTATTTTGCGGACACAAAAAAAGAGGATGCTATCGCCGCATACTTTTCTTTTTTCTATTTCCTCCCCGGCGCAATCTTCCACTCCACGCTATCTCCCGCATTACACCTCACGATAGCGGACGCGCCGCAGTCGACATCAATCATGCGCGGCGAGCCTCCGCTCTGCGCATTTTAGCGCGTACCGATGCCGCGCCGCGATAGGTGCCCGAGGCCAGGAGGCGTGAACCGCACCTCCTTAAAGGTTATCTGCCGTACACAGACCCGGGGGCACTCGCCTCGACGCCATTCAGCCGAGGACGTGCAAAGGGAGGCGTACGCGGGGAGATCGGCGGCGACGTGACAATAGAGGTCGGTCAGTCAGTCAATCATCGGGGGGCAGGCGAGAATGACGTTCGATTTTATTAACATGCCTTCAATTCATAGACTTAATCTTGTGTCCATGAAAGACGTATTTTTGGATTAAACAATAATCTCTTTTTGGTTCAAAGAAAAATACAGTGTAGCAATATGGCCATTGAGTTGAAGCAAAAAACTTTTGTGTTTATTCACTTGCCGCAATCTGACAACGAAGTCATATTTTTGGTAAATAGAGCAGTAATTATTAAAAATAAAAAAGTCATGAATATCAGAGAGTTGAATTTTTTCCATCCATCCATCCATCCATCCATCCATCCATCCATCCATCCATCCATCCATCCATCCATCCATCCATCCATCCATCCATCCATCCATCCATCCATCCATCCATCCATCCATCCATCCATCCATCCATCCATCCATCCATCCATCCATCCATCCATCCATCCATCCATCCATCCATCCATCCATCCATCCATCCTCTTCCGCTTATCCGGGGTCGGGTCGCGGGGGCAGCAGCTTTAGGAGGGACTCCCAGACTTCCCTCTCCCCAGCCACTTCGTCCAGCTCATCCCGGGGGATCCCAAGGCGTTCCCAGGCCAGCTGAGAGACATAGTCTCTCCAGCGCGTCCTGGGTCGTCCCCGGGGTCTCCTACCGGTGGGACATGCCCGGAACACCTCCCCAGGGAGGCGTCCAGGAGGCATCCTGATAAGATGCCCGAGCCACCTCATCTGGCTCCTCTCAACGTGGAGGAGTAGCGACTCTACTCCGAGTCTCTCCCGGATGACCGAGCTTCTCACCCTATCTCTAAGGGAGAGCCCGGACATCCTGCGGAGAAAACTCATTTCGGCCGCTTGTATCCGAGATCTCGTTCTTTCGGTCACGACCCATAGCTCGTGACCATAGGTGAGGGTAGGAGCGTATATCGACCGGTAAATTGAGAGCTTTGCCTTTTGGCTAAGCTCTCTCTTCACCACAACGGACCGGTACATTACTGCCTACGCTGCACCGATCTGCCTGTCGATCTCACGCTCCATCCTCCCCTCACTCATGAACAAGACTCCAAGATACTTGAACTCCTCCACTTGGGGCAGGATCTCATCCCCGATCCGGAGAGGGCATTCCACCCTTTTCAGATCAAGGACCATGGACTCGGATTTGGAGGTGCTGACCCTCATCCCGACCGCTTCACACTCGGCTGCGAACCGTTCCAGCGAGAGCTGGAGATCACGGCCTGAAGAAGCCAACAGCACCACGTCATCTGCAAAAAGCAGAGACGCGATGCTGAGGTCCCCAAACCGGACCCCCTCAACGCCTCGGCTGCGCCTAGAATTTCTGTCCATAAAAATTATGAACAGAATCGGTGACAAAGGGCAGCCTTGGCGGAGTCCAACCCTCACTGGGAACGAATCCGACTTACTGCCGGAAATGCGGACCAGACTCTGGCATCGGTGATACAGGGACCGAACCCCCCTTAGCAGTTGGCTCGGCACCCCGTACTCCCGAAGCACCCTCCACAGAACCTCCCGAGGGACACGGTTGAACGCCTTCTCCAAGTCCACAAAACACATGTGGACTGGTTGGGCAAACTCCAATGCACCCTCGAGGATCCTGCCGAGGGTGTAGAGCTGGTCCACTGTTCCACGGCCAGAACGAAAGCCACACTGCTCCTCCTGAATCCGAGGTTCGACCTCCCGACGAACCCTCCTCTCCAGCACCCCTGAATAGACCTTACCAGGGAGGCTGAGGAGTGTGATTCCCCTGTAATTGGAACACACCCTACGGTCCCCCTTCTTAAAGAGGGGAACCACCACCCCAGTCTGCCAATCCAGAGGCACTGTCCCCGATGTCCACGCAACGTTGTAGAGGCGTGTCAGCCATGACAGCCCCACAACATCCAGAGCCTTTAAGAACTCCGGGCGGATCTCATCCACCCCCGGGGCCTTGCCACCGAGGAGTTTTTTAACTACCTCAGTGACTTCGACCCCAGAGATTGGAGAATCCGCCTCAGAGTCTCCAGGCCCTGCTTCCTCAATGGAAGGCGTGTAGGTGGAATTGAGGAGGTCTTCGAAGTATTCTCCCCACCGACTCACGACGTCCCGAGTCGAGGTCAGCAGCACGCCATCCCCACTGTAAACAGTGTTGACGTGGCACTGCTTCCCCCTCCTGAGACGCCGGATGGTGGACCAGAATTTCCTCGAAGCCGTCCGAAAGTCATTTTCCATGGCCTCACCAAACTCCTCCCACGCCCGGGTTTTTGCCTCAGCAACCGCCGAAGCTGCGTTCCGCTTGGCCATCCGGTACCTGTCAGCTGCCTCCGGAGTCCCGCAGGCCAAATCGGCCCGATAGGACTCCTTCAGCTCGACGGCATCCCTTACCGCCGGTGTCCACCAGCGGGTTCAGGGATTGCCGCCACGACAGGCACCAACGACCTTACGGCCACAGCTCCGATCGGCCGCCTCAACAATGGAGGCGCGGAACATGGTCCACTCAGACTCAATGTCCCCCGCCTCCCCCGGGACGTGGGAAAAGCTCTGCCGGAGGTGGGAGTTGAAGCTCTTCCTGACAGGAGATTCTGCCAGACGTTCCCAGCAGACCCTCACAGAGCGTTTGGGTCTGCCAGGTCTGACCGGCATCTTCCCCCACCATCGGAGCCAACCCACCACCAGGTGGTTATCAGTTGACAGCTCCGCCCCTCTCTTCACCCGAGTGTCCAAAACATGTGGACGCAAATCCGACGACACGACTACAAAGTTGATCATCGAACTGCGGCCTAGGGTGTCCTGGTGCCAAGTGCACACATGGACACCCTTATGCTTGAACATGGTGTTCATTATTGAAAATCCGTGTCGAGCACAGAAGTCCAACAATAGAACACCGCTCGGGTTCAGATCGGGGGGGCCGTTCCTCCCAATCACGCCCTTCCAGGTCTCACTGTCATTGCCCACGTGAGCATTGAAGTCACCCAGTAGAACGATGGAGTCCCCAGAAGGAGCGCTCTCCACCACTTCCTCCAGGGACCCCAAGAAGGGTGGGTACTCTAAGCTGCCGTTTGGTGCATAGACACAAACAACAGTCAGGACCCGTACCCCCACCCGAAGGCGGAGGGAGGCTACCCTCTCGTTCACTGGGGTGAACCCCAATGTATACCCACACCTGCTCGACGCCTCTCACCGTGGGCAACTCCAGAGTGGAAGAGAGTCCAGCCCCTCTCAAGAGGGCTTGTACCGGAACCCAAACTGTCCGTGGAGGCTAGTCCGACTATATCTAGTCGGAATTTTTCTGCCTCGCACACCAGCTCGGGCTCCTTTCCAGCCAGAGAGGTGACATTCCATGTCCCAAGAGCCAGCTTCTGCAGCCGGGATCAGACCGCCAAGGTCCCTGCCTTTGGCTGCCGCCCAGCTCACATTGCACCCGACCCCTTCGGCCCCTCCCACAGGTGGTGAGCCCATGGGAAGGGGGACCCACGTTTCCATTTCGGGGTATGCCCGGCCGGGCCCCATGGGCGAAGGCCCGGCCACCAGACGCTCGCCTTCGAGCCCCGCCTCCAGGCCTGGCTCCAGAGGGAGGCCCCGGTGACCCGCGTCCGGGCGAGGGAAAACAAAGTCCATTTGTGTTTTTCGTCATAAGGGGCTTGGGTGAGCCGTGCTTTGTCTGACCCCTCACCTAGGACCCGTTTGCCATGGGTGACCTTACCAGGGGCATGAAGCCCCCGACAACATGGCTCCTAGGATCATAGAGGCACGCAAACCCCTCCACCACGATAAGGTGACGACTCACGGAGGGGGGAATTTTTTCCCCTCAAAATAAATCAGATTTTATTCTCTTTTTTTTTTTCTTCTCTCCTCCCTTTCTTGAGCGTGTGGCCCAAATACCGTCTGATGCTTGTCAGGCTGCAGCTCGCGTCGGAGGGCTGAGCGGCGCCACCTTTGGCACGGTGATTACTGCGCCTTTAAACGCCAGCGTCTTTCATTAAGTCGCATTTAGTGCCCACTTCTCCCGACGCCCCCGGTCTTATATTGCCAAAGAAGCTTCATATTTTATTTATTGCACTTTAATATTGTTTTTGAATATTTGCGCTGCCTTTAGGCCTCTCGCGCCGTCACGTCGCCCTCTTTAATTTCTCCGTGGGATTGAATTCCTACGGCTGCGAGTGACGTTTGATTAAAAGGGGGAAGAAGAAAAAAAAAGCGAAAATGTAAACGAAGCCGTTTGCGACAATATCTTTGGATTACGCTTGCGTTTAGCCCCGTTTAATTGAATTGATTCTTGTTTACGTTGCACGCCCGCCGCGAGATTGGGCGGCGTTTAAGAAATTCACACCTCGCCGGCCCGCCCGCGCCGCTTCCTCGTCCGGTTTAAATATTTAATACGCTCGCACGCTAATGTACAGCGGCGTAATTAGCGCCACGCGCGGCAGAGCCTCAGCGAGCTTCTCTTTATCCGCTCGCTCGCGGAATAAATAGAACTAAAACACAAGAAATGCGGGCAAAGCGTCTCTTTCAAGCAAATAGGCTGGGGGTGGGCTAGATAATTAATTCCGAGATTAATGTACTGTAGCGGTGGTGTGTTATTAAAACGCTATTTTTAAATTACAGCTCAGAAAGCACCCCCTTGGGATTAAGAGTGTTAGCCACTGATCTCTGCTTAAGTTATGGGAGGAAATGCAGGGGGGAAGAGGAAGGGGGGCTACTTTATACGCCCAGGTCGCTTCTTCTTACGGTTCGACGCCGGAGAATCTTTTTTGCTATTTGCTCTCCTCGGCGGCTCGCTTAAATCGCCTTTAGTCTCCTCATTAATGCACTTAGAACTTTTTTTTTTCGCCGGGTAGATGGAAGGCGGCCGCGGTGGGCTGGCGCCGGGCGTTTGATGCCCGAATATCAGGCCATGTTTGCTTGGGGAAAACACGTTTGTTTGCCGCACTGGAGACGATGCACTCCTTTCCAAGTTACTTGTCGGTTTAAGGTCACGAGAAGTTTCGCTTCGAAAATACTTTACGGAGTTGTGTCAGAGAGCTTAATCTCCACTTTGGTATCGTCTCAACTCTGTCGTGTTTTTAGCATCGGTGAGCACCTGTTGCTCCTGGCAGATGAATCCACCGTGTGCTCGTTGTAGAGGGACCCCAAGGCCCACGTTGGCGGAGACCGGTCCGTCCTGCTAGCCGTAATTAGCGCCGGCCCTGTTGATTCACAGATAATGAGCAGCAGTTCATTAGCTCAGCGCTAATTGCCGCCTCCTTCGCCACCACCGGCACCACGCTATGCCCCCCCCACCCACCCTCGCTACCGCCGCACTCCCCAAAAACTTTTCTCATCTACGAGATAAAAGCAAAGCGATGGGTAACCTGTTGGGAAATTGGAGCGGAAACAGATGGAGGGACGTGCTTGCATTCATTTGGACTTCTTTTGGTCCATGTGTTATTGTGAGGAACGCACGTAGGCGGGGATGCAGTTTTGTCCAAGGACGCCACCGAGAGTCGCCGCGCTAATTGCCAGCGAAACGTTTGCTGATTCAGCTTCTGCTCAAGCTCACCTGCAGCATCCCGCGTTGCCACCGGCGTCTTTACATCAAGGGGGGAAAGTTGTGTTGTGACCACCACAGCGTGAAAGCTTCTTCTGGTAGCTAAACTGAAAATAATTGATTTTACATTTTGTTCTCGGTAGTGTAGAATTTTTTTTTAATGTTTTATGATTGTAAACACACGTCCAATGAATTTGTATATAAAGATTCAATAGACTAATGGGGGAGAAAAAAAATTACACCACCACCTAAGGCTGTCGTTTTTTTTTTCTTCTCTTGCACATCTGCACTAATTGCTCCTTAAAAGCTAGTAATTGATGTCGTTAATTTATGGTGTTTGTGACACTAGCGTACACCACTTTATTAGGGACACCTGTTCAAACAGCTCAACTTTGTTATGAATATAGAATTGACGGACGGCTCGGTCAGAACCATCTGCTAAATTCAAAGTAAGCAACAAAATGGCTTCACGCGTCGTCGCCAAAGAAGTCCAATTCTCTCGTACAATCTGTTTCCATTGCTTCCAATCAGACCTCGATAAGCTTCAACGCTTTATTTCTACTCAGTGCTGGATGTCTCTCTTTTTTTTTTTATGTTTAAGCAGATACTTAGCGATCCGCCAAATTGGCCACTCCAACGCTCGGTAGCCAAAGTAGCGACGCAATCCTCGGACAGGCAGACCGGCTTGTCCACAAGTGCGCCGATAATATCCGGCAGGGTCGCGTGTTCCGACATAACAAGTGTCCATTCGGAAGGCAATCTCACCTCGAGCGAGCGAGCGATCGGTTTCTGCTGAGAGTCTTTATCGGCGAGGCTGTGATGAATCCCCGGCAGACCGCCACTCCGCGTACGAGTGAGCGCGCATTTAAATGAAACCTCTCCTGGCGTGCATATTGTATGACATGAGGACATCCAAACTCTCTCCGCCTTGTCAAGCGCTACATCAAACACAATAACAACAGCAGCAATGCCCCCCCCCCCGCCACATTTCCTTTTTGCATGCTTTCTTTAATACGTACCTTGACATTTTCCTTTCTCGGGCCTCATCTCCAAAGGGCTGCTTTCATGTACCTTTCACGACGGACCGGTATACCTTCTTGAAAGGCAACTTACCTGCACGCCAGCCCACGTCACGGCGCCTTGCCGCAGTCAGTCACGCCCCCGCGGGGGACGGCGAGAGGCCTTCTGTCGAACGGGGTTTTGAACCGGAGCGTGATCAGAACATCAAAAGCTGCCAGTCAGCCCGCGGGCCTAGGCGCTGTTCTATTGACAAGCGAAAATGAGCGCAAGTGTTGCGATCGGGAAAATGCGGCTAAGGTGATGCCGCAAATGCTGTTTTGTGTCTCTTGAAGTTAGATTATATCGATTCAATTATAATTGCTTACACGGACGGAGCCGCTGTCTAAAGCCCAAAGACTTTCCATTGTTTTTGACGCCAAGTCCTGTTTCCCCCCCTAAGGACTGTAGATTTCCATGCGGCATGTAAGACATATGATCCTCCTCCGCAGGTTCTAATCATCAGAATGTTGCGTTCATCAGTCAGCTCAGCGCTGATGGTGGATCGCAGTTGGGCCTTGATGAAATTCTGAAGCATGATCATGAAAGAAATGCTCAAGTCATGCAAAAGATTTAAATGACCCGGCCCAGGAAGAGTCAAGTACAGACGGTAAGTCACTTTAATTCCTCACCTTTTTTACACTTTGTACACAAAAAGAACTCAACATTTTAGACCTAAAAGAACTCAACATTTTAGACCTATTGGTAGATTTACTGTAAGAACTATAAAATGTACGTCAAAGGTAAGTTGAATGATCTGTTTTTAGTATGCATTGGTAGATTTACTGTAAGAACTATAGAACGTACTTCAAAGGTAAGTCGAATGATCTGTTTTTAGTATGCAGGAATTTACAAAACACTTTTACAGATACACTGACAATAATAAGAAATATGTTGTATGTATGTATATATACATGTATGTTGTATGTTCAATTTAAAAAAAAAAAATTGCATCCCTACACCACATTTAAAACGTTTCCATCTGTCACGCATTTTGCTGCCACATGACAATCTCCTCACCACCTTCAGATTAGGCTCAAGTGGCCAAAACACTTTGTACACAAAAAGAACTCAACATTTTAGACCTATTGGTAGATTTACTGTAAGAACTATAAAATGTACGTCAAAGGTAAGTTGAATGATCTGTTTTTAGTATGCATTGGTAGATTTACTGTAAGAACTATAGAATGTACTTCAAAGGTAAGTCGAATGATCTGTTTTTAGTATGCAGGAATTTACAAAACACTTTTACAGATACACTGACAATAATAAGAAATATGTTGTATGTATGTATATATACATGTATGTTGTATGTTCAATTTAAAAAAAAAAATTGCATCCCTACACCACATTTAAAACGTTTCCATCTGTCACGCATTTTGCTGCCACATGACAATCTCCTCACCACCTTCAGATTAGGCTCAAGTGGCCAAAACAGAAGAAAGTTCAGGCCAAAAAAAAAAAAAAAAAGAATTATTCATAATTCCAACAATTTTGAGTGGCCTTCTTGGCTCGGTCGTCACTTTGTCCTTTCTTGCATCCATTTGCACATTAATGCGGCGGCGCCTTGCTCGCCGAGGGAGTGTTGCTGACGCAGAAAAAGATTGGTTTTGTTCTCGAAGCGTCCGCCATCTTGACGCACTCTGCTTTGTTGTCGACGACACGTGGCCGAACGGAGAAGACTTAGTCTTCTTCTTGTGCTTCGAGACAAAGTTGTAGTGTTACCCAAATGTATGTAGAGAAGTTCATTTGCCATCAATTCAACTTTTACGTGCAGTAAAAGCGCAAGCAGGTCAAAGCATTTGTCGAAGTCGAGGTGTCGCTAACGTGTCCGCCGAGCGTGCCCACGCCCATCCCGACCCCCTCGGAGGACATCTTTCATGTCGTGCACGTTTCCCGCTCCGTCGCCATCCGCGTACGGGGCTCCGTGTGGCGCTCTGCCAGATTTGCATAAATAAGCTTGGCGTTGCAGCATGCCCACGCTGTTGCCCAGGTGCGGGCGCATTTGCATATAGAGCCGCGATGGAGCTCCCCCGGGTCCTCTCGGCGACTGCGGCGCGGGCAGGGGGCCGGCGGCGCCGCAAATGAGATCTGAATTGGAACCTGGCCGCCCTCCATTTTATGGGCGCGTGCGGAGGAGCCGTATGACCGCCGAGAGAAATAAGAGATAACAAGGGAGTGGGAGAAAGATGGAGGCGGGAGACGGGTGACACCCCGGTCCGCCCCCCCCACTATCTTCTGCTCGCCCCACTCCCACGCGCTTGACTTGTAAAGCAGATTATTGACAGCAGAGAGGGATCAATCACTTGTTTACATTATGTAATGAATCCCACGATGGCTTTCAGCGGGGCCGCTTGAAATACTGCCACGCACGCCATTGGATGCAAAGCAAGGCAATAGCGAGCGCGATACTTGTTGACTCCCTCTGATGGCCCCCATCATGCTTTTCCATTACCGCCAGGTCTCAGTGGCCTTTTGAATCGGCGCTATTCGCCGAGGCGGGCCCACTCCTGATTAGTCACATGCCGCCCCTCCGACAGTACTGCGCTCGCCATCTGAGCACCATCTTGCGTCTCCGCAACGATGAGAGAGAGCGAGAGAGAGGGAGGGCGGGTTCTGATGGGCCGCCAGCCGGAGGATCCTTGTGGGATCACCGGGAAGCAGGAAGACGCTGCTTTGTTGGACTTCAGCTACTGCCAGCTGGCCCCTTTCCTTCTCCCTACCACTTCAAATCAGCCATCTCGCTATGGATGTCCCTCAAGTCTCAACTCGGAGTGGACTACTTAGTGAGAACAAGACTTTAAGATTGAATTTAATTTTCATCGAGAATCAAGCGTGGCTTAGCCCAAACGCTTTGACCTCAATTAACGCAGGACGACTCTCGGCTAAAAGCGAAGGCCGAACAAGGAGCGTTTGTCTCTCGTCAAGGATGCCGAGAGCTTGCTAATTGCTTCTCCCCGCGATTTTATTTCATTACTAAAAGCGCTGTGATATCACGATGACCCTTCTTACCTCGGTGTCATCAATCTTTATTCCGACGGTGCCGGATGCTGACCGGAGGATACGAGCGTCTGCTATCACCTTTTGGCCTTAGGACCAATTAAAATCGATGCGATGCCGTCAGTCAGACATGTAAATGAACACAAAACTACATTTTAGAAATACCTTGACACTCCTAAAAACGTTTGTTTGTTGCACGTCAGCAGTTGTAGGAATTCATATTTGTCGCTTTTCATACAATTCCAAATATTTTTGATACTCAAATTAAAATTATCCGTTGGTGGGAGTAGGACTCTGATCGCGCTCCAAGGTGAAGACTAATAACAAACATGAGCGCGAGCTTGTTGAGCCCTTGTTCTGTCCTGCCAGACATTTTTTTTTTAAATCCGTTACACGTCTGATCAATGCATTGATTGCGACACTATGTTTTGGCTGGTCGTCGCGCCGCCTTGCGCCTGCCAAACGGGCTAAGGACGCGTCGGCCCCGAAAGGCCGCCAAACGGCTGGCGTAACCTCGTCTCGCCGTCTGATTTGGGGCGCCTTTTGTTTTTGCCTCTTTTTGTGTTTGGCTCCAGTCCGTGTGATGGTCGCTTCTCAGTGTCGACGACATTGGCACGTTTACTCGGATTAGCCTCCCGACACCAGCGATGGCAGCCGCATTAGTTTGACTATTCGCTTCCCAGCATTCCCACAGCGCATCATTTTGACATTCGTCTCTCCGTATCAACCCAGTAACAAATAGATTTTTGAATCCACAATAGCATTTGCTCCAACGAATATCCCTGGACGTTTTTTGACAGTATACAGACGGGACCCGTCGGCCACCGATATCGCTCGTTTCTCGGCGCTAATGACATTGGCACATCCAGTCGTCGGCCTCCCAACACGAAGGCTTGCCGCCCGCCGCCGTGTCTTCGGAGAGCTCCCATTTATCCATTCTCTGTGATTCCCCTCTCAGGAAACAAGCAAATCATTTTCTCCTAGACACGCTCATTAGCCGCCCTCTCGTCACCCGCCCGCCCTTCTTCCTCCTTTTTACACTGCCAGTTTCAACATTGGAATATTCCCCCACGCGCCTCGGCAAACATCGGAGGTCTCGTAGTTTTGCGAGCAAAGTCGCCGGCGCCCGCTACTCGTGCCAGCGACTCACTCCGAGGGGATCGGCGAGATGCCAAAGCAATAATGTCACAAGTAGAAAGGGAAATAATAGCGGAAATGTTGTGAAACTTAATGACGTGCAATTTGGCTGGCGTGCCAGAACGCGTCCGTTGTCCGTCCAGTCGGTTTCTGTAGCGACGGGCTCTCAAACTTTTGCGTCTTCAGTGAACCCGACGCGTGTGTTTTTGTGGGAGGGATGTAAAAGAAAAAGGTCAGAGCAGAGATTAGAACCTCAGAGCCCAGAGCTGCGAGGCAGACGCGCTCACCGCTCGTCCACCGTTCACTGCCGCCTTGATTGTATTCCCCTAATATGCTCGCTGCGCTAAATCTGCATTGAAATGCGAGAGAAAAGAGAGATCAATATAATAGCTTTGGCACCTGGCCCGAACGGTCCGCACAATAGGGCCGAGCCTTTTGGAAATCATCGGCGCGTAGCCCCGCGTGTTTGGGGGATAAAAATAATTCCTCGCCTCTTTGCCAAGCGAGCGCCAGGCACAATGCCCGCGTCTGAAGGGAAGGGTGCCACGCGGGCCCCGCAAATTGGCTCCGACCATCACCGAGCCGGCGTCGTCTTTTCTTTTTTGTGTGTGCGGAGGAGCAGAAGGAGGCGGGGAGGCGCGTTGAGGGGGTCTCGGGTGCTGGTGGAGGCGGGCGCGAAGGGGGTAAACAATCCCAATGATTTCCCAGCTCTGGCACAGTCCGGGATGTGGATGGCTGCACTGGAGAGGAATTGCGTTTATTTGGCACGCCGTTTGTTGCTTTATTGGAGTGTGTGAGAGAGAGATGGAAGGGGGAGGGTGAAAAAAAAAGACAAAAGGGGGGTGCGTTAGCCAAGGGGAGGGAGGCGAGCTTGTTGTCGAATGAGCGAAGATGCTCGGAAGAAATTACTTAGTTCATGCCAACCCTCGCCCCCCCACACCTCCCCCAAAAAACTAAATTGAACCTGCGTAATTTGCAAACACGGGCTTCAGCAGCTTATGCAACACATACATGAGCTACAAAAGTATCGTTTTATTAGCCTTGCGAAAGATTGCCACAATTCTCCTTGAATTGTGTTCAAAGATAGCCGTAAAAACGAGAGCGTCTGTTCATTGCATTGTATTACTGTCGGCTGTAAACACACCCGGACCGCATTAAACTCGCTGTCCGTTCCGCACCCGAGGGCTCTTCTGTGTGGAGGCGGAAGTTCTGTTTTACTTTTGTAATTCACGTTACCAAGAAGAATAGTTTTTCTTTCACTTCTACTGCAAGTGACTCGGTAGGATGTAATATAAGGCATCTTCAAAGAATATCTGTCTCTGAGCCTATTGCCTGTCTACATGTGTTGCACCATTTGTGTTTTACTATAGGCACAACTGCCATAACATTGCATTAGCTTGTCAATGGCCTTTTGCATTGTTGGCTAGCATTAAGCTAAGTGGACTTTCCTAAGGCAAAGCTATGACTTTATAGTTTGATGGCCTCTCAATATTGACAAATTTCACTTACTGCTGTAAAAGTATCATTGTACATTAAGTTTCATGGCATGTTCCGCATCGGCATACCTTTGCACATACATGGCGCCCCCTCCACCTTTCGCGTACAGGTAGCGCCGCCACCTTACAAACAAGGCCGTCACTGACAAAGGCTCAGCAGGAGAGGCAGATTAAAAATGACAATCAGTTGGGGGGGATTGCACGGCGGTGCCTCGGCGGGGTGTGCGGTGAGGGAGGGAGGGGGCCGCAGGTGCCTTTGTTAAGAGACACCCCCGCGCTCTAAAGGGCCTAATTATCTGCTGTTATTTTGGCACTTATCAGCCCGCCGAATAACTCCCCCTGCTCCGCCGTCGAACTCACACAGCGAAAAATTACTCACCGACTCCCGGTGAGGTATTGTGCCGCTCCGCCGACAAGGTATGCATATTATGTGCTCGGCTGGAAATTTCACCACTGTGTGCGTGCGTGAAAGAGTGATTAGGAAACAGGGAATTGTCACAGAAAATATCTTTTTTTTTTTTTTTTTTTGCCCTTTTGTGTGACGTATCATTCAGCATTTTTCGTCCTCCACCCACCCCCAAAAAAATCAAAATGATGGCGTTGTGGTACATATCGAGTGATAGGGGGCAGTGTTGCGCGTGCTTTGGTGCGGCGCCGCCTCGTGAAAACATTCCCACGTAATTGGACAGTTTTATGGCGGATATGAACTCTGAAGGGGAACTTAAGCCATCTAATCATCGGCATTCAGCGTATGCCATTCATATGCATAAACACAAATAAAAGGCACAAAGAGGAGCCCGGCTTCTCCAAAGGAAGTCGAGCCACCAACCCCCCCGCCCCCCCCCCCAAAAAGGAGCCCGTAGCGGAATTGAAGTCAAGATTATAGGAAGTTAAAGACTTCAGGTAGAAGGGAAGAAATGCGCAATTTATTCCTAATCCGTCAAGCAAAAGCACATGCGGATTAGCCAGCATTCCTTGGACACAACATTAGGTACACCTGCACCATCTTAATATGGAAATTCCTTCCATGCAAAGTAATAATGCTCACCTTTTATGGTATTAATTTCATATTTATTATTGTGCTCCAAGGATTGCAGCTTCTAATATTTTGATCGTCTTAATTTTGCCACGAGATATTTCAACATGGCGAGGATACTTGAATCTTACGTGGGAGTACCGAATTTGACGGCCACTATTGGTGTGCCTAATTTTATGGCTCGTGTCGAATGAATAAAAATGATTGGAACCCACTTTGTAAAATTTTGTTTTATCTAGCTAGTAAGAGGGTGAAAATAGAAGTGCAATTCGGGTTTATGTATTTGAATATGTATTATGCATGTATACAATTTTTTCTTTTTTAAATCATTTTACAGTGCATCTGTGGGAGTCAGTGCAACTATTGACATTTTATTTTGATATTGCGGGTGTACCTAAATGTATGTCCCTTGCAGTCAGAAGGGTTTGGGGGTTTTAAGCTCAACCATCGGGTTAAATCTTTTGTAGTGGGACTGATTAGAGTGTAATAGTCACTCAGTGTGTGACTTTGGTGAGTATGTGTGTGCGTGTGTGTTGAACCAGTCCTGCTTGTATTCTTATGTATTCATAACATGGTGTGGCATATTTTTTCCTCTCCCAACATGTTTGCCCTCATAAATTTATTTTGCGTGTATGCGTGCTACTTCTCCAGCCCGGGCCCATGCTAATCTCCTCGCCCACCCCCCTCCTTCTCTTCGCTGTATCCACTAATGTAAGCGTCGACATATAATATGCAGATAATGGCACGTCGGCGTATCGCGACCATGTCGTCCCGCCGAGTTACACCAGATCACACGACAAGGGGACTGCGGCCGAGGCCCCGGATGGGAAGACGTGGGGGTGGGTACACGCGTCCCTCTTGTAATTGAAAAAAAAAAAAAAGCTTGTGCAGATATATTCAGAGGGGATCCAGCCTTTAGATGGCGCCGCCACTCGTCACAAGGGCCAGGGCCGAGCGTCAGCATCAGCGTGGGGTGCCGGAATGGGGACAGTCCCCAACGGTCCCGGGCCTCCCTCCCTCCCACCTCCTCCTTCTTCGCGTTCGTTTCCCTCTCGTGTGCAAATGGTGCATCGCTCGCCTTCTTCTTGTGATCTTTGGCTCCTCTTCTTCTCCGCCGCTGTGATCTCCCGCTTCCTGTTTCCCTCCCACTCGCCCGCTTCCTCCTCTATCTTTGTGTCGGTTTGTCTCTCCCCATGGCCCGTCCTCGCTTCATCTTCCTCCGTGTGTTCGCTCGGCGTCGCTGCCGCTGACGCTGCCACCGCCTTTTTTTTTATTTTTTTTTATAACTTACTTTTTTGAGTGTGTGAGAGAGAGGTGAAGCAAACGAAGTCGTCGTCGTCGTCCTGTTGCGGGTATCTCGGCACCTGCGCTTTGTGAAGCAGAATCATTTACGGCTTTCATAACTTTTTTTGTGGACACATCTCATCTCGTCTCGCAATATTTTCTTTTTCCCCGTTCTGGAAGTTTTCCTCCCAAAGTGCAACCCAGTGTTGCGACGCAGACCTCTGTCAAGGGCTCACGCTCGGGCCACATCACGTCGATCAACATTTAGTTGTCGTGTGAGGAGAAAAAAAATAATAAAAAATTCTTACCACACAGTTTTACACTCTTTTGAACTGGAAGTAAACTTAGACAGCTGGTTTTCCAAAAGTTATAAATTCAAGATATGCTACCTTTAAAAAAAGTATTCGTTTAACTTTTACTTCATGTGTGTGCCTGTGCAAAAAAAAAAAAAAAAAAAAGTTGTCTTCCTGTTGCGGGTCTCTTTGCACCTGTGCATCCTCAAGCAAAATAATTTACATCTCCATAACTTTTTTTTTTTTGCGGACGCATTTTATCCTCTCTCTGTCTCTCGTTGTCTTGCAATATTTTACTGGGTCATTCTGGAAATTGTCCCGGCGATGTAAAAGCAAGTGGAGCGGCGCAGACCTCCGCCAAGGCCAAACGCTCGGGCGCTGTCATGTCTGCAGACGCGGGGATGAATGATGTCCGAGGTTTTGGAGAGCCTGTGGCGGAGCGAAATTAAGTGGTCGCAGGAAAAAGCCCGTATTTATTTAGGTCAACATTTCACGGCATGTAAAATAAATGCTTTTACACTGCTTTCAATAAAATTCGACAATAGTTAGAGATTCGACGGTAATCATTGGAGTCAAGGTCCGACGGAACTTGAAGCCCCTAAAACTTGTTGCTGCATCTCAGCGTGGATCTCGGATCACTGCACACTTTCACATGGATGCAAGTTTTCCCTCAATGCCTTCCATGTCTGAGTCTACTCTGACCCCCCCCCCCCCTTCTTTTTCCTCCTTCTCCCGCCCCCTCCCCGAAAGTGCCGTGAGAGCAGATCATTGTCATCTTTTCTCCTTCTATCTGCCCGGCGCTTAGGTGACACGCACATTATTTACTTTATGGCCGAGGACTCCATCGAAGACCCCCCCTCACCCCTCCCCGCCTTCGAACCCTCACCGCCCTCCATCAGTCACCCGCCACACAATGGCTTCCTGCTTATCTGCACGAGTGTCCCTTTTTTTACGGCACTTCAGGGCGCCGTAACGTGCCGTAAATTTCTTCCTTTTTTTTTTTTTTTTCCCTTCTTTTCGCTGCTTGCGTATTCGAGAGCCGCTGCGCTTTTTGGATTGGCCCAGACTACCGGTAGAGGAAAAAAAAATTACGACTGTTTTCTCACACATCCTCCCTTTCTCTCTCTCTCTCTCTCTCTTTGTGGGTGTACGCGCTTGTAAACACGGCGCACCTCCCAAACATGTTTGGAATAAATCAGCTAGTGATTATTTCTCTGAAGGAGGGGGGGGGCATGTCGTAGCAATCGGGGGCTGACATTGCTGACCATGTCCGGCGGCCCAATTATCCCCCCCCCCCCCTCCGTAACACATGGTGTGCCTTACCCCCTCCCAATTATTCCTGCATAAGCAGATCGTGTGCAACATCAAACCGGCGACGGGGCTGGCTGGTGTGCGGGCCGCCTCCAGCAGAGTGCTCTTTCTTTCCTATCATTTGATCTCATATTGTAATCCCAGGTGCTTTGAATAATTTATGGGATACAGCTTCTCGTTAAACAATAATTTATATGTGTCTATGAGAATTGATTCCACAGGAATGCACATCTAAATAATGAGAGAATCTGCTGCATTTCATCTATAAGAAGCAGCCGCAGCGCTGGGGATAATAATAGCCAAACAAAGGCGGCTTTTTCTCTCCGCAACAACAACAACAACAACAAGAGCGGCGCCCGCAATAAGCACGATGATAATAATAACAATAAAAAAAAAGAAGTCATATTTACGGATCCGACGTGCCATTTAAATTAGTTTAACGAACTCGGCTGGTTCCAGTGAGCAAAGTACAGCCTACGGGCAACATATGACCCGCTCATAATCATACAGAGTCCTGTAATAATATTTGAATTTTTGATACATTGCCCGTGTCAAAGTTTAAAACACTGGAAACATGCATTTAAATATTAAATGCTGATTTTCATTTCTTCTTATTTTTTTTTAATTCTATAAAAGTGATAGCTACGGAATTAAATATTCTAAATGTATTTGTAAGTGCACTCAGTTGTATTTAACTTTTAGTTGCATTTATTTTTTTGACTTAAAAAAATGAAATGAAAGAGACACTCGCTTTTTGAAATGAATTAAACGTACTTTTGTGGTCACATTTTTGGCAAACAAATGAAACAAATTTAATTTAATGTTTAATTTAAATTTAAAATATGTCAAACATAGACATTTAGCATCTGTTGTTTTTTTTAAACTCATATTTGTCAGTTTAAAAAACAGATAAAGCAGAAAAAAACCTTAGTATAGTTTTGACTTATTTTTTTATGTAAGTAGCGTGTCCATCGTGGCGACGCCTGGCGTGAACTCTCTTGGTGTGACGGCGACCTCACGCTCTTCTACTTTCTGGTGGTGGTGGTGGTGGGGGGGGGCACGTTGGGGAGGGTTGCGCTGCCATCCATCCTCATGCATGATGAATTTATTGTTAATGCAAAAGGCTTGTAGCGCCCAGTGCTAATGCCCTGGGAGGAATGATGCAACTGATTCCTTCTGAGGCGGAACAATCCGGATGTTCATCAGTGTGTGTGCGCACGCTCGTGCCCGTGTGTGTGTGTGTGTGTGTGTGTGTGTGAGAAGAGCTGAAGCTTCAGAATATTATATCAACGTGAGCCCATGAAAAGCTTGTAAGGCCGTTTTAAACATAATAGTTTGAGTATCAAACACAGTGTCCAAGTTGCCAATAAAAATGTCTTTTATGAAATCGTAGGTACAAGTCATGACACTTTAAGACCTTTTGTTTTTGTAACGTAACGACGTATACGATCTATATTTCGGTAAAAGATTTGACAACAATTGAACACACCCCGGGGTGTTGTTTTTGCAAATGAGAGCCGAGCGATTCCCCGTCGTCGGCGGCATCGCCACCAAACTTTCATCGCCGCGCGTGTGTTAAACGAGGAAGTTTGACGACTTTTTTTTTCCACGTGAACTGCCGGCGACCAATTATCCCCCAAAATGTGGCGCTGTCAGAAGTCTCCGTCAAGTTCCCTGTCACCTCGTCAGTTGTTGGAAGGAGTTATTTTTTAACGGCCTCAAACAGGATAGGGAATTTAAAAAAAAAAAAAGTCTGCAGTTGAGTTGCCGAAGGGTTTGGGATTTAACTTGGACCGGGCGATACGTTTTTAATTATCATTTCTTTTTTTCCCGAGGTGGCAGAATAAGCGGTCCATGTTGTTTGTAATCCTTCCCACCCCAAAAAAGGATTTTTTTTTTTTGCATGAAAAAAACATTAAAACGTGTAAACGTCGCTCATTAGTGACAAGATTTGAGGCGTCACGTGAGGAGTCGGGAGGGGGAGGGGCCGAGGAGGGGGGGGGGGGGCGAAAAAACAAGATGATAAAACGTAGATTAGCATTTTAGAAAGTGCCCGCGTCCTGTGCATCATTCTGCTTCAAAGAAGAAAAAGATAAATGATGATGCCATTAAAAGTGAACTAATTAAGGAATGCTTCTTTTAAAAACTCATTAACTGCACCCTCATTTACATAATGATGCATGTTAATTAAGTTTTAATGAATCTGAGCTTCCATCACGTCCCCTCTCTTTGGCAGCGGCGCCGCGCCATTGCCACAAATGAATAAACACTTCTTTTCTCTTAAGTATATTTCTCTTGGCTTTCGCCCGTAAATGGGGGAATGGCTTTAAAAAAAAAAAAAAAAAACACAATGGACACAAACAAACAAAAGCCTTCATCAGAAAGCACGCGACTCCCCGCCAAGGTCGAACAGCAACCCAAAAAAAATCACAAATTTACGTTTTAAATCAGAGTGAAATATCTCTCATTGTATCCTGCATATTTTGGATATTTTTTTTCCAAATAGGTTTGAATAGATTTTTTTTTTTTTTTCTTCCTTGGGAGAGTCATTAATTCCAGCCGGTGTGGTTGTTGTCTTGCAATGTGACAGGCAAAGGCTTTCTTCTAATGAGATGCATTTTAAATTAGAGCGCACCTCTCCACGTCGCCAGCTGGTGCCTGCTCAGGTGCGTCTGTGTTGTGAATGACGGAACGCGCACACACACACACATCCACGCTCACACTCATCCTCACTCCTTAGCACCCTCACTCAACAAAGAGAGTGACTGGTGTTAATCTTTTAGCACACTTTCATGTCAATCCCTTCCAATATTAGTCGTATTCTATTTTTTGTTTTTTATATTAAAACTGGACTTAGAAAACAAGCTTAGCAATAATTAAAAAGAATAATTCCTTCCAAAAACATTCAGCAATTACATAAACTAATAAAACTATATGTACGTGTGTGTGTTTGTGTGTGTGTGTGAGAGGGACAGAAAAAAAAAATATACACGCCGTGAATCTCATTCCAAACCTTTAAATCTACGTTGAACTTTTTGACGTAACGCCAACGTCAGCACTCGCTGAATTTCTGAACGGCAAAATCAAAGGATCATACTTCTATCAAAACAAAAGTTCCTTTTTGAAGGACTTTATAAAAAACTGCCAGTTTGTCAAGCTCCAACCTAAAGTGCAAATTACGTCTGCCTTGCCTATTATCATGATTTTGTAAATTTCCTTTATAGCTAATAACATATTAAAGCATTCCAGCACATTTGGGCCAATAAAACTCTGGCGCGTGTTCGCAGCTGGTTCGGGAACAGCGGCGGCGGCGGCGCGGGGGTTGCGCCGGCACGGGGGTGAAAGGTCGCAGCAGTCGGATGATTGCGAGTACACGGGCAGAGCGCGTCGCCGCCGTGTTGGGAAACGCGGGGGAAGCAGATGCCCGTTAATTAGGGGAAATGTGACGGACAAGATTTGATCAGCGAGGGGTGCGCCTGCCTCCCGCAGCATGGCAGCTGTTGTGAGGGGGATGCTGGCGGGGATGGTGTGCCTCTGCGTGTGTGTGTGCGTGCGTGTGTGCGTGTGTGCGCGTCCCCACAGGGCACCGCCACACTTCACAGACGCGCCAGCGAGCGTCCGCAGGCCAACGCGCAACCCCGGCGAGAGGCGCTATTTACGGCACAATACGATGCAACTCATTAAACTCTTCGCACCCCTTCCCCACCACTAAAACTTTTGTTTGTTTCCGCAGCATTTAAATGCACTTTTCCGTCGTTATTTTGGAAGGGCGGGGCGGGCGAAGTTTGAAAAGTTGTCGTCTCGTCCGTGCGCGTATGCCAGATGTCGCTACGAGGCGGGAAAGGCAGCAGCTCGAATGCGACGTCATGTGAGCCGACATTCATTTTCATGTCTGATAGATGGATGGATTGATAGATATGCTTAATAAAATATGAATTAAAATGACGTTCATTTGAGATTTGCAATTAGGTTAGTGTGCCAAAACAGAATGACGCAGACAGTATGCGGAATCTTTATCAAACCAGTCAGCAAAGCCAAGTGTTCTTCCAGACTCTTTTCATTTCCTTTCATTTCATCTGCCTCTTCGATCGCATAACGGCGACGTGGGCAAATAACACGTTGAAATCTATATCATTTATAATATATGACATTCTTGAAAAATGTGTAATTGATCACCCGAGGTGAAAGGTGCTAGAAAAGACATTTTAAATGATCATGAAAAGTGTTTTAAGTAGAACCCAAACGAAAAGCAAACATTAGGATTATTTATTGGAAATATATTTAGCAGATGTCAAACCTATATAATATATATAATTGTGTTTTATAGGCAGGTTTTTAAATTGAAAAAAAAAGAAATAAATAAAAATATAAATAAATACAAAGAAAAATAATATTTCAAATGCAAATAAATCAAACTCTTTATTTTTGCCTGCCCCTCTAATTATGGCAATGTCAGCACTTTTATTTATTTAAGTTTTAAAGTTTAATTGACTGTAACAGACTAATTTCTACTCCACTGGCGTTGTCACGCATCTTCGTCATCTTTGTTGTCATCTCGTTTTCCCGCACGGGAGGCACAACTGGCCGACACGACGGTTTGCTTTTCGAATGGTTTAAACATTACAATAAAAATATTAAAATGGGTTGTGAGGACGGGCGGAGTTAATAATTACAATTCATTTCATGTTTTCACTTGTAAAGCTCAGATGTGCTGGATTGTCATCCTTCATCCGTTTTTACACCTTTTAACTCTGTCAGAATGAAACTTTCCAGACTTGTTTTTCTTCTTCTTCAACTAATTGGATATCTTTCACAAAAAGTCACTTTATTTTTTCTCTTAACAATTGAATTCAATAATGATTATTTTCGGGAAGGTGCTAAATGACTCTATTGCCTCATTGTACGACCGTGGCATGTTTGAAACGACATGAGACGACAAGAAGCAGCCCTCCTCTCTCCCTCCCCTCCCCTCCGCTAAAAAGCCGCCGCCCACGCCGCGAGCTCGCGGCACCTATTAAAACTTATCTTTCTTTAATCAATTGTTAAATGTCATAGACAATCATCATTTAGCCGCGTCTTGCTGTCGGATTCCTTTTAATCTGGCTGTAAATAGGGCAGCCCTGTCTATCACTTCGCTTCCTGCCACACACCAGAGACTTAAGGTGTTTCAACAATAGCTCGCCAAGAAAGAAGAAAAAAAAAAACACACCAAAAAACAAAGCAGCACTTTTTTTGATGCATCACCCTCCTCCTCCTCCTCCCTCCTTCTTCCACTTCTCAAATCCCCGCAGAGAACACCAAAGGTATGAAAAGTGAAGAAAGGAAGGAGTAAATCCGGGCGATGATGAATAATTTGAATGTGGAAATGAAGCCGTTTGGAGAGAGTGCGAGAAATAGAGAGAGAGAGAGAGAGAGACCGCACAAGGAGCAGCCATGGGGAGCGCACAATTAGGTCACCCCAAAATATATAAAAAATAAATAAAATAAAATAATGAAGAAAAAAAAAAACTCTCCTCCAGAAAGTCTTTCTTGGATTTGTCAAATTCAATCGACTTCACTGCCAACGGAATCGTTGATTTGGCTGTGAAGTACGAGGGCGAGCCAAGCGAAAGGAGGGAGGACGAGTCTCATCATTTATGTAAAAATGACACTTTTTTTTCTCCCCTCCTTTTAAATTGAAGTCTCTCAGGGAAGGACAGCAGGCAGACATATTGTCTTAGATGTCGGCGACACCTGCTTCGTCCTTTTTAAAGCTTCTAAAAAGTCTTAGGTCGCCCTCAAAACTCTTGCACGATTCTGAAATGCGATAGCCCTCGGTTGAAAAATTGACAACGTCCAAAAGTCTCACAAAAGTTTCGATTGACAGAAGGGGGCGTTTGCGCCATTGTGGGAGCGACCGCAGTGGCCCTTGTGGCCTTTTTGCATTGAACTATTGAAATAGAAGAACTTTTCTCCCATATTCTCCCTTCTGCAAATGCTATAAACCATTGACCAACTTCCCCGATTGGCCAGAACAAGTCACTCACTTCTTACTGTCCATTTTGTGTCTTTCGAATATGACAAAAAGTCACTAATACATCCAAAACGCATTTGACCTGACACCTGGCGCCACAAACGAATAGATTTGAAAAAGTTTTTCAAATGGCTGAGCTCTGAAAGGAGGGGGGGGGTGAGGACGGTGATGATAAGGTGGGTGGGTGTGGTGACTGACTGAGGCCCAGAGGATTTGACTGGAGCGCACCCAGCAATACTCAAGAAAAAAAAAAAGTGCTTTGTTAGAAGAGCGAGAGGCATCCCTTGGGCTGTCTCTTTGAATAAGCCAGGAGTAAAGCGTCTCACGCACACACACACACCCACACACACACACACACGTCTCACTCACTCTGTTCCCAAACTACCCAGCGTCCCCCCCACCTGCCCCCCCCACCTCCTCCCCTCAGACCGACAGAAGTATAATTGTGCCACAGGGTTTTAGCTGCGGTGACATATCTGTCACCTGGAGACAACGAGGCGCACCGTGCTCTCCGGAGGAGCCTCGTCTTCCTGTTGGGTGTCATGGTGAGAGGCAAGCGAGGACGGGGGGAGGCTGCTCGTTTGTTGACTTTTGTCACCACATTGATGCTTTGTAAACTTTATGCCCCCCCACCACTCACCCCCCAAAAAAGGGTGAAAAAGTTTTGAAGGCCGCAACCCCTTTTTTTTCTTCTCCTTCCTTCAACAGGTGTCATTAACTCATTGAGTACCTTCTGAAAGCAAAGATCCGCATTTTGCCGCCACTTTTTGACTGATGGCCACTTTGATTTACACCTGACTTGATTTTCCACGCATGTTCGGCGGTAAAAATGCCGGCACAGCCGCGGGAAGGGTTGTTAACAAATGGGAGGTCGGGGAGCGGCTCACGTTGGACCTTCGAGGTTCCGCCGTGGCGCCTATTAGCTGTCAGCCTCATTCTCATATCCGTGTGTTGGGTGGTCCCGCCTCTTTAACAATGCATGAGCCAGGCGACGCGAGCGAGGGGACGCTCCGGCGTTTCCAACTAGGTCAAACTGTCTCAGGAACAAAACACAACAGACCTCAAGTTTGCGCAAATCATTACAGCGAAAACAAACTCGTCACTCGCTTTGACACGTTTGCACCGCCGCCGCCATCGTAAAAAATCATCATAAAGAAGAAGAAGGGGGGGGGGGGCCGAATCTCCATTGCAAATTATCCTTCGTGTCGGGTTGTGAAGTTTGGCCCGTTTGAAATGCAAAGAAAACGCCACAACTTACCTTGTCGCTGACACCGGGTTGCTGGGGGAGAAGAAAGGCGACGCGCTCTTTGAGGGCCGCCCCGCCGACGTGTGTATTTGTACGCGCCAAATAATAATAATAAAAGAAAGCCCGATAAACCGGCGCTGCGCGTTCATAAAATATACATTGGCTTCTTTGTCTTTGGTTAAGATCTTCCGCAAATAGCGCTGATGCGGGGAAAGCCAGAAGAGAGCAGAGCAGAAAAGCGGCGATGCCGCCGGGTGTGTTTGAACAACGACTTAACCCCAAACTTAACTGTACTTTCACGACTCTTGCAAAATTTCATTGCACCTGCCCTCTCATTCGTCAGATGCGATTATTCGAATAATGTGTCAAAGCTTTTAGTCACTTGATTGAACCAATTTTATTTTCTGAGAAATTTGAATTTTATATTTGCAGCAAAATATATATTGTCCCGCCCTAGCGCACAACCTCGGCATGCAATAATTTATTGTTCTCGTGTCTTTTATTTCCCCCCTCTTCGTCTTTGCCACTTTCTTCTAACGCTGGCGAGCAGCTGCGCCGTCAAACTTGGCTGCCCAGGAAGTGGAAGTGGTGCGCGGAGACAGATGCAAACGTTATTCTACACGCCGTTCCCGTTCTTTGACTTTTGGATGCCGGGGCTGCGCCTGGCTGCTTTTTGTTTTTTTGCGAGAAGTGACTGACGGCCGTTGCCGTGGCAACCATACATCTGTTGATTATAAACATGCAAATGAATCCAAACCGTGATGGGGTTTCATTTGGGGACCTTTGCATTTCTACTAGTAGGGGGCGCCAATGAGGTATCTTTGGTCAAGCTCTGACCTTGTGGCGCTCTCACCACCGACATACATTTCCCATTTGTGTAAAGAAGTAAATCCTAAGGTGACCTATGTCTTTTGTTCTCGTGATACCAAACCCGACGTGGGGCCTGTCTATCTGACACACTTTGAAAATGTTTCCCGCATGTTCCTGGCCGGCTCCATGGCCACATCCCTTACCATCTTGTCACATCCGCTCAGGACCCAACCATCCATGTAGGACACCTTGTCGGTCCGAGCTCGCCTCCACACGGACACTCTGCATGCATTGCATATATATGTCTACCTATATATATGTGTGTGTGTTATGGGTGGTACAGGAGGGGAGAAGCAGGAGTGACAGCGCCCCATCCCCAAGGTCACATCCAAGGAGAGCGCAGCCAATTACTATGCAGATCAGACGTGATGGCGTTTAGGGGGATTGCTGCCATGCAATCACATTAGCTGGCCAGAGAGGAATCTCCCGGCTGACCCCAATCACGGGGGGCTGCGGCGGCGGGGTCGAGCGCCGAGGTACTGCTGCCGCCGCCACAGCCTGTGTTTTCTTTGCGCAAAACACTTTTTCCTTATCGCCGGCCGCCACGTGATTATCAAGTCAAACAATCCTCCTCCCCCTCCCGCCACTGTGCACGTGCATACATTGCTTCTGGAATGCACTTTGTGGACGTCCTGACAAGCAGCAATGAGAACTGCAAAACTAGAAAAGTGGTACCTTGACTTAGGATGTTAATTTGTTCCTTGGTCAAGCGTGTCGATCCATCTTCCCCATTGAAATTAATTGAACGACATAAGCGATTATGGAGACATGTTGCTTGGGTCAAGGGAAAATGGAAACTTCCATCAAGTACGTAAAGTACGTCCTGAGCGGTTAGGTTTTGATCTGGGTTAGTTCTCTCATTTGCGCCCCCTATAGGACGGGAGTGGTCGTGACAGTTTAAGGATTGTCAGGCCTTAGCAGAGGTTGTGAGCCGTTTTTAGAATTGCAAGTAAAATGTTCTTGACCATCAGTGGAATGGACATCCTCACCCCCCTCCCCTTTTTTGCCTCTCAGGTAAGCGCCTTGGAGGGCAGATTGCAATTTAGCCCACCAACCCCCATGGGGGAGCTGTGTGTAGATGTGTGTATGGACACCTACGCATGTGTCTGTGTGTCGGTTGTAAATATGTAAGCCCTTCAACACCCCTCCCTCCCTCCCCCCTGCGCCCGTATGGCCGGTAATGAAGGTGGAGTTTGATCAGGTCGGCCCCAGCGTTCCCGGGAAGATCTCACTTGAGCCACTGGCCCGTAATGGAATCTGCATCTAATGCATACATAAATCACAGCCCTCTTTCAGGACATTTTCATATGCATAATGTCCTCCAACAACCCCACCACCCACCCCCACCCGCCTTCTTCTTAGAGCCTTCCCATTTCCTTCTCTTTCCACCCAATGAGCTCTGTATGGCGCTTGTGTGTGTGTGTGTGTGTGGGGTGGGATAATAGTGATAGAAAGAGAAAGGCAATGAGTTCTGCCTTTTCTGCCCACTTTTTATTCAAAGGGAATAATTCTGTCGTTGCTCCGACTAGACGGCAGGAGATGATGTTGAGGATGTTCTCAAGGTGGCCGTCGACACCTGTTCTCACCGCAGGGGGGGGAAAAAAGAATAGACGAAGAATTTCTTAAAAAGGACAGTCAATATGTTCTCACTTTCCTTCCTTTCTTATGCTAATTCACATGGATGTTCGGGGACTGCAAACCATGCGTTCAACTCCTGTCCTGTAGATGGCAGCAGTGAGAAAGTGTAGCACTCCACTGTCATCAATTTTCAAGAAAAAAAACAAAACTAGATTTTGAGCCTTTGCTTTGACAAGATGTTCACCATTTGCTCAAGGTGGCAGTCCGGAACCATGTGATTAAAAAAAATAAATAAAAATTGCCACGAAGGACGGTCAATATGGCCTCCCTCTTTCTCACTGGCACTCTTCTTCTCTTCTTCCGACCCCCTCGCTCTCTCCCGCCTTTGTTATGCTAATCCGAACGGATGTGGCAGATCGGCGGCAATCTTTTTTTTTTTTTTCATGTGTGAATGACGATAGATAAAAGGGGAGTGACGAGGTGTCGCCGGCGTCCTCACGCGCGCTAACAAGCTCTCGCATTGTGACGCCCGCCGCCGCCCATTTGCATCGGCGAGACGCCACTCCAGCCCACCTCCTAAAACTTTATGCCCCCTCGTTAGGGCCGCGGGATTAAAACGTCGGGCCGACACTTTTCCCCCCGGCCGCACGTGCGGGACATATGTGCCTTTACGAGCGGGCGGGCGTGCGGCCTCCGCAAGTCGGGAACGCCGCCGCCTGTTTATTGGAGGCTCTCCCCTATAAGTACCTCGCCCGAGCTGCCGTATCAGCACGGCCCTAACGCGTCCTTAATCACATTTGCATTTTTATTTTGGAGATATTCCTCAAACGTTTGCATTATTGAGGATTTATGACCAGCTCTTCGCCACATCCTCCATCAACTTCACTCATAAAGAAGATTTTCCATAACTCACGGGCGAGCGGGATATGATAGCCCCCCCCCGCCCACCCCCACCCCTCTGAAGTAATTAGATAGCAGAATCGTGATATGGAAAAGTTTGAATAAATCACTTTGTTTATGGCTGCAGAGGCCTTGGGCCCCCAATTGAGACCACACATTTGCTTTTTCCTTGTCACGGCTGACTTTTGATTATCCTCAAACATTTACCTCTTTTTTTTTAAGCCTTGATTTAACCCGTGTGTGTGTGTGCGTGTGTGTTTGTGTGACATGTGGTAACAATAAGACCTTATCACAACAACACAAGTGTCAGGGCGCCAGGAAGATGATCAAACGTTTTATTTTTGGGAGGTAAACGCTCTGAAAATGTCTGACAGGAAGTGAGTGAGCACGCCGACAGGAAGTTGCTTCCTCAGTCAGTCGGCAATTGATTCCGTGAAAGGATTTTGTCATTTTAAAATTTCATTTGTATTTGATCATTAAATGCAAATGTCATTTCAATCATTCGGTTTGAATGACTACAATACAACCCTCCCCATCCAGCAGATGGCGCTGTAGTGAAAAGGGTTCCCTGAGTGAAACATTCACAAAGGAAAGTGAATACTGTTTAAAGTTGGACTTCCCAAGAAACCCTTTGTGGTTTGAGTAAATTCTTGCTTGTCTGATTGTGAGCGTCACCTGTGTGCCATCAGTCCTCATCAAGACCCCCCCCCTCCCCAATTTTAAGACCCCCCCTCGTGTTCTCTCACCTCATCTTTGTTTGCTAATTAGTCATCTTGCTTTCTCTCCTCACTCTGCCGCCTCCTCCTCTCCGTTTTTCCTTCCTTCTTTTTGAACCGCTCGTTAGCTCCATCAGCATCACTTCCTTGCCTGTCGAGACGATCAGTGCAATTTTGACTTTTCAAATGTCTCAAAATAATAAATTGCTTATCAAAATAGAACGCGGCAAGCCATTCAAAACAAGCGTACCTCTTTATACGTTTCAAACCCCGATTACATTTTTTTTTGTTTTAGGGCGCAGGAAGCGTAGTACATGTCACACGCTTGGCGAGGTTCAAACCGTGTGAGAGTAAATTAAATAAATAAATAAACAAGTGTCTGGCTCGCGCGTACGCTCGAATAGGACACAGTGAGATGGAATAACAACATCAGGAATCTTTAGAAAAAAAAATTTGCTCAGATTTGGCCAAACAATAAAAGGCCGGTTGCGCCGTGAGCGCCACGCAAAATGAATGCGCCCGTGATAACTTCCATCTTATTATAAGAACGTCAGGGGGGGTGTACATTTGAAGAAAATGCAAATGGCGATCCATCAATCAATTTGTTGGTCCCAAAACTGCCATCAAAGGGGCAGAGGCTGTGAAGTATGCAATCCCATCAACAAAAGTAAGAGGAATCCTTCAAGCTTAATTAATGGGGAGCCCGCCGCTATTACTTGGTTTGTTTAACGCGCCTCACACAGAGGGCAACTTGTCCCTTTTTTTTTTAAGGGGGGGGGCAAATCACGACACCAAATTGTGCAACGTTGCTCATGCACACAAAAAAAAAAAATCCATCTGGGCTTTTTAATCCTTTGCTCTTGCGTCTCGACAAGTCATTATTTTGATCTCCGCGCAACAATGGCGGCGGTGCACATCACCAGGATAATTATTGCCAGGCGCCGACTTCTATTTGGAGAGGAAGTAGTACCTACAAAAAAAAAAAATCATTCCGTCGAGATAGCCAATTACATCTCGGTAAACAGCGAGCGGCGAGCTTGGTTTTTGCGCCGAGCGTCGTTGCCGATCTATAATAAAAGTCAATAGCGGAAGAAGAAGACAGAGAAAAAAAAAAAGTTGACTCAAAATGTCAAGCTGGAACTTTGTGTAGCCGAGTCAATGTAAATAACGCTTTAATAAGCGCCTTCCCTCGTTCGCCGCCGCAAATCAGACGTGAAATTTGTCCAAAAAGGGGAAGAAACGATACAGTTCGCCGTCGTGAGCTAATAACTGACGACGGCAAAAGAGCACTCAGGCGTTCATTTGAATATTCAAATCCTTTTTTAATAAAACCCGCCTCCCCAAAAACACCTTATGAGAAAGATAATGAAACAATCCACATTTGTTTAAGGTCATTGTCCAAACCTTATGCAAAAAAAAGTCATTTTTAAAAGTAGGACAAACAAAGTGAGGAACAGTCTTGGCAAGGAAATTGCAAAAAATCCAATCTGAAAGTTTGAATTCCATACGGTACATTACGCAATGTTTGCTTCTGTTGTTCATTATTGACGAGGCCCAGCGACCAAAGGCGGACGTACGTTAAGTGCAATATTCAAATGGCACCTCCTCCCCCACTTCAATATGAGCTGTGACCTTCGGGGGACACGTAGACCCCCTCCCACCTCAACCCAGGCAGTTAGTTTGCCTTAGGCTCATTTCTATATAAGCCTATCTGTACTGTATATTGATCAATTGGAGCGTGGACGTCCCTGGGCTATGCAATGAGGTGTCGGATATATTTATATATTTATTTTTATGCCGCTGTCCGGTGCCGTGTCCGCTGAGGAGAATAGCGGCACGGGTGGGAATTCACTCGGGTCGGGGGGGGGGGGTTGCACGGCAGGGTTTCAATCTCCCTGCAAAGCATTTGAATATAGGCTGCTGATTTATTGCCTTATTCGCTCTGTCTTCTCTATGCAAATACACGAGCGGGTGGGGTGGGGTGGGGTGGGGTGGGGGTGAATTGGGGTGTACTGGGGTGCGGGGGGTGCACTTTGCTTGTATGCATAATGAGATTCCCAGGGTCATCCCTCCGGTGTGTCGGGGACCTGTACCAAAGCCACTCTCCGGGGGCTGCTGGGTGGAGGTAGGGGGGGCCTGCGGGGGAAGAGTGGGCCCCTGGAAGGACGCGTCCCCAGGTGGGCTGGGGTGCAAATCCCCTTAAGCAGCCTGGCAGCCCCCCCCCCCCCCCCCCCTCCCCTTCATGGGCAAAGTTTGGTGCTCAAGAGCCATATTTGATTCTTGCAAAAGCGACAAATGGGCCAACTCACTCGTAGGTGAGCTTGACAAAAAAGTTACACGTGAAATATGTTGGATTTCCATATGTTCATTCATCTCATATTTTTTAAAGCTATTTATTCTAATACAACTATAGATCTTGCTCATTTGAATCTTTGTAAAAATACGACTGATGAACCACTCATTTAATGAAATAATGTTAATTTTTTAAAATATTTTTGTTATTTCTGCCTTAAATTGTTTACTTAAAATATCTTAGTGTTGTTTTTTTAAATTGTCTCATTGAGAAATTGCTGAGTTGATTTATTGTTAGTACTTTTAAAAATCATAACAGCACATTTATTTAACAAAAATAAATCAACATAGAATTAAATAAATCAATTATTTTGTTTTAAATGACAACTTTTGTTGAAATAAAATGGTTAAATTAATCTAACAAATTCTCCAGTACTGTCAATGTAGTAAAAGCTCAGTGGGCTGGATTAAAGAATGTAGGATACCCCCCCCCCCCCCCCTCGTCCCGGCCCAGCATGTCACACTCAACGCATTAGCCTTATAAGCGCATCTCCCGCCCCCACTCACATCACACCAATTATGAATCTGATCTGTATATTTAATAATTGGCCTCTTTAGAGACATTCAATTGTGTCCAAATGGAAGTGGAATTGATTTTCCTTTTCGGATATTAGCCGATTACTCCCGACTACTTCACCCCCCCTTTCCTCCTACCCTAATTTGAATAATGGTGATTTCTGTGATCTTTGCGCAGCATGGCGCCATGCCCTCAAGGTGAGCCACTGCCACCAAGCCGCCGCTGAAAATATCAAAATATTTTTAGAGTCCCTTTCATATTCCAACATTCATTGAATACGCATTAGGCGTCTTGCACTAAACCGATTCGCCCCTTTGCCGGCCTGCCATTAATGAGTAGCGTCATAAAATCTTGTTAAAATACTTAAATAAAATCCACCAATGACACAAAAGGATTTTCTCGACACTTTGACTTCGAGCTTGAATTTTGTAGCACATTTTGATTGACGGTTCCCTTTCGAATGTGGCGTGTCCACCTTCTAGGTGCTTTCTTTAAAAGCTCCTCGGCGAGAATAAGATGATGAGGTGTCGCCGCAGTCTGACAGCGTCCGTGCTTGCAGACGCCCATTGAACCCCCCCCACTCGCTCGCCCCCCTTCCAATAGATAGACAATAGACCCGTCTGACACTTAAAATATTAAAGAGCGGAATATGCACCGCGAGTTGATCTTCACTATCAATATTTCAAAGCCTTTTATGCATGTATGCTGACTTGTCCAATTTCATTAAGGCCATTTGTCATGGTCAGGGGGCAGCGGTCGGTCCCGGGCCCTTGAGGAGCGGCGCCACAAACCAAATGGCGCTTGTCACCAGGGAGGAAAAAGTTGTTTGCAACCGTATATATGCTAATTTCTGCAAACAAGCTCGCAAGGAGAAAAAAAAAAAAGAAAGAAAAGTCTGTGGCTTTGCAAGCTGGCAGCGGCTGAAAGGCTGCCGAGTGGCTCCGACATTATCGGGCGTGTTCAATGCGGAATTAACATATTTTCCCGCGGATTTCGGTCATTTGAGGAAGGCGGCGCGCGCGTCTGCTATCAAAGAGTCCGCATTCACCGGCAAGCTGGGCTTTGAGTGTCATTGTGCCGCGACGTGCTTCCGTCGCTGTGTGTTTGTCGATTTTTTTTAGCGTGTGTGTTGTTTTTTTGTGCGCGTCAAAGTCGCCGCACGGATGGGCTGGTGGGCGTCGCTGGAAGCGCGGTGACTAAGACAACGCGCAGCCGGCTCTTATTTGCCGCCCGTACATTATCGCATTTCCTCCCGACAATACATCTCGATTCCTAAAGGCACGGAATCTCAAATGTGACATTTTAACAACCCTTATTCCTTTCACACCACACCATCATTTCCCTTTTTTTTTTCTGCACTTTAGAGTCATTTTCATTCCAATCCGGAATTACCAATTTGTCTTTGTGGCGCGGGCAATTTACATGCATTCCTTTTTGCACCATTCTCTTCCCCCCCCCCCCACACTTTTTTTTTTATATGCAAAATGCACTAAAGTGTAGCATTTTTCCCATCACAAGGATATTTCCCGGGCTCTAATTTCATGGTTTTGATGGCGAGCGAGTACGTCTCGGGAGGAAGCGCGCCTCTTGTTCTCATAGCTCCTGGGTGACGTCTTGATGACAAGTGTCTTTAATATGCATGGAGAATGGCAGCTCCCACATTTCGTCCCCGCCGTTTGGCACGTCGGCAGGAAATTGCCCGGCGTTGGGCTGCAGTTACTTTCGGAGACGAATGTCACTTACCGTTCAGGAGGAGACCCCGGCCTTTTATGATTATTGCCGCTGTGTACCACCATTAAAACACACACACAAGTGTGTGTATGTGCTTTTTGGCTTGGTCTCTGAGACTCTGCCAGGCCCGACGACATCGCCGCCAAGCTTAAGTGGCATCGAAGGGCTCGTTGACGCCGCGAAGAGCATAAAAGCATGTTTATTGCGTGACCCGGACAGCAAGGGAAATAAAAATTATGCAACCGGTTCTGATCTTATTTCAAGAAAAAATTATTTCAAGGCAAAATGTCTATTTTTGTCACCCCCCCACCAAAAATTCAACAGTTGTATTTCTTGATTTAAATAAACAAAATAGGTCTTGCTACTGTTTGACTGATGTCATTTTCTCGCCACACGCAACCAGTTTGTTCTTTCCGAGAAATATATTTTTACCAATTTGTGTACGCCCCCCCCTTCGCTCTTGCAGCTTGAAAAATTTGTGAGATGCCGTCAAGTGCTTTGCGAGTCAACAAGGTGAAAAAGAAAAAAAAATGCACTTACCGGTGAGCCACTGTTGAAAATAACACGCTGCGATGGCGTTTGGGTTTTGGCTAATTGCTCCTGCGACGATTCATGCGCTTTGTTCATTCGCGTTGGCCTAAAACGTTGGCATTTTGCCGCTGACCGCACGCTGTGCACGAAAGCATGAAAATGTACGCCTGCTCGCTATAAGTGACACTTGGCACCAAGCTTAAATGCTATTACCACCGCCTTTTAATGCTCAACTATATAGCTAGCGAGTACGTGACGCCGCAAAATAGCAAATTTCTCCGAGATCGAAAAAGAAGAAACCTCCAAGTTGTTTGTTCACAGTTTTCGTGCTTGACGGATGGTGACAGGCAGCACAAGCGGAATTTGTTTCAAGCTAAAATGAGGAACGGGTGCAGCGTGATCATGCTAGCGCCACACACGACATGACACTTGCTACCCAATTATTGAATGGCACTGGCAGATTTAGCACGCACCTTGTTAGCTGCTATTGGCTTTCTTCTTGAAACAACTTTTTTTTTCTTGCACCGTAGGATGTGCATTAAAGCCATTATATCACAGCAGCAACGGCAAAACTATATTGTCTTGAAAACCAGAAACATCCCGTGGAAAGTTTGAAAACGTGAGACTCGGTGTGGGCAGCTAGCTCCCGGCGTCAGAGTTTCACAATCCTTTACAATGCTCTCGACTAATTCTGTATATATATATATTTTTTTGTCGTATTCGTCACCGCTCACATTTCCTCCAGCGTCTCATTTCTCACCCAGTCCAAACGGCAGCGACTTCGCACTCGTCGCACCTTTCGGTCACACCAACAACTTCACCTCTTTGTTTCACGCGGCGGTGGCCGACATCCGCCACACTTGTCGGCGGCGCTAATCAATCTCCGCAAACATTCGTCATGAGCGCCGCCGCCGTCTCCGTCCCCGCTGAGCCACATCTCATTTGGACTGCTTTTGCATGTTTTTGCGGCAGAAAGATGCAATTACCTTGGGGACGTGCAGGGGGCGGCACCTCGGCAGGGTGCTCCGCGCTGACAATTACTCTCGGACGAGGTGCCAACGCTATGAAATAATGAGCATGATGAAAAAAAGATTGTGTTTCATAATCCACAACCTTTTGTAGCGTTAGCTCGGACCGAGATTCAAAGCGTAAATATTCCGGGGATATTCAAACATGGGCCAACGCAAAGTTTTGCGTGCGGGAGCTAAACTAGTCAACATTAAGGACTCTCAACAAAGACTTCCAAGAAATTCCATTTTATTGTTTCTTCCCTCTTCGTCTTTACCTACAAACAAGTCCAAGCAAGTGCATACGGCGAATTAGCATGCGGCATAGGTGTGTGCGTAGACGTGCGCGCACGTGTATAGGGTTCACGGGCCCGGGTTTTGACATTCACGCTACACCACCTACGCGCTCGGGTCCCATCTCGGGTCATTTACATATCTTTGAAAGACAGATTGAAAAGAAGGAGAAAGGAGGGACCGGAGCGGCGAGGGCGGTGGGCGAGGGGGAGGTGGGGGGGGGGGGGGGGGGACGAGGGGTCGGGCGGTGGGTGACAGGAAGAAGGGAGAAAGGCAGGGAAAAGAGCAAGAAGAAGACCAAGCCGGAAGATTAGATTCCCCCCATCAAGAAAATGAGGGGGGAGTTTGGGGGGGAGGGCGCAGAGGGGCCTACTGGGAGGATCCTTCTTCATATTTGTGTGTGAATTGTTTATCACGGTGACAGAAGCGTGCCAGGCCCGAGATAAAGGCAGCGCTCCATCACGGGGGCTGTGACAGCGGGAGGACACGGCGCGGCACTCACCGCCACAGCCCCAGAAATATTATTAATAGATGCCGACTTGATTTGCCGCGATTGCGCCGCCTTGGCACCGCTTGATTGTGGCCTGTGAAGTTCCGTCCAAAGGGGGAAGCTATTTTTCATGAAGTGACAGAAGTCGACGCCGTTTTCTATCCGACCCCCCCACCCCACCCACTTCCTGCGCCCCCACCGCCACCTTCCTCCCTCAGTTGAGCAGTTGCATCTCTTTCCAAGGAGCTGATATGCAAGACTGCTTATTATGAGAGCGTGTCAGATTTAGAGGGAGGGGGAAAAAAATGGCACGGAGGAATAGTTGCTCTTTTTGATGGGACGGTCTGTGAGATGGCCTGTAGATGATATCCGGCGTGCGTGTGTGTGAGCCAATATGCATGTGCCGCGCATGCAAAAACGTGACAAAATGGCAATTTTTTTTGATTTTGAATAATAAGTGTGAATATCACACATGTGCACATACATAAATGTATAAGTTCACACACGGATGAGAGTAAATTTAGGATTTTTCCTTTCCCCACACACTCAGACACACACACACAACATATGACGTCAACACTAGTACCCAACCATGGAGCTCTTGAGGCCTGACTTGGAACCTTAGGACGTAACTTGGATCTAATTTAGGACTGGACCAACATCCAAAACTCAGAATTGGAATGCTAGTCTGAACTTTGACATGAATTTGAGTGGTTCACAAATCTAGCCCCCCCTCCATCAAGGTGTGCAGTTGCTTGCTTGTCCATAAGAGGGCCTCACTGTGCCAGACGCGAGAAATAAAAACACGCCTCAAACTTTTTGCTGTCAAACTTCCTCCTTGAAGCTAAACTTCCGTTTCAGTCCGGGGCCCACCAACAAGTTTCACAGACCACCCCCGACGCCACCACAGCATGCCCACCACCCCCTCCCCTTAGGAGCACCAAACAGCATGGAGGAGCCCAGCCAGGATGTAAGACAATGACAGACAGTGAAACCTTTTGGTGTTGTTGAACATCTCACAACCAACCGCAGACAAGTCGAGTTGGAGGAAGGACTGACTCGCTACTTACGTACAATTGGCTTTGTAGAAAAAGACTGAGGTAAAAGTACAAGTACTGTTGCAAAACAAAAAGTACAGTGCAGACTTGGAAATGTACTTAAGATTACTTAAAAAAAACCCTTCAACACACATTTCAATATGGTTTGGCCTACTTACAAGCTTGGTCACAGAAACTCGTAAGTCAAGGTACCAAACCAAAGTACTTGTCTGCTGTTCATCGCCACCGCTGCAGACGTTGCAACGAGTGCAACCCCACCGACCCCTTCCCCCCGACCTGCTTCGCTGGCCACTGTGAGAGGCGCCTGCGGCAGAGTTTCTCAGGTCTGCACCTGGCGACCGCAACCTCCGTCTATACCGGCGTTGCGACCCGGGGGGTTTTGTGGGCGGGGTGCGAAGGGGGAGGATCTGCGGTGGTACGGGCGCAAATGGCGGAGGCCCAAACCTCATGCAGGAAGCGTGCTTATCTTGTAGTCGGAGGCCGCCGTGGGCTTCCAACACCTGCCGGGCGAGGGGGAGCGCCGGGTGTTGCTGTTGGGGTGACGGATGAAGACGTTCAGATCTGTTTGACTAACTTGTGCCTTATTTGCGTACCGAAATAGATCGTAAACGGTGTCAACTTGGTACTTAGATGCTGTGCTCGTCCCTTAGCTTAGCAATTTAGCAGACGTGCCGCCGATTATATTCAATTATCTCCAAACCACATGCTGCGTCACCAAAACAGCCAATCGGAGGCTCCTCTGGTAAATTTCCACCGCTGCATAAACAGGCGCTCGCTGTTCCTAAGTGGGGCAACGGCGGTTGTCGGGGGTTGTGTCACGTGACCCCAACCTCCGCCGGGACCCGGGCCTCCGGCACGCATCCGCACTCAAAGACGTTTGCTTTATTCTGTGCCCGCCTCGCTCCGAAGAGCGTTCCGTCTCGGGAGTCGGTGTTGAGCATCAGCTGACAAATTAATTCCAATAATATTCAAATGCACTGTCGGCAGGTTCTTCCCCATTTTGAATTATGCGTGTTCAATCTGCACCCCGGCCTGCCTTCTGCTGTTTGGAGTGTTCTGTTTTTCCAGCAATCTATTCCTGATATTGCTCCCATTTTGCCCGAGACAGACAGCGGCCTTGTAATATTACGCCGGCTGGCCTTCCTTAATGGGATCCTCCCCCACCCCCCTCCCCTTTTTTTCTCCTCCACCGTTTGAATAAACGCACTCAATTAAATCAAACCTGCAATAGTGTAGCTTTTAATTGAAAGGGAATTATGCCGTATATGATTTGAGAAACGATCTCCGGGGACTCGCCGGTGCTCTTCAACAACTCACCAATTAGACGACTCGTCTCTTAAACGGGCGCCGCCTCCGAAGGAAGTGGCCTCGCATTAAGGCCTTAATGATCGGGGCACTTAGCGATTACCCCGGCAACCCATTTGCTCTCTCGTTAAAACAAGACGTCGTATTAATAATATCGCTTTTTATTTCCTTTAGCCGGCTCGTTAAAAAAAAAAAGAAGGGAAAAAAATAGCCGGCTCCGCTGGTGCTTTAAGCGTATTCCGTTTTTCGAATGTATAATCACGCCGTTAGCGGAGCGCTGAGGTCGGCAAAGAAATAGATTTGACATCACCGTTCACTTCATTTGGTCAAAGAGTTGACAGTCGAGACTTGTGATTGACACCCTACATAGAAACAGACAGTAGTTCGCCTCTCTGGGGAGGATTACGAAAAAGTAGACGCCATTATAACTTCAAAGCATTTCTTTTAATTGAACTTAAATGTAATAATTAGCAAACCAGTTTCCTTCTGTCGCTGAGTTTCTAAGCGTTTCTAATATATTGACTGAGTTGACACGCTACTTTTACTCTTATTTATTTAGGTACATTTTCGGATTAATTGCACTTGCCGGAGTGGTTTTAACGTAACGCAAATTTGATTTGGACTAGAGATTATTTATTCTGCCTCGGGGGCTGTCGCTATATTTAGATTTAACAGTGAATATTTAATTTTTTTATGAAAAGCTGAATAACACAAGGACACAGCAGTCTGAAAAGTAAGCGAGCGGTCCAGTTGGTGTCGAGTGCAGCCATGAAATTGACAAAAGAGGGCAGCAGGCTTCTGCTAATGCGTCTGGACACAATTTGTGTGTGTGCGCGTGATGGGGTCGGGGTGAAGCGGGCCTGGTTCCACTCAGAGAAGGCGCCCCCCACCCCCCCAACCCCCTTCTTGTCTGCGCCGGCTCAGATCAGTTTACTTGAGTTCATCGCACACGCTTGTGTGTGTCCAAAGTGTGTCTTTTCTGAACTATCAGCCAGACCACATCTGAAGAAGAAGTGTGCTGAGGGAGCACATTGCGGGCCTGACGTCTTTCTCCTCCTCTTTCTCTTGGTTTTGTTCTTCTTCTCGTCGGCGTCCTCGTCTCACGAGGTGACCACCGGCGGCTGACACGTCGTCGTTCTTTGCTACTTTTCCGACGCCGATTAGCTACTGTGTGTCAGCGATTCGTCACGTTAGCACCGACGGGCTCCCGAAAAGCCAATTTGGGAGTCAAATCAATGTCAGATGTTTGATGAGCCTCTCGATCACAACCAAATACAAGAATTGAGCGTGAGTCATTCGAACGAGTTAATAACTTCTCAAGCGCGTGAAAGTTGGTTAATTGCTAAGATAAGTTACGTTCGGGTAACTTAGTTGTTTCCTCGCGTGTCCCGACCTTGGAACGTGCCCGCTACGTGATATACGAGGGGAACATTTTTGACTGGTCTTGCCTCGCAAAGCTTTGTGTGCTTCCCCTTCATGCGACAGCTCCCAATAATAACGCCCGTCGTTTTCCCGGAGTTACTGACCGGAGCGGGTCACGCGACAAAGTCGATGGGAGGGCAAAGACGAAGGTCAAATGAATAACCAGCTAAATAGATCTTTTTTTTCAGTCCCAGTTATAAGGTCATGTAAAAGTAACATATCAATGGAATTGAACGATTTCTGCCAATTTTGAAAACCAACGAGTTCTGTTACAGCCGGTTCTTCGGGTTGAAGCGATGACAAGCTGTGAGTCGGAGCCAATCGGCGAGACAAAACGTTTTGGACATGTGGATGCGCCGCTTTTCCAAAGCGCGACGCACGCCAACGCCGCCCCTTTTGGCTGTAGTTGGTAGCGCGGCACGGTCGCCCGCCGCACGCACTGGAGAGCCCTTTGAAAAACAAGCGCCGGTTTGAAGGGCAGAGTGGATTCAGATGGCTTGGCTGCGGCTCAAAGGCGAGCGGCTCTCCGGGTCAGCTTATTATTTCAGTAGATGCGAGGCGCCGAGCTTCTCCGTTGTGCCGCGCTTTCACGCAAGAGACCCGTCCGGCAGGCCCCTCAATGTACTTTTGGGTCAAGGCCGCAGTCTCGCATGCCACCGCGCCAGCAGAAGAGAGCCACCCCTGTTCCCAAATCAGAAAGGCGCAGTGCTAAATGGCAGTTTACATGTTAGCATTAAGCTAGCAGCCATAGTGGGTGGCCCGACACCACGTCCCCGATACTAGGCGATGCCTCTCCACAACACTGACTTCAAATCACTTTATCATCACAATGAAGCATAAAACTAGCGAGAAGGACTGGGGGGTGCTAATTTGCCCAAAGCCGCCTGGTCCGGAGTGTTTGCATGTCCTGCTCGCTGATCCCTTCTAATTGGTCGTCATTACAGCCCACATTAGCCTATCGGCGCTCGGCCGGAGGGCTGGCAAAGCCGAGCCGCGCTGCCGGATGGCACGCTTTGCTAAGTCTGAATTACACAACTCCGGGGGCCATGACTAATACCGGCGCGCCGCGTAACTGCTAATGTAAGCCATGGAACAGATGCCGACGGTGCAATGGCGGCGAATATTGTCCGGTTCACCTTCTCGCAAGGCTGCCTCGGACCAGTCGCCGCGAGAGCGAGCTCGGTCAAGCGGCCGTGATGGCCGCCATTCTCCTCGTGATTGGGTTTCACTC